>NC_142033.1:109036796-110236796 GCF_982192425.1 Myodes glareolus | reverse complement strand
GATATTAAGAGCTGCAAGGGGAAAAGGTCAAGTAACTTATAAAGGTAAACCTATCAGACTTACACCAGACTTCTCTATGGAAACCATGAAAGCCAGAAGGTCCTGGATAGACATACTGCAGAAACTAAGAGACCATGGATGCAATACCAGACTACTATAACCAGCCAAGCTATTGTTCACTATCAACGGAGAAAACAAAATATTCCAGGATTAAAAACAAATTTAAACAATACGTAGCTACAAATCCAGCCTTACAGAAATATTAGAAGGAAAATCACAACCCAAGGAATCCAACATTCCCAACACTGCCGACAATAACTCAGACATCTAGAGACCCTTCACAAGCACAACTCAAAGAAGGAAAACACATACACACTACTACCCCCCCCAAAAAAAAATGACTGGAGTCAACAACTACTGGTCATTAATATCACTTAATATCAATGGACTCAATTCACCTATAAAAAGGCACAGACTTAGAGATTGGATACGAAAACAGGATCCAACATTCTGCTGCTTACAAGAAACACACCTCAACCACAAAGACAATCACCTACTCAGGGTAAAGGGTTGGGAAAAGGTTGCCCAAGCAAATGGACCTAAGAAACAGGTGGGTGTGGCCATTCTAATATCTAACAAAATCGACTTCAAACTAAAATCAATCAGAAGAGATGTAGATGGACATTTTATACTCATAACAGGAACAATTCATCAGGAAGAAGTCTCAATCCTGAATATCTATGCCCCTAATATAAAGGCACCCACTTATGTAAAAGAAACACTTCTAGAACTCAAGGCAGTCAACAAACCACACACACTAATAATAGGAGACTTCAACACACCTCTCTCACCAATGGACAGGTCAATCAGACAGAAACCTAACAGAGAAATAAGAGAGTTATTAGAGGTATTGAATCAAATGGACTTAACAGACATCTATAGAACATTTCACCAAAATAGGAAAGAATATACCTTCTTCTCTGAGGCTCATGGAACCTTCTCGAAAATTGACCACATACTCGGTATCAAAGCAAACTTCCACAGATACAAAAAAATATTAGTAACCACCTGTGTCTTGTCAGAACACCATGGATTAAAGTTAGAATTCAACAACAATGCTACCCCCAGGAAGCCAACAAACTCATGGAAGTTGAACAGTCATCTACTAAATCACCCATGGGTCAAGGAAGAAATAAAGAAAGAAATTAAAGTCTTCCTTGAATTTAATGAAAATAAAGACACAACATTCTCAAACCTATGGGACACTATGAAAGCAGTGCTAAGAGGAAAGTTCATAGCACTAAGTGCCCAATTAAAGAAAATGGAGAAAGCACACATTAGAGACTTAGCAGCACACTTGAAAGTCCTGGAAAAAAAAAGAAGCTGATTCACCCAGGAGGAGTAGAAGACTGGAAATAATCAAATTGAGGGCTGAAATCAACAAAATAAAAACACAGAAAACAATCCAAAGAATCAATGAAACAAAAAGCTGCTTCCTGGAGAAAATCAACAAGATTGACAAACCCCTATCCAAACTAATCAAACGGCAGAGAGAGAACACTCAAATTAACAAGATCAGAAATGAAAAGGGGGACATAACCACAGACACAGAGGAAATTCAGAGAATCATTAGATCTTACTACAAAAGCCTGTATGCCACAAAATTGGAAAATGTAAAAGAAATGGACATTTTCTTAGATAAGTACCATATACCAAAGTTGAATCAAGACCAGGTGAACAATCTATATAGACCTGTCAGTCGTGAAGAATTAGAAGCTGTTATCAAAAATCTCCCTACCAAAAAAAGCCCAGGATCAGATGGTTTTAATACAATATTCTACCAGAACTTCCAGGAAGAGCTAATACCTACACTCCTTAATGTATTTCACAATATAGAAACAGAAGAGTCATTGCCAATCTCTTTTTATGAAGCTACAATTAACTTGGTACCAAAGGTACCACACAAAGACACAACCAAGAAAGAGAATTACAGGCCAATCTCACTCATGAACATTGACACAAAAATTCTCAATGAAATACTGGTAAACCGAATCCAAGAACACATTAGAAAAATTATCCATTATGATCAAGTGGGCTTCAGCCCAGAGATGTAGGGTTGGTTCAACATACACAAATCTATCAATGTAATCCATCATATAAATAAACTGAAAAAAACCATATGATCATTTCATTGGATGCTGAAAAAGCATTTGACAAAATTCAATATGATAAACGTGTTGGAGAGAATGGGGATACGAGGATCATACCTAAATATAATAAAAGCTATCTACAGCAAGCCGACAGCTAACATCAAATTGAATGGAGAAAACTCAAAGCCATTCCACTAAAATCAGGAACACGACAAGGCTGTAAACTCTCTCCATACCTCTTCAATATAGTGCTTGAAGTTCTAGCAATAGCAATAAGACAACATAAGGAGATCAAGGGGATTCCAATTGGAAAGGATGAAGTTAAACTTTCGTCATTTGCAGACGATATGGTAGTATATATAAGCGACCTCAAAAACTCTACCAAAGAACTCCAACAGCTGATAAACACCTTTAGTAATATGGCAGGATACAAGATCAACTCCAAAATATCGGTTGCCCTCCTATACACAAAGGATAAAGAAGCAGAGAGGGAAATCAGAGAAACATCACCTTTCACAATAGCCACAAATAGCATAAAATATCTTGGGGTAACTCTAACCAAGGAAGTGAAAGACCTATTTGACAAAAACTTTAAATCTTTGAAGAAAGAAATTGAGGAGGTTACCAGAAAATGGAAAGACCTCCCCTGCTCTTGGATTGGGAGAATCAACATAGTAAAAATGGCAATTCAACCAAAAGGAATCTATAGATTCAATGCAATCCCCATAAAATCCCATCAAACTTCTTCACAGACCTTGAGAGAACAATAATCAAGTTTATATGGAAAAACAAAAAACCCAGGATAGCCAAAACAATCTTATACAATAAAGGAACTTCTGGAGGCATTACCATCCCTGACTTCAAACTCTATTACAGAGCGACAGTATTGAAAACAGCTTGGTATTGGCATAACAACAGAGAAGTCGACCTATGGAATCGAATAGAAGACCCGGATATTAACCCACAAACCTATGAACACTTGATTTTTGACAAGGGAGCTAAAGGTGTGCAATGGAAGAAGGAAAGCATCTTTAACAAATGGTGCTGGCATAACTGGATGTCAACCTGTAGAAGAATGAAAATAGATCCATATCTATCACCATGCACAAAACTCAGGTCCAAATGGATTAAAGACCTCAACATTAATCTGACCACTTTGAACCTGATAGAAGAGAAAGTGGGAAGTAGTCTACAAGACATAGGTACAGGAGACCACTTCCTAGGTAGAACCCCAGTAGCACAGACAATAAGAGAAGCAATGAATAAATGGGACCTCCTGAAACTGAGAAGCCTCTGTAAAGCAAAGGACACCGTCAGTAAGACAAAAGAGCTACCTTCTGACTGGGAGAAGATCTTCACCAACCCCTCATTAGACAAAGGCCTGATCTCCAAAATATACAAAGAACTCAAGAAACTAGACACTAAAACTCTAATTAACCCAATTAAAAAATGGGGTGCTGATCTGAACAGAGAATTCTCAACAGAAGAACTTCAAATGGCCAAAGACAGTTAAGGTCATGCTCAAAATCCTTAGCGATCAGGGAAATGCAAATCAAAACAACTACGAGATACCATTTTACATCGGTCAGATTAGCTAAAGTCAAAAACACCAATGATAGCCTATGCTGGAGAGGATGTGGAGAGAGGGGAACTCTCATCCATTGTTGGTGGGAATGCAAACTTGTGCAGCCACTGTGGAAATCAGTGTGGCGATTCCTCAGAAAACTGGGAGTCAACCTACCTCAGGACCCAGCAATTCCACTCTTGGGAATATACCCAAGAGATGCCCTATCATACTACAGAAGCATTTGTTCAACTATGTTCTTAGAAGTACTACTTCTAATAGCCAGAACCTGGAAACAACATAGATGCCCCTCAATAGAAGAATGGTTAAAGAAGGTGTGGAACATATACACATTAGAGTTTTACTCAGCGGTAAAAAACAATGACATCTTGAATTTTGAATGCAAATGGATGGACATAGAAAACGCTTTACTGAGTGAGGTAACCCAGACCCAAAAAGAGGAATATGGTATGTATTCACTCATATGTGGATTCTAGCCATAATTAAAGGTCATTGAGCCTATTATTCGTGATCCTAGAGAAGCTAAATAAGAAGGTGAACCTGAAGAAAACCGTGTAGTTATCCTCCTGGAGACTGGAAGTAGACAAGAGTGCCAGGCAACCTCGGGTGCATGGGGGGATGGGGGGATTGTTGGAAGGGGAGAGGGTTAGAGAGAAGGCAGTAAGGGAGGAATGGGGAAAACTCGGGTGATTGGGATGGGAGAGGGATGAAGGATGGATATGGGATCAGGGAAGTATATATTTCAACTAAGGGAGTAATTTTAGGGTTTACAAGAGACATGATTATAAAAGGGATCCCAGGTCCAAGGAGAGATCCCCAGATTGTTCTCTGGACAGAGGAGAGGGTGCCTGAATCGGCCTTGGCCCATAACCATACTGATGAATATTTTGCATATCACCATAGAACCTTCATCTGGCGATGGATGGAGATAGAGACAAAGACCCACATTGGAACACTGGACTTAACTCCCTTGGTCCAAAGGAGAAGCAGAAGGAAATTGAACTGGAGCAAAGAAGGCAAGACCAGAGGGAACCTTCACCCGATGATGGATGGAGATTGAGACAGAGAACCACAGTGAAGCACTGGACTGAGCCCCCAAGGTCTAAATGAGGAGCAGAAGGAGGAAGAACATGAACAAGAAAGGCAGGACCGTGAGGAGTGTGTTCACCCACTGATACAAGGGGACTGATCTAATGAGAGTTCACCAAGGCCAATTGGACAGGGATTGAACGAGCACGTGATCCAACCAGATTCTCTGAATGTGGCCGGATTCTCTGAATGTGGCTGGCTCGGGGTCTTTCTGAAAAACCATTGACAATGACACTGGGACTTGTTTCCTCTGCATATACTGGATTTTGGGGATCCAGTCTGTATGGATGCTCACCTTCCTGGACCTGGAGGGAGCGGGGAGTAGCTTGAACTTCCCACAGGGCAGGAAACCCTGTCTGCTCTTAGGCACAGAGAGGGAGGGGGAGAGGGAGTGGGGGGAGTGGGAGGGTGTTGGGAAGAGGGGCAAAAATGGAAACTTTTATAAATTAATAAACTTTTATAAAAAAATAAAAATAAATAAAAAATGGGGTACTGAACTGAACAGAGAATTCACAACAGATGAACTTCGAATGACCAAAAGGCACTTAAGGTCATGCTCAACCTCCTTAGCCACCAGGGAAATGCAAATCAAAACAACTTTGAGATACCATCTTACACCTGTCAGAATAGCCAAACTCAAAAACACCAATGATAACCTATGCTGGAGAGAATGTGGAGTGAGGGGAACACTCATCCATTGTTGGTGGGAATGTAAACTTGTTCAGCCACTGTGGAAATCAGTGTGGCAGTTTCTCAGGAAACTGGGAGTCAACCTCCCTCAGGACCCAGCAGTTCCACTCTTGTGAATATACCCAAAAGATGCCCTATCATACCACAAAAGCATTTGTTCAACTATGTTCATAGCAGCACTATTTGCAATAGTCAGAACCTGGAAACAACCTAGGTGCCCCTCAATAGAAGAATGGTTAAAAAAGGTGTGGAACATATATACATTAGAGTTTTACTCAGCGGTAAAAAACAATGACATCTTGAATTTTGAATGCAAATGGATGGACATAGAAAACGCTTTACTGAGTGAGGTAACCCAGACCCAAAAAGAGGAATATGGTATGTACTCACTCATAAGTGGATTCTAGCCATAGTTAAAGGTCTTTGAGCCTATAATTAGCGATCCTAGAGAAGCTAAATAAGAAGGTGGACCTGAAGAAGATCATATAGTTATCCTCCTAGATATTGGAAGTAGACAAGATTGCCAGGCAAACTTGGGTGCACGGGGTGGGGGGGGGCGGGTGGAAGTAAGGGGAGATGGTTAAAGAGAAGGGAGAGGGGGAGGATTGGGGATGGCTTGGGGGAATGGGATGGGGGAGGGAGGAAGGATGGATAGGGGAGCAGGGAGGTATATATCTCAACTAAGGGAGCCATTTTAGGGTTTGCAAGAGACTTGATTCTGGAGGGGTTCCCAGGCCCAAGGAGAGATCCCCAGATTGTTCCCTGGGTGGCAGAGAAGAGGGTGCCTGAACTGGCCTAGGCCCATAACCACATTGATGAATATTTTGCATATCACCATAGAACCTTCATCTGGCGATGGATGGAGATAGAGACAGAGACACATATTAGAACACTGGACTTAACTCCCTAGGTCCAAATGAGAAGCAGAAGGAGGGAGAACGTGAGCAAGAAAGGCAGGACCAGAGGGAACCTTCATCTGACGATAGATGGAGATAGAGACGGAGACCCACATTGGAGCACTGGACTGAGCCGCCAAGGACCAAATGAGGAGCAGAAGGAGGGAGAACATGAAAAAGGAAATCAGGACCACGAGGGGTGCGTTCACCCTCTGATACAAGGGGACTGATCGAATGAGAGCTCACCAAGGCCAGCTGGACTGGGACTGAATGAGCATGTGATCAAACCGGAGTCTCTAAATGTGGCTGACGTGGGGGCTGACTGAGAAGCCATTTTCAATGGCACTGGGTCTTGTTTTGTCTGCATGTACTGGCTTTGTGGGATCCTAGTCTGTTTGGATGCTCATCTTCCTAGACCTGGAGGGAGAGGGGAGGAACTTGAACTTCCCACAGGGCAGGAAACCCTGACTGCTCTTAGGACTGTAGAGGGAGGAGGAGAGGGAGTGGGGGGGAGGAGAGGGAGTGGGGGGAATGGGAGGATATGGGGAGGAGGGAAAGAAGTGAAAATTTTTATAAACAAATTAATTAATTAATTAAAAAAGAAAACATTAACTCCAACAAGTTCTTAACACAAAACATCTAGAAAATCTGGGAAACCATGAGAAGACCAAACCTAACAATAACAAGGATAGAAGAAGAACTGTAGATTAAAGACACACAAAAAAATATATTCAACAAAATCATAGAATAAAACTTTCCCAACCTAAGGAAGGATATTCCTCTGAAGGTACAAGAAGCTTATAGAACACCAACTAGACTGGATCAAAACAACTCCCCAAGCCATATAATAATCAAGACGCAAAACATACAGAACACAGAAAATTAAGAGTTGCAAAAGAAAAAAGTCAAGTAACATAAAAAGGTAGACCTATCAGAATTACACCTGACTTCTCAATGGAAGCCATGAAATCCTAAATGTCCTGGGCAAATGTGATGTAGACAATAAGAGACCATGTATGTGAGCCCAGACTACCACAACCAGCAAAGACTTCAATCACCATCAATGGAGGAATCAAGATATTCCACTAAACCAGATTTAAACAATACGAATCCACAAACCCAGTCCTACAGAAAATACTAGAAGAAAAACCTCAACCAAAGGAAGTTAACTGTACCCACAAAATTACAAGAAACAGATAATCTCCCACCAGCAAAACTCAAAGAAGGGAAACACAACCACTACTACCAAAAAATAACAGGAATTAACAATCATAGGTCATTAATATCTCTTAATATCAATGGACTCAATACACCTATAAAAAGACATGGGCTAAGAGAATGGATATAAAAACAGGATCTAGACTTCTGCTATATACAAGAAACATACCTCAACCTCAAAGGCAGATACTACCTCAGAGTAAAAGGATGGGAAAAGTTTTTCAAATCATACGGACCTAAGAAACAAACAGGTATAACTGTCCTAATATCTAATAAAATAGATTTCAAACTAAAATTAATCAGAGGAGATGGAGGAGGATACTTTATACTCATAATAGGAACAATCCTTCAAGATGAAGTCTCAATCCTGAACATCTATGCCACAAATACAAGGTCACCCACATATGTAAAAGAAACATTACTAAAGCTTAAATCACACATCAGTCCCCACACACTAATAATAGGAGACATCAACACTCTACTCTCACCAATGAACAGGACAATCAGACAGAAACTGACCAGAGAAATAACAGATATCATGAAACAAATGAACTTATCAGACATCTATATAACATTCCACCAAAACATACAAAAAATAATAGCTTCTTCTCAGCAACCCATGGAACCTTCTCTAAAATTGACCACATACTCAGTAACAAAGCAAACCTCCACAGATAGAAACAAAAATTGGAGTAACCCCCTGTATCTTATTGGATCACCATGGTTAAAAGTTAGAATTTAACAACAGCACTAATTGTAGAAAGCCTACAAACTCATGACAATTGAACAGTGAACTATTGTACCAACCCTGGGTCAAGAAAGATATAAAGAAAGAAATTAAAGACTTCCTAGAATTATATGAAAATGAAGGCACAACATATCCAAGCCTATGGGACACAATGAAAGCAGTACAAAGAGAAAAGTTCACAGCACTAAGTGCCCACATAAAGGAAGTGGAGAAAGCTCACATTAGTGGCTTAGCAGCACACCTGAAAGCTCGAGAACAAAAAGAAGCAGACTCACCCAGGAGGCATAGAAAACAGGAAATACTCAAATTGAGGGTTGAAATCAACAAAATAGAAACTAAAAAAAACAATACAAAGAATTCACAAGACAAAAAGAAAATCAACAAAACAGAAAAACCCTTATCCAAACTAATCATAAGGCAGAGAGAGGGAACATCCAAATTAACAAAATCAGAAATAAAAAGGGGGACATAACAATAGACACTGAGGATATCCAGAGGATCACTAAGTCATACTACAAAAACCTGTAATCCACAAAATTAGAAAATGTAGAAGAAATGGACAATTTCTGAATAGCTACCATATAACAAAATTTAATCAAACCCAGGTGAACAATTTAAATTGACTTATAAACTGCAAGGAAATAGAAGCTGTCATCAAAATCTCCCCCCCATAAAAAAGCATAGGGTTAGATGGTTCCAGTGCAAAATTCTACCAGAACTTCCAAGAAGAGTTAATGAGTTAATACCTATACTCCTTAATATGTTCCACATAATAGAAACAGAAGGAACATTACTAACTTTTTATGAGGCTATAGTTACCCTGGCACCAAAACCACACAGAGACTCAGGAAAGAAAGAGAATTACAGACCAATCTCACTCATGAACATAGAAGCAAAATTACTCAATGAAATACTGGCAAACCGAATCCAAGAACACATAAAAAAATCATCCACCATGATCAAGTTGGCTTCACCCCAAAGATGAAGAGATGGTTAAACATAAGAAAATGTAACAGTGTAATCCATTATATAAATAAACTGAAAGAAAAAAAACCATATGATCATCTCATGACATGCTGAAAAAGAATTTGACAAAATCCAACACCCCTTCATGATAAAGGTCTTGGAGAGATCAGATATACAAGGAATATATATAAACATAATAAAAGCAATATACCATAAGCCAACAGGCAACATCAAATTCAATGGTGAGAAATTCGAAGTGATTTCACTAAAATCAGGAACAAGAAAATCCTGTCCACTCTCTCCGTATCTCTTTAACATAATTCTTGATGTTCTAGCTATAGCAATAGGACCATATAAGGAGATCAAGGGGATCCAAATTGGAAAACAAGAAGTCAAACTTTTGTTATTTGCAGATGATAGGATAGTATATATAAGTGATCCCAATAACTCTACCATTGAACTCCCACAGCTGATAAATACCATTATTAATGTGGCACAACAAAAGATTAACACACACACAAAAAGTCAGTAGCCCTCCTCTATACAAACGATAAAGGGGCTAAGAAGAAATCAGAAAAACATCACCTTTCACAGTAGCCACAAATAACATAAAATATCTTGCAGTAACACTAACCAAAGAAGTGAAAGACCTATGCAACAAGAACTTTAAGTCTTTGAAGAAAGAAATTTAAAAAGATACCAGAAAATGGAAAGATCTCCTATCTTCTTGGATAGATAGGATCAACACAGTAAGAATGGTAATCCTACCAAAATCAATCTATAAGTTCAATGCAGTTCTCATCCAAATCCCAATGCAATTCTTCAAAGACCTTGAAAGAACAATAATCAACTTCATATGGAAAAAAAACAGAATAGCAAAAACAATCCCATATAATAAAGGAATCTCAAATGCCCAAAAGACTCTTAAGGAAATGTTCAACATCCTTAGCCATCAGGAGAATGCAAATCATAACTACTCTGATATACCACCTTACACCAGTCAGAATGGCTAAGATTAAAAACACCAATGATAGCATATGCTGAAGAGATTGTGGAAAAGGGGAACACTCATCCATTGCTGGTGGGAAAGCAAACTTGTCCAACCACACTGGAAATCAGTATGGTGGTTTCTCAGAGAATTGGGAATCCACCTACCTCAGGATCAAGCAATACCACCCTTGGGCATATACCCAAAAGATGTTTAATCATATTACAAGACTTATGTCCAATTATGTTTATAGCAGCACTATTTGTTATTACCCAGAAACAAGCTAGATGCCCCTCAACTGAAGAATGGATAAAGAAAATAAGGAACATATGCAGAAAATCTTATCAGAATAACAGTGAATTCTCAATGGAAAGTTTGAAAGCAGTAGAGCCTATAACAATGCTCTAGAAGTTCTAAAAGACTATGATGACCAAACAGCTAGAGAAATCCCCAATCCCATGCTTAGGATTTCAGCAAACACGCCAAGATCTATACAGGCTCCAGGGTTGCCACAAGTCTCTGTGCGATCTGGAAAGCCCTGCTTATTTGATTCTGTGGACCCTGTTCTCCCAGAGTTTTCAACCGATGTGGGATTCCCCTCTGTAGGCTATGAATATGTTTTACTACCATTGGTTACTAAAAGAAGCTGCTTCAGGCTACAGCAAGGCAGAATATAGTCAGGCTGGAAGTGACATACAGAGAGCAGCAGAGTCAAAGGGACACCATGTAGCCGCCGAAGGAGAAAGACCTCACGGAAAAATATAAAATAATAGAAATGGGTTAATTTAAGATACAAGAGTTAGCTAGCAATGCACCTAAGTGACTGGCCAAGCAGTTTTGTAATTAATATGGTTTCTGTGTGATTATTTCAGGCCTGGGTGGCCAGGAACAAATGAGCAGACTCCATCAATAGAATGCCAACACTCAGCACCTTTGGCTCCTACAATCCTTCCTCTCCTCTTCTGCAGGTTACCAGAGCCCTGCCCGTTGTTTGGCTGTGAGACTTTGTATTTCATCCCATCAGAGCCTGGAGGAAGCCCCTCTGACGAAAATTGAGCTAGGCACCTATTCTATGAGTATAGCAGAATAGAATTAGGATTTATTTCATTAACGTTTTGTTTTTGCCCGCTCATGGGATGTTTCTCCTCCCACAGGGCTGCTTCATCTAGACTTGATATGAGGATTTATGCCTAGTCTTTCTGCATCTTGTTATGCCATGTTCTTTGGCATCCCTGGGAGGTCTGCTCTTTTCTGAAGGGAAATGAAGAACAGTGAATCTGGAGGAGAGAGGAGGTATGGGAAGACTGGGAGGAGGGGAGAGAGGGGAGACTGCCGTCAGGATTACTATGTGAGAGAAGATTATATTTAATTTAATAATAATTTAATAAGAATATATTTAATAATAATTTTATAAAGACTATGACTGTCACCAAGAATAATATACCCAGCAAATTTTTTTATCAAAATTAAAGGAAAAAGAAAAACTTTCCATAATTTAAATGCCCTAAAAGATTTACATCCAACCAAACAAATGTAAAGAAAATATAAGAAACATTTCTTTTGGCTAGAGAGAAGATTTAACCTAAGAGAGAGACTACAGAAAGAAAAACAAAGCCATATCATTAAAATACAAAAATATTACTGAGAACACAAACAACACTACCAAAAATAAGCAACACAATAGCCACAACCAACTTATATATTCCAACAATGTCTTTAAATATCATTGGCCACAATTCTTTGATCAAAAGACACAGGATGACTGAGTGGATCAATACAAAGCTAAATTCAACTATCTGTTGTCTACAGGAAATACAACTTTAAAGATTAGAGTAAATGAACTAGAGTAAAGGAATGGATAAAAGTACTCCAATTAAATGGAAACAGTAAGCAAGCAGGCCATAATGTATAGCAAAATAGAGTTCAAACTAAAGCTAATTCAAAGACATCAAAAGGGACACTTCTTTCTATTGAAGAAAACAGTTATCCAAAAAGATATTATTATCTTAAACATATATGTATCGAACTCTGAGGTACCCAATCTCATGACAAATCTACCACTGAATTTAAAGATACTTGCTAACATCAATCCAAAGACAATAGGCTATTTCAACACCACACTTTCTTCAACAAATAGATCATCTAAACAAAAAGTAAACAGAAAAGCATAAAAATGAATTGATATCAAATATCAAATGGTTAACAACCTTCTATATGATATTCCCTAAAACACCAAAGGATCCATCTTTCTTGCAACAGCCCACAGAAGCTTCTTTAAAATAGACCACACCTGGTAGCACACACACAAAAAAATCTTTACAGAGTCAAAAAGTTTGAAATAATTTTATGTAGCTTATCAAACCACAATGCAACAAACCTTAAAATTGATAGCAAATAAATCTTACAAGCACAAACTTCAGAATACTAAAAGACTAATTATTGAATGATGAATGGGTTAAAGAAAAAAGTCAAGAAAGAAAAAAATTGTATAATTTAATGAAAATAAAAACACAATGCAATAAAACCTCTGGAATACAGAATTGTATTCTACGAGGGAATTTTATAGCTCTAAGAACTTACATTACAACATTAGAAAGAGCCAGGTGGTGGTGGAACTTTTAATCTCAGCACTCAGAAGGCAGAGGCAAGTGATTATCTGTGCATTCCACAGCCAGAGCTGTTACACAGAGAGATCCTGTCTTGAAAAACAAACATGCAAATAAATAAAAGTGAAAAAAAAAGAGTTCAAATGACTTAATGTTGTAATTCAAAATCTGTAAAAACAAGAACAAAACAAATAAAAAATCCAGTTGAAGCAAGAAATAAGACAACCAGAACAGAAATCAGTGAATCAGAAACAAACAAAAGAATCAAAGTTAAGAGATGGTTCTTTTAGAAGATAAATGAGAATGAAAGACCCTGGGCTTAATTAATCAAAAGAAAAATGGAAAGGACCCAAAGTAACAGAATCAGAAATAAGCAGGGAAAAATTACAACATATACCAGTGAAATTCAGAATGTTTTAAGGAACTACATTAAAGCACTGGATTCCAGTAAATTGGAGAACCCAAGAGAAATAGATTAATTTTGGACTTAATCAACCCATCAAAATTAAACCAAGAAGAAGTGGAAAAAACTAAATATAACAAAGACAAATGAGGAAATTGAAAGAGTAATAACCCTTCCAACTTAAAAAATACAGTATCCATAGAAATATGTATTAACAGCACAATTCTGCCACACTTTCAAAAATAAGGTTCCAGGCAGGCCTTCTTAACACTAGAAGAAGACAAAGAAGAAAGAATGGAGGAAAAGGAGAAAGAGGAGGAGGAGGAGAAGGAAGAGGAGGAGGAGGAGGAAGCAGAAGGAACACTCCAAAACTTACTCCAGGGGTCCAATTTTACCCCATTGTCAATTCTAACCAGGTAAAGACACAACAAAAAAAATTTAAAGTTCAATACTGTTAGTGAACATAGACTCAATGTATTTATTTAAAATGCATGCAAATGAAATAATATCCACCACAACTGACTGATGCAGGATTCCCCTATATATGCTTGTGAACATGATTTATGACCATTGGTTAATAAAGAAGTTGTTTTGGCCTATGGAAGCAGAGAATATAGCAAAACAAGAAACCCAAGCAGAGATAGAGGAGGGAAGAAGTTAGAGTCAGGGAAATGTCATGTAGCTGCCAAAAGACACCAGAACCTTACCAGTAAACCACAGTCTTGTGGCAATAAACAGCTTAATAGAAATGGGTTAATTTAAGATGTAAGCGTTAGCTAGAAATATCCCTGAGCCATTGGCCAAACAGTATTGTAATCAATATAGTTTCTGTGTTATTATTTGGGTCTGAATGACCCAGAAATGAAAGTGCAGTCTCTGTTTACACATGGCAAAGTCAAGTTTATCCCTTGACATTCAGGAATTAGTAAACTCATGCAAGTGAAATAAATGTAATAAACAACACAAATGAAACCAAAGACAAAAATCACATAATTGTCTCAAAAGTTCTAGAAAAAAAGGCATTTGACAAAATTCAATATGCCGCCTTTTTCGGGGCTTAAATTCCTCCATCTCAGCCGGGGTGGGCACCGCGGCCCGGGGCAGGCGGTGAGTGCAAAGGGACCGAAGTCCCTTTGTTCGGATAGCCGGCCTGCAGCAAGCTAAGACCGCAGGCAGCGAGTCTTCTGATCAGCGAGGGGCTCTGATCCTGTGGAGGGATCCTTCATCTGGCGAAGGACGGCGATACAGTCGGAGACCCACATTGGAGCACCGGAATGAGCCCCCCGAGGTCCAAATGAGGAACAGAAGGAGGAAGAACATGAAAAACGAAATCAGTACTGCGAGGGATGCTATCACCCACTGATACAAGGGAACGGATCTAATGAGAGTTTACCAAGGCCAGTTGGAATGGGACTGAACGAGGAAGTGATCTAACCAGATTCTCGGAATTTGACCAGATTCTCTGAATGTGGCTGGCCTGAAGTCTTTCTGAAAAGCCATTGACTATGATACTGGGACCTGTTTCCTCTGCATATACTGGATTTTGGGGATCCAATCTGCTTGGACACTCACCTTCCTGGACCTGGAGGGAGTGGGGAGGAACTTGAACTTCCCACAGGGCAGGAAACCCTGACTGTCCTAAGGGACGAAGAGGGAGGAGGAGAGGGAGTGGGGGGAATGGGAGGGTGTTGGGAAGAGGGGCGGAAATGGAAACTTTTATAATTTAATAAAATTTACTTTAAAAAAATTCAATATGCCTTCACAATAAATGTCTTAGCGACTATAGGACTCAATATATTAAGAGATATACTGAGAAATCAACAGCCAACATCATCCTAAGTGGAGAAAACTTAAAGCGATCACACCGAAGTCAGAAATGAGACAGAGGTGACCATCCCCATTCCTTTTCAATTCTGTGCTTGAAGTAATAGCTGGTGCATGAAGGCAAGGGAAGGAAATTAAAAGGATACAAATTGAGAAAGAGATCAAGCTATACCTGTCTGCAGATGAGATATTACTATACATTAGATATCCCAAAAATTTCACCAGAAGATTTCTATAACAATAAACAAATTTAGCAATGTAGTAGGATAGAGAATCAACTTGCACATACCAGAAGCTTTTCTTTACACTACCCACAAACATCTAGAAAAGGGGGCATAGACACATGTCTAGCCACAATAGCCTCAAAGAAAACGAAATATTGAGGAACAAACCTAACAAAAGAAGTGAAAGACTTTTACAATGAAAAGTTTAAACCTTTGAAAAAAGATATGAAAAAGACACTATAAAATGTGAAGACATCCCATGCTAATATAGTTATAGAATTAACATCATTAAAAAATGACTATTTTACAAAAGATATTTACAGACTCATTTCAATCCCAATTTAAAAATCCCATTTCATTCTCCATAGGTATAGAAAAGCCTACCATAAAATTCATATGGAATCACAAAAGATCCGCAGGAGCCAAAACAATCCTGAACAGAAAAGAATAATCCTAGAGGGATGATTTCAAATCTTAAGCCTTTTAACAGAGTGATAGCAATTAAAGCAATATGGTACTAGTTCCAAGAGTTGATATGTAGACCAGTGGCAGGGGGAACCCAAACATAAGTATAACTAATTTCATCTTCTTAATATTTGACAAACATGCAAAAAAAAAAAACAGAAAAAAAACAAGCTGGAGAAAAGAAAACATCTTCAAGAAATGGTGCTTGAAAAACTGAGCATCCACATGCAAAAACTAATTCCAAATGAATTAAAGGCCAAAGTATGAAACATTAAATGGCTAGAATAAAAAAAATCAATATCCTACATGATATAGGTAAAGGAAGTTTCTGTGTAGAACTCGATTTGGCCAAGAATTAAGGCCAGCAATTGCCAAGTAGGACTCAAAAAGCTCAAAAGCTGCACAGATAAACAGTCACTGAGTCAAGAAGTACTCAAAGTTTGAGAAACTCTTTGCCAGCTGTTCATCTAATAGAGGACTAATATCCAGAATATATAAAGAACTCAACACACAAGAAACAAACACAAATAAAAAATGGCTCTCTCACAAACTGGGCCTGGGCCTGAACAGATAGTTCTCAGTAGTAGGGAAAAATGGCTAGGAAATGCCTTTTAAAAATATTCATTGTCCTCAACGATTATGAAAATGCAAATCTAAGTAACTGTGAGGTTTCTTCTTACTCCAATCAGAATGCCAAAGATCAACAAAGCAGCAGACAGAAAATGCTGTGAGGGACCTAGGGAAAATAGAACCCTCACTCACTATTGGTAGGATTCTATCTTCGTTATGGTTTCTCTTGCACCATGACCATAATGCAAACCGGGAAGGAAAGAGTTTATTAGACTTACACCTCAGCATTGCTGTTCATTACTGAAGGAAGTCAGAACAGGAAGTCAAGAAGGGCAGGATTCTGGAGGCAGGAGCTGATGTAGTGTTCATGAAGGGGAGCTGCTTACAGACTTGCTTTCCCTGGCTTGCTAAGACTGCCTTTTTACAGAACCCAGGTACACCAGCCCCAGGATGGCACCACCCACAGTGGACTGTGCCCTCCCCATAAGCTTCTAATTGAGAAAACGCCTTACTGCTGAATCTCTCGGAGGCTTTCCTCAACTGAGCCTCCTTCCACTCTGATGATTCTAACTTGGGTCAAGTTGACACAGAAAACCAGCCAGTGCATATTCTAAACTGGTGCAAACATTATGGAAATCAATATCAAGAACTTTAAAAAGGCTAAAAATAAATCTACCATAGAACCCAGTTACACCACATTTTGACATTTGTATGAAGAACTTGACATCTGACAACAAAGATACTTGCTCAGCTCTGTTTATTGCTTCTTTACTCACAATAGCTAGGAAATAGCAATAAGCTAAATATCTTTTTCCAGCAAATTTTTTATTTTTTATTAAAAATTTCACCTCCTCCCATTTCCCTCCCCCTTCCTCATCCCCCTCCCTCTCCAGTCCAAAGAGCAGTCAGGGTTCTCTGCCATGTGGGAAGTCCAAGGTCCTCCCCCCTCCATCCAGGTCTAGGAAGGTGAGCATCCAAACAGACTAGGCTCCCACAAAGCCAGTACATGCAGTAGAATCAAAAAATGTGATATTACGTACTGTGGAATACTATTCAACTACAATGAAAAATAAAATATTGGAGTTTGTATGTAAAGAATGGAACTAGAAAAGATCATAAATGATCACAAAGAAATAACCCACACTCAAAAAGAGAAACCTCACATGCTCCCTATCACTGAAGGCTCCTTTCACCAAATCTTCAGAGTGTACACCCTGAAGTAATGGCATAATTCAAGAAATTCAAAAGCACCATTGCTGGAGAGCGATGGAGAAGGGAAGAACAGGGCTCAAATCTTCCCTTACCAGACAAGTAGCAAGATGGAGGCTGGTTTCTAATTAGGAAGGGGTAATGGTTATAAATATAGAAAGAAGAAAAGGGATAAAACAATAGTAGGTACATCTGAAAAATTCCTACCTAAACATGTAAGTTTGTGTGTGTGTGTGTATAATTATATATATATAATTTCATATATATAATGAAAATGTCCCATCTGTGCTAATAACGATATAAAAAGTAGAGAAAACCCAGAATATTCTCAACACCTATAAAGAGCAAAGATCCTTGTGCACACTGGAGAAGCCAGGAAAGTTAATCAAACACCTTACCTCTTCAATGGAATGAGGTACTAACTGCTCTTCCTAGAACACTAGGAATGATGTCCTTTACAACCTGGTGATCCTTTGCTTTCTGATGAAACAGGATTGCCTTATCTCCCCGAATTTATGCTTTTACTTTCCAAGACCTTTTTCCTAAATTTGAGCATTGCTTTTCGACCATAAAACCCACGTTTATGAGTGAGATCACTTGTACTTTGTAGCAGCCTGAGTATTTCCTATGTTATCTTATGGTCAGGCCAATCCTGCCACACAGAGCTGTGATGTGTACCTCAGTCAAACTCCCCAGACCCTAAATCTTGGACCATTCTTGTGAAAGGAGCCACATGCACTTTGTAAGGAATCTCAGTGTAAACATGTTTTCAGTTGTGCCCTAGGGACTGAGTTAATTGTAATCTGAACAGCTTTTTCAAAATTGTGCTGAACGTAATATGGCTGAAATGAAATGATCCGGGCCAGACTCTAGAAGTCCTGGTCTAGCATCAGTTACAACAAAGTTTCACTCTTGTCTCTTCATGGATCCATTTTTACCTGCCTACCTTAAAGCTGGCAGAAGAATCACCACAAATGCCAGTCATGAGAAGCCATCTTTTAAAAGTATTTGGTCAGGATTGTCCAACAAGACTTTAAAACATTCAGACTGTTGCTGATGTCTCTTGATTGCTCCCCAGAGGAGGAGGTAAATTCCTACTGAGGTACAACGTTCTTCAGAGAACAGGCCCAGAAAAATCCTGGTAATTGAGGTTCTTAACGCAACCTCCCTGAAGAATAGCTGTCATGTTTCCATAAGGCAATATGAAAGCTCCCAAGATAGGAAGACACCAACAATTGTACCCAGCTATGGCACCCAATATCCACAACAGTTATCAGCCTGTCATGATAGACTTTCTGGTGGAGTAGTGGCAATATTTTGGAGTTACTTCTACCAGCTCTCTAATTAGACTTAAGGACCCACTCAACAGAAGGGAAATCATGCCCGGTACTGGAAGTCTAACCAACTAACTACCTAGGGTTAGTTAAGTCATGGATCTTGTATGAGAACCTATAATCACCACTTTACTAAGCTAAACAAATTGTAAATATTTGTCCTTATACCCACAGATAAGTAGAGTCCTTACCCCTCATCAAGGGAATGATTTTTGCAATAGGTGTAGATGAATACAGAAAAACACAACTCATCAAAATGAAGATTTGGGGAGTCCAGTTCCAAAGGATACATCTCCAAACCACTCCCACGCCTCGGGCTAGAGGATCATTGAGGAAGCAGGGAAGAAGGACTTTAAGATTCAGAGTGTCAGCTAATATGCTGTGAGACTCAGTCTTCTAGTAATGCCAGAAGCTACACCCAGAAAGTCTCACCACCATGACTGTCTAAACTTAAGCTGAAAAGGGATAACAGTAGACATGTTAAAGTCTGGAGGAAAGACCCCGGGGCCTCAACCACATACAAAGCACTACTGGTGTCTAATGAATGCTGAGCGTGGGAGAAACTGTCTTCTCCAGGGAAAACACACCAACTGATTACCTAATATCAAATGATCAGCCTGAAAACATGCATCCCGGTGACGTTATACAGGCTGAGAAGGTTGCATTTAGAAATATATATGTATATAAAAATATATGCACATATAAATTTAACAACAATTAATAGAGAAGCCATAAGTTGAAAACAGAGCAAGGAAGAGTATACCTTAAGGATCAGAGAGAGGAAAGTGAAGGTAGAAATTATGTAATTATAATTTCAAAAATAGAAAACAAGATTTAGCATATGGCTCACTTTAAGCTTCTTCACACACCATTACTCACAAAAAGTAAGTGCGCTAATCAGCCCTGTTGGTTCATTCCGATCACAGAATTACACAAAGTCCTTGCCCAAGAAATGTGCAAGATGAACTTGAGATGAAGTAATGCCTACACCCCACCCTTCAAGAAATAAAGTGGATGGCGAGGAGGGTCTCCTTGCAAAACTTTCCAGTTAAAATAGATTTTCCTGATTCCAAATCACAATAAAATTTTCCTATTTCCTATGGCCAGTTGTTAACCCAGAAACTACTTACCACAGAGGTGGCGAATCTTTGCTTCTCACGGAGTTTGAAGCGTTCTCAGCGCTGTCGGAAGAGGAACTGCATCACTGCTTATCTTGTTCTCCCTTTTCTCAAAGAATAGAGAGGTCAGATGAGAAGCCTGATCATTCTGCTGAGGAGTTGGCTTAATGTATTCTAATTAGTTCTCTTTTCACCAGTGTACGAGAGATAATGCAATGCCTAGGGTGGGTCATTTTCAAGTGCATTGGAAAATGACTTTTCAAATGGTGGCTGTTTGCAGGCTGCATGGTGTCAACTCCTAGAGTTACACATTCAAAGTTGAAGAGGCATCTTTAGGTGAATTCTTAGTTTTGTTTGCACCCCCACTTTTGGCAGTGCTAAGTACTGGCTGCTGTGTGTCACATATGCTCAGCAAGTGATGTGCAACTGAGCCACAACTCCAATTCCCACTTAATTCTTACTGTGAACATAACTAGTCCATCCCCTAGGAATATGGGGGGAATGCAACCACAAAAGCCACGAATCTCTATTGTGTTGATGATTGTAGTTAAATGTTTTTCAACAAAATTTAAAGATAGTGGAATGGGAAGCAATCAGGATCTCTTCGTCTCACTGCATCCTCCCAACGGAACCCTTATGGTTCCACCACTTACTGGAAATACTTGTACATTTCTACTTATTCCGGAACACTAAGAAAGCCCCAGTCAGTGCAAATACGCTGACCTACTCTCCCAGGAAGAGTCTTGACTGGTCTTTAGCATGGTTCTCTGACACTGTGTCTTGTTTATGTTAGGAAACGCTTGTTAAATTCCACGATATTCCACAAAATAGCATTTATTCTAGTAAATCAAAATATACATCTTGTAACTTACCTCTACTCTCAGACAGTAGTCAAAAAATTAACATCATTTGCCCTGACATTAACTTTCATTTCTTAGTCTCCACTTATTTTAGTACATGAGGAAGTTTATGTAATGACAGATTTAAACAGTTGCCTCAAAACAGTTTTATACATTGGTCTATCAATAGCATTTAAATACTCCACATAAGAATCCAAACAAAGAAGCATTCGCTCCTGTCATAGTCAACGTTATTTAAGTAAAACCTTCTGAATACAATAATGAAATATCCAAACAAAGAGAAATTCCTGAAATTCTAAGAATTATGTATGATGGAAGCTCAGTGTTGTATTCCAGATATGTCTGCAGAAATGAATACACAGGTTTTCTATCTTTGTGTTTTTCCAGATATGGACATAAACCTTTGTCAGGTGGTTGGCTTTTGAAAGGAAAACAGCAATTAACGTGGTGTACAAAATAATCTCATGTTAGTGGTCATGTAGAAGAGATCTAGAAAAAAATGCTTCATTCTGGTTTCCAGGCTACCAACTACCATAGGTGTGAGTGGAGTCATGTTAAATATATAATCATTTTGATGGCCCAATATCTGCCCATAAATGCACAAGAGAATACTCCAGAGTAGACAAGTTGGTCTCATTATAAAAAATATCTGGGCAATAAACAATATTATGATTTAAAGGAAATGTTATAGTTTTGCATATATTCATCATGTACAATGATGGGTTTCATGACAGCAACTGTAAATATGTGCTTCAGATATTTTCTCATATTTATGCTTTTACTCTTTCTTCTCACTTACACCCATGTATTGTTGTTAGTTTTCTGTTTCTCAAAAATTCCCTTTCCTATTTTAATGCCATATAGGTATAAGGATGGTGCAAAAATGATAGATGCTAGATAGATGGATGGATGGATGGATGGATAGATAGATAGATAGATAGATAGATAGATAGATAGATAGATAGATAGATAGATGGATGGATGGATGGATGGATGGATGGATGGATGGTGGGTGGGTGGGTGGATGGATGGATGGGTGGGTGGGTGGGTGGATGGATGGATGGATGGATGGATGGATGGATTGTTGATAGAGTGACTACGCATTAGAGAGGAAATGTGTGATACGATTTAACACCGTGTGATGATATTCTGGTTCATCCATTTCCCTGTCAGTGTCAGCATTTTATTCTTCTTCACAACTGATTAAAGTTCACTGTGCAGATCCTCCCATGATTTATCTATTTATTTATTAGAGTATACAGAAACTGGTATTGTTGTGTAATGTGAGTGGTGACAATAAATTTTAGAAATAGCTCAGGCTAATTGATCTTCTTGACATACATGCTGTCGGGCATGGTACAATTTGACTTTCTCTGTGAACACAGCAGACTGAAACACTCCTTGATCCACATGGAAACCAATAACCCCAGAGGTAATGGTGTAGAGCCATACACTCTGGACAGTTTTTCTGTATTGGATGGTAACTAGTAAGGTCATTCAGTTGTGTCTTTTAGAATTTAAATGTAGAGCTTCTGCAAGGCTCACGAACAACAATTACAGCTCATAAAGAAACAAATAACAAGTCAAGATGCAATCAGACAGAATATTCTGTAGATGACCTTTTTGTACAATCTATATAGTATCTTACTTGATAGAGAATCAGCCTGTTGTGGAAAAAGAAACCCTCTACTCACCCCTTATAAGGTCCCAACAACAAATCAAAATAGATTCACTCTGAGGATCTGATGAGTTTATTGTGCTTATAGAGCACAAGTAAGGCTTACTTGCAGGAGTGAGGCTGGCCCCAGAGTAACTGCACTATAAATTCTTTACTTTCATGGAAGCTGAATTCCCCATAGCTGCTTAGAGTGAGATGTTCAGTTTATTTGCCCAACCTATATACTCTTCTGTCTCCATAGACTCCAAGGCGCTGAGCAATTTGGGCATAACTGCATATAAATGGCTGGGGGAGTAGATAGAACCATTAATTGTCCCCGCCATTTTTTCTATGGGGAAAACTCAACAGTCAACACACTCGATCATGATGTACACTCACAGGCAGTCACAGCTGATTGGATGGAGATGGCCACTGTTTGGCTTAGAGGAGTACATTTAACAGCTGAGTTTGTTACTATTATATCACTATAACAAAATCCCAATCCATTTCCAATCCTAAGGAACTAACAATCAGTCTAGAAACAATTTAATCTGGTATAATCAATACCAGGTGACAAGGATAAATAAATCAATCAATCAATCAATAAATAAATAAATAAATAAATATTGATTTATAAATAAATCAATAAAGGTGACAAGGATATCATAACTCCTTTCAGGCTGTTGTGAAATAAAATCTGCTCTTCTGTGGGATCTGCATCATTGATCCCTTGGACACATTGTCTTGCAGCATTACTTATCCAATGGTATGTCCAGCAATATAAAGAGAAAATTAAGGAAAAATATACAAGGGTTCATTTTCCCATCCACTCCTTCCTTGTGGAGATTTCACATTGAATGATGTATCATAATTAATGAACCTTCCGCATTTAAGTATTCTTTCCTCTAACACCATTAAACCAAGATTGGAACACCTACCCTCACCCGCCTACCACCCTCTCACACCATCCTTTGGCAAATTTTCTGTACTTGCACGTAACCAAAGCCATACATACTGCTTTCATTAAAAACTTCTCATTAAATGTTTTAGTAGGACAAGTTATCTTTTTACATAGTATGCTAAAATGCACACAATGTTGTGCAGGTAACCACAGCTTCATTGTGAAATCTGTGAATACAGTAGCCATGTCACAGTTAGAAGATGGCATTTTAAGATCTGAAATCAAAGCGTGAACCAGGAGATGCTCGTGATGGCTTTTTTTTTAAGGAGATATTTGCAGTTGACAGCTGCTGGAAGAGAGAAACTCATTTTTGGAGTGAGCGTCACCACCGTTATATTACCCACACTCCTTAGTGGATGGTCCCATGCTCATGCACTTGTGAGAAGCCCTAAGTGGATTCAGTCTGTCATTTTTAAAGAGAAGCCATGGAAGTTGAAAGAGGCTGTGTTAGATGGGTGTAATCTGCGTGAATAGTTTAGGGTAAATAGAAGGCAATGAATGTGGACATACTTGTTTTATATACACACACATACAATTTCTCAAAAATATTTTAAAAATAAAATTTAAAACTAAAGTGAATACTTAAAATCCAAGAAAAAGCACAACATAGAAATGAAATAAATTTCTCAAATTCAAATATTCTTATCAACTTTCACAGAAGAGAAAACCACATTTCAAAGAGGAGGAGATGACACTCCCTACCGCCATGTGGTTGCACAGCACAACACACAAGCACCACTTCCTTCTTTACTAGACTCTGTTTTAAAGGAATTGCTCCTCAGCAAAGCAACACAGCTCACAGTGGGCTGCTAAATAGATGCATTTCCTTAAATAAGCTTTTGGGGTTCTATACTGGAAGAAAAAGGAAAACATCCAATACAATCTGTTGTCCATGTCCTAATTCAGTAGTAACTTATACTGAAGGCAAAGTACTCCTTTTAAATGCTTCATACAAATGTGATTTCTTACTTGGCTCACAGAATGAGAGGTGATATATTCCATAAGACTGTACTATTATCATAGTTTAAAGCAATTCCCTTATGGCAGATGTGCTTAGTGTGTGATGCTATATTAAAACACTGTCACATGCATTCGGTTATTATTACTCCTACAACCAACATCTCTGTGTCATTAATATGGGCTTTGTAATATTCTTTATTTTTCATATTATTAAAGCAGTGTTTTATGTAGTACAAACGGGTCTTAATGTAAATGTATGACTTTAGATGACCATAAACTTCTGATTCTCTTTCCTCTGTGAAAAGAAAATTATCAGCTCAAGACCCCCAAACAAAGCATTCAGAACAGGGGAGATTTATTTGTCCCAGAGGGATAGAAGACACAGAATAAGAGACATAGCAGGAGATGGAGGATATAAGGAAGAAGGAGTATTTGTACAGGCAGGGAGAGGAGGGCACAAAGGACAACCTCTGGGTAGAGAGGAGACAGAGGTGGCCTATAGACAAATAGTGGTTTATTAAGGTAAAATGGGAAACTCTGTGTTAGGATGTGTTGCTTAATTTATATTGTTTTATTTTATTATTATTTGGGGGGGGTGTTCTAGACAGAGTTCTCTGTATAACAATCCTAACTGTCCTGCAACTAGTTCTTGTAGGCTAGACTGGCCTCAAACTCATGGTGATCTGCTTGCCTCTGCCTCCCAAGTGCTGGGATTAAAGGCATGAACCAACACTGACTGACTGAGTTATTTAATTTTGATGTCACATGTTAATCACATGAGCCACGAGGGGGTTTTAATTGCTGGTCTTCAATATTTTGATAGCTAGACCTTGGTAGTCAGCATCAAGAGGAGAAAATTGCCAAAAAGAGGGAATAGCCCTTGGTGGCTAGCTTCAGGAAAGTAATATAGCACCTTTTAACAGGGCAGAGGGATCTACGTAAAAAAGCAATGCCTGGCAGAGGCTCATGCTCCAGGGGGCTGGTGTCCCTTCAGCCCACTTCCCAGGTGCTGAGAGGATAGATGTGCACCATTACATCTTCTGTATTGGGTGCTGTGAGTAGAACCCAGGAACACAGACAAATGCTCTTCCCACTATGTTACAGTCCTGGAATTCACAGATCTTTTATAAGTAGACAATAAAAGTGATGATTCTGGACACTTATAGGTTGGGCTATCAAGAAACCAGTAATTTCTGCAGCTTTTCCTGCAGTCCTTGATGGAATTTTGAATCACAGTGAAAACAAAATTCTGGCCATATGTGTGGAGGAAATTTCTAGACTGAGACAATGGAGGTAGAAAGGCAACCATAAGTGTGGGTGGACCAATCTATGGCCTGGGGTTCAGAACTGAATAAGAAGGAAAAAGCCAGCTGAGCAGACAAGTACATAGTTCTCTGCTTCCCAACTGCAGATTCAGAATAACGAACAGTGTCACGCTCCTGTCATCATGCCGAGCACCCCAGAAGCACTGCACACCTGGAGAGGAGGGGAAAAGGACGCGTCCATCTTAAGTTAGTTACCTTTACTAATTTTTCTTTACATAACAGCATGAAAAGTCACAAAGCGTTCTCCCATCATGATTTTATCTAAGAAACGGAGAAATCCCTGAGTGAATATGTATTGTTGACGTGGGCATGGCCATGCCAAGGACTCCATGGCATCCAGGGATGAACCACAAAACAACTGGGAAGACCCTCAGAGGTGGATGAAAATGCCTTCCTCTGATCGATTTTGATAATGTGCAGACAATTTCCACCATAGCTGTCTCATTCTGGATGTCAACAGACTGAAGACTACCAAGATCATCTAAAAGGGTTCCCTTAGTCCAAAGTTGTGTGCAAACAAGGCCTTCTGGTTTACATGTATATAACAATCATCTTTTCTTTCGCAGTTAATTGAAATAACTTTGTCTTCTTGTTCAACTGTATCTAAAAAACTCAACAAGCTTCTGGGATACTTCGGAGAACCAAGACTGCCCCACCCCAGCCTTTGTCCCTTATGTGTGTCCCTGTCATTTCCTCATTCTCCTTCTGTCCCATGTCAGGCCCATTTGTGAGGAAAGGTGTGGAAGTTTAGGCAGGAGAAGTGCCAATAGTGAAGCGCTTTCTGAGGATGTTCAAGACTCTGGACTCACAAATAGACACTCTCAGGCTGTACTGATCCATGCAAACTATCAAGGTAACTACCACTGATCCATTTTTATTTGCCTTGTATGACCAAATAGCATTATGTATGTATATATATATATATATATATTACATATGTATACATATACTTTTTGGATATATTTATGTACTGTTTCTCTCCTTAACTAAATTTCAAAGGCATGTGATGTTTGCTTACTATAGATTTCAATTTTCAATCAGATGTCAAAGGTTAACATGATATGGTATTTTCCATATCAAAAATAATGCAGTTGGCCTTTTAAATGCTGACCTCAAGCAAAAAATACTTTCTTGCATGGGAAAAAAAGTACTCAGCAGACACTCAAGATGAAAATCTACAGAACCTGTATAACCTGATAGGAAATACAGACAACCAACTTCTTAATAGGTATATGAGATGAAGTCGTTCCGAGACAGCTATTAAAAATGAAAAAAGTTACTATTTCATCTCTGATTATTCCCCCAGGAAAAGTGTAAATACGTGTTCAACCAGGATCACACAAAGGCATATTCACAGCAGCATGGCTCATAACATCACAGTGTAGAAACAGTGAGTAATCAACAGACTCCATTCACAGAACACTGTGAAGCCTTTAAAGAATAAGGCACAATGAGTATCCCAGTGTGGATGAAGCTAGAAAATATTGTGTTCTTTGAAGAAGGCCAAGTGTAGAGACTGGGGAGGAGAGGGACCTCAGTCAGTAAAGTGCTTGCCTGGCAGAGAAGTGGATTTGAGTTAAGGTCTTATGACTCAGAAAAACAAACAAACAAACAAAAAACGTGCATGGCGGTGCCTGCTTGGAATCACAGAGCAGAAAAACACAGAGACGGATGTTTGGAGTTTCTTGGCCAGTCAGCTTAGCTTGCTTTATACGCTCCCGACCAATGAGAGTCATTCTCTCAGTTAAAACGATGGCAACTGAGGCCTCAGTAAGGATATCTAATACACATGTTTTGTTCCTGCAAGGCATGAATAACCCAGACACAGAGGGCCGTATGTCTTTTGTCATTCTACGGATAAGAACAATTCAAATCAAGAAATCCCCATAAGAAAAACTGTATTTAATGTTCACCACAGGTTTGAAAACACAGAGAGTAAGATGACTGTTCAACAAGTCTAAAATTAAATACAGTGAATTAAACATACTAAATGACTTAAATGCTTATGTATGACTTTTATCTTAATAATAAATCAAAAATGATTGCAACATGGAGACCTAAGCAGAACCTTGGTTTCCTGTTTTCATTTTGGAAAAATCATGTGTGTCATTGTCATAGTTTGCTGACTACCATTGACTTCCTGTGTTTAGAAAAAAACGGTCTTTCATTCTAAATTTATGCTGATCTAATAGAAAATGATGGTGTCAGAAGACAACATATTGAGACCAAAATCAGAGAACAGGTTTTAATTATAAGAACCTGTCATAAAACTCATGATTTCCCTTTTTAATTATTACCTTTTATATAAAATCAGAGCCTCATGACAAGCTTCAGATTTACATGTGATCCTGCTGGGGAAAGACGTGGATGAGTAGGAAGAAGTAATTCAGACAGTTGTTGCAGCTGACTATGTATGCTGGACTCCAGTATACAATCCTATCACCAAAAGGAGGAAACAGAAAGAGATTGAAGAAGTATCACACTGATTATAGTGGCAAACAGCTATCCTCCCATTGAAACCAAACAAGAATCTCTCCTTCTTCACATCCTGAACAGCATTTTCAATTTTGTCAATTACCATTTTAACTGGAGAGAGAGATGATTTTATTGTTACAAGAGCTCCAATTCATAATATTAACAAAAACCCAGAGCCAGATATCAGGAAAAATGCTGAAAGATCAGCAAGAGAAAGGAGTAAGCCACAGACAACCTTACCTTGCTAACTCCTCGGCTGAAAAAGGACTGAACTCATGTCTTCTCCCAACTCATTTTCCTCTCTCCACCCAGCCACACACTTTCTGTATCGACCTCCACACCTCTGTGCTTGGCTAGTGGCTAGCAACACTCTCTGAAATTCAAGAAAGTTTTATTTGTTGAAATACAAACAAGATATTACCACATTTCCCCTTTTCTGTGTGTCAGAGGCCAGTTTCGGCAAAAATACCACTTACCAGGGTAGGGGCTTGGGGATTAGAAGAGTAAATGGCACAAAGTCGTGAGTAAAAATAATAAAACAGAAACATTGGACAGTATGAGGAGGAAGTTCCAGTGAATACTGAAATCTGCCTGTGCTTAGTTTCCATACACTTTTGTACGCAACACTAGAGTGGGAAGAAAATAAAAGACTGTATTAACATGATACAAGGAAGTGAACATACCAGTTGAAGGCTGCAGGCTACATTCTTAGTTAAACATTAATTTGCTAGAACAAGACAAGTCATACTCACACCCTAGACCAAGACATTCTGTAGGCAAAACACTCCCTGGGTAGAATTCATTGTTACCTCCTTAAGGGAGCAGGGACTTAGTTGGATCCTTAGACTTTTGTTTGAGGTAAAAACATATCTACTTTTCTATTTCCTGAAATACAAGGTCTGGATATTATCCATACCTGTTGACAATAACATTGAGAGAGCAGAACTCTCTGATCTAAATCTAGGTGGAATCTTTGTTGAGTAGAAACAGACAATATCCTTGAAGGAATAGAGGTAAGTTAAAACTCTCTGACCTATGGTCAAGGTGGAAATAGACTCATATTTTTGGGCCTCTACATTTTTGTCCAAAATAAAAAGAAAGTTATAATACAAGAAAAATATATACACAATAACTATATACAGTATTTACAGGCAAGAAATATAACAACAATCTCTAGTTCAATAGCAAATTACAAATTTAGAGAAAATAATCCATACATATCCTATCTTGATGAGTCTAAAAGTTTGTAGCTAATTCACTTTCTAGTCTAACTTGCATTACCAAAACTATATTTTAATGTCTCTCTATCTTATATGCTTTATACCTCTTTAGTAAATTTCTTAGTCTGGTAACAAGGAAAACTATAGCTATAACTAGGAAGTCTTCAACTCTATCAGACACCAGAGAAGGAAATAATATTACCTGAGTAAGTAGGAAGTACAAGTAAGTGACTTCCAAGATATGTAAGATATGGCAGAAACAGCTGGCTGCCCAGACATTCACCCAAGGTTTCTCTGCAATGTTGGGGGATCCATCTTCACTTACAGACCTAGCATATCTGACAGACTGTTCCGTGAAGCAGGATATTCTGAAGGACTATCCTGCTTTGTCTTGGCAAAGTTTGACAATCATTTCCTTTATGTCCTTCTTGTCCAATTTGGACAACATACTGTCAGAAGTTGAGGCAAGGACACTTTTTTGCCCAGTGGCTTGCTTTTGCCACAAAGAACTTAAAATGCATGTGAATTTTCTTTGGTGCCCATCACCTTCTCTGAAGTACATTGATGCCGCCAGGAGCAAATGTGTCTCATTGTCTTAAAAAAAAGAACCTACATTATTAAAATATCTTAAATGCCACATGCTGTAGATCTCTGAAGTGTTTGAAGATGACCTGTCTATCTAAAATATCTCTCTATTGACCTTGAAAACTTGCCTAATAGGACTACAAGTTTAATTGTAATAGGTAACTAACTACTAACCTTCATTTCCTTATTATCCAAACAGTTAGTAATAATAACTTTCAAGAACTAAAAATATATATCTCATTGTTAAATGAGCTGTATAGATACAATATCTTGAACAAGATTAGAAATATTAAGTACAATCTGTTCAAACAAAATTAATCTCAAATTTTTATCACTATACAAAGATCCTATCAATGTAAAATATTTAAAACAAGTAGTTGCTTTTTGTTTAAAAGTAGATTATTTAATCTATTTTTATCCTATTTCTATATCCCCCCTTTTCTTTTCAGAGTAGGTTCAGTAATCTACCTTTCTATCTTATCATATCTATATTCCCCTTTTTTCCTTTCAAAACAAGAATTCTGAATCTTATGTTCTTTGTTCATTTTTTTTACTGATCATTACCACAAGTTGTAATCAACCCCCCTAAACAAAGACAAATAACTATAACCCAGTGAAAGACTGAAAACCTCCCACCCCACCTCTTGGGAATGTAGGCACTATGTTCTTCCCTCCCCCCCACTCTGGAGTTTATTAGAGGAGATGTGTACAGGCCTGGTGAAGTTGGTGTGCAGAGAGAGTGGGTCTTATATTCTTAAATTTACTTCCTGCTGTCTGGGATCAACAGCATCTTTAGGGGATCCTGAAAAGAAAATTTTGGATTAGTTGTCCAGTCTCTGTGTAATACATAGGTTCAGGGATTGTCTCAACCATGGCTAAAGTAGTCTGTGAGGCTGGATCATCTCAGTTATAAATCTCAAAATTGTCCTGAACAGTTTGGAGTCCTGAGTCAGTGTTTAGGTGGTGTTTTCAGCTTAGTAGCATTATAATCGTCCTGGGGAATCGTTATTGTGGGGCCCCATCTCCTTTTGGAGACTTCAAAGGTCACTGTTAGGCATGGTCTTGATTCCTTGCATAAAACTTAGACATTTTAAATGTCATATGCAGCAGATCTCAAAGAGGTTAAAGGACCATCCTTTGTTATGTACATCTGAAGTACAAAATTTAATTTCTAGTTACATGATAGACACTCAAATCTGATATCATGTACAGAAAGCTAGATAAAGCCTTTCTGTGGAAATAGTTAGTACTCTATATGAACATTAATATCATGACAAAAACTTTAAATACATATAGATTAATCTTATAAATTTTGATATAATATTTTTATCTTAAGAAAAATTTTAAAGACTCAAAATAAAACCAAACCAATGGATTTGAAGTAAGTGGCAAAACAATAGTCTCTAAATCATTGTTTTTCTTATCTTTCATATCAGCTGGCTCTTCTGCAATAAAAGAGATTTTGGATTTTGCATTCACAAGCATGCTAGTGTTTAGAGAAAGAGAGAGCCACACTCCAACTCCAAAGCCAGCTTTAGTTTTAATTAGACTGGGACTACAAATAGACCATTTGTATTGTATGTTTGTGAAGAACAGCAGAAAAACAATTATTTGTGAAGATTTATGAAGTTTTATCCTTTGGAGATGTGATATATCAATAGGCCAACTTATTCTTTTTCTTGGGACATTATCATTCTTTTTCCTTCAGTTGTCTCGCTTTTTTAGTGGTCTTCATATTCCTTAGGTGAATGCCTTCATTCTCCTGAAAATACAAAAAAACCCACAAAACAAACAAAAAAAACCCACTTCTCCAACCCAAATTGTTGGGAGGTTCCATTTGACAAGTTTTATCTAACCAAATAAAAATTATTTGCTAATAAATAATAATATGTTAATAAGTTAGTTTAGATTGAATGTCTACACTGTTTGATTGACTATCACCTCTTATAATCAAGAAGTTTCTCTTGTTTAAATCAAACCTTTATCAATTTTGATGGTATCCATAGCTTTTCTTCTCCTTTGGAAACAAAAGCAAAACCCTTTCCCCAATGTAACACATGTCCTGGTTTCCATTTTGAATTGAACATATCTTTAAAGTATATCAGGTGATTTAATTCTCTAGTTTTTTTATATTACCAAATGTCTCTTTGCAGCTATTGTTATTTTCTTATTAGCATATGGGAAATTTAAATTTACTAAAAGAGAATGCGGTGTAATCTTTTTCTGAGGGTCTTTATTACTCCTTTCTGTTTATTTAGCATATCCTTTTGAGTTCAATTTGATCTTTCTATAAGTGCTTGTCCTGTAGGATTGTGTGGTATATATACCTGTAATATGCTTTACATTGTAACAATCAAAACGTATTTTATTTTATTAGAGACATATTCTGGAGCCTTGCCAGTCCTAATTTGTACAGGTATACACAAGATGTCCATAACTTCTAGCAATGTGTGATTACCAGCCAGGTGGTGATGGCACATGTCTTTAATCCCAGTACTCAAAGAGACAGAGGCAGGCATATGTCTGTGAGTTAAAGGCCAACCTGATCTATAGAGTGAGTTTCAGGTCAGCCAGAGATACACAGAGAAATCCTGTCTTGAAAAAACCCAAAAAAAGTGTAATTACTTAATCAGCCTTTTCTGAACTTAAAGCTTTTGCCTATTGAAACCCTGAATCAATCGTGTGATATACATATTTTAAATTTCTAAGTTCTACAAAATTGAACACATCCATTTTCCAGATATCATTCTTTTGAGTACCTTTTGGGTTACTTTCTTTGGGTAGTGCAGTTTGGTTGTATAAAGAACAAGTAGGACATTGCCTTATAATTTCCCTGGCTTGTTGCCAAGTGATGAAGAAATCTTTTTAAAAACTTTTCGATTGGATGATGTTTTATTATGAAATTCTGAGGTGTCCAGCACATTTCCTATGAATAGTTGATCAATTTCTTTATTATCTCATGCTAGAGAGCCTGGCAGACACATACAGAATGTGATGTGTGTTATATCTATGGGATGATTCCTATTCTTGATTATTTCTTGTAACAGAATAAATAATAAAGTTTATTCTGTATCATCTGGTATAAATTAGGCAGTTTTAATATGCAAAATACCTTTTCCTGCATATTTCAAATCAGTAAATATGTGGAGAGGCTCCACAAACTCCATCAATAGCATGCGAATAATATCATAAGCATGTAATTCTGACTTTTGGACAGAGTCATAAGAGTTTGATCTAATTTGTTTAAATTTTGTGATTTGTAACCCACATTCTGATTTATTTGCATCAATGTAATATGTCAGAACTCCAGATTTTGGTGTTCACTGTACAATACAAGGAAGGATGCAGTTAATTGTCTACAAATTGAGTTTTCTTGTTTCTGGAATATTTGTTGTTAATATCTCAAAAAAATTAATGCAATTTTTTTTACCATGGTTCACTCTCTGCCCATAATTTGTCAGTTTCATCATTAGTCAAAGGTACTACAATTTCTGCTGGGTCTATTCAGGCTTATTGACGAAGTCTCAATTTTTCTTTTAGAATCATACAGAAACCTTTTCCACATAATTTTTAAATTTCTTACTCTGTTTATGTGATAAAAGGGTCAATTTTTAAGATAATATCTTCCCTCTGGTTTTTTTATTATTAAAAATTTCCACTTTCTCCCCTCCTCCCACTTCCCTCCCCTTCCCTCACTCCCCCTCCTTCTCCAGGCCAAAGAGCAGTCAGGGTTCCCTACCCTATGGGAAGTTCAAGGTCCTCCCCACTCCCCCCAGGTCAAGGAAGGTGAGCATTCAAACAGACAAGGCTCCCACAAAGCCTGTCCATGCAGTACAATCAAAGCCCAACGCCATTGTCCCTGGCTTCTCAGTCAGCCTCCACCGTCAGCCACATTTAGAGAATCTGGTTTGATCACATGCTCCATTATTCCCAGTCCAGCTGGCCTTGGTGAGCTCCCATTAGATCAGTCCCACCATCTCAGTGGGTGAACTCACCCCTCGCGGTCCTGACTTCCTTGCTCATGTTTTCCCTCCTTCTGCCCCTCCTTTGGGCCTTGGGAGCTAAGTCTGGTGCTACAGTGTGGGTCTCTGTCTCTATCTCCATCCATCGCCAAATGAAAGTTCTATGGTGATATGCAAGATATTCATCAGTGTGGCTATGGGACAAGTCCAATTCAGGCACCCTCTCCTCTGCTGCCCAAGGAACAATCTGGGGACCTCTCCTTGGACCTGGGAACCCCTCTAGAATCAACTCTCTTGCAAAACTCTAAAATGGCTCCCTTAATTAAGATATTTACTTCCGTGTTCCCATATCCACCATTCCTCCATCCTACCAATCCCATTTACCCAAGCTTTCCCAAAATCCCCCTTTCTCCCTTCTCTCTACCCATCTCTCCTTACATCCACCCCCACCCCCCACCCCGTGCACCCCCCACCCCCGTGCACCCAAATTTTGCCTGGCAATCTTGCCTGCTTCTAATATCCAGGAAGATAACTATAGGATTTTCTTTAGGTTCATCTTCTTACTTAGCTTCTCTAGGATCACGAATTATAGACTCAGAGACCTTTAACTATGGCTAGAATCCACTTATGAGTGAGTACATACCATATTCCTCTTTTTGGATCTGGGTTACCTCACTCAGGAAAGCATTTTCTACTTCCATCCATTTGCATGCAAAATTCAAGATGTCATTGTTTTTTACCGCTGAGTAAAACTCTAATGTGTATATGTTCCACACCTTCTTTAACCATTCTTCTATTGAGGAGCATCTAGGTTGTTTCCAGGTTCTGGCTATTAGAAGTAGTGCTGCTAAGAACATAGTTGAACAAATGCTTCTGTAGTATGATAGGGCACCTCTTGGGTATATTCCCAAGAGTGGAATTGCTGGGTCCTGAGGTAGGTTGGCTCCCAGTTTCCTGAGAAACCGCCACACTGATTTCCAAAGTGGCTGCACAAGTTTGCATTCCTACCAACAATGGATGAGTGTTCCCCTCACTCCACATCCTCTCCAGCATAGGCTATCATTGGTGCTTTTGAGTTTGGCTATTCTGACAGGTGTAAGATGGTATCTCAAAGTTGTTTTGATTTGCATTTCCCTGATCGCTTAGGAGGTTGAACATTACCTTAAGTGTCTTTTAGCCATTCAAAGTTCTTCTGTTGAGAATTCTCTTTTCAGTTCAGTATCCCATTTTTAATTGGGTTAATTAGAGTTTTAGTGTCTAGTTTCTTGAGTTCATTGTATACCTTGGAGATCAGACCTTTGTCTGATGAGGGGTTGGTGAAGATCTTCTCCCAGTCAGAAGGTAGCCTTTTTGTCTTAATGACAGTGTCCTTTGCTTTACAGAAGCTTCTCAGTTTCAGTCGGTCCCTTTTATTCATTCTTTCTCTTATTGTCTGTGCTACTAGGGTTCTACCTAGGAAGTGGTCTCCTGTGCCCATGTCTTGTAGACTACTTCCCACTTTCTCTACTATCAGGTTCAATGTGGTCTGATTAATATTGAGGTCTTTAATCCATTTGGACTTAAGTTTTGTGCATGGTGATAGATATGGATCTATTTTCATTCTTCTACAGGTTGACATCCAGTTATGCCAGCACCATTTGTTAAAGATGCTTTCCTTCTTCCATTGTATACTTTCAGCTCCCTTGTCGAAAATCTGGTGTTCATAGGTTTGTGGGCTAATATCCGGGTCTTCTATTCGATTCCATTGGTCGACTTCTCTGTTTTTATGCCAGTACCAAGCTGTTTTCAATACTGTCGCTCTGTAATAGAGTTTGAAGTCAGGGATGGTAATGCCTCCAGAAGTTCCTTTATTGTATAAGATTGTTTTGGCTATCCTGGGTTTTTTGTTTTGCCATATAAACTTGATTATTGTTCTCTCAAGGTCTGTGAAGAATTTTTATGGGATTTTGAAGGGGATTGCATTGAATCTATAGATTGCTTTTGGTAGAAATGACATTTTTACTATGTTGATTCTCCCAATCCAAGAGCAAGGGAGATCCTTCCATTTTCTGGTATCCTCTTCAATTTCTTTCTTCAAAGACTTAAAGTTTTTGTCAAATAGGTCTTTCACTTCCTTGGTTAGAGTTACCCCCAAGATATTTTATGCTATTTGTGGCTATCGTGAAAGGTGATGCTTCTCTGATTTCCTTCCCTGCTTCTTTATCCTTTGTGTATAGGAGAGCAACTGATTTTTTGGAGTTGATCTTGTATCCTGCCACATTACTAAAGGTGTTTATCAGCTGTCGGAGTTCTTCAGTAGAGTTTTTGGGGTCGCTTATGTACACTATCATATCATCTGCAAATAATGAAAGTTTAAATTCTTCCTTTTCAATTGGAATCCCCTTGATCCCCTTATGTTGTCTTATTGCTATTGCTAGAACTTCAAGAACTATATTGAAGAGGTATGGAGAGAGTGGACAGCCTTGTCATGTTCCTGATTTTAGTGGAATGGCTTTGAGTTTCTCTCCATTTAATTTGATGTTAGCTGTCTGCTTGCTGTAAATAGCTTTTATTATATTTAGGTATGATCCTTGTATCCCTAATCTCTCCAACACTTTTATCATAAAGGGGTGTTGAATTTTGTCAAATGCTTTTTCAGCATCTAATGAAATGATCATATGGTTTTTTCCTTCAGTTTATTTATATGATGGATTACATTGATAGATTTTCGTATGTTGAACCAGCCCTGCATCTCTGGGATGAAGCCTACTTGATCATAATGAATAATTTTTCTAATGTGTTCTTGGATTTGGTTTGCCAGTATTTTATTGAGAATTTTTGTGTCGATGTTCATGAGTAAGATTGGCCTGTAATTCTCTTTAAAAGATTGTGTCTTTGTGTGGTTTTGGTATCAGAGTAACTGTAGCTTCATAAAAGGAGTTTGGCGATGACTCTTCTGTTTCTATTTTGTGAAATACATTAAGGAGTATAGGTATTAGCTTTTCTTGGAAGTTCTGGTAGAATTATGCATTGAAACCATCAAGGCCAAGGCTTTTTTTTTTGGTAGGGAGGTTTCTGATGACTGCTTCTATTTCCTTGCGACTTACAGGTCTATTTAAACTGCTCACCTGGTCTTGACTTAATTTTGGTAAATTGTATTTATCTAAGAAAGTGTCCATTTTTTCCAAGTTTTCCAATTTTGTGGCATACAAGCTTTTGTAGTAAGATCTAACGATTCTCTGAATTTCCTCTGTGTCTGTGGTTATGTCCCCCTTTTCATTTCTGATCTTATTAATTTGCATGTTCTCTCTCTGCCGTTTGATTAATTTGGATAGGGGTTTGCCAATCTTGTTGATTTTCTCCAACAACCAGCTTTTTGTTTCATTGATTCTTTGGATTGTTTTCTGGGTTTCTATTTTGATGATTTCAGCCCTCAGTTTGATTATTTCCAGTCTTCTACTCTTCCTGGGTGAGTCTGCTTCTTTTTTTTTTCTAGAGCTTTCAGCTGTGCTGTTAAGTCTCTAATGTGTGCTTTCTCCATTTCCCTTATGTGGGCACTTAGTGCTATGAACTTTCCTCTTAGCACTGCTTTCATTGTGTCCCATAGGTTTGGGTATGTTGTGTCCTTATTTTCATTGAATTTAAGAAGACTTTAACTTCTTTCTTTATTTCTTCCCTGACCCAGGGGTGGTTCACTAGTTGACTGTTCAGCTTCCATGAGATTGTAGGCTTTCTGGGGTTAGAATTGTTGTTAAATTCTAACTTTATTCCATGGTGATCTGATAAGACACAGGTGGTTACCAATATTTTTTTTGTATATATGGAGGTTGTCTTTGTTACCGAGTATGTGATCAATTTTTGAAAAGGTTCCATGAGATGCTGAGAAGAAGGTATATTCTTTCCTATTTGGGTGGAATGTTCTATATATGTCTATTAAGTCCATTTGATTCATTACCTCCATTAGTTCTCTTATTTCTCTGTTAGGTTTATGTCTGGTTGACCTGCTCATTGGTGAGAGAGGTGTGTTGAAGTCTCCTACTATTAGTGTATGAAGTTTTATGTGTACTTTGAGTTCAAGTAATGTTTCTTTTACATATGTGGGTGCTTTTATATTAGGGGCATAGGTATTCAGGATTGAGACTTCCTCCTGATGAATTGTCCCTGTTATGAGTATAAAGTGTCCATCTCCACCTCTTCTGATTAATTTTAGTTTGAAGTCAATTTTGTTAGATATTAGGATAGCCACACCCGTTTGTTTCTTTGGTCCATTTGATTGAAAAACCTTTTCCCAACCCTTTACTCTGAGTAAATGTCTGTCTTTGTGGTTGATGTGTGTTTCTTGTAAGCAGCAGAATGTTGGATCCTGATTTTGTATTCATTTTCCTAACCTGTGCCTTTTTATAGGTGAATTGAGACCATTGATATTAAGTGGTATTGATGACCAGTGGTTGTTAACTCTGGCTATTTTTTTTTTTTGGTGGTAGCGTTTGTGTGTTTCCCTTCTTTGTGTTGTGCTTGTGGAGGTTGTTAGATGTCTAAGTTATTGTGGGTGTTGTTGGATTCCTTGGGTTGTGTTTTTCCTTCTATTACTTTCTATAGGGCTGGGTTTGTGGCTATGCATTGTTTAAATTTGTTTTTAGCTAGAATACCTTTTTTTCTCCATTGATAGTGAAAGAAAGCTTGGTTGGGTATAGTAGTCTGGGCTTTCATCCATAGTCTCTTAGTTTCTTCAGCACATCTATCCAAGACCTTCTGGCTTTCATGGTTTCCATTGAGAAGTCAGGTGTAATTCTGATAGGTTTACCTTTATATGTTACATGACCTTTTTCCTTGTCACTCTTAATATTCTTTCTTTATTCTGTATGTTTTGTGTTTTGATTATTATATGATGAGAGGATTTTTTTTTGATCCAGTCTATTCGGTGTTCTGTATGCTTCTTGTACCTTCATAGGAATACATCTTCTTTTGGTTGGGAAAGTTTTCTTTTATAATTTTGTTGAATATATTTTCTGGGCCTTTGAGCTGTAATTCTTCTTCTCCTTCTTCTACCCCTATTTTTCTTTGGTTTGTTCTTTTCATGGTGTCCCAGATTTCCAGGATGTTTTGTGTTAAGAATTTGTTGGATTTGCTGTTTTCTTTGATCAAAGACTTCATTTCCTCTTTAGTATCTTCAGTGTCTGAGATTCTTTCTATCTTTTATATTCTGTTGGTTATACTCGTCTCTGTAGTTCCTGTTCTTTTACCCAGATTTTCCATATCCAGCTGTCGCTCGGTTTGTGTTTTCTTCCTTACCTCCATTTCAGTTTTCAAGTCTTGAACTGTTTCTTTTACCTGTTTTATTGCTTTTTCTTAGTTTACTAGGGTATCTTTGAGGTATTTACTCATTTCCTCAAACTTTTTGTTATTCTTCTCATCCATTTCTTTAAGGGAGTTTTTCATTTCCTGTTTAAGGGACTCTATCACTTTCATAATGTTGCATTTAAAGTCTATATCTTCTACATCTTTCTGGATTAGGGTGTTCAAGTCCTCCTGTTGTGTGTTCACTGGATTCTTGTGTTATCATGTTGTTTTTCAGATTGTTGGAGGAACTCTTGTATTGGCTCCTGCCCATCTCTTCCTTCAGACGCTCTCTGATGGATCTTCTGGTACAGGATCTAGGTCGCTTGCTGGCCAGAGACCTTGCAGGCAAAAGGGCATGCTTGCTGGTTGCAGGCTCAGTGGGACAAGAAACTCCTGCAGCAGTTGCCCTCACCACTTTGTCCCCAGATCCTCAGCCCCATAGCAGTCTGAGCTGGGGAATCCTATGACCTCGAAAATGGATAGGGGTGCTTGGGGGGCAAACTTGGATGGGATAAGAAGAGTAAGGCAGCAGCCAGGGGGAAGCCCCCGCTGAATGGCCAGAAAGTTTAGAGGAATGTGGGGTACCTGAGCTCCCTCTTCCGGGGCATCAGTCCGGCCACTGGTTGGGTACTCACTCACCCCTCTGGAAGGACAGATCTTCTGGTACAGGATCCGGGCCACTTGCTGGCCAGAGACCTTGCAGACAAAAGCTGGGTTTTAGTCTTAAATGGGCCGCATTAAAATTGTATTTAGAAGTGTAAACACTACTACATTCTGGAATCTGTAATATTTTGAAAAACAGTGAAATAGTTTCTCAAGTCAAGCAAACAAACAAATATATTCATCAGCTTGCAAGGTTGCTTTTTAATGCATACAAAGTAAAAGTCTCATATAGTGCCAACGTAAAGGCTATCAATCATGACTATCAGCATTCAACAACTTACCTATAACTGTATCTCCAAGACTAATTTTTTCCTCAAGAGGATGGTTTAAAATATTAATATGCTGATTCTTTTCAAGGAAAATATTGTTTCATAATTTGAAAATTGAACAATTAAATAAAATTATGAAATTTCAGTAATCTTTTAAAATTCATTGGAACTTAGATATTGTAAATATTGATCGGTCTATAAGAATATTTTTAGAAAGCATCTTCCCTGACCATGTTTGCCACCAATAACTTCCTTTCTACTTACTTTCTTTTTATGTGTACATACACACAAATGTATATATTGTTTCATGTGTCAATATAAAACTATTTTCCATGAATTAATAAGCTGTTATTTTCTCTGAGTCTGACTTATTTCACTAAAATATGATTATAACCTGTTATGTCAATTATCTTGAAAATGGAATAATTATTTTTCTCTTTGTTTTGTGTTTGAATAATAAGTAATATGTTCTGTATACTGATGTAGGATGTCCTTTTGTACACTGGGAATATGTGTTGCTTTTATTGGTTGATGAATAAATCTGATTTGGCCTATAGCTAGGCAAAAATGGGAAAGTCCAACAATGCAGAGAGAAAGAACGCAGGGTTGAGGGAGACGCCAGCAGCCACCAGGCAAGATGTGAGGAAAACCATAGCCATGTGGCAATACGTAGATTAACATGAATGGGTTAAATTAAGATGTAAGAGCTAGTTAGTAATAAGACTGAGTCATTGATAAAACATTTCATAGTTAATATTAAGCCTCAGAGTGATTATTCAGGACCTGGCGGACAGGAGAGAAACCTCCAGTTACAAATAGCACCTACCATTTGGCATGGTCCACATAAGACCTAAAAAAACTTTTAAAAGGTTCTAAGCACAAAGAAACAAAAACACAATGGGCTTCCTTGTCTCTCGTGTTGGCCATAGTACAAAAACACATCTCCAGACAGCTGTCCATAAAATGGACATGGCTGACAAGGGTCATGAGTTGAGCAACATGGTGGACTCCCACGGTCTCTCATGGGATGCAGCACAAAGAGGCTTCTCCTAGCCACTGCCTGTGGTCTTGAGAACATAGCATTTTGCCTATGAGCCCCGCTGCATGCCACTTAATACTGCTTCCCAGAGTTGGGGAGACAAGCGTGTCTCTCCTGGGTACTTCCATCATGTTAAAAGGTAAAATGGGGTGGACCCAACAGCCAAAGTCACAGACATTGATCCTAGCCATGCCCACTTAGCATTTTAAAAACTGTCCTGGTCAGAAAATGATTACAGATATGCACTAAAAACAGATTCAGACAAAAAGGCCTCTAATTGGGTCACAAACTGTGTGATAAATACACATACGTTTTGTAGATAAAGGATAGACAGAGTCATAGATTAAAAGAATAATTTACAGATAATAAACAGGTTCTTAAAAATGAAATAGAGTAATAAAAATATAATAAGCCAAGAAAAGATGAAATTATCTCAACAACTAAAGAAATTTAGAGTGTTTATGAAAAAACATCTAGCCTCAGAAACATGTACGTTATTATTAGCAGCATACAATACATGCAATCAAATGAGTCATGTTGTGTTTATTTGATTTGACTAGGGTATCTGTGCTCTAGTCCATAGTGCAGTGATGTGAGGAGAATTCAGATTCACCTAGCCACAAAAACAAAAAACTCAGCTCTACAGATATTCTAGGCCTATAGGCTAAAGATAAGTGCCCCAACACTGCAGAAGAACTCTGTGTGACTGTGTAGGCAGTCAGATGTCTCTCTCATTTCTAGAATTTTGGAAGTTTCTTACAATGCACTTCCTGTTTACTCAGGTAATATGTACTTCTGGGATCTTTAATGGAGTTAAAGACCAAACAATTATAGCTATAATTTTCCATACTTCTGATAAAAGATAAACATAAAACTTTAGATTCACAAAGGTAGGATAGATAATAGACTATTTTTTAATTTTGCCAAATACAAAGAGACTAAATATTATAACTATAATTCTTGCTTGATAGCTGTGTATTATATGCAATTTTAGAATGTTAAAGTTAAAACTTTCCTTTCTAGTTAACAAGAAAAGGGGAGATGATGGGGGATGCCCTTCTATATGTTGCAATTATGTGTTTCTTTTTATTGGTTGATGAGTAAAGCTAATTTGTTTATTTTGAAATTTTACAGTTTGACTGTATATTATATTACAATAAAAGGAGACTTTAGCCAGGTGGTGGTGCACACCTTTAATCCCCACACTTGGGAGGCAGAGGCAGGCCTCCCTGAGTTCAAGGTCAGCCAGGTCTACAATAGCGAGTTCCAGAACAGACACCAAAGCTACAGAGAAACTCTGTCGGAAAAAGAGAGAGAGAGAGAGAGAGAGAGAGAGAGAGACTTTAGAGACAAAGACAAAGATTGTAAGGCCGTAGTTTAAAGGTGTTGGTTTTTCTGTTGTTGCTTTTTTGTTGTTTTTTGGGGGTTTTGTTTTTTGTTTTTGTTTGTTGTTGTTGTTTTTGCCAGAAATAGTGGCAAGCAAATAACTTTAATTCTAGTCTTCTGGAAACAGATTTTCATGTTTGAGGTCACGATGGTTCACATAACCAAGTCTAGGCCAGCCAGGACCAAATAAAAACAGGGATGTTTCCGTATCCTGTTGTGAAAGGTTTGGGAAGGACTGTTAACACTGTCAACTTAACACAACTTAGGATCACTTTAGCACAGAGTCTATTTTTCTCCTTTTTTATTAAAAATGGTTTTTCACACAATGTAATCTGATCACGGTGGCCCTTCTGTCCCCACTTCTTCTCCCATTGAAAACCACAGTTTCTTGATAAGAGCTTTAACGTCTACGCCGGGTCTGCCTGCGGCATGCTGTTTTAGTTAATTCAACTGATGTGACAACATTAAACCCATTCTGGGTGATGACTGATACTGATTCAAACATTAGCAAAGAAAACCGTCAAACATCTGTACATTCATTTTTCTCACTTTTGATTTCAGATGTGAAGGGAAGGGCTGTCTCAGAATTCTGCCAGTGACTTCCCCACAGTGATAAACTATACTTTGGAAATGCGACTTGTGAGTAGGCTGTTTCCGCTCTAAATTACTTTCTCTCAGATTATTTGTCACAGAAACTGAAATTAAATTATACCAATAACTATGAGTACTAGATATGTCTGAATTTTTTACTCAAGTTTTTTGCTAATTTTTCATTTCCTCATCCTTGGGTCCTTTTTTCTGTTTCTTGCTAGTTAGAGTTCTTTGCATATTTTAGAAATATACCAATCCTATGTTAAATAAAGCAAGGATTTCCCATTCAATATGATGGTTCTTAACACAGTTGCTTCCTTTTCTTTATTAAAGCTTTCTAATTTCAAACCATTTCATTTACAATTATTGCTCTTTTTATCTTTGCTATTGGAATCTCCTGGAAATATTTACCTGTGTCTTTGTATTGTGTTTTGACTATAATTTACTCTCTCACTTTAAGAACTTTAGGTACGACATTAAGAATTTTTACCTTTTTAGATTATAGTTCAGGTGCCTCCATACATAGTGCTAGCACATTTCTAAAAATTCCAGATGCCTGTGTCTCTGTGGTTTATTATTTCTCTGTCTTCTGCTCTATGGTTGATCTGTGTCTAGATGCCTGTGTCTCTGTGGTTTATTATTTCTCTGTCTTCTGCTCTATGGTTGATCTATGTCTAGATGCCTGTGTCTCTGTGGGTTTATTATTTCTCTGTCTTCTGCTCTATGGTTGATCTATGTCTAGATGCCTGTGTCTCTGTGGGTTTATTATTTCTCTGTCTTCTGCTCTATGGTTGATCTATGTCTAGATGCCTGTGTCTCTGTGGTTTATTTCTCTGTTCTCTGTTCTATGTGGTTGACCTATGTGGTTTTTGTCTGGTATATGTTTCTTGATATGGCTTTGAAGTATATTGAGAGCCAACAGAGTTCAACTCTTCTCTCCCTGCCAAGATACAGGTCCATTGCCTCGGCGTAGGGAAAGGATGCAGAAAATTTCTAGTGCAAGAAGTACAGAATAAGTTCATGTATGTGTTGTTTAAATCAGGTTTTTTATTCTTTTCCTTTTTCACTGAAAAGTTTTTTAACTTATATACACACACAAACAAAGGCAATTCTCTGAACTTGAATTTCTCAGGGTCAAAAAGCAGAGAAGAGCTGTGTAGATTAATATCAGGGCCTTCGATTCAGTTCCATTGGTCCACCTATCTGTTTTTCTGCCAATACCAAGTTGTTTCCATTACTATAGTTCTATAGTAGAGATTGAAGTCAGGGATTGTGATGCCTCCGTAAGTCCCTTTATTATAGGACTGTTTTGCTTGTCCAAGTTTTTTTGTTTTTCTACATGAAGTTGAGTACTGGTCTATCGAGGTCTGTGAAGAATTGTGCTGCGATTTTTATTGGGATTATATTAAAACTGTAGATTGCTTTTGGTAAAATTGTCGTTTTTACTATGTTGATCCTACCTCTTCAAGAACATGGGACATCTCTCCATTTTCAGATATCTTCTTTAATTTTTTTCTTTAAGGACTTAAGGTTTTTGTCATACAGGTCTTTTACTTCTTTGGTTAGAGTTATCACAAGATATTTTATGTTCTTTGTGGCTATTGTGAAGGGTTATATTTCTCTGATTTTATTCTCAGCCCCTTTATCATCTGTATATAGGAAGGCTACTGATTTTTTTTTAGTTAATTGTGTATCCTGCCACATTACTACAGGTGCTTATCAGTTGTAGGAGTTCCAGGGTAGAGTTTTTGGACTCACTTATGTATACTATCATATTATTTGCAAATAATGAAAGTTTAACTTCTTCCTTTCAAATTTGTATCCACTTGATTTCCTTGTGCCATTTTAATGCTTTACCTAGAACCACAAGTACTATATTAAATAGATATGGAGAGAGTTGACAGCCTTGTCTTGATCCTGATTTTAGTGAAATCGCTTAAAGTTTCTCTCCATTTAGTTTGATGTTGGCTGTTGGCTTGGTGTATATTGCCTTTATTATATTTAGGTATGATCCTTGTATCCCTGCTCTCTCCAAAAACCTTTGTCATGAAGAGGTTTTGAATTTTATCCAAAGCTTTTACAGCCTCTAATGAAATGATCTTGTCATTTTTTTCTTTCAGTTTGTTTACATCATGAATTACACTGATGGATTTTTGTATGCTGAACCATCTCTGTATCTCTGGAATGAAGTCTACTTGACCATGGTGGATAATTTTTCTGATTTTCTTAGATTCGGTTTGCAAGTATTTTATTGAGTATTTTTACATCAATGTTCATGAGGGACATGGGCTATGATTCTCTTTCTTAGTAATGTCTTTTTGTGGATTGGATACCAGGGTAACACTCATCTTGGAAAAAGAGTTTGACACTGTCCCTTCTATTTCTATTGTGTGGAACAATTTGAAGAATATTGGTATTAGTTCTTTGAAATTCTGGTAGAATTTTGTTCTGAAACCATCTGACCTTAGGATTTTTTGTTGTTGGGAGATTTTTGATGGCTGCTTCTAGTTCCTTAAAGCTTATAGGTCTATTTAAATTGTTTATCTGTTCTTGATTTAATTTTGGTATGTGGTACCTAACCAGGAAATTGTCCGTTTCCAATTTTGTGGAGTACAGGTTTCTGAAGTATGACCTAATGATTCTCTGATTTTTTTTCTGTGATTATTATTATTATGCCCTCCTTTTTAATTTCTGATTTTGTTAATTTGCATATTCTCTCTTTGCCTTTTGGCTAGTTTGGACAAGGGTTTGTCTATCTTGTTGAGCTTTTTTTTAAAAGAGTTTATTTATTTATTTATTTATTTATTTTATTACTTTAAAAAATACCAATCCAAATTCCCACTCCCTCCCCTCCTCCAACTCCCCTCCCATTCCCTCCACAGACCCTCCCACCCCACCCCCTCCAACCCTAAAAGAGTGCAAGGCACCCTGCCCTGTGAAAAGTCCAAGACCCTTCCTAGTTCATCTAGGTTGGGCAAGGTATACATCCAAAAGGAAAAGGATCCCAAGAAGCCAGTCCATGCAATAAAGACAAATTCCGGTGCCGCTGTCATTGGTCCCTCAGTTTGCCCCAACTATGAACCACATTCAGAGGGACTAGTTTGATCCCATGCTCGTTCACTCCCAGTCCACTTGGAGTTGGTGAGCTCCCATTAGCTCAGACAAACTGTCTCAGTGGGTGAACCCCTCATGGTCTTGACCTCCTTGCTCATATTCTCATTCCTTCCACTCTTCAATTGAATCTTGGGAGCTCAGTCCAGTGTTCCGACGTGATTCTTTGTCTCTGTTTCCATCAGTTGTTGGACGAAGGTTCTGTAGTGATATTTAAGATAATCATCAGTCTGACTACAGGCCAAGGCCAGTTCAGGCACCATCTCCTCTATTGCTTAGGGTCTTAGCTGGCATCATCCTTGTACATTCCTGGGATTCCTTGTGGATTCTAGAGCCAGGTTTCTTGCTAACCCCATAATGGCTCCCTCAATCAAGATATCTCTTTCCTTGCTCCCATATCTGATCTTCCTCCATCTCAACTATGTATTCCCTCAAGTTCTCCTCAAGCCTCCCCTTCTTCCCTTCCTTCTACCTCCCACCCCCATTCTCACAATTTTGTTAGGCGATCTTATCTGTTTCCAATTCCCAGGTGGGTCTACACATGTTTTTCGAACTATAGGCTTTGTTCTATAGGCAATGTCCTTTGTTTATGGCTAGTATCCACTTAAGAGTGCGTACATACCATATTCATTTTTGGGGGTCTGGATTACCACACTCAGGATAATGTTTTTTAATTCCATCCATTTGCATGCAAAATTCAAGATGTCATTGTTTTTTACCCCTGAGTTAGTACTCTAATGTGTAGCTGTGCCACACTTTCTTTACTTATTCTTCAGATGAAGGGCATCTAGGAACATGGTTGAGCAAATGCTTTTGTAGTATGATTGAGCATCTTTTAGGTGTGTTCCCAAGAGTGGTATTGCTGAATCCTACAGTAGGCTGATTCCCAGTTTTCTGAGAAACTGCCACACTGATTTCCAAAGTGGTTGAACAAGTTTCCATTTCCACCAGCAATGGATGAGTGCTCCCCTTACTCCACATCTTCTCCAGCAGAGGCTATCATTAGTGTTTTTGATCTTAACCATTCTGACAGGTGTAAAATAGTATCTCAGAATTGATTTGATTTGCATTTTCCTGATAGCTAATGAAGTTGAACATGTCCTTAAGTATCTTTTGGCCATTTGAATTTTTTCTGTTGAGAATTTTCTGTTTAGTTCAGTACACCATTTTTTAAATCGGGTTATTTAGAATTTTAATGTCTAATTTGTGAGTTCTTTATATATTTTGGAAATAAGTCCTTTGTATGATGTGAGGTTGGTGAAGATCTTTACCATTCAGTAGGATGCCTTTTTGTCTTATTGACTGTGTAATTTGCTTTACAAATGCTTCTCAGTTACAGGAGGCCCCATTTATTTATTGTTGCTCTTATTGTCTGTGCTTCTGGGGTTCTATGTAGGAAGTGGTCTCCTGTGCCCATGCGTTGAAGGTTACTTCCCACTTTCTCCTCTATCAGGTTCAGTGTGGTCGGATTTATATTGAGGGCTTTAATCCTTTTGGACTTGAGTTTTGTGCATGGTGATAGATATGGATCTATTTTCATTCTTCTACAGGTTGACATCCAGTTATGCCTGCACCATTTGTTGAAGATGCTTTTTTTCCATTATATATTTTTAGCTTCTTTGTCAAAAATCAGGTGTTCATAGGTGTGTAGATTAATATCTGGGTCTACAGTTCGATTCCATTGGTCAACGTCTCTGTTTTTATGCCAATATCAAGCTGTTTTCATTACTGTAGCTCTATAATAGAGCTTGATGTCATTGATGGTAATGCCTCCTGAAGTTTCTTTATTGTATAGGATTGTTTGGGCTATCTTGGTTTTCTTTTTTTTCATATGAAGTTGATTATTGTTCTCTCAAGGTCTGTGAAGAATTTTGATGGGATTTTGATGGGGATTGCATTGAATCTATAGATTGCTTTTGGTAGGATTGCCACTTTTGCTAATGTTGATCCTTTCTATCAAAGAGCATGGGAGATCTTTCCATTTTCTTGTATCTTCTTCAATTTCTTTCTTCAAAGCCTTAAAGTTCTTGTTAAATAGGGCTTTCACTTCCTTAATTAGTGTAATCCCAAGATACTTTCTGCTATTTGTGGCTATTGTGAAAGGTGATGTTTCTCTGATTTCCATCTCATCTTCTTTATCTTTTGTGTTTAGGAAGGCTACTGATTTTTTGGAGTTGATCTTGTATCCTGCCACATCACTGAAGATATTTGTCTGCTGTAGGAGTTCTCTGGCAGAGTTTTTGGGGTCACTTATGTACACTATCATATCATCTGTAAATAGCGAAAGTTTGATTTCTTCCTTTCCAATTTGAATCCTCTTGATCTCCTTATGTTGTCTTATTGCTATTGCTAGAACTTCAAGCACTATATGGAAGAGATATGGAGAGAGTGGACAGCCTTGTCTTGTTTCTGACTTTAGTGGAATGGCTTTCTTTGAGTTTTTCTCCATTTAATTTTATGTTAGCTGTCAGCTTGCTGTATATTGCTTTTATTATATTTAGATATGATCCTTGTATCACTAATCTCTCCAAGACCTTTATTATGATGAAGTGGTGTTGAATTTTTGTCAAATGATTTTTCAGCATCTAATAAAATGATCATATAGTTTTTTTCTTTCAGTTTATTTATATGATGGATTACATTAATAGATTTTCATATGTTGAACCAGTCCTGCCTCTCTGGGATGATGCCTACTTGGTCATGCTGGTTGGGGGGGGGGGGAGTATCAGATGCCTGTGTTATTTTGGGTGTAGTTATCTTCCTTGGGTTGTGGTTTTTTTCTAGTACTTTCTGTAAGGCTGGGTTGTGGATACGTATTGTTTAAATCTGTTTTTGTCATTTAATATCTTGTTTTCTCCATAAGTGGTGAATGAAAACTTTGCTGGGTACAGTAGTCTGGGCTTGCATCCATGATCTCTTAGTGTCTGCAGCACATCTATCCAGTTAATATAAAGTTATATTTAAGGTCATTTTCTTTTGCATCATCTGCATTAGCTGTTCATGTCTTGCTGGTGATGCATATTGTTCTTAATGTTGTTAAATGTGTTCTTACATTGCTGCCTGACCATCTTTTCCTCCAATAGGCACAGGTGGGGCCTGTGATTTAAGTGGTCACTCTTCCTTATGTTTCAGAAGATACATGCCTCGGGTGGATGTTAATGTGGCTCTGAAGCTCCTCCAGGTATAGGTAGGAAAAAGGGTCCGGTGGTTGCAGATGCTGTCTTAGGTGGTCAGGAGTGTGGGGAGGCTTCTCCTAGACCTCTGGGCCTTCACTGGGTGTGGGTAGTGTGCAGGATGTGCCTCTGGGAGCTAGGGTCTAAAATGTAGGGTCCTCCAGCTGGCGACCCAGGCACTCACCCCTGCAGGTGCATTCAGGGCCAAGGCTCTTTCCAAGTGGAAGTGGGGCCAAGGCTCTTGTGGCCTCAGATGCTCTGGGAGGAGGTGGTTTGTGGGACCCTGTCCTCCATGATCCTTGAGGCCAAAATACTGGATGCAAATAATGTTTACGCTAACCAGCTAAGCTTCCTGCTAGTTCCGTCCTTGGTTCTGCTACAGCCTGGTATATTAGCCTGAGGGATCTATTTTACTTTAAAATGGTAATTTCTCAACCTGCCTCAAAGAAGCTCAGGCGCCAAGGCCCATCTAACCTGTCTGACATTGCCTTAAACCCTCGACCACCTGCCTGGGGGAAAAACTCCCACAGAGGCCAGTTTCCCCAGCCCCCTCTGGGTGGGAGGAGTTTTCCTTTACTGGGGCCTTTATTCTCCTTCCTGCTTTTGTTGGGAGGAGGCTTTGCCCTTTTTGATCCTGGTTGCCCACTGGTATAAATACCCTACTTGAGTTTAATAAAGTGGCCATTTACTCTTGGTAAATGAGCAAAGGTCTCTTTTTTGTGTGTGTCTGTTTTTAACCCTCAGGACAATCGTCCATTCTCGTGGGCCCGAGTTCGGGAAGGCACGCGCCTGGGTCGGGTGTGGATATCCACTGGAAGGCGGGGTCTAACAGTGGTTGGGTGTGTGGGGAGACTGCTCCGGGTCTCTGTGGCTTTGATAAGTGGGGATTAATCATTGGATGTGCCTCTGAAGACTGTGGCCTAGAGAGTAGGGCTCTCCAGCCAGGGAGTCAGACACGCACTTCTCGGAGAGGTGGGGACAGGGCCAAGGATCCAGTGGTTGTAGATGATGTGAGGGTGATTGGAGGTGTTAGAAAGGTCTCTGGGGCTTCACTGTGTGGGGAGGGGCATGGGATGTCGTCTCTGAACTATGGCCTAAAGAGTCCACATCCTCTTTATTTAGAAAGATTCTGATGAAAAGATTTTGTAGTAAATGTAACAGTTCTTGTTTTATCGGTGACTTTACCTTTCCTGAAGCTTTTGGTGTCATGTTTCACTCTGTCTTTATTAAATATGGGATTTTCTTTTCTGATCCTCTGTATTTGGTGTTTGCTCTGCGGGCTGCTTGTTCATGGCTGGGCATCTTTTTAGGATTTGGGGATTTTGTCTGCGACGTCACTGAAAATGTTCTTTGATACTTATAACTTCTATTTTGCATTTATTTGTGTTACCTGGCTGGGGTTAGTTGGATGTAGCTACTTGTACCTCCACTCCCATTATTGTTTTCTTGTTGCTTTGCTTTCTTTCTCTTTTTTGTCATTACTACTCATTAATCATAGCCAGGATTTTTTAGTAAATATACATATAGGTCGTAAACTCTCTCCCACATGGCAGGTCACGCAAGTCACTCACATGTTAATGCTGATCTCTGAGTTCATTTGAATGACCATTGCTTTCTTCATACACTGGGAATCTACTTTGTTTTATGTTGTTCTGTTCATCAAACGACATCGGAATCTGTGCATCAAAATGGTATTTTCTTGTCATTGTCAAAGTAACCTGAATAATGTTATTGCTGTGGGTGGAGCACGGAGAAATGGAAAGACAAAATGCTAGAAAATCATTACACAGAGAAGAGAGGGACTCGTAATGATCACCCAGTAATCTATATTTCTTAACTGAAATGATCCACATGAGGTAGTATTGACAACCATGCTAGTTAAACCAACTAAAATTTTTTAGTCCTTTCATTAATGGCCAGACAAAGAGCAGGCTCAGATCTCTGAAAAGTCTCTTGCTTAATAAGCCCAGTGGTGCAGATTTTCAAAATTCAGTACCATGATACTTCAGTGCTGGAGGTCGAGTTACATCAGTGAGAGATATGGGGTCACCTAAAAAAAAGTCTGTTTTCTTGCAAAGCTCAACAGCATTTTCCAGACGCCACATGGCAATAATTTTTTATTTAGACTTCCTCTTAGTTATTTTAGATTTGTTTAAAATGCCAATTATTTTGGTTAATATGTCTGGACCGTGGTCAGAACTGTGGGCAGTCCCAAAAGCATTGCCTAGGAGGATGTGGCTGTTGGGGGATGGAAGGCTTAGAAATGTCTAGGTAGTCATGAAATAAAGTTGGGAAAAAGTATTTTTCCCTTATTTTTTAAAATAAAGTCCAGTGCCCTTAAGTGGTGATGCCAACCTGGAGTTGTCTGTCCACTACTTTGTCCTTTCTCAGTAACATCCACTGACTTCCAATCACTTAGCACGCAGTCTTCAGCTGAACACTGTCTCCAGGTCTTTCTTGGCTGTTATACCTTTAGTATATACTCTTCTTTCTTCATTTTCAAAATCCTCTATTACATTGCTCCTTATTTTTCCTCCTTCTGCTGCTCCTGTAATTCCATTAGCAATTGTTGGTGTCCCTCATAAAAGTAAGTCTCAGCTTACCTTTAACTTCAAGAACAGTTTCCGTGAGAAATTCTATTTACATAGCAGCCTCAAATATCTCTTCAGACCAGTTAGCAAGGATATATTTCAAGAAGAAACATTTTTCCTCTGCCCCGTAAAGTTCAGCAACAACTCCCTGCTAAATACATGTACAGATCGCACACTGTAAAAACACAAGACAAATAATAAAGTTTAATTTGTCTATAAATGAGAGTTTCGTAAAAAAAAAAAAAAACAAACAATACCATTATGCAGTTTTAAGGAAGGATGAGACTTACGAGAAATTGCTAGAAATCTAAAGTCCAGCAGAAGTAAGTGATAATATTTTGAAGCTTACACACTTTTCAACAAAATTTGATGCTTTATGGGTCAAATGAAGAAACAGAGAAAGATTTTGTGTGTCTGAAGGAATATTACTAAGACGGATGTACTGGTTGTAACTGGGGAATTGTCTTAAGTCAACAGAGTTTAAACTGCTTCTTTCCCACGAATCATCCATCATAGTCTACTGTACTTTACTGGGATTCAGTTACCTGTGTTAACACACATATGAGCTATGATTTATGTGACATATAATGGTTGTTCATTATACATACAGGACTAATTTTTTATAGTTTTTATTTAATTTTTCTTAAATTTTACATAGTAGCCCCAGTTTCACCTCCCTCTTGTTATCCCTTCTCCCACCTTTCCACAATCCAATCCCCATCCACTCCTCAGAGGAGGTAAGGCCTCCCTTAAGGACTCAACAGAGTCTGGTATACCAAGTTAGGGCAGGACCAAATCCCTCCCCCCGTATCAAAGCTAAGCAATGTATCCTACCACACAGAATGGAATCCAAAAACCAGTTCATGCACTCAGGATAAGTCCCGGTCCCACTGTCAGGACCCTCCAACAGATCAAGCCACAGATCTGTCACTCACACTCAGATGGCTTAGTTCGTCCCATGCAGGATCCCCAGCTGTCAGTCCAGAGTCTGTGAGCTGTCTCTGTGGATTTCCCACTCATGATCTTGATCCCCCTTGTTCATATGATTCCTCCTCCCTCTCTTCAACTAAGCTCCAGGAGCTCAGCCCAGTGCTTGTCTGTGGATATTGCATCTACTTCCATCAGTTACTGGATGTAGGTTCTTTGATGACAATTAGGGTAGTCACTAATCTGTTTATAGTCGAGGCCAGTTCAGGCACCCTCTCCACTATTGCTAGGCATCTTAGCTGGGGTCATCCTTGTGGATTCCTGGGAATTTCCCTAGCATCTTGTTTCTCCCTAGCTCCATAATGTCTCCCTCAATCAAGATATCTCTTTCATTGCCCTCCCACTCTCCCTCCCCCAGCTCAGCCAGCTTGAACCCTCATGTTCCCATCCCCCATCCTCTTCTTTCTACTCCCCTTCCCAGTTTACCCAGTAGAATTTAACTGTTTCCTTTTCTGGGGGCCTTCTATGTAAATCCCTCTTAGGGTGCTCCTTTTCACCGAGCACCTCTGGAGTTACGGACTGTAGCCTGGTTACCCTTTGATTTATGTCTAATATCCACTTATGAGTGAGTACATACTATGTTTGTCTTTCTGGGTCTGGGTTAATTCACCAAGGATGCTTTTTTCTAGTTCCATCTATTTGTCTGTACATTTCAAGATGTCATTTTTTTTAACACTGAGTAATAGTCCTTTGTGTAAATGTACCACATTTCTTTATCCATTCATTTGGTGAGGCACACCTAGGTTGTTTCCAGGTTCTGGCTATTACAAATAATGCAACTTTGAACATAGTAGAGTGAATGGCATTCTGGTATTATGGTCCATCTTTGGGTATATGCTCAGGAGTGGCATTGGTTAGTCTTGAGGTAGATTGTTTTCCAGTTTTCTGAGAAACCACCATACCGATTTACACACTGGGTTGGCTGTGTAAGTTTCCACTTCCAACAACATTGCAGGAGGGTTCCCCTTACTCCAGATCCTATTCAGCATAAGCTGTCATTGGTGTTTATGATCTTAGCCATTCTGAAAGGTATAAGATGTTGGTTTTGATTTGCATTTTCCTGGTATCTAAGGATTTTGAGCAATTCCCTAAATGTCTATTGGGCATTTGAGATTCTTCTGTTGAAAATTTTCTATTTAGTTCTCTACCCCATTTTAAAAATGGATCATTTGGTATTTTGATGTCTAGTTTCTTGAGTTCTTTATATATTTAGAAGATTAGCCATCTGACAGCTATAGAGTTGGTGAAGATTGTTTTCAATTCTGTAGGCTGCCATTTTGTCTTATTGACCACATCCTGATGGCGGAGTGATCGGAAGCTTAAAAGAAATTCCACACTAGCTCAGAACTGAGAGATATATAGTTATTTAGGGGGAAAACTTACAAATCAGGATTCTCTGCTTGAACGGTGGATGAAGAAGGGATCCAAACAATCCTAATGAGCAAACAGAAACCAGGGGGAAGGAGAGAAGGGGCAGACTCTGCAGGTATATAGTATAAGAGGCCACGCCTCAGTAAGTGGGTAATTACAAGCTGTAAACCTTCCCGCAGCAACATCCTTTGCCCTACAAAAGCTTCTTAGATTCAGGAGGTCCCATGTATAAATTACTGCTTTCAGCGTCTGCTACTGATGTAGGCTACTTTCCACTTTCTTTTATGACAGGTTAAGTGTAACTGGATTTATGTTGAAGTCTTTGATCCATTTGTACTTTGGTTTTGTGCATGGGCATAGATATGGATGTATTTGCTTTCTTCTACATGTCGACATCCACTTATGCCAGCACTATTTGTTGAAGATGCTTGCTTTTTTCCATTGTACAATTTTAGCTTTTTGTCAAAAATCAGATATTCATAGTTGTGTGGATTAATGTCAGGGTCTTCAATTCTATCCCATTGATCCACATGTTTGACGTAGCTGGTTTTGTTACTCTAGCTATGTAGTAGAACTTGAAATCAGGGATAGTGATGCATCCAGAATTCTGTTATTGTACAATATTGTTTTGTCAATCCGAGATTTTTGATTTTTCATTTGAAGTTGTGTATTGTTCTTTCAAGGTTTGTGGAGAAATGTGTTGGGATTTTGATGGTGATTGCATTGAATCAGTATACTGCTTTTGGTAAGATTGCTATTTTTATTGCAATGATCCTACCTACACAAGAGCATGGTAGATCTTCCTATTTTCTGATATCTTCTTCGAATTTTTTCTTCAAACACTTAAAGTTCTATCATATAGATCTTTCAATTGCTTGGTTAGGGTAACCCCAAAATATTTTATGTTATTTGCAGCTATTGTAAGGGTAATGTTTCTCTGATATCTGTCTCAGTCCATTTATCACCTGTATATAATAGGGCTACTGATATTTTTGAGTCAATCTTGTATCCTGACACATTACTGAAGGTACTTATCAGCTGTAGAAGCTCCTGGGTAGAGTTTTGGGCTCACTTTTATATACTATCATATTATCTACAAATAGTGATAGTTTGACTTCTTCCTTTCCAAATTGTTTTCACTTGATCTCCTTTTGTTGTTGTATTGCTGTGGCTAGAAATTCAAATCCTGTATTAAATAGGTATGGAGAGAGTGGACAACCTTATCTTGTTCTGATTTTAGTGGAATCACTTTGAGTTTCTGTCTTTTAGTTGGATGCTAACCGTTGGCTTGTTGTATATTGCCTTTATTATATTTTAGGTATGTCCCTTGAATCCCTGATCTCTCTAAGACCTTTGTCATAAAGGACTGTTGGATTTTGTCAAAGGCTTTTTCAGCATCTAATGTCATGTCATGTTTTTTGTCTTTCAGTTTATTAATATGATGGATTGCATTGATCAATTTTGTTACCATACCCTTTTGTGCATCTGTGGGATGAAGCCCACTTTATCACAGTTGATGACTTTTTCATGTGTTCTTGGGCTCTATTTGTTGAATTTGAGTATTTTTGTGTTGATGTTCATGAGGGGGATTCATCAGTAATTCTGTGTCTTTGTGTATTTTGGGTATCAGGGTAACTGTAGCCTTGCAAAAAGTGTTTGGCAATGTTCCTTCTGTTTCCATTGTGTGTAACAAGTTGAGAAGTATTATAATTAGTTTTTTTTAATTCTGGTAGAACTGCTCTAAAATCATCATGGGTATACCTGCACAAATAAAGACAGATAATGGTCCAGCATATGTCTCTAAGGAAATGAAACAGTTTTTTGTTTATTATAATATTAGGCATATTACAGGTATACCTCACAATCCTGCAGGTCAGGCAGTTATACAAAGATCAAATCGAACTATAAAGGATACGTTAAACAAACAGAAAGGAGTAGAAAATAACCCTAGAAATAAATTGCATAATTTTTTATTAACCTTGAATTTTCTTAATGCTAATGAGAAAGAGACAACAGCAACAGGGAGACACTGGATAATAGAAAAATCATCTGAATTAAATCAACTGCTTCGTTTCAAGGATGTGCTGACCTCACAATGGAAACCAGGAGATGTGCTGTTTTGGGGAAGGGGTTTTGCTCTTGTTTCCACAGGAGAAGAAAAACTATGGATACCATCAAAATTAATAAATATTCCATTTTAAGAGGAGAAACCTCTTGAAAAAGAGAAATGACAGATTATCCACAATGGTGACAACCATACAGATGGTAAGGAAACCTCATAAAGGTTGGGATAGACTTCTGTTCTTGTCTTTGCAGAAGAAAATTCAAGAGACCCTGTATGTTTGAATGCTGACAGAAGGAAAAATAACTATCCAATAAGGATCATCAAAAAAAAAAGGAATATGACTTGTAAGGATAGGTAAGAAAAACATATACATATATGTGGGACCCTGTCCTCCATAATCCTTGAGGCCAAAATACTGGATGCAAATAATGTTTACGCTAACCAGCTAAGCTTCCTGCTAGTTCCGTCCTTGGTTCTGCTACAGCCTGGTACATTAGCCTGAGGGATCTATTTTACTTTAAAATGGTAATTTCTCAACCTGCCTCAAAGAAGCTCAGGTGCCAAGGCCCATCTAACCTGTCTGACATTGCCTTGAACCCTCGACCACCTGCCTGGGGAAAAACTCCCACAGAGGCCAGTTTCCCCAGCCCCCTCTGGGTGGGAGGAGTTTTCCTTTACTGGGGCCAAAGGTATTTTAACCCTGGATTTAGTTGAATAAAGGGGCATTCTCTTCTTGAGGATGACTGGAACTCTGTATCTGTGTGTGTGCGTCTTGTGCTTTAACCCCCAGGACAATATGGAACTCGTGGGATGTGGGTGGCGTGGAAGGACGACCCCTACACATATATGTGTATATATTTATGAATATGTAGAGCTTGTTTTGGAGTTAAACAACAGCTCTGTCCTTCTCCACATCCAAGCATGTTGTGAATTTCTATCTCATGTCAAGAACCATCTGGTATGGGACAGAAAGAAAAAAAGAATTTAGAAAAAAAAATTCACTTTTCTTCATATCCATTTTTGTGTCCTTTGTACCTTTCCTTGAATATATATTTCTGTATAAATAATGTTTAAGTTTTCTACAATGAACAATGAATTTTCCTGCAATGATCTTTGAAGTTTCCAGGAAGAAGATGGGGCACCACAACAACAACTCCACCTGGTTGATATGATGTCATGATGCTGATAGCGCTACTATAAGACCTGGTTTGGGCACCAGCTGCTCAAGATGGTTCCAACTTGGTTACCTGAAATGGTGCACTTTTTTACAACTTTCTGGCCAGAACTCCAAATAGGAACCTCAGAAAAATCCTACTAAATATTCAGAGACTATTTGCGATTATACCAGGCAGTAATCTTGGAACTTAACCATTATTTTACTTTCACAAGATCCCATAGAAAGACCATCACCCCCATGATAGCTGGAAGTAATTCTAGAAGAAGATGTCTCCCCTCCCAACAAAGTTTGTCCTCAGGGTTAGGAACATCATTTAGGGGTTGATTATAATTGGTATAGGGTTGGTGGTAAATTTTGTGTGTTTTTTGTTGTCTATTTATTTATTTATTAAGAATTTCCACCTCCTCCCTGCCTCCCTTTCCCCTCCCCCTCCCCACCTTCCCTTCCTCTCTAGTTTTGTATGCTCAGGGATCGCTTTAGAAAAAAAAGGGAAAATTGAATGGGATAATACATTAGTGTGAGCTTACTCACACTAACAATAATAGTGAGTAATAGAATGAATACTGGCGAGCTATTATTTATAGGCATTTTACATAGGTATAGATTCTTGTATATTGATACAAACTTATTATATTGAATATGTTCCTATTTTCATCCACCATATTTGTATACTTAGGCAAAGTCATTTTGCTATATTGTATGCATGCATGCTTCTACCTCTGCTTAAAACATTTTTGTATATTGATACAATTTTAGGATATATTTATCATATTGCAATGTACATTTCTACATCTGATCAAGATACTTAAACACTGGCATGCTGGGATTTGGAGTCCAGACCAATGCAACTCCCAGGCCAGGGGGCTGGGATGGATGCCAGGGGCTAGAGTGGCACTCCCAACTTAACAGAATCTACTTCCTCTGAAATATCTTTACTACCTAAGATTGTTGCTTCCATCTCTTGAATTCTGCTTGATATGTTTGCATCTGTAGTTTCTGTCTATTTATCCAGATATTCCATTTCCAGAATTCCCTCAGTTTGTTTTCTTTATTGCTTGTATTTCAATTTGCAAGTCTTGAACTGTTTCCTTCACTTGTTTTAATGGTTTGGTTTTTTTTGGTTTTCTTTGCTTTTTTTAAGGGATTTATTGGTTTCTTCCAATTTTTCATTTGTCCTTTCCGTTCCCATTTCTTTAAGGGAATTTTCATTTTTCTCTTTATAGGGCCTCTATTATCTCCATAAAGTTACTGTTTCATCTGTGTTGGAATGCCCAGATCTTGCTGACATAGAACCATTAGTTTATGATGCTTCTGTACTGTTCTTTATGTTTTTGAATATATTGCCACACTGTCATCTACCCAACTCTTTCTCCAGTCTTTGCAGTTGGATCCTGTGGCTCTGGTGGTTGATCTTCCTCCAGCTGTGGTTCCAGTGTTAGTTGATGAGGCAGGGAATGATGAGGGGGAGTGGGGAAGATGCTGCTTCCTGGTTGTTGGGGATGTGGGTGGGGTGGGGCACAGAATGTGCCCTGGTGGGTAGGGCTGAGAGAGCAGAACTGGTAGTTCAGAGACTCACCTCTTCCTCCAGGTGTAGGTGGGGCCTGTGGCTTCAGTGGCTGCTGATGTGGCAGGTAATGATGGGGGTAGGTGGAGAGGATGCTGTTCCCTCTTTGCTGGGGTTTCAATAGGTGCGGGTCTGACTCTTTTACTTCTGTCTTTTTGTTGAATTCCAATGTGTTAATTTTTGTTTTATCTTATTATCTTTCAAATTAATATATTATAACTACATTGTCTTTTAAGATTTTGTGTTCCAGTGAGAGACAGAGGGGAAGTGAATAGGAATTGGGAGGAGTAGAGGGAGAGAAAGCCATAATCAGGATTTATTATGTGGAAAAAATATTTTCAATAAAAGTATAATAAAATAAAAAGAAATGTTTTCCTTATTCAATTCCAAACATTTTGTGCAATAATAATTTTCAAAATGCTTTGGTTAAAACTAACAAAAAATGACCATCAAAATGTTTAAGAGAAGCCACTGTGTATTCATATCAGAAGACTCCCAGGAAGACACAATTTTATTAAACAAAACTCATAGTAACTAGTAAAAAGAAAATTTTAGTAGGAGTTACTGAGATGATATGCATCAGTCATTGTTGTTATTGTTTCTACTGCTGTGAAGACACTATGATCGCAACAACTTTATAAAATAAAGCGTTTACCTGGGGCTGGTTTACAATTCAGATGTTTTGTCTGTTTTCATTATCTTGGGAAACACAGCAGTGTGGGGGCAGACACAGTGATGAGGGGACTGAGAGTCTACCCCTTGATTGACAGGCAGCTGAGACTGTCACACGGGGCAGACCTCAAAGCCCACCTCCACAGTGACACATTTTCTCCGACAAGACCACAGCTACTCAATAAGGCCACACTCCTAACAGTTCCACTCCCTATGCACCAGCACTCACACATGAGTCTATGGGTATCATTCCTATTCAAATGAATATACTATTCGAATTCCTATTCAAATCACCACAAGGACCTTCAAGTTGTAACATTTATATAGGTCACTGGGATTTCCTTCTTTTGTATTCCATATCAGTAGGGTATATGACATGAAATAATCAAGTTTGGAAAGGAATATAGAACTCTTCAGTGCAAGATTGGATTTCATGGTTAAAAATTTTATGGTAACAGCTTAGAACAATCATCACCACCAAATCTGCTTGGCTATGTATCTTGATCATTACTGAAATAACATGTCCTGCCAGTTATGAGTCATTTTATGGCAAATTCTATGTGTAATAGACAGATTTTGTTTCAGTAAATAGAGTGAACATAAATCAGGAAAGTTATCATTGGTTGAGATGTTCATTAATTCTAGTGATGAAACTGATATTGTATTTTGGGTAAATGGTTGCAGCATGGCCATCATGTTGCCTTAAATATCTGTGGTTTAGCAAACCAACCTTTGCCATTGCCCTCCAGTCATGGAAGAGGAAGTCTTCCTGTCAGTGTGCAGTAATAACTGCAGATACTTATAACTCTTTCAAAGGTTTGAATAGATCATGGCTCTGTGCTGTACCAAACCAATTTTTAAGTAACTGAAGAAATAGACAGCATCTAAATAATGGGAGACAAGACAAGGTTTCACCAATGATAAGTATGAAACATTTAATGAAAATGAAGCACCAGACAGACTGTGACTGCACAGAGCAGACCCAAAGGTGAGCGGCCAGCCTCTCAGGCCCCTCCCCAACCCACTTCAGCAGCAAGGGCAAGCCTCCTGCAGGCAGGCTGCCCCAGCATCAGATCCCCCTCTGTCCCCAAACACACTCATCCCTCAGAACCTCGGCGATTCCCTGAGACTACACAGAAAGGACCAAAAGGTGAGTGACCAACTTCCTAGCTGGACAGTTCAGCCTCTAGGCCCTAAGCCCCTAGGCAAATCCCCATGCCCCGCCCCCACCTGCCTCAGTCACACTACTTGGTCAGTTGCCAAGCCTTCTGAAGGCAGGCTGCCCCAGCACCCCATCATCAAATGCTGAAATCTATAAGTTCTACTCTTTCCCCACATGCACCTATATCCCATGACTTCGGACTACAACTGCACAGAGTGGACCAAGAGAAGCAATTTAAATAAACCTATAACCCTTAAGGAAATAGAAGCAGTCGGTAAAAATTTACCATGCCAAAAACAAATAAATAAACCGCCCACCGTGACCAGGTAGGCTTCAACCCAGGTATACAGGGTTGGTTTAGTATATGGGAATCTGTCAATGTAATCCGCCATATAAACAAACAGAAAGAAAAAACCTGTGATAATCTCATTAGATGCTGAAAAAGGTTTTGACAAAATCCAACACCCCTACATGATAAAGGTCTTGAAGAGATCAGGGATATAAGGAACACATCTAAGCATACTAAAAGCAATATACAACAAGCTGACAGTCACTATATAATTAAATGGAGAGAAACTCAGTGATTCCACTAAAATCAGAAACAAGATATGACTGTCCACTCTCTCTATATCTATTCAACATAGTGCTCAATGTTCTAGCTAGATCAATAAGACAACAAAAGGAGATCAAGGGAATGCAAATTGGGAAGGAAGTCAAATTTTCACTATTTGCAGATGATATGATAGTATACATAAATGAGTCCAAAAACTCTACCTGAAAATTCCTACAACTGATAAATACCTTCAGTAATGTGGCAGGATATAAAATTAACTCTAAAAAAATCTGTAGCCCTCCTATATGCAAATGATAAACTGCCTGATAAAGAACCAAGTGAAACATCACCATTTATAATAGCGACAAATATAAAGTATCTTGTGGTAACTGACCAAGCAAGTGTAAAACCTGTACGACAAGAACTTTAAGTCTCTAGAGGAATAAACTGAAGAAGATATCAGAAAATGGAGAGCTCTTCCATGCTCTCAAATAAGTAGGATCAACAAAATAAAGATAGTAATCTTAGCAAAAGCGATCTACCATTTCACTGCAATCCCCACCAAAATCCCAACACAATTCTTCACAAACTTTGAAAAAACAATACTCAATTTCATACAGAAAAACAGAAAAACCCAGAATAGCTAAAACTGTCCTGTACAATAAAGGAACCTCTGGAAGCATCACTATCCTTGACTTCAAGCTCTACTGTATAACAATAGTAATAAAAAAAAGCTAGGTATTGGCATAAAATCAGACATGTGGATCAATGGAATCAAATTCGAGACCCTGATATTAATCCACACACTTATGAACATCTGATTTTGACAAAGAAGTCAGTATGGTACAATGGAACAAAAAAATCATCTTCAACAAATGGTGCTGGCAAATGGATGTGAACATGTAGAAGATTGCAAATAAGTCCATGTCTATTACCAAGCACAAAACTCAAGTCCAATTGGGTCAAGGACCTCAACATAGCCAGTGACATTAAACATAATAGAAGAGAAAGTAAGTAATATTAAATACATTGATTGGCACAGGAGATCACTTCCTAAATATAAAACCAGTAGTACAGACAATGAGAACAATAATCAATAAATGGAACTTCCTGAAACTGAAAAGATGCTGTAAGGCAAAGGACATGATAAATAAGACAAAATGAAAGCCTACAGAATGGAAAAAGATCTTTGCAAGCCCACATTTGACAGAGAACTGATCTCTGAAATATATAAGGAACTCAAGAAACTAAACATCAAAATACAAAATAATTCAACTAAAAATGAGATAAAAAGCTAAAGAGAATTCGCAGCAAAAGAATCTCAAAAAGCCAAAAGACATTTAAGGAAATGTACAACATCCTTAACCATCAAGGAAATGCAAATCAAGACCAATCTGAGAAATTGTAAGAGTTGTTAAAGTCAAATATCCTGAGGATCTTATGTTGGAGAGAATGTAGATTCAGGGGGACACTCCTTCATTGCTGGTGGGACTGAAAATTTATACAACCATTTTAGAAATCAGTATGGTGGTTTCTCAGAAAATTGGTTCTCAATCTACCTCAAGAATCACGGATACCACTCCTGGGCATATACCCAAAGGATGCTCAATCCTTCCACAAGGACACTTCCTCAACAATGTTCATAGCAGCATTATTTCTGATAACTAAAACTTGAAAACAACCTAGATGTCTCTCACCAGATGAATGGATGAAGAAAATGTGGTTCATTTACACAATGGAATATTAGTCAGCTGTAAAAAAAAAACAAAACAAACAATGACATCATGAAAATTTCAGGCAAATGGATAGAGCTAGAAAAAAGCATCCTGAGTGAGTCAACCAAGACTCGAAAAAACAAACATGGTGTGTACTCACTCATAAGTACATATCAGACATAACACAAAGGATAACCAGACTACAATCCACAGCTCCACAGAAGCTAGGTAACAAGGAAGACCCTAAGAGAGACACATGTATTGCTCTGGGAAGGGGAATTACATGAAATCTCCTGGGAAACCCAGGGGCAAGGAGGATTGGGAATAATAAATAAATAAATAAATAAATAAATAAATAAATAAATAAATAAATATATTGAAAAAGAAAATATAAACCAATTCTTCTAGTCTTCTATGAAATAAAAAAGTGATCACACTTTTCCATGAAGCCAAACATAATATGTTAGCAACATCAGATAAAGATAACAAAACCATAAGAAAACTATGGAATACTATCTGTTAAACATGGAAACAAATTTGTATTTCAAATACACATTAAGTATTTAGTGAGTACCTTAAAATTGTCAGCCAACAGTATAACCAATAGAGAAAAAGAAAAACAAAGTTCTTCCTTGGTATTCTGGAAGAATACAGAGGTGTGTGTTGTGTACTCTATTCAACATGCCAGACCAATGACACCATCTTCAGGCAGGAAGAGTAAGACAGTGCAAGTGATACCACTTATGTTCTAAACAACAAAAAGGATGTCTCTATAAAAACTATATTGAAACTCATCTCTCAGTCTAAACAAAACAAATCCAACAATTACTTTGAAAGAGTTCAGTGTTGAAACTGTAGGTTTGACATAACTTTGGTGCTTTATGGATCCCAGTTCAATGCTCATGTGTAGCTAATGAAATCCTGAAAGAGTAAAAGAGCTCAGAAAGTCATTTTAATAGTTGTTGCATGGGATGATACGTTCAGGAAGTGCAAGTATAGTAGACATAGTGGAATTAAAGAGATAGTCCCCATAATGGGGAGAATACCTGTTCTCAATTCGCTTTACCATCCAGAATACATAACAACTGAAAATGTCAAGCACATATGCAATTCACCCAATCAATAAATATGCAAAAATACTAAACAAAAAATATTTAAGCTGACAAAAATATTATTCAACCAAAATATGGAACAAGTTCAATGCATAGTAACCAAGAAACTGAAATATTTTCTATTGTAAGATTCTGTCACAACCCAGTGAAATATCAACCATGCAGAAAATGTATTCAGTGGTGATGGAGAGATGAAGTTAATGATGCTATATCATTTTTAAGGAGATGCAGTGCAGTGTGACCACTATGGACATCAGTATGAAGTAGTTCGAAAGGTTCAAAAATCAAACTCAATGACCATTCTGTAATGACTCCTTAGAATTTAACTAAATTACATAAATAAGCAATCCGACATGCATCTGTGTTATTGCCATGTAATCCAATACAGTCAAGGTCCTGAATCAAAACAAATGTCAGTTAGAGATGAACGAAAAAGAATAAAGTACTTGTTAATATTAGATATAAAATTCTTGCCAGTTGTAATGACACACAACTTTAGTACCAGCACTTGGGAGTCAGAGGCAGTATGATATCTGTGAGTTCAAGGTCAGCCTAATATGAGAGTAAGTTCCAATACAGCCATGGTTATTATACAGAGAATCCCTTTTCCAGAAAAAAAAAAGAAGAAAATATAAGAAATAAATTCTCCCATAAATGACACTGAAGGTCTCTCATTTTCATTTTGAGAAAAAAAACATGAAATTTTTCTCTGTCATTTTAATATCTTAGTGAGATGTATGTTTCGAGATATTTGATTATAGTATGTAAAGATATGTCACTGTGATGGTTTAATAAAATGCTAAAAAGCCAAAAACTAGGTAGGAAGTATAAGTGTGACTTCCAGAGCAGTCTAGGAAGAAGAGAGGCAGAGTAGGCAGCAGGATGCAGAGAAAGCAGGATATACAGGACGAGAGGTAAAAGCCATGAACCATGTGGCAGCATGTAGATTAATAGAAATGGGTTAATTTAAATTATAAGAGTTAGTAAGAAACAAGCCTAGGCTAAAGCCAATCTTTCATAATTAATAAGAAGTCTCTGTGTCATTATTTGGGAGCTGGCTGATGGGACAGAGAAAGACTCGTTACAGGTGTGGAGAAACTTCAACCAAAGAGACGTTTCATCAAAAAGCACTGGTCGATAGGGACTGAGGATCAGGCAAGGAATAGGCATCATAAGTAGGACTGATCGTGAATGTCCACACAGGTACTGATACTGGACAGGGTTGGAGTTGAATCTGTGTAATTCCAGGCATTACTGGATTTAGCACAACAGCAAGTTACCCACATGACAGGAATTTCAGGAAGATTGAGGAGATTCTATACATGTTGGGACCTAATGGAGTCCTGGCCTTCCTATTCACCTCCCCTGTTGGTGACCTTTCTTGCCCTTGTTGTTCTGGATTTCTGAGAAACTTTCAAGTTCCCTGCTCTCAAAGTTTACCAACCCTGCTTCCTGAGTACATATTGCCTTGGCCCTAAACCGAGGATCCTGCGAGGAGGTCTCCATCCTGTTGGCCCACCTGTCTGGGTTAGGTTTAAAGCCCCCTTGGTGATGTACAATAAAGGATTCTGACTCTACAGCATTCAAAGTGCGTGTTCCACTAATCCTGACGTCCTTCGCTGGGACTTGGCTATAGCTGCGCTGGCGCAGCATATACACATGACTAGCCCACAATAGTTAGGAACAATATAGACAGCGCTTGGCTCCTGGCTGAACACTGCATGAGAGGCTGCCCTTCCCCACCATAGGAAACAGAGGACATATTGTCCCATGATTCAACCTGAGCTCCGAATGATATGGGCCTTTTATGTCCATGTCGATTCTCATTTAACGATGGAATTTCTGATGAAATACACTGAAATGGCCACCAACGGGGTACATGCACATGGCTGTTGACACAGGGTGTGGTCCGAGCTACTAAAGAGGAGATCATTTATGCCACGGACATGAATAAAGTCATGGCACCTGAGGATGGAGCCCATAATCCTCCCAACATGTTTTCTGACAAGTGTTGGTTATAAGTTTCTAGACCTCAGATGCAGATCCTGAGGTCAGAATTCCCCAAATGTGTCCAGGAAGCATTGCACAGGATGAGTGGGAAGCAACTGGGAGATAATAAGTGAACCTCCAGTCACCAACAGTAAAAAGTGAACACGCAGACATAAACATCTGTGCGATGTTTGTTGGTATGAAAAGCAAGTTTCACAACTGCTCCATCATAGGTTCTAGCCAGCATGAGTGTAGTTGGAAGCTGCTCATTCATTTCCCGGCCACCCAGACTCAAAATAATCACACAGAAACTATATTAATTGCAATATTGTTTGGCCAATAGCTTAAACATATTTCTAGCTAGCTCTTACATATTAAATTAACCCAGTTCTATTAATCTGTATACCGTCAAGGGGTTGTGGCTTACCAATAAGGTTCCTTCCAACATCCAGCATCTGTCTCTTGTGGTGGCTACATGGCTTCCCCCTAACTCTGCCTTCTTTTCTTCTCTATCTCTGCTTGGAATTCCCTCCTTGTCCTGTTCTGCGCTGCAATAGGCCCAAAGCAGCTTCTTTATTAAAATGGCATTCCCAGCATATAGAGGGGAATCTCAGATCACATGAGGAAGCTGTGTGCTTTCATGATTGCCTTCTTGCTCCTGAAGTTTTATCTTTTGCAGTTTGACATAAACAAGCCGCTTTTGGAGAATAAAGCACAAGGAAGACGACAATGGAGTTTTGTGGGCTGGCTGTTGTTTTACTATTTTCATGACTCAGGAACCTATAGAGGGAAATTGTTATAACCCTCTAATTAATTTTAGGTAAGTTATTAGCTTCTTCATATCCTTCATAAATATCTTGAATTAGAGGTTTGTGTCTGCCCAGATAAGACCTTAAGCAATACAGGAGAGGGGCCCCGATCTTGACTTGCCCTATAATCAGACTAAGACGTCTTAAATATCACCATAGAACCTTCACCCAGCAACTGATGGAAACAGATGCAGAGACCTGCATGGGAGCACTGAACTGAGCTCCCAAAGTCCAGTTGAAGAGTAGGAGTAGTGAGAATTTGAACAAAGAGGTCAAGACCATGATGGGGACACCCACTGAAACAGTTTACCTGAGCTAGTGGGAGCTCGCCAACTCCACCAGACAAGAAACCAGCATGGGTCCAAAGTAGTCCCTCTGAATGTGGGTGACAGTGGTATGGCTGGGGCAGACTGCGGGGCCACTGGCAGTAGCAACAGTATTCATCCCGAGCATCTGTATAGGCTTTCTTGGAGCCTATTCTCTTTTGATGGATACCTTGCTCAGCCTGGATATAGTAGGGAGGTTCTTGGACCTTCCCCCAAAGCATTGTGTCTTACCCTCTCTGAGGAGTGGATTGGGGGTGGAGTAATAGGGTTAAGTGGAGAGAAGGGGAGGAGGAGAGGGAGTGGGAACTGGGATTGATATGTAAAACAAAAAACATTGTTTTCTTTTAAAAATAAATAAATAAGTAAAAAAGAAGTTTGTGTCTGTGTAGAGAAACTCTGGGTTTCTGGACTGTGCTTCCCACTGTAACATTAGGAACTACAGAAAATTAATTCTTATGTAGGTCACTATTTTAACACTTTTAGATGTATCACAGTTTAGTTTGAATTTCTCACACTAGTCTCTTTTTCAAAAGCTGGACATTGAAAGAGATTAGTTCTAATTTTTGTTTCTTCATGGATTCCCTTATGTTGAAAATTGTCATTGCAGAAGTTCTCTTGATCTGCCATGCATTCACAATCCACACCACAGGCATGAGTTCAATATGAAGAGCCTGCATCATTGCCTGTCTTCAGGTGTCTGCCAAGGATTCCTACATCAGCACGGAATCTAAAGGCCTTTGCAAAGAGGTTACTTAATTTTGGTCTCTACCACTTGAACAGAAACTCGTACATTGAAATATATGTGTGTGCCTAGTATACATGATTACATGTCTAAAATTACACAGCTGTTTGTGAATATACATACACATTGCTCTAAAAAACAGTCTCTAAATGAGCCCTTCATGTCAGCTTTGAGATTTTTGTAGCAGAATATTATTTTGGTTCCCTTCTGCAAATGTACAATAACGGATTTGGGACATAATCAACATCAGATAGATAATCGTTCATTTTAATTAATGAATTAACATAAATTCAGGGATATTCTAGAACTACTGTACTTCCTGTGTATAAGAAGGTGTTCTCAGTATGGCTGTGAAGTTCTCAGAGCTCAAGTGTGGACATTACCAGTGGTGACCGCAGGTCGGAAATAGCCAGGATGAAGTGTGGAAATCGCTCAACTTTGCTGCTATTCAGCATGTCTGGGACTTCTTTTTCATATACTGGTGTTTCCCGTGTTTTCCTTAGTCTCTGACTCTTATCCCATTTCCTATTTAGTTTGAATCACTTTGGGATTTTGCAAATACATTTTCCAGTTGTTAGTTGCAATGCACACTGAGATTCCCATGATGGTTTCATATTATTACCCCTCGGTGCTTAGTCAGTAGGAATTCCATTTCTGTTGTCTTCTAGGTGAGTCCCCACTTCATCAGTAAAATAGTGGAAATTCTCATCAATGACACTTTTATAAGTAGCAATAAGAATTATTATTAGAAGTATATGAACTGTGTCAATACACTTTTGTGGTTAGAATTTTTAGCTCTAATCTCACAGTTGACAAATGCAAATCTGAGCAAAACAGCGTCTTTACCATTGTTACTTCAGATGAGAGGTAATTGCTAGTGTCTCCCGCAGCACTAGTGGAAACAAAGCTACTGGGAGACTGTGCTAAGTCAGATTAATACATTTTATAGGGAGAGAAGGTCTCAATGCTCAGACATCTTGTAAAGGATGATGACAAATTAGGAAGGTTATAACGTTAAGAGCAGTCTACAAGAATGGCCAAGATAAAAACACTGGTGACAGCTTATGTTGGAGAAGATGTGGGGTAAAGGGAACACTCCTGCATTGCTGGTGGGAGTGCAAACTGGTATGGTCCCTTTGAATATCAGTCCGGAGATTTCTCATAAAATTAGGAAACAACCTTCCTCAAGACACAACAATACCACTTTGGGATATATATCCAAAGGATGCTCAGTCGTGCCACAAAGACATGTGCTCAGCTATGTTCATAGCAGCATTGTTTGTTATAGCCAGAACCTGGAAACAGCCTAAATGCCCCTCAACCAAAGAATGGATAAGGAAAATGTGGTACATTTACACAATGGAGTACTACACAACAGAAAAAAATAATGACGTCTTGAAATTTGCAGGCAAATGGATAGATCTAGAAAACACCATCATATTGAGTGAGGTAACCCAGACCCCGAAAGACAAATATCGTATGTACTCACTCATAAGCGGTTTTTAGACATAAAGCAAAGAAACCCAGCCTACAAATCACAATCCTAGAGAACCTAGACAACAATGCGAACACTAAGAGAGACTTACATAGATCTAATCTACATGGGAAGTAGAAAAAGACAAGATCTCCTCATTAAATTGGGAGCATGGAGACCTTGGGAGAGGGTTGAAGGGGAGGGGAGAGGCAGGGAAGGGAGCAGAGAATGTATACCTCAATAAAATCAATTAAAAAAGCGAGCAGTCTGATAGTTTTTCCAGTAAATTGGCCTAGTAACATTCACACAAATGTCAAACAGAAAATTGATTTGCAAGTAAGCCCAAAGGATGATATAATATTATTATGTGGCATATTTATTTTTTATATATGATGAGAATGATTATACAAAATTAAATGACATGATTATTAAAATTATGTTTTAAAACATTAACATTTTTAAATATTAAAAGCACATTCTAAAAACAGATGGAAATGTTATTACTGATAATTTTTTATTAATAAAATTAGCATTTTTCTGGATATTTTACTTGAAAGTTTCTCCTATTTTGATCTTTATAAAAAATTTTTTCACTGATTAAACAGATTCTCTTATAGAAACATGGTTAAAATTTTTTAGTAAACTGATTCTTAGACAATTTATATAGATATATAATACATTTTGAATACTCTTGCTCTGTGTCAGAGGGCATTTTATCCTGTCTTCCAAATATATTTGAATGATTTGTTCTTTACTATTTTAAGATACTTTATTATACTTCATTTCCAAAGAATACTTTATAAGTTCAGAAATATAATTTAATACTCATGCATTAATATTATGATTCTTTTTTAATATTTACTTATTTGTTTATTTATTGTGTTCTGCCTTCATATATGCCTGCTGGCCAGAAGAGGGCACCAGATCTCATTACAGATGGTTGTGAGTCACCACGTGGTTGCTGGGAATTGAACTCAGGACCTCTGGAAGAACAGTCAGTGCTCTTAACCTCTGAGCCATCTTTCCAGCCCCCAGTATTATGATTGTGAGTTATGGATATTATTAAATATGCTTTAATGAGATGTTTTCAGATACTGAAGGACTTGAATATGAAAATTGAATACAGTATCATAAAGTATTATTTGATTCTTAAAAGAGTCAGTATTTTAAAAATACTTTATACATAAGTGTAAATTTTAATTAATAAAAAATTTTAAGGAGACAATAACATCAATTAGATACATGGTTCAAGTCATGGATTTTTTGTGTTTCTGTGGAGTGAGAATTCTAAGACAAACACAGCAGAGACTCATTCTCTGGCGCTGGGATCTCGTTCGCAGACGGCTTCAGCAGTAAAACAAGTTCTTTATGAACTTCTGCACATACAAAAATGTTCATATCAGAATGACCTGTTTTTATGAATCCTTAAATTGAATCTAATTCTAAAGAGCAACAAAGGCTCAGTCACTGGTTTCCACTCTGTCCTGGGGTACCGGGGCTGCTTGGTTCTGGGAGCTTTACTCTGACTTTTCTTCTCTTCTTTTGCCATGAATATTCCTGAGAGATTCAGTGAAGTCAAGTTCCTAGCATTCAGCATTCTGGTGTTCTGCAGGGTCTGGGTCACCTTTCTCCTTGTGTACCACAGCACCAAGCAGAAGGTCATGGTGACTGTGGAGGTCTTCTCCATTTTGGTCTCTAGTGCGGGGTTGCTAGGGTGTATCTTTGTCCTAAAGTGTTACATTATTTTGATAAGACCAGATTCAAATTCTTTTCAAAAGTACAGATATAAATTGCTTTATTGAAACTTAAATAGCTTTAAATTTTTAGATCATATATAATATATCTTTCTCCTTTGTCTAAACAAGAGTACCACGAAGCTATACAAAAATCTCAACTAATATACAAAGTTAGTGCTTTCAACATGGGAGAGCCCAGTGTACTATCAATTGCTGAGTTATGGTGAAAATAGTTCCAATCTAAGTACCTCTTTCTTCTTGAGATAATTGTGTATTGTGAAGGAAATTATTAGCATTTCCAGTCTTACCAATGGTGATGTTCTAAGACGATTGTGTATTGTGAAGGAAATTGTTAGCATTTCCAGTCTTACCGATGGTGATGGTCTAAGATGATTGTGTATTGTGAAGGAAATTGTTAGCATTTCCAGTCTTACCGATGGTGATGTTCTAAGATGATTGTGTATTGTGAAGGAAATTATTAGCATTTCCAGTCTTACCGATGGTGATGTTCTAAGATGATTGTGTATTGTGAAGGAAATTGTTAGCATTTCCAGTCTTACCGATGGTGATGTTCTAACTCATGCTGCTTGATTTTTGTCAGTTTTGCACAAACCTAGACACGTCGAGAACAGGGAATCTCAACTGAGAAATGGCTACCCTTGGTTTGGTCTGTAGGCATGTATGTGTTGCATGTTCTTAATTAATGACTGATATGAGATGACCCTACTGCTTATGGACAGTGCCAACACTTGGGAAGTTGTTCTGAGAGTTATAAGAGGGAGAACTGTAGATATCATGAAGATGAAGCCAGTAAGCATCATTCTTAAATGTACTCTGATTGGATTCCCACATCCATGGTCATTCCTTGGCTTCTGTCAGTGAACTGTGGCCCAAGGTATATAAATAAATAGACCATTATATCATATGTTGCTTTTGATCATGGTATTTTGTTACAACAATAGAAACCAAGACATCAGCAAGGCGGTAAATTGCCTCAGCTGGGATTTGAAATATCATAGACTACTGATGAACTAAAAGGAACTGTTTTGAAAAGAATAAATTTAAGATTAACATTAAGAGTGAATGTTAGCAAAATATGGAGTAGAGTGACAGCATTGCATATTGTGAACGGCCCTCACATCAGTGCTGGATTCTGAAGCAGATTTATAATTCCAAAGGATGTTAGGAATATTAGCTAACATACTAAGAGGGGCACAGTTTATGAAAAGGAAAATGAGGTTCAGATTGTGCCTACAGTAAAGGACTTTGAGTTCTATGGGAAAACACCATTTCATTGAGAATTGGACAACAGTGAGAGAAATCCGTAGTGAAAATAATGCCATCCATAATACCTTTTTAACAATAAGATCGGTAAAGTCTGTGAACACATAAATCACTCTAGCTGAAGGGTCTCCGTCTCATTTTTATCAAATAGCAGCTACTAAATTTTTTGAGCTTAACATTATACACCTCTCTCTCTCTCTCTCTCTCTCTCTCTCTCTCTCTCTCACACACACACACACACACACACACACACATATGCATACAAATTCTGAAATCAGTTGTTGAAGATCAGTTTCATTTTTCTCTCAAATTTTGTTTTTTATTTTGTTGTTTTTAACTGTTATTTTAGAGATTGTAATATAATTGTTTCTCCATTACCTTTCCTGTCTCCCCAAACCCCCTTATACCCATCCTTGCACTCCTAAAGTACACATGACATCTTATTTCATTAACTGTTCCTGCATGTATATACATGTTTGTGTATACATATTCATTTCTAAATATAAACTGTAGAGTTCATGTAAATTACATGCATTTATGTTGTCAGGGATCATTTTTTGGCACTAGGCAGCCAATCTGTATTCCCTTCCCTTTTGGTCAAAACTTTTCCATCCCTAGATTTACCAATTTTCCTCTAGATGGGTGTGCAACTTTGAGGCCTTGTGAGCTTTGTGCCATCCATTCTGGCATGCTCACTGTTGTGATGTTTCTTCAGATCATAGTTTGGGAGTCATGATTGTAAGACTTTTTGGTATACCTTCTACTCTTCCTAGGATACATATGTTTATAGCAAGCTCCCTCATCCTCTGACTTTCAAGATGTTTCCCACTGTCTTCTTCATTTTCCCTGAGCCTTAGGTGTGGGAAGATTTTGAAGTGAATCAACTGCTAATTGTAAAGGTTTGTGTTGAAGCGGAGGAATCAGGATGGAGCTGCGTCCAGGTGGTCTTTATTCCCTTTACCTTTTTTCCTGGGAGCATGGACTCTAGTTTTTAGCAACTTAAATGATAGTCAGTGGAGGTAAAGCTAGACATTTCCATGTTTTATAACATTAGTAAATTCTATCTTTATGATTCTTTCCTTACCACCAGGTTGTATAGAGCAAACCAAAGCTTGTTTGCAATCCAAGCCTGTCAAAAAAGAGAAAATCAGTTTTCTTCAATGGAGGGTCACTGGTTGTATCAATCACACTACAGGAAAAGTCCCTGCCTTTTGTTGTAGTTAGTCAATACAAAACAAAATTTATATGTTACTGTGTGTTTGTGTGTGTGTGTTTGTGTGTGTATGTGTGCATGTGTGTGTATGTGTGCATGTATGTGTATGTGTGCGTGTGTATGTATGTGTGTGTGTGTTTGCGTGTGTGTGGCTGGGGAGGGATTTGTTATTTTGTTCTCTTTGGGGCACTCTTTTGTCTTACTGGGTTTTTGTTTGTTACAATTTTTCACTTTATGATTTGCTACTATTTTTAGGAAAAAGAGAAGAAAAATCAAGAAATATGTGGGGAGAATAGGGTTAGTTTGTGGAGGAGAAAATATGATCAAAATATATTATTTGATAAAATGTATTTAAAATGTTGTTTTAGTTTTTATGTGTTTGGGTTTAGTTTTTTAATTTATTAAAAAACATAAAAGAAAAATTTCACTCTCCAATCAATGCACACAATCTCATCTTTTTCACCAGTGCAGTCTTGGATGGATACTGTCAGAAAGGAAGAGTAACGTTTGCCATTAGACAGTGTAGCTATTGCTGTGTGCAACTAAAAACAATGAGCAAAGGACCTACATTTTCATTAAGGTGATTTCAATATTTTTCCCATTTCTAGAAAAAAATAGGTGAACATAATGAATACATTTTAGGTTCCATTTAAACTAATAGGAGAAAGTTTTGACAATGATACAAAAATGTTATTGTGTTAAAAATACCTTGGAACCTGATAAATGGTTCCCAATTATTCCAAATAGTTCTGATAAACCTGTGAAGTATGCAAACTTTTGTTCCGTTTTCTATAATCCAAAAGTTTATTCATTATAAAGTTTCTAAAATTATGATCTTTTGATCACCCAAAAATACAGTCAAGAAAGAAAAATATTCATGCCAACAAAATTCTTTCTGTTGTGTTCTTAAACTTACATGAAAATAGCATAAATAGCCGTAAATTGGGATAATAACAACTTAATAACATTGTTATCTTTGTGTATTTACTTTCTGCATAAAGTGCCTTTGGGGTCTTAGAATCTGGACTCCGGTTAGGAATACGGTTGCTATTGGCTTCAGGATTTAGAACACTATTTTATCTTTTCTCATTTTGCATACCAATCACATTCCATGGGGGAGTCAACAATGTCTATCTCATTGCTTTGAGGCAGGACCAAGGCCCTCCCCACTATATTTAGGCTGAGCAAGGTATTCCTCCAAAGAGAATGCGTTTCCAAAAAGACAGTACATGCAGTAGGGATAAATCCTGGTCTCACTGTCGGTGGCCCCACAGTCTGCCCCAGGCATACCACTGTAAGGGACTAGTTTGGTCCTCTAATGGTCCCTTCGCTATCAGGCTGGAGTTGGTGGGCTTCCCTTAGCTCAGTGGGTGTCCCCATCACGGTCTTGACCTCTTTGCTGGTAATCTCACTCATCCCACTCTTTGACAACGGACTGTGGGAGCTCAGCCCAGCGCTCCGCTGTGGATCTCTTTAAAAGCAAGAACCCTTAGCTAATTCTTATGATATTTCTCCTGTGTGCCCGGGGATCCACGGAAGGCGTGGAGGACAGGCGCGCGTGCCGCGTCGCTTTGCAGACCTGGGAGGCGCTCAGCCGAGGCCCCGCCCCTAGTCCTGTGATTGATGTGGGGGGCCCAGCCCATTGTGGGTGAGGTCCCGCCCCCTAGTCCTGTCCGCGCGGCGACTGCCGGAGAGCGGCGCTAGTGCAGTGCGCATGCGCGTGTTCGGGCGCCCTCGGAAGTCACGGGTTGAAACTGTTGCCAGGTTTCCGGATGTCTTTGTCGGTCAGTGATGCTGGCCTCGCGGCTGGTAGGGCCCTGGGTGATGTAACCCGGGTTGTTTAGTTTCACCTTTGGGATAGTGTGCAGAAAATGCGTTGTGTGTCGCTGGCAGCGTTAACCCGCTGTGTACAGCATGGGGGGCGGGGCGGGTGGCTCCGGACTGTCGTTTGTGAAGTGCGTCCCCAGGTATTAAAATAGTGGTGTTGGTGGGTGGCTCTGACAGGAAGTTTCAGAAGAAAGATTGCGCAGTTGACGTCAGTAGTCGTTTCTCTAGGTTATTTACGAGTTCGAGGAGAAGCTTTTAGTACAAGGTGCATGCACAAAATTTTAGAATTTGCCAAGGATATTACAAACCAGAAACCAAACTAGCTCCGCACCATTGTCTGTATAATTTTAAAATACCGTACCGTGGTGAAGTTAGTGAGACTTTTCACAGATTTTTGCTGTTGTTCTGAGTGAGTGTTTATGTATCTTTTGCTGTCCTGAAATAGTCTATGTTGACCATGCTGGCCTCGAACTCACAGAGATCCACCTGCTTTTGACTCTTAATGCTAGAATTAAAGGCGTGAACCATTGTGCCGGGCTACAGACCTTAAAACTAGCTTTTATGTGTACTTTTAATATAAAAGCTAAGTGAAGAGTTGTAAATTCCCTTTCAGCCCCTTAGACATGTGCTATGTGTTTATAATTGCAGTAAACTTGTAAAGTTGTATGTTCTTCTAATACCTCCACCCGAACCCTGAAATTAACATATTAAGGAAAGCAAAACCAAAATTATGTCAAAGATATTTAAGGAAAACTATGGGCTATACTTTGGATAAAATGTTGCTCTTTGTGTCCTCAGAAGCTATTATCAGCTTGAATTTTCTATTTCTGTTTGAATTCTATTTGGACATCATTATGAAGCAGGATTTTTGCCACTTCAAGTAATAAAGGAATTCTAAGGGTTAGAGGAAGTTCAGCCACTAAATAAATTGCAAAAACTTGGTTTTAGATCTCTGTAGCAGGAAAGTGAATATAGCAAGATGTATATCCATATCTTCACTAGGCAGTGTCTGCCTTTTGCTTTAGGTGAAGCATGTCTTGTTGAAGAATGTCTTTCCCTCACTCTATGGAGTTTATTACCCTGGACCTCCTTCTCACTCTATGGTAGTTTATTACCCTGGACCTCCTTCTCACTCTATGGTAGTTTATTACCCTGGACCCCCTTTAATGGGTCAAGGAATGTTTGGAAATTTTGCAGGTTGTCCAACTGTTTGCTGTTATTATTTCTTCTGAATCATGCATTATTTACATGGTCTATGTGTAGTCTATGATAACTTTTTTTGTGTGTTTTGTTTTACTTTCTTTTTAGACAGTATCTGCCTGTACAGCTTTGGGTGTCTTGGAACATGCCCGGGATCTGCCTGCCTCTGCCTGGGATTAAAGGTGTGCACCACCACAACTGGCTTATGGGGACTAGAAAGGAATAATGTTGTCATAGTTTCTGTCTTATCAGTTTCTGTTAATTATGTTAAATTCTGGAATGTAATGTGGAAGAGTATTGTTGAGCATCGACTTTTAAACTTTTTCTACTAAATGAAACAGATGCCCATGTGGATGTTGACAAAGAGTCCATGGTGTGTGTGAGAGAGATTTTCATATGAGTGAGAGTCAAAAGGAATTATAAAAAGTATTGTGATGAAAACACTTTGTACTTTTGACTAGATAACTATTTGAAGTTGACAGGCTGGAGCAGAGACTAATTGCTCTTGTTTCTTAGTGTATTGACTTGGCATGTCCCAGTTGATGAGGTTTTCATTTCACACTTGGGATTTCCTTCCTTGTTCAATTGCCATGAGTTCCTAAAAGCAAATTTTCTTTGATTTTGTAAGATATACTGTTAGATGAAACAAAGCTTGGAGAAATTGTTTAGCTTTACTTTTTTTGTATCTTAAGGATTAAGAAATCAAGTTATGAACCATATGTATTTTTAGGTCCTCAGTTTTTTTCTCAGGTGACTTAATACCTACTTGAACTTGGTATATTGACTTAGCTTTTAACTTAGATGTGTGTTTTAGATGTGTGTTTCACAAGGACATACACATGAGTAATTTTAATAGATAATGCATTCCTCATAGTGGAGACAATATCTGTATAAAGCAAAGCTGCCTTTCCTTTGCTGACAGTTTGTTGTGGTGTCTCCCTAAGCCTCCTTTCATTTCATTAATAGGTGAGATTCCTATTGAAAGAACCTTGAAGTTGGCACAAGATGCCCTAAGACCAAGATTTCAACACAAAGGAGGTTTGTTTGCCCTAGAAGGACAAAGGTCAGGTGATAGGGGATAGAGGATTAGGGGAGAAGAGAAAAGGGGGCAAGGGAGAGAGGGAAGGAATATTTGATCTGAGGAACGAAAGACTTTCTCTGAATAGAGAAGGGATAAGACTATAGGCAAATGAGAGTTCACACAGGGTAAAGGAGAAACCATGTCTTAGGATGTTGTTGGTTTGTTTTGATTGAGCATGTTAATTAGGAGAGCCAAATGAGGGGGCTTTTGATTGCTGGACTTAAGTGCTTTAATAGCTGGATGTTGGTAGTCAGCCTCAAGAGGAGGAAGTGGTCAAATAAAGGAATGGACCTTGGTGGCTAGCTTTAGGATTGTAATCTAATGGTTTAGCCAGGCAGAGGAGTGGGAGAGAAGGGTAAAAGGTAAAACCCATTGATTACATGTTTGCCATGCTTGGGCTTGCTAGACCCCTTCACCTTTCAAATCATAATCTAGGCTGTGACAGTAGCTAACTGCCTTATCTGTTTGTACTTTAATTAACATGAACTAATCACTTTAGTAACTTTGTTAAATATAAAACTTTTTACATAGGTGTCTTCATGTAGGGAGAATTCTCTATTATTGCTCAAGTAATCCTTTAGATGCTACCAACCCATCTCATTTAAAGCCTTTAATTGGAGACTAGAGAGATGGCTCCGAGGTTAAGAGCTCTGGTTGCTCTTCCAGAGGTCCTGAGTTTAATTCCTAACAGCCACATGGTGGCTCACAACCATCTGTAATGAGATCTGGTACCCTCTTCTGGCCTGCCAGCATTAATACAAGCAAAACACTGTATACATAAGAAATAAATAAATCTTTATAAAGATAAATATAAAGCTTGTAATTGGCTTAGACGGTCTAGAGTAGTGAATGACAGCCAGACAGACTATGAACTCCAACTGTTAGAACCACCAGTGGAATAGACACTGTTCTTAGCATTGGGCAGGTAGTGGTGAATCAGACTTGATTATTGTTTCCTGGAGTTTATGTCATATAGGAGAGAAGAAATGAAATAAATAATTATAAAAAATAATATAGGATATTGCTGGGAGCTGAGTTTGTTGGTTTACTGGTTCCAGAGAGGATCATGGGAGTAGGTGAGGGAAGGATTGAGCCAGGCCATGGATAGGCCATGGATATTGGGGAAATCTTGCAGCCTTACTAATTGGCAGTCAGAATACATCCTTATTTGTACAGAATTCAGTACTGTAATCAGGGATAAATTCATGTTGTTCCAAAACAGAGCCTACCATTTCTGTCCCTGGACACGTTTAACTTCCTTTTCCATATCTCCGTTAGCTATCATTAATAAACCGTGATAGAACAGAGTTATCTGTTTTCCATATCTCCGTTTAGTATCATTAATAAGCCGTGATAGAACAGAGTTATCTGTTTTCCATATCCCGTTTAGTTATCATTAATAAGCCATGATAGAACAGAGTTATCTGTTTTCCATATCTCCGTTTAGCTATCATTAATAAGCCGTGATAGAACAGAGTTATCTGTTTTCCATATCCCGTTTAGTATCATTAATAAGCCATGATAGAACAGAGTTATCTGTTTTCCATATCTCCGTTTAGCTATCATTAATAAGCCGTGATAGAACAGAGTTATCTGTTTTCCATATCCCGTTTAGTATCATTAATAAGCCGTGATAGAACAGAGTTATCTGTTTTCCATATCTCCGTTTAGTTATCATTAATAAGCCGTGATAGAACAGAGTTATCTGTTTTTCTTTATTCTCTCCGTAACCTTCCTGTTTGATTCTCACCTTCCCCAAGAGGCTGGCTCCTGAGGAAGGGACTGAGGAGTCACAAGGATCTCCCTGAGAGATTTTATGGGTGGAGTTGGGGATGGATTGTGGTTATCATTTGGTTAATGTCTAATATCCATACACCATATTTGCCTTTGAACAAAATTATCTTTTACAGTCATTTTCCCTCATCAATCACAGCCCAACTTCTAGGCAACTCTTGTAGCTTCAAGGATACTAGACAGAAAGAAAATCTATAAACTAGCCCAGGCAGATTGCTCTTAATGGTCAGAGTGCCAGTTGTCAGTAGGCCGAAGAAAAATCCTCAGGCCGGTGCTGATGCTATAATTATTCAATTTTTAGCATAATAAAAGGTTTACATTTCACATCTTTAGAGACTTTATTTGTATCTTTAGTCCTGTCATTCTTTGGCTGTGTGGTCTATGACATCATAGTGGCTGTGTGGGGCTAATCTAAGAAAGGGAGGCCCTGACACCTCATTCTTTCGTCATCTTTCTACACCATTTTTTGCCCACCAGGATGAGCCCCTGTGTGGGGCAGAGGTAGCTTCAGCTAATCTAACTCTGTTGCTGTGCATGTCATATAATTGCCCGAGTGTATAATAGGAAGAAACTTGTACTGTGCTCTGACTGTGTTGTTCCTGAGTAAGTCCAGGAGAAGATGTTTCAAGAATATCTCAGAGCCTCATAAAGAGAACTCTGGCTGCTTTATGTGCCACACACCCTCCAAGGCATGAGGAAGGCCTTCAAGTAGAGGAGTGGGGGGAATGGTCTGCGCAGGACTTCCCGGGGAAGCTAAGCAGCAGTACTTTTGGGAGAAGGCATTAATGGTTCATAAGAAATTTCCCATCAATCCAGTATTCCCAGGTTGTATAAATATTAAAAATCCCCCGAGCATGCAACCTGTGGAGAGCAAAACCAAAATTGGCATGGGTTTGCTGGATCTCTGTCACACGACCATTCTGGCTACTGTTTCTCTGCGACCAGAGTTCGACAAATACAAATGAGTATAGTATAACAGGAAAAAACACTGGTATTTCAGACCATCTACGTCTATTTCTTTAAGCCATTTAAGTTTTACTAAGTAGACATACCATGCCTATGGGAAAATGAACAAGTTGCATCAGACGGATTTTTACAAAGGAAACAGAAACTTGTAACTAGTATCTACTCCAGAAAGGATGTTCTAAGGATAGCTCTTCTAGTCCTGCGCTCCCGATGATAGCGATGCAGATTGTTTTCCTTTGCATTTCACGGCATTGCGCCTGTGAGCGGCGCAATGAGAGAGCGCAGGCTGAGAGAGCGCAGGCTGAGAGAGCGCAGCCGCAGAGAGGTGGAGGCCCCTTTCTGGACTGAGGGACTGCTCACCATAGTGAATAGAGCGCACTGGAAGTGGGCATCAGGCCCGGTGCACAGATTTCCACATGGTACATACTAAAGGTGGAAAGAGACCGAAGCCCAGAAGTTTCATAGCAATCTTATGAATTTGTTGCTAAAATTGGATCAGTAAAGTTAATAATATAATGCAACAAATAAAAGCCTGATCATTTCAGTTTATGAAAGACAAGAATTAAAAGACAATGAAATAAAATTAAAGCATAAAGTCCTGATAGCTAAAAACAAAAGCAGAGTCCTTATTTGCTCTGGTGTAAAAATACAGGGTGCTTCTGTCGATGTCCTAGGTCAATTCTTAGGTCTGACCGACTGGGTACTGATAACCCTGTCTCCGTCTGCTGTCTCAACTCTAGGTTTAGTTTCATTTTAGTTCTATTTTTCCTACTGTTATGTCGTCTGCTGCCTCCTCATAGGTACTCATTCACACTGCTCATTTACATAAGTGGAGAGGTGATTTTGGAAGTCTCACTAAATACAATTGTCTAAGAGGTGTTTTTAGCGCCTTTTCGATCCATGGAGCAGGCATTCCAGCCATCTGTGGCTGTCCTGTATCTTAGTATGGAGGCTCTTAAGGAAGGTTGTGGTCTGACTCGCGTATTCAGTAAGCACTGAACAAGTTGCGGTTAACCAGACTCTGCTTTATAGATCTGCCTGCCAGACAGGCTATGAACATGGACTTGTGGTGCTCAGAGTTATATGTGTTTACTGATGGATGGACACTAATTTTCCCATGTTGGATGCCGTTGCAGTGTCTGGATTTGGAGTCTTGTCAGTAGCAAGCAGAGGTAGCAAGCACGCAATGTTCTGACAGCGTTTGAAGATTTTCTGCTCACTGTTTATGTAAGTGCGCACCTTTACCCTCTTGTCATGTTTGATTTTAATGGGCAAAGTCACTGGATAGAATGACATTTCTGTAAGTCTGGGTAACTACTTAGTTGAACTGGGTTTTTAATTTACATGTGAAATTTGAAATGTTCTCATCGAATAGAATTACTGATAATAGATGGATTGGGAAGAAATAAAAAGGTTAGCAGTGCACATGAGCCATAAAAATGACACATAGAGGCTTGAATACCCTCTTCTCCCCTTCAGAATCATTTACTACCCCCAATAAAATAGCAAAATAATAATAAATATAAATAAAAATTAAAAAATTCCCCTAAGCAGTAGATAGCACAGAGCTCCTCTGTGCGTGAGTGTGGCTGTGCTGTTAGTCTCCTCCCCCTGCTGTGTCTGAGCTTGGTTAGTGACGTCACCTTAACCGGCAGAGTGGGTGTCTCTGTCTGTGGCCCTTCTGGTCTCTAATTAGGCCTCTGCTGCTCCCAATTTGAGGTCCAAAGCAGAATGTGTGAGAGCAGTGTTTTCTGGGTCCTTAACAGTTGAATATTTTAAATTAAAAAGTATTAAACTGGGTTTCTACTTTTAGAATAACTCCATGTGGAGATGAGGTTCTTTTAAACCTGTGATCTTGTATCTCTCAGTGACAGAGAAATGCATTGTGGGCGATTCGGCCTCTACATGAACCTTGCAGTGTGTGCTTAGCAAACTGAGCTTCTGAGTGTTCAGCCATGAGACCACCATCCTGGATGTAGTCCCTTGCTTGAAATGCCCCTTTGGCACATTTATTAATGAGGTTTATAAAAATCTAGACATTCAGATCTCGCCACTGATTGCAGGTATTTCTGTGTCCAGGTACTTATGATAGAAACTTAAGTTCATTTTAAGTTAACCAATTGGCCCTTTTAGGGAAAATGGATTTTTCTCTTACTTTATTCTTTGTGAATATAAATCATTTCTTTCTTCTTTTTCACTTCCTTCCATACCACAGTTTTAAACTACCTCTGTGATAAAGACTTCAATGAGGAACAGTTGAGCCTGGGTTTTAGTATCGCAAAAGGTCTTATGTGGATGGAGGTGGGGTTTTGTGATAGCAAAACAATGAATCAGCTTGACGGCCATCAAATTTGTAGTTAAAGTGATTGTTATTTGGGAAAACTCTGGGTGTAGTTCTGTGCAGGAGGAAAAATTGAGTATTAACTCCACTTTCTATCTCTTAGACCTTTTTAAATTATGTATACGTATGTGTCCAATTGGAAAGGGGGTGTCAGCCCCTTCAGCTGGAGTACGGGCAGTTGTGAGCAACATCGTAGAGAATTTCAGCTTTGTTTGAAAGCCTGTGATCATGTTGGATGTAGCCTGAATATAAATTGGCCTTTTCGTTTCTGTTTTCAGAAGTCTATAGGAGGATTTTCCACAGAAGCAATGTCTTTGGTAAGGTGATACTTAATTTCATTTAGGATACACAGATTTTAAATTTAACTTTCTTCATACTTGACATTTACAGTAGTGTCAATACAGTGGAAAACTGATCCCTTCACTTTTTATATGATGATATTGTATTATAGCTCTCTGTTTACCTGGTGATTGTTTTGTTGCCTGCGTCATCTATAAATATCTCTGCCTAAGCGCTCCATAAACACTTTTTGAAGACATTGCAGTTTTATTAGTTTAAACCACAGGCAAATTCTTTTCTTTTGCTTTCCGTCAGTTTGTATTACATTAGGTTTTTATGTGCTAAATTGTGACGTACCAGATTGTATCAATGAAAATCTTTATATTTGTGATACATTTTTTAAGCCAAATTTTCATTGTTTTATAAAAGTTTGACATTTAAAGCAGCATTGGAAAGGCCCCATGTGCACAGCTAAGTGAACCTGGGAAGATGCCATGTGTTGCTAAAGTTAATATGAGAAATACCTGCGTTTGGTGCTTATTTACATTTCTGTGTACGTGCATGTGCCTGCTTGAGTTTATGTGCACTCCGTTCATGCACTGTGCACAGAGTCAGAGGTGTTGGGGCTCCTGGAACAGGAGTTATAGGTGTACTATGCGCTACTCAGAGTGGGTCCTTTCTGCAAGTAAGGGAAGCTTTTAACCACTGTCTATGCACAGAAAGTGCATGTGGATACCAGCAACTGGTGGGTAGGTGTCTTGCTGTAATCCTGTCCACAGTATACTGTGAAGCATTGATAACTTATCAAACACAGAGCTTGCGAACTCTAGTCCAGCTAGCCAGCTTACTCCCAGGGTCCTCTGTGTCTGCCTCCAGAGCACTGTGATTACTCGTGAGCGGCGAACTCAGTCAGCACTGACCTGGGTGCTGTATTTCTTTCACATGTATGGCCAGTGCTTCATCTGCTGACCATCTTCCCAGCCCTGTTTGGTGGATTTTCATTTCTTAAGCATATATTGTCTTGACTTTTATACACTGCTTTAAATTATATTTCATTTAATAATGCTGTTCTGACGGAGACTGCTCTTTCATTCCTGGCCACCCAGACCCAAATAATCGCACAGATACCATATTAATTACTACACTGTTTGGCCTGTTAGGTCAGGCAGGCTTCTTATTAACTAACTCTTGCATCTTAAATTAACCCATTTCTATTAATTTATGTATTGCAATGAGGCTGTGGCCCATCAGTAAGGTTCTAGCATTTGTCTCCCTTGGCAGCTACATGGCATCTCTCTGACTCCACCTTCTTTTCCCTCCTAGCCTTATTCTGTCCTGCCATAGGCCAAAGCAACTTCTTTATTTACCAATGGTAATAAAATATATTGACAGCACACAGAGGGGAATCCCACATCGCTGTTCAGGGATGAGGTTATTTTTGTTTGTGAGGTTCGGTGGTGGTGGTTGTATTGTTTACTTGTATAGTTGGTTCTAGGGATTAAACACAGGTTTTGTTAGTGACAGTCTACACCCTCTGAACTACACCCTCAGTCTCCAGTCCTTACACTCTCATGCCCCACTGTATAACAAGGTTCCTCTCAAGCCTTTCATGTCTTTGCGAAGTAAAGTATGATGACCAATGTGCTAAAATCAGATTATCTCTAGTTTATTACCATATAGCATAACGTAAAGCCTGTAGCTTTCTCATGAACATGTTTTAGTATAGCTTAGGGTAAGTGATTTTCTAGACCTGTTCTGTCTAATGCCATAGAGGTTGGTCATGTATGACTATTAAAATAAAAATATAGAAGTAAATAATAAAAGTAGTTCTCTGTAGCCTGGTGGAGTGGTGTGCACCTTAAATCCCAGCATTTAGGAGGGAGAGACAGATGGATCTCAGAGTGAGGTCAGCATGAGCTACACACACTCTAGGGACAGCCAGGACCACACAGAGAAACCCTGCCTCAAAACCACACAAAGTAAATAAGCATCCTTGCCACACGCCAGAGAATGCAGCCTCACGGCCTGGGTCTCACGCAGAGACCCTGCCTCGAGCCAGAGAATGCAGCATCACAGCCTGGGTCTCACGAGGAGACCCTGCCTCGAGCCAGAGAATGCAGCGTCACGGCCTGGGTCTCACGCAGAGACCCTGCCTCGAGCCAGAGAATGCAGCGTCACAGCCTGGGTCTCACGAGGAGACCCTGCCTCGAGCCAGAGAATGCAGCGTCACAGCCTGGTCTTACTTCATAGCTGCACTGGTTACACTGAAATTCTGCCTTTGCCGTTGTGTTTGCTAGGTCCTATTGGACAGGAACATTCTAGTCTTCTAGAGGTAGTCATAGAGCAGTAACATGCCTTAGGAGGCACTGTCAGGAAAGGGAATGTGAGGTCACATTGTCAGCCAAACACAAGGTAGGGTGCTGTAATACCACATGCCTGTTGTTACAGATCTTAGACTCCGGCTCGGCAGACTGCCTGCAGGTCTCTGGTGTAGGTTATGTACAAGGGCTTGTGAGTTCTGCTTGCTCTGTGGTTTTGTTCCCTGTACCACCTACTGCTGATGCACATTTGCTTATCTCTGCCCCACCTACCCTGTTAACTCTCCCCTAACAGCATTTGTCTCTTAAGTTCAAACTGATTTTGATGCCTCCGACCCCCTGTAGTCTCCTCTTAGGAAATCACATTTTACTGTCAGCCAGGGAAAAAATTAACTCATTTGTATTTATTATGTAAATTTATATATAATGTTCTAGTTGATTTCCATTCGAGTACATTAACCCAGTTTGTAAGAGAATGACTATGCAGAAAAATCCATTTATTAATTTATATTGAAGAGTAACTTAGGTATATAAATAGGTAGTGACTAATTTCAGTGGACTGTCAAATTAATAATTTCAGAGTGTTTTGTTATTTATTTGGTTGGTTGGGTTTTTGAGTAAGCAGTGAGGTGGATAGTGGTTCATATCCTTGTGTGGCTTCCCATTCATCTCAGAGTCAGGAACAAGGCCATCAGGTGGCATGTGGGTCTGTCCCGAGCTTGGGCACAGGTCTTTCTGTTGGTCCTTGGCAGCAGAGAGGTCTGGTCGCCCTCGGGTGTCCAGAGACTTCACACACTTGGTCCTCTCCGTCAGGAAGACGCTCCTAGACTGTGACACTGAGTTAAAAGTGAGAATTTCCTTTCTGTTACTGCTTCAGCTTCTGCATTTTAATGGATTTTTTTGTACTTTCTTGTTAAAGAAATATAATGAATGTTTAAACTTTTATAGACTGATGTGTTGGTTTCTGTTTATGAGCAGAATTGTTTCAAGAAAGCTAGTTGGTATCTATGGTAGCCTTATTGTTTCCAGTCATACCACCCCGGAAGTCACTTCTTCCTTCCTTCCTTCCTTCCTTCCTTCCTTCCTTCCTTCTTTCTTTCTTTCTTTTTCTTTCTTTTTTTAGGATAAATCTTTTAAAATGAATTGGTATAAACTTAGTAATTTACAGTTGTTATAATATTTTAAAATGTAAAAATTGGCTGGTAAATTTGCTATCTTTTCTTTCTTTAGGTCCCAATAGCACCTTATACATACACACCCCTGAATCTACTTAAAGATGGTACAGTTGTCAATGTCTGTGGTGTTGTGAAGTTCTTTAAGCCTCCCTACTTAAGCAAAGGAACTGGTAGGTGTCAGAATGGGCATGTTTTATGGAAAAGAGCTGCATTGTTGGTCTCAGGGCCACAATGCCGTCAGTGTCCTGGGTCTGAGAACAGTGTCCATCCTGATTTTCAGTTGCCTAGTGAAACCGATGTGTGTTTTTGGTCATTTTAATTTATGAAGTGAATGTGGTCCTTAGATTCCAGAGTCTTGTTCAACACAATACGAATACATTTTTTAGAAAAGTGCTAAGTGACGTGAAAACATTCAGAAGTGTAACATTTGTTGAGGAAGGTAAGTGTGTTACCACATACTGAACATTCCAGTACATCAGTCACTCTCAAGTCTGCAGAGAAATGAAAACTAAACAGAAAAAGACATTCCTATAGCATATGTGTAGGCTACGTTGTGATGGTAAAGTGTGCTGGAGGAAGTGAGAATATTTATGTAACTGAAGTTAAACGGCTGCAACTTTAGAGTAGATTGCTGTTATTGTAAAGTGTATTACTTGAACCCCATGTTAACTGCAAAGAAAATACCTGTGAGAAACATACACGTAATATTAAAACAGTAATCAAAGATTGTCTTTACAGAAGCCCAATGTAGACAGTGCAGAAGAAATTACCATAAATTCACCTGGATGTATGGGTCTCTCACAGCATAATTAATACCAGTCAAGAAAAAGACAGTTTGCCAGGGGTGGCCAGTGTTTTGTTGCTGTATTTAACATGATGTTAGTCTTAACCAAAGTGGTTGGGGGAAGGCTGGGCCATTTAAAAAAAATGGCAATTAACTGAGAAAGAAGAAATTAAATTGTGTTTGAAAGAATGTAATCTTGTAAATATAAAACCCTAAACACTATGCCAAGCAGAGCCTTTGAGAACTAATAAATGTTTCAAGGCCAGTTCAGGCACCCTCTCCTCTACTGCCCAAGGACCTAGCTGGGGACATCACCGTGGACTCCTGGGAACCCCTTTAGAGCCAAGTCTCTTGACAACTCTAAAATGGTTCCCTTAATTAAGATGTCTTCTTCCCTGCTCCCATATCCTCCCTTCCTCCATCTCAAACATCCCACTCCCCCAAGCTCTCCCCAACCCTCCCCTTCTCCCTTCTCTCTCCCCCTCTCCCCTTCTCCCACCCCCCACCCCCATGCTCCCAACTTTTGCCCAGCAATCTTGTCTGCTTCCAATTTCCAGGAGGATCTATATATGTTTTTCTTTGGGTTTACCTTATTTATTTAGCTTCTCTGGGATCGCAAACTATAGGCTCAATATCCTTTGTTTATGGCTAGAGTCCACTAATGTGTGAGTACATACCATATTCATCTTTTGGGGTCTGGGTTATCTCACTCAGGATAGTGTTTTCTATTTCCATCCATTTGCATGCAAAATTCAAGATGTCATTGTTTTTTACCACTGAGTGGTACTCTAATGTGTATATGTTCCACACTTTCTTTATCCATTCTTCTATTGAGGGGCACCTAGGTTGTTTCCAGGTTCTGGCTATTACAAATAGTGCTGCTATGAACCTAATTGAGCAAATGCTTTTGTAGTATGATTGGGCATCTCTTGGGTATATTCCCAAGAGTGGTATTGCTGGATCATGAGGTAGGTTGACTCCAAATTTTCTAAGAAACTGCCACACTGATTTCCGGAGTGGTTGCACCAGTTTGCATTCCCATCAGCAATGGATGAGTGTTCCCGTTACTCCACAGCCTCTCCAGCATAGGTTATCTATCATTGGTGGTTTTGATTTTAGCCATTCTGACCGGTGTAAGATGGTTTCTCAGAGTTGTTTTGATTTGCATTTCCCTGATTGCTAAGGAAGTTGAACATGACCTTAAGTATCTTTTGGCCATTTGAACTTCTTCTGTTGATAATTCAGTACCCCCATTTTTTAATTAGGTTATTTAGAATTTTAATGTCTAGCTTCTTGAGTTCTTTATATATTTTTAAAAAGAAAATAAACTATCTTTTTTCATTATACATACCAATCCAAGTTCCCACTCCTTCCCCTCCTCCAATTCCCTCCATCTACCCTCCTCCCCGCCTCTGTCCACTCTCCAGGGAGGGTAAGGCACATTGCTTTGGGGAAGGTCCGAGGCCCTCCCTACTATATCTAGGCTGAGCAAGGTATCCATCCAAAAAGAATAGATTCCCAGAAAGCCAGAACAAGCAGTAGGGATAAATCCTGGTGCCACTGCCCGTGGCCCCTCAGTCTGCCCAGCCATGCCACTGCCAGCCACATTCAGAGGGACCAGTTTGGTCCTGTGCTTGTTCCTTACCAGCTCAGCTGGTGTTGGTGATCTTATGTTTATTTTGCCACTGAAAATTTATGTTGCAAGGTTATATATACACACACACATTAATATGTATAAATATATATTGATATATATATTAATCTAGGAAATAACCCCCCTCTACTGGTTGGTGTTTGTCATCTTGCCACAGAGCTAGATGTATCTGGAAAGAGAACAATCTTAATTGCAAAAATGCCTCCATCAGATTGGCTGTTGCCAAATCTGTGGGGGTATTTTCTTGATTGAAAATTGATATGGGGAACTCAGCCCAGTGTGGGTAGTGGCAGGTGGCCCCGGGCTGTCTAAGAAAGGATTCTGAAAAAGCCATGGGACCAAGGCGGTAAGCAGCGTTTACCCATGGCCTAGGCATCAGTTCCCACCTCGGTTCCTGCCCTGACTTCCTTCAGGGACGAAGTGTAAACTGAAATACAGTCTTTCCTCCCAAGTTGCTTTTGGCCATGGTATTTTCATCACAATAATAGAAGCACCAACTAAGACCTCTCCTACCCTGATTTCTTTAAATTTTCATTGTTGTTCTTCAGTAGGAGGGTAAATATTCCAATCTATTTTCTCATTGCCAAATAAACTCCAGAGTCTACACATCATTACCAAGCACTGGACAAAAAACAAACAAAACAAAACAAAAAAGGCAAGGAGAATCAAATGGTTATGAGTTTCACTGATTGTATTGGTACTGTTCCCCACAGTCAGTTATTTATTATGGAACTCCTGGACAGTCTGCTGACTTCCTGTTCTAGCAGGTGGATTTCTGCCCTGGCCTTCTTTGCCGGTGGCTGATTCATGCAGAGGCTCATTTGTACTTCTCACTGCATCCTAGGTGCAGTTGCCTTTCTCACGCTTGGTTTGTAACTTTTGAAGCCAAGAACCTGGGGAAACCATGAGTTTTCTTCCTGCTCTGGCCCATTTCCTGCCTCTTGTTTCTATAGCCGGTGTCTTCAGGGTCAGCGGGTGAATCTTAAGTGTGACGATGTAGGGTGCACAACCTCCAGATGTCAGTATCTTCAGAAGGGGAATATTTTAAATCAGACTTTTTTCCCCTAAGGAAAGTGTTATTCCTTTTGAACACCATTGCTTCCTTTTTCCTTATTGACTCTTACATATTTTGTCATTTAAAAATATCTACACTAATTTATTTCTTTGGATTTTTGGTGGCAATAATTTGCTTTTCTCGCTTTTTGATTTTTAACATTATGAAAAAGTTATTTGTTCTCTAGGAAAATAGCATATTTATTTTGTTTCATTACAAATCTGAAGGTTAATTTTTGTGGATTAATTTGGGAATGGTATCACATTTTCTTAAAAGGCAGTAATAGGGCAGAGTAGTATTTGTTTGACATTCTTAAATTAGCATATTCTTATTTTATGAATGATTTGAGATTTATTAATCTGTGTTAAATATTTTTTGTTTCCCAGATTATTGTTCAGTTGTAACAATTGTGGACCAGACAAATGTGAAGTTAACATGCATGCTCTTTAGTAGGAACTATGAAGACCTTCCAGTCATTTATAAAGTTGGGGACATTGTTTGTTTCCGTGGGCTGAAGGTATGATTCGTACTTTCTACGTTTACTAGACAATACTAGAACTGTATTGTTCACCAAGAATATCTAGTACTAACTGTATGGCCGCCTTTTTAGAGAGCGACACTTAGCATTCCAAGAGACAAGAAATACAAATGGGATCAGTTATCAGTCATGTGAATGAATTCACCTGCTCTCTTCCCTGACACGTGCATTTGAAGCTGTGTTTCTAACTCCTTTCAGTTTGTCTTCTCACTTCCATATGTAGTTGGTTTACCAAGTTTCCATGTGGAATTTGTCAAGGATAGGGGCATACATCCTCATAACTTCTTTTTAATTAATTTAATTTTATTTAAGTTGGGGTCTTACTGTTGCCCTGTCTAACTTTAAACTCCTGAAGCATGAGCTGTGTAGTCCTTATAAGCTGAGAAGGGGAAGATTAAAATTCAGTTCAGCTGAAAGAACTTGACTCTTCTGGACAACGCACCAGAGAGAAGCCTGTACGGACTGGACTGTACCGGGAGTCTGCTTGACCCCCCTCCCCCCCCCCCCCCCCCCCCCCCCCCCCCCCCCCCCCCCCCCCCCCCGCCCCCTGCATACTTGACTGACAGCTGTGTCGTCCGGGCAGGGCAAGGTCACTTGAGGATTGCAAGAACCGGAAACAGGAAAGGGATGCAGTAGGATGCTGCAGAGCCATCCTAGTGAGGCACCGCATTATTTTTCCTCATTACTATGACAAAATATTATCAGATGCAACTTACAGAAAGTTCAGTTTGACTCAGTTTCGTGGTAGAGATGTTGGCATTGCTCCTCACAATGCTGCCGGAGCAGCAAGCAGAGAGAGCAAGAGTAGACATTGGAGTGGTGTGACCCCTCCTTCCAGCAGCCTAGGCCCAGTGCTCCACAGTAGCCACAGACAGGGTACTACCACAGGAGCGGGAGGCAGGTCTTGCACACACAGTAACAGGTGCCTTGTCCAATACAGTAAGACATCACAAAGTCCGCCTTATCTCCCAAAGATTATAGGAAGGCTTCTCGTGCACATATGTTAAAAACCTACATGACTCCACAAGGAATACTGTTTGCAGGGTGAGTCCCACTAAGGAGGAAGGGCTTTGGGAAAACCCTGAGCTTGCTACAAATCCATCTTAATAAGGCATAAGTTCAGGCTTTTGTCCTTTCAGGAGCTCAGCTAGCAACTTGCCAAAATGAACAAAACTGCCCCTCCAATTCAGAACCTCTGCAGTGTTTGACTGCAGGGTCTAATGAAGAAGAAAAGCTCTGGGTACAAGTAGAGGAACTTAGAAGAAGACAGTTTTTAAAAAGCAATTAGACTTTCCAAATTAATTCCACAGGGGCACAGACATTAAGTCTGCTAAACAGTAATTTATCAGTAGATATTGTAATTTTTCCCAAAAGATTAAGCAGAGCACCACTTTCAGCAAATTAAGAAATATTAAATGAGTAAAAAGAAATCAGTAACAGAAACAGACAAATAGAACCTGAGAAAGAAGCAAATAGAAATTCAGTACCTAAAAGGAACAGCAAATGAAAAGTCTACTGGAGGGGTTAATATGGAATAGACCTTAAAGATGGAGCCAGACATTACCAGGTATGAAGTACCAGTACTAGATAAAAATAAATGGACCACAGTGGGCTTGGTGACAATTTCTATTAATGTAATTAGCATGTAGTTATGATACAGGAGAAAAGAAGTGGATGGGATGTGTATATACATACACATACACACATCCAGTCTTAGAAAGTCTCCGTATGGGAGAACAGTTGCAATGATTTTTATAAAATTTCATTTACCTTTAATTTTATTTCTAAATAAAATATTCTTCAGTAAAGTGGAACCTTTCCAAACAGAATCTTGTTAAGAAGTGGCAAAACTATTTGAGAGCAAATAAATATGAAGCTTTTTTGTTACTCTAGCAATTTCACTGAGCTAAATGAGTGACAGCAAGTGCTGTGTAGTAGAGCGTGCGGAGGGCGGGGCACGGAGAGCCTGTGTAGTAGAGCGTGCGGAGGGCGGGGCACGGAGAGCAGGGAGACACAGACACAAGGAGCTGTTGATACCCCAGGAGTTAAACGGCACCCTAAGAATACCAAGGGAACAGTAGGACATAGTCGTTGAGCAGCACAGACTGGGGGCCCAAAGGGGTTCCTGTCTGTGCAGCGCTCCTGGACCTGTAATGTCTTTAGAGTGAATATGTCCTGACTAACAGGAAAGTATAAATAAATAAATATCAAGTATCATGTGCTACCTACAAACTGCATTTAATATGAAGACATAAAATGCAACTGAAACTATAAGAAAAAATTATCAAGCAACAAGAAAATGAAATGACTATATCTTTCTATCAGACATGAAGTGCTACCAGAAATTTGTAAAGAAAAAGGAGAACATTTTATATGAGCAAAGTCAGTTTGTGAAGAAAATACTAAAACCACGTATTTGATAGTTATCCATTTAATAAATGAACCTGAAGACTCATGCAGCTAAAGTCCTTCCAGGCTCGGGAATAATCCTTCCACCATGGCCCAGCAGGCTCGGGAATAATCCTTCCACCATGGCCCAGCAGGCTCAGGAATAATCCTTCCAGCATGGCCCAGCAGGCTCAGGAATAATCCTTCCAGCATGGCCCAGCAGGCTCAGGAATAATCCTTCCAGCATGGCCCTGCTCGCTCATGATGAGGGTGACCTGGCCTCTGTTGCATGTGCTTGCTTCACACATTGGTGGGTTCTGGATTCTATTATACCACATAAATAACTGGCACATTATATTTTCCTGTAGGACAATTATACTTCAATAAATTAAACACATAAATGTAAGAATGCAAGTTTAGAGAATCGGGATAGCTTAGCTCCTGGTCTAAAAAGTATCAGCTGTACTGTTTTCAGTTGCGTGCTTATATACGCTGATACAGTATGCGTTGATTGTATTGTTTCATGAATTAATTCAGTAAGAATCTCAAGTTCTTTGGTTCCTGGGTTTCCCATCAGCTGTTTTGTTTGTTTTCTGCTTTGTCCCACATTATTAGATCCAACTGTATAACAACGAACTTCAGGGAATCAGCAACTATGGGTTTGCATCTTTGACACTTGATGGTACTTTAATGTCTCCTGCGACACTGCGCACTTCAGGCAGAAACTTTAACATCACTGCTCTGGACCACAGTATGGTAGAAGCCTTGCGGGCTTGGGCGTCCACACATGCGCCACCTCCCTCCACCGTACTGCAGCTCTCTGACGTCCACCCCATGCAGTACTGTGACCTGACCTGTCAGCTCCTGGGCAAAGCAGAAGTGGATGGGACATCTTTTCTTCTGAAGGTACATTTTAAACCCTTGAGGCTGTGCATTGGCACCGCCCGCCAGTAAGGAGCCAGCGGCGCTCTGGCGACTGATGTACAAACTATTTTATACTGAGTTAAGACGCTCGATGCTGTGCTCCTGCATTTCTCTGTGCTTTCCCTCGGAGAAAACACCGTTGTCAGATGTGTACTTTACAAGTATGACATGCTGCATTTATTTCTTATTTTAATAATAAAACACACGTTGGTTCTTTTTAGTGACACTGCAGGGTGCATTTCTGCTGCGTTGTGAAAGTCAGCGATCAGGGTCTGTTCTCATTCAGTCCAGCCCTGTCATAACCGCCTGACTCACGGGAGAGGCACAGATAAAACTGAGATGTTTCTTATCATTCTTGTTTTTAAATCAGCCAGAAAGAAAAATAAAGTGACATAAGTAATGCCCATGAATGACCTGCAGAAGGTCACTACTTAATCAAATTTTTTGTTGGACCATACTTTCCAGGATTTTTTTGAGCATATGACCAAGGTCCTGTGCTTAATCCTCTGTCCATCAGCAGAGTGTGGTGGTGCTTGGACAAGACTGCGGGCTTTAGCATTCCAAAGGAATGCTCACAGCGAGAATAGCGGCTTTATGTGAACAGTGCTGTGAGAAAGTAAATACTTAAAAGTGAGCGAGTGAAGGAGGCTACCCGGAACTGAAGGCAGCGCATGCTCACTCGTGATTAGATAAGCCGCCCATGTCCCCTGACCAGCCTAACATTCTTAACACATGACATTTGCCAGCCACTAAACATTCCCGAGCACAAAGACGCCGACTGTGTGCCGAGTTCCTTGAGACAGTTATGCTGAGAAAAGCAGTTAAATTCTGAGCCAAAGCCCCGCGAGCCTTTTAGTGGGTAGAGGCGAAAGTGCATTTTCTCTCTCGAGCACCGTGTGGGTAGATATATTTCTTTACATGCGTCATCCAGCTCTTGAGTAACTCATTTGTACGTTAGAGAAAGAGTTTTTCTTTAAAAAAAATCTACTCTGAGAATTTCATGCTCGTATGCAAGGAAATGCGATCATAATCCACTCCCACATCTTCCTCTCACTGTCCCTCATCCCTACAAAACACCCCACTCCCAACTTCATGTCCTCGACTTTTTTATTGAAATAGCTCAGTAAGTCCGCTTAGCACTGCCCATGTGTGCTAGAGTGGGCCCTTCTCCGGGGCGTGGTCCTCCTCAGTGCCGCACTTCCTCTCCAGCAGTTTGGAAAAAGTACACTTGGAGCAAAACCTGTTGTGTGGACTACTTATGTGTGATAGAATGTTCTTTAACTATATAGTAAAGTTAGAGACATGGACTTGTTGAAATAAACCTTAGTAATAGTCTGCTTATTGATATGCCTGCATTTATAGACTGAAAATGTCCAGACGATAGCAAAAATGTCTTTGGAGGTAAATATGGTAACAATATTCTCTTAACGACTTTTGCAGAATGGAGTTTTGATTTTTTTTTTCTGATAATTTTGTTCTTTGAGATATGGTCTCTCTACAAAGCCCTTGCTGTCCTGGCTTACTATTTAGACCAGACTGGCCTTGAACTCACAGAGATCTGCCTACATCTGGTATTAAAGGTCTGCACCACTACTACTGGCCTCAGACATAATTTTTAATTAAATATTAAAAACAGAAGCAAGCAGACATTATTCTCTCTGAATTATACCTGGTTAGTATGCAAAGTAATATAATTATTTCCTTTTTCAACCTTAGCACAGTGCTAACTGTGGCCCCCTTTTTAATAATCATGATGCATCCATTTCCGGCTTTCTCAGCAGCCCTATGTTCTCGTATCATTTCTGTTGCTGTGATAAGACCTCACAAGCAACCTAGGGAAGGGTTAATCTGGTTTATACTTGTAGGTCGCAATCCCGAGGATATCAGGGCAGGTGCTCAGTCAGGAACTTGAAGCTTGAAATTTCACACCAAAAATCCTCTAACTTTAAACGTAGAATTCATGCAAAACTCAGTAAGTATGACAGAAGTCATGGAGGATGCTACCACATATTCACTTATAGGCCAGCTTGTGCTTGGTCAGGACCATCTGCCTAAGGATGATGTAGCCCACAGTGGACTGGGCCCTCCTGTATCCATGAATAACCAAAGCAGTCTTCCTCACACAAGCCGGTCTGATCTTGGCAGTTAAGTGGGGCTCTCTTCTCAGACAAATCTGGGCTTTGTCAAGTTGACAGTTAACCAGATAACCATGTTTTACCAGTGGCTTATGAATGTATTTTTTATTCCATGTATGTGTGGGAATATGCACATTTCTACAGATGGCTGGAGAGGCCGTAAGACTGTGTCTGATCCCCTGAGGTTGAGGTTACAGGCAGTTGTCAGATGTTTGACGTGGGTGGTGGAAACCAAACTACGGCTTCTGCAGCAGCCTTGTCAGCTACTGAGTCAGCTCTCCGGCCCTCAGTAATCTTTAAAAATCATTGTACGTTTTGGTCTGTTCTTTTGTTTATACAGTGTTGGTATGGAGCAAATGCTTTTCAGTTGTAATTTGTTCAAGCATACTGTTTGTTTTGTTTTGTTTTTGTTACTCAGCTTGAAACTGTTCCAGTTTCATGATTTAACACCTCCATTCCATCTCAGAGCTTTTTCTTTGGTAGAAATGCAGAAGTCAGACGATCCCAAGGGCTAGGGTGTGAGCACAGTATCTTTGAACCCAGAATAGAAAAAAAAATCAGTCTACATGTGCACCAGGTTAATGTTTCATGTGGCATCGTATGGTGATTTTTCACATCTTCCTACATTTGTTATATGACAGACAGTTGCTGCTTAGGCATTCCATGGTCACAGAATAAGGGACTTCACACTTTAAAGCATTACAAATACCAGCGTATGTCTGCTCATTTTTAAATTTGACTCTGTTTTTGCAAAAATATACTTAAGGTTTGCTTTACTGCCCTGTGACAGGTATGGGATGGCACCAGGACGAAGTTTCCCTCTTGGAGAGTCTGCATCCAAGACCTTGTGTTCGAAGGTGACTTAAGTCACATTCTGCGGCTACAGAATCTGGTGATAGACATTGTAGTTTATGATAATCATGTCCAAATGGCAAAATCCCTGAAGGTGATGTTGACTAGAAAGATGTATGCTATTTTGTTTCTGTGTTCTTTTTAGTTGTAATTTTTGTTGTTATAGTTTTACTTGTAGATTTATGTTATTTAGAGTCTAGAAATTCATTTCAGATTGACTTGCTTTCAGCTTTTAAGTTTAGAAAACATATGTGTGTCTAAGTTAAAGAAAGCTCTGAACCCATCTTATGCAGCCATAAATTTTTATTGTAATTTTGAGAATATAATTATATCACATTATTTATCCCTTTCTTCCTCCAGACCCTGCCCTATATGTCCTTCCCCTTACTTACTTCCAATTCTTGGCCTCTTTTTCTTTGTTGTTAATGTGTATATTATTATGTTGATTCATAAATATATAAATACTATATGTTTGATCTTTATAGTGTTACTTGCATGCATGTTTTAATGTGACATTTGGTATTGGATAACCAGTTGAGGGGCTCATCCCCGGAGACTTTCTCCCACTCTCAGCACCGCTGGGCTGCCTGCAGTTCTTTGTTTAGAAACGAAGCATCATGGCCTTTCTCCCTTCCACATTAGATGTCTGTTGGTATCATCCTTGTTCAGGTCATGTTTAGGCAGCCTTGGTGATGAGACTTCATGGGTTTAGATTCTCCTCCATTTCTAGAAGACATATTGTCACCATAAACTCCCAGTTCCTCTGGCTCTTACATTACTATCTCATGTCATCTGGGCTTTCCATGATCCCTGGCTCTACAGTTGTGCGCTTTGGTTGTGGTTTTCTGTTAGTGATCTTTGTCCATTATAAAGAAGTTCCCGTGATGAGTGATCTCATCTGTGAACTACACTGTGGGTATAAGGTCGTGTGTTGAGAGGATAGTTAGGAATTATGCTGGTTTGTTAAAGTAGCAGTTGTAGGTTCTCTCCCAAGATCCATGCCTTCACTAACCCTGGGTGGTGGGCTAGGTGTCCGGCACGCAGGCTGCTGCTGCCTCCGTAGGGTTCGTGTGCCACGCTGGTCGTCGCTGTGGCTCGCAGGCACGTGGCAGGCAGGGCTCTTGGTTGCTTCTTTCTTTGGAGCCTCACCTGACACCTTCTCGTACCATGAAAGCTTGTCTTCAAGGAGGGGCCCTCAGGTCAGTTTCAGCTCAGGTTCGCTGTGAAACTCGTTTTGTATTAAGCTATTCTTCTAGTATTTTTTACAGATGTACAAGTACAAAATGACATTTTAAACTTTGTGTCTATAAGCTAAAATCATACTTATTAATACACACTCTTATCTTGATGCAGTCTTAAAACTGTAAACTATTCATAGTTGTTAGTACATCTTGGCCAATTGTGAACCAATAATTGTAGATTTACTACAGGAAAAAATAAAGATATTGTACTTTTTTGGTGAGAAAACTCTTGTTTTTAATAGTTCTATGTTGGTTAGACTTTTGCATTTTGTGTTTTTACTGACATTCCTCTGCTGTAGAATCCTACTCCATTATTGACAAGACCATGCAAGTTATAAGCATCAGGCACATTGCACAATAATTTACTCAAACTTTAACAAGATACAGCATTGTCTCCAGAAGGCATTTCTGAGAAGAGCAACTTGTCATCTTTACTCTGTGATCTGTTCAGAAAGATAAGTTCTCTCTGGCCTCTAAACCTTGTAGTGCAGTGTGGGGCAGGATAATAAACACCCGAGCACTCACTATTAAACTTCCTCTTGAAGATTTACCACAGTTATTTCAGGTTCCTCTGAAGCAAAGCTGCGTGTGGGACCTTCTGGTGTCCCCACTGTCTCTGCCTCTTGCTCTCCAGAATGCTCTTGACCTTTCTCTTTCATTCTCATTTTTAGGGGGAAAAAAAAAAGACATTTTCAGATGTCATGAAAGACACTGAAATTTCTGCCTCTAATTTTCTTAAATTTAAAAGTTAATGGTAAGGAAACCATGTTTTTGGCAGTTAAATTCCTGTTTATTAATGTAGTTTTTCTCTCCAAGTTTCAGTCTTCTTTCTGATCCTTCAAAGGTTACAAAAATCTGCTTTACTAATAAAAAAGTAAGAAGCATTCCAAAAATCACTGAGAAGTCAAAATTGCTTCATTTACTATCCTAGTAAATAATCCAAAAAAATATCCAAATGAATACTTTGGATCCCTCTTAGAGAGGAGCCGGTAAAGGAAGTTGGGGAAGAGTAGATCTGATACCTCCTCTTGCCTCCCTGTCCTCAGAAACACGCAGGGACCCACAAGAAAGTGAGGTGCCTTAGTGTAAAGGAATAGAGTTGGGAGAACGGGCCTTCGTCCCTGACCACTGTTTGTGCTCCGTCAGAGAGTGCAGAGTAGAAGCTGGCTTGGGCTCCTTGTCTCTCCCTTCTACCCCCTCTCCTCTCTCTCCATTTGATGCCTCTTTCCACTGTATTATGTCACCACAATGAAGCAGGATTTGTAGGGGGAAAAAAGAGAAAGGTGTGTGGTGGCATTTCATTTGTATTTTAATAAATAAAGCTTGCCTGAAGTTGAGAGAGTAAAACAGCCCCACTGGTCAGCCTTACAGCAGGCAGTGGTGATGCGCACCTTTAATCCCAGTAGCTCCTTTAGTTGCCGTAGAAACCGGGCGGTACATACCTTTTATCCCAGGGTTCACGCCTTTAATCTCAGAACTAGACAGGATTACAAAATGGGAAGGGACAGCTCTCAGTCTCATTCTGAGATTCCTGGAGGCAGGATCGCCATTTTTGGACTGCGGTCATGATCAGAGTCAGTAGCTGACTGCTTTGCTTTTCAGATCTTCAGTTTGAATCCCAATTTCTCTCTGGGTTTTTATTAATTGTGCTTCAAGGGTGCCTACTCACCTGCTACAGTCAGGAATGCTATTTTTATGCAAGTGAATGAAGTGTCCTTTTCTGCAGCCCTTTGTTCGCATCTACACAAACATCCGGGCAGTTCACATTGTTGTCTTGTCCCTTTAGGTGGAGTGGCAGTCTCTGTTCAAATGGGGTTGCCCAGGCTAGGTTTGAACCCATGACATAAACAATACACAGTGTTCCCCAATAGCTGGTACTAGAGACTTATACCACAGCACTACATCTAAATGTCTGTGGCTTTGAATAACCTCCTACGTGTTCTCACTTGAAATCTCCATTGGAAAAAAACGTCTAGTTAAAGTTGTTTTTACACTAAACGTAGCAAAATAGCCAAGATTAAGTCTAACATCGTTATTTCAGAATTCTGGCTTAATCCTATATTTTACTATACGGAATATATTTTGCAAGATGGTGATAAAAGTACAAATACTTTATTAAAAACTTTGATATCAATAGAATTTGTAGGATGGGGAAAAGCACATGGTGGCACATGCCTGTAATCTCATCAGTCAGAAGGCTAACGCACAAGATTGCTGTAGCTATCAAGAAAATTATCTTGTTAAAAAAAAATGAAGGTCATTTTTATGTAGTTACATGTTTATAAAGTTTTTCTCCTGTCTCATAGTGACAGGATATTGTTCCTCATATTTAATCTCATTTTAAATTTATTCAAGCAAATTCTTTTCAGAAATAACTATCAAAAAGAATTTTATTTAGGTCTTAGATTCCTTGAGTATATCCTATTGATGACCCTCTGGGATTGGGCCTGTTTGCGTTGTGTAGTGAGCGCATGGGTGTGTGCACAAGCAGGCCCCCTCGTGCACGGTCTGATAAGGGACCCTGAAGCTGCTGGGGGCGGGGGGGCCAGAGCTTCCCTGCTACCACTCTCCTCTGGGTAGATGCCGTCCTTGCTTGTTGAATTGCTACCTCATTTTGGTTTTGAAATTATCAACTATCAGAAATTGTTTTCATTAGGCCCCTTTTCTGAAATGATCTTCTTAAATAATCTTTCAGATTGGAAGCTTTCTTAGAATCTATAGCGTCCATACCAAACTTCAGCCCGTTAATTCAGAGTCCATGACTTCACTGATAAGGTTGGAGTTTCATCTTCATGGAGGGACCAGCTACGGTCGGGGGATCAGAGTCTTACCAGAAAGTAACCCTGATGTCGATCGGCTGAAAAGGTGAGGTTTTTTTTTTTTTTTATATCCCTGCTTGGAAAATATAAATATGATCATCATTAGGTTAATTTATAAGGAAGTATCATTCCTGGGCTGTGTGTGGCCTTTGTCTTTTCCCTGCTTCTCCTCATGGACTTGTGGAGAATTTAACTCCGACTCTAGCCCTGACTAGGCCAACTGGGCCTCTGACCTTCCCATTCCAGTCTAGGCAGAGTGGGTCACTGATATTCTTCCTTAGACCCATCCCCATACTGTTTATTTTTTTAAATGTAAGCCAAGTGAAAAGTGACTCTTAGTCCAAGTAGTGAGATGTAGTAATGCCAGTATTATAAGTTTTTCAAAAATTAAATTTGTCAGTCTACTGTGTACAGAAAAATGTTCATATTCTAGAGGGAAAATCAATGCATCTTCAAAGAGAAAGCACAACGTTCTGTAAACTGACAAAATTATTGTCATATCAGTTTTAATTCATTTCAGTTGCTTTTAACATTAAGTTTCTATTTTACTAGTTCTATATTATTATAGCTCACAGTGTACAGCATATTATTTAACTTTTCCATTATTTTTTCTTAATTAAATCTTTTTTATACAATACATTTTAATTATCTTTTTCCTATCTCTTCCCAGGTTTTTCCCTCCTTCCTACAAACCTAACTCCATGTATTCTCTCTCTTAAAATAAACAACAACAAAACAAACAGGAAAACAAATCAAAACACACACGCATACACAAGAAGAAAATCAACAGACTGAAAATAACAAAGCAAAAAGTGCATCTAAAAAAAAATTACACAGAGTTCCTTTTGTATTGGCCAAATACTCCTGGCATGAGTCCTGCCCCCTAGAGCGTGGTCAGCATGCTCAGTGACTTTCCCTTGTCAGCATGTGTTCTTTGTTAAATTAGCGTCTTGGTTTGGGGTTGGACTTTGTGTCCACCTTCCCCTCTCAGTGCTGGGATTTGGTCTAATTTGATGTGTGGGTCTTATGAATGCTGTTGCAGTCTCTGTGAGGTCATGGATACATCCACCTGTTGTTCCTGGAAGGTGCTATATCACTGGAGACATTAACCACCTCTGGCTCTTAGAGTTTTCTGCCTCCTCTTTTTCGTAGATTTCTGAGCTTTGAGGGGAGGGCTTTGATTCAGACCTGACTGCTTCAAAGTCTCTGTGTTCTCTTTATTAATTGCTATCTACCACAAAAGGAAGCTCTCCTGGAGAGGTTGAGTGATGCTCTGCGTGACGGATCCACCAGTGTGTCATTAGGGGTCGTTCTGTTGCTGTTCCTTTAGCAGAAAAATAGTTTTCCCATAAGGCCCATGGCCTATCTAGTCTTTGGTTCTTGTCCACATAACATTGTCATGCATGGGTACCATGTAAGAGAGGTTTAAAATCTAATTTTTAAAAGTGGTGAGTAACTTCTATAACATTTGTGCCAATATTGCACTGGTATATATTGCAAATCAGTGTCTGCTGCAGGTTACATGGTTTGTAGCTGGGTGAAATTGATTCTAGCTTTGAACTTCATTATTTTTTCCTATCACTTTTTTTCTTTTAGGTATTATTTCTTCTTGTTTTTCTAGAGCTTTTGAGCATGTTCTTACATTATTAGTACAAAATACCTCCAGTGTTTTGCTGTCGGCTCTAAATTTACCTCTTAGATCCATTTTCATTGTGTCCCGTAAATTTAGGTATGTTATATTCTCATTTTCATTGAATTCTATAAAGTTTCTTGTTTCCTTAATTTCTCCCTTGACCCAGTTCTCTTTTCAGTAATGGTTTCTTCCGTGTCCACAGTTCATAAGCTGCTGTTGACTGCGTTGTTGGTGTTCAGCTTTGCTCCATAGAGGTCAGATGGGATCCAGGGAGTTATTTCAGTTTTCTGGTATCTGTTGAGACTTGGTTTTTGTCCTAATACGTAGTCAGTTTTGGAGGAAACTCGATAGACTGCTGAAGAGAAAGTATGATCTTTGGTATTGGGGTGAACTGTTCTGTAAATGCTGTTAGGTCCACTTAGCTTATGATGTTGTTCAATTCAACCATTTCTCTGTTTTATCAGGAGGACCTGTCCGTTATCAGGGGTGAGGAACTGAGGTCAGTCGCTATTAAGGTGTGAGGGTTGGTGTGTTTTTTTACTTACAGTAATGTTTCTTTTATGAATTTGGATGCCTTTGTGTTTGGTGCATAAATATTTAGAATTACAACATCCTTTTGGGTTTTTATTGGGTGTGGTAGTGTCTTTCTATCATTTCTGCTTTGTTTTGGCTTGAATTCAATTTGTCAGATATTAAAATCGCTACATTTGCTTTCTTCTTCGTTCCATTTCCTTGAAATACCTTTTTCCATTCTTTTGCCTGAGGTGGTATCTATCCTTGAGGTTATGGTGTGTTTCTTGGGTACAACAAAAGGATTGATCCTGTTTTCTAATCCAGTCAGTATGTCTTTTTATTTAGGAATTGGGGCCATTAATATGGATAGCTATTAATAAATAGTTCGTATTTATTAATTCTTAGTGCTTTCTTATTGTGGTGTGGGCTTCCTCCCCCCTCCTCAATTTAGACCAACTTCTAAATTTATACAAATTTATTCCTTGTATCCTCTTGAGTGTAATTAACCTTCTCTTCAGACTGAAATTTTCTTTCTTTCTCTTTTCCGTAGAGTTGGATTAGTTCACAGAAATCGCTTGAATGTGTTTTTATTGTGAAATGTTTTTCTTTCATTGTCTGTTGTGATTGGTAGTTTCACTGGTACGTTTGTCTGAGCTGGCATCCATGATCTCGGTCCAGGCCCTTCTGGCTTTAGAGTCTCCACTCTAAAGTCTGCTGTTATTTTCATAGGTCTGTTTTTATGTGATACTTGGTCTTTTTCCCTTCCATCCTTTAATACCCTTTCTTTGTTCTGTTTATCTAGTCTTTCCATTTTGAGGATCATGGGGAGTTTCTTTCATGGTCCTTTCTATTTGATTCTGTATGCTTCTTATACTTTGATAAACATCTCTTTAGATTGGGAAATTCTCTGTTGTTATTTTGTTGAAAGTATTTCTGTGCCTTTGACCGTTTTATCCGTCCTCACTTATTCCTGTTATCCATGGAAGAGATCTTCCCATGGTGTCCCAGTTTGTTCCTGTTATCCATAGAAGAGGTCTTCCCATGGTGTCCCAGTCTGTCCTGTTATCCATAGAAGAGGTCTTCCCATGGTGTCCCAGTTTGTTCCTGTTATCCATAGAAGAGGTCTTCCCATAGTGTCCCAGTCTGTCCTGTTATCCATGGAAGAGGTCTTCCCATGGTGTCCCAGTCTGCTGGTTAGTCTGACTTTTCTGTCAGTTTCTTCTACCCTGTATCAAGACCTAAAGGTCTCTCTTCCATAGCTTGTACTCTGTTGGTGAACTTAGAGTTCCTTGCTTGACATCTTTACTTTTTCATTTTCAGGTTTTATTTCAGTTTGTGTTTTCATTAGTATTTTTTTATTAAATTCTACCTTCATATCTTGAATTGTTTTCATTATTTCAACTGTTTGAGTTTTCAAATATTTTATTAAGGCATTTATTCCTATCATCTTTAAGGTCTTTAAACATATTCATAATTGCTATGTTAAAGTCCTTGTTTTATATTTTAGCTAAATTGCTCTGCTCAGGGACTATTGCAGAGGAGTTGCTGCCTTCTGGAGGAGCCATATGGCCTTGGGTGCTTGTGTTTGTGTTTCTGTGCTGAGCTAGGCGTCTGGTATGAGGATGTTCCGGATGTTTCTTGGTGTAGATATCTAGTTTTGTCTGTGTTGGGTAGGTGTTCTGTTCTTTGATTTGTTTTGCCCAGTCTGTATCCTATCCAAGTATGGCAACTGTGGGATCCCTGCGTCCCAGTGAAAGGTGATGGCTGCAGCATCCCTTGTAGAGAGAGAGAGCTGTTCTGCTAGTTGGCAGGGGTCACAGAGGAATGGAGATGTGTAACATGACGGGCCAGCTTGTTGGGGTATTTGTCCCGCCCGGGTACCCCACAGCTGGCAAGCCCCAAAGAAAATTACACACAGAGATCTCTGTAAGGTTATAAACTGATTGGCCCATTAGGTCAGGCTCCTTATTAGTCCTTGTAACATATATTACCCCATTATCCTTATCTATGTTAGCCACATAGCTCAGTACCTTTTTCAGCTGGGCAGGTTACATGCTGCCTCTTCGGTGGTCTGCACAGGAATGGCGGAGGGAGTTTCCTCCTCCCTAGCCTTATCCTATTCTCATTGCCCCGTCTCTACTTCCTGTTTGGTTGACCCGCCTATACTTCCTGCCTGGCCAATCAGCGTTTTATTAAAATACATGATTGACAGAATACAGACAATTCTCCCACACCAGAGATGGGCTATAAGGAGAGGCTGAGAGGGGTGACGTTGAAGAATTAGTGGGATCTGGGTCTGTACCAAGACCCTGAGTGTCCTAAGTGGATGTGAACAGGGAGGAGGGGCTCCTTAGGTAGGCAGACTGCAGCCATACAAAAGCTAAGTGGAGACTAAAATGAGGAGGACAGGAAGAAGGATGTTGGTCTCCCCTGGGTCTCAGCCTAGTGTGGCAGAGAGGGGTTCTGCTAGTCAGTGGAGTCAAAGAGTCAAAGTGGAATGAAGATGGATGAGCTAGAAGCAGAGGCTAACGCGGACTGCCAAGCGAACTGCCAGGTCTAGCTACAGGGGAGAACAGAGGCTCTTTCCATACCAACTGGCGGTGTCCCTAGTAGATGCTGCTTGCTTTTCCAAACTTGAGTGACAGTCTCTCAACTGCGAATGTAGCCATTCAATTCCCAGATAGTGTGTTTGTTTTTGTAGTATTATAGTGACTGGCTCATCCACTCAATATCTTTTTTACCTTTGCTCTTAATTTTGAGGATGTTGTAGTCCTCTGACAGTTTTATAAAAGCCATAGACAGTTGGGTAGAATCTGGCACATTTTATGATTGTATGAACTCCTAAATTTAATGAATAGAGGTAAATTGCCGTATTGACTTTCTTACTCCATTTGACTTCACACTTTTGTGTTTCAGAACTTTAGAATCTGTAGATTTGGCAGCCATTCAGCTCTCAAATGATACCTGTCAATCAGAGGAAGAAGACAACTGTTTAACACCTTCAGGTAAGGACGATGTGTGGCTGACATTTTACTTCCTCATGATCCCACGAGCACAGTTATCCTTTAGAATGTTTTCTTCCGTCTCTTTACACATGTTGTGCATGTGTGTTCACATTAAAACAACACCTTCAGAATTTGTCCTTGTCGTATCCAAAACTAAGCGTGTCTGTTTAGTGTGTATTCACACTTTCAAATTAGAGTAACAGTGATTACTTACTTTATGATATGGGTATAGTTTTTTTTGTATTCATTGAAAAAAAATCTGATTGGATTTCCTAGGCAACAACTGTTTTGCTTATCAGTTTCTAAAAGGAGCAAAGGTTCCTTTATCTTTATCTTAACTAGTCCATAGCTTTTGTTCAAGGGCATCTTGGATTTTGATGCAGACTGGAGTCATCCAGATCTCACAAAGCTATTCTTTTAGTAGAAGTTAATGGACATGTGTGTATGCTTTCGTGCTGGGCTCTGTGGTCGTGCTGGAGCATATGTCAGCAGCTCCTGACTTGATGTGGAGTGTGAGGAGTGATGGGAGAGCGTCTAGTTAGAGTACCTGTTCCCTTTTCATGTTTATAGAGCCCCAGTGCCTGCCAGGACATCAAATGAGCTAAATGAATTTATTTCGTGGCTTCTGTTTTCCACTTGTGAGTGTATTGTGATGTATGTGCTCTCCCTTACTAATAATTTTTAGTCGTTGCAAAATCATTTATGAATTGTCTTCCTTTCTTTGTCAACAGTCAAAGTGTGGGTTGATTTCTAAGTTCTCTTTAATATGTTGGTTTGCCAGTCTTTATGACAATACTATAGTTTATTGACTACTGTGTCTCGAAGTCATGCAGTATAAATACATTAATGTTCTTCTGTCGTGATCTTCAATTATCTAAATTCCCCTTTAAGACAGGAGAAATGTTGCCTATCAATTTTTGTGACTAGCCTGTTATTTTTGTTAGAATTATGTTGAATTTACAAATAAACTGGGGGGAAAGACATTTGAACATTTATATATGCTTTCTTCAGTTTCTGTGGATAGTGTTACGTAGTCTCGGTTTTACATTAAGTTTCTAACAGATATTTTAAAGAGCTACATATTGTGTTATTTTCTTTTCTCTTCCTGTAGACTCTGGCTCAGACTTGGTTTCACTGTACGCAGTAGAAAGATGTCAACAATTCTGTGCTACAAGTAAGGCCACTTCTGGTACAGTGACTAATGCACATGAACCTGCTTAGTAAGCCCACCTTTGGTACAGTAACCAACTCACAGATACTTGCTTTGCATTTCCCAGATAATCCCTTCGTACCTATGAGTGACAGTAGATCCTCATAGGGACACTTAAAGCTTATATTTAGCTTTTATTCCCTGCCTCATCCTACAGTGGTATAAGATAGAACCCATACATGTACATATTTCTATATTGAATATGTGTTTTAATTTATAAATAATTAAGATTTATAAAATTTGTAGTATTCAACATGTTCTAAGCTTAATGATATAAATTCTACTCTGACATTAATTTCAATAAAATTATGTAATGTGTTTAACATTGTACATGTAAGAAACTCTTTACCCTGTGCCCCAGAACAATGATAGTACATATTTACCAGATACATCCTTGTTATATCATCTAAGTTGTGGTCAGAAGTTCATTAAATAGTTCATTAAATGTATGGTGCTATGCAGTGGGTGTTTTTCCTGTTGGAGAAAGGAGGTGGAAGCATGGAATGGGAGCTGGAAAAGAAGCCTTCTAACCAGGCCTTCGATGTTATACAAGAGTTGTCGTAGGTGCGCTGCTCAGAGGCAGGACCTCCAACGGCAGGCAGCATATTTAGTGCACATGAAAATGTTCCGGGTGTCTCTGGAGGAAAAGCAGATTCCAAAAACATTCTCAGCTAACAGTAAACAGCCAGTCTGCGACAACACGCTCCTCAGATTAATGTTAGTGATAGGTTAGAATCCAGTGAGTAAACCCAGGATGTCTGAACTCAGCTTGCTAATGAGGAAATAAACTGGGATTGGATAGAAAACTCTGTGGTCTAAAATGGCTACCTAATGTAAAAAAGAAAAAATACTAAAATAACATTTGCCAGCACAGTGGTAATTATTGGTTTGTGAGTCTGTGGCTTTTAAACTACTAGATTCTAAATGTTTGATAAAGAATAACACGTTTACCTTTGCAAGTTAGAAGGATGGGGAATTGGTTCAGAATGGATTAAGCTAACATCCTTTAATCAGCTGCTCACCAGTTCGCTCCCCTGGGGGAGAAGGGGAGAAGTCCGTCCTCATGGGTCCTTCCTTGGGTGTATTGAGACGTACACTGTCATATATGTAGTCTCTATGCCAAAAAGCATGGTCAGATCTCAGGCTGAGAAAAACAAACTAGCTGCACCAAAGCAGATTTGTACTGAGCAAAATAACCACTTGCACCCCTCAGACCAGCGTCGTAAGGTAAGTAGGCAAAGGAGCCTGAGCACATGAAAGATAAATGTGCATTGTTTAGAACTACAGCAGAAAGGCAAAGACAGCTGGAGAGAGGTAAGTATCTGACAATCCCATAATAGTCTTAAATCTGTGCTAATTATTTGAAGCAGGCACTGCAGCTATATGAAGGAAACACATTGTTTGCATGAAATATTAAAGTGTTCAGGGGGCGGCAGATCAGGACATGATATATATAGGGAGAGGCGGAGCAGAGAGCAGAGTGAACGCGCCGGTATATAACTGTTTATGAATCTTTTTAAAGCATGTTCAGGGGGATTTTATGTTCTCACTGTATTTCCTGAAAGTAATACAAAGTTTAAAGTTTTTGAAACAGTGTCTCAGAATGCAATCTGAAGCAACTGTTTCGTTTTACTTTAAATTGATCAAGTCTGCCTGGCAGGGAAGTATTTCACTGCAAGCACTCGGCTGTTTACCACAGGAAGGAGATATCTGTGAGGGTCTTAAAGCTGTGAACAGAAGTGATTTTCCTGGGTTTATGAAGTTTACAAGGCTGTGTACAAGTTTCGTTCTCTAAACTAGGAAAGCGCACCCTAGAACAGCTAAGAGCCTGAGGAGCAGCTCCTGTGCTAAGCTGTTTAGGGTTAGACTCTTCCCAGTCAGCCCAGTTTCCTGTATTCCAGTTCCGTAGTTCTGTTTGCCAGTCACTCGCTCTGTTCTCAGGCCTTCTCTTCCCGTGTCACTCTGACTGCTTCCCCTCTTCATCATTCCCTCTTTCACCATCTTCCCTTTCTGCCTGCAAAATAAATCCCTTCTCATGCAAACACTGTGATAATTGGGTTCCGCCAAATAACCGTTTCCAACTCACATTCTGGCTCTTTGATAAAGGACAGCTCAGTAAAGTCTTGAACCCAGGTCAAAAGACCGTGTGACAAATAATATTTGGTGAATGTGTTATTTTTAAATATCTCTTGATCAAATTCTAGTTATAAATAACATAAGCTACTGCCTGAAAATATTTGTCTAAGAGATTGGCAGTGAGCAGTTTTACATGTTCTACAGGTACCATTCGTTTTATTGGTGAAATAAACCTTGCTGTTTTCCATAAATTAGACTTTCCTGGGAATTTCTATTCGCCCCACAGAGAAATACTTTTGTGCTTCGTATATAATTAAAATATCCGTTGTCCTGCTGTGCACCTGGCTCTGTGTCCATGGACCAAGTGCACATCTCGAATCACTGTGACTGTAGCTGAGATTAACTTGATTTTATGGTATATATTTGTTTCAGGGAAGTTCATGATGAGCATACCTGAGACCTGGACTTTATTTACTCTTATGCAAATGTTCTTTACAGAGCTTACAGATCAGCACTGTTTAGAGAAGACACCACTGCGCACCGTTCTGAAGGGAAGCGCCCCTCGACAGTATCGGATCCTAGCAAAGCTGAGATCCTACGAGCCCAGAAGGCTTGTCCAGTCTGTTAAACTTCTTTGTCCCAAGTGCCATTCACTGTAAGTATTTTCCAATTAAAAAGTTTTCGTCTCATATTGTTTGACTGTATGCCTGCCCATATGTGTTTGCTTGGGTGTGTGTGGTTTTAAGCCCTAAGAAATGGGTAAATTATGATTTAATTTGTTGTATTTTAAAAGAACGCTAATGGTTTAAAGGGAAAGTGCTAAATTACTACAAAGAAAATGTTTTGAGTCATTCTTAGTAATAATAAATAAAAATGGATATTTTCAGGCTTGGAATCTAATGTTTGGTAGCTTTTATACAAATATAGTAAGTGCAGTACCTTCATTCCAGACATCAGCTTTTATGTATAAACATGGACACCGAGCGTTTTTTATTCTCAATACATATTCATCTCAAAACATGATAAAAGAGTTTTAAATCCTGTTTATTTTTTTCAATGCAGTGAACCATAGTTCCTCAAAATACAGAATGGCATTTGGAGAAATACAGGTAGTGCAGAAACATGCACATTGGGATAGTGTATATCTTAGGGTTTTTATTACTGTAAAGAGACAGCATGAACGCATAACTCTAATCAGAAAAACATGTAATGGGGTGGCTCACTCATGATCTCAGAGGTCAGTTTGTTTTCCCTGTGGTGGTGGTGGTGGTGTTCAGGCAGATGCCCTGTAACTGAGAACTTTTCCAGAATAAAGTCATGCTATGATGTCCTTCTAGATAAAGCATTTTAGAAAGTGTGAGAGAGAACCTAAAGATCCACTGCATGCCCACCTGGTGACAAAATCAGGAGAGGCACTTCAGCCCTTTAATTCCAAACCATGCCATTTTACCACATGGTAGTTAATTACGCTGGTATGAATTACCAATTATTAAAAACAATGAAGCTAATAACTTTTTAAAGTATGTCCCCTGTGACAATGAGATTAACTGGGGTGAAAACTTGTTCAGGACAACCAATTGGGACTGGGAATAACTGTAGGTCACCTTGGGCTCTATACTGGGCCTGGATCATAGAAATGGGTCAGTAGGTGTTGCCAAGCTTGATGATGTGACCAACATGGTAGGAGATTGTTCTCTGACCTCTACAGACTCTGTAAATACAACCTCTCTGTGATTATGGGAATGGATTTATCTAGCCATATGATGTTAAACACCTATTGAATAAAATTTGTTAAATCTGAAATTAAATTCAATTCATTAAATCTTAAATCCCTAATTTAAACAAGCTTAGCTGATTTAATTTGAGTAATTTATTCAATTGGAATTTTTAAAGTTATACCTACATTTTTCACTAATAATTTGTCATCAATCATTTTAGGCAAGAAGTTCCATGTGAGGAAAATGTGGATAAAATTTTTCAAGATGCTGCAACTAAGTCCCCAGAGAGCAAACTGCAAGGTACGCCACTGTATGACTCAGAAGTCTGGGCCACCAAAGACCAAGGAGGGCGCCGTGTCACCGTCCACTTTGTGAAGATTGACGGCGTCCTCCCTCTTTCAAGTGAATGCCTAATTCTGATAGAAGGTGAGACACTTGCGATTGGATTTTTCAACTGTTCTTTTGTATATTTTCTCCCCATTGTTGTGCTCTGTATTTTATGGTACTTTGTACCTTTGAAGTAAAAGTGCTGCCAATTTAAATTTCTCAGCACAGGATATCAGATTCAAATGTGTGAGCACACACATCTACTTGAATTGCACGTTCATAGTGTGCATCGAACTTGCATTTACCCACATTATGGATTCCTGTCTAATCTCATCAGCTCAGAGTGGATTTCATAAATTATATGAAGCTGTCATCTTGGCCTCTGGGTGTCACTGTTGGGTCATAATACTGGGATGAAAATCACCAACCGTAGAGTAAGGAGCCTAGAAAAGCCATGATAATTTGTCAGCTCTAAGAGATGGAAATTGTGCTATTTCCTGTCCTTTTTCCACCTAATTCATATGTAACAGTTCATTTTTTCTTTATCATGCAAAGTTTAAATTTTTTTCTAAGCTTGTGACTCCCTTTGCTGTGTATTTCTGTGTAACACTTGCTGTGGGAGGTCCTTCTGTGTCTGTGTTGCTTTTATTGGTTAATGAATAAAGCTGTGTTGGCCTGTAGCGGGCAGAATAACCAGGCTGTAAGAGATATAGAGAGAGTGTAGATGAGTCAGGGAGACACTGTGTAGCTGCTGGAGGAGGTAGATACCCTTACCAGTAAGCCACAGCCTCATGCCAGTGTACAGATTAATAGAAATGGGTTAATTTAAGATATAAGAATTATTTGATAAGAAGCCTGAGCTAATGGGCCAAGCAGTGTTGTGATTAATATAGTTTCTGTGTGAGTATTTGAGTCTGGGCGGCTGGGAACCAGAAAGTAGTCTCCATTTACAAAACGGCACCAGCTTGGGGCAACTACATCCACATAAAACCTGAGCGAGCTTGGGGAGGAATTCTAGACACAAAAGGACAGAGTTGAGCACGGCTTCTCGGCAGCTACTTCTTCTTTCAGACAGGCTCTGTTTACTAGCAGTGAACAGAGGTGTGGCTCCCCTAAGAGAAGGCTTCCTGACTCAGCATAAGAAGCAAAAACTGCAAGACTTCTTTAAACAGTGACTTTCTGGTTCGTGCTGGTGGCACAAACTCTGGCTCTTCCGGGAGGTCCTAAACTTAAATGGGGTTTGTGAGCCGTGTGCTACAAGTTGATCAATGGTGACACAGACCCGCTGCTCCCCTGCAGCTGGGGCGGTGATCATGCCTCACAGAGCTGGCAGTGAACGTACCTCCAACCACGCTGGACTGGGTAGAGCCAAAAGGCAAAGCAGCTGTAGTTGTAGCCACGCCACTTAGCGTTTTAAGAAGCGCTCTTGGTCAGAAAATGATTACAGATATGCAATGAAGACAGATGGAGACAAAAATAAACCTCTGAACGGGTCACAGTGTGTTTGAAATGTACGTAGGCTTGCGAGAGAGAAGGGAAGGAGTATAGACAGTTATAAAAAGAAGTAAATAGTTTAAAGAATAAAGCAGTCTTTTAAGAGACAGAGTACAGACAGTCATAGATTAAAGGAGTAAAGAAAAATAAACCATGTAAAGATGGGATATACACAGAGTCTGGATGATGTACATTATTGTTTTCTATGAATATTTTGACTGCAAAGAGACTTTTGATTCTGGGGGCAGCTAAGTTAAACCAACAGCTTACTTACTTCCTGCATCTTGTTCTGATTCCATGTGGCTTTGAAGAGTTTCTTTATTGTTTTACAGGAGGACGGCTCTGTGAAATCTCTAAACTGTCAAGCATGTTTGGCGGTGTGATCCCTGTGAGGTCCGGCCTCGAGGACCTGGAGCTCCTAGACCTTGCAGCACCATTCCTCATCCGAGGAAAGGTGTGTCACTATGGGTGTGTGTTCCTCTCGAGCATTTGGGAATTACAACTGTGTCTCCATTGCTTATCCTCCAGCTGCCCTATGTGCAGTTGATGCTATTGTGCCCGCTCCTACTTAGAGACAGTTCTCAAGGAATAGTGATTGCATCCCAGGGATGCAGGTTGGTACAGGAGCAGCAAACTTTCCCTTTCTAGTCTGGTGGTGTGTGACGAAACAGTAACCATGCTAGGGAGTGATAACAAGCAAGGGCTCTCTGTCGGTGACTGTGTGTGGCGTGTATCCTCACTCAGTGTTTCTTGTGTGTTTATAGAGGTCTAAGCACTCTGTGTGCAACATATAAAGCTTACAACATTTTGTATCTCAGACACAAACTAAACTTGTTTCTTGCACAAGAATTGAGGTATCAGCTAAAGGGACATTTCAGAGTTGCGAACTGAGTAAGTTCCAGAACTGCATACAGCATTTTGCAGAGTTACTGCCACTGAAGACTGGCAGAAGTGTGGAGCCTGCAGCTGGAAGGAGGGCAAAGTAAAGCGCCCTATAGTTCTGATGAAACAGTCGCTCTGAAAATGCTTTGCTTTGAGATCTTGTTACCCCATATCTCGACTCCCTCATTTTCTTTTTAAATGCATAGCATTTGTTAGTTGTTGTTATAATGAACCTAAATTTTAATTTTCACTAAAAATTTACTTTCTGCCATTGTCATAGCTGCATGATTGTGACCCTGAAGGTCACCAGGGTAACCGATGGGCTTCGCTCTTGGTTTTCTTTCATACACAATGGGTGAAAAGCTTCAGCAGTAAAATAAAAATGAATGTCTGTACTTAATTCTCTGAAGCACCCAGTGTCTTTATATCTTTAAATGTCCTGGAAGGTTATATACCACTTAGTTGAAATATCAAAATGCATCGTTTTCTGTTGTTCTTTGAATAAGTCATTGACTAGGCTTTGCTTCTGACAGGACCATCCCTCATTCTTTTCTCTCCCTTCATTTCTTCTAACCTTCCTAGTACACAGTGCTGAAGTCTAACCCCAGACACCAAGAGTTAGTACCAGCTTGCTCTATCAACTTGTCTAATATTAGTGATTTATTTTTTATTCCATTATCTTTTCATTATTACTGTTAGTGAAGAAATATCTATATATTTAATGGTTAAATGAATCCTCTTTCCCAATTTATAAATTACAAGTACTCTCGAGTTCTAATTTTTATTCAAATATATTTTGTAAGCGTATTTTCTTACTACACCCCATACACATTTCATCTTGCCTAATAAAATTAAATTACTGATATATCCACAGGACAAGTTGTACTGAATGACATTCAGTTTTAGCAGTTGTCTTGTCTCAGATGTTCTGTGTTCCAGACAGTAGCTGACTTGCGGGCGTCATACACGATGCCTCTGAATTTGTGCTCACTAGAAACAGTAATTTGCCTGAAATCCAACTTGTCCCCAATGTTGGTTCAGAATCATTTTTTCTCGCTATATTTTTTAACACTGACCACTAGATATTGCTCATAGAGCCATAAATTCAGTGTTCCTGCAACTTTTCTCTTATGTCTTTTTGTTTTAACAGATAAGAAAATTAACAGCCAAATTATGTAATGATTTGGACCAAGAGTCCAGTTCCTGGTTCTCAGCTCCAGGTTGTTTATTCTGAAGCCCATTGTCTCTGTCGCTGTGGTTTCGTTGTGAGGAGACACCATGCCCAAGGTGTCTTATAAAAGAAAGCATTCTAGTTCTGGACTTGCCTACAGTTTCAGAGTGTTAGTCCATGGTTGGTGTAGCAGGGGTCAGGGCAGCACACAGGCAAACATGGTGAGAGGAAGAGAAAGTTACCTGGGCCTTTTGAAACCTCAGCCCACCCCAGTGACACACCTCCTAATGCTTCCCTAACAGTTTCACCAGCTGGGAAAGAAACACGCAAACATGAGCCTCCGAGGGCTGTTCTCACGGAAGCCACCACACCCGTGTCTTCTGTTTCTTCTGTGTAGTAAAGCAGTCATAATTGATTTATAAAACAACCGCATGAGTACAGGTAGTGACGTGCTCTTCTGTTTAGTAGCTGGCTTTCTAAAACTGGCCATACAGAAACAAGATGTCATACTTGAGTAAATTTCATTATTCTTAGATACTTCCCATTTTTTCTTACTCATTTACTTATTTTAGATGTAAGCAGTGCTCAGACGTGAAACCCATACAAAGCCTGAGTACCATTCCTAATAAAAGACAGTGGATTCCTTCTTCTGTGGCAGAAGGTGAGTTGTATTTTTATCCTAAAATTTTCATGTTCTTTTTTTCTCACTGACTTATATTTCAATATTTGTGAATACTTATGTCAAGACTAGCTTAATTTTTCTTAATCCTATTTGTAACAATTGTGCTAAAAATTAAGGACTTTAAATTTAATTTGAATTAAAATTTAATTAAATTAAAATTTAATTTAAAAATTTAAGATACTTGTGTTCATTTACAAGCATTGCAGTCATAACCATATCTCAATGTTTAGCCATTTGTTTTCCATCTAATCACTGATCACAGATACAGATCCTGCGACATTTCTGGCACACACCTAGTGATGGACAGGGTGCCGGGATAACTGTTACCTTCTAGTTTAGTCAGCACATGGGAGGCTGTCGGCTGCACACATGACTCACCCAGCCTTTGGTTTTAGCGTCCAGGAGCAGGGTATGTTATAAGGCATAAGTTTTAGAAAGTCCTTATGAGTGAAGTCAGGTCTGCCTACTAATGTGGATCATGTTCTTATGTACATGTTCTTTTCCTCTTCTATAAGGACAGTGCTCTTTGTAGGCCTCACAGTGTCTGCTGTGTCCCTGTTGGGTCTACATTTTCAGGCTGGCCGTCTTCCCTCCTTTATTGCTTTTCCGTTTTCCTGACTTCTTTGTCTCCTCAATCAATGTTCACTCTGCCAATGTTTTTCTGAGTTTGCCCTTTACAGCTATTGAGAGCTGTAAATTTAGTTTGGGCAACTCAAAATATAGTGAGAATTATTATTTTTGTGAGAGTGTACACCCAGATTTTTTTCTCCTAAACTGAAATTCCATTTTTTAAACATGTTTATGTGTGCTTCTTGTGGTATGTTTTGTTTTGTGGTACAACTGTCTCGTACCCTGAACCACTGAGGTCTCATGTTACTTCACATGAGCTTCTCCTGTCAAGCTGGACAATACCGTTTCCCCTCCGCCATTGTTTTGAGTTTCATCCTTCTTGGGTTGCTTCAGTGGAACTATTGAGACCCTCTGAAGCCAGAATTTACATTCTATTTTTTTTTCTGTGCCCCAATTTATTCGTCTGTCTTGCCTCCCTAATTAATCTTCCTACCATACTATGGCCTGTGAGAATGGAAGGTAATAAAACACCGCACACACCTGCAGTGTCTTCAGAGACGTTTGCCCTTGCCTGCAAGTTGTCAGCTTGGTGTCTACACTGTGTTCTTCCTTTCTCGTCATGGCAGTTATGAACCCCCAGATTCTAGCATGGTGATGCTTTCAACCAGATGACATCGCTGAAGAGAGTTAATAACGATAAGGGACGCTCTGTTCAGCCTAAAGGGGATAAGCCTTTAACAGTACTGAACCGTGTGTTGCCTTCTAGAGCATTCTATGCTTTTAATTTCATTTTTCATTATAATTAACATGTAATGAATTGCCCTAATTTGTTAGCTAATTAATTGATAATTAATTGTTATGGTTCTACCAAGTATTAGAACACAGTTCCTTATGTTATGAAACTATAACTGCATAAATCTGGTGGAATGTTCCAGAGGGTTTTGTTGCATGGTTTTAACAAATTGATCCTAGAGAAGAAAGCAGTTCTTTGTTGAGATACTCTGAGTAGCCATGGTCTGCACCTGTTCACTAGAGTAGAGCATTTCGGGTTTACCTTATAGAAAAGTCTAGCAGCCTGGAATAATATGCTCTTTTTTTTTTTTTCACTAGTTTTGGGCATTGTTCCTCTGCAGTATGTGTTTGTTATGACTTTCAGTTTTGATGATGGAACAGGAGTATTGGACGCTTACCTTAAGGATTCTGTAAGTAAGAGACCTGGTAAAAATAATTAACTAAAGTTTTTATTTCAAATTTTTAATATTCATCCTATTTAGTTGTACTTCAGTATAACTTATTGAATCCTTTTGAACCCTAAAACTCAATTTTTTTATATTTTGTTCTTAAAAGGATTTAAAATGACTTAGAATATATAACAGCAATACAGCCACATAAATCTAAAACTTTGTGGTCTATAGCTTTTGATTAGATCAAAATTTTAAAAATGTGAAGTTGAGGAATCAAAATCTGAGGAGCCGTTCCTTCAGAAATCCCAGTGCTCGGCAAAGAGCAGCTGGGGAGCCACACGCTGTGAGCCCACTGCACTGTGCAAGGCTCCATGCTTTCCCCTTAAAGGAACTGAACTTGCGTGATAAACAGACATGTAGTATTGTATAAGGTGGAGGAGCCCCAGACACTGCTGTCATTTCTGACATTAGTAGTTTTAAGTTGAGAATTCCTTGAGGCCTCCCTTAGCTCCAGTATTCCCAAGCTCATTCTCTTTTTTTTTATAATATGAATCAAAAACTTTAATATTGAAGTTGGACACAGCAACCCAACAGGAGTTAGAGAGTCCCAGCAACAGGCACAAGAGTCATGACAAACTTGTTCTCACATTCAGGAGTTCCATGAAAATAAACATGGGATAATAGCTATAACATATACACAGGACCGGGTCGAGACCCGTGTTGGGCCCGTGCTTGCTGCTTCAGGCTCTGTGAACTCATATGTGCCTTGCATAGTTGATCCAAAGGACCGTGTTCTGCTGCTGCCCTCCACCCCCTGACTCTTAGAATTCTTCTACCTCCTCCTCTTCTGCAGGATCCCCTGAGCTCTGAGGGGGAGGGATTTAGTGGGGACCTCCAGTTTAGACTCTTTCCCCCTCATGGTATGTGGCTGTGGGTCTCTGCAGGCCCAGATTTTTTCCAGTGCATGGACTTATTCTCCTGCACTGTGTATAACAGTGTACATGGAGTGCTGGCAGCTCGGGATGCCTGGCTAGGCCAGTGGTTCTCTGCCTGGCTAATACTAAAGTTTTTGGTGACCCCAACCATAAAACTATTTTGTTTTTACTTTGTAAATAATTTTGCTTCTGTTTTGAATTGTAATATAAATATCTGATATGCAGTGTCTGATTGGTGAACCCTGTGAAAGGGTCATTTCATACCTCTACCCCTGCAAAGGTAGCGACCCACAGGTTGAGTACCAGTGACGTAGGCCCTGGTGATTTCAGCACATTATTGTCATAACTGACTGCTCATGTGGCTGATTACTCTCTCCTGCATACCCCAAACTCCCCAACTTCAAATGACTTTCCAGAGCTTTCCGTAGCTCCAGTAAACAGTCAGTTCACCTGCTCCCACAAGCCATGGCATACTAAATACAGAGAGGAGGACCTATGTTTTGTTAGGGTGAGACAGTTTTGTATTTTTGTTGTTTTGTTTTGTTTATTTATTTATATATTTATTATTTTATATTTGGGGTTTGATTTGGTTTGGCTTTTTAATAACAAAAAAAAAATGGAAAACAATCCAAGTTGCAGTTAGGTGTTTTTTTCTCCATGCTGCGAAGTTCATGCAGCCACTGAGCAGATGCTGTGCCGTGTCTGTGTTCAAAACAGAACCATGAGCAAGGCAAGAAAATCTCTTCCCCTAAACATAATGTAGAAGGGGAAGAGATTAAATAAATTTTTCTTAATGTTGCTTCATTTCGCACTCGACACTAGGTTTATTTCCTGGGTAAACCAGTGTCATCAGCCTTGCTGCATGATCCTGACTGTGCCTCCCAAAGCTGTTTCACAGTTAAAGTGGGGGTTGGCTTCAGCTTAGGCAATTCCAATTTATGAATTCTACATCCTTAATAGGCTGATACGTATGTAAAAGATCATTTTGGCATTTAGTTCCCGAAATTCTGTGCATTGAAGCTTTTCAGACAATGACCATTTCCTTTGTCTGTCATCACTTGTAGGAGAAATTTTTCCAGATTCCAGCATCCGAAGTCCTCACTGATGACAGCCTTCAGGGGAATCTGGAAAAGGTCATGAATGTGATTTGTCCCCCAGGAATAAAAATCGGTAGGCGTTATTTTAAAGGTGCTGCTTTCCCTTTCTTGAAAAAGCACCTAGTGTGTATCTAGTCTGTAGACTGTGGGTGGAAGGAGGAAAACTATGTGCCCGTGGCAATTACTAAATGTGACCAATAACTTTACGGGATAACAGCAGAACAAAATTAATGTAAATAAGGGAAATTAAAATGTTTTGAAACACTTAATGCATAGCAGTTATGGCCACAGCATCTTTGACTCTGAGTTTGCCCATATAGCATAGAGACATTGAAACTACAGTGAAATTTCTTTATGCCAAATGGATGCAGTTTATGCAAAAAAAAAAAAAATGCCCTCAAATAAACTGCATTTCTCTTGTTTTACTCAGTGTGTTTCCTCTGTGGTATTAGTGATTTCCAGAATTTTCCATTTTCATTTTGCACAGCCTCTGAAGCTTAATTAGTTCTGGACAGACGCCAGCTGTGCACTGGCTCTGCGGGGGGGGGGGGGGGGGGGGTAGTTGTGGCCGTTGTAGCTGCTGCTGCCAGGTGCTGCTGTGGCCAGCAATTCTTTCCTGTTGGAGCCTGCAGACATAAATTATGTCGAGCTGTTTGATTCTTCTAGTAATTGTTTTCAGTGCCAAGTCTCTTTTCTGTCTGCTTCTCTGCTGCTGGTGTGACTGTCGGATGCTGCTGGTGTGACTGTCAGGAGTTGCTGGTATGACTGTCGGATGCTGCTGGTGTGACTGTCAGGTGTTGCTGGTGTGACTGTCGGATGCTGCTGGTGTGACTATCGAATGCTGCTGGTGTGACTGTCGGATGCTGCTGGTGTGACTGTCGGATGCTGCTGGTGTGACTATTAGGTGTTGCTGGTGTGACTGTCGGATGCTGCTGGTGTGACTGTCGGATGCTCCTGGTGTGACTGTCAGATGCTGCTGGTGTGACTGTCAGGTGTTGCTGGTGTGACTGTCGGATGCTGCTGCTGTGACTCGGATGCTGCTGCTGTGACTGTCAGGTGTTGCTGCTGTGACTGTCAGGTGTTGCTGTTGTGACTGTCGGATGTTGCTCCTCATCAAGGTTTCTCCCTCACAGTCGGTCTCTGCACTGTAACATCAGTTTCCAAGAGATGGGAAATTTTGCTCACCTAAGGCAAAGTTTAATCCAGATACATCATTTGTTTTCAGTTTTAATTTGTGTTAGCTATTACACTTACCATGCTTAGATTTCCAGAAATAAGTCTCTGCACATGGTAGCTTTTGTCATATACAGGCAAATTGTGTGTCTGTGTGTGTGTGTGTGTATCTGTGTGTGTGTATCTGTGTGTCTATCTGTGTGTGTGTATCTGTGTGTGCGTGTGTGTGTATCTGTGTGTCTATCTGTGTGTGTATCTCTGTGTGTATCTGTGTGTGCGTGTGTGTGTATCTCTGTGTGTATCTGTGTGTGCGTGTGTGTGTGTGTATCTCTGTGTGTGTATCTGTGTGCGTGTGTGTGTGTGTCTGTGTGTGTGTATCTGTGTATCTGTGTGTGTGTATCTCTGTGTGTGTGTATCTGTGTGTCTGTGTATCTGTGTGTCTGTGTGTGTGTATCTGTGTGTGCATGTGTGTGTGTATCTGTGTGTGTGTGTATCTGTGTGTGTGTATCTGTGTGTCTGTGTGTGTGTATCTGTGTGTGCGTGTGTGTGTGTATCTGTGTGTGTGTGTATCTGTGTGTCTGTGTGTATGTATCTGTGTGTGCGTGTGTGTGTATCTGTGTGTGTGTGTGAGTGTGTGTATGTGTGTGACAGTGTAACGGATACCAGCCATGCACAGGAGCTCCTCACTTTATCCTGGGCGAGCTCAAGTGCTGCACCAGATTCCCTTTGGCTCCACCAGAGCTCTCTGCTGAAAGAAGCCTGTCCTACTGCCCACCAGACATGGTGTTGACATCATTGCTGCCATCATGGCAAGGCCCAAAGTTGCTCCCATCTGGGCAAGCCACATGAAGGCTAAAGCTGGTATGATCTTAAGTTCAGGTTCCGACTCTAGTAGTCAATCGAGGAAGAGCCAGGGGCAGCCCATAAGCAGTCAGCACAAGAGGAGTAAAGCGTGGGTGAGAGGATTGACGGCCTCTGCTGGCAGGAGTTTGCAAACTTGTAAATCACTTTCAGCTGAGGTTGGGTGAAAATTCTAATTACTCAGCATTGCTAGTTATATGCTTGGTTTAATGGCTAAACGGGATACTCTTTGGTCTGTAGATGCACACCCGTGGCTGGAATGCCTCATCAAGTCCTACAACGTCACAAGCGGAGCGGAGCAGCGAATATGTTACCAGATATTTGGCACCACGGTTGCAGAAGACATCATCTAGTGCGACTCTTCAGTGCCGTGCATAGGGGGTTTATAGTCACAGCACACTCTGCTGTTGTTAAAGTACCTTCAGATGTCCACTGCAGTTTAAGTTCTTTTGTGCAGAAAGACATTTCTTGTGAATGTGCGACGATACCTGCTGCTCAGCATGCCTTCAGGAGAGCTGTGCTGTTCCTGGTGGACCCTGAAGGTCCATCTCCCGCCCTGAGACTCTTGTTTCTGTGCTGCCCCCCACCGTCCCCTCGTTGGGTTTCTTTTCCTGTCCTGAGTTTTACACCAGCGGTTGATGTTAGTGTGGGTAGATGAGATATTCTTGAGCTCTTGCTTTCCTTGATAAAACAGTGGTGGCTACTTTTCTTTCATCCTGTTCCGTTTTCCTTTATTTATGCACAGAGGACGTGCTTGGCCAGTCCTGGGAAGGACGTCTTCCGGTGCCTCCACACACACGTGTTTGCTTGAGTTCAGCTTGAGCAATGTGTGTCTGAGTGAGCTGGGATGCACTAAAGAGAGGATTTGGTTTAAGGAAGAGTGGCAGAGTTGTTTGATTTGGTGCTTAAGTTGCCCATTTTAGGATGAGTCTGTCACTTTAAACCAGATGTATTTGATTTCCACTTCTCTCTGTAAATATTCCATCCTCTACCAACTAAGAGGTGATTAACTTTAGGATTTTTCTTAGCTGAAAAAGTATTATATTTTAATAGTCTTGTGTAAAAATATTCCTACATTGCAATAGAATGATATGCTTTTTAACTCAGTGGTGTTTATCAAGTTTAAAATCATGAGTAGTCAATTACTTTTGCACAAACATGTACATATGTGTATATATGCATTTGTGTATTTGCTAAAAACAGAGGGAGAACAGAACTGTGTGGCTTAAAATAATAAATAAATGCATGTGTTTCTACAACTTCATTCAGTATTTGGTGGTGATATAATATGGTGAGGTGGCTCCTGTAGTTTGAATCTTGAATGTCCTTCAGGTGGTCATAAATTAAAATTATGGCATCTTTAGGGGGTTGTGGGTAACTTAAGGTATGGAACCTAGTGGAGGAAGTTAGTTTGTGGGTGGCATGCCCTGGTCCTGACTACATCTTGTCTCACTCTTTCCTCCTGCCATGAGGTAAATAGGCCTTCCCTGCTTTTCGTTACCAAAATATCACATACAGACACGGGCCCAAAAGAGCAGGGCCTAATGACCATGGAAATTCTGAGACCATGAACCAAAATTAAATGCTTCCTCTTTATAAATGTTCTATTGCAGTAACAGAAATCTAACTCGGCTACAGTGCTCTGTAGAGCAGTTACTGGAACTGTCTGCTTACCAGGTGCTGTGCTCAAATCTTCACACATATTTAAACCTCAGAACAACTAAATAATCTAGTAAGATAGCTGAATCCTCTTGGAAAACGGACTTTAATACATTCTTATGTTCCTCTGTGCTGGAGTAATGAGTTGAGTACACATGGTCCCAGCCAGGAGTCTTAAGGTAAGGATGCTGTGAGCCCTACTTTAAATAGCTTTAGGAAATACCGAAAGGAACCAGTGTGTTCTCCTGAATTATAGAAGTCACCTATTTGATGACTCATTGCCCCTTTCAATAGCCCCAAATTCCATTTCTTTGGTGTATCAATATGTTTCTCCACCCAGCTCCCGCCATCCCTTATTTGAGATAGTGAGAGGCTGATGCTATTCAGTCAGTGAACTCTTGGTTCAAATCTTTCATAGGAAACCCATTGAATAAATATGTTCGAAATTACCAATACTCTTGGGATTTGGAGGTGGAATGAACGTTCCTTTGCCTTCAGGAAGCCCCCACTCTACTCTCAGGAGGGCTCAGGTATCACAACCTCACTCCGAATGTGTCATGCCTGCAGGTTTACAGAGGGAAACTGAACCTTGCTTTCCTTTCCATTTGCATTAAATAAGCGCTCATTGCTGTGATTTTTGTCTCTGCTGGGTGGTTTCTGTTCTCAGTTGGGGAGGAGTGTTCCACCAACACACAGTGTTTTTCCAGTGATAGCATACACATATTATCCTCATTCTGGAAATGTTCTCCTCCAGAACAGTATGGTGGTCGTTCATCATGTCACGGCCAATTGTCGGTCTTTTGTTTGGTAACATCTTCCTGATTGACCATTATCCATAGTTAATGAAGTATTTTGTTTACAGCTTCTGACTCAATTTTTCCAGTTTATGTAACATCTTGTGTAGATGGGTTGTCTTCCTCTTTCACATTTGTTTGTCTATAAGACAAAAAGAGCGTACCTTAAAACCAGAGATGTGCTTGCGTGCGGTTTCTTTCATTGGTGTCCCTTAATGGTGACGCTTCTCTTGAGAGAACTGCACACATCAAGGCGCTGTATGCACACCTTTCCTTTGATCATTGACCACCTTGCACCTCACAAGTTGTTTATAAATGAATGGTAGAAAGACTGGTGTGAATAGAACACAAATGGATATATGATTGTCTCCTGTAAAACATTGTCTTCATAGGGTAGAGGAGCGGTGACTGCAGACTCATAATCCTCATAATCCTGTGCTTTAGCTGTTGCCACTGTGCAGTTCCCTCGGTGACCATACATTCTCTGCCCATCCGCTGCCTCGGTGACCGTACATTCTCTGCCCGTCCGCTGCCTCGGTGACCGTACATTCTCTGCCCGTCCGCTGCCTCGGTGACCGTACATTCTCTGCCCGTCCGCTGCCTCGGTGACCGTACATTCTCTGCCCGTCCGCTGCCTCGGTGACCATACAGTTTGTTCTTTGTTTTCTTGAAGTCCTTTTGTTATCTAGGAGAAAAAGATAAATTCTCTGATTATTTCAAGTACTTTTTTAGGTTTTACCCTTATATTTTATCAAGTAATTCTTAAATCTATACTGTTATGCCCAGTCCATAGGGACCCCAAAAGACCACCAGAGAGACCGACTCACTGAAATGCCAAAGCAAGGTTTATTGTGTGCACAATACAAGCCAGCAGAGACCTTGTCGGTGCAGCAGCAGCAAGAGAAGGTACCCCGCCCTTCTAGAGGGCATCATTTAAAGGCAAGATCCAGAAAGTTACATTAGCACAGTTTGTGCTGGCTGGTGATCCTATCCTCAACGGCTGGAATGTTAGGAGATCCTTTTGGATGGTCTGTTCCTGGGTGGTGCCTGGGTGGTCTCAGTTTGTGGTCTTCATGTGAACCAGGTATTACCTCAGGGTAAACTACTGAGACTCAGGCCTCTATTGAGCTTGTCATTGCTGTGTCCTACATTTTCCCCTTCACAAATGCCAATGACAGGACCCAGTCATAGGTCCTGCTTGCCCAGGGGGTTAAGGAGAAGTATTGGAACCTAAGAACCATTAGCTAACAGATTTCAGGGCAGTTACCAGCCTACCAGACCCTGTAACTCTGATCTTTTGAGTACAACTAAATTGTAATTGTAATCCTGAATATCCCCTTTGGTTCTATGGTTCTGCATAAAGAATCAAAGTGTCTTTTAATTGTAGGACCATTTTGGTTAATAAATCCATTAATTGACAACTCTTGGCCTATTTTTCTGGTATATTAATGGGCACTATATGTAGTCATTTTGTGCCCCATGCCAGGGAGTTCCCCCTTGTCTCAGCATTCAATCTATTCTGGGCAGGCAGCATGGGATGATGTGTTCCTTTCTACAACTACTTCAGGCTGACATTGGGGCATTGACATTAGGGCCCAAGTAGGCTGAAAGGCTGGCCAAAGGTAAGGAGGGAGTTCAGGCAATGGGGCAGTCGTCGGAAGCATCTGGTTCACAGACCCTATTGAAGAGACAGGGAGCATTCACATCAGCAGGACTGCTGGTCCACATCAGCTTTCAGCAAGTCCAGGGCTCACAGTCATTTGGAGCAGGGTTGTAGTCAGCAACTGATGCTTAGCTGTCCCTGCCAGTCAAGTGTAAACCTACTGAGATAAGTTTAAACTAGGAACAGAAGTTAAAATTTATATACTTAAAGGAAAATAATACATTTGAAACTTTTAGGCCCATATTGAAATCCATATCATAGATAAAAGCAGATAACGGGTATCTGTAAACAGCAGACATAGACTCAAACCTTTGAGTCCTAACAAAAACCACAAATTTTGGTTAGAAGCATGTATATTTTTCTGCTGTCCAGAGAGTCAGGCATGGATTGGACAGAGATGTCTCTGGCCTGATGAGAACCACCTTTAAGTTCATATTTAAATGACAACCAGAATAAATCTAAAATCTTGAGCTTGTGATCCAAACAGTAAGTAGTCATTGCCCTACCAGCTTATCAGAACTATACCACAGAAGGGAAAAGAAATCAGAAACATGTTTTATATCTTAACCTGTATTTACATCTTAAGTCACTTTTTAGACCCTTCAAACATTTTTTTTTAGCCAAGAGACCTAGTAGCTTTTGGCAAAGCAAGGTTTGATTTCTGTATCTATAAAATGAACTGATGAGCTGGCTATAGCTTTATGGAAGGATCTGGATGCCTGTTGCTGCTAAGCTGACAACATTATAGCTGGCCTAGCCATCAATACTCAGAGATCCCAGAAGGGTAAGTAAATTATACCTGAGTACAGAACAAGCAACTTCCAAATCTGTTCAAAATGAGAGGGACCAGAGTCCATACGCAGTTAGCCGTACCCAAGTCTCCCTAGCACTGGAGGCAGGATCCAGAACAGCAGTCTTCCAGTCGTAGCCAAGCCCGGAAGGTGATCTTTGTTCCCCGTGGAAGAGGGAAGTGGAAAAGGCTGACCTTATTGTGTCTAGGGAAAAGTATGCAGTCAGTTCTCCAATGACCTGCTGTCTGTGTGCCCACAGTCTGGCCTGGGTTCCGGCAGCAGCTGTTGCACTGGGGCATCTCGCCCAGTGGTCAACATCATTATAACCCAGGTGGAGACACCATGGTGTTCATAGTCTTTGGAGACCTTGGGTTACTGCTAGGATCTTGGAGTCTCTGTCTAATATAAGCTTTTTAATCATTATTTTAAATGCCATATTCTGCAGATCTCTGAAGTATGAGGGCTGTCTAGGTACATCTGATTGGACAGACTTTGTTTCTAGTTACTTGTTTGACTTTGAAAGCATATACAGGAACCTAAATAAGGCTTATCCCTGTAATATCAGTACTTTAATGATGACTGACTGGCTTGCATTTCCTAAGTCTATAAAAAGTTAGCAGCTTTCATAAGACTAAAACTTTACATTCTGTCAGGCTTCACCTTGAAAAAATAATGATTTTGAATTGAAGCTAATAAGGAGTCATTCTGAGGGTAAAAACAGAACAAGTTTATATTTAGCTGTTAATGCTGTCCCCTGCAAAGGCACAGGAAAAAGGTCCCAGGGCAAAATGGGAACAGGAGGGAGCCTAGGGGCTAGCATTGCCCTTGACAAGTTCTAAGGGGGCACAGTCACACAGCCACTTGTTAGGGAAGAGCCACAAGTTCCCTTTGCCAGAGATAAGAAGGGAGGAAGAACAGTCTCCAAACAACCTGAGGGACTGGGAGCTTTATCCAAATGCTTGACCTTGGGAAAAGTACTTTGTAGTTTTATCTCAAGTGTGAGCCTTAGAAAACAACCATTTTTCAATTGATATTCCCCTTAGTAGCAATACAAAAAAAAATTATGACTCAGTTTATTTAAATAGCTTAAACCCAACAAAGTTAGCAAAGACAAGGAGGCTAAACATACATTTTTAAGCCTAAATAGACCTTGAGCAAGGAGCTGCCTTTTTTAAGCCACTGATTTTCAACTTTTTAATGGTTTGACCTTTTAATATATTTTCCCATTGTTATTTAGCAACTGCATAATTCATAATTGCTATGAATTATTGCAAACATCTGACATGCAGGTGGTCCTAGGCTACCCCTATAAAAAGGTTTTTTGTTTGTTTTGTTTTTTGTTTTTTAAACCAGCAAAGGGTCAAGACTCAATGGGCTGAGAAATTATATCAAACCCTTTGCCAGACTGCTTAGGTTATCCATTGTCTTATGGCTCTGACCCTAATTCTTAGCCTTTTATTAAGTCCAAACATTAACAATATAAAACATTTTATAAGCACAAATGTCCCATAGTTTTAACTGTTCTTTAAAAAATTAAAATCTCTTAAACGTCTTCCTGCAATATCAAAAATAAAGTACCCTTTTGCTCCATCTTTGACGGCATATACATAGCCTGTCTTTTAGATCTCCAATGTAGCTGGTACTTCTGGTGACTATCACCCGGCACTGGCATTTCTAAAACTGTTAATGTCCATTCATGGAACTGCTAGTCCTGTCATGCATTTGTCAACCTCAGCTGTTTCCTATGATCCCTTTATGTCTTTATAACCATTATCACCCGGATGACTCTTAAATTAACAAATTCTAGTTGGAAGAGCAAGGTACATGTTTTAGTATTAAAACATTGAGGTACAGTTTTAATACTTTAAAGTATTAAAGTGTGTGTGTGTGTGTGTGTGTGTGATTTAAAGTATTAAACATGAAAACAATATATTTCATATATATATGAAAACCTTGATTTTAGAATAGGACATAAGTCATCATACAAAAATCTATCCCAATCCAAGCTTATCTTGGAGATCTGTTGTTAGAAATCTATTTGGGCCCACCCACTCCACATAGTCACCTTTAATCAAGATGAAATCATATAGTATCCATTTTTTTTTAACTCTAGCAAAATGGCAGTCCAAATTTTAAAATGGAATCATGGTTTCTTTAAAATTACCATAGGTAATTTTAAATTCTTAATTTAAAAAAATAAAATTTTTTTAAAAAATTTAAATTTTTATGGTTTCTTTAAAATTACCTATGCATAGATTTTAAGTTATCAATTCCCAGTGTTACTAATTAACTTTTGTAGAAGGAGCAGCGGGCTGCTTTTTGTTCTGCCCAGCTCCTGGCCACCTGACTAACTTTACCTGAAATAATTACATGGAAACTGTATTCATTTAAACACTGCCTGGCTCATTAGTTCTAGCCTCTTATTGGCTAATTCTCACATCTTGATTAACCTATTTCTAACAATCTGTGTAGCACCATGGTGCTACTTATGTGGTGGCTTACTGGGAAAGATTCAGCATGTCTGACCTGGTGACTGGCTCCATGGTGTCTCTTGACTCTGTGTCTTTCTCCCAGCATTCTGTTCTGTCTACTCCACCCACCTATGTTCTGACCTATGAGGCCAAGCAGTTTCTTTATTAATTAACCAATGAAAGCAACACATAGAAAGAAGACTCTCCTACATCATTTCCTGTCTAAACAAAAAAGAAAGGTTTTAACTTTAACATAGTAAAATTACATTACAAAAGTTATCAAGCAAGAATTACAGTTACAATATTTATATCTATTTTTTCTTTTATCATAACTAAGGAAAACTAACTATCTATCAATTCTTCAACTCCATCAAAGACTCCAGAAGGATATAACATTACCTAAGTAAACAAGAAATAAGCAACTTCTAAAACTCTAGAAATGACAGAGACATCTCGCTGCCTGGACAGTCACCCAAAGTTCCTCTGTACTGTCGGGGCATCCATCTTCAGCCTACAGGCCCATAGTATCCAGCAGACATTTCCATGAAGCAGGAAATTTCAAAGGCAGTTCAGTCACTATCTTCTGTGTCCTGCAGAATGTCTCGCAGACTCTTTCATAAATCAGGAACCCTGAAAGACCATCTCATCTTTAGACAAGTTCAGCAGTCCTCTCTCTGCAGGTTCTTTGTATCCAGTCTATGCATCAGTCCAGGCAAGAGCAGTTTCTTGCCCAAATGGCTAACCAACTCCATAAGGAGCCTCTTCGATGTCCATCTTCTTCTTGAAGTAGATTGGTGCTGCCAGGAGCAGACGTGTCTCATTGTCATGAAAACCCTAGTTATTAAAACATTAAATGCCATATTCTGTAGTCTTTGAAAGATATGAAGAATGCCTATCTTACTGAAATATATCTCTATATATCTAGAAAATCTAACTAACATGACTACAAGCTTGACTATTATTGATGATTATCCATTAACAACCTACATTTCCTAATTATATGTTACATTTTTAAATGAACTACATAATCACAATACCTTAATCAAGATCAGAAATATATATATACATATGACAAAATTGACCTTAAATTTATATCACTAAAGCAAAATCCATACCAATGCAAATTATTTATATCTATATCATTTATAAAGAACATTTATAAACAATATTTGGGAATGTGGGTGCAGTTATTTCTCTCCAAACTTCTTCCTGCTGTATAGGGGCGCTGTTAATCAGGTCTTTCATGGTATAACCTGACTCCTAGGTTCATCTCAGTCTGCAGTTGAGTGAAGTAATTTTTGAGGGTGTTCACAGCAAGCTTTCAGGAGGATATGGTCTATCATACCATATTAGGATAGAAGCAATCCACAGGGTTTCATCCTTTGTGAAAACAAAAGAAGACCCTCTTTTCCAAAGCATCATATTTTTAGATCCAAATTCTGAAGTCATAATACCCTTATGATATCCATTCTGGTTTAGCTTGGCAGCCCATACAATGAGATCTGCCTCTGTACTTAGCTCCTTTACAGTCAAAAAGTTCAAAGAAAACACAATATACAGAATCCAGACTCTGTGAATTTTCCATTTGTACGTGGCTTATTTGTCTTTAATTCTTTTAATTTGTAACTATCTTTACTCCATCTCTTTAAACACTTTACCCTTTTTTTTAAGGCATTAACTTTATTCTCTATATTCTTTTTCTTCTCTCTCCCAAGTCTACGTACACTCATCCAACACTGTGACCCATTTAGAGGTCTTTTATGTCTGAATCTGTCCTATTGTGATTCTGTAATTTTTTTACTATCCAGGAGCATTTTGCTTTGCAGTTTTAAATCACTAAGCACTTAAGAATCTAAGCTGTAACATTCCTAGGTCAAAAACAGGTACTGCGGGCTTGCCCTGCCCAGTCCGACATGGCGGAGCTGCTTGTGCCTCTGAGCCTTGCACATTGCACTGCTAGCATGGCGGAGGCACTTGTGCCTCAGAGCTGCGGCAAACAATGACCCCCTTTTAGGCACACAGCAAGTCTAGTTGCCATCAAACAAATCGTAGCACTTTACTCTAAATGCTCCATTCAAAAGCTCTGTCTCCTGCAGAAGCCAGATATAGTGATGGTGGCACAGTCCTGGAAGCTGCGTTTTAAAACCACACAGCATTTTTCCTGTTGTGGCTGCTGAGTCACGGAAATTTCTCTGCGGCACGCTACCAACAAACAGCAAAAAGCTGCAGTAAACTGTTTTTTCTGTGTTTAAAATTAAGCTCTCTCAGGTTTTACATGGATTCAGTTCACCATGTTGAGGCGCCAATTGTAGAAGGAGCAGTGGGCTGCTTTTTGTCCTACCCGGCTCCTGGCCGCCTGGCTAGCTTTACCCGAAATAATTACATGGAAACTGTATTCATTTAAACACTGCCTGGCCATTAGTTCTAGCCTCTTATTGGCTAATTCTCACATCTTGATTAACCCATTTCTAACAATCTGTGTAGCACCACGGACTTACCGGGAAAGATTCAGCATGTCTGACCTGGTGACTGGCTCCATGGCGTCTCTTGACTCTGCATCTTTCTCCCAGCATTCTGTTCTGTCTACTCCACCCACCTATGTTCTGACCTATGCGGCCAAGCAGTTTCTTTATTAATTAACCAATGAAAGCAACACATAGAAAGAAGACCCTCCTACATCAAACTTTTAACTAGTTTTATTTTAATTTTAACAGACTTTCGACCGTATCTAACAAAATAAACTTATAAATCTGAAGCTAGAGAATGTTTCTGTTCTGCTTTGTTTTCTTCTCCTTGTCATTGTGTCGGAGGCTCAGATGGACAGATGACAGAGGAAACTTATAAATAAGCATGGGTCTAGTGAAGGAAGAGTCATAATCAACTCTAAAGCTAGCTTTTCAATAAAGAACAGCATAAAACAGTTTTAACATTATCTGTACCAAAAAGTCATCTGAATTTCTGCTACCCAAATCCAGTAACCAGAGCTCAGTGATAAATTCTGAGGTCAGGCCCGCAAATGTGGCCACAGCAGTGATGGGCGGCAGAGACAACTAGACTATCCAAACCATTTCTGTCTCAGCTCCATGCTTGCAAGAAAACCTACAGAGACAAGCTTTTCAACAAAACAAGCACATTCAGTATTTGCTGGTATGAGAAACCACAGCAAACATAGTTCACATCCCCTCTGACCTTCTATAACCTTTTATATACCTTCAATCCATTTTTCCTCTCTTCATTCTTTCAGTCTCCTTTCTCCCTTGCTTTGCAGACAACATACTAAAGTCTTTCTCACTTTTTACTAAAGTCTTTCTCACTTTTCAGACCACATAAAAATTCTTTCCAAAGTGTCCCGCGCTACCGTCTCGCCAGCAAGAACCACGCGGTACACATAGGATACTTCTGCAGAAAGGCTTTAATCCTCTTGGGAGCTAGAGCATAAGCCACATGGCGGAGACCCCGATAAGATGGAACCCATCCCTTATATAGGAAACAGACCCTGCTTCGGACGTGTCACTCTTGGATTGGTCAATTGTCCATAATCCCAGGTGAATGCCTCGGGAGTAGGCAGGGACAGTAGTGGAAAAATACCAACACGTGTGCGTTCACCTGGCGGTGAAGCCGGATGTCAGCGCCATCTTTGGTGGAGAGTGTGGTTGCGGCCTTCTACATCTCCCCCTAATTTTACTTCTTTGCAGAAAGGCAACTCCCTAGGAAGGTAAAGATAGAGGTCGCACTTCCCAAAATGAAAACATTAAAATGGGCTTACATGGAATCTGCCCTAGGCTCATGACACCTGGAACCTATCCGGCCTGCCCTCTGCCATTTTTCTGGGAAAGGGGAATACACGGCAGGAAATCCTTATGCAGAGCGACTTATCTCTCAGAGAGGGCCATTCTCTGTGCGATGCTTTTCAGCTCGACAACCTTTAGGGCTAGCTAAGCCAAGCACTCCACCCTGTGCCATGGACCACAGTCCTAGGGGTGCAGGAGCTGGTTGACTTAAACCTTACTGCTTTAACATAGATAACCACACATCAGTAGAGGCCCCTGTTCCAGGGCAGCCAGCGCTGTGCAAAAACCACTTTATCCCTATGGCTTTGGGATTTGAGTCAGCAGACCATCCAGAGGAGAAACACTATTCCATAGCGTAGGACCGTTCCAAAACACTTCCACCCCCACCCATTCTTTGAAGTAGGGGATGAAGGACACAACCCAGGACTGGAATCCTTTGGCCAGGCTTATGTCCACTCGCGTGGAGTTGATTGTCACGATGGACCATCTCAAGGAGGACAGCAAATCATCAAAATTCTCCTGCAAGATACAAAGACAATTCTCGGGACAAGTTAGCCACTTTTATAAAGTTCTCATATGGTACACTGGTCACACATAAGGCTGGAGTTTTCCATTTATAGCCCAATTGGGCAAGCTGCCATAAGATATCCACCTGTTCTTTATTCTACCTCTAATAGATGTATCTATGGTAGCCTGTTGATCCAGGGCTGTAGCCACTGTGGTAGATAACTGATTGAGGGTCTTTGTTTTTCATGATATAGGCCGTGCTGCCATTTAAAAAATGTATAATGAACAGAGCATCGGGGGCAGTTCCTTTATTATTCCCCCCTTTTTTCAATTTTAACAAGAATTGGTAAGTCCTCCAGTCCAATTACCTAGAAGATAACTAGACAATTGTTTAATAATCTGGGATCGCAGGGGCACAACTCTTCAGCTGTATCAAGAAGTCTGTAGTATCCAATTCTTAATTTGAATAACCATGGCATTTTGTAACCTGTCTTGAAGATACCCATAGTGTTTAGCAGAAATAACTGACAGGATAAGGGAAACTGATAGCAAGCAATAACTGACAAAACAAGGGGAAATCCAGCAGCACAGCAATGGCACAGCAACAATAACATTGCAATGTACAGCAACAACAGCACAGCAATAACTGACAGACCAAGGGCAGGAGCTGGACCATCCCTCAGGAACCCGCCAGCTCTGCAGCAATCAGGCCAGACAGCTCCATAGCAGAGGCTTTGTTCTCAGGCCTCTGGACAGATGAATCCACAGCATGAATAGTAGCATTCCTAGAAAAAAAACCATAAACAAACGCTTCTCCCAAAATAACATTTAAGAGTATTAAAAAACTCAGTGTAAAAATTTAGCACAGTCAGTACTGGAAGTAGGCTGGTCTTGAACTTAGAGACCTATAGGTCTCTGTTTTAAAGAGCAATCTTGTTTGCCTGTGCCATTACAGCAGGCCTTAGAATTAAACCATTTTAAATCTGGCATAGATGAGATTATTGTTTCAAAAATATGAGAAAACCGTTTTCCTGTTTCCAGCCTGGAGTCCTAAGATGACGTGGCCATTGGGGAACCCATATGGGGGTCTCTGTTTTTTATGGTATGGGCCGTGCTGCCCCAGTGGCGCCTAGGAAAAACCCAGGCCCTGTTTGTTGATATAAGGTTTAAGATTTATTGGCTCCCATATTCCTTGCTGGTACAGTGGCCTCGGGCTCCAGAGCCCGCCCGCCATCCAAGGGCTGTGTGCGGCCCTGGGCCTGCTCGCTGCACGGATCCCCGTGTCCCAGGCCAGGAAGTGACGGCTCCACCCCCAGGCGCCCCTGCCTTCCCCACGGGGCTAGCCTAGTTCTCTGAGGCTGTGTTGGTGGCGGAGTGTGGCGGGAGCCGACACCCAGACCAAGGCGGCACAGGCCGGCAACATCTCAAGGTCCGCGCCAGAGCCGCTGCAGCTCAAGGGGCCGATGGGAGAGGCGGCGAACAGGGCCGCTTCCCTACTAGCAAACTCTCAACACCTGTGTCACAGCAAAAGCGGCTGTAAACTCTCACAGATCCAGCCAACGACCCAATCACCCCAAAATCCAAGGGCCCTTCGCATCCACCTCCCTGCGGATCCTGAAACACCAGACAAGCCAAGCGTATACACAGCAATCTTTCAGGAGGACTTGAGTTCTTAAAAACTTAAGTTGCACTATGTAGATGTAATACAGTACTGTCTGTTTACTGCGGCTAAACCTTAATTGCGCTTTTATTATGATCAATACGACCAGCCCTGCCTGAAGTCAGCATCGTTTAGCATAGCCAAATGGAATCAGAGCCATTTTACCCTCAGAGACCAGCACAGTTTTAGGTACATTGTAAGCCTTTTGGCCCGGCTGCCTGTGGCACCGCTGTGACATCCTCCAGGCCAGGCACCAACCGAGCTGCACCAATTGAGCCGGCGCAACGTGCTCCCCACCATAGCCACAGAGCAAAGCTCCGCTCCAGCCGCCCTCCAGCCCCAGCTGCACCCATTCCGCGCCCAAACCGGTGTACAGAGCAAAGCGGAACTCAGAGAAGCAGGCTTGCTGGTCTGCAATCACTAAAAGGACCTCATTTAATCTTTTAGGGAATTTGGGTGTCGTTAGTCTCTTTGGCTGCTTCCTGCTGTTATTGGGCCGCTGTATTTTAGGGGTAAACATTATAACATTTCAGGAGGTCTCGGTGATTCAAACCACATAAATCCCAAGTACACCCTTAGGCTCTCCTTTTCTGTGGAGACGAAAACAGAACCTCTTTCCCAAGACATCATATCCTTAGCAGTTTCTAAGTTTAAATATCTTTCTCCTATCCAGTACACAACAGACAACACAAACAACATAACATAAAGCTTCTGACCTTGTAAATCAGCCTTCTCCCCCATTTTTACTTTTTTAAAATCACTGGGGGGTCCTTTTTAACTTATTTTCTTTTCTGTCTCCCCCATTCTTTACCAGAGGGTCATTTTTAACTTATCTGGGTGCGCGCACAACCTCCCACTGCTGCTCAGTTTCTGATATGCTCTCTGGACTTTAGAGCATACCTCTCTGAGTATGCATGCCTGCAGTTCTGAATCCTCCTTGTGTCCAAGGGGTCTCCGGTGGTGCAAAGTTCTTCTTTTTCTTCTTCCCGGGTATGGCACCAGATGTCCCGCGCTACCATCTCGCCAGCAAGAACCACGCGATACACATAGGATACTTCTGCAGAAAGGCTTTAATCCTCTTGGGAGCTAGAGCATAAGCCACATGGCGGAGACCCCGATAAGATGGAACCCATACCTTATATAGGAAACAGACCCTACTTCGGACATGTCACTCTTGGATTGGTCAATTGTCCATAATCCCAGGTGAATGCCTCGGGAGTAGGCGGGGACAGTAGTGGAAAAATACCAACACGTGTGCGTTCACCTGGCGGTGAAGCCGGATGTCAGCGCCATCTTTGGTGGAGAGTGTGGTTGCGGCCTTCTACACCAAAGTCTTTCTTATGATTTCCCTCAGTGGTACATAATATATTGTATGGCTACAATATTTTAAAGAAAAACAAAAACATTCATATACTATAACAAACATAACTTTAAATTTACATCACATAAAAATCATGTACCACTGTGAAACATTTGAGACTAACAGTAGTTTTTTTTTCCACACCCTAACCAATAGTAATTTGTAACCAGCCCCTCTAAATGATGACAGATATTTATAACCCAGTGGATCTGAATGACCAAAGCAGCTCTGCTGGAGGGAAGTCTGGCTATAGCGTCACAACTTGGCCACTGCAGCTTAACACCTATAGCCAGTGACCTTGGACGGTGGAGCCAAACCTTAGTCAGGTTTGGACGGAAGTCAAGGCCCACAGCCCCTAGGGGGTTGTGAACCGATCCACCAGCATGGGAGGTGGGGGCAGAGTAGCATGCAGCATAGGAGTTTTTAGGGGAAAACTTGCAAAGATGAAGGGGGTGCAGTCGGATTAGGTGGAAGGAAAGGTCTGTTCAGTCAAGTCAGTCATTAACAGAGATACAAAGACAGAACACACAAGATTGACAAACACGGCAGTTAGACAAGGGCCAAAACAGACTCCCACGGGTATCAGATGGTCTGGTTTGTTGAGAGCCCGGAGATTTGGCCTCAACAAGACCAAAATTTATACAGATGGGACGGGAGCCATTCAGTAAGACTACCTGATCCCCAGAGACTTCAGATTCAGAATTACAGATGGGACCCAACTGAGTTCTTGGCAGAATGGTCTCAGATGCGGAACACCCATCCAGACCAGGAAAGGGGACGTCTCCTGATTCCTCCAGGTAAGCCCTCTAACATGTCCTTCAGGTTCATGTTCAGATTCTGAGATCAGAGCCAACAAAAAACAGATGCAGACTTACCACAGTTGATCCGAATGAACCTTTGAAGTCAGGGGTCCCAATGGGGTCTCTGGGGATCCCAGGCAAGCCCCCAAATGTTATGCCCAGACCGTGGGGACCCCAAAAGACCATCAGGGAGATGACTCACCGAAATGCCAAAGCAAGGTTTATTGTGTGCACACCGGCAGGGACCCTGTCAGTACAGCACCTCTTTATTTTGGAGTTTTCCTTCTAACGCCATCTGTAGGGTAGATATCTGTAGATATCTGTAGATATCTGTAGATAGAGCCTGTTTATATGTGACTCTGTCACAGAATACATTGCTTTCTCCATCTCCATCTATGGTGACTGAAAGTTTTGCTGGGAATAGTATTCTGAGCTGTTATTTTTAGTCTTTTAGAGCCTTCAAGGCATCTTTCCAGACCCTTCTGGACTTTATAGTCTCCATTAAGAAGTTGGGTTAAATTCTAATAGGTCTGCCTTTCTGTGTTTCTTGACCATTCTCCCTTGTGCCTTTAAATATTCTTTCTTTGTTCTGTATGTCTAGTATTTTGACTATTATGTGACTGGACGACTGTCCTTTTTGGTCAAAACTGGTGTTCTGTATGCTTTTTGTTCCTTTATATGCATTTCTTTCTTAGGTTAGTAAATTTTCTTTTACAATTTTATTGAAGATATTTTCTGGGGCTTTGAGCTGTGAATCTTACCTCTTCTATACCTATTATTCTCAGGGTTAGCCTTTCCATAGTGCCCCAGATTTCCTGGATGTTTTGTGTTAGAAGATTTTATATTTAACAATTTTTTTGACTACTGTATCAGTTTCTTTTATTATATTATCTATGTTTGAGATTCTCCCTTTCATCCTATATCTCCTGTTTAATAACCTGTATTTTCCATGTCCTGGATTCCCTCAGTTTGTGTTTTCTTTATTGTTTCTATTTCCATCTTAAGGTCTTGAATGGTTTTATTCATCTCCTGCACCTGTTTGTGTTTTCCTGAGTTTCTTTAAAGAATTTGCTCATTTTCTCTTTAAGGGCATCTACTATCTTCATAAGCTTGTATTTAGGACCATTTCCTTGAGTTTCCACTGTGCTGGAGTGTCCAAGACTGTCTGTAGTAGGATCTCTGGTGGGGTGCCATGTGTCCCCGGGTGGTGCTGTTGTGCTCTTATCTCACCTCTAGTCATCTGGGTTTGGAGCTGTTAGTTTAAGTGCTAATTTCTGAGTTTATCTTTGTTGTATGGATTTTTTTTTTGGATGTTTTCTCCCTTGCGTTCTGTTTCCTCTCTTGTCTTCAGGACTGAATGACCTTGGTTCTGATGACCACTAATTAGTAGACCAAGGTCTACTAATGAGACTCAGCTGGGGTTTTGGTGGCCTGCATAGCCTATGCAATTTAGAGGGCTTCCTTGTCTTTGGGGGATTCTGGGAACATTCTGTGGGCTTTTGGGATTCTGGATACCAGTATGGGCCTCCAGGTACCTGGAGTTTTTAATACCAGCATGGCCTTTGGTGGAGTGGGAGTCTTCTGCCAGAGTTTGGACTGGGATATGGAGCCAAGAGAGAAGGTGCTATTGGGGATTTCTGGGTGAGATTTAAGGCGTATTAGTGGGTTATAGGTAGTATCTTACCTGCAGTTTCCATTACCCGTGTGGCCTCTGGTAGAGCAAGAGTCTTCTACCAGAATTGTATGTCAGAACACGGAACCCAGAAGACAGGATGATGTTACATCCTGCTGCAGTGAATTGTACTGGCATGGCAGTATGGGAGTATTCTGGGATTCCTAGTACACCTTGGTTTCCATAAAGAGGAATATTTCTGCTGGGTTGTGTGCCATAATAATGAGCCAGATGAGGCATTGCTGTTGGGGACTGGGATTACTAATATCAGTGTGGCCTAGGGTGAGCAGGGGTCGTCTAGTGAAGATTGTGGGCCAGGACCTATTGTACAACTTTTGATATACTCAACATGATCAAAATTCTTTCTATATATGAATAAAATATTTAATTAATAAAATCTGTTAAATTTTAATCCTTTGATAATTATCATTTAACAATTAAAGGATATGGTGCCATCAATTAGATATATTATTTTTTAATGCTCCTCTAAAATGAGAATCCCTAGACAAATATATAGCAGATTGAATGTCTAGGGGATTCAGAGCTCACACAAGCTCTTTAAGAATTTCACAAAGATAAAAAGTCTTATATCAGAATGATCTATTTAGATGAATTCTGAAAATGCTTTCAGTTTTAAATATTTCTTCTCCTGTGCCCTTACATTAGGAAAGACAATTAATACAGACATTTAGAAGGGTCATGTAGAAAGGTTTACTTCAATTGCTTTGAAAATTTCATGTTTGCAACACCCTCTATGATGCTCACGTGTCTTCTTCTAGAATACCAACATGGAAATACAAGTCGTTTCTGACATTGTTTTTTGCTACTGATGAGATCAGCAGGAACCTTTATCTTTACCCAACATGTCTTTGTTATTTTCCTTCCCTATTGCTATGTGTTTTGATACATTGGAAATAATCAGTCAGTTAACTTCATCACAAAATAGCGTCTCAGAAATTCTTAATTATGACTGTGGAATATCTATGTGTGTTGTAGAACTTACAGGACCATAAAGGACTACATATATAAAACTGGCAACCTATGCCAGGTCTCCAGCGGTGATGCTGTGTGGTCAAAGGAGAGGCCACAGTTTTGCTATTCCTACAGGGATGAATGGGTAGCATGGGTTTGTGTGCGCTGCTCTACATATTCTACAGGATTAAGGAATCAGATATTGATATGTCAACAACAGTTTCTTGTACTACAAGAATGGATGAATGGGGGAAACATGCAAAAGGTTTTGTAAAGCATTCAGACTTTTCTGAAATATTCTAAAATCCAATAGGACAAATACACAATATTTACAGGGTGATCTTATTGTCCCTGATGGGAGCCCTGGATGGTGAGTAACACTACTCGTATCTAAGAATGAACTTCCTGTCAACCATATTACTCACATTCCTTCAGATTTCCTTCGGACAGTTTCATCCTATCCTGATTGAAAATGTCCATTTTCCATGTCTATCAGATAGCATACAAGGATGCATGTTTGTCCCATGCCATGGTTTCTTTGATGCTTTATTTTACATGGACCTGGAGAGGACTAATGGTCTCAGATGTGCCCAGAGAATGAGGTTTCCAATGAGACAGGTATGTGTTTGTGTGGTCCCTGACAAAAACCAGAGGTTCAGGCTCTTATCATTATTAATGAAATATGTTTAAAATTTTGCTTATAGAATGCAGCAATTACTGTTAAGATTAGAATACAAGTGCAGATCTCAAGAATATACATAAAAATGTGGCAGTATTCTTCAGCAATCACACCCTGCCAACAGATAAGGGAAGCATCCAGAATATAAGTAATTTTAGATGCTGTCTATCTTGGAATGTATACTTGGAAACAAGAAGAGACTACCACAACATGAGAGAAATGAAGAAAAACACCGGATGAAAAAAAAAAGTCTTCTGTACTGCAAATACATGCAGAAATACAAGTGTGCTCACGTTGACATGCAAAAATACTCACACATACAAACTTGGATAAACATTTAGGCATATCATGTAAATGTAAAGAAAATATTTAATTTAAATAATTGAAAGTTATTTTCATCCCTTCATTTCTCCCTTCAGCATCTACCATTAGCCTCACTTGAAACACTTGACATGTCCCTTTCAGTCTCAAGTCAATAGCAAAAGAATTAGAAATGTAGATTAAATACAAGTACATTATATGTATTTGTACATTTTATTTTTTTGAAAGTAATTTTATTAAATTATAAAAGTTTCCATTTACGCCCCTCTTCCCAACACCCTCCCACTCCCCCCCCCCCTTCCTCTTTGTCCCTAAGGGCAGTCAGGGTTTCCTGCCCTGTGGGAAGTTCAAGTTCCTCCCCCTCCCTCCAGGTCCAGGAAGGTGAGTATCCAAACAGACTGGATCCCAAAAATCCAGTATATGCAGAGGAAACTAGTCCCAGTGTCATTGTCAATGGCTTCTCAGAAAGACTCCAGGCCAGCCACATTCCGAGAATCCAGCCACATTCAGAGAATCTGGTTGGATCACGTGCTCGTTCAGTCGCAGTCCAATTGCCCTTGGTAAACTCTCATTAGATCCGACCCCTTGTATCGGTGGGTGATAGCATCCCTCGCAGTCCTTCGTCATTTTCTTCGTCCTTCTGCTCCTCATTTGGATCTTGGGGGGCTCAGTCCGGTGCTCCAATGTGGGTCTCCATCTGTATCGCCATCCAACGCCAGATGAAGGATCTATGGTGATAAGCAAAATATTCATCAGTATGGTTATGGGCCAAGGCCGGTTCAGGCACCCTCTCCTCTGTCCAGAGAACAATCTGGGGATCTCTCCTTGGACCTGGGATCCCATATAATAAAGTTTCCTGTAAACCCTAAAATGACTCCCTTAGTTGAAATATATTCTTCCCTGATCCCATATTCATCCTTCCTCCCTTCCCCCCATCCCGGTCAACCGAGCTTTCTCCATTCCTCCCCTACTCCCTTCTCTCTAACCCTCTCCCCTTCCAACAACCCTCCCACCCCCCCCCCCATGCACCCAAGGTTACCTGGGACTCTTGACTATTTCCTACCTCCTGGTGGATAGCTAAATAATCTTCATCAGGTTCGTCTTCTTATTTAGCTTCTCTAGGATCACGAATAATAGGCTCAAAGACCTTTAATTATGGTTAGAATCCACTTATGAGTGAATACATACCGTGTTCCTCTTTTTGGGTCTGGCTTACCTCACTCAGTAAAGCGTTTTCTATGTCCATCCATTTGCATGCAAAATTCAAGATGTCATTATTTTTTACCGCTGAGTAAAACTCTAATGTGTATATGTTCCACACCTTTTTTAACCATTCTTCTATTGAGGGACACCTAGGCTGTTTCCAGGTTCTGGCTATTACAAATAGTGCTGCTATGAACATAGTTGAACAAACGCTTTTGTAGTATGTTCGGGAATCTCTAGGGTATATTCCCAGGAGAGGAATTGCTGGGTCCATCGATGCGAAAATTCTCAATAAAATACTGGCAAACCGAATCCAAGAACACATTAGAAAAATTATCCATTATGATCAAGTAGGCTTCATCCCAGAGATGCAGGGATGGTTCAACATACGCAAATCTATCAATGTAATCCATCATATAAATAAACTGAAAGAAAAAAACCATATGATCATTTCATTGGATGCTGAAAAAGCGTTTGACAAAATTCAACACCCATTTATGATAAAGGTGTTGGAGAGACTGGGGATACAAGGATCATACCTAAATATAATAAAAGCAATATACAGCAAGCCGACAGCTAACATCAAATTGAATGGAGAGAAACTCAAAGCCTTTCCACTAAAATCAGGAACACGACAAGGCTGTCCACTCTCTCCATACCTCTTCAATATAGTGCTTGAAGTTCTAGCAATAACAATAAGACAACATAAGGAGATCAAGGGGATTCGAATTGGAAAGGAGGAAGTTAAACTTTCGTTATTTGCTGACGATATGATAGTGTACATAAGCGACCCCAAAAACTTTACCAAAGAACTCCTACAGCTGATAAACACATTTAGTAACGTGGCAGGATACAAGATCAACTCCAAAAAATCAGTGGCACTCCTATACACAAAGGATAAAGAAACGGAGAGGGAAATCAGAGAAACATCACCTTTCACGATAGCCACAAACAGCATAAAATATCTTGGGGTTACTCTAACTAAGGATGTGAAAGACCTATTTGACAAGAACTTTAAGCCTTTGAAAAGAGAAATTGAGGAGGATACCAGAAAATGGAAAGACCTCCCCTGCTCTTGGATTGGGAGAATCAACATAGTAAAAATGGCAATTCTACCAAAAGCAATCTATAGATTCAATGCAATCCCCATCAAAATCCCATCAAACTTCTTCACAGACCTTGAGAGAACAATAATCAAGTTTATATGGAAAAACAAAAAACCCAGGATAGCCAAAACAATCTTATACAATAAAGGAACTTCTGGAGGCATTACCATCCCTGACTTCAAACTCTATTACAGAGCTACAGTATTGAAAACAGCCTGGTATTGGCATAAGAACAGAGAAGTCGACCTATGGAATCGAATAGAAGACCCAGATACTAACCCTCAAACCTATGAACACCTAATTTTTGACAAGGGAGCTAAAGGTATACAATGGAAGAAGGAAAGCGTCTTTAACAAACACTTAAGGTCATGCTCAACCTCCTTAGCGATCAGGGAAATGCAAATCAAAACCACTTTGAGATACCATCTTACACCTGTCAGAATAGCTAAAGTCAAAAACACCAATGATAGCCTATGCTGGAGAGGATGTGGAATGAGGGGAACACTCATCCATTGTTGGTGGGAATGCAAACTTGTGCAACCACTGTGGAAATCAGTGTGGCGGTATTTGTACATTTTAAATATAATGTTGGAAACCTATTTTTATTTTGTGATGCATTCAAAACTGGTGAATAGTTTGGATTTTCTTTTTTCTTCTAATACACATGTGAGTACTGACAACCAGACATCAAAGGAATAAAACTTAGTGGAAAAAGTAATGTCTTTTTTCCCCAAATACTTACATCAATTGTTGAGGTGATGGACTTAAACCGCAAATTCCACATCTCCATAGCTGATGTCAAAGCACTTAATTCAACAAACTTCTCTCTTGCACTGGTTCAAACCTGTCAGCAGCTTTCCTCGGCAGATGTACCACGCCTGTGGCTTCTACAATACCTTGGGACTTCCAATAAAATCTGGGCTTCACCTTCACAGCATCACTCAGCGGCTTCTCTTGGCCTTCATGCAGGGACACCTCTGACAAATACCATGTCTGGTGGCTTTTCCTAGCCATGGAGGGAGATTCCACAATCCTTTCTTTCATTCTTTACAATCAAAACCATGTGTCCAAATCTTCCAATGTCTTCTAGGTGAGGCTGAAACTTGGTCCCCCTTTCTCAAATACATTTTCAAATTTTTTCTATTTTTTATGACTTACTTCACTGTGTAAAGTTTTTCTTGACTACTTTATTTTCATACTTTGGAAGCTTAGTTCAGTGGGTTCCTGCCCTGAGGTTGCCACTCTATCTATACTATTTAGCTTCAGGCTTTTCTGAAAACTTTCTATCTCCCTGAGCTCTGGAATTAGCTCCATTGCACTTCCTGGTGCTCCATTTTTTTCTTAAGCTTTACAATTTGTTATTTTCTTTGCTCACCTAGTTTTTTTTTTCATTACAGGTTTGTAAAAGAGTGACCACTAACAGCCACATGAGAGAGTGAACACTAAAGTGGCCATCTTAAAATTTTCTCAAACTTCAAATTAACCTCAGGCAGATACTTTGGACCAGGGCAAAAAATCAACCACATTCTTTGCCAAAATATTAAAGAAACAGTCTCTAGGCAACTTACTACTTTTCTTCCCCTCTGAGAATGTTTAAGCTGGGTCCCACGGTTCAAATGTCCCTCAGGAATGTCTTCCATGCTCCTGTTAGTGTGCTCCATTAAGCCTCACTTAAAGCCTTCAACTGCTTTCCTAATCCAGAGTCCCAGTGTCCACATTCTGCCAACTAGAATCATGGTTAAGTCTTTTATAGCAATATCCCACTCCCTAGTATTTTAATATATAGTCGATGTTATATTGCTGTGACAAGAAGACATGCCCATGATGATATTACAAAATAAACCATTGAACTGGTGCTTGATTTCAGTTTCAGAAGTTTAGTCTGTTCTCATGTCAGGAGCATGGCAGCACAAACCGGCATGGGTATGGAGAAGCAGCTCTGTGTCCTGCCTCCAGACCCTCAGGCAGCAGGAAGATAAGAACACTTGGGTTGGCTTCTCCTTTTGAGAAACCAATGCCCATCCTTTGTGACACACTTCATCCAACAAGGCACACCTACTCCAATAAGACAACATCGCCAAATCCTTTCAAATATGCCACTCCCTAGTACAAAGCATTCAAATCTATGAGCATGTGGTATCTGTACTCACTCTAACCTCCACATAGGCACAGTCCACAGATCTGTACATAATATTTAACATTGAAAAATTAATATGAACTGTTTTAAATTCCCATTTCTAATGGAGCACAAAAACAAGTGCTTTTCTTATTTTAAAAACTTTCATGAATAAGGAAGACAACAAACAAGAATAAGTCAGTTCTCAGCTCCCTTTATCCTGAGGTGGTTGCTCCATCACCAGGGACAGACGGCTATGAAGTAGCCTTGCCTCACTGCTCCTACAGCAGCAAGGAAGACAAGTGTCACTGAAAACCTAAGGTTAATTGAGGTATCCACTGGTTGACACAGATACTAAACGGTTAAGTATATAATGACAGAATTTTATGAGGGTTTGTTGTCAGTGTCCTTCAGCAGATGTGGAGCAGTGTGTGAGGTGTCCAGATGACCAGTGTTCTAGTACAGAGCACACACATGGCCTGCAAAGACATGCCTCCTTTCTGGCTTATGAAGATCATTGGGGATGACACTGGCCTGCATGTCCCTGTGCCTCTCTGCCCTCACAGATCCTGTTCTTGGTGCATTTGTAAAGTACCGTGATGCTCCCATTGTGGAGGCCAATAACTGCATTCTCAGCTACACCCTGCTGATTGTCACCGCTCTCTGTATCCTCTGTTCCCTGATCTTCACTGGGCTTCCCAACACAGTCACCTGCGCCCCAAAGCAGACCACATCTGGAGTCTTTGTCAGTTGCTATGTCTACTGTCTTGGCAAAGACAATTACTGTAGTCCTGGCCTTCAGGATCACTACTCCGGGAAGAAAGATGAGAATGATCCTGGTATCGGGAGGCACCTAACTTTGTCATTCCCGTCTGTACCCTGGTTCAGCTTGTTCTCTGTGGAACCTGGCTGGTAATATCACCTCTGCTTATTGACACAGATACATCTGAACATGGATATGTCAACTCAGGCACTGAAGATATGATAGAGGAAATATATTCATCAATCAAAAAATATTAAACCCAACAAATTCTTTTTTTTTGAGAATGAACTCTGTAATTTTTATGTATCATTGAGGAGCACAGCCACTTTGAGTTTCAAAACCAATTACCTGTAGCCTCTCCTAACCACTGGCCTGCGTGTCACCCGTGGCACCAGGACTTGGCACCTGCTGCTGTCTCTAATATTCCTTCTTGTATTCCTCCTGGGCCTCAGCAGGCAGGGTCTGCCTCTGGGGAGCATCAGCAGGCAGAATGCCACACACACCACAGCACATCTTCCCTTGGTAGGTCATGCGGCCAAACGAAAGGTCGGGATGGAAACCATTTGCCAGAAGCCACAACAGAAGTGGAGACGTTGTTTTACGGGGACATGACTCTGTCTACCCCGGGGACAACAAGCTCTCCACCAAGGAAGGTTCTGCACTTCAGCCTTGACTTTGCTACAGATGTTGGGCTGGTGACAGTAGAGAGCGATGCACTGAAGGTAGGCCACCAGGTCCTGCTTGCAGGCCGAGTCTGGGCAAGGATCTGCTGCTGCTGGGCCAAGCTTCTCCATCCTGGATCCTGCCCCGGCGAATGTCTTGGCAGCACTGATCACATCTGATGGGTTTTTTGTTTGTTTGGTTGGTTGGTTTTTCGAGACAGGGTTTCGCTGTCTGGTGTGTTTTTGAGTGGCCCTTTGCCTTGGGTGAAGTCGGTCATCTCCGTAATCATGCACATCCCCTTGGCTAGCACGATGATGTCATTGCCACCGCCGTCCCATTTTGGATACTTCAGCCTCCAGCTTGCTCTTTTCTTCCTGGAAGCTGGCCACCTGTTCTGCAATCTTTGCTTTTTGCCCCTAAGGAAACGGAACCATGATCGCCTGGGTACTTTGTCCAGCTATCAGTTGGTCATCTTCTGTCTGCACGCTTGTCCTACTTCTAACGTCAAAATCTTCCATCTCAAAGTCAGAGTCATCCAATTCCTCAGGGGTCATCATCATCAGCGCTGCTTTCCTGATGTCCCAGGTGCCATCGTATACCAGGCGGGAGGCATCGATAAACTCATTCCCATCCATAGGCCGGGCCGGGTCTGAGCCGAGGGCTTCCACTTGCTCAGTGAACCGTGGCATGGCTGTATTGGAGAGCAGCTTGGTGGCTTCCAGAACCTTATCTGTGTCCACTCCTGGCTCATAGTTGTGCATCTCTGGATGACTCGAGCTGCCCGGTCCAGCCCATCCATATCTTTCTCTTGGAGAGCAATGACGCTCTTGTTCACATGCTCCAAGTGTGATTCTCTGAGACAGCCAAGAAGTCATCAACAGCATCTGTGAGAACAGGGACTTGATTTTCCCATTGCTCGTTTTTCCTAGATTATTACATATTTTTCATTACTTTATAAATAATACCATTCAAAATTTCTACTTCTTCCTCTTCTCCCACTTCCCTCCTGTTCCCCCACTCACCCTACCCCTCTCCAGTCCTGAGAGAGGGCAGGGTACCCTGTCCTGTGGGAAGCCCTCCCCCCTCCATCCAGGTTTAGGAAGGTGAGCATTCAAACAGACTAGGATCCCAGAAAGCCAGTACATGCAGTAGGGACAACACCCAGTGCCATTATCATTGGCTTCTCAGTCTGCCCCAATTGTCAGTCACACTCACAGAGTCCAGTTTGATCCCATGCTTGTTCAGTCCCGGCTGGATTTGGTGAGCTTCATTAGCTCAGGTACACTGTCTCAGTGGGTGAACTAACCCCTCATGGTCCTGATTTCCTTGTTCATATTCTACCTCCTTCCTATGAGTAATAGGGATAGAAGAAGGAGAATTCCAGCTCAAAGGCACAGAAAATATGTTCAATAAAATCATAGAAGAAAACTTTCGCAATCTAAAAAGAGACATGCCTTTGAAGATACAAAAGCTTACAGGGGCTGCCGGTTGTGGTGGCGCATGCTGGTAGGATTTGCTGAAGGAGGCAGAGGCAGGAGGATCACGAGTTCAAGACTAGCCTGGGTTGCACATTGCTAGGTGGTGGTGGCACACACCTTTAATCCCAGCACTCGGGAGGCAGAGACAGGCAGATCTCTGTGAGTTCGAGGCCAGCCTGGTCTACAAGAGCTAGTTCCAGGACAGACACCAAAGCTACAGAGAAACCTTGTCTTGAAAAAAAAAAACAAACCAAAAAAAAAAGAAGGAGAAGCTTACAGAACACCAAACAGACTTGACCAAAAAAAAAATTTACATCAAGACATAGTAATTAAAACACTAGACATACAGAGTAAAAAAAGAATACTAAGATCTGCAAAGGAGAAAAACTGAATACCAAATAAAGGCTCACTTTTAGAATTATGTCCATGTTTACAATGGAGACTATGAAAGCCAGAAGGTCCTGGACAGATGTTTGCGGATGTTAAGAGACTACAGATGCCAGAGCAAGCTACTATAACCAGCAAAACTTTCAATTATCATACATTGAGAAAGCAAGATATTCCACTACAAAATGAGATCTAAACAATACCTATCCACAAATCCAGCCAAACCAAAAGCAATAGAAGGAAAACTGAAACACAAGGAAATCAGCTGTAGCCAAAAAACCATAGATAGTAGATAACTTCACACAAGAAAAAGACAAAGAAGGGAAACGCACACACACTACCACCACTCCAAAACCAAAAAATAACAGCAATTGACAATCATTGGTCATTAATGTCTCTTAATATCAATGGCCTCAATTCACCAAGAAAAAGGTGCAGGCTGATAGAATGGTTTCAAAAGCAGGATCCATTCTTCTGCTGCACACAAGAAACACGGCTCAACTTCAAAGACAGACAATACCTCAGAGTAAAAAGTTGGAAAATGGTTTTCGATGAAATGGACCTTAGAAGCAAGCTGGTGTAACTATCCGAATATATAACAAAATAGAATTCAAGCTGATATTAATCAAAAAAGAAGAACATTTTATATTCATCACAAGAAAAAAAAATCCATCAAGACAAAATCTCAATTCTGATCATCTATGCCCCAAATACAAGGGGACCACATTTTTATAAGAAGCATTACTTAAGATTAAATCACACATAAGACTCCACTGCCTAATAGTGGGAGATTTCAATACTCCACTCTCACCAGGGGACAGGTCTTCAAGATAGAAAATAAACAGAGAAATATGGGAACTACAAAATTGGATAGGTATCTATAGAACATTTCACCTAAACACAAGAGAAAATACCTTCTCAAAGTACTGACTAAACTAGCGTCATCAGATAACCTACATCCAATGACTGATGGAAGCCAATGCAGTGACAACTGCCAAGCACTGGGCTGCACTCGTGGAGATCTGTTAAAGAGAGGGAGGCGGGATCGTATGAACACATTCAGAGGGTCTTGCTTGGTACCATGCAGGTTCACCAGCTGTCAGTCAATAATCTGTGAGCTCCCGCTAGCTTGGGTAAGATCTCTGTGGATTTCCCCCATCCTGCTCTTGACTGCCCCCACTCATACATTCAATTTTGTCATAACATCTGATGGTTCCCATAGGAGATCAAGGAGAAACAAATTGGAAAATAAGAAGTCAAATGTTCACTATTTGCAGATGATATGATACTATACATAAGTGACTACAAATATTCTATTAGGGAATTCCTACAGATGTTAGACACGTTCAGTAATGTGGTGGGATACAAGATTAATTTTAAAAAAATTCATAGTCATCCTATATACAAAGAATAAATAGTCTGAGAAAAAATCAGAGAAAGAACACTTTTTACAATATCCAAAATAACATAAAATATCTTGGGGAAACTCTAACCAAACACGCGAAAGAAATTGAAGAAGATAACAAAAGATGGAAAGATCTCCCTTGCATATTGATAGGTAGGATTAATATAGTAAAAATGACAATATTGCCAAAAACAACCTAAAGATTCAATACAGCCCTATCAAAATCCCAACTCAATTCTTCACAAACCTCAGAATAATGACTTTATATGAAATCCACATCATATGGAAAAACAAAACCCACGACGACTAAATAAATCCTGTTCAATAAAGGAACTTTCAGAAAAAGCCAGCCAGCCAGCCAACAAAGAACCTGTACAAAATATCTTCAGCTCACGTTGAAAACAAACAGGTTTTTCATAGACTCTCACAACCTCAGTTGCACTCTCAAAGCAACTGAGATGATCCACCCAGAGGGGTAAGTGTGAGCCCACCTGGCCAGAAGATCCCCAGAAGGGAGTGCAGGGCACCTCCAGCTCCTGCTGCAGGGGCTTCTTTGGCCCACACGACCCTGCCCCCCCAGTCTGCCCTTTTGTCTGCGGGGCCTTGGACTACCAGGAGTCTCTGTTCCTGTGCTGAGAAGAACCATTCAGAGGAGTGAGTGTGTGCCCCCCCCAGGACACACGGACTGGAAGGGAGTACAGGGCACCTCCAGCTCCTTCTGCTCCCAAGCCTGCCCTATGGTCTACGGGGTCCTTGGCCCAGGAACAGATCCTGCTCCTGCACTGAGAAGATCCAGCCAGAGGGCACTCCTTTCCATCTGCGGGGTCCTTAGATTCACCAGCACAACTGGCTCCAGTGCCGAGGGCCCTAAGAGAGGCCAGACCAAGACAATTCCTCAAGTACACAGTCAGTCACAGCAAAGATTGGACCAAGACACCAAGACTCTCCTGGCTGCATTTGAAGAGAGAGATAGGCAGGCGCCAATGCAAGAATTCCTCCAACAACCTGAAAGGCAACATGACATCACCAGAATCCAGGGATCACGCAACAAGAAGACTTGAACACCCTATTCCACAAGAAGAGGAAGAAATCGACTTTAAATGTAACATTATGAAAATAATAGAGGACCTTAAGCAGGATGTGAAAAACTCCTTTAAAGAAATGGAGGAGATAAACAAAAAGGTAGAAGAAATGAATAAATCTCTCAAAGATACCCAAGAAAACCAAGAGAAAGCAATCAAACAGGTAGTAGAAATAGTTCAAGACTTGAAAAATGAAATGGAGGTAATGAAGAAAACATAAGCCAAGAGAAGGCTGGATACGAAAATCTGAGTAATTGAACAGAAACTACAGAGACAATATAACCAACAGAATACAAAAGATAGAAGAAAGAATCTCAGACGCTGAAGATACTATAGAGAAAATAAACTCATTGATTAAAGAAAATAACAAATCCAACAAATTCTTAACACAAAAGATCCAGGAAATCTGGGACACTATGAAAGACCAAACCTAAGAATAATAGGGGAAGAAGAAGGAGAAGAAGAATTACAGCTCAAAGGCCTAGATAATATATTCAACAAAATTATAGAAGAAAACTTTCCCAACCTAAAGAAGGGTATTCCTATGAAGGTACAAGAAGCATACAGAACAACAAATAGACTGGATAAAAAAAATCCCCTCGCCATATAAAAATCAAAACACAAAACACACAGAATAAAGAAAGACTATTAAGAGCTGCAAAGGAAAGGGTCAAGTAAGATATAAAGGTAAACCTATCAGAATTACACCTGACTTCTCAATGGAAACCATGAAAGCCAGAAGGTCTTGGATAGATGTGCTTCAGACACTAAGAGACCATGGATGCAAACCCAGACTACTATACCCAACAAAGCTTTCTTTCACCATCAATGGAGAAAACAAGGTATTCCAGGATAAAAACAAATTTAAACAATATGTATCTACAAACCAGCCTTACAGAAAGTAATAGAAGAAAAATCACAACCTAAAGAACCCAACAACACCCACAATAACTTAGATATCTAACAACCCTCCACAAGCACAACACAAAGAAGGGAAACACGCAAACTCTACCACCAAAAAAAATTAACCAGAGTTAACAACCACTGGTCATTAATATCACTTAGTATCAATGGACTCAATTCATCTATAAAAGGGCACAAGTTAAGAGAATGGATGCGAAAGCAGGATCCAACATTCTGTTGTTTACAAGAAACACACCTCCACCACAAAGACAGACATTTACTCAGAGTAAAGGATTGGGAAAAGGTTTTTCAATCAAAAAGACCTAAGAAACAAGCAGGTGTGGCTATACTAATATCTAACAAAATTGACTTCAAACTAAAATCAATTAGAAGAGATAGAGATGGACACTTTATACTCATAATAGGAACAATTCATCAGGGGGAAGTCTCAATCCTGAATATCTATGCCCCTAATATAAAAGCACCCACATATGTAAAAGAAACATTACTTGAACTCAAAGCACACATCAAACCCCACACACTAATACTAGGAGACTTCAACGCTCCTCTCTCACCAATGGACAGGTCAACCAGACAGAAACCTAACAGAGAAATAAAATAACTAATGAAGGTAATGAATCAAATGGACTTAACAGACATCTATAGAACATTCCACCCACATAGGAAAGAATATACCTTCTTCTCAGCAACTCATGGAACCTTCTCAAAAATTGATCACATATTCAGTAACAAAGCAAACTTCCACAGATACAAAAAAAAAAATTTATAACCACCTGTGTCTTATCGGATCACTATGGAATAAAGTTAGAATTTAACAACAGTTCTAACCCCAGAAAGCCTACAAACTCATGGAAACTGAACAGTCAACTAGTAAACCACCCCTGGGTCAGGGAAGAAATAAAGAAAGAAATTAAAGTCTTCCTTGAATTCAATGAAAATAAAGACACAACATACCCAAACCTATGGGACACTATAAAAGCAGTGCTAAGAGGAAAGTTCATAGCACTAAGTGCCCACATTAAAAAAAAAAATAGAAAAAGCTCACATTAGAGACTTAACAGCACAGCTGAAAACTCTAGAAAAAAAAAGAAGCAGACTCACCCAGGAGAAGTAGAAGACTTGAAATAATCAAACTGAGGGCTGAAATCAACAAAATAGAAACCCAGAAAACAATCCAAAGAATCAATAAAACAAAGAGCTGGTTTTTTGAAAAAATCAACAAGAGTGATAAGCCCCTATCCAAATTAATCAAAAGGCAGAGAGAGAACACACAAATTAACAAGATCAGAAATGAAAAGGGGACATAACAACAGACACTGAGAATCATTAGGTCTTACTCAAAGGCCTATATGCCACAAAGTGGGAAAATGTAAAAGAAATGGACTTGTTTTTAGATAAATACAATATACCAAAACTAAATCAAGACCAGGTGAACAATTTAAATAGACATATAAGTCGTGAGGAAATAGAAGCTGTCATAGAAAACCTCCCAATCAATAAAAGCCCAGTACCAGATGGTTTTAATGCAGAATTTAATCAGAAATTCCAAGAAGAGCTGATACCTATACTCCTTAAGGTGTTTCACGTAATAGAAACAGAAGAGTCATTGCCAAACTCTTTTTATGAAGCTAAAGTTACCCTGATACCAAAACCACACAAAGACTCAACCAAGATAGAGAATTACAGACCAATCTCACTCATGAAGATCGATGCAAAAAATTCTAAGTAAAATTGTGGCAAACCGAATCCAAGAACACATCAAAAAAATTATCCATTACGATCAAGTAGGCTGCTTCAGGGCTGGTTCAACATACAAAAATCTATCAATGTAATCCATCATATAAATACCCTGGAAAAAAACCCATATGATTGTTTCATTAGAAGCTGAAAAGGCATTTGACAAAATTCAATGCCCCTTTATGATAACGGTCTTGGAGAGGTTAGGGTTACAAGGATAATATCTAAATATAATAAAAGCGATATACAACAAACCAACAGACAACAGCTAATATGAAATTAAATGGAGAGAAACTCAAAACCATTCCACTAAAATCAGGAACAAGACAAGGCTGTCCACTCTCACCATATCTCTTCAACATAGTGCTTGAAGTTCTAGCAATAGCAACAAGACAACATAAGGAGATCAAGGGGATTCGAATTGGAAAGGAAGAAGTCAAACTTTCGTTATTTGCAGATGATATGATTGTGTACATCAGTGACCCCAAAAACTCTTCCAAAGAACTCCTACAGCTGATAAACACCTGCAGTAATGTGGCAGGATACAAGATCAATTCCAAAAAATCAGTAGCCCTTCTATACACAAAGGATAGAGAAGCAGAGAGGGAAATCAGAGAAACTTCACCTTTCACGATAGCCACAAATAGCATAAAGTATCTTGAGGTTAAACTAACCAAGGAAGTGAAAGACCTATTTGACAAGAACTTTAAGTCTTTGAAGAAAGAAATTGAAGAGGACACCAGAAAATGAAGGATCTCCCATGCTCTTGGATGGGTAGGATCAACATAGTAAAAATGGCAATTCTACCAAAGGCAATCTATAAATTCAATGCAATCCTTATCAAAATCCCAAAAAAATTCTTCACAGACATTGAGAGAACAATAATCAACTTTATATGGAAAAACAAAAAACCCAGGATAGCCAAAACAATCCTATTCAATAATGGAACTTCCGGGGGCATTGCCATCCCTGACTTCAAACTCTGTTACAGAGCTACAGTAATGAAAACAGTTTAGTATTGGCATAATAACAGAGATGTTGACCAATGGAATCGAATCAAAGACCCGGATATTAACCCACAAACCTATGAACACCTGATTTTTGACAAGGGAGCTGAAAGTATACAATGGAAGAACGAAAGCATCTTTAACAAATGGTGCTGGCATAACTGGAGGTCAACCTGTAGAAGAATGAAAGTAGATCCATATCTATCACCATGCACAAAACTCAAGTCTAAATGGATTAAAGACCTCAATATAAATCTGACCACACTGAACCTGATAGAAGAGAAAATGGGAAGTAGACTGCAACACATGGGCACAGGAGACCACTTCCTACATATAATCCCAGTAGCACAGACAACCAGAGCAACAGTGAATAAATGGGACCTCCTGAAACTGAGAAGCTTCTGTAAAGCAAGGGATACTGTCATCAAGACAAAAAGGCATCCTACTGAATAGGAGAAGATCTTCACCAACCCCTCATCAGACAAAGGTCTGATCTCCAAAATATATAAAGAACTCAAGAAACTGGACATGAAAATTCTAATTAGTCCAATTAAAAAAATGAGATACTGAACTGAAAAGAGAATTCTCATCAGACGAAGTACAAATGGCCAAAAGACACTTAAGGTCATGTTCAACCTCCTTAGCGATCAGGAAAATGTAAATCAAAACAACTTTGAGATACCATCTTACACCTGTCAGAATAGGTAAAATCAAAAATACCAATGATAGCCTATGCTGGAGAGGATGTGGAGCAAAGGGAACACTCATTCATTGCTGGTGGGAATGCAAAGTTGTGCAACCACTTTGGAAATCAGTGTGGCGGTTTCTTAGGAAATTGGGAATCAATCTGCCTCAGGATCCAGTAATACCACTCTTGGGAATATACCCAAGAGATGCCCTATCATACTACAAAAGCATTTCTTCAACTATGTTCATAGCAGCACTGTTTGTAATAGCCAGAACCTGGAAACAACCTAGATGCCCCTCAATGGAAGAATGGATAAAGAAAGTATGGAATATATATACATTAGAGTACTTCTCAGCAGAAAAAAAAAAGATATCTTGAATTTTGCATGCAAATGTACGGAAATCGAAATAAAAAACACTATTCTGAGTGAGATAACCCAGACCCAAAAATATGAATGTGGTATATGCTCACTCATTAGTGGACTCTAGCCATAAACAAAGGACATTGAGCCTATAGTTCACAATCCTAGAGAAGCTAAGTAATAAGGCGAACCCAAAGAAAAACATATAGTTATCCTCCTGGAAATTGGAAGCAGACAAGATCACCAGGTAAAAGTTTGGAGCATGGGGGTGGCTGTGGGTTTGGGTAAAGGGGAGAGGGGGAGAGAGAAGGGAGAAGGGGAGGGTTGGGGAGAGCTTGGGGGAGTGGGATGGTTGAGATGGAGGACGAATGGATATTGGAGGAGGGAAGAAGATATCTTATTTAAGGGAGGTATTGTGGGGTTGGCAAGAGGCTTGACTCTAGAGGGTTCCCAGGTGTCCACGGGGATGTCACCAGCTAGGGCCCTGGGCAGTGGAGGAGAGGGTGCCTGAACTGGCCTTGACCTGTAATCAGACTGATGACTATCTTGAGTATAACCATAGAAACTTTGTCCAGCGTCAAATGGAGATAGAGACAGAGACCCATATCAGAGCACTGGACTGAGCTCCCCAAGGTCCAGTTGAAGAGCAGAAGGAGGGAGAAGATGAGCAAGGAAGTCAAGACCGCGAGGGGTTGGTCCACCCACTGAGACAGTGTGCCTGAGCTAATGGAGCTCACCAAATCCAGCCGGGACTGAACAAGCATGGGATCAAACTGGACTCTCTGAATGTGGCTGACAATGGGGACAGACTGAGAAGCCAATGGTAATGGCACTGGGATTTGTCTCTACTGCATGTACTGGCTTTTTTGGGATCCTAGTCTATTTGGATGAACAACTTCCTAAGTCTGGATGGAAGGGGAGGGCCCTTGGATTTCCCACAGGGCAGGGTACCTGCCCTCTCTTAGAACTGGAGACGGGGAGGTTGAGTGGGGGAGCAGGAGGGAAGTGGGAGGAGGGGAGGAAGTAGAAATTTTGAATTGTATTATTTATAAAGTAATAAAAAATTATTAGAAAAGAGATTAAATAATGCACTAAATAAGTGTATAGAAAAAACAGAGAAAAAGTAATTGTGAAAAAAAGAAAGCAGCTTCAACAAATGGTGCTGGCATAACTGGGTGTTGACAAGTGGGAGAAGTGCATATGAATTCATATCTATCATCATACACAAAACTCAAGTCCAAATGGCTCAAAGACTTCAACATAAATCCAGTCACACTGAACCTCATAGTAGAGAAAGTAGGAAGCACCCTTGATTGCATTGGCACAGAAGACCACTTCCTGAATGTAACACCAGGACCAGAAGCACAGACACTGAAGTCGATAGTTATTAAATGGAACCTCCTGAAACTGAAAAGCTTCTATAAGGCAAATGACGCTGTTAATGAGACAAAACGAATGAGAAGCCTACAGAATGAGAAAATATCTTCACCAACTCCACATCTGACAGAGGGATGATCTCCAAAATATATAAAGAACTCAAGAAACTAAACTTCAAAATACCAAATAATCTAATTAAAAACTGGAGTACAGACCTAAATAGATAATTCTCAATAGAAGAATCTCTAATGACCAAGACACTTAAAGAATTATTCAACAACCTTAGCTATCAGGAAAATGCAAATCAAAATGACTCTAAGATACCATCTTACACCTGTCAGATTGGCTAATATCAAAAACACTGATGATGACAGCTTATGTTGGAAAGGATGAGGAGTAAGGGGAACACTCCTTCAGTGCTGATGGGAGTGCAAACTTGTACAGCCACTTTGGAAATCTATGTGATGCTTTCTCAGAAAAAAAAATGGGAATCAATCTACCTCACGACCTCAATACCACTCTTGGGCATATACCCAAAAGATGGTAAATCATACCACAAGGACACTTGCTCAACTATGTTCAGAGCAGCATTATTCATAATAGCCAGTACCTGGAAACCCCTCAATCAAAGAACAGATAAGGAAAATGTACATTTACACAATGGAGTATGGCTAAGCTGTGAAAAACAATGACCTCATGAAATTTTCAGGCAATTGGAATGAATTTTTAAAAAAATCACTCTGAGTGAGGTAATGTAGACACAGAAAGACAAACATGTTATGTACTGACTCATAAACAGATATTAGCAGTAAAGTGGTAAGCATAGAATAATCAACCCACAATCCACAGGCCCAGAGAGGTTAAATAACAAAGAGGGTCCAACGAGGGATGCAAGGTTTTCCCTGGGAAGGGGAAATTGAAAAGATCTCGTGGGTGAACTAGGGGCAGTGGTGGTGGGGATAGGAACTTGGGGGACTGGGTTGGGCAGCAAGGGTGCAGAAAGTGGGCTGTGGAGGGGTTGTTGGCAGAGAGTAATGAAAGAGATATCTTGATAGAGGAAGCCATTTGGGGCTTAGGGAGAAACTTGGTGCCAGGGAAACTCTGGGCGTCCTCCTGAAGAAAGGGAGGGGGGATTGTACAAGCCAGAACTGTCAAGGTCATGATGGGGAAACCCACAGAGACAGCTGATCTGAACGCGTGGAAACTCATGGACTCTTGATCGACAGTGTCTGTATACATGTGTGCGATAGTTGTGTACCTTTGTCTGTTTGTAAGACAGTGAGGTCAGGACCTGTCCTTGGCACTTAGCTGGTTTTTGAGAACCTGCCACCCTGCTGGATCACCTAGCCCAGCATTGACACAAGAGGAGCTGGATGTGCCATGTTTTGTTCTGAATCCATTGGAAGCCTGCCCCCTTCTGAATATAGACGGGGAGGGGGTGGATGAGAAGGGGGTGGATTGGAGTAGGAGAAAGAGAATAGGAAGAGAAGGGGTAGGGGAAATTATGGTCAACATGTAAAATAAGTAAAAAATGTTAATTAAGTAAAATAATATTTTTAAAAAGGCATATTGATCACCTATCTGAGATTAATCATGCCCCAAATCTGTGATTTGGCATATGCACAAGTGAAGCAAAGTAAAACTGTGTTGACACAGAACAGCTTTCGCTTTTCCATAGTTTTCCATACGCATTGTCAGCTCCAGAGTGATATTGGAGGCTGGTATAGAGAATATCTTTAAAGCAACGCATATGTATATTCACAAATATGTGTGCAATATTCAACATGTAATCATGGACACTGGTCACACACCTTTGTTCCTATGTAAGAAAATATGCCCTATCGTTAGAAGCAAAATTAAGCAACATCTTTATAAAGGTCTTTAGGAGTATGTGCTGTTGTGGTAACCCTTGGCACACACTTGAAGAGACATTGCAATGCTTCCCCTTCACCCTGAACTCACGCCAGTGGTGTGCACTGTGTTTTCATCTTGGGTCACGGGACCCTGTGCACTGACAACTGTCAACACAAGGAGATCCATGAGGAAACGTGAAAGAGAAACCTTTCTCACCTCCAGTTTAGTGAATTGTAATCTAATCTAAGAAAACCACACTACAATGAAATGCATTAGAAAATATTGAAATAATGATCAATAAAGAAGAAAATTTTTCTGTAGTTACTAATGTTACAGAGGGAAGCGGAGGAAAGAAAGCCACGGAGTTTCTCTGCACAACCACAGACTTCTAAGTCTTGATATTTGTGCAAGAAAGAAGAAGCTAATGACTTACCTAAATTTGATTAGAGTGTTATAAAAATCTTCCTCTATAAATAATAACACAGTTATTATTATATAAATAATATAAAATATTATATTAATTATTAAATTAAATTATTAAAATATAAATAATATAAAATAAAAACATAGTCAGTCCGCAAATCTCCATCATCAACTTCCTTGTGCTTTATTCTCCGAAAGCAGCTGGTTTCTATCAAACTGCTCAAGATGAGAGAAAACTTCAGGAGCAAGAAGGAAATAATAAAAGCACACAGCTTCTTCATGTCTACCAGAAGTAAGACCGAGCAGAGATGAAACCTGTTTCTCATGCAGACGGACTTCACACATGCATTCATGTCTATGAGTCTGTTTCGTTGCTGCTGCTGACTGGGAAACACACACATGTACCCCGGTTCACTTTTGCCCATTATGTGCCATGGTCCCTGGATACACCTGGAAAACTCTGGCCTCAGGATCTGCATCTGAGGTCTGCAACATTTTCATCAACACAGGTCAGAAAACACATGGTTGAGGATTGTGTTCTGTAGCCTCAGACAACGTGATTTCAATGATGCCCATGGCACAAACGCCCCAGGAACAGTCTCCTCCTGGGCACCGCAGGTCCCACTCTGCAACAGCAGCCATGTGAAGAAACACCGCTGGCAGTCATTTCAGTGGATTTCATCAGAACTCCACAGTAAGATGAGAGGAGAGACAGTCATAAAAGCCCCATGCTTGTCAGAGCTATTGCTGAACTATGGGGCAACATGTCCTTCACTGTCCGTAATATGGAAGGGCAGCCTCACATACAACGTTCAGCCAGCAGCAGAGCAACACTCTGTGTTGTTCATTTATTAATGTCTTAGAGACACATGTGCAGAATCTCATGAAACTACTGCCGGGCTGTATTATACAGGCCCATATTTCTGTATTGTATGGCAGACAGATTTTTCAGGGCACGGTTTGCACTTGCCACGCAGAAGGTGGTCACCTAGCCTTTTGAGACAAACTGACACCATCCTCAACAATAGTCAGGTTATGCTAATGTCGCTCTGCTCCATCTTTATAATTTGGACGTTGCCTGGGGAAAAGGTGTTAACTCCGTCTATGTGACAGAGCAGGCATACGGAGCAGGCAGACTTGACAAGATGGGCATAGAACGGTGCGGACCTGTTCATTCTCCGGCCTACCTAGGAGACAGGATGCTAATGAATTTCCCCCTCAGTTTACGTTTTGGTATAAAAAGCTGTTTGCAGAATAAATGCGGGTGATTTTTCAGGATGTGAACTTAGGATTTTGTGAGGTATCCCTGAAAACTCCCTCCCGATAAAGTCATGTGAGTTGTGCCTCAATTATTCCCATGCCTCCCCTCTGGTCTGAGAAATAATTTATGTCTGGGCTCAGGCCGGCTCCGGACCACGACAAACCACCTCTGTTTCCTGCCCTCTGGAGAATCTGTCGTCATGCTAGTACCAGGAAATTTATTAGTTATAGTGACTCAACACCTACCCAGTCCAATATCCGTACCAATGCAGACAATCAGATTGATTTCTAAAACATCATCCCTCTACCTGCTGCTCAATTCCCATGTTTAATGCCTTCCAATAAAACACCTCTTCATTTAGAACTGTGAGTTCCCTCAGACTGGCTCCTCTTCTAGGTATTATATCTAATTTCCAGATGAATTCTCTGTTTTTAAGACTTTGACTATAAAAAGAACCTTTTTTTGTCTGGAAAGTAGAACACTCATTGTCTAGTAGAGAGTTCGTGAATAAGTGTTTCTTTCGTGTATCGTTGTGGATGACAGAGAAAACATACAGACAATACATCAAATGAGTGACCTCCAATGTTATTTCTGGAAGGTTATATAGCCCATATGTTTCTCTTTTATTTTATGGTGTTACTGTGATTTCCATATCTTGACTCTCCTGGGTGGTATGACAATAAATACAAATGTCTCTATAGGACTCTGAGTTACACATGCTGGTTACATTTCCAGGAGTGGTATAGAGGTATCACTTAGTTTGAATTGTAATTTTTGATCCAACTTTATACTAATTTTCATGATAGCCACAGTAGATAGATTCCATTCCCACTAGAAATAGAGGGAATTCTTTCCCCCTGCATCCTACCCACTTGGCTGCATTTATTTTCTGGGTGTTTGCTGTTCTCAATGGGTTGAAAAGAAATCTCATACGAATTTAACTTGTGCTTTCTCTGTCAGGCTACAGTTCTGAAATTTTTGTAAACTGAATTGTGTGTTTCCTACTTTTTTATGTCTTCTGCTCAATACTTTTGCAGACATGGGTGGATGGAACACTTGGGAGTTTGAGATGTTTCTTTCTTCGTGTATTCTGGATGTTGATCGCAGGGAACGGGAGCAGACACTTTCCCCATTCTGAAGGCTGCCTCTCCACTCTGTCCTGACTGTGCAGACTGACTGACTGGAGCTCCCCACGACGCAGCTCTGAACTGCCATTCTGAGCTGTTGACAGACATCTGGGCTGCTCCTGCCGGCGTGAGTGCCTCAGAATGGGATTTGTATAATACACTCAGATTATGTCAGATCTGCACGTCATTCAAGTTGAATTTATTTTTTCCATAGAGTGGCAGATCAAGTTCCATGTGTGTTAGAGCACAGGCATTTCTCTTGTGCTCTGTCTGTTTTCTGACTTGATGCTTATTTATTAAAATCATGCGGTGAACGAGGGTGACAAGCATGCAGAACTGACGTTCTAGTTCTTTTAGCTGTTCATCTGTTTTGTTTTCACACCTCCCTCATCTCATTCCAGTTCCTCCTACTCAACTCCTTTCTCCCCCCATCTACTCCTCCCTCCTCTATTTCTCTTCAGAAACTAGTGGGCGTCCCGTGGCTATCTTCCGGCCATGTTTATGAAGATGCAGTGAAGCTAGGCAGTTCTTCTGGTGAGGTCACATGAGGCAATCCAGTAGGAGGAAAGGGTCCCAAAAGCAGGTAACAGAGTCAGAGACAGCCCCTGCTCCCACTGTTAGGAGTTCTACAAGACCAAGTTACACAATTGTAATATATATGCATAGGGCCTAGGTCGGTCCCATGCACATTCCCTGGCTGTCTGTTTAGTCTCTATGAGCCCCTATGAGCCTAGGATGGTTGGTTCTGTGGGTTTTCTTGTGCTGTCCTTGACCCCTTTGACTCCCACAATTCTTTCTCCCCCCTTTCACAAGATTGCCTGAACTCCACCTAATGTTTGCCTCTGTGTCCCTGCATGTATTTCCATCAGCTGCTGGGTGAAGCCTCTCTGATGACCGCTGGGTTAGGCACCAATCTATGAGTATAGCAGACTATCATCAGGAAGCGTTTCGTTGACATTTTGCCATTCATGTTTGGCTCGATCCTAGGTCTTTGGGGTACCCCACCTTTGGGTCCTGACCCTCAGGGCTGACCTGCCTCTCATGGTTTAGGTCTCCAACTGGGCCGGTCATCAGTTGGTTATTCCCACAATTTCGGTGCCATCTTTACTCCAGCACATCTTGTAGGCAGGACAAATTATAGGTCGAAAGTTTTGTGACTTTATTGTTGTCTCAGACCCTCTTGCCAGGTTACAAGAGAAGGCCAGTTCAAGTTCCATGTACCCCATTGCTAGGAGTCTTAGTTAGAGGGTCACCCTCATAGGGTCCTGGGAGTTTACATTGCACTGGGTTTCTAGCTCATTCCTGAGATGCACCCGTATTTCAGCTGTCTCTCTCAGTACTCTCTCCCTCCATTCTCCTCCAGCCTGATGCCTCCTGCTCCCATTCTCACTTCTGTTCGGTCACCTCCTCTCATCCCCTGATGATGTCTATTCTAATTCCCCTTCACAGTGAGATCCATGTATCCCCCTTGAGTCCTCCTTTCTTAGCATCTCTGGTTCTGCAGATTGCATGCAATATGGTTATTCTTCATGGCAAATATCCACTCAAAAGTGACTACATGCCATGTTTTTATTACTATTGTTCTGTTATAGAGCTTGAAATCAGAGATAGTGATACCTCCGGAAATTCTATTATTACACAGGACTGTTTTAGCTATTCCTGAGGGGGGGGGTTGTTTGTTTGTTTGATTGATTGTTTTTCCTTATGAAATAGAGTATTGTCCTTTCAAGGTCTGTAATGAATTATGTTGGGATTTTGATGGGGATTGCGTTGAATCTATAGATTGCTTTTGGTGAGATTGTCATTTTTTACTATGTTAATTCTACCTATCCATGAGCATAGGAGATCTTTCCATCTTCTGATATCTTCCCCAATTTCTTTCTTCAAAGACTTGAAGTTCTTGTCATACAGGTCTTTAACTTGCCTGGTTAGAGTTAAACCAAAATATTTTTTCATATTATTTGAGGTTATTGTGAAAGGTGTTGTTTCCTTGATTTCTTTCTCAGCCCATGTATCATTTGTATATAGAAGGGATACTCATTTTTTTTAGTTAATTTTGTATCCAGACACTTCACGGAAGGTGTTTATCAGCTGTAGGCATTCCCTGTTAGAATTTTGGGGTCACTTATGTACACTATCATATAATTTGCTAATACTTTGACTTCTTCCTTTCCAAATTGTATAACTTTAATCTCCTTAAGTTGTCTTATTGCTCCAATTAAAACTGCAAGTACTATATTGGATAGATATGAACAGACCTGGTTTGTCCCTGATTTTAGTATAATTGTTTTAAGTTTCTCTACATTTAATTTGATGTTGGTTTTTTTTTATTACATTAATTTGATGTTGCCTTGTTGTGTATTGCCTTTATTATGTTTAGGTATGTCACTTATATTCCTGATCTCTGCAAAACTTTTATCATGAAAGGGTGTTGGATTTTGTCAAAGGTTTTTTTTTTTCAGCATCTCGTAAAATGATCATGTGTTGTTTTTTTTTTCAGCTTGCTTATATGGTAGATTGTATTGGCTGATTTTCATATGTTGAACCATCCCTACATCTGTGGGATATATGTTGAACCATCCCTGCATCTCTGGGATGAAGCCCACTTGATCGTGGTGGATGATCTTTTTTATGTGTTCTTTGATTCAGTTTGTGAGTATTTTATTGAATATTTCTATATCAAATTTCTTCAGGGTAATTCACCTCTAATTCTTTATTTGTTGAGTCTTTGTGTGGTTTGGGTATCAGGGTGACTGTGTCCTCATAAAATGCATTTGGCAATATTCCTTCTGTTTCTATTTTGTGGGATAATTTAAGGAGTATTGTATTAGCTCTGTTTTGAAAGTCTGGTAGAATTCTGTGCTAAAACCATCTGGCCCTGGGCTTGCTTTGGTTGGGAGACTTTTAATGAATGTTTCTATTTCTTTGGGGATTATAGGTCTATTTAAATTGTTTATCTGGTCTTGATTTAACTGTGGTGAGTGGTACCTATCAAGAATATTATCCATTTATTTTAGATTTCCAATTTTGTGAAATCCAGGTTTTTGAACTATGACCTAATGATTCTTTGGATTTCCTTGGTCTCTGTTGATATGCCCCCCCCTTTTTGTTTCTGATTTTGTTAATTTAGATATTCTCTCTCTCTCTCTCTCTCTCTCTCTCTCTCTCTCTCTCTCTCTCTCTCTCTCTCTGCCTGTTGGTATGGATAAGGGTTTGTCTATTTTGGTTGATTCTCAAAAAAAAATAATTTTTTGTTTCACTGCTTCTTTGTATTCTTCTCTCTGTTTCTATTTTACTGATTTCAGCCCTCAGTTTATTCCCTGCTGTCTATATCTCTTTGCAGTGTCTTCTCTTGTTCTAGAGCATTCGAGTGTGCTATTAAGTCGCTGTTAGGAGATCTCAAATTTCTTTATGAAGGCACTTAGTGCTATGAACTGTCCTCTCAGCACAGCTTCCGTTGTGTACTACCACAAGTTTGGGTATGTGGTTCAGACATTTTCATCGATTTCTAAGGGGTCTTTCTTTTTTTCTCTTTACTTCTTCCTTGATATAGTAATAATTCAGTAGAGACATGTTGTTTCCGGGACTATGTAGGCTTTCTGTTGTTTCTGTTGTTGAGCTCCAGCATTAATCTATGGTAGTCCGATAAGACACGGGGTGTTTCCATTTCCTTATATCTTTTGAGATATGCTTTGTGGCCTAGTATAAGGACAATTTTGGAGAAGATTCTGTGAGGTGCTGAAATGAAGGTATATTCTATTGTGTTTGGGTGAAATGTTCTGTAGATATCTGTTAGTCTCCCACTATCAGTGCATCAGGGGACCAGTAAATGATTTAAGTTATAATAATGTTTCTTTTAAGTGGAAGGAGGGACAGTATGAGCAAGGAAGTCAAGACCATGAGGGGTTCACCCACTGAGACAATGTGCCTGAGCTAATGGGAGCTCACCAACTCCAACTGGACTGGGAGTGAACAATCATGGGATCAAACTAGTTCCTCTGAATGTGGTTGACAGTTGGGGCAGACTGTGGGGCCAACAACAATGGCACTGGTATTTGTCGCATGTACTGGCTTTTGGGATCCTATTCTCTTTGGATGTATACCTTGCTCAGCCTGGATGTAGTGGGGAGGGCCTTGAACTTTCCACAGGGCACGGTGCCTTGCCCTCTCTTAAGATTGGAGGGGGTGGGGGGGACATTGTGTGGAGAGAATGGGAGGGGAGTGGGAGGAGGGGAGGGAGTGAGGATTTGGATTGGTATTTTTTAAAGTAATAAAAAAAATTAAAAAGAAAATATGTGTAATAAAATTAAGACATTTTAAAAATAATGTTTCTTTTATGAACTTGGTGCATAGTTGTTACAAATTGCAATGTCCTCTTGGTATGTTTTTTCTTTAATAAGTATGTAGTGTCCTTCCCAATCTCTTCTGATTAGTTTTGGTTTGAGTTTATTTTGACAGCTATTGAAATGGTTAGTTAAATCAGCTTTTTAGATTCATTTGTACGAGAATGACAGACCCTTGGTCCAACCAACAAAAAGAGAGAGGGGACTCATATTAACAGAGTCAGAAATGAACAGGGAAACATTACAACAGATGAAGAAGAAATTTATAATACCATAATAAAATATTTTAAAAGCCTTACTATGTCATGTTTTATGTAAAACATAAAAGAAATGGATGAATTTCTAGATTCAGCCAAACCACCAAAATTCAACCAAGAAAGAATCAGCAACCTCAACAGACCCAATACCAAAACCAGGGGAAAACACGCCATAAAAAAAGAAAGAAAGTTAGAGGCCTAGATTGCTGATGCACATAGACTCAAAAATGTTCAATAAAATGCTTGCATATAAAATACACACATCAAAAACATTATTCACTGTTACAAAGATGGCCTTATCCCTGTATCCCTGAAATTCAGGCATGGTGATGATGCTAGGTAATATATGTAATAAATCACATAAATGTACTTAAAGATAAAAATCACATGATCTTCTCAGAAGATAAAAGACCTTTGACAAAACCTAAGTTGTCTTCTTGTAAAAGTTACACAGAATGTAGGGCTAGAGGAATATCCATCAACATACTAAAAAATCTATATATGAGAGACAGTGAATGTCTCCCTAAATGAAGAAGAATTGGAGACAATTCTACTGAAATCAGGAGTGAGAGTGGGCTGTCCACTATCCAGAACCCTTCAAAACATTTTGCTTTAAGTACCAGGAGCATTAAGGCAAGAGAGGAAATTAAAGGGATACATATAGGAAAAGAAAAAATCAAACTATCCCTATTTGCAGAAGATATGAGATCCCAAAAAATCTACTAGAAAACTTCAAGAAACAATAAACAAAGTCATAAATGTGGCAGAATATAGAATTGATTTTCCGGAATCAATAGCTTTTCTATAGAGCAACCACAAACATAGAGATAAGGTAGTCATGTGTGCACTCCCACTCACAATATCCTCCAAGAAAATACCTAGGTATCCTCAAGGAAGTAAAGGATCTCTACAATCACAGTTTCACCTCTGAGAAAGGGATATGGAGAGATGCTGGGAAACCGGAAGACAGCTGCGGTAGACAGCTGTTAAAGACAGCTGTTGAAGACAGCTGCTGTAGACAGCTGTTGTAGACAGCTGTTGAAGACAGCTGTTGAAGACAGCTGCTGTAGACAGCTGTTATAGACAGCTGTTGAAGACAGCTGTTGAAGACAGCTGCTGTAGACAGCTGTTGTAGACAGCTGTTGAAGACAGCTGTTGAAGACAGCTGCTGTAGACAGCTGTTATAGACAGCTGTTGAAGACAGCTGTTGAAGACAGCTGCTGTAGACAGCTGCTGTAGACAGCTGTTGAAGACAGCTGCTGTAGACAGCTGCTGAAGACAGCTGCTGTAGACAGCTGCTGAAGACAGCTGTTGTAGACAGCTGCTGAAGACAGCTGTTGTAGACAGCTGTTGAAGACAGCTGTTGTAGCATGGTCCAAGAATGCAGCTGTTTAAGGAGACTTCTGAGAGCTTGTGAGAAAACTCCAAGAAAACAAGACAAGAGTCTTGTGACCTCTGTTCCCCAAATCATGGCCATAGTAGGGAGCTGGGAGGACACTAGAGAAGGATACAGCCGGGTACAAGTGATCTAATCGACAAATTGAGAAAAGGGTTCTATCTAAGGAGAAGAGAGATAAATACAGAAAAAAGAAGGAAGGATGGTAAAATAGCAGTGAGGGCATCTGGAAGGCATAAGGAACTGTGCTATTCACTGTTTTCCTAAGTAAATATTTTTAAAACATACTAAGGCCATGGGCAGTAGAACTGGCAAGAATGCTCAGTGAGTAAAGAGGATTGCCTCCAAATCTCACGACCTGGATTAGGTCGCTGGGTCCCACACAGTAGAATGAAGAACCAACTTCAACCCATTGTCTTCTCCTCTGCACTTGCCAGGGAGACGCTCCTACCATAAAAAAGTAAATAAAGATGTGATCATTTTTTAGAGCTGTAAAGTTGATTTTAACCCAGTTAAACAAATGCAATTTAATAAATATAATGTAGGACACACAGTTAAGCAGAGAAATTGCATGGTCATTTCAGTACTTAAAAAAAAAGCCTTTAGCAAAATTCAACATCCCTTCTGATGCTGGAAATAGAAGGTGCATAGCTCGACAAAATAAAGACTGTGACAACCTGTAGACGTGAGACTGATAGGAAAATTCTAAACATGTCTTCTTAGGTGAGTAAGGCGGCTCAGATGAACAAAGCACCTGCTGCTCGCTCCTGACGGACTGCACAGTGGGAGGAGGGGACTGACTTGGGCCTGCATAAGTTCAATTTACAGTTTGCTTTTGTGTGCACAAACACTTTCCCTGCATGTATCTGTGAAGCACATGTCAGAAGAGAGTGTTGAATCCCCTGAAACTGGAGTTAACTGGTTGTAAAGCTGCCATGAGATGAGAATCCAAGTCCTCTGTAAGAACCATCTCTCCAGTCTCTATCACAGAATTGAAAAATATAACAGAAAGTCTGTTCAAAAAGAACACTTAGTGTGTTCCTGGTTGATGTGGACATTCAAGAAAACAAGCAAAAATCACCAGAACTTCTCTCCAAAGCAGGGAGTGCTGCAAGGGGGAAGGGCGAATGACCAAACAAGGCAGTGGTGAGGCTTCCCTATAAATAGAGAAGTGCAGCTCTCCGCCCAAGACACAGAGGCTCCTTCGTGCACCGGGTAAAAGTGAATGCAAAGTCTAAGCGATTGGAGAGTGCTCAGCCCTAAACAGGACAATGGTCCTATCCCCACCGACCTTCCAGAGAACACAGAAAAAGAGAGCACAGAAAACAAAGGCTGGGAAAGGGGAGAGTGTCACATCCTGCCATCCTATGACATCGCCACTGTAACACAAATACATAGCAGCTAGGCAGACACACACAAGCTTGGGACAGAGGAAGTATCCCTGAGGACCCATCCCTTAGGGAGAAAGTAATGAGCTGTTAATTGTTGACCACATCAACTCTCCTTTTATCTCATAAAGGAAAGCATTTTTTTATTTTTTATTATTTATTTATTTATTTGTTTATAAAAATTTCCACTTCCTCCCCTCCTCCCCATACCCTCCCATTCCCCCCACTCCCTCTCTTCCCCCCTCCCACTCCCTCTCCTCCTCCCTCTCCAGTCCTAAGAGCAGTCAGGGTTTCATGCCCTGTGGGAAGTTCAAGTTCCTTCCCTCTCCCTCCAGGTCTAGGAAGGTGAGCATCCAAACAGACTAGGATCCCAAAAAAACAATACATGCAGACCAAACAAGACCCAGTGCCATTGTAAATGGCTTCTCAGTCGGCCCCCATGTCAGCCACATTCAGAAAATCCGGTTTGATCACATACTCGTTCAGTACCAGTCCAGCTGGCCTTGGTGAGCTCTCATTCAATCAGTCCCCTTGTATCAGTGGGTGAACGCACCCTTCGCGGTCCTGACTTCCTTGTTCATGTTCTCCCTCCTTCTGCTCCTCATTTGGACCTTGGAGGCTCAGTCCAGTGCTCCAGTGTGGGTCTCCGTCTCTATCGCCATCCATCATCGGATGAAAGTTCCCTCTGGTCCTGCCTTTCTTGCTCACGTTTTCCCTCCTTCTGCTTCTCATTTGGATCTAGGGAGTTAAGTCCAGTGTTCCAATGTGGGTCTCTGTCTCTATCTCCATCCATCGCCAGATGAAGGTTCTATGGTGATATGCAAAATATTCATCAGTATGGTTATGGGCCAAGGCCAGTTCAGGCACCCTCTCCTCTGCTGTCCAGGAAACAATCTGGGGACCTCTCCTTGGGCCTGAGAACCCCTCCAGAATCAAGTCTCTTGCAAACCCTAAAATGGCTCCCCTAGTTGAGATATATACTTTCCTGCTCCCATATCCATCCTTCCTCCCCCCTCATCTCATTCCCCCAAGCCATCCCCAATCCTCCCCCTCTCCCTTCTCCCTAACCATCTCCCCTTACTTCCACCCCCACCCCACCCCGCGTGCACCCAAGTTTGCCTGCCAATCTTCTTCCAATATCCAGGAGGATAACTATATGATTTTCTTCAGGTTCACCTTCTTATTTAGCTTCCCTAGGATCACAAATTATAGGCTCAAAGACCTTTAACTATGGCTAGAATCCACTTATGAGTACATACCATATTTCTCTTTTTGGGTCTGGGTTACCTCACTCAGTAAAGCGTTTTCTACGTCCATCCATTTGCATGCAAAATTCAAGATGTCATTGTTTTTTTACCGCTGAGTAAAACTCTAATGTGTATATGTTCCACACCTTCTTTAACCATTCTTCTATTGAGGGGCATCTAGGTTGTTTCCAGGTTCTGGCTATTACAAATAGTGCTGCTATGAACATAGTTGAACAAATACTTTTGTGGTATGTTAGGGAATCTCTAGGGTATATTCCCAAGAGTGGAATTGCTGGGTCCTGAGGGAGGTTGACTCCCAGTTTCCTGAGAAACCGCCACACTGATTTCCACAGTGGCTGCTCAAGTTTACAGTCCCACCAACAATGGATGAGTGTTCCCCTCATTCCACATCCTCTCCAGCATAGGCTATCATTGGTGTTTTTAAGTTTAGCTATTCTGACAGGTGTAAGATGGTATCTCAAAGTTGTTTTGATTTGCATTTCCCTGATCGCTAAGGAGGTTGAGCATGACCTTAACTGTCTTTTGGCCATTCAGAGTTCATCTGTTGTGAATTCTCTGTTCAGTTCAGTACCCCATTTTTTAATTGGGTTAATTAGAGTTTTAGTGTCTAGTTTATTGAGTTCTTTGTATATTTTGGAGATCAGACCTTTGTCTGTTGAGGGGTTGGTGAAGATCTTCTCCCAGTCAGAAGGTAGTCTTTTTGTCTTACTGACAGTGTCCTTTGCTTTACAGAAGCTTCTCAGTTTCAGGAGGTCCCATTTATTCATTGATTCTCTTATTGTCTGTGCTACTGGGGTTCTACTTAGGAAGTGGTCTCCTGTGCCTATATCTTGTAGACTACTTCCCACTTTCTCCTCTATCAGGTTCAGTGTGGTCAGATTAATGTTGATGTCTTTAATCCATTTGGACTTGAGTTTTGTGCATGGTGGTAGATATGGATCTACTTTCATTCTTCTACAGGTTGACATCCAGTTATGCCAGCACCATTTGTTAAAGATGCTTTCCTTCTTCCATTGTATACCTTTAGCTCCCTTGTCAAAAATCAGGTGTTCATAGGTTTGTGGGTTAATATCCGGGTCTTCTATTCGATTCCATAGGTCGACTTCTCTGTTGTTATGCCAATACCGAGCTGTTTTCAATACTGTCGCTCTGTAATAGAGTTTGAAGTCAGGGATGTTAATGCCTCCAGTAGTTCCTTTATTGTATAAAACTGTTTTGGCTATCCTGGGTTTTTTGTTTTGCCATATAAACTTGATTATTGTTCTCTCGAGGTCTGTGAAGAAGTTTGATGGGATTTTGATGGGGATTGCATTGAATCTATAGATTGCTTTTGGTAGAATTGCCATTTTTACTATGTTGATCCTCCCAATCCAAGAGCAGGGGAGGTCTTTCCATCTTCTGGTATCCTCCTCAATTTCTTTCTTCAAAGACTTAAAGTTCTTGTCAAATAGGTCTTTTACTTCCTTGGTTAGAGTTACCCCAAGATATTTTATGCTATTTGTGGCTATCGTGAAAGGTGATGTTTCTCTGATTTCCCTCTCTGCTTCTTTATCCTTTGTGTATAGGAGGGCAGCCGATTTTTTGGAGTTGATCTTGTATCCTGCCACATTACTAAATGTGTTTATCAGCTGTAGGAGTTCTTTGGTAAAGTTTTTGGGGTCACTTATGTACACTATCATATCGTCTGCAAATAATGAAAGTTTAACTTCATCCTTTCCAATTCGAATCCCCTTGATCCCCTTATGTTGTCTTATTGCTATTGCTAGAACTTCAAGCACTATATTGAAGAGATATGGAGAGAGTGGACAGCCTTGTCGTGTTCCTGATTTTAGTGGAATGGCTTTGAGTTTCTCTCCATTCAGTTTGATGTTAGCTGTCGGTTTGCTATATATTGCTTTTATTATATTTAGGTATGATCCTTGTATCCCCAATCTTTCCAACACCTTTATCATAAAGGGGTGTTGAATTTTGTCAAATGCTTTTTCAGCATTCAATGAAATGATCATATGGTTTTTTTCTTTCAGTTTACTTATATGATGGATTACATTGGTAGATTTGCATATGTTGAACCAGCCCTGCATCTCTGGAATGAAGCCCACTTGATCATAATGGATGATTTTTCTAATGTGTTCTTGGATTCGGTTTGCCAGTATTTTATTGAGAATTTTTGCGCCGATGTTCATGAGTGAGATTGGCCTGTAATTCTCTTTCTTGGTTGTGTCTTTGTGTGGTTTTGGTATCAGGGTAACTGTAGCTTCATAAAAAGAGTTTGGCAATGACTCTTCTGTTTCTATATTGTGAAATACATTAAGGAGTGTAGGTATTAGCTCTTCCTGGAAGTTCTGGTAGAATTCTGCATTGAAACCATCTGGTCCTGGGCTTTTTTTGGTAGGGAGGTTTTTAATAACAGCTTCTAATTCTTCACGACTAACTGGTCTATTTAGATTGTTCACCTGGTCTTGGTTCAACTTTGGTATATGGTACTTATCTAAAAAAACGTCCATTTCTTTTACATTTTCCAATTTTGTGGCATACAGGCTTTTGTAGTAAGATCTAATGATTCTCTGAATTTCCTCTGTGTCTGTGGTTATGTCCCCCTTTTCATTTCTGATCTTATTAATTTGTGTGTTCTCTCTCTGCCGTTTGATTAGTTTGGATAGGGGTTTGTCAATCTTGTTGATTTTCTCCAAGAACCAACTTTTTGTTTCATTGATTCTTTGGATTGTTTTCTGTGTTTCTATTTTGTTGATTTCAGCCCTCAGTTTGATTATTTCCAATCTTCTACTCCTCCTGGGTGAATCAGCTTCTTTTTTTTCTAGAGCTTTCAAGTGTGCTGTTAAGTCTCCAATATGTGCTTTCTCCGTTTTCTTTAATTGGGCACTTAATTAATTGGGCACTAAGTCCTCTTAGCACTGCTTTCATAGTGTCTCATAGGTTTGAGTATGTTGTGTCTTTATTTTCATTAAATTCAAGGAAGACTTTAATTTCTTTCTTTATTTCTTAAAGGAAAGCATTTAATTGGGACTGGTTCAGAGGTTTAGCCCATTATCATCATGGGAGAAAGCAAGGCAGTGTGCAGGCAGACGTGGTGCTGAAGAGGGAGCTGAGAGTTCTTACGTCTTGATCCACAGGCAGCAGAAAGAGACAGAACCAATCGGCCTGGTTTGAGCATACTCCCCGTGACACACTTTCTCCAGCAAGGCCGCATCTCCTAACAGCGCCGTCCGTATGAGGTAATGGAGACATTTTTCTTCAAACCACTGCGGTTTCCCTGTCAGTTTCACTTCCAGCCTCTCCTATCTGAACTTCCTTCAAATGTTTTATTCATGAACCTATTTTACACCCCAGTCATAGCCTGTCCCCATTCTCTCCTCCCAGTCTCTTTCCCCCATCCCCCCTCCTCTTCCTTCTCCATCCAGGAAAGGACACATCTCCCCTGAGTATGAATAAAATGTGGCGTATCTTCAGGCTGCAGTAAGACTAAGCACCTTCCCACGTGTCGAGGCTGGGCAAGGTGGCCCAGGATGTGGAGTAGGGTCCCGAAAGCTAGTGAAAGAGTGGGAGCCAGCTCCTGTTCCCGTTGTTAGGAGTCCCGCATGAGGACTGAACTCCACAACTGTAACATATATGCAGAATGCCTAGGTCAGTTCAAACTCTGCAAGCCCCTATGAGCCCAGGTTAGTGGATTGCGTGAGCCTTCCCATGGTGTCCTTGACCCCTCTGACTCCTACACTCCTTTCTCCTCCTCCTCCCCAGGATTCCTGAGTTCCATCTAATGTTTCACTGTGGATCTCTACATCTGACTCCATCAGTTGCTGGATGCTGCCTCTCTGATGACGATTGGGTCAGGCACCATTCTGGTCTCAGGAGATGACCAATTCAGGCTTCTTATCCACTATTGCTATGAGTCTAAGCTGGGATTCTCCCCATAGATCCCTGGGAGATTCCCCTACCCCAGGCTTGACCATAGCAACTCTTATAAGGAAAGCATTTAATTGGGGTGGTCTGCTTACAGTTTCAGAGGTTCAGTCCATTATCATCGTGATGGGAAACATGGCGGCATGCAGGCAGACAAGATGCTAACTTCCTATTGGCTTGCAGGCAACAGGAAGTCAACTGACACACTGGGCAGTTTCCTGAGCATAGGAAACCTCAAAACCCATATCCACAGCGACACACTCTCTCCAACAATGCCACACCTCCTAACTGTGTCACTCCATAGGAGATTATGTGGGCCAATTACATTCAAACCGCCCCAAAAGGGAAAATTAAAAACAAAAACAAAAGGAAGAAAGTCGGACAGTAATCTTGATCACTCTGGGTTTCAGATAGAAACATCTGCACAAGCAGGTATCGTTAAATATAGGAAGTTTCTGCATCAGAATTTGCCAGATGGAGACATTTTTACCCTTTAAGTATAACCCTTCTCCATGTGCCTGTAAACAACGCCCCTACATCCTCACTCCTTTAAGCAGCCCCAGTTAAACTCACTGTTTGACCAAACGAGATGAGTAGAATCTCTTCTTCTCACTCTATCTCTGATAAACAGACATTTCTCCCAGGTGAAGTTCATACAAGAGGCTCCCCCTTCCTTCCCCCAGCCCATCTCAACCCACTACAACCCTGCATTGTGAAGTAAGGGCAGGCATAGTGACGTCACAGGCCACCACCTACCCTCTCTTTCTCTCTTTCTGGACACCCTGGGTCTTGACTAGTCTTTTCTATGGGCACCCCAAAGAGAAGAGGTCCACCTTGTCATCAAACAGCCTCGTCAGGCCACCTACAGCCATGAACGTCAGTGGGCACCCAATGCCCCAGCCCTCTTCAGAGACTTCTAGGCCTCTTGCCCTGAACAGCAGTACACTCCTGGTGAACAAGAGTCTACAGCAAGACTCCCTCAACATGGTTGGTGCCAGCCTCCCACCAAAGACAGGTGCTGTGGTTATTGACATGGGCTCAGGCACCTGTAAGGTGGGCTTTGCAGGACATTCCCAACCCACCTACACCGTGGCCACCATCCTGGGTTGCCAGCCCAAGAAACAGGCTACCAAGGGCCAGTCAGAGCTGGAAACTTTCATTGGGGAGGCGGCCCGCTCCCGCCCAGAGCTGAGGTTGGTGAAACCGATCCGCAACGGCATTGTGGTGGACTGGGAAGCTGCCGAACTAATCTGGCGACACATCCTGGAACATGATCTCAGAGTGGCCACCCAGGACCACCCTCTCCTGTTCTCAGATCCACCTTTCAGCCCTGTCACTAATCGTGAGAAGCTAGTAGAAGTGGCCTTTGAGTCTCTGCATTCCCCAGCCGTATATGTGGCATCTCAATCTGTACTGTCAGTCTATGCCCACGGGCGTGTTAACGGACTTGTTGTGGACACTGGCCATGGAGTCAGCTATACAGTGCCAGTTGTTCAGGGATACAACCTACCCCATGCCATCCAACGCTTGGACCTGGCCGGCAACCATCTTACAGCCTTCCTAGCAGAGATGCTTCTGGGTTCTGGCTTCTCATTGCAACAGGAGGACCTGGACTTGGTGGAGAACATCAAACATCACTACTGTTATTTGGCCTCAGATTTCCAAAAGGAGCAGGCTCGTCTGGATCAGGAGTGTAAGCAGACCCTGAAGCTGCCAGACGGACGGACTGTCACTCTGGGAAAGGAGCTATTCCAGTGCCCAGAGCTCCTATTCCATCCCCCGGAGATACCAGGACTGTCACCCATGGGCCTCCCAGCCATGGCTGAACAGAGCCTCATCAAGGTGCCCCGGGAGCTACGGTCCCATGTGGCCCAGAATGTGCTCCTGTGTGGAGGCTCCTCACTCTTCACTGGCCTGGAGGGTCGCTTCAGGGCAGAGCTCCTGCACTCTCTGCCACCTGAGGACCACGTGGTGGTGATGGCCCAGCCCAACAGGAATCTCTCAGTGTGGATTGGAGGCTCCATTCTGGCATCGCTGCAAGCTTTCCAGTCCTGCTGGGTCCTGCGCGAACAATATGAAGAAAGGGGACCTCAGGTCGTATACCGAAAATGTTATTAACAGGGTCAAGGTGGAAAGGACTTAGTAAGTAAAGATTTCTTGCTAAGCAAACTCAGTCCTGCTACCTTCCGGCTCTATCCCAGACGACGCATGCTCTCATTACGTAACTGGCCTCCAATCTCCAACAGAGCCCTCAACCCTTGCCCTCCCATCTCCAACCCCCCATGCCCCCGGTGTCTTCTCCTCCAAACATCCCTGACAGGAAACTACCCTAAAGTATCCGTGACCATCCTTCTGAGAGACCCTAATTCTAGTCCCTTAAATATACTTCTCTCATAACAAACCCCAAAACAACACCGTCTTTTAGTCCTGTCAGCCCACATTCCAGGGAGCTGCAGCCTGTCCATCTGACATATCTGAACATTACCAAAATACCCTCAGAATCACACACGTGCACGCCTGTACACACACACACACACACACACACACACACAACGTCCTCCCCAAATCTCCATGGACTCTTAAAGGCTGTTAGGTCATTCCCCTTGATATATTTCCTCAACCCCTCCAAACCATTCCCCCAAAAAGTCTTCACAAGATGTCTACATACCACACCCCAGAATTCTTCCAAGAATGCTCCAACTCTACTCACCCTCCATGACTACACCCTTATTTGTACGTGTATACAATGTGTCTTCATGTCCACTCCCCCCAGTTCCCCTCCAGTGCCTCCTAGAGCCCTCCACCACATTATCCTTCCAACCTCATGACTTCTTTTCATTGCCCATTGAGTCCACTGAGTCAATGCTGGCCAAGTCTGCGCGAGTGTAGAACTATCCACTGTCGTGTAGGCATCCTAGCAGAGAACACTTTGCTGAAAAAGAACTCGTTCTCTCTAAGGCTCCTCAACTTAGGGGTGGGGCTGCGTGAGCCCCCTCTTCCATCTATTCTGGAATGTTGAGTGGCTTGATCTTACACAGGTCTTGTGTAGACAACCGCAGCTGCTGTGAGCTCATAAATGCAATGACTCTGACATGTCTGGTCTCGGCACTCTGGCCATCCGCAGGGTCTCTGTATTGCTTGCCATCCACGGCAAAGCGAATCTCCGATGAGGAACTAAAGCTGCACCAGTCTATCAGCACTGGGCAGGAAGGGTGTCAGGAGTGTGGGCCACTCACCCTCGGCTAACCACACCCCTTTGTTCTCTCCAGACTCCACAGATGAATACTAAATTTCCATCCACCATGTTCAAGATCCACTGGCATCTAAAACTCAGCCCTGAAACTCTCCCCTTCCCATCACGGTACAGCGCTCCCGACCTTGCCCTCACGACCCTGTAATCACAGGGTCTCACAGCTCATATCCATCAATACGCCCAAAGGGCACCAAGACCCCAGATTTTAGAATGGTCCCTACTGCTCAAAGCTGACGTAATTGTTTCCACTAGGGACAATCCCACATGGCCACCTTACAAGGATGCTTTCAGACTCTCTTCCTCCCCCCATCACATCCTCCCAGAAAGACTCTGAACCCCCAGATTTTGGTCATAATACATATGCATTTGAGGGGCATCCTTTGCTGAACCGGTTAACAACTACTAAGCCCTCTTCTGTGTTATAATCTCCCAACCGCTTCGCCATGGCCCCTCTCCAAAGACACTCTTCCAGGGTCTTCCCATGTTGAACCCCCAGAACTCCCTTCTCGGGAACTTCTACATGTTTTCTGGAATTCACCACATGACCAATTCCCAGTTGCCCTGTTATTAGCCCAGACTTGGATATCAATGGGTAACAAGGTCCTCAAGAGCTATCCATTAAACTATAACCCTCGGGCAGATGTTCCAGGTGAGAAACACCTGGACAAGGGCTCCCTTCACCTGCCCGTATACATGTCTCTAAAGGCCAGTTGTCCTAGCGAGTCCCAGTCCCATTGCCTTTCATTCATTCAAAGCTGAACACCATGACTTTAGATTGATGCTCAGTCTGTGACTTCAACACAGCCTCAGGGAATTTCTCTGCCCTGGGACCCCGAGACTTCTCCAGCCCAGCTCTGTTCTTGCTGAGCCTGCGGTAGGAACCCAGTTCGTCCCCAGAAGCACCTGGAGTCCACTCGGGAGGTAGGACCTTGCGCACCCAGTCCTCCAGTAGAGACTAAGGGACATCAAGACCCAACCAGAAACAGGGGACGTGTGTGTCCAGTTTGTTTTTACAATAAACAGATTTCGCTGGAGAATATTCAAGTCTAGTCCAGGCCTTCATAGGCCTTCATAACCCTCAGCTGGAAGTGTCGTTCTCTCATAGGCCGCTGCCGAGCTGCTCACATGCATGTCTATGTGTCTGCCGGCATCCCTAACAGCTTTTGTCTTGTGCTGTGGTTGCATGTGTGTGTGTGTGTGTGTGCATGTGTGGTGTACATGCACATGTGTATGCAGGATCTAGAGGAGGCTGCTGACTGTCCACCTCTATCATTCTCTGCCTTCTTCCTTTGAAGCAGGGCTTCTCACTGAACCTGGAGCTAGACTGGCACCAGCAAGGGTGGCGGGCAGCAGACTGTCAGCCTTAGCGATCCTTTCTGCCTCCCCATCCACACTCCCAGCACTGGGCTTAGAGACCTAACTTGTTACATAAATACTGGGAATTTTTTTATTTTGTTTTTCTTTTTCTTTCTATTTTCTAGACAGAGTTTTTCTGTGTAGCCCTGGCTATCCTGGAACTCACTCTGTAGCCCAGGCTGGCCTCGAACTCAGGTATCTGCCTGTTTCTGCCTGCTGAGTGTTGGGATTAAAGTCATATGCTACCACGCCCAACAATGCTGAGAGTTTAACTCAGGTCCCTACATTTATACAGCAAGCATTCTTACTCCCAGCTGCTGTGCTGTTTTTAAAACAGGGTCTCATATTCTCCAAAGCACTCTACACATCCTACACAGCACACATATGTAACACTCAACACACACACACACACACATCACATACATCACGCACGTGTACACATATCGCGCACAGCACTTTCACACACACGCCTTTCTGTTCTCTAACTCTCCTAGAATAATCCTATTTTCATGTCCATTGGTGGTTTGCCTGCATGTGTGCCTGTGTGAGAATCTCGGGTCCCACAGAACTGTGGTTACAGACCATTGTAAGCCACCATGTGGGTGCTGTGAATGGAATCCAGGTCCTCCGGAATAGCAGCCAATACTTCCAACCACTGAGCCCTCTGCAGGCCCCTAACACCACTCTTACATGCTAATTTTCCAGAATATAAATACGCATATTTGTGGATCAGTCTAACTTGGCCCACAAATCTGCCGTCAAAAAACAGGTGCACAGAGAGAACGCTAAGTATTTGTCTTTATGAGTCTGGGTTACCTTGCTTAATATCTTTCCTAGCTCTACCCATTTTCCTAGAAATTTCAGTTTTGTTTCTATGGCCGAACAAAAGACTACAAACAGGTAAAGAGGGAGCCAGGTGGGGCAGGGAATCCGCCGAAACTTCACGTGAAGCGGCCTTCAGGGAATCTGCTCCTTTGTGTGATGCTTTTTCCTTCTTTTCCCTTTTCCTCTCTTTTATTAAAAATAGATTCTTTGTTCATACAGTTTATCCTGATTAGTTTCTCCTCCCTTGGCTCCTCACAGCTCCTCCCCACCCCCACTCCATCCAAACCCACTCCCTTTCTGTCTCCCACTAGGAAAGAACAGGTTTCTAGTAGGGAACAGCAAACATAATGAAGTAAAATAACAAGTGAAAACAGGTATGCTAAGTTTTCAATGAGAACAAAATGTCATTAATGTTTAAGAAGAAAAAAGTAGAGGGAGGGAGGGAGGGAGGGAGGGAGGGAGGGAGGGAGGGAGGGAGGGAGGGAGGGAGGGAGGGAGGGAGGAAAGATGGGAGATGGGGAGATGGGAGAGAGGACGGCAGGACCAGGTTGTTTTTCATTCTCAGCTAAGAATTGAGACTCACCCTAAATCTGCCAGGTAATCAAGAGCAGACACTTTTTTGCTCTTCCCACCAGGGGGCAGCACCTTCAAGTTCAAAAAGACCATGGTAACTGCCTTTAACACTGTGCTTCTCAACCATCCTAAAGCTGTGACCTTTTAATACAGTCCTTATATAATGGTGACCCCCACACGCCATAAAAATATTTCCATTACTACTTCATAACTGTAGTTTTCTACTGTTATGAATCATAATGTAAATATCTGTGTTTTCCGATGAACTCCAGCAGCCCCTGTGAAGGGGTCGTTTGAGGGTCCCAACCCACGGTTTGAGAGCAGCTGCTTTTACACAACAGGATCACAGGCAAGAGCAGTGACATCGGGAGAAAATCCTTCCAGATGAGAAGAGAGTGGGTAGTGGGGAAAGTGGGAGGGGGTGGAGAGGAAGAGGGAGGTTGAGAAGGGGGACATAGAGGAAGACAGAATGAAAACCAGAACTGAAGATGGGGGAGGGATGTGCTGGGTACAGGAAGAAAGGGAGGGGCAGGAGTAGAATGGGGTGTGGATTCCATCAAAACTGTATGTGTGTCTGAAATTATCAAAGAATAAAAAGAAAATAGGCTGTCTCAGATGCCACAGGAAGTGGGGAGTGTCCAGAAAACCCACCTTCCCCCAGTCTACTAGGACACCCACAGACCCTCATTCAAACCAAAGTGAGACTTCCGGCAACTCTAATAATTCTCTGGGTCAGAACATTCATCTACAACCCTCAGAGATGGAGCATTCCCATTTACATACTCCCAGTGACGAATGCTATTAGAACTCTGACCCCCTCGTGTGAACCCTTAGGCTCCACACAGCACCAGGACCTAAGCCAGTTTATCTAGACTCTCACAGCTGCCCACAGACACACACACACACACACACACACACACACACACACACACGCTAGAGCCCATGTGCCCTCAGTCCCACATTTCCCAGCTCCCTCAATTTCTGGTTAAAGTCATTCACAAACATGCATTCATCACACACAGTGATCTAAGAAAATCAAGTCAAGACACGGAGTCTCTGCCTTCCAAGTTCTTGTGACAGGGACTCTGTTTTAGACTTATTTTCTCCAACTTCCAGTTAACCTGGTATCTGTCCCCTTCACAGCTCCCCAAGCCTTGGGGATTCTGAAGACCCCAGAATCCATCCTCTCTTTCTCCAGCCTTCTGATCTCAGCCCAGCCCCTTGTCTTGTAGGAACCTTCAAGAGTGTGTGTGTTTGTGTGTCCGTGTGTGTGTGACATATGAATGTGTAGGTGTGGGGGTGCACACACTTGTAAACTTGTGTGCAGAGGCCAGAGACATTGGGTGTCCTGTTCTATCACTCTTTGACTTCTTCCCTTGAAATGTGGTCTCTTGCTGAATCTGAAGCTTGTCATTTCCGCTAGGCTGACTAGCCAGTGAGCCCCCAGGATCTGCCCATCCCCTGCCTCCCAGTGCCGGGTTACAGGCGCTCACCACCACACGCGGCTGTTACATGGGGACTGGGAATTCAAAACAGTCTGTCATGCTAGCATAGTGAGCAAGCACTCTTCCCCACTGAGCCACCTTCTCAGCCCTTGAGCCTTCTCTTAGGACCCTCCCCACTACATGGGAGACCATTACAAAGCACTTAAAAATCCTAAGTCAGACATATTGTTCCTGCTCAGAACTTCCTGGTGAAATCTGATCACATGCAAACCAAGTTATTCCCATCTCTCTTTGACTGTTCTTCCAAACCCCCTCTACTAAGTCTTGCTTGCACTTTTTCTTCTGGTATATAGGGTGCATGCACCTCTCCAATTCATCTTGGAATCTTCAGCCTAAGAACCTTTGAAGGTGACCTTTTGGAACACAGGAAATATGGTTAAAGGAACGCACTAGGGTGTGCCCTAGTTCAATCTGACTTGCTGGCAACCTAGAAAAAGATTAGGCTATGTGTCATGGTGTAGTTCAGGACAAATGGAGGCAGAAGACCAGAGTTCAAAGTCATCCTTGCCGACATAGCCTAAGGCTAGCCTAGGCCCAAAAGGAGGAAGGGGTGAGCGAGATGACTCTGTTAGTAAAAACTTGCCTCACAACAATGAGGACCTGAGTTTGGATCCCAAGAGCCCAGGGAGAGAGAGAGATGAGGGAGGGGAAGAGGGAGAGAAAGAGAGAGAGAGAGAGAGAAGAAAGAGAGAGAGAATGAAGAAAGGAAAAAGAAAGAAGGGGGAAGAGAAAGAAAGAAAAAAGAAAAAAGACAGAAGAGAGAGGGAGGGAGAGAGAGAGAGAAATGAAGGAAGGAAGGAAGAAAAAGGAAGGGGGAAAGGAGAGAGAGAAGAGTGGAGTTACATATAATGGCACGTCCCTGTAATCTCAGCAATATTAAGATAGAAGGCAGAACAGGTGGATCGCTGGAAGTTCCTAATCTATGTGGCAAAGTTCCAGGTCAATAAGAGATCTTGTCTCAAACAGAAAACACAGAAGGTGCTTAAGGACCTATCCTGAAGGTTTTCCTCCAGCCTCCACACGGGTCTGGACAGTTCATATGAGCACCCCCACACAAACAGATAGAGACTCACTAAAATTAATGAGGAAATAAGTTCTGGGGAGAAAGTTCATTGGTCAAAACTGCTTGCCGTTCTTCCAGAGGATTCAAGTGTGTTTCTCAGTACCCACATCGGTGTACACAACTGTCTAAAATTTCAGCTCCAGGGAGTCTGACACCATTTTCTGGCCTCTTAGGAACCCACACATCTGTGCACGTGCATGTACTTAAAAATCAAATCTATTTGAAAAGTTGTACTGGCTGTGTATCACAGCCTTTTTAGCTTCCCTTGGCATTATTGAAGCTACGAAACATGAAGCGAAATGGGAGACGTCACAGAAGGGCATTGCATCCTTCTCTAGGGTTTCTGGTGGACTTAGAAACTCGGTTTCTTTTGCTGTAGTTACGATAAAACGTACTGACAAAAGCAACTTAGGGAAGAAAGGATTTGTTTTTGCTGCCACAATCAGGAACAGGATTTGCACAAGCTGCTGCTTAGCTCCCTTTCTGCATTGTCCACAGCCCAGCTCCCCTGCTGAGAATGGCGGTGTCGGTTAAGTCAAAATCCTCCCCTGCAGGCAAGCACAGAAGCCCCTCTCCCAGGTGGCCCTAGGTTCTGTCAGGTTGAGGATTAGCACTAACTGTTGCAGGATGGTTGTATCCTGTCAGTTGAACATGTCGCTACATAATATCCTTGATTTGGAGATTAAGCACTGCTTTAGGAGATACATCTGAGGATCAACTTGACAAGGGTGGATGTGTGCCAGTGAGCTCCATGTATCACACTGGCTGGCTCGTGCTACCCAGAGGTTAGGTAGGTTAAATACTAGATGTTTCTGTGGAGATATTTTTAAGTAGAAGTAAGCTTCACAGCAATAAAGTGAGCAATGTAGATGGTCATCCATAACAGGGCACACCTCATCTTAATAAAAGAGTCTCAGATGCAGGCAGTACTCCCTGCTTCTTTGCAATACCCTTAGTAAAGTATTCTGGGAAGAGGAAGTGGAGGTGGATGGGAAGAGGAGAAAGAGGAAGGAAAGAAGGAAAAGAATAGGAAAGGAAGAGGCGGGAAAGGATCTTGAAGCACATTTAATAAAAAAAAAAATCAGAGAGAGAAATTGGGGTTCATCCTAAAGACCTGAAAAGCAAAGCAGTCAGCCACTGGCTCTTACCTCTACCTCAGTCAGAAATGGCAATCCTGCCTCCGGGAGTCTTAGAATGAGACTGAGACTGAGAGCTGTCTCCTCCCATTTTATAATCCTCTCTAGGGCAGGGGTTAAAGGCGTGCACCACCATGATTAAAAGCATGCACAGCCTAGTCTTTATGGCAACTAGTGTGGCTACTGGGATTAAAGGTGTGTGTTACCATTACCTGGTCGGTAAGGCTGACCAGTGGGGCTGTTTTACTCTCAGATCTTCAGGCAAGCATTATTTATTAAAATACAAATGAAAACTGAAATACCACTACAGGATCTATCCTACACCTGAAGAAAATATATCTCCCTCCTCCTCCTCTTCCTCCTCTTGCTGCACCCATCAGCTACCTATAAACCTTCATGGAAAGTCAGGGCTTCATGAGCTACTCCCACCTCTGTGACTGACTGCCAAGCTGGATCTTTTGCAGGTCTTATGCTGCAGGTAATCAAAGATGCCAAGTTGAGTGTGGCACCACATTGTGTCTGGAAAATAGTGTCTACTCCTCCATTCTTCTTTTACATATTTTCCTGCCCCAAGGTGTTCTCCGGGGCAATACAGTGTCCCCTCTAAGGACCCAGCATTCACTTATAACATTCACTCATGGTCAGCACTCTGGCTGTTTCCGAGTCTCTGCAGTTACCGCAGCAAAAGGAAGTTTCTCTGACCAAAGCTGACAACAGCACTGAGCTATACTGTGAGTCTCACCGATCCCTGGCTTCTCCCACAATCCTGGGAGGTAGTGGGACAAGTTGCCACATCAGTTCTATGCAGAGAGAAACGGAAGGCCAGCAGTTGAATGAAAGCCAGCTGGAGCCCACTCCTCTCTGTGTGGGATCCTAAGCCTCCATCACAGTTCCTGGCCTTCCTCTCTCCTCCTCAGGCCTGTGATGAGATGACAGCCGGGACGCTTGGGTGGGACGGGAGCAGGACGAACCCCTGCAAGGGGGTCCCCAGAATGTACAGTGTGGGGGGAGTCCCCATGCTTTCATGAGGACCACACTGGTGACCCGAGGAACAGGGCAGTGGTCCTTCCCGCCCCCGTTTCACACTCTGCAGAGGCTTCAAGCACAAACATGTCCTGCCCACCCTTCCACTTTGTGGTCCGGAGCTCACTGACATATTTAACTGGTGATCTCCAATCCAAGGAGACCCTGTCTCGAAACTAAATATGACACCAGAGACACAGTTCAGCAGGAAGAGATGCTTGCTACACAAGCCTGTGACCTGAGTTCAATTTCCAGGTCCCACATAAAGGTGAAAGGAGAGAACTGACCCCACAGTATACCCTCCTGACCTTTACACATGTGCCAAGGCGTGATTGCTGCCCCCATAACTATAATAATGATCATCATCATCATAATAATAATAACAATAATGCATTACTATTATTATCCAGTGGAATTGTACTGTAAACAAAAGTCCTTAGGAATTATCCACTGGCCTCCACACCCACATACACAACAGCATACACTTGCAATTTTTTAAAAATAAAACCAAAGAAACCTTTTTTTTTTTTTTTTTTTGCGGGCAGTGGCGGTATACAGCTTTAATCCCAGCACTCAGGAGGCAGGAGCAGGCAGATCTCTGAATCTGAGGCCAGCCTGATCTACAGAGCAAGTTCCAGGACAGCTAGAGCTACCCATAGAAACCTGGTCTCAAATAAATAAATAATGGAAATTGAAGCCAGCCTCATAGGAAGAATTCACGCATAGCACTGTAAACCTGGTCAAAAGCCCATTGCTATGAAGTGATCGAACCCAAGGAGAATCTCCTGCTGCTCTGTCAAGTGGACATGGCGCCAAATGGCCTCTGAGGGTCATAAACGAGTGCTGCTCTCAGTCTGGGTCAGAGACGCGCTTCACCCTGCAGTGTGAAACGGTCAATGCAAAGATTCAGAACTGATCACGTGACTGCTCAGCCCTACCTGGGACACCGACGTCACCCCTCCACAGACCTGGAAACTGCAAGGAGAACAGACTCAGTCTAAGCGCTGGAAGGTGCCGCGAAATGTCTTCAGGACAGGACATGGACACTGCGCTCACGAGTTCACAGCAGCTAAAGTTAGCTGCAGGAGACGGGGCCCACCAGCATTCCACCGCGGATAGGGAAGGGGCTCGCCAGACCCCACTTCTTCCTGAGGGCCTGCCGGCCGCCGTTAACTGCTGTTGGGGGGATGGAGAGCGCTCTCCTTCGGTGGCATAGCCACTGGCTAGTAGCCCCCATTCCTGTAAATAACCTTCATTAACGCGAGTGCAAGCAACCGTAATTAAACTCCGTGCACCGCAGAAGAGCAAAGGTGAGGAAGTAGGGCCCGAATTTGTTGAGAGGCAAAGGTTCTGGGGACAGGGGAGGGGATAACGGAATGGGAGGGTGAGAGAGAGAGAGAGAAAGACATGTGTACATGTATGGACCCACCAAAAGCTGGGAGAAGGAATGAACGAGGCTTTTTGCAAACGGACCTTTTCTGAAAACAAGGCATCAGAGACAAATTCTAAACATTGAAAACCAGTCAGGCTAGGGAGAGGCATTCCAGGCAGAGGGAACATCAAGTGGAAAGACCAGAAGCAGAAAAGGACTTTGATGTCGGGGTACTGATCAGGACCCATTGCTGTCACGTGGGGTGAGGCAAGGCAGGCTGCAGAAGATCCGTCTCCCCAGCTGTTCGTGAGAATCACAATAAGGAAGGTTCTGTCCGACAAATGCTAAGGTAGTGCCGGGGAGACAGCTCCCTTAGAGTGCTTGCTGCCCACACACGCCTGTAACCCCAGCAGTCATGGGCAGAAACAGAAAGACGACTTCATGGCTGCCAGCCTCGCTCTAGCTTTAGTGACAGTTCCTGCGCACATGCGCACACACACACACACACACACACACACACACACACACACACACACCACAAATAGAAAGTCCGGGGAAAGCATTGGATTAGATCAGAGAACCAGGCAATAAGCCCACTTCCAAGGTGACAGACCATCAGAAGACATTAGTTCCAGAGCATGTCTAAGCCTCCACATCCTCCAAACCACCCCCAGTCTTGCGTAGCACCTTATCCTCAGCATCACTAGCTAGAGCCATGGTACCTCGTATTTTGAGTTCTTCCTGTTTACCTGGGCCTGCTCGATTTTCTCTGGGGCTATTCCTGACCACTTCCTCACTGACGAGACTCCTCCAACCTCAGCCAGTTCCTTAACCTTCCAACATCTGCCACAAGCATCTGATACCTGTCCCTTCCACTCTTGTCAAAAACGATTACTTACTGGAAGAAAAGTGATAAAAGGAAAAGGTGGAAAAAGAAAAAAAAAAAAAAACCCGCTCAGCAAGTAAATTAGATGTTTGTGTTTCCCAGGGGCAAGTTGAATAGTGGAATTTTACAGCTCCAAGTTCAGCTAACAGAATCTGCCTCAGTCCTATTATATAAGACGGAGAGTGATCAAAAAACACATTTTATCAGCCTCTGACCTCCACACACATGTTCACACCAGTGCACCTACACGCACGTGTGAATACGCACCTGCATAACACACATTCCTTCCCTGGGATCCTCCTTTGCTCTTCTGTTGCTGTGATGATACACGAGCCAAAGGCAATGTGGGGAGGAAACCATTTCTATCTTACAGGTACAGCCCATCACCAACAGAAGCCGGGACTTTTCTTGATTGACAGTTGAGGGGGGAGGTCAAACACACTGTAGGTGGCTTGCTAGTGGTCCCAGGTGCTTCAGGAAAGCAGACTGAGCTTCTGCTTCAGTTCCTGGCCCCAAGTCCCTGCCCTGACTTTTCCTCCATGATGGAGTGTTACCTGGAAGTGTAAAGTGAAATTAACCCTTTTCTCCCCATGTTGCTTCTGGTTATGGTGTTTATCACAGTGAGAGAAACCCTAAGACATGCACTTTGAGGGTGGCTGGAACTGTGAGAATCCAATGACCCTCTTGCAAGCAGGCGCAGCTGATCTGATAAAGATGGAAACTGTTTTGCTCTGAAATGATGCTCTGTAATACATAAACTTGCAAAAAACACGTAAGATAGAAGATGCTCGCTGGTGTGTACCCCACTGTGATTCTGCTCTTCTGTGACCCTTGTTTCTCGGGCTCATAAACCGGTGAGCATTGACCAGGCCTTGGCAGGCAATGGGAAAATGAGTCCGAGTCATGCTGTGCTCAGCCCTACCCCATCCCTCTACAAGACAGCAAGCCTCTTGCCCTTCTGAGGAGCTTTGATTTTCTCTCCACCTCACACCACCACAAGATGGGGGTTGGAGGACATTTACAACAGAAAAGCCCTAAGAAATCCCCTCACAATGCCCATCTTACTCAGAGAGGAAGCCATGTATTTCCCTTGGCCCACAAGGCCCTACACGAACCTGTCATCTCTCAGCCTGACCTCCACCCTCTCAGCCTTTAATCACGATGTTCAGATACGTGGACTGTAACGTTCCTGAACGGCCCTGCCTCAGAGCCTCTGCACAGGCCAGACTTGACATCTAGGGAATTAAATACCTGGCTTTTCTGCTTGTGAGATTCCTCAGCAGGTAAAGGTGTGTCCACACAATGAATGACTGGGTTCAATTCCTGGGACCTACATAATGGTGGAAAGAGTTGTCCTCTGACCTTCACACATGCGCCACAGACTCCACATGCCTACATTCATACATCACATACACATACGATATTAATCAGCAAAATTTAAAAAACAAAGGTCCTTCTCAGGGCTGGAAAGATGGTGGCTCACAAGATGCCACTCTGTCCCCAAAGGATCACACACATACAAATAATAAGGACTATCTCTGGAAGGGAAGTGTGCATGCGCACATGTGTGTTCAGTTGTGTGCACATGTGTGAGCACGTGTCAAGCAAGACATTGATGCTGAATGTCCTCCTCGATTTCTCCATCTTATTTTTGAGACGGAGTCTCACTGCACCTGGAGCTCACCATTTCGGACAGACTAGCTGGGAAGCCAGCTCCCAAGATCTGCCTATCTCTGCCACACCAGCACTGGGATTACAGGTGAATGCCACAGTGGCCAGCTTTTCAAAACGGGTGCTGGGGGCCAAATTCAGATCTTCATGCCTGCACAACAACTCTTTATCCACGGAGCCACTTCCCAGGCTAGAACGGTCCTCGGTAAGCTTCCTGGTTCATTGCCATCAGTCACCCCACCCCTGCCAGCCTCCGCGTCTTTTCTGATACTTGTTATAATTTGCCCTTTCGTTGTCCCGTGTTGTTTTGAGACTTCAGCTCTGACTGCATTTGTTTATTCGTAAGGAGAGCGCATTCCGCAGAGGGATTGTGGTCAGAGGACAACTTGCGGGGGTTGAGTGGCTCCTTTCACCAAGTGAGTCCCAGGAATCAAACTCGGGTCATCAGCCTTGACGGCAAGCACCTTTACCAAGAAGCCCTCTCACCAGCCTCCTCCCTCTCCTTTTCCTTCTTTTTTTTTTTCTTATTTCACTTTAATCATATATATATGTATCTGTGTAAGTGTGCTGCTGTCCAAGGGCATCTGAGTCCCTCCCCTCCCTCCCTAGGGCTGGAGTTACAGAGGGTTGTGAGCTCACTGATATAGGTTCAGGGAATCGAACTCCAGTCCTCTGAGACATGCTTTTAACTACTGAGCCATCTCTAGCTCCCTCTTTCATTTTTTTTAAACAGTGCCTCTCACTGAACCTGGGGCTCACTGGACTGGCTGAGCACTGAGCTCCATTATCCTTCCGGGCCCAGCCCAGCTCTAGGGCTGTGGATAAGTGCTTCCACTCCCAGCTTTTCCCATGGCGGCTTGGGACCCATACGGTCCTTGTGCTTACACAGCCGGTGTTTCCTTAGACCTGGCTTTTTTTCATTGTTAAGACATCATCTTATTTTCTCAGCTGTGCCCTTTTTACCATCTTTAGAGTATTCGAGCATGTCACCTGAAGACCATTTCAGCCACCGCGTTGTTTGTCTGTGGCAGCCTCTGGTACCTGTCTCCAGCAGTGCTGACATCAGTCGCTGGGGACTTTTCGCCTCTGCAGATGATTGAAAAGACAAGTAGTCAGCTGCTGCTGCTGCTGCTGCTGCTGCTACCTGACGCCTGAACCACATCAAAGAGGCAGGAGACCTCTCTCTGGTTTTGGTTTTTTGTTTGTTTGTTTTAAATCTGTCTCCCTGTAATGGCTAAAAAACTCAACATGGTACCAGGTACCCCAGGAGCTGCAGGCCTTTGTCCTGAAATGCCTGTGAGACCCTCACTGCCCGCAGGTACTAACTGCTGTGAAATAAGACTAGGATGTGCTGCCACTGCTGGAGATGATCAACAACCCAGCCACTAGCTCTCCCTTTTCTAAACTCACTTATCACCTACAGGACTGGGATGATCGGGCCTGTCAATCACTGTGTAACACAAGGGAGAAGCAACTGAGGGGAAGTAAAGCAATTTTCTCACCCACCTGTAGATTCCATAAAGCATGAGATTTCTGTATTACGCACCCTTGGTGTTCACCTTTATAAACCCTTCCTTTAGCCCCCTTTGGCATGACATGCTTTTCGGCTCTAAGGTCATCGTTCTTCCACTAGAAGTAATAAAACTTCATTTAATACCAATTTGAATTGAGTCTATGTCTTTGGTCTTTCCCTGTGGATTCAAATGCCACAACACATGCATCATGACACATGTGTGTGCGCAGGTGCAAATGCGCAGCACACACTAAATAAAATGCAATTCTAAAATGATCATGAAGTATTTGAAAATTTGTGGGTAATTCGGAAAATGAGAACACAAATTTCTTTTGCATGCAGGAAGAGTGTCCATTTGTGGTTTCACTCTGCGCAGCACTGAGAAAATGTTAAGAGTGAAAACAAGCACCCCTAAAATCTATAATTCCACTCCAGAAGATGCAGCCCAGAGTAGCATCAATATGCTCTGTCTCACAGGATCAATCTGGCTGCATTTGCTTTCATCAAAAGGGTTGTGTTCCAGCACAGATTTCCCCACCTGTTTGTTCTGTAGTTTGAGAGATGGTGGTTCTTTGAGACAGACTTATGCGGCATGGGCTGACCTCATCACATAGCCAAGGATGGCTTTAAACTTCTGATCTTCCAGTCTGGGAAGACAGTTATGTGTCATGCTCAGCTTTTGCAGTGCTTGGGATGAAACCCAGAGCTTTGAGCATGCTACCCTAGCTGCTTATATGTGGCAGAATACATATAATGGAATAGAATAGAGTACTGGCAGTTGAAGTTGTCCTGCATAACCAAACTTTGGCCAATGTTTACCCCAGATCACTGCTTCTCTAACTGTAATGAGCATGCAGATCACCTAGAGATTTAGGAAAAGCAAAGTCTGGGCCAGGGATGGTGGCACAGGTCAGTTATGTCCAGTACTCGGGGGAGGGGGAGGACTTAAGGCAGGAGGATATGACGTGCAAAGTTGTGCTTGGCACCAGAGCAAGTTGGAGCACATATGAGCGTGCACATACATGTGAAGGTCGGAAGATGACCTCATTGCTTAAGCACCTCCCACCTTTTATTTAGATGGTCTTTGTGGTTAACATTTTCTTTGGACCACCAACTAGCTCCCAAATAAAGACATGGAGACTTACTATTAATTATGAATTCTCAGCCTTACCTTAGCTTGTCCCAATTAATTATTATAAATTAATTTATTCTGTTTCTATTTGTCTACATTTTGCTTTTTTACCTTTCTTTCATTCCGTATGTCCTACCTTCCTGCTTCCTCCACACCTGGGTGCCTGGCCCCTGGTGTCTCCCTGGCATCTCTTTTTCTTTCTTTCCTTTCTTTCTGAGCCTAAATTCCTCCTCCTATTTACTCTCCCTGCACAAAAATCCCACCTATACCTCCTTCCTAGCTATTGGCCATTCAGTTTTTTATTAGACCAATCAGGTACTTTAGGCAGGCAAGGTAAAACAGCAACACATCTTTATAAAGTTAAATAAATGCAACACATCTTTGCCTAGTGGAACAAATATTCGGCAACAGGTCTTGTCCCTCACTGACCTGGAACTGGGTCGGGTAGGTTAAACTGTCTGGTAAGTGAGCTCCAGGCATCTGCCTGTCTCTGCTTCCTTTCTCCCCATCACTGGGATCACAGCACACACCAACACATGGCTTTTTACGTGAGTCCTGAGGATCCACACTCAGCTTCTCACGCTGAGGAGACAAACTCTTTTCCTGACTACTCCATAGATCAGAAAACAAATTCTGACTGAGTTATTGGAAAAGAGGCTCCTGCGTGGCAGTGATGCCACAGCCTGAGGCCTCCAGTGTGAGTGGGGAGATGGCTCCGTGGGTCATGAGCACCTGAGTTCTAGTCTCAGAGCCCAGGGAAAAGCTGGATGTGTGGCAGCCCACCTGTAATGCCAGCATCTGGAAAGTGGAGACAAGGAGTCTCCAGAGCAAGGCGGACAGCTAGGCTAACCGAGTCAGACAGCTGAAAGTGCACGTGAGAGATCCAGCTTCAGAATATAAGGTGGAGAGTGATCAAGGAAAACAACAGACTGCAACCTCTAAACTCAACACACACACATGAAAACACACACATGTAGCCTCACACACATGCAAACATGAAAATACACACATACACTCACAAGACTCGGATGTGTTCAGCCAGGGTGCAGATAAAAGAGAGGAACCGAGCTACTTCAGTATCTTCCACACGCCTCATCGCTAGTCCTGGAAGTCACCAGCTGAAGCAGGTAGACATTTCCATGCTGTCTTTATTGAACATATATGTACCGGTACATTGGAAGCAAAAAGGAAATTTTAGGCGTTCATACCCAAAGAAATCTCATGACATGAAAGAATGGATAGAAGAGATGAAGTAACACATGACCACACGATTCCTAAAATGATACCCTAAAGCTATCATGAAACTAACACCTATGCCAAGGTTACCTGGGTACCCCAAAGTGTTAAGAATCTCCCAGCTCTTACAACAGCACTTCTAGGAACCCACACAGGAAGAATCAGCTACTCAGTGGCTCTCAGAGGGAAGAAACGCAGCTGTGATCCCAGCGTCCAACAATGTTCTTCAACATATCTTGTAAAGGTTCTGGACATTGATAGGAGTTTTCTCTTTTCACAAACTCTTAGTCTGGCTGACCCTCTTGCAACTCTTGCTTGGCCTCACAGAAGGAGCACAAAAGGAGACTGTTAAAAATATGAATCTGGTGAATTAATACTTTTTGTTCAGTTTCTAGAGCCATCACATATGTAAACAGCATTATTAAAAAGAAAAAAAGGAAAAGCTGAAGGGAAGTCATTTTAAAATGAGTCCTAAGCATGTGAGAGAATCAAGAAGTGTGAGTCATTTCTACACAGCAAGGAAAAAAGCTAGCACTTGGGTGCTGACTGAGTAAAGATTGCACCAGGTGGAATGTGGTTAGAGTAACTGAACCAGACATCTCTAAATTCTTGAGCTACGCATACAATAACTGAGGTTTGGTCCTCAGATCATCTAAAGTATGACAATCTGTATTTTGTAGAGAAGCAACTAGAATCTTTCAAGCCATTTGCAAGAGGAATGTGGGAAAGAGAGGTCTGAGTGGTAAATTTATAATACACAGCTTTGGCCTCCCTTGGGAGACAGTGAGCTCTCCAACCCCAAGAGAATGTAACAGAAGCCCAATCACCACTCACGCAAAAGCCCCTCCCATGTGAACTCTTATGGTTTTCAGGTTTTATAGATCTAAGAGATTTGCTGACTAGGACTTTCTCCAGCCCTACTCCACCTCTCTCAGAGACAGACTTGGACCACTCCTTCCAGGAAGGCTTCCCAGTCACCCTTGGAAAATGAGTCTCAAGGGAAGGCCCTCCCTGTGGACTGAAACACCGCTATCAATACTGCCAGGAAGAATGGTTCCCCAGGCCCTGCCTCTCCCTGCAGGTTGATAGGCAGTAATTCATTGCTAGGGAAAGAGAGGAGGGCCTTACAAGTCCCCGCCCCTCTGAGGATTGACCACCAGTCAATGGTTTGTTAGTAGGAGAGGCTCATGAAGCATCACCCATCCTTGAGGAAGGGGGCTCACGTGGCCCTACCACTGTGAGGATTGATAAACCATCAAGGGTTGTTAAGGGGAGGGGTTCACGTGACCCTGGCCACCCCTGAGGATAGCTAGGCAGTTTATTGTTCTTTAAAAAGATATGATGGTATGCCCCGGGCGGCCTGCGAGCCAGGCAGAGGCTGCCGCCAGAGCAGTGCAGGGTCCCCGGGTGAGCGGCAAAGTCAGGCGGCTGGATGCGGTGGACGGCAGAGTAAATGGACAAAAGGCTATACATAAAGCTAAACATTTATTACTTAGAGAAGAGGGAGATATTTATTACTTAAAGAAGAGGAAAACAGAGAGACATAAAGAGAAACATAGCGAGAGACAGAGACACGTGTGTACACACCAAGAGATGGGGGACAGAGAGAGAGAGAGAGCTAAGATGGCGACCAGAAGGTCAGAAGTGGCTGGGAATGGGCGTGGTTAGTCCTTAAAGGCACCGCAAAGGAATAACACAGTTGATGGTGGGAGGGGTCTTCAGTCGTATACTCACTGGCAAATTGTTTCTGGGAACAAATTCTCACCCATGTTCCTGTAATGTTATGCCAGTGTCTCAAGACCCTCAATGAGTCCACCATGGAGCCGATTTTCTTTATTGACAAGCTGGTCCACAACCCAACACACGACACAGTGGGTGGAGGGAATGCAGCCCCAACTTCAGGGGAGGGTGAGTTTTTAAAGGAAAAAGCCACAGACAGGAAATTGCTAGTCTTGGCGGTTCAGGATTGGGTCAGGGGTATGGAGTAAGGCCATTTTTAAAATCATTGGTCAGGCTTTTGCCCGAAACCACAAACTGCCAACAGGAAGTCTGCAGGAACATCTGGACCTTGAAGAGTTTATTGCCTTGTCTTCTGATTGGCTGTGTCTAGGGGTCTGTTTAAATTTCGCTGCCACAGCACATTCTGGAACTGAGTTTAACCCGGGTTACCAGATGTCTTAAGATGGAGGACCTTTTTCAAAATGGAGTCTGTGAGACCAGGTAAGTTTTCCTAGGTCCTCACATAAGCAACCCCAGTTAAACTCACTGGGTCACCAAGAACAATGGCAAGGAGGCAGAAGAAGGACTAGGTGAGAAGAGGAGGGGATCAGCAGGGGTGGGTGGGGGAAAAGGGGTGATGAAGGATATGATCAAAATACATCATATACATGAAGAAATATATCATAACAGAACTCATTATGTTTCAATATATGCTGATAGTAAAGTTTTTAAAGAAAAAATAAACAGCCCTAGTCCCAAAGGTAGAAAGCACTGGGGCCTAACATCCAGAGGAGCAGTGTCTGGTCCTGACCCAGATGAATCAGGGTGGCTGAGAACTAACCCAGCTTCCACACTGTAGGACGCTCCTGACAGTTGATGGCCCTGCTATCCAGGACCATCCAGAGCTCAGCCACAGAACCAGAAGAGAGGAGTCTCATGCCTTTATTACCTCTCCCCACTACTGTAGTTAGGGCCACATAACCCAGAATCTAACAAAAATCCCTTCTTAAATGAGACACTGAAGAGGGTGTGGCCTCTGGCATTCAGGAAAGAACGTATATTGAGTGGTTATTTCTTCGGGAGTTGGGAGAGTTTCTATCTAGTCCTCAAAGTCAGCAATAAGCTAGGGGAGAGGGAGGACAGTGAAGATACACAGACACACACACACAAAAAAAACACACATCCAAACACAAATTCACGCAAACCCACATGCAAACGCACAGACACACACAAACACATACATTCAAATTGCTAACCTGTTCCAGAAGTCTGGGACCCTGGTCCAATACACAGAGAAGAAATCTCAACAGGGTACATCTGATCCTTATTCAGATAGTGAGCAAATTCCCAAGATGACCTCCAAGAATTCAGGATTCAAACTCCCCGAGACTCACAGTCATCCCCACGCTAGACACAGAAGGAAGGCCAATGAGTGACTCAGGAAGGAGAGAATGAAGCAAGCAAATGAGGTGGGATAAACAGAAGAACAAATGGGCAGGAATTAGTGATTAAATGCATAAAGGAATGAGAGGAGGGTGGATAGATCAGTAGATGGATGGAAAGACAGAAAATAAAAGGAGTAAAGATGTAGATGTGTGGATGGGTTGAGGGATGGATAAAAATTGAGGAATGGGTGGGTGATGAACAGAAGGATGAATGGTGAATAAACAGTTTGGCAGGTGGGTGAGAAGATGCATGGATGAATAGAATAATAGATGAGAGGATTATAAAGACAAGAATTAATTGATGAATCGATGTATAGACAGATGAATTGATGGAGGATGAATAAATGGATGATCAAATGGGTAAGAAAATAGATAGGTTGATGAAAGACTGATGAAAGGGTAAAGGATGAATGAGCAGATAGATGATAGATAGAAAGATAGATAGATAGATAGATAATAGATAGATAGATGATTGATTGATAGATAGATAGATAGGTGATAGATAGATAGATAGATGATTGATTGATAGATAGATAGATAGGTGATAGATAGATAGATAATTGATAGATAGATAGATAGATAGATAATAGATGATAGATAGATAGATAGATAGATAGATAGATAGATAGATAGATGATAGATAGATGATAGATAGATAGATGATAGATTGATAGATAGATAGATAGATGATAGATAGATAGATAATAGATAGATAGATAGATAGATAGATAGATAGATAGATAGATAGATAGATGATAGATAGATAGATAGATAGACAGACAGACAGGTAGATAGATAGATGATAGATAAAAGATAGATAGATAGATAGATAGATAGATAGATAGATAGATAGATGATAGATGATAGATAGATAAATGGATAGATAGATAGATGATAGATAGATAATAGATAGATAGATAGATAGATAGATAGATAGATAGATAGATAGATAGATGATAGATAGATAAATGGATAGATAGATAGATGATAGATAGATAATAGATAGATAGATAGATAGATAGATAATAGATAGATAGATAGATAGATAGATAGATAGATAGATAGATAGATAGATATAGGCAGACTCTTAGAGATCCTATTGTTCTTATAAAACACCATAGCCGTAAACAATTTTTTCTTTAAAATCTTTATTATCAGCATATATTTAAACATCTGAGTAAAGATAGATGGTAGATAGACAGACACAGAGTCTTGAGAATTCTTTTGCTGCTGTGATAAAGCACCATAGCCATAAACAAGCTGAGGAGGAAAGGATTGGCTTCACAAGGGTTGGATTCAGCTCACAACTCTCAGGTCATGCTCCCTTGCTAAGGGAAGTCAGGACAGGGACTCACACAAGGCAGGCCCTGGAAGCAGGAGCTGATGCAGAGGTCATGGAGGAGTGCTGCCAGCTGACTTACTTTCTACTCATGGTTTGGTCACCTGTTTTCTTATAATGTGCAGGCCCCCCTGTCCAGGGTACCGTGACATATGAGAGCTGGGCTCTCCCGTCTCAATCATTATGAAAATGCACCACAACCTTGCCCATAGGCCAGTCTGGTAGAGACACTTTCTCAGTTGGGCGTCCCTCTTCCAAAATGACTCTTATTTTAAGTTGACATAAAAAACTAGCCAGCACAGATAAATAGATATTCAGACATAAAGGATGTCAGGTAGGCAGGCAGGCAGGTGAGAGGGAAAATAAACAGATTGTTAAGATAGATGAAAAGATGAAGACTGTGAAGAATGAGAGGTTTGATGGATGGATGTATGCATAGGTGGATGAATGGATGGATGGGTGGATAGATGGATGTATGCATAGGTGGATGGATGGATGGATGGATGGATGGATGGATGGATGGATGGATGGATCAGTGGGTGGATGGATGGGTGGGTGGATGGATGGATGGATCAGTGGGTGGATGGATGGGTGGATGGATGGATGGATGGATGGATGGATGGATGGATGATCAATAAATAGAAGGTTAAATGAATAGGAAGAGTCGGTGGTGGTGACACACACTGTTAATCCATCACTGAGGGAGGCAGAAGAAGCAGGCAGGTCTCTGAGTTTGAGGTCAGCCTGGTCTACAGAGTGAGTTCCAGGACAGATGGCCAGTATTGTTACATAGAGAAATCCTGTCTCAAAAAAAAAAAAAAAAAAAAGTAAGAAGAAGAGCAGGTAGGTGGAAGGATGGATAGAAAGACACAGGCGGGAAAATGAAACTAGATACATATAAAAGATGAGCAAATGATTGGGCAGATGGAGGAAGATGAATTGGCTGGTGTGAAGATGAAGCAGAAATGGACAGCGACAAGCACTGGATGGACCGATGGCTGAGTGGGTGTGAGGAGTGAAGAGACGATGCAGCCACAATTCAGATTTCAAAGCAAAGTAAAAATTATGACATTATCCAATGTGGGACTCATCCCCTCCTCACCTAGAGCCCTGATCTTGGCTCTAGGAGCAGACCCTCCCGGCGAGGGCACCTGCCTACAGGCCCTGCCCAGTTCTTAGTGTCCTTTCTCCAAACCCACACTCAAGTTTTAACCACTGCATTGCCAGTCTGGGCCTGGTCAGAGGCAGCTCTCGGAGGCTTGCCTGGCTCACCTCCCATCCTCAACACAAGCTGCTTACGGCTTGGGATTTGATGCGCAGCTTGTGAGGCAGGGAAGTCTGAGCCAGACCCTCAGACCTGTCACCTAGGACAGGGCAGGTCATACCAGGTGAACACCCCATGGAACTCTCAGAGGATGTCGGTGATATATCTGAGGGCCCTAGGGCATGGGATCCAGTAGGCACAGGAGACCACAGCCTACAACAAGACTTGAGCTCTGCTCTGGGTCCCACGTGCCCATCTAAGAAGTGACAACCAAAGACAGCAGCTGGGAAGGTGGAATGAAAGGTTCTGTCAACCATCCTAGGGGTCATGGGCTCTGACTCCTGCAAGAATCTAGGGGAAGCAGCTAAGCCCGCCCACCCCTGAGCCACCAGGCAGCCTGAGCAACCCGGAATCCCAGAATCCAAGGCACATGGTTTGAAGAAGCAGTCATGGGCACCAGGCAAAGATAAGAACGAGTCAGCCCCTGAATGGGAGTCCCCAGTCCAGGAAGATTTCCATAGCAAGGCCTGCAAGGGCGACGTCCGGGAACCACACACCGAAGGCAAAAGGCCAAATCGAAGTTTGAGCGCTTGCAGCTCCGCCCTTAGGATAGCGTTCTCCTCCAGCAGCATGGTCAGCCTGCCTTCAATGGCCACATCATTGAGACGTCGCTTTTCCCGTGACCGCTTGGCTGCCTCATTGTTCTTTCTCCGTTTCTCCCAGTAAACTGTGTCCTTTTTCTCTTCCGGCATAAACTCCCTCTGTCGGCGCATGATCGGACCTCTGCGAGTGCCCCAGAATGCTTTGCTGGGACACTGAGACATGGTGGGCAGACCCAAGGTATTCACATTCATAGCTGCCTCGGCACCTGGGAAAAATAAAAGAGGTCTTGGACCAGAGACAGGAGGCTGACCCAAGTGATTCTCGTCCCTCTAATTGGCTCTGTGTCTACCAGCTCCACTGGAGCATCAGACTGAGCAGAGACTGGGCTGGGGACAGATCCACATTGGAATGTAATAAGGAGAAAGGAGCTGGGGAGGGGGTGCCAAATGAGGGTGAGTTTGTATATGGCTTAAGAACGCCCCAGTTGTCACAGAGATCTGTTTAAGAGCTGTCCCTTCGGAGGACACAAGTTCTTTCTAAAATGTTTTTCTTACCCCTGAGAACATCAGCCTATACAAGAAGCTGCGTAATAATATCGGATCCAGAGGAAGACAGGAGGAAGGACGTACCTAGAAAGAGAGAGTGTGTAAACACAGACTTTCACTTGCCAAGCTGTGGCTCAGAAAATCAGTTGGTGGGAGCTGCGGAGCTGGCTAAAGAGCTTGTCTTACAAGCATGAGAACTGCGTTTGAATCCCGAGAGCCACAGACCCCAAAGCACGGTTGCACAAGTACATAATCCCAACATCCCTGCGGTGACATGGAAGGAGTCAGAATCGCGAGAATCCCTGGACCTCCCGGGCCAGCTAGCCTGGCATATCCGGGGGCAGGACAACAAAAAGACCCTGTCTCAAACAAAATGAAAGACGAGGACCAACAGCCAAGCCTGACTTCTTACCTCCAGAAGTGTGTCATGACACACATGCTCTTTCCTTCCCTCTCTCTCTCTCTCTCTCTCTCTCTCTTTCTCTCTCTCTCTCCTTCTCTCTCTCTTCTCTCACACATACACATACACAACAGTCATATCATACACAAAAATAGCACATTCATAATAGAATAATAAAAATATTAAAAACAAAAAGAATAACAAATGAAAAATACTAACAAAATTCATGTGATTTGTGCCCAGATTTTAACTCACAATCCATGGCCAGAATTTCACGTCTGCCTGCCCACCCATCCAACCACCCGTCTGTACAGCAGGGCCTACACAACTGTCCATCACCCACCCATCACCTCACGTGTCAGTCAGCCTCTCTCCAACTCCCACCACCTCACCGTTCAATTTCACAGCCATCCGTTGTGCCCACCACTTATTCACACGTGAAGGCTCCCTTAAAGTTTCATGTGTTTAGAGTGTGTGTGTGTGTGTGTGTGTGTGTGTGTACACGTGGGGCATGCGTATATATGGAGGCTAGCATCAACCTGGGGTGCTGTTCCTCAGTTGTCCGTCTTGGTTTATTAGGTTTTTTACTCTTTTTTAAAAAGGTTTATTTTTGTTTAATTTTGTGTATGTATGTGTGCGTACATGTGTGTATGTGTATGGATGCAAGTGCCAGCTGAGTCCAAAGATATTAGATCTCCCTGGGGCAGGAATGACAGGCAGCTGTGAGTCTCTGGATGTGGGTGCTGAGAAACAAAGTTGGGTCCTCTATGAGAACAATGCATGATCTTAACTGATGGGTGGTCATTTTAAAGATTGATTTCTATTATTCATTTACATGTGTGCATCTGTGTGGGTCAAGTGAATATATGTAATCACCTGTGCATGTAAATGGAGGCCAAAGGGTATCCCTCGTCCATCTCTCACCAACTATTCCACTGAGATGGACTCTCTCTCTGAACTTAGGCTGGTGTATTTGATAGGCTGAAAACCAACAAGTCCTAGAACTATATGCTGGAAGAAGATGATCCAGCTCCTGCCCATTGTCCTCTGACCTCTATGTGTGCAATGTGGCTTGTGGAGAGAGAGAGAGAGAGAGGGAGGGAGGGAGAGAGAGAGAGAGAGAGAGAGGAAGAACAAGGGAGAGAGATCATTATCTTTGTGTGCTTCTATACTCCCAGCTTCTTGGGAGATTGAGCTGGAAAAATGCCTTCAGTCCTGGAATTTGAATCCAGCCTGGGCATCATAGCTAAAACATCTCGAAAATATACTAGGTGAGTGTTGTGTTGAGTCACACAGGATGACTGTAACTCCCACGCTTGAGAGGAAGGCTGAGGTAGGCAGATGATGAGTTTGAGGTCAGACTGAGTAGCATAGTGAGACCTTGCCTCAAATATTAGTAAAAAAAAAAAAAATGGAGAAATGGAAGAGGAAGGAGTGGAGGAAGAAGAGGGTGAGGGAGAAAGAGGAGGAGAAAAAGATGTAACTGGAAGAGCAGGGAAGGAGGGAGGAAGAGGGGGAGGGAAGGAGAGAAGGACAGGAAGAGCAAGAGAGATGGGGAAGAAGGAAGGAGAAAGGGGGGAGGGAGGGAAGGGAAGAGCAGGAGAGAAAGGGAAAGAAGGAAGGAGTGAGAAAGAGAGGGAGGGAGGGAGGAGGAGAGGGAGGGAGGAGGAGAGGGAAGGGAAGATGACGGGAAAGGGAAGGAGGAGAGGGAGAGAAGTAAGGAAAGAAGGGGAAGGAAGGAAAGGGGAAGTTTCGAAATATAAAAGGCAGCCAGAGCCAGCACATGCCATGGAAGAAGCTGAGCTTGAGAGGATGGTCAGACAGGAGGCAAGACAGGCCAAGTTGAGCTGAGCAGGGCTCTCATGTAAGCCGGCGAGGCTGGGCTCCACCTCACTGCTATGCTCCTGCCTTAGTCGCTCCTGCTTGGGGCTTGGTCTGAGCCCAGCCCACTGGCCGCTCCACCTCCACAGGAACCCAGATGCGGGCGGCAGATAGCTACACTCCTGTGCTTGTTTAGACGCAGTGTGGGTTAGGCCTTCCTGTGGTCATAGGAGAGGAATTAACAGAGAGGAGGGTGAGGTTGCTCCTACTGAAGCACCCTAGGCAGTTCAAGGAAACAGAAAAAGGGTCTGTCAGAGGCAGCACCCACTCCACTCTGGCCTCTGCAGCCTCCCTGGGTAGCAAGCAAATGAACTCCGTTCTCCTGGAGCAGCAGGACTCCTCCCCGCCCCCCAGGAGCAGACTCACTCCGGCCAGGCACACTCCCAGCATACAGAATATGTTCCCGTGCTAGTGCCACCGCCACTGGCAGGCTTGTATCCCAATCCTAGAATGTTTACCTAGCATGCAACATGAATGAAGAGTCCACAACTATAATCCCAACCCTCAGAAGGCAGAGTCTGGGGCCAGCTTTGGCTCCACAGCAAGTGCAAGGACATCCTGTCATAAAAAAGAAAGATAGAAAAAAAAAGACTAGAGAGTAGAATGGTTTCACCAGAGCATAGGAAGGGGGGGGGTGGAGAAATGAGGGTTAATATGAGGGTTAATGGGTTAAGGAGTGTAATATGACTTTCAATGAACTCTAGAATAAAGGCATTAAATGACTCAAAAAGACAAAGAAGATGATAACAGCCCTTCAACAAGAACAGAAAATTATGAAACAAAAATAGGAAGAGCTCTCATATTAAATGGGTAGATATAGGTAATTGGTAGATAAAGGCAGGCTAGCAAGATGACTCAAAAAGTAGAGGCTCTTGTCACCAAGTCTGATGACCTGAGTTCAGTCCCCAAGATTCGCATGATAGAAGGAGAGAACTGACCCCCACAAATAACACACACACAGTGGTACAAATGTATCTGTGCACACATTAAAGTGCACAGACATTAAATAAATGTGATTTTTTAATATTTTAAATAGGCTAGAATAATGTGCTAGCATAATCTTCTACACAAAAACGGGAATGGTAAAGACAACTGAATTGGTAGTGAGTATGAGTAAGTGAATGTTCTTAGTGATACTTGGTTAGCCAGTAATTAAATGTTTCAAAACAACCAGTAGAAAGGATTTTAAATGTTCACAACACAAACAAAGGATGAGTGTAGGGCCAGAGCTGTGAGTTCGTGGGTAGGAGTGGGCACCTGAGCTCAGATCCCAGAGAAGCTAGGTGGTAGCAACACATACACTTGGAACCCAGGAACAGGATGAAGACAAGAGGTGACTGGGGCTTGCAGGCTGTTGGCCTTGCTCTTAGCTCAGTTAGAGACTGTATCTTAAAGGAGGAAGAAAGTGGGGAAGGATGGAGCAGAACATCCAGCATCCTTTAGCCTCTTACACATTCACACACGTGTGCCCACATCGACACACATGCACACACTACGCATGGGTGTGACAATAACCCTGAGCGAATCATTACATCATGTGGCAGATGGCTCCATGTGTAAAGGCACTTGCTGCCCAGCCTGACGACCTGCGTCAACCCCTGAGGGCCACACGGGGAGAAAGAGAGAACCAGCTCCCACAGCTGTCCCCTATTTCCACACACGTGCTTCGGCACACATGAGCACGGCACACATGAGCACGGCACACATGAGCACGGCACACATGAGCACGGCACACATGAGCACGGCACACATGAGCACGGCACACATGACACACTAAATAGATATAATTTGTAAAAGTACAGTGTACTTCATAGTATGTGTAATTATTATGCATCAATTAAAATTTCTTTTTTAAGTGTTTTATCATTTCGTTGTTTTATGCGCATAGGTGTTTTGTCTACATGTAAGTCTGTGCAACCCACGCTTCCCCGGTGTGCACAAAGGCTGTGAGGGCTTTGGATGCCCTGGAACTGGAGTTACAGATGGCTATGAGCTGCCTGTGGGTTCTGAGAACTGAACCAGAGTGTCTAGAGCAGTCATTGCTCTTAACCACGGAATCAGCTCTCCATCTCCTCAATTTCAATGTTTCAGTTCAAAAGAAAAGCACCCGCTTTAACCAGATTGTATTCGCTTCGCTGGGTGTTCTACAGAAAGTCAGATCACCTCGTGTGTTTCCAAAGCCTTACGTGCAAAATGGGGTCACCAGCAGTCCCAACGTCACTGGTTATATTCGGTAAGAAAAGAGGAATATGCGTTAAAAAGTCAGGGTAGGCACTCACCTGAGGGAAGAACATGATACTGTTGTCTTGATAAAGGTCGTGATGGTAAACTGTCTTCCAAATGTTTGTGTTTACATAGTCCCAGAGAGGATAGATAACAAGGAAGGCCCAAAGAGGGATACAAGGTTTCCCTGGGAAGGGGAAGTAGAAAAGATCTCCTGTGTAAACTGGGGGCAGGGGTAAGAGGCTGGAGGGATGGGAACTCAGAGGGACCAGGTTGAGCCAGCTGGGTGCTGGAAGTGGGTTGGAGGCCAGATTTTGAGGGGAGGGGTAACAAAAGAGATGCTTTAATAGGAAGGGCCATTTCCGGGCTAGGGAGAATCCTAGAGCCAGGGAAACCCCCAGAAACCCACAAGAATGACCCCAACTAAGACTCATAACAATGGTGGACAGGGTGCCTGAACTGGCCATCTACTGCAGCAGATTGATGAGTTCCTTAATTGCCATCAGAGACGCTCTATCCGGTGACTGATGGAAGAGAAGAGCGTTGCGCTGGGCTCCGAGTCTTGCAGAAGAAAGGGACGAGGGACTGCTCCAGCCAAGGCGGTCATGTTGGAGGAACCCACAGAGACAGCTGCCCTGAGCTCGGGGGAACTTATGGACGCTGGACCAACAGCCAAGGAGCCTGCATGGGACGGACCTAGGCCCCCTCTACATGTGTGTAGCTTGGTCTCTCAGGCTTCTACCAGTGAGAGCAGGACCTCTTCCTGCAGCTTAGCTGGCTTTTGCTAACTTGTTTCCCACCTTGACATAAGGGGAGGAGCTCAGTCCTGCCTCGACTTGATTGCCATGCTTTGTGCATGGGAGGCCTGGCCTTCTCTGAATGGGGATGGAAGAGGAATGAATGGGGGGAGGGGTGGGTTAGATGGGAAGGGGAGTGACAGGAGGAGAGGAGAGAGGGGAAACTGGTTGGTATGTAAAATAAATTAAAAGAATATTATTTAATTTATTTAAATAAAAGATAAATAAATATTTGTGTTTATTCACACAGATTAGTGTTGCTCTCCGCCTTGGCAAGGAGACCTCTCTTTGCAGTGAGCATCAGTTAATTCCGAGTCTCATAGCTGATGGCAGAGACGAGAACATGTGACCATTGAGTGCTCAGCCCTAAATGGGAAACCTGAATCATACATACACACACACACCACCAAGGCTCGGGGAACATTGCCAAAGAAAGGACCACCAAGAAGTGAGTGTCAGAGAAGGAGTGAGAGCGCTGAAAATACTGTCTTCTGGGGGTGTCACGGCAGTGGCCCTTGGGGACTCACAGCGGCCACACAGGATCCAGACAAAACATTCATACACAGAGAATAAAATAAATCAAACAAGTAAATAAAATGGACTCACCATACAAAAGCAAGTTAGCCAAAATCCTGGTTTAGACAGGGAATGTACTCAGTACTCTGGAAGAGAAAGAAAAAGAGAATCATTCTTTAAAAAAAAAAAAGAAAGAAAGAAAGAAAGAGAAAAACACATTGCTACTGGTAAATTTCCCATGCTCCAGTGACTGGCCCCACGCCTATATACATACAGACAGCACTGCATGATCTAATTATTTATCATAAAGACAATTAGCTTGGGAGGGGACATGCTGGGAGTATTTTGGGAGAGTTTAAGGCTGGAATTGAGGTGGATATGATCGTGTTCATTGTATACATGCATAAAAATCTCAAAAATAAAAAAGTATTAAAATGGGCTCCCACGCAGGTGTTCTGCTAATTGCATGACGAGCGCTGTGTAACGCATGCAGGTGTGGAAAGGTCTGAAGACAAATGCGGTTATCAAGTTCTCTCTCATTGGCTGCCGCTCATAGTCTGAATATTATCAATAAAATGCTGATAAGCTATTGATTTATCTCCGGCTAAGTACAGCTATTGCCACTACTGCAAGATCAAGGTTTTAAATTCTCTTTGGTCGTTCTCTAAAGATACTTTTCATTGTGCAAAAACATCTGTCACAGTCATTGTGGCATAAAGATGCTGCTGTTTATACAACGTGTGTGTCTAAAACTTACGTTTTACAAGCTCAAAGAATTCTTGTGAGTTCCAGGAAGCCAAACTGAAGGATTCACCCTAAACAGGTCAGATAGACCCCCTCTCTCAATTCCCTAGTCCTGACAACCTCCTCCTCAATTACCAGGACCTAAAGAAAAATTTTTCTTCCTAAACTTAACCTTGTCCTCTGCTGTACCAGCTCCTCATCAGGTCCAAGAGACACAGAAAATTCCACACCACAAATCCTGGACAGGAGTGAAGCAACCAGCTACCCTGTAACCGGCATCCCAGCTTTCTCAGGTCCCCCAAGACACTGGCACCCACAAATAAGCAGGAAGTAGTCTTGAGAACTCGGTACCCTCATCCCTTTAACCTGCCATGCCTAACTCCTCGCCTTTTTGTTATAAGAGAAAGGCGGGAGTGTTGTAATAATAGATCTGCTGGCTCGCCCCATCACCTGGGTACCCTGCCCACTCCCAATCGCCTCACCCCCTTTCCACCTAGGCAGGTGGATCTCACACACACACACACACACACACACACACACACACACCATCCTTCTTCTGTAGAGGCAGCTTCTGCCTCTCCCTTTTCCCCTTTCCTTTCTTCTCTCTTTCTGTATCTGGCTCTCTCTCTCTTTCTCCCCTCCCATAACCCTTTTACCCTTCCCAATGCTCGCTAAATAAACTCTGTACCCAAGCTCCCTCTGTATGGCATATCTCTCTGTCTCCCACCTGCCACAGTCCTTCATGGGACTGACCTAAGGTCACCTGCATCATGAATCATAACAAAAGAGATCTCCCATGGAACACCTTCCAAGGACTATCAATGTTGAGATAATCTTTCTGTACACTGTGAAGATGTATCTTTGCCAAGGCACCTTCTGCTTGATTTAATAAAGAGCTGAATGGCCATTAGGTGGGCAGAAGAACATAGCAGGATTTCTAGGGGGAGAGAGGAAGAGTGGAGATGCATCGAGGTGAGCAGAGACACTGGGAAGACTCGGACTAAGTCGGACATACAGAACGGTGAAGAGGTCAAAAAGCCAGGTGACAGAACACAGATTAATAAAAGCGGGTTAACTTCGGTTCTAAGAGCTAGTTAGGGACAAGTCTAGCCTAAAGGCCAAGCTTTTATAATTAATAAGAATTTTTATGGCATTATTCGTGGGCCGATGGTACCGATGAGAAAGTACTACTACATCCCAACCATCTTTTTCAGGCAAGATCTCACGTATCACAAGATAGCCTCAAATGCTCTGTGTGTCTGAGGCTCACCTTGAACTCCTGTTCCTCCTGCAAGGTAGAACTTGACATCCTTACAAACCAAGTGACCAGCAGAAGAGAAATTTAAAGCTTTACATGGACAAAAACTTGAGAAAAAAAAAATAGATGAATCAAATGACAGGAAGTAGGCTACCTCACAAATCCCCACCGCGTGGCTAAATAACAGCCACAGATGCTTTTTGTGCTAAATCCGGGAGGGGTGGAAATGACCACAAACTCCCGTGGGTGGAGGACTCCTCAACACAAGCAAGAGGGACGTTCGCGAAGCCCATGTTCACAGTGGTGCACACCTGTCACCCAGCAATGAGAAGACGGAGCCAACCGGCATCAATAGTTCAAGTTCACCCACAGTACACAGCAAGACCCAAGCCACCTGGGCTGCATGAGTCCCTGCAAGGGGCCCGGGGGGAGGGGGGTGGCGGCAGGTGCAGAACCAAGCAATCGCGTAGGAAGCTGGTTCACCCTTCTCACAAACAAAAGAAATATTCGTTGGCACCATGAGATAACAAGTTTTCCCACTGAAATGGGCAGAGATTTAAAAAAATGATAAAATTCAATGCTATCAAGGATGTGGTGAGATGGGCACTTCGAGGGTGGTGATACAAATCAGTTCCTAGTAAATCAATTAAGAAATATGAAGCAGGGCTGTATAAGGATGGCACCTGTGAGCACCACTTAGAATCTCAGCCTGGTAATGGGCATCCATAAGCCCAGTATGGGGGGAGGGGGTGAACACTTAGAGATCCCTGGAACCTACTGGCTAGTCAGCCCAGCCAAACTGTCCAGCTCCAGGTCAGTGAGAGACAATGTTGAGGGTTGACAAGATGGCTCAGTAGGTAAAGGCATTTGCCCTCAAGCCTGCTAACCTGAGTTTAATCCCTGAGACCCACGTGGTAAAGGAAAGAACAGAGTCCCACAAATTCTCCTCTGGTCTCCACACACTTACTATGATATTCACCCCCACCCCCACATATGTATGTATGTATGAATATATATATAATGCATAATAAAATTTTTACATAAAAAGTGTACCACTTAGATATCGACCCTCAGCAACACACACACACACACACACACGTGCACAAGCACATTCCCAAAAGCTTCCACACATGCACATACACAAGTGTGCATGTATATATACACACAATCAATCAATAATTTTTAAGATTAATCTCAGCTTAAATATCATCTGCTGCAGATAACTCTCAGGTACCCAAGCGCCTACGCTGGGCTCCAACAGTGTAGTGGACTTCAGCTGTCCCGTCAGCCCTCCCCGAGAGTGTCCCCCATCTCCGAGTAGACATAGGAATAAATACCAGAGGCGTGAGATCTCTGGACAATGGTCGGCACTCTGTGTGGCTGCTGGGTGGGTGTCGATGTGGATAACATTTCAGGGTCCGGCAGACCTTCCCTGCTCAGTTTATAAAGCCGCCTACACCACGGGGCTGCCAGGAGGAGCTGGAGTCTAACGGGACTCACCGCCACAGTCACGGAAACGGACGGATGGAAAAGCCGTCCCGTCCCTGACCCCTTGTTCTGTGTGGATCTTTTCTGACTCAGAAGGCAGCTGAAGATAAGGGAGCCACAAGGGCCGTTCCCACGGCATGGAGAGCCTAACCCATTCCCTGGAAAAGCCTCAGAGCCCCACAGAGATCGCACTCTCACGGGAGTTTTGAGAGAAGCTCAGGGCCCTGCACTCTCGCAATGAGTGAGCCCCTGGCCTCACAAAAGCCCTCATCAAACCCCCATCTCTAAAACCAAGAGGCCTCGGTGGGAACGTAGATTTAAGAGGAAAAGGCAAAGCACTTTGAGACCTGAACCTGCCCACCCTCCCCTTCTCCCCTCCCTGCCCTTCACCCCCCACCACCACCACCCAGAGACCAGAAGTTGGTACCGCCCATGCCCAGCCCACAAACCCAGCTGGAGTCCTGAGTGCCAAGAGCAAGCTCATGGGCAGGAAGTGGAGGTGGGCATGGGTGTCTGGAACCTGTCAAACTCGGGTTCCAATCCCTGTCTTGTCAGTGACACACTGGAGCTCCCTGGAGACACGCTGCCTGTGACCTTGGGGCCTCAGTTACTGCACCTGTTAAATGGGCACAGGATTGGTGCAAGAGTTAACCTGAAGTCATTTTTCTGCTTGGCAGGCAAGCAAGTCCCAGCAACCCTCCGGTCTCCACCTAACCACAGCACAAACACCCATACCTAACTTTTCATTGGAGATCAGACTGAGGTCTTCCTACCTGCTCAAGGCTAAGGTGATGTTTGGTTTGGTTTGATTCGGTTCGGTTTGGTTTGGTTTGGTACTGGAAGGTGGGTTTTTTTTTTTAAACAATGTTTCACTCTGACTGGCCTGAAACTGGCTGTGTAAACCAGGCTGGCTTTGAACTCAGAGATCTACCTGTCTGTGCTTCCAGAGTGTTGGAATTAAAGACCTATAGCACAATGCCCAGTAATAAATGTACTTACTAATTTATAAAAAAGAAAGAAAACAGCCATTTATAGGAAACAGATGCAACTAGACATTGTCAAGACAAGAGAAATAAGCAGAGGCCGAGGAGACAGCTTAGTAGACAAGTATGCTTGGCAGACAAGCACCACATCATGGTTTGAATCCCCTGGGCCCCCACTAACGGCTAGGCCCAACTTCACACGTGCTCCTAGCTCTGCCACTGCAGGGGACAGATAGGAACATCCTGGGGGCTTCGGCTGCCCTCGCTCCAGGATCAGTAAGAGACCCTGACGACTGCATACGCATACGGCAGTAGGTGAGAGGCTGGGACAGCCAGGGTCGTCCTCCGGTCTCCGTGAATGCGTCACACATTCCACACTGCTCAGCATGCTTCTCCTCACACATGGTCTCTGGACTTAGACGTATAAATGATATCAAAGTAGGAGGAGGGACTGGGGGACCCAGGACCACAGGAGGCGTAAGTATATCCAAGATTAATTGTGAGCAAATTTCACGATGAAACCCGTTGATTTGTTTCTTTTTGAATTTGCTTCTAACTTTTTATTATGTGTGGGGCAGAGCAGGGGCATATGATGCTTGTGGGGGTCAGAGCATCATTTTTTGGAGTTGGTTCTGTCCTTCCACCTGTAGGTGAGTTTTGAGGGTGAAACTCAGGTTGCATTAGACTTGTGCATGACCGGCACCTTCACCCACCAAGCCATCTCTCTGGCGTTTGTTTTGCTTTGCTTTGTTTTGTTTTGACAGAGGTAGCCCAGGCTAGCTCCAAGCTCACTATGCATCCGAGGATGAGAATCCCTGATCTCCTGTTTCTTCCTCCTGAATGCTTGTGTGACAGGCAGGCACCTGTATTACACGTGATGTTTGAAAACCATTATTTTGCACAATGAATAAACACTAATAAAAGAAAGTATAATGTGTATAGACAAAGGGATACTACTCATCCTTAAGCAGAGGTTTGTGTCTTTGTTACAGCGTAAGTGAATTACTGACACAGTTATTTAATGTCAGAACTCTAGACTCTGAGGGCAAGGCTGGCTCCCCTGTGCCCTCAGAGTAACAGGTACACAAGTGCCGATAACCATTGAGTGAATGAGTGAGCAAGTGGGTAGATGGGAATATTACTTGGTTCTCACGGCAAGCCTAGGACACTAGAAACTCCTTTGACCAAAGCAGAAAGAGGCCATGAGAGGCCCGTGACTCACATGATCAGTCACACAGTTAGCTGCAGCTGGATTGGAACACGGTCAGCTAGAACTCTCTTACACCTAAAGTTAGGCCGGATCTGGAAGCAATTTCCCCAGAGTACTTTCAAGACCAGAATACAGCTTCCCTGAGTCTGCCTATGGGGTTAAATAAGTGGCCATACTGCATGTAGGTCAGGTCTCAGGGCCCATAGGGTCCTAGGATCTCAACTTCCCTGCTGTGAAATGAACTCAGTAGGCCAGAGAGTTCCCTGAGTGAGTGTAGCCTCCAGCCCTTGGAGCCATGTTCCTTTCTTCCTCGTCTTCAAAAATGAAGCTCAGAACAAGCATATCTCCCTTTCGCAACCCTCATCGGAGGTCTAGGGGCAAGAAGAAATCATCATTCCTGCAGAAAAGACTAGCTTTTCTAGTGTACCAGGAACCTCGGAGGACAGGACCTGGACTCTGTGACCACCCTCCACCTCCATGCCCCTCACATCATCCGAGACATTTCTTGGTGTCTGGCAGCGCCTGTACTCACCAGCTCGTAGGCCTCTATCTGCAGAGGGATCTTTTACATGCAATCAGATTGGGTCACTTTCCTGCGGAAAACCCTCAGCGCATCAAAAACAGACTCCTTCACCCCACAAATGAGGCCTCAGGAATCAGATGGAGATAATTCTGGCCATGATCCACCCACCCATCCGGCTCCCCCTCCGCCTGCACTTTGCTAAGGACTCACTCATAAGTGGGTGTTAGACATAAAGCAAAGGACACCAACCTACAGTCCACACCCCCAGAGAAGCTAGGTGACAAGGAAGACACTAAGAGAGACATACATGGGTCCCCCTAGAAAGAAGAAATAGACAAGATCTCCTGAGTAAATTGGGAGCATGGGGGGAAGGGGAGAGGAGGAGGAGAGAAGGGGAAGAGGAGGGGAACACGTGGGAACAGAATGGTCAAGTTGGGGGGGCAGACTTGGAGATCAAGAAAAGAGATATCTTGATTGAGGGAGCCATTATGGGCTTAGCAAGAAACCTGACACTAGGGAAATTCCCAGGAATCCACAAGGATGACCCCAACTAAGACTCAAAGCAACAGTGGAGAGGGTGCCTGAACTGGCCTTGCCCTGTAATCAGATTGATGACTACCTTAATTGTCATCATAGAACCTTAATCTAGTAACTGATGGAAGCAGATGCTGAGATCCACAGCTAAGCACTGAGCTGAACTCCGGGAGTCCAGTCCAAGAGAGGAGAGATAATATGAGCAAAGGGGCCAAGACCATGATGGGGAATCCCACAAAGACAGCTGACCTGAGCTAGTGGGAGCGCACTGACTCTGGACTGACAGCTGGGGAACCTGAATAGGACCAAACAAGGCCCTCTGAATGTGGGTGACAGTTGTGTGGCTGGGGAAGTCTATGGGGCCACTGGCTTTTTGCAGTCCATTTCATATGGAGGGATACCTTGCTCAGCCTAGATGCAGCAGGGAGGGCCTTGGTCCTGCCTCACCATGATATGGCAGACTTGATCCACTCCCCGTGCGAGGCCTTACCCTCTCTGAAGAGCAGATGGTGGTAGGGTTGGGGAAGGTGAGGGGAGAAGGAGGGGAGGAGGAACAGGGAACTGGGATTGGTAGGCAAAATTAAAAAAAAAAGATTGTTTTAATTTAAAAAAAAAAAGAAATGTAAAAAAAGCACTAAGAAACTCTCCTTGGAATTTCAGGATAGATCTGGGGCCTCTAGTAGATGCCTCTGACAAATGCCAGTTATTTCTGCTTTTTTTAATGACATTTTATTGAGGGGAGGAGGGCACATGCAAGGTCAGAGGACAATCTGTAGGAGTCATTTCTCTCCTTCCAGCATCTGGGCCTCAGGAATCAAACTCAGGTAGCCAAGCGTGGCAGCAAGTCCCTTTACCCACTGAGCAATCTGATCGCCCTATGTCTCTGCTTCTTACATTCAGGGCCACAGTCGTTTTATATTTGTTTGTATAAACATTTTTGCCAACACTGTGCCTTCCCCTGGCCATATCAGCATTGAAGGGTCAGGTATACCGTAGATGCATGATAATACTCGTCCAGGCATAAATGGCTAGGTCAGGACTCAGTGCCCATACGCCCTGGAACTTCAGCCTCCCTTCTGTGAGGTGGACTCAGGGAGCCAGAGAATCCCCCGAATGAGAGCAGTCACCAGCCCTTGGAGCCAGGCCACGTTGTCCACGGCTTCACGTCACAACAACCTCCCAGTCTACACGTAGAGGACACTGAGGCTTGTTCACCTGAGGTCACACCAGTGCTCTAGACTCATCCCCTGAAAACCCTGTCCCAGAGCCCCAAAGCAGCCTCTCATCTTCCTTCCAGGGTTCAGGCTCTAACCTGGGGACACTGGACAGTGTCTGGGGGTCTATCTAGTCAGTACAGCTTGAGACACAACAGCAGACTAAGGACTAGAGACCAAAGCAGCCACTAAACGTTGTGTAATTCACAGCACAGCCCCAAGATGAAGTGTTGTTCAGTCCGATATCAATAATGCGCAGAAGAGAGGCCGTGCTTTAGGAAAGGGTCCATAAACTAGATCTAGGTATAAAGACGTTTACCCCAAGGACGCCTGGCTGGAACTCAGGGTGACTTGATCAGACGTAATGCTTGTAAAGTGCTTCCCAGAATGCACGAAGCCCTGGCTTCCTCAGAGAGGAGGAAGAGAAGACTGAGAGGAGGAGGAAAAACTGGAGAAGGAAAAGAAGGAAGAGGAGGAAGTGGATCCAGAAAGGAGAAGAAGGAAAAAGAGGAGGAGGGGGAGGAGGAAAAGGAAGCAGAGGAAGGAGAGAGGAGGAGGAGGGAGAGGAGGGGGAGGAAAGGAGGAAGCAGAGGAAGGAGAGAGGAGGAGGAGGGAAAAGAGAAGAGAAAGAGAAGGTGGCAGAGGAGGATGCTGTAACGTGCTTTTCTGCTCTTCCCCCGCTCGCCCTGTTCCAAGCACACACCACACAGAGAGTAGCTGCAGTTCCCGCATGCTCGGCACAGTTCTGCCTCAGGACCCGTCGGGAACGCTCTCCACTCTGACAGCAGCTTGGCTGGTCCCCTTTCCCGGAATGTATAACAGTCTCTCTTTTCAAAAACAAACCAAATAAACAAACAAAACTTTACAAAAGTAAAAGGTTTCCCTTTTACTTACACAGACTCAGGGGTCTGCTTCACCTAGCACAGTCCTCAGTCATTCCTGAAGTCTAGGAAGCAAGCCCAGGCCACACGTTTCTCTCAAATAACCAACTTGACTTCCATTCCAAATATGAGCAGTGAAGAGTTCCCACCTCTTCTGCCCACTGGCACAGCCAAATGGTGGTCACATCAAGCTTTCTCAGTGAATGTCTGTCAGGGGGGTGGGGTGTTGTTATTTTTATTGCGTTTGACATAAACTCTCACTGTATAGCCCAGGATGGCCTAAATCTTGCTATCCTTCATTTTTATTAATATTTTTCAGCATTTCATATATGAGTGCTGTAGTTACATCATTTCCATTCAACCCTCTCTCCTATTTAGCTCTTCCCATGCCCCCCAACTCCCACTCAAATGAATGATCTCTTACTCAATTATTATTGTGTGTGCGTGTGTGTGTGTGTGTGTGTGTGTGTGTAAATACAGCGTTCTGAGCCCATTTACTGTTGCTTATATGTACACGTCTTTATGACTAACCACTTAGCATTGGAAAACCTATCAGGGCTTGCCCTAGAAAGGGCCTATTCTCCCTCTCTTAGCAGTCAGTAATTGCCTGTAGCTCTTCATTTAAGAGTGTGCCTTGGAAACCCCTCATCCAGCTGGGATGTCAACTGGCCTTGCCGCTGCGCAGCTCTCCTTTAGGCAGCCATATTGATAAGATTCCATGGATTGCGCGCTCAGCAGTTAAGAAAAATTTTTACTTTTTTTTTTTTTTTTTTCGAAACAGGGTTTCCCTGTAGCTTTGGAGCCTGTCCTGGAACTAGTTTTTGTAGACCAGGCTGTCCTCAAACTCACAGAGATCCGCCTGCCTCTGCCTCCCGAGTGCTGGGATTAAAGGCGTGCGCCACCACCGCCCGGCCAATTTTTACCCTTACAGAGGACCCAGGATCAGTTCCCAGCACCTACATATGACTCACAACCATCTGTTACTCCAGTTCCAGGGGAATCCAGCAATCTCTTCTAACCTCCAAGGGCACCACGCACAGATGTGGTGGACAGACATACATACAGCCAAAATACCCATACACATTAAATAAAATAAAGCTAAACACTTAAACTAAAAAGAGATTTTCTGGGTGCAGCTCTAGATCCGATACAGAAGGCACCGTCGGCCTCACACATGGTCTCCTCCCCCCAGTTCTGGGTCCACGCACCGCCACACCAGCTGCATAAACGATCCGGTGAAAATGTATGGCTAAAAGCACTGTCGCACAAGCATAATGGCCTGAGTCTGAATCCTCAGCACCCACACAAAAGCCAGGTGTCTAGCGTGGGGGTCTTAATGCCGGCGTTCCTATATGAAGTGGAGAAGTAGGGAAAGAAGAGACCCAGCAGTGCGCAGGCCCACCATCTGGCATGGGGCGAGGGGAGGGGGCTGCCTCAAACAGGTGGGGGGAGGGAGGGCTGCCTTAAACAGGTGGGGGGGAGCGGCCTCAAACAGGTCGGGGGGGGGCTGCCTCAAACAGGTCGGGGGGGGGCTGCCTCAAACAGGTCGGGGGGGCTGCCTCAAACAGGTAGGGGGGAGCGGCCTCAAACAGGTGGGGGGGAGCGGCCTCAAACAGGTCGGGGGGGCTGCCTCAAACAGGTAGGGGGGAGCGGCCTCAAACAGGTCGGGGGGGGGCTGCCTCAAACAGGTCGGGGGCGGGGCTGCCTCAAACAGGTCGGGTTGGGGGGGCTGCCTCAAACAGGTCGGGGGAGGGAGGGCTACCTTAAACAGGGTGGAAGACAAGAACTAGCACCTGAGACTCACCTCTAACCTCTGTGTGCACATGCGCCATGGTACACATACACACTTGCCTTCCCAGACGGCAAATGGGAAGAAGAGAGTTAGGAGAGGAGAGGAGAAGGTGTGGGAAGAGAAAGGAGAGAGGAAGGAAGTGAGTCCAATTCCTGAGCCCACATAATGAGAGGAGGGAGCTGACTCTCTCTGTAAGCTGCCACCTGGCCTCCTCGTGTGTGCTGTGCTCTGGTGCACACACACACACCCTCCACACTCCAAAACAACTTTTTAAAGATAAACCGGGCACAGTACACAATCTGTAATCCCAGCCTTCAGGAGGTCCAGCCGCTAGAGAGTCAGGAACTTAAACTTGCCAACCTCTGTTACATAGAGAGCTGGGGGCCAGTCTGGGCTGCACGGTAGGGGAAAAGAAAGATGTGGAGCGTGCCTGAGGAAGACAGCCCGCCCTGACCTCCGGCCTCGGCACCCACCTTCTCCCCTAGCTACAAAACTGCTTTAGCCGGGCTGTGCTGGCGCACACTTTTAATCACAGCACTTGGGAGGCTGAGGCAGGTGGATCTCAGTGAGTTCCAGGCCAGTCTGCTCTACAAAATGAGTTCCAGGACAGCCAGGGCTGTCTCAGGGGAAAAAACAACAACAACAACAAAAAAAAAAAAAACTTTTAAACTCTGTGTAATCTGACCTTGGGCTGGGTGGACATAAAACATGAAGTTTTGACACTTAGACTAGAATTCCACCCCAACATAGACAGTTTATTATGTTTATGCAAATATTCCCAAGTCTGGGATGGGGAAATCTTCTGGTGCCAAGAGAGTCTGCTAACCCAGCCGACTAGGAAGTTCTAGGGCAGAACTGGACTCTGAAACTGTTTCTCTAGCAGGTCCTCACAGCATCCAGACCCTGAGGTTCCTCACACATCATCTCCGGAGTCCTCCAGGGCCCCACTCCCGTCACCTCAGCCCTGGCCAAGCCACAAAGGGACCAGGGACTCTGGTGTTTGCAGAGCTGCCTAGCACCAAGGTTTGCTCCATTGCTTGGTGCTGCTAAAGCTGCAAGTGGTGAGGCTGAGGCAAGCACAGCCTCGCTGTGTAGAGGACTGGGTGTGGGGTCTGTACATCTGGGAGAAGCAAAGACACAGGATGAAAGGCCAGCTGTCCTCTGAGAAAGGGCAGGGTGAGCAGTGACAAGGCAAAGACTGTGGAGAGAACCTGGACTGTGGGGAGAACCTGGACTGTGGAGAGAACCTGGACTGTGGGGAGAATCTGGACTGTGGGGGAACCTGGACTGTGGGGAGAACCTGGACTGTGGAGAGAACCTGGACTGTGGGGAGACCCTGGACTGTGGGGAGAACCTGGACTGTGGGGAGAACCTGGACTGTGGGGAGAACCTGACTGGAAGAAAAGTAGGCTGATGAAGGTGGACTTGGGGGAAAAGTAGGGAGACTCTTTGAAAGATAGGTTGGGAAAACTGGACTACAGGGAGGAGATTGGTTGTGGGTAGAATGTTGAGTGAGGGAAGGAGGGCTGAGGAGAAGGTGGGCTGAAGGGAAGGTGGGCTGAGGGGAGGTAGGCTGAGGGGAGGTGGGCTGAGGGGAAGGTAGGCTGAGGGGAAGGAAGGCTGAGGGGAGGTGGGCTGAGGAGAAGGTGGGCTGAGGGGAAGGTGGGCTGAGCGGAAGGTGGGCTGAGGGGAAGGTGGGCTGAGGAGAAGGTGGGCTGAGGAGAAGGTGGGCTGAGGAGAAGGTGGGCTGAGGGGAAGGTGGGCTGAGGGGAAGGTGGACTGAGGGGAAGGTGGGCTGAGGAGAAGGTGGACTGAGGGGAAGGAGAGCTATGGAGATAGTGTAGGGGAGGTAGCTTATGGAAAAACCAGGCTGTGGGCTTCAAGTTCTCCTTCTTGGGGCACTGAGGTATCAAAGAAACATAACCTAAGAAGTTAAAGGTGAGCTTGTGTGCACCACTGCATACCAGCTTCCAGAAAACCTCAAACACACTGACAGACAGAGGCAGAGAATGGGGAGACACAGGCACAATTAGATAGGGATATACAACGAGAAATCCAGAAAAAGATAGAGACCCAGAGATGGAGTCAGTTAGATGTAGGGAGAAGCTAGCAGACCTACCAGTCTCTAAAACCTAGAGAGAGAGATGGAGGCAGGGAGAGAGAAATTTTGAGAGACTAAGAAAGAGATATAAAAAGAGGAGGAAATTCTAAGAGCCAAAAGTGCCCAAACCCAGAGAGTATGAGAGAAAGAAGCACAGAGAACTGAAGGGAAATGAGCCCAAAGCAGGGAATAGGGTGCTGAATGTGACAAAGGTGAAGCCAGAGTTGGGGTGAGGGGGAGCATGTGAGTCCCCGGAGTCCCACCCTGCTGCAGACTGACCACCCTGTCTGGCCCTTGGGCTGCTCGGTACTCACCTCAGCCTGGTCACCGCTTCCCCTGTGAGTCTGGTATGAGCCACATTCAGCCATGCAAAGACCTTCACACTTTGTGGTAGTCACTGGTGCTTACATCAAAGGTGACACCCCGGGCCCCAGCCCAAAGCTGGTGACTTTCCTGTCAGGGCTGTCCCCTACCTGGTGTCTGGGGGAGGGCCCTGGAAGCACACACTTGTGGAAGGGGAGATACTGGTTTAACCTTTCAGGACTGCCTAAAGCTAGAGACTCATCTCAACCACACAGGACTCTTAGAGAATCTTTAGGAAAAAGACAAAGTCCTTTTCTGTCTCCAACTGAGACATCCTCTATACCACCCCAGTGCCTTTCAGAATTTCTAGGTTTGTTTATTTGCTTGATTGCTTGTTTGTTTTCCTGTGGATGGCAGGACATACCTGATGTGTTCATGCAAGGGATCAAACTCAGGACTTTATGCCCACTAGGCAAGCACTCTACCAAACAACCACAACCTTTCAGAAATGTCTGATTGCTTGCCTTGAACTTACCCTGCATATACCTTCAATGTCCATTCTATCCAAGAGAGGAAACTGAGGCACAAAGCATGAAAGTAAGGTGCCACTCAGGGTAAACTGAGTTCACATCTTTAAATACAGTATCAGTTCTCCCTGTGGTCTGCAGGAAATGGCAGGAAGATGTAATAGTCAGGAGGAAGAACTGGGGGTGACTCAGTGAGTGAATCACTTGCCACTCAAATGTGAAGACCTAACTGGAATCCCCAGAGCCCATGTAAATCCAGACATGATAGTCCAGGCATCTTTAATCCAAAACTCCTACACAGAGATGGGAAATGAAGGCAGAATTACCCACTCTGCCTGACATACATAATAAAAAGAAAAACAAGCAAAAGACTATGTTTTCAAACACCTGACTTCCGCACAGGAATGTCTAAATTGACACACCAATGCACACGCACACATACATCACAAATAAACACAATTGTATCCAGGCATGATGGTGCACTCTTAATATCCAGGCAGAGATAAGCAGACCTCTGAGAACTCAAGGCAGGCAGGACTGCATAGTGAGACACTGTCTCAAAAATAATAATTTTAATATTTAACAGTGATCAGAGAGAGATCTGAGGACCCCTGTTAGTAGTTAGAGCAATGGTTCTCAAACTGTGTGTCTCAACCCCTTTCAGATCAAACAACACTTTCCTGATGTCTGCATTGCAGATATTTATATTAAGATTTACAACTGTAGCAAAATTACAGTTATGAAGTAACTCATAGAAATAATTCTATGGTTAGGGGTCATCACAACATGAGGAACTGTATTAAAGGATCGCAGCATTAGGAAAGTTGAGAACCCTATCTGAGGTGTGGGGCGTAAATGCCCCAAACACTTGAAGGCCAAGGATGAAATGTTGAGATCGCAAGAGGGTTGATTTATGAACAGCTACCCCTGGTGGTCACTACGTGGAACTGCATCCTTTACTAATGAATTCTCCCCTTCACCCACCCAATGCTGAGCATGAAACTCAGGGTCCTGATCTGCATTGCATCTTCATTCCCATTTCATTTGTTTTAAATGACTACAACAGAATATACAAGATGGAGTAATGTCTTTTTAAAAAAAAAAAAGTTTATTTTGGTGTAGTAGGAGGCTGCTGCTCCTTAGTCCCGGCCACCCAGAACCGAAATAACCACACAGAAGCTGTATTAATTAAATCACTGCTTGGCCCATTAGCTCTAGCTTCTTATTGGCTGACTCTTGCATCTTAATTTAACCCATTTCTAGTAATCTGTGTATCGCCATGTGGTTGTGGCTTACCAGGTAAAGTTCTGGCGTCTGTCTCCGGAGAGGTTACTTGGCTTCTCCTGACTCTGCCTTCTTTCTCCCAGCATTCAGTTTAGTTTTCCCCACCTACCTATATTCTACCCAGTGCAGGCCTAAGATAGTTTCTTCATTAACCAATGGTTTTTTTCAGCATACAGAGGGGGAATCCCCCATCACCTCCCCTTTTCTATGTAAATAAAAAAGAAGGTTTTATCTTTAACACAGTAAAATTACATATAACAAAATAGTTATCAAGCAAGAATTATGGTTACAATATTTATACCTACTTTATCTTTCATCATAACTAAGGAAACTTATAACTATATATTGCTTAACTCCATCAAAGACTCCAGAAGAATATAATATTATTATGTAAACAGGAACTACATTGTGAGTAACTTGCATCCATGGTCTCTTAGTGTCTGCAGCACATCTATCCAAGACCTTTGGGCTTTCATGGTTTCCATAGGGAAGTCAGGTGTAATTCTGATAGGTTTACCTTTATATACTACTTGACCTTTTTCCCTTGCAGCTCTTAATATAAATTCTTTATTCTGTATGTTTTGTGTTTTGATTATTATACGACAAGGGGATGGGGTTTTGGGAGGGTTGTTGTTGTTGTTTTGGTTTTTTGTTTTTGTTTTTGGTTGTTTGGGGTTTTTGATCCAGTCTATTTGGTGTTCTGTATGCTTCTTGTACCTTCATAGGAATATCCTTCTTTAGGTTGGGAAAGTTTTCTTGTAGAATTTTGTTGAATATATTTTCTGGGCCTTTGAGCTGGATGGAATTTTTTTCTCCTTCTTCTACCCCTATTATTTTAGGTTTGGTCTTTTCATCCAGATTTCCTGGATGTTTTGTGTTAAGAATTTGTTGGATTTGCTATTTTCTTTGATCAAGGAGTCTATTTCCTCTATAGTATCTTCAGTGTCTTAGAGTCTTTCTTCTATCTCTTGTATTCTGTTGGTTATACTTGTCTCTGTAGTTTATCCAGATTTTCCATGTCCAGTCATTCCTTGGTTTGTGTTTTCTTTATTACCTCCATTTCGTAAGTGGAGTCTTGAACTGTTTCCTTTACCTGTTTGATTGCTTTTCCTTGGTTTTCTTGGGTATCTTTGAGGTATTTATTAATTTCTTCTTTTTGTTTGTCTTCTCTTCCATTTCTTTAAGGGAGTTTTTCACTTCCAGTTTAAGGGTCTCCATCATTTTCATAATGTTACATTTAAAGTCGATTTTTTTCTACTTCTTCTGGGTTAGGGTGTTCAAGTCTTCCTGTTGCGTGTTCGCTGGATTCTGGTGTTATCATGTTGCTTTCAGGTTGTTGGAGGAATTCTTGCATTGGTGCCTGCCCATCTCTTCCTTCAAATGAGGCCAGGAGAGTCTTGTTGTCATGGTCCAATCTTTGCTGTGGCTGGCTGTGTACTTGGAGATTTTCCTTGGTCTGCCCTCTCTTAGATCCCCTCCGCCCCGAAGCAGGCTGTGCTGGTGGATCTAAAGACCTCACTGATGAAAAGGAATGCTTGGGGGCCAGATGGGATTGGATATATCAAGAAAGTCAGTAGCTGGGAAGACACCCTACTGGATGGTGAGACAAGTTTAGGGAAATGGGGGGAGCGCTGTTCTCCATCCCCCCGGAAACCGTAAGCAGCCACGCACTCACCACTCCAGATCTCAGTACAGGAACAGGGCCTCTTGCTGGGCTCCAAGGACCTCGCAGACAAAAGGGCAGGCTTGAGGGGTCAGGGTGGTGTGGTACAAAGAAGCCCCAGTGGCAGGACCACTCACCACTGGCTCCCCAGACCCTCAGCCCCGAAGCAGGCTGAGTTGGGGGATTCAAGGATCCTGCAGATGGAAAGAAGTGCTTGGCGGCAAGATGGGATGGGGTAAATAATCAAACCCAGTAGTACGGAAGATGCCCCACTGGATGGCCAGACAAGTTTAGGGAATTGGAGGGGACCTGGACTTTGTTCCCTGGGACCGACCAGTTGGGCAGCTACTCCGTAACTTCCAAAACTCTAGAGTTGACAGAGACATCTTGCTGCCTGGACAGTTACCCAAAGTTCTTCTGTATCGTTGGAGCATCTATCTTCAGCCTACAGGCCTATAGTATCCAGCAGACTTTTCCACGAAGCAGGAAATTTGAAGATCTGTTCTGCCTTGTAATGGTAAAGTCCATCAGTTGCTTTCTCCTGTGTCCTGCAGACTGTTTAGCAGACTCTTTCACGAAGCAGCAACCCTGAATGATTACCTCCCCTTTAGGCAAGTTCAACAGCCATCTCTCCGTGGGTCCCGCATGTCCAGCTCACACAGGATAACATCAAGCAGCCCAGGCAAGAGCAGTTTCTTGCCCAAATGGTGAGTAAACTCCATAAGGAGCTTCTTCAATGCCCATCTTCCTTTTGAAGTAGATTGGTGCTGCCAGGAGCAAATGTGTCTCACTGTCATGAAAAGTCTTAAGTTCTTAAAACATTTTAAATGCCATATTCTGAAGGTCTCTGAAAGATTTGAAGAATACCTATCTAACTAAAATATACCTCTATACATCTAGAAAACCTAACATGACTACAAACTTGACTATCATAGATGATTATCTATTAAGCTGAAAGAGAGAGGAAGTGCATGCTTTACATCGTCATTTCTAGAATAAAAGGCCATGCCCAAGTGGGCGGGCAACTTAAACGCTTCTGGCTGAAGGATTTCCTACAGCATTTTGGTAGTATTTCTGGGCATTTGTTACTGGTTAAGACTCACTGCGGCATTAGCAGGAAGAGGAAGAACAAGCCCACTTCAATGAGCTAACTTTCTCTTACGGGAGAAGCGCTAACCCTGAAGCTAGAATGTAACTCGGTTGGGAGACCACCCTGGTCTACACTAAACATTGTGAGGGCAGAGGGGGCATGGAGGGGGCAAGGGCAGGTTGAGAGGACTGTGCAGAAGAAAGAGCTCGCCACCAAGCCTGTGATCTGAGTTCACACCTAAGACACACAGAGTAAAGGAGGGAAAGTTCCTGACTCCTTCATGTTATTCTGGGATCTTTACTCACACACTGTGGCATGTACACATACACACAATTAATTAATTAATTAATTAATTAATTAAAATAAATGAATACATAATTTTAACAAAATTTTAAAAAAAGAAAAGGTATTGACCCACTTAGGACATATCTGCCCCATAACCCAATTACCTCCCACAAGCCCCCAGGTCCCAACACTACATCACTGAGACGTTAGAGCCCCAGCACATGGACTTTGGGAGACCTACTCAAAATATAGCACTAAGGGATAAGATACAGGAGCAAACTGATAAGAAACTCAATATTTTCAAAACAAATTGGGTTTTGTTTTTGAGACAAGAGTTATGTAGCCTTAACTGTAGTAGAACTCATTATGTAGACCAGACTGGCCTTGAAAAGATCCACCTGCCTCTGCCTCCCAAGTACTAGGATTAAAGATGTAAGTCCCTACTCCCAGACCCCAGTAGTCACTCTTTTTTCTTTTTCTTTTTTATTTTTTTATTTAAAAAAATGCAAACTGTATTTTGATCTTACTCATCCCCTCTCCCAATTCCTCTCAGATCCTTCCAACCAACTTCAATTTCTCTCTCTCTTTCTCTCTCTCTCTCTCAAAAATTTTAATGAAAACAAAACAAACAAAAACAATAAGACAAAAATAGCAAATCAAAAATGAAACAACAACAAGAATCATGCAGTCCATTTTTTGTTGGCCATCTACTCCTGGCAATGGGCCAACCCTAGACTGTGGTTGATATACCCAGTGACATTTTATGGAAGAAAACTGATTTTTACTCTCTCAGTACGTATCAATCTCACAGTCACTCCCATGCTTTGGAGAGGCCCTTTCCACTCTTCCCACACAGACCACTCCTTGAATAGCTACAGAAAGTTTTCCCAGGCAGTGATAATTTAACCTCAAATGCCACTAGACAAGAGTCATTCTCTAGACAGACAGAAGTGACGCTGTACACAATAGTGATGCTCCAGACAGAAGTGATGCGCTAGACAGAAGTGACACTCTAGACAATAGTGATGTTCTAGACAATAGTGCAGCTCTGGACAGAAGTGATTCTCTAGAAAAGAGTGGTGCTCTAGAAAAGAAGGTTGGTCTAGACAGAAATGATGCTCTATATAGAGTGACACTCTAGACCAAAGTAATGCTCTGGACCTAAATGATACTCTAGAAAAAAGGATGTTCTAGGCAGAAATGATGTGGGAGTGACACTATAGACCAAAGTGATGCTCTGGACCGAAATGATGCTCTAGAAAATAAGGATGTTCTAGACAGAAATGATGTTCTATATAGGAATGACACTCTAGACCAACGTGATGCTCTAGACAAAAGTGATATTCTATGTTCTAGATAGAAATGACTTTAGGGATCAGGATTGAACTAGAGACCTGATCCAGAGTCAGCAATCTTCACCGGAACAGGTATAGGAGAGTAACTGCTGAGGAAGTGAGCCAGAGCCAGAGACCACTGAGGGTCCAGACGTGAATCTGAGACCTTCAAAGGAGTAGACCTAAGCCAAGACCCCTGTGGGTCTGGGCATGAGTCTAGGACCTCCCAGGAACTAGGCCTGAGCCAGGACCTCTGCTAGTCTAGGCATGAATCTGGGACCTCCAAGGGAGTAGGCAGGAACCAGAGATTTCTGCGAGGCCACTAGTGAATTGGCAGAACATTTGGAAACTTTAAAACAAAAAGAAGCAAACTCACCTAAGAGAACTAGATGTCAGGAAATAATAAAATTGAGAGCTGAAATCAACAAAATAGAAACAGAAAATAATACAAAGAATCAATGAGACAAAGAGTTGGTTCTTCGAGAAAATCAACAAAATAGACAAACCTTTATTCAAACCAAAAAGCAGAGAGAGAATATCCAAATTAACAAAATCAGAAATAAAAGGGGGCACATAACAGCAGACATAGAGGAAATACAGAAAATCATCAGGTCATATATTTAAAACCTGTACTCCACAAAATTGGAAAACTTAAACGAAATGGACAACTTTCTGGATAAATATCACTTACCAAAATTAAATCAAGACCAGATAAGCAAACTAAACATATCTGTAACTGCTGAAGATATAGAAACAGTCATCAAAATTCTCCCAACCAAAAAAAGCCCAAGACCAAATGGTTTTAGCTCAGAATTCTACAAGACTTTCAAAGAAAAACTAATACCAATACTCCTCAAATTATTCCACACAATAGAAACAGAAGGAACAATGCCAAACTCTTTTTATGAGGCTACAATTACCCCTATATCCAAACCACAGAAAGACATTACTAAGAAGGAGAATTACAGACCAATCGCACTCATGAATATTGATGCAAAAATGCTAAATAAAATACTGGCAAATCGAATCCAAGAACACATTAGAACCATCACCTACCATGATCAAGTTGGCTTCATCCCAGAGATGCAGGGATAGTTCAACATATGAAAATCTGTCAACGTAATCCACCATATAAGCAAACTGGAAAATGAAAACCACATCTCATTAGATGCTGAAAAAGCTTTCAACAAAATACAACATTCCTTCATGATAAAGGTTTTGGAGAAAGCAGGGATACAAGGAACATACCTAAACACAATAAAGGCAATATACAGCAAGCCAATAGGCAACATCAAACTAAATGGAAAGAAACTCCCAGCGATTCCACTGAAATCAGGAACAAGACAAGGTTGTCCACTCTCTCCATATTTATTCAATATAGCTCTTGAGGTCCTAGCTAAAGCAATAAGACACCAAAAGGAGATCGAGGGGATACAAATCTGAAAAGAAGAAGTCAAACTCTCACTGTTTGCTGATGATATGATAGTTTACATAAGCAATCCCAAAAATTCTACCAAGGAATTTCTACAACTCATAAACACTTTCAGTAATGTAGCAGGATACAAGATTAACTCAAAGAAATCAGTAGCCTTCCTGTACACAGATAATAAAAGGGCTGGGGAAGAAATCAGAAAAACATCACCCTTCATAATAGCCACAAATAGCATAAAATATCTCAGAGCAACTCTAACCAAACAAGTGGAAGACTTGTATGACAAGAACTTTAAATCTTTGAAGAAAGAAATTGAAGAAGACATCATAAAGTGGAAAGATCTCCCATGATCTTGAGTAGGCAGAATTAACATAGTAAAAATGGCAGTCTTACCAAAAGCAATCCACAGATTCAACGCAATACCCAGCAAAATCCCAGCAAAATTCTTCAACAACCTCGAAAGAACCGGACTCAACTTCATATGGAAAAGCAAAAATCCCAGGATAGTCAAAACAGTCCTGTACAATAAAAGAACTTCTGGAAGCATCACAATCCCTGACTTCAAACTCTACTACAGAGCGACAGTACTGAAAATAGCCTGGTATTGGCATAAGAGCAGATAGGAGGCCCAATGGAACTGAACAGAAGACTCGGATATTAATCCACACATCTTTGAATACCTGATTTTTGACAAGGAAACAAAAAGTATCAAATGGAAAAAAGAAAGCATATTTAATAAATGGTGCTGGTGTAACTGGATATCAACATATAGAAGAATGAAAATAGATCCAAATCTATCACCATGCACAAAACTCAAGTCCAATTGGATCAAAAACCTCAACATAAAGCCAGTTACACTGAACCTTTTAGAGGAGAAAGTGGGGAGTACACTTGAACGCATTGGCACAGGGAACAACTTTCTAAATGTAACCTCAGCAGCACAGACACTGAGAGAAACAACGAATAAATGGGACCTCCTGAAACTGAAAAGCTTCTGTAAGGCAAAGGACACGGTCAACAAGACAAAACGACAGCCTACAGAATGGGAAAAGATCTTCACCAACCCCACATCAGACAGAGGTCTGATCTCCAAAATATACAAAGAACTCAAGAAATTGGACATCAAAAGATCACATAATTCAATAAAAAAAAAAAATGGAGTACAGACCTAAACAGAGAACTGTGAACAGAGGAATCTAAAATGGCTGGAAGACACTTAAGGAAATGCTCAACATCCTTAATCTTCAGAGAAATGCAAATCAAAACAACTCTGAGATTCCATCTTACCCCTGTAAGAACGGCCAAGATCAAAAACACTGATGACAACTTATGCTGGAGAGGTTTTGGGGAAAAGGGAACACTCCTCCATTGCTGGAGGGAATGCAAGTTGGTACAGCCCCTTTGGATGTCAGTGTGGTGATTTCTCAGAAAATTAGGAAACAACCTCCCTCAAGACCCAGCAATACCACTTTTGGGTATATATCCACAGGATGCTCAATCGTGCCACAAGGACATGTGCTCAACTATGTTCATATCAGCATTGTTTGTCATAGCCAGAACCTGAAAACAACCTAAATGTCCCTCGACTGAAGAATGGATAAGGAAAATGTGGTACATTTACACAATGGAGTACTACACAGCAGAAAAAAATAATGACAGCTTGAATTTTGCCGGAAAATGGATGGAATTAGAAACATTATTTTGAGTGATGTAACCCAGACACAGAAAGACAATTATCACATGTACTCACTCATAGGTGGTTTTTAAACATAAAGCAAAGAAAGCCATCCTACAAATCACAATTCCAGAGAACTTAGACAACAATGAGGACCCTAAGAGAGACGTACATAGATCTAATCTACATGGGAAGTAGAAAAAGACAAGTTCTCCTGAGTAAATTGGGAGCATGGGAACCTTGAGGGAGAGGAGAGGCAGGGAGGGGAGCAGATAAAAATGTAGAGCTCAATAACAAAAATCAATAAAAAAAGAAAAAAGTTGGTTAAAACTACATATCGATACCCAGATTTATATGCCATATGGTTTTCTTTCAAGTAAATAGCTAACAGTATGAAAGAAAAAGAAATGGCTTTAGATAGGAGTGACACTCTAGACAAGAGTGATGCTCTGGACAGAAATGATGTTCTTGGTTGCATACCAGAGTCTTCCTCCAACTTCCCAGGAGGGCACCCCTGTAGAATGGGCACAGAAAGTGACCGATGGATCTGGGGAGGGCACCCCTGTAGAATGGGGTACAGAAAGTGACCGATGGATCTGGGGAGGGCACCCCTGTAGAATGGGCACAGAAAGTGACCGATGGATCTGGGGAGTCAGATACGTGAGCCGGGGCTCTTGCTGTGCCAGCATGAGGAACTGAGTTAAACTTGGGCATCCTATGTAAAATGCCAGGCGTGCCTGCCAGCACCTGTAACCAGGGATGCCAGGGCTGGAGGAAAGAGACGGTTGGGACTTGAGGCTTCCGGCCCACCCCAGCTTCAGGGAGAGACCCTGTCTCAAGGTGACTCGGCAGTGGCAGAACAGAACACCCAGTGTCCCCCTCTTGCCTTCATGCATTGTCACATGCACCCAGAGACAAGTGCATATACACCACACACAAACATACACCACACACAAACACACAATGAATAAACAAATGAAATTTTTAATTTTTTCCTTTTATTGAAAGTAGATTTTTTTTTATCTGAGTCATGGTGCATGGTGTCACACACCTTTAACCCCAGCAGGCAGATCTCTGTGAGTTCAATGCCGGCCTGGTCAACCAAGCAAGTTCTAAGACCATCAGGAATGTTACATGGAGAAACTCTGTTCAGAAAAAACAAAAAACAAAGACAAAAAAAAGGAAAAGAAAATAGAATTTTCTCTCAATATATCCTCACTGTGGTTTATCCCTGCTCTGCTCCTCCCAGTTCTTACCCACCTCTTGCCATCCAGATCAACTCCTTTTCTGCTTCTCGATAGAATACAAAAGTCTTCTAAGGGATGATAGTAAGAGATAATAAGATTTTAAAAACTAACACTTTGGAATTGAACAAAATAAACAGAAGGAAAGGAGTCCAAGAGAAGGCAAAGAACCAGAGACCCACTCACTCACACACTCGGGGACCCCATAAAAAGCAGCAACCTGACGCTGTACTATAAACACAGAGGACTCGGTGCAGACTCTGCAGGCCCTGTCCTTGCTGCTGGAGTCCCTGTGAGCTCACATGAGCTTTGATTATGTCAACTGAGAAGGCCTTATTTTCTTGATGTCCTCTATCCCCTCTGGTTCTCACACTCTTTCTGCCTCCTTTTCTGAAGAGTTCACAGAGCCCTGAGCGGAGGATTTGATGGGGACATTCCATTTACATGTGAATGTTCCAAAGTCTCTTACACTTTGCATAATGTCTGGCTGTGGGTCACACAAACAATACCCATAATCAATAATAAACACACAATAAACAAACACATGTATTTTAACTTATTATTTATTGTGGGTATTTGTTTCCATCTGCTACAGAATGAAGGCTGAATAATGCCCTGATCTATGAGGATAGCAGAATGTCATTAGACATCATTTTATTGCTACATTTTTTTAGAACAACAGTATTTGGTTTTACCTTCGTCCCTGGGCTATCTACTCTCAGGTTCTTGGTCACCAAAGCAGTGTCAGGTATGGGTTCCTTCTCATGGAGTGGGCCGTATATCAAATAAGATATTGGTTGATGCCCCCCACAAGTTTGTGTCATTATTGTACTAGTATATCTTGCAGGCAGGACACCATTAAAGATGAAAGGGTTTTATGGCTGGATTGGTGCTTACATTTCTCCTTTGGTAGTATGCAGAGGACCTTCCTATACCAAAGTCGCTAGAATGTAGGGGTGAAGGCTCTGTGTAGACTCCAGCTTCTTCCTAGTCAATCCGTTGTGTAGGTATTGTCTTCAACAGGGAGGTCTTGCTGTCGCGTTGTAGAGAGCAACAACCTAGAGATGAGAGATTTCCATGTGACCCCTTTGTCCAACAACTCCATAAAATAGAACCCAACCTCCAGATTGGAGGTTTCATTTGGTGACAAGAGATGATGAGTTGAGGCTCTGTCTTTCTCATTATTTGGTGATTTCACTTAGATTCCCTTCATATCTGTATACATTTTAGGAAGCTTCTACTGTATTGGGTTTCCATAGGACCCCGCAAATGGTCCTTAGTTAACTGTCTCTCTCCATATTCCCTTCCTCATCCCCTTCTTCCCTCCCCCTCCCCACTTGTTCCTCCCATTTCAGCCTGCCCCATCCATCTGTAACTATTCATTCTATTTCCCTTTTCTAATGAGATATCTGTTCCTCTTAGTCCCTTTACTCTATACCTAACCTCTGTGATTCTGTGGATTGTAGCTTGGTTACCATTGACTTAAAAGCTAATATTCACATATAAGTGAATATATATCATATTTGTCTTTCTTGATCTGGGATACCTCACTCAGGCTGAACTTTTTCTAGTTCCATCCATTTTCCTGAGAATTTCATTTTTTTAAGGATAGCTTTTTGGGGAGGTATATAATTTTTTTATTCTTGTCACATATATTACATCCCAAACACAGTTTCCCTTCCCTGGCCTCCCCCAAGTCTCTCCCCACTAACACCCTTCTCTCCCAAATCCACCCCCCATCTCCCCTAAGAAAAGAGCAAGCCTCCCAGAGATATCAACCAAACTAAGCATAATATGCTATAATAATACCAGACAATTAGCATCGGATCAAGGCTTGATGAGGTGACCCAGTAGGAGGGAAAGGGTCCTACAATCAGGCAAAATAGTCAGAGGCAGCCCCTGCTCCCACAGTTGGGAGTCCCACAGGAACAGCAAGCTACTTAGTCATACCATACACGCAGAGGATCTAGGGCAGAACCCTACAGGGTCCCTGATCTCTGTGACCCCCTTGAGTCCCAGTCAGCTGATTCTGTGGGCCATGTTCTTGTAGTGTCCCTGCTCCTTCCGGTTCCTCCAGTCCTTCCTGTTCCTCCTCAATGGGACTCAGAGAGCTCTGCCTAACGTTTGGCTGTGGGACTCTGCATCTGCTCCCGTCGGTTGCTGGATGAAGTCTCTCCGATCTCTTTGATGACTACTCTGTCGGCTTCATTCCCAGAACACTCTGCAGGTAGGACAAACTGTTGGTGAAAGGCTGTGTGTCTGGTTGGTGTTCTAGTCGCTTCACTTGACGCCCTGTCTAGTTACAGGAGGCGGCCGGTTCCGGTTCCACATCCCCGATTAGGAGGAGTCTTTGCTAGGGTTACTCTCATGGATCCCGTGGGATTTCCACTGCACTGGGTTCCCACCTCACCCCCGGAAGGCCTGCTAATTCTAGACCTTTCTCCCAGCATTTTCTCCTTCTCTATTGAATTAAAAATGGACAGGTTGATCAATGGAATTGAATCAAAGACCCTGGCATAAACTCACACACCTATGAACACCTGATTTTTGACAAAGAAGCCAGAAATACACAAAGGAAAAAAGAAAGCATCTTCAACAAATGGTTCTGACATAACTGGATGTTTGCATATAAAAGAATGCAAAGAGACCCATATCTATCACCCTGTACAAAACTCAAGTCCAAGCGAATTAAATACCTCAACATTAAACCAGATAATTGGATCTGATAGAAGAGAAAGTGGAGAATAGCCTTGAACACACTGGCACAGGAAACAACTTTCTGAACAGAACATCAATAGTGAAGGCACGAAGATCAAAAATTAATAAATGAGGCCTTCTGAAACCGAAAAGCTTCTGTAAAGCAAAGGACACAGTCTACAAGACAAAACGACAGCCTACAGAATGGGAAAAGGTCTTTACCAACCCCACATCCGACAGAGGTCTGATCTCCAAATATACAAAGAATTCAATAAACTAAACACCAACAAACTAAATATTCCAATTAAAAACTGGGCTACATATCTAAACATAAGAAAGCACTTAAAGAAATGTTCAACATCTTTAACTATCAGGGAAATGCAAATCAAAGTGACTCTGAGATTCCACCTCACACCTCTCAGAACGACTAAGATCAAAAACACATGTGGCGACTCACACTGGAGAGGAGTAAGGAGAATACTCCTCCACTGCTGGTGGAAGTGCAAACCAGTACAGTGCTTTGTAAGTCAGCGTGGTGGCTTCTCAGAAAACTGGGAATTAATCTACCATAAGAGCCAGCTATACCAACCTTGGGCATATACCAAAGATTGTTCAATCATACCACAAGGACACTTGTTCAACTATGTTCATAGCTGCTGTACCCCTAACAGGTAGAAACTGAAAACAACCTAGATGTCCCTCAGCTGAAGAATGGATTTTTAAAAATGTGGTACATTTACACAATGGAGTATTATTTAGCTGTTAAAACAAGGACATTATGAAATTTGCAGGCAAATGGATAGAACGTGAGAAAAATCATCCTGAGTGAGGTACCCATACTCAGAGAGACAAACATGGTCTGTACTCATAAGTGGGTATCATCTGTAAAGCAAAGGATAACTATACTGTGATCTGCAGACCCAGAGAGGCTAGGTAACAAGGTGGAATTAAAGGGGAATGCAAGGATCTCCCTGGAAAGGGGAAGTAGAATAGATTTCAAGGATGGACTGGGGACAGGTGGGGCTGGGAGCAGGAGGAATCAAGTGAGGAGGTGATTTCATCTTTTTAACAGTTGAGTAATACTCCATTGTGTAAATGTACTCGCAGGTTTAAAGTAAACTCCGCTCCTCCGAATTCTCAGGCCTGCTTCCCTCTCCCAAAGGAGCCATTTCCTTACCTGTCAGAAGGGACAATGGCTATCTGTGACTCATATTAGCATACCAAAGCACGTGCTGGCTTCCAGGTCCAGTACCCATGACTCCTCTTGGCTCCTCTCACCCAACCTACTACACCAAAGTTCTCCAACTCATGGACTTTCCTTCCCTCAACTTCTCCTTCCTACAAAACCCTGCCATTTCAGCAATGCGCTCTCTTGGTCTCTCTTTTGTTCTTCTCCCTTGCCTTGATCCTGGTGTCTCTTTCTCCTCCTCTCCGCCCCCCCCACACACCTTTCATGACCTGTTCAGTCTGCTGAAAATAAAAATGGTTCAGACTGCTGGCCATTTTCAGTGTCCCACTTTCCTTTTCTGCTCTGGACTCTTCCAGATGCCCCTGGCTGTGTGCTCCCTCATGTCTACAATAAAACCCTTCCTCAACCATACCTTGGAGGGGCCATGTCCTCAGTTTATACATGAACTGCATTTTCTTTATCCATTCTTCTGTTAGGGGACATCCAAGCTGTTTCCAGTGTCTCTCCGTTCTGAATAGAGCAGCAATGAACATGGTTGAACAAGTGGCTCTGAGGCAGGATGGAATCCTTTGGGTACCCAAGAGTGGTATAGCTGGATCTTGAGATAGGTCAATTCCCATCTTCCTGAGGAGCAGGTATATTGATTTCCATGGTGGTTATACAAGTTTACACTCCCATCAACAACAGACGAGTTTATCCCTTATTCCACATCCTTGCCAGCATGTGTCGTCACTTGTTTTATTGATCTTAGCCATCTTGGGTTTTTATTGTGTGTGTGTGTGTGTGTGTGTGTGTGTGTGTAAGTGCATAACCTTTTAAAATCAAAAACCATAGATGAATGCTTGTGTTGTTGATATTTCATCCCTAACGACCTAAACACACACACACACAACCAACACAAGGGGCTGGAAAGATAGCTAAATTAGTAAAAAGTCTGCTATACAATTATGAGAACTTGAGTTCAGATTCCTATATGGTGTAGGAGTTCCTTCTGTTTGTGTGTTGCTTTCATTGGTTAATGAATAAAGAAACTGCCTTGGCCTAGTTGATAGGGCAGAACTTATGTAGGCGGAGAAAACAGAACTAAATGCTGGGAGGAAGAAGGGCGGAGTCAAGAGAAGCCATGGATCCTCTGCCTGAGATGGACACCAGTTAGAATCTCTGGTAAGCCACTGCCATGTGGCAATACACAGATTAATGGAGATGGGTTAAACTAATATGTAAGAGTTAGCCAATAAGAAGTTAGAGCTAATGGCCAAACAGTGTTTTAATTAATACAGTTTTCTATGTGGTTATTTCGGGTGTAAGCTAGCCGGGCGACGAGGACAAACAAACAGCCCCCCTTGTAACACCTATATACATCTAAAAAGCCAAGTGTAGCCTGACAAGACATGGCTACTGGTTATGGGAGAAGCCAACCACTTTCTGATTGAATTTTTCCATGAGATGGAACCCATGCCTAGCACTGTTAATGAGGCCAAGAACCTGGAACTAGATAGGCCATTGGTCCTGATACTATTATTCTATGGCATGGATCTGTTTACTGTTCTTTTAGCAGCATGAACCTGAGAGAGCAGGGCCTAAAAATGAGGTGGACTAAAGCCTCATGCGATCGCCAACTTTAATCAGAGTAGCTGAGGGTTAAGAAGAATCACATAAGCAAGGTGTTCAATCACAAGGCAAATCACATGGAAAAAAACATGTTTTCCCATAAAGGTATATAAATAACAGCTGAGGTGTAGTCAGTCCTATCTGCTACACCTGGGAGGAAAATGGAAACACATTCCAAGAACAATTCTGTGTTTGGAAGAAACTGACACCACAAAACTCCTGTCTTGTTTTCTTGGAGTTTTCTCCAAGTACTCAGAAATCTCACACATTCAAGTGGTGGTGGCACATGCCTTTAGTATCAGTACTGGATCTCTAAGCTTAAGGCCAGCCTCATCTGCAGAGTGAGTTCCAGGACAGCCAGGGCTACACAGAGAAACCCTGTCTCAAAAAAAGAAAGGAAGGAAGGAAAGGGAAGGGAAGGGAGGGAGGGAGGGAGGGAGGGAGGAAGGAAGGAAAGAAAGAAGGAAGGAATTTCATAGAATTCCATTCTTAGACTGTGTTCCAACATGGACCTAGTATTAAAATGTCTCCTAGTGAAAATTTGTACAGTCACTTTGGAAATCAGTATGGCAGTTTCTCAGAAAATTGGAAATCAGTCAACCTCAAGACCCAGCTATACCAATCTTGGACATATCCCAAAGGAAGTTCAATCACACTGCAAGGACACTTGCTATGTTCACAGCTGCATTACTCCTAATAGCCAGGAACTGGAAACAACCTAGATGCCCCTCAACCAAAAAATGGATAAAGAAAATGTGATACATTTACACAATGGATATTATTCAACAGTAAAACAAACAATGACATCATGAAGTTTGCAGACAAATGAATGGAACTAGAAAAAACCATCCTGAGTGAGGTAACTCAGATACAGAAAAATAAACGTGGATGGCATGTATCCACTTATAGGTGAATATTAGCTGTAAAGTAAAGAATTAAAAGGTTACAATTCACAGCCCAGAAAAGCTAGGTAACAAGGAGGGTTCAAAGAGAGATGCATGAATTTCCCTGGGAAGTGGAAATAGAAGAGATCTCCTGGGTAAACTGGGGGCCGGAGAAGAGGGAGGCAAGTATGGAAACATGAGGGATTGAGTTGGGCGGGTTGGGGTGGGACAGGGGAGAATAATGAAAGAGATATCTTAATAGGGGGAGCATTTTGGCATTAGGGAGAAACCTGGTGCCAGGGAAACTCCCAGGAATCCACAAGGATGACCCCTGCTAAGACTCCTAGCAATAGTGGAGAGGGTGCCTGAATTGGCCATGTACTGTAATAAGATTGGTAACTATCCTAATTGTCATCCGAGAGCACTCATCCAGTAACTATGTAAGCAGATGCAGAGATCCACAGTCAAGCACTAAGTCAAGGTCCGGAGTCCTGTTGGAGAAAATAAGGATTAGACGAGCCTGTGGGGGTCAACGTTATGAATGAGGAACTAACGGAGACAGCTGAGTTGAGCTCATGGGAACTCACCAACTCTGAACCAAAGTTAGGGACCCTGCATGGGACCGATGTGGGTCCTCTGCATGTGTGTGACAGCTGTGTAGCTTGGTCTGTTCGTGGGGCTCCTAGCAGTGGGATCAGTACCTGTCCCTGACATGTGAGCTGGCTTTTGGGAACCTAATCCTCATGCTGGGTTGCCTCACACAACCTCGATGCAGGGGAAGAAGCTTGGTTCTGACTCAACTTGCTATACTTTGCTATACTTTGTTGACTCCCTTTCTGATGGAAGAGGAGTAGATGGAGAGGTGTAGAAGGCAGGTGGGGGAGAGAGTGGGAGGGGAGGAGGGAGGGGAAACTGTGGTTGGTATGTAAAATAAATTTTAAAAAATTAAGTCGGGAAGTGGTAGTGCACACCTTTAATCCCAGCACTCGAGAGACAAAGGCAGGCAGATCTCTGTGAGTTCAAGGCCAGCTTGGTCTTGAACTAGTTCCAGGAGAACTAGAAGAGCTAGTTCCAGGAGTCTCCAAAGCTACAGAGACATCCTATCTCGAAAAACCAAAAATAAATAAAATTAATAAATAAAATAAGAGCCAGCTAGTGGAGGCACATGCCTTTAATCTCAGCACTAGGGAGGCAGAAGCAAGCAGATCTATGTGAGTTCGAGTCCAGCCTGGTCTATAGAGCAAGTTCCAGGACAGGCTTCAAAGATACACAAAGAAACCCTGTCTCAAAAAAACAAAAGAAAGAAAGAAAGAAAGAAAGAAAGAAAGAAAGAAAGAAAGAAAGAAAGAAAGAAGAAAAGGACTCTTAATGTAAGTCATTGCTATAACCATAGATCAGAATAACTCTCAACACTCTACAGAGAAGCTTGCAATAGACAACAGCTAACACAAAGACCCTCCAATGGTCAACTTCAGAGAATAAGAAACAGAGTGTTAGACCCTATTGGGGTCTAAATGGGATGTGCATATCACACCCATTCCCTACAAGGCTAAGGGATCTTTGAGAAGAGGGAATGACAGGATTGTAAGAGCAGGGGTGGTGGATAACTACAAGGAAAGAGCATTGGGGTCACAACAGGACAGTTGCACATATAAGTAATGATGGCCATGACAGAATGCACAAGACCTGTATAAACTCAAGCCAGGAAAATGGAGCTGGGGAGTTGGGCACAAAATCCCACTCCTGAGGACCTCAGGCACTGGCAACTGCCAAGAGAGATAGAGTTTCTTTAAGGGCATTTCTCCTGCTGGGCCAACCATATTTGAAGGCAGGCCCCATACCCAATAGTACATGGGCAATACAAATTGAACTAGATGAAATAAGAAAAAAGGGAGGAGAAGAAAGACAAATTGAGAGAAGAAGAGGAAGAAAAGAAAAAAATAATGACAACCAGAAATTATGTGGGTGTGGTGGTGTTAGTGGAGAGGATGGATCTGGGAAGAGTTGGTGGGTAGGGTGAATACATTTTAAAATCAGGTGTGGCAGGTACAAGTCTATATGCACAGAGCTGAAGGGGTGGAGGCAGAAGAATCTTCAGAGCTCATTGGCCAGCCAGTCTAGCCAATTAGTGAGCTCTAGATCCAGAGAGAGACCTTGCCTCAAAAGTATAACATGGAGAGGGGCTCCTCTGGTGAAGGCACTTGTCTCCAAGCCCGACCACCTGAATGAAACTTCTGGAACATACATGGTTGAAGAGAACCAACCCGCAAAAGGTGTCCTCTGATTTCCACAGGCTCACCGTGGTCCACATGTGCCAGTATACACACATGTACACCCATGGTCCTCATAAGATGCCCTTTCACACACAAGAAGGCTTTAGCTCCACCACCCATGCTTAGCTGAGAAAACATCAATAATGCATTAGAGATAGGGATACGGTCCATATGCACAAAATGCAGGAAGTCCTGGGTTCCCTCCTTTCCCTGCCACCGTTTGTTATTGAGTCTAGGGTTGTAGCTCGGCCACCAGAGCACTTCCCTAGCATGCACGAAGTCCTGGGTTCCAGGTTGATTGCAGAGACTGGGTGTAGGGGCTCATCTGCAACAGCACTGAAGTGTGAAGGCAAGGGCTAAGACTTCAACAGTATCCTTGACTCCACAATGAATTGGAGGCCAGACTGGGATGCACGAGACAGTTTTTAAAAAGAAAAACCCTGGTAGTTTTTGGTTGTGAACCTAGCCTTTAACGGCCGAGCTACTATTCTCTTTGGAGAGATACCTTGCTCACCCTAGATATAGGAGGGAGGGCCTTGGTCCTGCCTCAAAGTGATGTGCTAGACTTTGTTGACTCCCCACGGGGAGCCCTATCCTCTCTGAGGAGTGGATGGGGATTGGGTGGGGGAAAGGTTGGGAGATCAGGAAGAAGGATGGGAGTGGAAACTAGGAATGGTATGGAAAAAAGAGAAAAGATTGTTCTTAAACAATAAGAAAACACTATCCTGAGTGAGGTAACCCAGACACAACAAGATGAATATTGTGTGTACTCATTCACAGGTGGATACTCACTATAAACAAAGGATATTGAGCCTATAGTTCATGACCCTATAGCAGCTAAGCAATAAGGTGAACCCTAAGAAAAACATACATGGATCCACCTGGAAAGTGAAAACAGACAAGATCACCTGACAAAATTGGGAGTATGGGGTGGGGAGAGAAGGGAGGGTGGAAGGGGAAGAGGAGAGGAGAAGGGGAGAGGTGAGGAGAACTTGAGGGAATGGGATAGTTGTGACGGAGGAAGGACAGAGATGAGAGCAGGAAGGAGATATCTTGATTGAGGGAGCCATTATAGGGTTAGCAGAAACCTGGCTCTAGAGAAATTCCCAGGAGTCCACAAGGATGACCCAAACTAAGACCCTAAGCAAGAAAAGAGGGGGCCCTATCTTGACTTGCCCTGTAGACAGTCTGATGAATATCTTAAATATCACCATAGAACCTTCGTCCAGCAAAGGCAGAGACCCGCATCAGAGCACTGGACTGAGCTCCCAAGGTCCAGCTGAAGAGTAGAAGGAATGAGAATGTGAACAAAGAGGTCAAGACCGTGATGGGTTCATCCACTGAAACAGTTTACCGGAGCTAATGGGAGCTCGCCTACTCCAGCCGGACTGGGAAGGAACAAGCATAGGACCAAACTGGTCCCTCTGAATGTGGCTGGCAGTGGCATGGCTGGGGCAGACTAGGGGGCCACGGGCAGTGGCACCAGGATTTATCCCTACTGCATGTACTGGACTTTTGGGAACCTACTCTTTTTGGATATATCCTTGCTCAGCCTAGATATAGTAGGGAGGGCCTTAGACCTTCCTCAAAGCGATACGCCTTGCCCTCTCTGAGGATTGGATGAAGGTGGGGTGGGAGGGTGTGTGAAGGGAATGGGAGGAAGGGAGGGATTAGGAACTTGGATAGATATGTATAATGAAAAAATTTTTTTAATTTAAAAAAAAAGAAAATCCATGTTATTTCACATAGAACCACTAGGTGGCAAGAGTTCTCTAATTCAGACCTCCATTTGCGCTACACTGTAGTTCCTACAGGAATTAATTTAGATCTCCAATTTTTAAAATACAGGAACCTACATTGACCACTCTGGAGAATAATATGGATTCAGTTCCTAACCGACAGCAACTAAGGGAACCAAAGGAATCTGACCACCTGCTCACATGGTGCACAGACATACATTAAAGCAAAAACACTCACAAATGTGGTGGACCCATAGTTCCATGTACTACAGTGCTGAGGAAGGAGGATCATTTGAGCACAAGAGCTCAAGATCAGTCTGAGCAATAAAAGGAAGACCCTTTTTGTTACTGTTTATTATTATTATTTACTTTTATTATTTTATTAAAAAAGCAAATGACCTTGACCGGTGGAAGTAAGGATTTACTGAAGAATTAATTCTATTCTACACATTTTATCTTGATCCACATGGAATTCCCACAGAGTAGGCACTGTAGCTGCAGCCGCGGGTCTGCCGGGAGCTTTCGCAGCCTGGCAATGCTTCCCCTGAAGACTTACGGAGCCTGGCACTCAGCAGCAGTCACCAAAGATCGACTTGAGATTTTGCCTAAGTTTGATGTCTCTCTGCATAATGCCTAAAGATGGTCTACAAGGCAGACTTGAGGTTTATTAAGAGGATTCCTGACTGGCGTGGCATCACGCCCCTTTAATCCCAGCGCCCTGGAGGCAGAGGCAGGCGGGTATCTATGGGTTTGAGGCCAGCCTGGGCTACACAGCAAGTTACAGGTCAGCCAGAAGTAGAAGGAGGGGAGGAAGGGTGAGAAATTAAGAAGAAAATGAAACAAACTCCTGAGTACAGCAGCAGTGAGAGAGAGAGAGAGAGAGAGAGAGAGAGAGGAGCCATTGAACTTCCCTGTCTAGCAAAGCGGGCAGCAGCTGAGGTAACAGTTGTGAGGTTGATAAGTTCTCTGCACTGAGCCAACGCAGGACTCAAGTGCTCTGTGCACAAGCAGGGAGATAACTGTGCACTGTGGGTGTGCTGCCCGCCCAGCCAGGGCTGAGAGCCCACCTGTTAGCGCTGAGCACGACTCTGGGCTGCTCGTCACTGGCTGGCATTGCCACTTCCACACTTGCCCGTGTCTCTCACGCTCTTTGGTCTCACACTTACGTGAATCCCCTGTCGGCTCACCATGCAGAGACGTCACAGCCACCAAGATGTGCAGCCATCTTCCTGGTTGTTTCTATTTAGCTCCTCGCCTATAGGTGATCTGGAGTAGTCTCCTTGTTAGTCTCTCAAGGGCTTTGGGGACTCAGAGGCAGCCGGCCTATCGCTGCTGGCCCAGAGCCCTCTCCGTCCTCTTATCTCGTCACACCAGCGACCAGTCCTCTCGACTCTGGCACTTCAACCTTTAGCCCCCCTTTAACCCCAGATTCTGTCCTCACTGCGGTACATAGACAGCAGGTTTCAGTTTTCATCGCGGGCTCCTTCACTTAGTGCTCAGAGAGCTGGCTCCAGCCTTGGGGTTATTATCCCCATTTTACAGATGAGGAAAATGGGGCACAACTCTGCATTCTTCTCACGTGTGCACATGTAGGAGCCTGCCTTCCTGTGGATACCCACACCCGATCCAGGCGCGCGCCTTCCCGAACTCGGGCCCACGAGAATGGACGACTGTCCTGAGGGTTTAAAACAGACACACACAAAAGAGACCTTGCTCACTTACCAAGAGTAAATGGCCACTTTATTAAACTCAAGTCGGGTATTTATACCAGTGGGCAAGGGGGATCAAAAGGGCAAGGCCTCCTCCCATCAGGAGCAGGAGAAGGGGATTAAAGGCCCTGGCGCCTCAGGCAGAATCAGCTGGGAGGGGCCAGGCCTGTGGAGCCCACTGCTAGAACCTTGATTACAGGTGGAATCACCATAACAAAGAGAGCCAGGTTCTTCCTAAGCTATCCCCTCAAGCCAGTGCTAGTGCAGAATCTCCAGGGAGCCGGAGGTCACAGGGCCCTGTGAATCGCCAAGAAGAAGGGAAAAAGATCTTGGTACCTACAAGTCTCCCTTTAAATACATATAAAATATGATGACTAGCAGCTGTCTTAGGCATGTCGGTCGTTGGGTCAGATCTCTAAACCCGTCTACGGGAATGTGTTCAGGTCCAAACGCACCCCCTGTCTTAGGCGAGACCGCCCCCCCGTGCAATAAACCTGTCATTGCTTCATTAGTCGTACATTGAATCCAGCCACATTTATGCTGAAATATACTCCAAGGTGAATGCCTACTAGGGCCAGGCCGTGGCGGACCTGAAGCCATTGTCCAGGTGAAGACGCTCCAGCGTACGTACACATAAGCATTCCCGGAAGAGACAGTGCTTGCACAATATCTGAAACGTTTGCTCAGAAAGAGCCCTTGAGTAGGGCTACAGCACCGGCAAATGGGACCCCTGATATGACTAGTCAAACTAAATTAGAGCCAATTAGCAATTTTGTATTTCGGGGTCCGAGAAAAAGCAGCAAAATCTTAACCTGCGACTAGCAGAGGTCAAAATCCACACCCAGTTGTAAAGATTAACTACAGCGTCCAATTGTGAATTTAAATTACTTGATAGTTATGGTAATTCTGTCTATCAGGCAAGGTTTTAGCCTTGAGCACCCAACATTGCAAACAGGGCAGGGGAGGTAGCTGTTTTCCCCTCAGGGGGTCAAGCAGCCTTGGCTGAAATGGACAGATCAAGGCAGAGCAAGACAGAAAGCTGGGAAAGGGGTAAAATCAGGCGCTGGATCATCTCTCAGGAATCTGCCAACTCCGCCGCAGCCTCTGCCGCCGTGTCCGTGGGAATCTCTTGATCTCGCCTCGTCCTCAGGTCTCTGAGTAGAGGAATCCATGGTCCGCACCAGACGTTCAGGGACGGGGTGCTTTGCATCCTGTGGAAACACATAAACCGCTCCTCTTCCCCAAATCAAAACCCGGTCCGGACCATGTACATCAGTACATGACCTGGACCATGCCAGACGCTAGCCGAGGCAAATCCTGCCTGCGTGCGCCATTGAAATTGGCTCCCCTCGTCAGTCTCTGGGAGCGATGTGCTTAGCTGTTTAGGATCTAAACTACAACCAAGCAAGTCTTGGACACATAGAGATCTGTAGGTCTCTGTCTCCAAGGAGCAAATTCTATTGGCCTGTGCCATTGCAACCGGCCTAAATATTGGGCTGAATTAGCCAACCTCAAAACATCATTTTTTTATTGGCCTGCACCATCATAGCAGGTCTTGAACTGGGCTGAATTGTCAGCCCCAAAACATCTTTTAGAATCAGCTCTGCCTGGAACTTTACCAGGGGCAGAAAATAATTATCTGATCCAGTACGTGAGCATTTACATAACTGGATAGAATTATTAAAATTGTTACCTTTATGGGGGCACATTGCCTCCCGCCAACATTAGAGAAATAAATAATAGGATCGACATATCTGGCTACAGATTTGGAAATCTTTGTCAGTCATCAATCCATATAAAAAACATAAGAACTCCATAAATTAGTCCTCCAAAGAGCAATTAATCAAATAAAAATATATGCAACAAATTTAAACTGAAAACTCTCAATAGACAAACTTAAAATGCCTGAAAGACATTTAAAAAATCCTCAAATGTAACATCTTTAATCATTGGAGAAGTGTGAATCAAACTAACTCTTGACTCTATCTTATCCCTATAACATGATTAAGATCAAATATTGCTCATAACTTATATTTAAGAGAAACTCCTCCACCATTGGTGGAAATGCAAACTGGCACAGTTTGGATTTTAGAAAATTAGGCAACAAACCATCCCAAGATTTAGCTAACCTCTTTTGGGTCTGTATAACCTTTGAATCTATCACAGTCTCCACTTAAAACTGCTGAAGCTGTGCTGCACAGCGGGGGGCGGGACACAGACCTGCTCTGCTCCATCTGCAAACTACCACCTGAGTTTTGGCAGGCGGATTTTAACTATTCTTGTACCACCAAGGCCTGGCTAGTGTCGCTTTTCCCGGCCGCCTAGCACTCTCTTTTTTTATCTGTCTGCTCAGGCGCCGCCACAACCGGCATTGTGCCCTGCCCCAGGTTCCTGCGGCCCACCGCTCATCAGCCGCCTTGGGCGAGGGAGCCATGCGACTGCCTTTCTGCATCTGGTCAGCGCGGCCGTGCCTCCCGGATGAGTTTGCACCCGCGGCTGAGTGTTCCTGCACACCGCTGCCTTTTACCCTCCTTGACCTGTCTGTAATGGCCCCGCCGCTCATAGGCAGGGCCTGGCGGCCGCCTGCACTCCTCTCTGCACCATCCAGCAGCCTGTTTCTCTGCTCCTAAGTGTACCTTGCAGCACCATGGCTGTCTCAGCCACTGTGAGGGGCCGGGTGCGGTCCTGTGACCCACATTCAAACATGCATGGGAGCTTTCTAGTCTCCCTGAAAGACAAGCTCTGTGAAGCTGTTCTTTTGTTACTCAAAAACTCTTAATAGAACTTACAAATATATTTTTAATCTTCTCTCAGTCCGAGGCCCGCACCTATATGGGCCCTCGGCTATTTACTTTGCTAGTCACCAGTTACATTGGCCCTGTTGCCTTGGGAACGGATTCCCGCCGGGAGCTAACTGCGCCCAGCCTGTTCTCTTGGTAAAAATTAAAGTTCCCTGCATGTGAGAGCCAGGGACTGAGTTTTAAATTAGTCTAAGCAGTCTCTAGTGCAGTGTCATTTAATCCTGGTGCCTAGTCTCTTTATGAAATTTAGCAGCTGATTTGCCCACTGGCCTCCAGCTCTGGATCAGACCTTTCGGCACCCATACTTCTACATATCACGCTATTCACCCCCTTATCACATGTGCACAATTGCACACTACAAAACTGGCCAGATTCCGGATCGTGGGGGAACCCTCACCTCTTTTGGGTTTCTCGTGGTGGATCCACGGACGGCAGGACGCGGTTCTTCAGTTCTTCTTCAAGGCCCACCCAGGAACGCCATCTGTAGGAGCTCGCCTTCCTGTGGATACCCACACCCGATCCAGGCACGCGCCTTCCTGAACTCGGGCCCACAAGAATGGACGATTGTCCTGAGGGTTTAAAACAGACACACACAAAAGAGACCTTGCTCACTTACCAAGAGTAAATGGCCACTTTATTAAACTCAAGTCGGGTATTTATACCAGTGGGCAAGGGGGATCAAAAGGGCAAGGCCTCCTCCCATCAGGAGCAGGAGAAGGGGATTAAAGGCCCCGGCGCCTCAGGTAGAATCAGCTGGGAGGGGCCAGGCATATGGAGCCCACTGCTAGAACCTTGATTACAGGTGGAATCACCATAACAAAGAGAGCCAGGTTCTTCCTAAGCTATCCCCTCAAGCCAGTGCTAGTGCAGAATCTCCAGGGAGCCGGAGGTCACAGGGCCCTGCGAATCACCAAAAAGAAGGGGAAAAAGACCTTGGTACCTACATGCACATCCAGTTCTGACACCAGTGTTGTCACTGGTCACCCGAGTGACCCTGAACAAACCTTTGGGGGTTTATGTCTCTCTCCTCACGTGTACAAAATAAGAACCTAACTAAACGAGAAGTTCTTAACTCAAGGGCATGCCATGGCTCAGCACATAGAGCACCTGCCGAGAGCCATCCAAGAAGAATCTGGAGATGTGTCTTGATAGTGGAGTGCCAGCCTAGAGTCCACTGCGAGCTTCTGGGGTTGTGGCTCAGTCTAGCACTTGTCCAGCATGTGTAAAGTCCTGGGTTTTAATTATTGGGGGGGGGGGCCTGGATCAGAATGAGTTTCATAGATCAGGCTGAGGAGTGACCATGATATCACTTTCTTATCTGCAAAAATCTTTCAGAGAAACATTTGGGGAGCTGAGGAATTAGATTTGGGTGTATTCCAACATGAGAGTTGACCCTAAAACGTTAAACGTTGAAAATGGGGTGGGGATTAAGCTGAGACAGAGGATTTGCCTAGAAGATGCCAAACCCTGGGCTCTAGTCCAATACACACACACCCAAAAGAACATCAATTTGATACCTCTACCAAACACAGGGCAGGAAGAGAGGGAAGGAGGGAGGGAGGGAGAGATGAAAAGAGAGAGAGAGAGGCAGGGAGGAAGAAAGAGAGGGAGAAAGGAAGGGAGGGAAGGAGGAAGGTAAGAAAGGAGGGAGGGAGGGAGGGAGGGAGAGAGGGAGGGAGGAAAAGAAGGAAGGAAGGAAGGAGGACCGAAGGCAGGCCAGTCAATATGCTCCCCAACAGCCCTTGCTTATGCCAAGTTTCCATTCAAGTTCATTACAAATGACATCGCACACTATGCAGAAAGCAAGCAAGCCTTTCCTTGAAGCAAGCTTCGGTACAATCCAGTCCATATTGCTGAGACATGGTTACGTTCATCAGAACACCAGCTTTCTTGAAGACTTGAGTGAGATACATCTCTCTACCACATACTACACCTTCATCCTAAAACTAGACCAATCCTGAGCTAGGCCAACTCATCCTGACCAGCCCAGGGATGCTTCCATCCCATGGAAGTTCCTGTTGCTGCTACTTCAGCCTGTGATCTCCAGTAGGCCAGTCTATGACGGCAAGAACCAAATCAATGCATAGCATGTTCTACTGGCTGTAGCCCCTGAGTAATTTTCTAAAAGTCTTGCTTGACATGACTGTCATTGTGAGGCAGAATAGAAAGACACAAGACACAGCTCAGAGAGGTTAAGAACATTGCTGCTCTTTCCAAAGACCCAGGTTCAGTTCCTAGTTCCCACGTGGAGACTCACAACCATCTGAAACGCCAGTCCCAATGCATCCCAGGGAACCAGGCACACACATATATGGACAAAACACTCATATATGATGTTCTGGTGAAAGCTGCACCCCGGCCTCTGGCATCCATACACCCAAAGAATCTGGAAGGTTCTGGTGGACGCTCCACCCAAGCCCACTCCCCTATCTCTCTCCATACCCTGCTACATCTCAGAAAGCCCGCCAAATGATGACCTCTCCCCAGAGATGCTCAAGATCACTCCCACAGGGCGTTTAAACAGCCCCCACATCTCTCTGGAAGGCCGAAAAATCATCCAGGGACATTGTACCCTTTAAACCTGGGCCTTTTCTAATTCGACTTGATTTGGTCTGATTTGGATTATTGTGTCGGTGGAGGTTCATAGGGTGCAGGAACTTTTCACGCAAAAAATAATTTTTAAAAAAAGACATAAAAAATATAGGGATATGAGAAGACAAAGGAACTGAACCCCTCATTCCAGTTGAAAAACAAGAATTGCAGCATAATATTTGGTGTGAAGGCAGATGACACTGAGTTAATATTGCTTTCATATTTAGAGATTCGATGTTAAAATAGCAATGAACCAGGCTTAATCTTTAAACACACACTAGTTTGGGTAGAGTCCCCATTCCTTTCCCCAGACTTTACTTAGAATCTTAAAAAATAAAAATAAAAGTGTTAATTTTGCTTTCAGTAAAAACATCCCCGTGAGCCAGACTGTACCTTATCACTTACAGTCCTGCCAGACGCCTTCCAGGGCCCACCCAATCACAGTTTCCTCAGCCATCCATTAAAGATGGGACCATCAAGATCTATGACCAGGCCTGGTGGCTCACACCTTTGACCCCAGCATCCAGGAGGCAGAAGCAGGTGGATCTCTGTAAGTTCTAGGCCCGAGGGCGTTAGTGAGATTCTGCCTCAAAGACTAAAAAGACGCAATGATTTGGTAAGACTCTGGATGAGGAGTTCTTACCAGCCCTTGGGTGGGTCTCACTTTTTATGACTTTTCTTTGAGTAGCCACACCCCCGTACTCCCAGGTGTGTCTTCCTGATTTCTGGGTGTCTCTCTTCCTCTAAAGCCTCGTGTGTAAGCCTATATTAAGGCATCTTGGGCTGCTTTGTAGGCAAGCCTGAATCCCTGGGCCCGCCTGAAAGTTGGGCTCTGGCCTCCACACACTTACACAAAATTTAAAATAAGTAAAATCTTTATACGTATACATTATTATACGTGATCATTATTTTTACAGTGTGCATGAGATGAGTGGCAGAAACAGAGAGGAGACTGAGAGGGAGTCAGGCATACGGAGGACAGCTCTGTAGAGTCTGTTTTTGCCTTCTCATTTTTTGAGGGTCTCAGGAATTGAACTCAGGAAGTCAGGCCTGGCTACAAGTACCTTTACCAACTGACACAGCTCACAAGCCTCCCCCCTACCGCCGCCTTTTTTTAACTCCTAACTTTGCTTATAAACCAGCTAGTCCTAAAATTCTTTTTTGCTTTGCAGCCGCAAACCCCAGTTTGGCCTAAGTGGAGGACCCTGAAGTCTGTGAGAACTCATCGGTCTGCTAAGGGTAACAAATGGAGAGTTGTGCCTCCTCCCTCTGTCCCCCAAAACACTGACAGCTGGTCCTTTGATATTGGCCTGGAATTAACTGCTCCCTCAACTCCCCAGGTCACTGCCTCAGCCTGACAGCCAGTCTCCTTGTAAGTACTGTACCAGCTCCTGTGTCTGCAGACTGACTCCCAGCCTCAGTCTTACACCACCTTGCCAAGGCAAACGCCTGTCCAGCGTCCTCACACAGCCACTGACCTTGGGTGTCCTCAGCGAGATTTCCCCTGCTCTCAACAGCCTGTTTAGCTCTAAGCCAGTCATAACACTCTTGGCGGTGTTATGCAAGAACTGTGCAAGTTTTTCCTGCCAGCACTGGGATTCTTTGTCAGGCATGATCTTACTGGAGGAAGCTAAACAATGTCAGACCCCTTGGAACGGTGGGCTCTCAGGGAGGGCACTGTGTTTTGGAGGCATTGTGGACTTGTGAGCAATCGGATGCAGAAACAAGGCCGATCTAGGGGACAAATGAACAAACAGAGCTGGTTTCCCCCAAAATGAATGCCTCTCCGCCCAGGAACGGGCAGCAGGCAGGAACCCAAGCCAAGATGCAACCATGAGAACAGAGGCCCTGGGAATTCGCAGACATCTCAGGGAGGGCACTGGGCTCCCGGCAGGCCGTGGGAGAGAGGCAGGCGCCAAATCTCCTATTGACCCTGGCTTGACATCTGGGTAACATCTGTTATACAAAAGAGCTGTCCCCAGCCAGACGGCCACAACCTCGGCAAGTCTTTCAAACACCCGGCAGGAAAAGTGGGGGTTAAATGGTGCTAGATTCTTTCCTGTAGTCCTGGGCTCAGCTACATATCAGACACACCCCAAGATACTCAAGTCTCCCAGACATAATGGTACTCTAATACTTAACGCTTTCTCAGTATATGCCAGTGAACCATCACTCAATTTTTTATTTGTGTGGTGCGTGCGTGCGTGCGTGCGCACATGTATATACACATGCCACAGTGCATGGGGGAGGTCGGAGGGCAATGCAGGGAAGTTGGGTCTCTCCTTCCACCTTCCAGGTTCCAAGGATCCAACTCAGGTCATTAGGTTTGGCGGGGAGCACCTTTACTCACTGAATCACCTACCCCACCTCACACGTGTGTTAGTTTCTGCAGTCTATGTCGCAGCACTGAATCACCTAACCCACCTCACACATGTGCTAGTTTCTGCAGTCTATGTCGTAGCACTGAATCACCTACCCCACCTCACACGTGTGCTAGTTTCTGCAGTCTATGTCGCAGCTCTGCACAGGGGTCCTTTATGCAGCTTAGGGGGAAGAACCTGGATCCTGGGCCTGTGGGACAGCCAACAGGTAAAGATGCTTGCCACAAGGAGAGACAGATTTCCACAGCAACATTTCAAAAGTATTTTATTTACTACGGCACGTGTGTGGAGATCAGAGGATAGTTTGAGGGTATTGTTGTTCCATCATATGGGTCCCCCGAACTGAATTCAGGTCATCAGATTCCACCAGCAGTGCCTTTATCCTCTGAGTCATCTCTGAACAACACCTCACCCAATTTTTCAATTAATAATTTCATCTAAAAAAAGATACAACATTGACTGCTGCCCTCACTATACATGTGCATGCGTGTTCACAGGTGCCATCTGGGCAGACGATCTGTTTGATTCCCAGGACCCATAGTAGAAGGAGAGAACTGAGTCCTGGAAGTTGTCCTCTGACCTCCATATGCATGCATCGTGACACATGCACACACATCCACAACATAAATCAATGTAAATGTAATTTTAAAAATAAGGAGGAGAGTGACTAAGGAGGACACGGATGCCAATGTCTGGCCTCCATATGCACACACACACACACACACACACACACAAGTGCACACACATACACATGCACACACACACGAGTGCACACACATACACATGCACACACACAAGTGCACACACATACACATGCACACACATGAGTGCACATACATACACATGCACATACACAAACGAGTGCACACACTCTTGTGCATGCACACACACACATGCACACACACACAAAAGCACTAAATGCCCTGAGTTGATCATTGCACAGTATATAATATATGCATGAATCAAACTACCACACTGCAACCCATCACCACGTGTGATTATTGCCACAGCAATGAAATACAAGTGCAAGGGGTGCCCTTCCGTGGCTAGACACTTGTTTAGCACAAGAAAGGCTCCGAGAGCCATCGTCATCGCTGCGAACAGACAAGTGAATAGACAAAAAGGATTTTTTAACAGATTAGAAACAGAGCTGCGAATGTGGCTCTGACAGCGAAGTTCCTTCCACACAAGCATGAAGACCCACTAGGATCCCCAGCACTCGTGTGAAAGCCGGGCACAGTGTCTGGAACCCCAGTAATGGGAAGGTGGAGACAGGAGGATCCTTGGCAGTCAGTGAGGTCCAGGTTCACTGAACGAAATATCAGAGGGAAGGACTAGAGAGACGGCTTAGGAGTCAAGGGCACAGCACCCACGTGTTGCTGACACAACCACCCACAGCACCAGGTCCAGGGGGCGGACGCCCTCTTCTCACCTCTCTGGCACTGCATACACATGGTACACAGACATGTACTCAGCGCTTACATAAAATAAGCAAATATTAAATATATATAATATAAACATATTATCTATATATGCATATGTTACATATACATATATATGCTATATATATGATAGGGAGCTGGAAAGATGGCTCAGTCATTCAAAACCAGTTCAATAATAATATTATTATTATAATAATAATAATGAGGATTATTTAAGAGGACACATGAAGTCGACCTCTGAGCTCCGCGTGCTTGCACGTAAATACACAGACTGTGTTTGATAGGGTACTGATATGCTAAAACACCAGGACCAAAAGCAACAGGAAATATTTCATCTTACAACTCTCAGGTCCGTCACTGAGGGAAGTGAGGGCAGGGACCCAAGGCAGGAACCTGGACGCAGGAACTGAAGCAGAGGCCTTGGAAGAACAGTGCTTACTGGTTTACTACTTGTGCTTTTCTTGCCCTGCTTTCTTATACAACCCAGGACCCGTTGGCACTGCCTAATTTGGGGTGAGCCCTCCCACACCAATTATTAAAGAAGAAAATGCTCCACAGACTTGCATACAGGCCATCTGATGGAGGCATTTCTTCCTCTGAAGTTCCTCATAGAAACCTACATCACACACACACACACACACACACACACACACACACACACACCATGCAGGTTTGGCCCAAGACAAAGAGTTGAAACCAGAGTAAGGGAACTAATCTTTAGAGCAAGAAGTTGATCCAGGATACCAGTTTCAGTATCATCAGAGGACACCATTTCATGGGAGCATCCCGGGAAGCAAGGAACATTAAGGGGATGTGGGAAGAGAAAGGAGTCCCTCGCCCTGCAGTCTGATCCAAGCCTTCCCAGCTGGACTGTAAACATAGTCCAAAGACCATGGCTGAGGAGGTCGCGGACCCTAGGCAGAACTTACTACTGTTGTTTAGCTAAACCAACACGGTGCCAAGCTGCCCCGTAAATATTTATATCTATAGATAAACGCTACTCTCAGCCTCGGCCACAGAAGCTTCTCCCAGCAAGGCAAGGCTACAAATAGAGAGATGCAGAGCTGCTCAAGGGGCTGAGAATAAATGACAGCTTAAATAAATAAATATAAATAAAAGGTAGACGCTATATCACCCTCGCTCCGTATAGAGCTCAGGGAATGTCCTGGCTGGGTTTTTGTGGTCTTGGTGTGTGTAAAAAAGCAAGCTGAGCAGGCGACTGCATGGCCTCTGCTTTCCTTCCTGCCCCGATCGCCCTCAGGCACGAGGGTGACCTGAGATTTGTAAGTTGAAGTAAAAACCCTTTCCTCCCCATGTTGCTTTTGGTCATGGTGTTTCTCACAGCAAAAGAAACCCTGATCAAGACAGGGACCGTCCTGGAAGTGGAAGGTGGAAGACAAGAGGCCTAGTGCTGCGTTCTGGGAATGGCACAGTTGTTGCGGACACGACCTCAGAGCAGCCGGGGTCCTGCACTAGACTGGGGAGAGGCCCACGGGGCCACACCTCATCGTGCTGAGCATTTGTATATTGGCAGATTCTAGGGAAGTGGCAGTTGCTGTCTTCTGTTCCATTGAACCCACCGGGCTCTAATAGACACTTCGAAAGCCCTGATGAAACCGATGGCCCCAGTTAATCTAGTGGGTCACAGCATACAAGAAAAAGACACAAGTTCCAGAATGGGACTCGGAGGGAAGAGGTTACAAAGGTGGCGGGGACGGGGCGGAAGAGACAGTGTAGGTGAAAGCAACCAGCACGCATTGGACGTGGATCAAACTGTCCGAAAAACGATTTAATGAAATTGTTTTTCAAACAAAGGGAGGAAGGAAGAGATTTGGGAGCTGGATCGATGGTTCGGGGGTCAGAGTAATTACTGCTCGTGCGAGGACCCAGGTTTGCTTCCCGGTACAGTTTACAGCTCAACACCCTCTTCTGGCCTTCAAGGGCACCAGGCACCCCTGCATACATGCAGGCAAATTTCTCATCCTCATAAAATAAAAACAAATGAATGTTTTTAAAAGGATAGAGGGAAAATATGCAGCACAATTAACATTTCCTGTACAGTTTGCCTTCATATGACAGTATCTCTTATACAGAGTGATGTTTCAGATGGAAATGTCAAGAGAGCAATGAACCGTCATTTATTTACTACGTCTACAATATTCTTTCTGTGTGTATGCCTGCAGGCCAGAAGAGGGCACCAGACCCCATTACAGATGGTTGTGAGCCACCATGTGGTTGCTGGGAATTGAACTCAGGACCTTTGGAAGAGCAGGTAATGCTCTTAACCTCTGAGCCATCTCTCCAGGCCCCCCCCCCGCAATGAACCATTCTTAAGGCCTTTTCTCCTTACCCAGCTATAAATGTTCAGTTTTCTAGGAACCCCACCAGAAACTCTATTTTCAGCAAAACTTCTTAACCCCCTTGTGCAAGCAACCCTTTGAACAGGAACTATAATCCAAAGCACCTCTCATGCCTTAATTTCTTGAAAAAGAGGAGTAATAAAGTGCCCGATCTACCCTTTGAGATGTAAGTTGAAAACCACCAAAATCACAAGTATGGCTGCTATAGTCTAAAACACTTGACTCTTCCTTAAGAAGTCCGTTGACACTTGGGTGTGTCCTGAACAGGATATTCCCTGTTCTTCTTTTCTTCTTTTCCTCTGTGTCTGTGTCTCTCTTTGTCTCTGTCTCTCTCTCTCTTTTTCATTTCATTTGTCTGTTTGTTTGTTCTGTTCTTGTTTTTCAAGGGTGGTTTTTTGGTGCAGGGTTTCTCTGTATAGCTCTGACTGTCCTGAAACTTGCTCTATAGACCAGGCTAGTCTTGAACTCATAGAGATCACCTGTGTTTGCCTCCCTAGTGCTGGGATTAAAGGCGTGTACCACCACTGCCCAGTGACATCTCTCTTTTCTACTAAGCCCTTGCTTAAAACTTTGTTAAACTTCCTTCCTAATAAACTCATATTCTGCTTTTTACTACCTTGTCTTTGTGGTGTTTGTAGAAAATGGTCCCCAAAGGGAGTGGCACTATTAGGAGATATGGCCTTTTTGGAGGAAGTGTGTCACTGTGAGGGTGGACTTTGAGGGCTTTCCCTCAAGCTTCAGTCATTGTGACAGCCAGTTGACTCCCTGGTGCCTGCAAGATGTAGGACTCTCAGCTCCAGCACCACATCTGCCTGCAGGCCACCATGGCCATGATGATAATGGACTGAACCTCTGAAACTGTGAGCCACCACCCCAATTAAATGTTTTCTTTTATAAGAGTGGCCAGTGTCATGGTGTCTCTTCAAAGCAATAGTCACCCTAACTACAACAGTTCTGAAATTCTTCTCAGTGGTAATGTCAAGAATCTCATCTTCATCTAAGTGGAGTCTCTAAAAAGAACTATTTAGGTTACAGCAAGGGGTAGCATGAAGCTGTGTCTCTGTGCCATCTGTACTGTCAATCCCAACACTTGAGAAGCTGGGCCAGGAGGGTCATGAACTCACTATCTGCCTGGACTCAAAATGAGAAAGAGGTAGTGGTGTAAAAGGAAGAAGAACAGGAGGAAAAGGAGGAGAAAAGACAGACGGATGGTAGGAGGAGGAGGAGGAAGAGAAAAAAGCAGCAACCCTGGCCCTGTTCACTCAGCTTTTCCCCAATTCCTTGCCTTATTTCCAATAACAGCAGCAATGGTGACAGCCACCACACCACGTGCTAAGGACAGGATGTCCTGCATTCTTCTCAGTATCCCTCTGTCTTTCTAGAATGTCCCCTGCATTCGCGAAGGTGAAGCCAGGACAGAACAAATCCCCAGGGCCGCCTCCCTTCCTTCTCCACACCAAAGATGAGCCGCTATCCAGCGGCGGGTGGACTGAAGGAGGCTCACACTGGAGTTCAAGGGGAGTGGGGAGCTGAGCAAAGGGCTGGCCGGCTGGAACGGATGGAGGCAAGCCAAGAAGAGGTGGCAGTGTGTTTACTTTCAAAAGAGTGGGGCTATCTGCCATCTCCCACTGTGACCCCAAACTGGGGAACGAGAGAGGAGCGGGAAGAGAAATCAAATTTTTCTCTGCTGAGCAAACCTCTGGACTCTATCCCAGGGGACTCCACAGCCTTCCCAGAAGACGTGCCTGTCTTGGGACACCCCACCCCCACCCCAGATCAAAGAATGTGATCCAAGGGCTGAAGCAGAACTCCACTTAAGCGTCTTCCTCTCTGTCTCCATCGGCCCCTTCTTCCCCAGCCCAGACTCCATGCAGCTTGGCCTGATCCTGCAGTCTTCCCTGAACTTCCAAAGTCTGCACCCCCACTGGGCCACCCCAGAGAGAGCTCTGGGATGCTAGCCTTGTTCTCAGTGCCCAGGTCCTCAGAAGAGAATAACCAAGAAGAAACCTTTGATGCTTGGCCAGAAGTCTCTGACTGCCTGAGATTCCATCTTCAAGCCTCCCCTTTGGGTTTAGGCATCATTTCCAGTATTACTTGAAAAAATAAAAATAAAAACAAAACTGCTCTGGGGATGATCCCAAGGGATTGGGGAGGCAGTATCAAGGGACAAACTGGAAAGTTGCATAAAGCATGGGAGTGTATCGGAAGCTCTGACCAGGGCTACATGGATATCCCCAGCCTCTCTTTCAACCACAGTTCCATGGAGCAACACCCTGACCAGCCATGGCCCCAATAAATTGCATTTGAAACCATAGGAGAGATGGGGGCAGTCAAACCCAGCCACACACACACACACACACACACCTGGTGAAACCATCTCCTGCCTCTTCTTCATCCTTGTCTCTGTCATTTGGCCTAGGTATCTGGACACTTCCAGCTTATCCATGATGGCATCTGCCACCACATTCTACCCAGACATGCAAACTGCGTATACTCACATAGACCCTGCAGAGGCTACGATTCATTAAAGTTATTGCTTATTTCATTGTTAAATTTGTTTGTTGGGTTTGGGGGAATGTTATTATTTCAGGATTTATTTTTAATTTATTTTTGCTTTTAAATTATGTGCCAAGGGTGTCTGTGTGTGCGTGTGTGTGTTCACGAATGCAGGTGCCTACAGAGGCCAGAAGAGGGTGCTGGGTCCTCTGGTGACAGGTAGTTGTGAGCTACTACTTGACATACAATCACACCAAGCTACTAGGCCTATTTTTCATATGAGAAATAAATAACAGGAAAGGTGGGTTTCAAGTCCAAACTTTCATTCTCATGTACTGTGATAAATGTAAGACAGAAACAATTTAAGGAAGAGAAACTTGTTTTGACTCAGTTTCTGTAGGTAGAGTCCACCATGGCAGAAGGAATATGAAGCAGCCACTTCACTTACATTGGAAGACCAGAATCAGAAGTGGGTAATTCCAACAAGGCCCACCCAGCGACCCTCTTTTACAAACTAAGCCATGGTCCCAAAGACTCCACAACCTCCCGAAACAGACCAGCGGCTAGGGACCAAGTGTCCATATCCGCGAGACTGCAGGTGACACTTCACATTCAAACCATGGCAGCAACGGAAACCTTCATACATGTATCTTACACTAGATACATGTCTACATGTGTCTCAGAGCTGGGTGGTGGTGGCACACGCCTTTAGTGGGGCCCTACAGCGGTAGCAAGCCATCGCAGCAGGCACACCTTATCTTTAGTGACAAGGTCTGTCATTGAAGCCAGAGCGCACCAGTTGGCTAGATCGCCAATAAATTCTGGGATCCATTATCTCTGCTCCCCACCCTGCCCCCTTACATTGGAGCTACAGACATGAGCAACCATATTCCAGCTTTTACGTGAACGAGTGCTACAGACTCAAACATGCTTGCACAGTTAATATCTTACCAATTCCATAGTCTCTCCAGTCCATGAAGAGTTCTTTTCAGAGACCGTTACTCAAGGGAAGATGGAACTTATCATTTTGCTGCAGAAAAGAATTTCAGGGGCCAGGTGTGGTGGCACATGCCTATAAGCCCAGCACTCAGGAAGACAAAAGCAAGCAGATCTTTGAGTTAGAGACCAGCCAGTGAGACGCTGTCTCAAACAAACAAACAAGCAAATAACATTCAGGACAAATCAGTATGAAGCACAAAGGAAGTTTAGTAGGGAAAGGGCTTAACACAAATTTAAGAACAGGCTACTCAGGGAAAGATAAGGTACACCTATTGTATTATATGAGAGGCCGCTTAGACTCCCAAAATAACCACACAGAAACTGTATTAATTAAATCACTGCTTGGCCCATTAGCTCTAAATTCTTATTGGCTAGATCTTACATATTAATTTAACCCATTTCTAGTAATTTGTGTATCACCAGGTGGCTGTGCCTTACTTGCAAGATTCCCACCAGCTCTGTCTCTGACAGGGCTCCACGGCTTCTCTCTGACTCCGCCTCCTTTCTCCCAGCATTCAGTTTAGTTTTCCCCACGTAGCTCTGCCCTACCCTATCACGGGTCCAAAACAGCTTCTTTATTAACCAATGGTAGTCACAGCATACAGAGGGGAATCCCACATCATGGGTGTAGACTTCTCAAGGGAGAGTCAGTCTTAACATTAGCCATATATACAATTTCATTGATTTAAAAGTTGCATCTCACCTTCATAGTTCTAGTTATAAAACTTTTTCCCCTTCCTCCCACTATTTTGATAAATGAGATTATAGAGTTACTCCAAGGTATCTGGGATAGAAGTTTAATCTGGCAAAATAAAATCCTGGGTCATAGGATTGCACAAAGTGTTTAACATTTGTGCGTTCCTGTATATGGAAGTGTTTGTGAGATTTCTAGAAAACTACAGGCTAACAGACAGCTGGGACAAGAAAGGCCTGATCCATTTGGGCCTTAAGCGTGGTGTTGTGGTCTGAATAAAAATGGCCTCCATAGGCCCACAGGGCAAGGCACTGTTAGGATGTGTGGCCTTATTGGATCAGGTATGGCCTTGTGGGAGGCACTGGGTGGGTTCTGAGGTCTCAGACGCTCAAGTCATTCACAGAGTGCATTCACTTCCTGCCGCTTGCCTATCCAGATGTAAAACTCAGCTCCTTCTCCAGCACCATGTCTGCCTGCATGCTGCCATGCTTCCCACCATGATGTTAACTAAACCTATAAACTTTAAACCACCAGTTAAATGTTTTCCTTTATAAGAGTTGCCATGAAAATGGTGTCTCAGCAATAAAACCCTAACTAAGACACATGGCTCACAGCTATCCTGATATGGGAAGTCCGTCTATATATGTATTGTTTTTATTGGTTGATAAATAAAGCTGTTTGGGCCAATGGCTTAGCAGAGCAAAGCCAGGCTGGAAATCTGAACAGAGAAATAGAGAGTAGGCAGAGTCAGGGAGATGCCATGGAGCTGCCAAAGGAGACTGACACCCAGAACCTTTCCAGTAGGCCACAGCCTCATGGTGATACATAGATTAATGGAAATGGGTTAATTTAAGATGTAAGAGTTAGTTAATAAGAAGACTGAGCTAATAGGCCAAGCAGTGTTGCAATTAATATAGTTTTTGTGTGATTATCAGGGATGGGTGTCTGGGAATGAAGAGCAGTCTCTGACTACACTAACCTGACATTTTTCTTCTCTTTCTATTCAAAAGGAGTATCTATAGAAACAAGCTTCACAGCAAGCACGGGTTCTCTGCAAGAGCGAAGAGTGCTCTGACGTTCTTATTCTTGAGTCTCACGTATCCCAGACATGACTATAACTCATTATGTAGTTGATGACTTTAATTGAACTTTTAAAATTATCTTACATTCATGTTATGTGTGTGTGTGTGCGCGCGCGCACGTGCGCGCGCGCGCACACGTGCGCACACTCGAGAGCATGTGGAGGTGGAGGTCCCAGGACAACACTTTCAGGAACTGGTTCTCCCCTCCCATGATATGGGTTTTGGGACTAGAATCAGGTCAAGCAGCCAGCCTCTTTGCAAACTGAACCATCACATAGGTTCACAATCTTGAGCTTTTAATCCCGCCTCCACCTACCGAGGATGGGACAGACCACACCTGGGTGCAATCATGCCCAGTTCTATGCACTGTTGGGGATCAAACCCAGAGAGTACTGCATGCTAAGGAAAGCACTCTTCCAACAGTCTCTCTCTCTGTTGTTTTGTGAGACAAGCCTCTCTTAGAACTTAGAGCTCACTGATTGAGCTATACGTCTCTCCAGTGAATCTAAAGAATCCTCCTGCAGACTCTGTCTCCCCAGTGTGGGGACCGGATCATAGATGCATATCACTACACTTGGCTTTTTATACATTTAGTGCTGGAACCAAACTCAGGTCTGATAATACTTCCATATATATTCCACGCCGTCATCTCTGTGCCCGAGCTGTGTGGACGCTTCCATGCTCCTAGAAAGTCCTCTAAATAGGGTGGCAGTATGGTTTTCTTTAAATGATTCACCTGATCCGTTTAGCAGCTGCAATCTGTCTCAAGATTTAAGAGGCTTCTAAGTTATCTGCGAGAACAATTGGCAAAGGATCTCAGGAGATATGGAAACACTGGTCATTAGGAGGGGGTCACGGAAGATATGGAAACACTGGTCGTTAGGTGGGGGTCACGGAAGATATGGAAACACTGGTCATTAGGAGGGGTCACGGGGCTGGAGAGGAGGCTCAGCGGCTAAGTAAACTACTCTTCCAGAAGACCCAGGTTCAATTCCCAGCACCCATGGCAGCTTACAACAGTCTGTAGTTCCGGTACCAGGATATCCAGCACCCTCACACAGACACACATTCAAACAAAACATCAATGTACATAAAATAAAAATAAATTTTAAAAAATTTTAAAAAAAAAAGAAAGGGGGTTACTCCTAGGCAACTCACTTCCAGAGGCTTCTGGGATCTGCTCCTACCCTGAAAGGAGTGTCTTCAGCATCAAAGCTAGCTCTTCTTCCCTCTGGGCGACCAGTCAGTAGCTTTTAGTTGTTCTTATTTGGTTCTTCACCACTCTAGAAATGTGCGACCACAATCATACTCAACTTCTTGTGCCTCTATTTCTCCACATGGGAAAGGGGCCATGTCTACTGCAAGAGGTGGGTGTGACATGAAACATGGGAGGTCTCAAGGCTGGAGTGGCTGCATAACCATGGGGTCTCAAGATTGGGGGTGCTGCATAACCATGGGGGTCTCAAGGCTGGGGTGGCTGCATAACCATGGGGGTCTCAAGGCTGGGAGTGGCTGCATAACCATGGGGGGTCTCAAGGCTGGGGGTGCTGCATAACCATGGGGGTCTCAAGGCTGGGGTGGCTGCATAACCATGGGGGTCTCAAGGCTGGGGGTGGCTGCATTGCCATGGGAGCCTGCAGTTGACTCTCAGCACACATACTAAAAGGCATGGTGGCACACACTTGTAATCCTAGTACTGGGGAGCAGAGACTGAGGAATTCTTTGGGTCTCACTGGCCAGACAGTCTAACCTAATCAGTGAGCATCAAGTCCCTGTCTGAAAACACAAGGTGAGGGCTAAGACACAGTCCATGCATGAAGCCCTAGGTTAGATTTCCAACACAGCTTAAACCAGTTATGGTGGTACATGCCTGTCATCCCAGCACTTGGGAGGTAGAGGCTGGAGAAACAAGATTCTAAAGTAATTGTTCGCTACAAAAGGAGTTTGAGGCCAGTCTGGAATACATAAGACCTAATCTTTAAAAAAAAAATCGAAAAATACGCCAGGTGGTGGTGGCACACACCTTTATTCCTAGCACTTGGGAGGCAGAGACAGGCAGATCTCTGAGTTGAAGGTCAGCCTTCAACTTACAATGCAAATTTCAGGGCGGTCGGGGCTACACAGAGAAACCTTATCTGGGGCATGGGGGGATGATGTAAAATATTAGTTGAAGATGTGTTACATTTGTTTATGCTGTGGAACATTTGTTTAATGATTAAAAGACGTGCTGCATTCTTTTATGTTGCATTTGTTTAACTCTGTGAAACTGTGCTGCTTTGCCTTTCTAAAACACCTGATTGGTCTAATAAAGAGCTGAACAGCCAATAGCAAGTCAGGAGAAAGCATAAGCCGGCTCGCAGGCAGAGAGAATAAATAGGAAGAGAAATCTGGAAAGAGAAGACAACTGGAAGGAGAGGGAGGAGAGGAGGGTGCCAGGGGCCGGCCACCCAGCTCCGCAGCAAGCCACAGAGTAAGAAGTAAATATATATAATTAGAGAAAGATAAACGCCCAGAGGCAGAAGGTCGATGGGACAATTTAAGAACAACTGGCTAGTAACAAGCCAAGCTAAGGTTGGACATTCATAAGTAAGAATAAGGCTCCATAGGTGTGATTATTTGGGAGCTGGGTGCCTGGTCCCCCAAAGAACTAAGAGTGAAAAACAGCAACCGGGCTGAAGAGATGGCTCAGCAGTTAAGAATATTCATTCCCCAGGTTCACGGCCTCCTGCAGCTTCTGCTCTAAGGAAAGCCAGCACGTTCTTCTGACCTCTGCGGCACCTCGTCCTCCCACCCCCCATACATATAACTTAACATAAATCTTTTTAAATGATGATTTAAAAAGTGGCCTCCACGTGTACCCATACAGACTTGGGTATGTACACACACCCTTAAAAGACAAGGCCCCACATATTGTTATTAACCAGCCAATCTTTTACCATATTCTAAAGTCCTAAAGTAACACTGAGATTCCACTGCACCCCCAGTGCCAGCCCTGAAGTGCATGCAATCCCTTAGGATTCTAAACATTCTCTGTAAGTTACATCTTCCCCTGAAAGAGCTTTTAGAAGTCAGTGACTTAAAACAGCTGCCACATGTGCTTCACCCTTACGGAGGCCTTGTCCTAGAACAAATTCTTAACATTCAAACTCCATCATCAGGACACGGTGGTCCAGGGTGTCCTTCCAGCACCTGGGAGGCGGAGACAGGAGGATTTGGAGTTGAAGGTCATCCTCAACTAAACGAGTTCAAGGCCAGCTTGGGTTACATGGGACCCTGAGTCAAAAACCAAACTAAACAAGACCACCGTGTCGCCACCCTGCCTTTCCTCACCTCATCCTGTCAATATTCTGTTTATTCAGCATGCGACTCCAGGGCATCCTCCTGTGAGCCACAGAGATGAAAACCACTGCCCCTCCCACAGACAAGGGTGGCCCTTGCCCCCATTGAGGAAACTTCTTTTGGCAACAGATAGAGATCATTCCGCAAAAGCACAAGCAATCAAAACGCAGAGTTGTGAAGCCCCGTCCCAGTGGATACACCTACCAAAACACTGCCACACCTAAGGCTCAGGGAACATTTTGGAAGAAGGGGCAGAAAGACAGTAAAAGCCAGAGCATCAGGTAGCTTGCTCTAAGATTGTGTCTCCTAGTATTGTAAGAAGCTACATCCATAAAATCTCACCAGCACGGCTGCCTAAACATGACCTGAACAAGGACGAACACGGTAGGGGGACATCTAATGGGCGTCAACCCCAGACAAAGAACTACTGAGAACCGAAGGTCTACTCCAGGGAAGAGTACACCAGCTGATTACCTAACAACCTAATACCAAATGGTCAGACCTGAAAACATACATAGACTAACGTTATATGGATGAGCAGATTGAATTATTAATAAATACACACACACACATACACACACACATATATATATATGAAGAAGAGGCCATGAATTTGAGAAAGCGTGCTAGCAGGGTGCATGGGAGATGTTGGAAGAAGGGGGGAAATAATGTGATTTTATTATAATCCCCCAAATTAAAATATATATTTGAAAATAAATAAATGGAAGAGGAAAAAAGAGTTCCTTCCCTCATGAAGCTGGTCTTTTGTGGATGAGATGGAATATCAATAAAAACAAACAAGCATTCTCTAAAGTATTTTCGATAGTGACTTCTGGCAAGAGTAAAATAAACCAGGAAATGGGAAGGGGATGTGGAAGGGTGAGACACTGAAGGGTGAGGTCAGGACAGCGCTTGCTGAGGAAAGATGTCTGAGCTGAGAATGGAAAGACAAAATGGCTAGATACTCCTTGCGAACATGGTAGGAAGTGGAGAGAGCAAGTTCAAAGGTCCTGAGGCAGAATATGTCTCTGTGGAATGGACACTTGCTCCTGGTCTTGTCCTCACAGTCCTAGGGTGGACATCTGGCACAGGCTTGAGATCAATCAAGATGGGGTGAATCGGAGCTGGAATAATGATGGCCCAATGGCACTGTCTCCTTCGTCTGCTATTTCCATGCTTGCCAGAGGCCTCCTCTCCATTCAGGCTCTGTGATGTGCAGCCCTGTCCCAGGCTCTCAGCAGGGTGAGGTAGGGATAATGGTTGAGCACAGAAGTTCCCAGCCAACAGGGGCGACATGGTGAGACCTAACTATTAATAAATAAGTAGGGTTGGAAAGATGGCTCCGTGGTTAAGAGCACTGGTTGCTCTTCTAGAGGACCTAGGGTTTGGCCCCCAGCACCCATATGGCAGCTCACAACCAACTGTAACTCCAATTCCAGGTATCAAATGCCATCTTTTGGCCTCCCCAGACACTGCATGCATGAGGCGCACAGCCATAAAAACCAGACAAAAGACCCATACCCATAAAATAAAATTTAAACCTTTTTTCTTTTTTGGATATGGTGTTTTTCTGTGTAACCCTGGCTGTTCTAGAACTTGCTCTGCAGACCAGGCTGGTCTCAAACTCATAGAGATCTGCCTGCCTCTCAGGTGCTGGAATAAAAACGCTTTTGAAAAAAGTGCAAATTTTTGAATAAAATTTGAATAAAAGCAAATTACAACGCCAGGAAGGTGGTTCCGTGGATAAAGCACTTGCTGTGAGCCCGGGTTTCAGATTCCTGAGTGACCCACACACACTCTCTCTCTCTTTCTGTCTTGCTGAGGGTCTTTTTCTCTGTGCGCCTTGCTGCGTATTTCCTCAGTCCCTGAGAAGAAAGCATTTCTTTATAAGGGGGTGGGAATGGGGTAAACTGAGCTCAGACCATCTGAACCCACATAAAAGCCAGACAGGTTATGCAGGAAACTCTTGGGCAAAATGGCTAGATAGACTAAGTAATCAAAGAGTGTAGGTTCATTGAGAGAATTGCTTCAGTAAATAAACTGAAGAGTAATTGAGACACACTCATCAATCTTGGTCCACTACATGCCCCCAACACATGTACCCACGCCACAGATATATAGATATAGTATATATTATATATATGTATATATTTATACATATATATGTATGTAATATATATATATAAAAAACATACAGACATACATAAAAATCCAAGTAATTAAGTTAAAAATCTATAAAAGTATAAAAGTCCCAGAATTCCCTGCCAAAGTCCCAAGGGAGATCACTCAGGATAAGATATCATGTCCACCACCACCACTGTCCAATCGATGAAACCACATGTTTCACCCTGGCAGAAAAAGGAGGCCACAAGAAAACACTGGGCCTGTAGTAGAAAGGGGAAGATGGTTGGGGGGGAGCCAAGGTTTTCCATTTTAATTGAGGGATGTGGTTTCAACGCTGATAAGTAGCAGGACCTTGGATCACCTCGGTAGAAGCTACCCAGTTCAAAGTGGTCCTGAAAACATCCCCACTGTGGGTCTAGAATCCATCCCCAGAGTGGATTCTGGAGCAGCCTTAGGCACGAGGAGAACCTGAGAAAACAAAAGCAGTTGCCTGTTCTACAGAGCCAGAGGGTTAGGAAAGGCATGCCAGGAAAGGGGCCCAGGGGGCCCTTAGCAGAGGCCAAGGACGCGTGAAGGTTCCGGCTGTTGTGGTATCTAAGAGTTAGTTACCCCTCTGGTCTGGCATGGTGCCCATGCCGTAAGCATGAACCCTAGCATGTCATTTCCAAGTTCAAGACGAAGTCTAGATTAGACAGCACAGTACCTGTATCCCTAGCTGAACCCAGCACAGAGCGAATGTTTGTGGTTGAAACTCCCCTGCTCCCGCCTGCACCCACCCTTCTTTCTCCCCTCCTCCCAACAAAGCCTGCCATTACCCCATTCTAAGGATAAGTAAACCTAGAATCAGAGACATCAAGTCCAAAGCTCTCTCTGGGGACCAGGCCTGGAATTCTGAGACCATGGGTAACAGTTTAACACTCCCACAGTCTGGCCTGGGATGCAGCTGCCTGGAATCCTAGCCCTGCTCCACTGGACCACTGACTCCTCTTGGACTAAGCACTGTGTCCCAAAGGTGACCACGACAACCCCTGGCTGGCCTTAATTTTCACATCTGTAAAATGGAACTGGCTAGGCCCACTCCGGAGAGTTAAAGAAGTAAACTCAAGGGCAGATCAAAGACCTCAGACAGGAGCTTTGTGAAGTCCGGGACTCAACTGAGATTTATTCACTCACCCTCGGGCACCGTGCCTGGCACACGGGGAGGTGCCCAATAAATGTTTGCTTGAGCAAGGACCAGCCCTCAATAAATAACAGCTGTTGTTGACGCGACTAGTGGAGGCGAGACAGTGGGCTCTCCCCTTGTTCCATCCCCCTCGCTACCCTCCAACTCATTTTTGTCCCTTCCTCCACGCCCCCACAGCCTCCACCTCCTTCTAATTCAAACTCTCCTCTCCGCAATCAACTCCCGCCTAACCCCCGTGCAAGCAATTCGGGCTCCCCGCCCATCCCCCTACTGTGTGCGTCCTCTCCTCCTCCAACTCTCCATTTTACTCCCCTCGCCCCCGCCTTCTATCACCGCCCCTAGCTCCCCACCCCCACCTTCCCCAACTTCCCATCCCAACCCCCACCCCAAGTTCCTCCCCAGCATCTCCACCCGTGCGGGGCGCCCTTCGCAGGGCGGGGTAACCCAGGCTCCGGGGTCTTTGGCTGGGGTCCAGCCTGAGGCCCTGGGCGGCGGCGGCCGCGGCAGCAGCAGCGGGCGGGGTTTGGGGGTTTTTTTTATAACCCTGGCAGGCTGCTCAGGAAGTGAGTGCCTTCCCGCGCCCCCTCCCCCGGCCACGCCGCCGCGCGCTAGCTCCCTCCCTTCCTGCGCGCTGGGCGGCGAGACTGTGCGGCCACGGTGGACCAGAGGCCCCGGGCACACAGGTACCGACGATCGGGGACCCAGCTGGGCGGCGCAGCCCCCGGAGTGCAGTTACTATGAGTGACTCTGTGTGTGTCGGGGACGAGATGCGCTGCGTGGATCCCGCTGTGCGTGTGTTATGCTGGTGCGGGATGTCCCCGAGTGTGCAGATACAGAACGCCTGTGGGTTGGCTCAGGTTTGGGGCGGGAGGAGGGCGGAGGAGATGGGGTCAACAGTGTATCCAAAAGGTTGTACTTCTGCGGGTTGTGTGCCCTTGTGACTTCCAGCATTTGGGAGCAACTCTGTGTGGGCAGATTGTTGAGGTGTGTTGAGTGTTTGCTTAACTGAGGGTAAACTGGAGTTTGCTCTCAGAAAGTGTGTGTGTGTGTGTGTGTGTGTGTGTGTGTGTGTGTGTGTGTAGATGCTAAGTGTGTCTGTTTGAATATTTGCATTTCTCTGAAGTGGGATTAGTGGAAACACCTGTGTGTATATGTGTCCGGGTTTATAGAATTCTAGTTTGTCTCCTCTTCGGTGAATATGTAAACTTGTGTACATGTGTAGGGGGTTGGGTTTCTGTGTTAAATGAGTATGTGTAGGCCTCTAGACTTGTGAGTTGTCTTACTTTGTGCACTTAGGCCTCTGATGTACATGTTTGTCCAGGCTTCTGGATTGCCTGTGCTGTCTGGGTGTGCGTGTGAAAATGTGTGTTTCTGTGCAGGTTGTGTGTGTTTGGGTTTAGTGAACAAGGCTTTCCTGCTATACAGGTGTGGTTGCCCTGTAGAATATGAGTGTGTGTTTGTTTGTGTGTCTGGCTGGGGCTGCCACTTCCCTTGGAGTTGGTCATCTAGGCCACAGTACTCACTCCTAGGCAGGGTGTCTCCCTATAGGTGGAGCAGCTGGTTGGTGGTCATGGGGCTGGTGACCAGCACGGCCCCCTCCCCCTCAGGCCTCCTCTCTGCCCGGGCCTTTGTCTGTCTGCTCACCGCAGCCAGGCCAGATGTGCAGAGCCTGAAGGAAGCCTGCTGCTCCCGGCTGATGGCTGCCTAGGCCTGGCCAAAGAGACTTCATCCTCGGTTGGGAAGCCTTTTCAGCTGGGTTTCCCAGGCAGCCTGGCCTACGGAGGTCTTGGTGTGGAGTGCTGGTCCCTGCAGGATCCCAGGGATGGGATGGAGCCATAGTTTCCGGGAGGCATTTCCTTCTCCAGCCCTTGCCCCCTCCCCCAGGCTGATGGCCTCCCTCCAGCCTGCTAAAGGAGGGATTTGGGGGAAAGGGACCAAGCCTAGGTACACACACATACGCACACACACACAGAGTCATACAAGCACATATACACACTAGTGTAGATACCCCTCTGTGATCTTGTGCCCAGCCAGCGGAAGACCCCTCTGAGGAACCCATCCTCAGATAGGCCTTGTCTTTCCCCAGACCTCATGACTTCTCTTTGGTCTCTTCCATGGCCCCATCTTGGGATCTGGGAGCTGTGTCCCTCCTACCAGTAGTTCTCACCCTGTGGACGGGTGACCTCCCCCACCACCTCCCTCAGTCCTCCATCCCCGCCTGAGTCAGAGACACTGGATAGCCTGTGCAGTTATTGGGAGGGGCGGGGTCTCAAAGGCACCACAAGTGGGTTCTGCCCTGGTAGGACTAGAATGGGAGGGGAGGAGGCTGGGAGGCTGGGTCCCATGTCTAACTCCCTTTGAGACTGCTGCTCCCTTGAGTGGAAGTGAGGTAGTGAAGGCCGGAGGGGATCAGAATCTTTCTAAAATTTAAATATATTTAAGATACATATTTACTTATATAAATGTGTATGTGTCTATTTTGGCATGAATTATGTGTCCCATGTTTATGTAGGTGCCCATGGAGGCCAGAAGAGGGCACTAGACCCTGGAACTGGAGTTGTAAGTGGTGGTACTCTGCCTAAAGTGGGCGCTGGGAGAGAACACAACTCAAGTCCTCTGGAAGAGCATTAAGCGCTCTTAACTGCTGAGCCGACTCCCCTGTCTCTTGATCGGTTTCGGGTTTAGTTGTCTCCATGGAAGGAGTGGCGGGAAAGAGGCAAGAAGAAAAGGGAAGGCCTTTGGGGAAGTGGGAGATTTTACTTTAGGAAATGAAAAAGAATGAAGGCCAAGAGGATTTTTCCAGACCCAAGGAAGAGATGAGAAGACTCAGCAAGCTTTGAACTCCAAAACCTCATCTCAAGGAAGCTTGGGATATAGCTCAATTAGCAGAGTGCTTCAGGCCTGGGTTCAGTCCCCAGCTCTGCATAGACTGGGTATGGCAGCCTCCCAGTACGTGGAACGTGGAAGCAAGAGAGTCAGAAATTCAAGTTCTTAGCTACATAAAAAGTCTGAGATGAACCTGGGGTATGTGAGATAAATAAATAAACAAACAAACACACACACATAGCTCAGGTTAGAGCTGAAGATCAACCTGCCTCCTTCCCTTTGTCCTCCTTCAGGTTGGGTTCCCTGCCTAGTGCCAAACTGAACTGAAGAATCCATAGACAAGGGTTCCACATTATACTGACTGGTGTGGCCCCCAGAAATGGGGGTTGAGGGGAAGACAAAAGGAACCCAACACTCAACTAAGGGTACACATTAGCCTGGCCGAACGAAACTTCAGAGTCTCAAAATCTCTGTGAGAGAGCCTCCTCTTACTGTAAGGGCCCAAGCAGAAGTAGGGAATGTGGCTTTCTCCGCTAGCATCTTGGAGAAATTCCGGCTTCTCTCTCTGCTGCCAAACTGCCCTGTTTGGGGATCGACTCTCAGACTTGGCTGGAATGCAAAGAAAACAAGACTGTGTGTGATTAAGGGGGGGCTTGGATTTGTCCAGAAGAGGAGGTGGAGGGTGGAGACCAGAGGGCAGGGAAGGGGCTTGGCACAGAGTGGTTAGCCCAGAGAAGTGTCTGCAACAGACTAGGCTGGGGCAGATGCCTGAGAAGCAGGCCTGCCGCATCTGAGAGCAAAAGCAAAACAAGACCAAAGCTAGAGAGCAACCGAGATGACTCAGTGGGTAAAGTTTGGTGACCTGAGATCTGTCTTCTGGTCCCACATAGTGGAAGGAGAGAAGCAACTCCTGAGAGTTGTCCTCTGACCTCCATATGCACAAAATAAAGGAATGTGATTTTTTTAAAAATTTAAAGAGCAAAGCTAGGAATGTAGGGTGAAGGTAAAGCCTCTGGGAATATGTGACCACAATGTGGGACATTAACAACCTACCTCTAAGGCAGGCATGGTGGTGCACACATTTGATCCCAGCATTAGCGAGGCAGAGACAGGTGGATCTCTAAGTTCAAAGCCATCCTGAACAAAAGAGTGAGTAGCAGGACAGCCAGGGCTATACAGAGAGGCCTTGTCTGGAAAAACCAGAAGGAGGACACACAAGCTACCTGGAGCCAGGGATCCAAAGTCAGATCCCAGGATAATGGGAGACTTGAAGAAAGCCTGAAAGATCCTAGTGCCTGCCTTGGTCTTAATTATGGGTTGGAAATTCTCCCTAACCGTTGCCCCGGCTTTCAAATGGCCTGAGTTTTTTGTTTGGTTTCAAGGATTGGTTTGCTTGCTTACTTTGTTTTTTTTTAGTTGCAGTTATTTTTGTTATTGTTGTTGTTTTGTGTGTGTGCGTGCGTGCGTGTGTGTGTGTGTGTGTGTGTGTGTGTGTGTGAGTGTGTGATCAGACTTGGTTGGTGAGTCAAGCTAGGTCTCACAGGATCTTAAAGGTTTTTCTCTTTCTCCTGTTTTGTTATTGATGTGTGTGGATGTGAGAACATGTGTACCACCCTATGCCTATAGAGATCAAAGGATATTTATTGATTAGTGTGTGGACATCGGAGGGCAACTTTCAGGAGTCCGTTCTCTTTCCACGCAGGATCTAGGGAGCAAGCCCAGGTTGGTTAGGCAAGTTTCCATCACAAATGCTTCCATAGCCAACCTGCTGAGCCGGCTCACCGCCTGCCCTCCCTCAGACTTTTGATTTTGCTGTTCACTTGCCTTCTGCACCCTCTGCTCTCCATGGTTAGCTGTTTTTGTCCTTTGACCCTCTGCCTCCCAGTGTCTAACTGGTTTCTCTAGAGAGCACATCACAATCTGAGACACCCTCCTTTCTCCACAGCAAAGTGTCTGTCACTCCCAGGAGCAAAGCTTCAGAAAGGTGGGAGATAACCATCCTCGTGCGAGGAGCCATGAGATCATTTCCTTTACCACCAGCCCCACCACAGCCCGGGCCAGTCATTAGCTGTTGAGTGACTCTGATTTCTACCTCATTCTAAGGGTGACCCTGGTCCATCTTCATCACCTCTCATCTATACAAGGAGGGGACTTATTATTCTGAAAGTGAAATTCGCCAGTGTTTGTCTTAAGTTTTTTTTTCCTGCTGCTATGACAAAATACCCCGACAACAGTAATTTAAGGGATAAAAGGCTGATTTTAGCTCACGGTTCAAGGGTACCGTCTGCCGCGTCACAGAAGTCCGATAACCAGGACCTTGTAGCATCTGGACGCATCACATCCACAATCAGAAACCAGAGGCCCAGCCGGGCTATGGTGGTGCACGCCTTTAATCCCAGCACTCGGGAGGTAGAGGCAGGTGGATCTCTGTGAGTTCGAAGTCAGCCTGGTCTACAGAGCAAGCCAGGACAGGCTCCAAAGCTACAGAGAAACCCTGTGTGGGGGCGGGCGCAGAGACCCAACCCCAGCTCCCTCCCTGTCTTTAATAATTACATTCATTTGTCGTGTGTGTGTGTGTGTGTGTGTGTGATTGCGCGCGCGCGCCTACATGCAAGAGAGAGAGAGAGAGAGCACATATGCACAATTACACACTCGTGCCACAGGCACAAGTGTGGAAATCGGGAGACGACTTCCAGAAGTCAGTCAGATCTCCCTGTTTGCTCTGTGGGTTTGGAAGGTTGAACTCAGGTTGTCAGACTTGGGCACTAGCTCACTTTCTCACGCAGTCCAGTCCAGGATCCCTCGCCCCGTTATTGGTTACACCCACTTTTAGGCTGTGCCTTCCCACTTCACCTCCCAGGTAATTCTAGATCATCTGCTTGAGAAGGTGACTTCTTGTGGTGTGGGTGCCCTCGAGGGTGGACATGGTGGGGAGGAGATGGGAGATGGAAGCAGACACTGGAACTACTCAGGAATCTTCTGGTAGAAGGGCCTTGGTCGTGGAGAGGTTCTGCTGGGCAATGGGACCAAGGCTCCTCCTGACTCAGTCTCTCTTCCCAGGAGACCGGTGATGCTGCCCAGACTGTGAACAGGGGAGGCAGCACTGCAGGGGCTGCCAGCAGCCGGGGCTGGGGAGAGACATGTGGACACGTAGCTCCCATGGCTTCTGCCTGCCAGATCCTCCGCTGGGCCCTTGCCCTGGGGCTGGGCCTCACATTCAAGGTCACGCATGCCTTCAGATCTCAAGGTAGGAAACCTCCGCTGGTGGCAATCTGAAGGGAACAAGGAACTAAGGAAGCCGGTTGGTTCTTGAGAAAAAGAAAAGTCAGTGGGCTAGGGTTGGGGAATTCACGTATCCTAGGAGTTTATAGGTTGAATATTTGGTGACCTAGATTCATGAGGCCAACATCACTGGCCATGCTTCGGAGCAGGGACCCACCCCAGTCTCTGATCCCTTTACCTATAGATGAACTCCTGTCCAGTTTGGAGAGCTATGAGATTGCCTTCCCAACCCGCGTGGACCACAACGGGGCAATGCTGGCCTTCTCTCCACCTGCCCCCCGGAGGCAGCGTCGGGGTGCAGGGGCCACAGCCGAGTCGCGCCTATTCTACAAGGTGGCCGCACCCAGCACTCACTTCCTGCTGAATCTGACCCGCAGCCCCCGTCTACTGGCAGGGCATGTCTCCGTGGAATACTGGACACGGGAGGGCCTGGCCTGGCAGCGGGCAGCCCGAGCCCACTGCCTCTACGCCGGCCACCTGCAAGGCCAAGCTGGGAGCTCCCACGTGGCCATCAGCACGTGTGGGGGCCTGGTAAGCTGAGGATTCTGGGAAGCAGGGGGAACCGCTCACTTCCCTCTGGAAGTTAAGAAAAACATATGATCAACAGAATGGAACAATCATATTTGGGTGTTTTAAAAGTATCTTGAGCTGATCAGTCCTTTGAGATGCAGCTGAAGATGTGCTTAAAGGAAAAAGTATAACCTCATGTGAGGATGGAAGTAAAGAGACCTCTTTCTCAAGAAAGTGGACAAATAGCATAGCATGCATGATAAAGTTGGTAACAGTAGGTCCAGTGAGAAGGCTCAGTAGACAGAGGTGCTTGCCGCCAAACCTAGAGACGTGTGTGTGGTCAATCCCCAGGATCCTCACCGTGGAGGGAGAGAATAACTTCCTCAGGCCATCCTCTGATCTCCACACATGTGCTGTGCATGTGCACACCTGCACACATCCACACACAAATGTAAAAACACGTTTTTAGGGAATTAGAAAGTTTAGGAGGGATTGAAGGGAGGAAGGGGGAGAAATAATGAGATGGTATTTTAAATTTTTTAAATTTTTTTACTTTCTTTTAAGGATGGGGCTGAGTCTCTCAGTAGAGTTTATACACAAGGAGTTGATTTCGCATCCCACCCTGTGTACCTGCAGTGCTAGGTGGTAGGCAGAGAGGGTGGATTTTAGAGGGCTTCGTAGCCAGGCACTCCAGCCAGAAAACAGCAGGTTCCAGATCCAGTGAGGGACCCTGTCAGGAGGAGATAAAGCAGACTGGTGGAGGTAGACTTCCTCATCTGGCCTGTGCACAAGAGCTCAGGCCGAGCACCTCTGCACAGTGTGTGTGTACACACACACACGTACACACACACACACACAAAGACAGAATACAAACCAGATGCGTGGTGACACAAGCCCACAACCCAACCACGTGAGGGGCGGAGACAGAAGTTCTGAGTCCTCAGCGACATCGTTGGGTTTCAGAGAAGCCTGGGCCACAGAGTGAGCTCCAAGATAGCCTGGGCTACATAAGATTCCACCTCAGAAAAACAAAAAACCGAACAAAAGAGGGGCTGGGGACATAGTTCAGTGGTAGAGTGCCTGCCTAGCATGAACAAGGTCCTAGGTTTGATTCCTAGTACTGCAAAAGGGGGAAGGAAGGGATGCAGTCATAGAGAGAGGGTCCGGGATACCACAACCTGAACCGAGCTCTCTGTTTCCACCCAGCACGGTCTGATTGTGGCAGGCGAGGAAGAATATCTGATTGAGCCCCTGCAAGGTGGGCCCAAAGGTCGCCGTGGCCCAGAAGAGAGTGGCCCCCACGTGGTCTACAAGCGCTCCTCTCTGCGCCACCCCCACCTGGACACAGCCTGTGGAGTGAGAGGTACTCCTGTGTCTTTGGGGAGGGGCAGGGAGGCGATGTGACGTTATTCCTTTGAGGCGGATATAAGCAGCAGTCTTTCCACCACAGAGGTCAGCAAGGTGCTGCCTAATTAGGAAAGACACTGTTGTGGATTGTAGAGCTCCATCCGTCTGCGAGCAGGGGCTAGAAAGGATATCGATCCCAAGAGGGTGATGCTGTGAGGCAGGGGAGTGACCAGCTGTCTGTGATAGGAGTTCAATAGGGAAACCATTCCTTGCTGAGAATTATTGTCAGGTCACACAATTAAACTGCAGCGTGGTCATAGCAGACACTTGAGTGGTTATGCAGCCAAGGTGCCAGCAAGAGCTAGGAGTGAGTTCAACGGTAAAATGCTTACCCGAGTTGCAGAAGACCCTACAAACTATGCACACAAAAGCCAGGCTGAGGGGATGACTTGGTGAGTCAGGTCCTCACCGTGCAAGTATGAGGATCGTGGTTCATAAGTTTATAATCCCTAAGCACCTAGGCAAGTATGGTCAGACACCTAAAACCTCAGGGCTAGGGACACAGAGACAGGGGCTCTAGGGAGAAACCCAGCCTCCATAAACACAGTAGAGAGCCATCGAGGAAGGGGCCCAGTGCCAACCTCTTGCCTCCACATGCACAATACAAACTCAAGCAGTCCGCTGAAGGGCAGTCATGTTCAGAACATGAGCGATGGATGGGTAAGAGAATAGGAAAGCCCTATGAAGTGAGCTCTGGGAAGGGGGAAACAGGGAGGACGAGCGTTCGGAGCAGACGCAGCCTACCGAGGCTGTTAGGCAGAAGAGTCGCCGCTTTGTCTCCCAGATGAGAAACCGTGGAAGGGCCGTCCGTGGTGGTTGCGGACACTGAAGCCACCACCTGCCAGACCCCTGGGGAATGAGACCGAGCGAGGCCAGCCGGGCCTGAAGCGATCGGTCAGCAGGGAGCGCTATGTGGAGACACTGGTGGTGGCCGACAAGATGATGGTGGCCTACCACGGGCGGAGAGACGTGGAGCAGTATGTGTTGGCCATCATGAACATTGTAAGTGCCTTCCCCTTCCTGAGCCTGCAGTCCTGGGGACCTGCAGCCAATCTCTCGGTGCCACACCCTCACTGCTGATCTGCAGCCAGGGGCCAAAACAATAGAGTGGGAAGAGGGAGAGCAGAGGTCTGTGTCTAGTGCCGGGCAGACGCCTCGCACCAAATACTCGAGGTGGCCTGTGTGGGCTTAAATGCACCTCTGTCTCCTTAGGTCAGTGGTTTCGATCTTCCTAATGCTGCGACCCTTTGTTGTGGTTTTTCATGTTGTCATGACCCCAACCATAAGATTATTTCGTTGCTACTTCATAACTACAATTTTGCTACTGTTGTGAATCATAATGCAAATATCTGATATGCAGAGCCCACAGGTTGAGAACTGCCGCCTTAAGCGAGCAGGGTGTACTTCACCTCTCTGCCTTGCGTTAAGTACATGTAAAGACTACAGTAGACCCAAACGCTGCATTTAGAGCAGTGCATGGCACGCCTAATACACATAGGCCCTGCCTGGGATCCCCAGAGCCCACTGTCTCAGTACTCAGAGGCTGTACCAAAACACCAAAAGTGTACAGGAAAGCGAGTCTAATCTCTCACATTAGACTAGGGGGAATTTCATGTAACCTATGTGCGTCCTCCCAGAGACTTTAAACTACCTTTAGACAGTATTATTTAGACAATCATAATGGGAAGTCTGTATGTGTTTAGTACACTGTGATTTTGTGTGTGTGGCATGTATGTGTGTGTGTTCACGTACATGTGGAGTCCAGAGGTGGACACTAGTGTCTTCATCAATCGCTCTCCATCTGATTTCTTTTCAATTATTTATTATTTTGCATGTATGGGTGTTTTGCCTGAATGTCTGCCTTTGCACCGTGTGCATGCATTGGAGCCCCTGGAAATGGAGTTACAGGCGGTTGGAGCTGCCAAGTGGGTGCTAGGACTCGAACCTGGGTACCCAAGAACAGTCAGTGCTCCTAACTCTCAGATAACGGAAACTGTCCCTACAGTACCTCCATCTCGTTTTTTGAGACAAGGTCTCACACTGAAAGTGGCTAAACTGGTTGGCCCAATGGTGAGCTCTAGGAATCTGCCTGCCCCTGCTCCCTCAGCACTGCCATTATAGGTATGGGTGCTGGGAATCCAAACTCAGATTTCCATCTAGCCATCTGCCCAACATGCAGATTTTTGTGAGATAATTTCTTTCTTTTTCCACTCCTGCCTCTTCTTCTCCGTTGTGTCCTTCCACAGACTCAGCTCTTTATTTACGTGAGACTGGCCTTGAACCCAATCTCTTCCTACCTCCCATACCACACCCCATTGTACATATATTTAATCTGTGCTTGGCTGAATCCATGGGAGTCATAGTGCTGGTCCATAGTGCTGTCTGTACTCAGCTCTCTACTAGAACTTGATCAAGGCCCTGTCCCTCCCTGGTCCTCAAACCCTTCTCCTGTTAACAGTCTACAACAACTAAAGAGGACACTGGTTAGTGGTAGAACACACAGTATATAGTAAGGTATGATGAATGGGTTCCTGTTTCACTGAAGCAAAAGAAAGAGCAAGATGGTTCAGCAGGTAAAGGTGCTGCACAAGGCTTGACAGCCCGAATTCTGTTGGCAGAGTCCCACATGGTAGAAGGAGAAAGCTGACCTCCAGAAGTTGTCTGACATCCACACATTCAAGAGCAAATGTACACACACGTACTTGCACACGCACACACAAATGTAATTTAAAAATTTTAAAGACAAAGTTTAGCAGACTAATAAATGGCAAACAATGTTGGCATAACATTGTCTCTGTGTTCTGTCCTAACCCCACATCCTTTGCTGGGGCTTTGAAAGTTCCCTAAAACTTGCCAGGCTTCCTGGGGATTTCCAGCTGGCAGAAGGCTAGCCCAAGGCTCTCATGATTGCTGCTTTGCCTGATCTCTGTCACTTGGGTCCACTTAGCCACTTCCTCCTTGTGCCTCACTGCTTCTTCGTTGTCTCCTGCCTTGGCACCTCCACCTTGCTGAACTGCAGAGCAGTAGGGACACTTGCACATCTTCGTGCAGCCGCTGGGTGTGTAGGGGGAGCCGAGAAGGGGAGATGAGGGTAAAGTAGAGAGAAACCGAGCTGGGACGGGTAAGCAACGCAGACTGGACTCTCACCTGTGGCACCGCCAGCCGTGTGCCCTGCATTCTGTACGTCAGCACCCTCATCTTTAAGGTGGGGCTGACGTGGTACAGGCAGCAGGTACATCCAGCACCCAGCATATAGTAGGTACTCAAAGGAAACAGTCACTGCTTTTACTCTTCCGTTTCGGGGCAGAGGAACATCCATGTGCCAGGGTCAAGGACAAAGGCTGACGCTCGAGTCTTCCTCAGTGGCTCTTCATCTTTTTATATGTACATTTTTTATTTGAACCTTGAGAATTTCATGTGTATAAACAGTGTGTTTTGATCATATCCACCCTCTACTCTCTTCCCCCACAACTCTTCTCATATTTCCCCGACCATGTCTCCCTCCCAAGCTCAGCTATTATCCCCCTCCCCCTCTCCTTTTGAAATAGGGTCTCTCACTGTGTAGCCTTAGCCACCTGGAACTCTCTGCCTCCTGAGTGCTGAGGTTTGAAGTGTGCTGCCAGACCTGGTTTGTTTGTTTAACCTGAGTCTCTCTCTCTCCCTCCCTCTCTCCTTCTCCCTCCCCCCACTCCCAGAAACCATCAGCTGACAATAGTTCCTCAGCTTTTGTTCTCTGCCCTACTTTCTGAGAGAAGCTGTTTCACTGAACCAGGAACTTGTACATTCAGCTAACCTGGCTGGCTAGTGAGCCTCCAGGTTTATCCCTCTGCCTGTCTTTTATTTGTTTTAATGTGAGTCTGGGGAATTGAACTCAGGTTCTCGTGCTTGAATGACAAGCACTTTGCCAACTGAGTCATCACCATAGTTCTGTCTGTTGACAGAGGTTTCTGTCCTGCCCAGTCCTGCAGATAGCTGTTCAGTCCCAAAGAAACACACAGAGGTCTATTACATTAGTTATAAACCGGCTGGCCTATTAGCTCAGACTTCTTATTAACTAATTCCTACATCTTACATGAACCCGATATTCTTGTCTATGTTATCCATGTGACTTGGTATCCTTCATCAGCAAGGCTTTCTCATCTTGCTTCTTCTCTGTCTCAGTGATGACTACAGACTGACTCTTTCCTCTTCCCAGAATTCTCCTGTTCTCATCATCCCACCTCTACTTCCTGCCTTTACTTCCTGCCTAGCTACTGGCCAATGAGCATCTTATTAAAATAATACAAGTGACAGGATAAAAGACAGTTATCCCACAGCACTCCCCCGCTTTTATTTCAAAACAAGAATTCTGAATCTAATATCCTTTGTTTAGCTTTTTGTCCAGACCATTATTCATAACATCTTGTAACCAACACTCTAAACAAAGATAAATATCCGTAATCCATTTTTTGGAAATGTGGATGCAGTTTCCCAGGCTACTTCCTGCTGATTGGGGAGCTGATAATCTTATGGGGACCTAAAGAAAACTTAGAATTATAATCAAGTCCTGACTGGAGTATTCTCTGAGGCTTCATCATCTCAGCCAGCAACCTTGAGGCTGTTCTTGATGTAGAACTCAGACATCTAGGCCATCTGTTCCTAGTGGAGATTTCTCAGGGGATCTTCCTTGATCAAACCTTATTTTTATTAATTTAGAATGAATCCATAGCCAATCATTTCCTATGGAAACAAAAATCAAAACCTCTTCTCCAAAGTAACATATCTTTTGACTTAAATTTTTAAGTCAAGGTGTTTTCAAAATATATATGTTAGATTAATCCAGAAGCATTTATAATCAAATATCTTTTAGCAGCTTTTGCTCCTTCCTCAGCCATCAAACAATTTAAAGACAACACAATAACATACAGTATCCAGACTCTGTGTATTTTCCATCTTTACGTAGCTTTATTTTAAAGTCTATTTCTTTTATTCTTGTTTTTAATTTTTGGCTTTTTGAGACAGGGTTTCTTTGTGCATCTTGGCTGTACTGGAACTCACTCTATAGACCAGGCTGTCCTTGAACTCACAGAGATCTGCCTGCCTCTGCCTTCCAAGTGTTGGGATTAAAGGTGTATGTCACCACACCCAACTACTCTCTTTCTTTTTTATTTTAAGGTCTTTATCCTTTTTCTTTTCTCCCCCGAGCCTACATATATTTTTAAGCATACTGTAAAGGTTGCCTTTTTACCTTAAAAGGTTGCTTTTAGAGGTTTCTTTTGACTGAATCTGCCCTATTGTGCATCTCTAATCCTTTTTCTGACCAGGACCCCTTCTTAAAATGCTAAAGCAGCTTGGCTAGGACTAAGGCTATTTTGTCTTTTGTCTCTGTCCAGTCCATCATGGCAGAAATCCGTTCACTGCCTCTAAGACTGCTGGGTGGGAGCCGTCCCCACCACCCCAACTTTGATAGCCAGTTGGCCCATGCTACCACCAAATAACTTACAGCATGTTGCCCACAAACCCCATTTAAATGCTCCATAGCCAGACCTCCAGAAGCACAACCCAGGAAACAGTTTCAAAACCATGCAGCTTTTTCTTCTGCTACTTCTGTATCAGTAAGACCTCTCTTAAAGGAGCCGTAGCATGCCGCCAGCAAGCAAAACCCATTTGGAAAAAAGAAAAAATGCGGCCAAACTTTGTGTTTTGTTTTTGTTATTCTTTGCTATCACTTTAAGAACTAACCACGCCCACCCTAGCCACTTTGGACCTCCCCCCGCCGCCATCTCTCTCTCGCGCGCGCGCGCACGTGTGTGTGTGCATGCGCGCGCGTGTGTGTATGTGTGTGTGTCTTTGTTTTATGTTTGTCTATATCTCCCTTTTTTAAGTAATAATTGTCTAGCTTTATGTATAGCCTTATGTCCATTTACTCTGCCGTTCACCGTAGCCAGCCGCCTGACTCTGCCGCTTGCCCAGGGACCCTGACACCCCCGCCGCATGGCGCTGCCACTTGCAGCTGCTCCGCAAGCTGCCCGGGACATTTCATCATACTCTTTTAAAAAGAACAAAAGTTTTAGTTTTGTTTTCCAAGTTTTCTCAGGTTTTAAGTGGATATAGTCAGCTCCACATTGGCGTGCCAATTCTGTTGACAGAGGTTTCTGTCCTGCCCAGTCCTGCAGCTGTTCAGTCCCAAAGAAATACACAGAGATCTACTATATTGATTATAAACTGGTTGGCCTATTAGCTCAGGCTTCTTATTAACTAACTCTTACATCTTACATTAGCCCATTATTCTTGTCTGTGTTAGCCATGTGACTTGGTACCTTTCATCAGCTGGCCAATCAGCATCTTATTAAAATAATGCAAGTGGGGCTGGAGAGATGGCTCAGAGGTTAAGAGCACTGACTGCTCTTCCAGAGGTCCTGAGTTCAATTCCCAGCAACCACATGGTGGCTCACAGCCATCTGTAATGATATCTGGTGCCCTCTTCTGGCCAGCAAGCATACAGATAGACAGAACACTCTATATAATAAATAAATAAAATAATGCAAGTGACAGGATAAAAGACCACTGTCCCTCAACACTGACCTTTACTGTTCTGGGCTCCTCTTAAGACTTGGTCTCTCTTGTTTCTTGGAGGTCAGGTTGCCAAACTTTTCCAGGACTCGAGTCTGGGAAACATCGTCAACATCCTTGTCACTCGCCTTATCCTGCTCACGGAGGACCAGGTGTGGTATCTGGGATGTGTTTCACCCTCTCTCTATCCACACATTGCTGCCTGATGTCTCCAGGGTGGTGGGGCATCTATGCACCTCAATCCTCTCATCCCCAGCCTACCCTGGAGATCACCCATCATGCTGGGAAGTCACTGGACAGCTTCTGTAAGTGGCAGAAATCCATCGTGAGCCACAGTGGCCATGGCAACGCCATCCCAGAGAACGGTGTGGCCAACCATGACACGGCTGTGCTCATCACACGGTAAGGGGCAGGGAGGCCTCAAGGGCTGAGGCCAATGGAGTGGTGGAAAAGGGATCATTAGAGTCCAAAGAGGGAGACAGTGGGAGGTGGAGGATGGAAGGAGCTGGGAACCAAGGAGAACCTGAAAATGGGAAGTTGAGATTTGAGTCCTAACTACCACTCCTTCATTAAGTCACTTAGTACTTTATTGTCAGCACCCTAAGGCCAGCTGATTGGTTCTCTTGGTTGGAGGTACAGCATGAGCCTTAGGCATGATTCGACCCCCAGAGCCAGTCATGGCAACCCAGCCCTGGAGAAAGTAGGAGGATCAGGAGTTGGGGGTCAGCCTGAACTTCGTGAGACCTTGTCTGGGATAGGTGGCAGTCATGAGTATAGTTCAGCTGATAGAGTCCTTGAACAGCATTCGTGAAGCCCTGGGTTTAATCTCCAGTGCCCTAGAAAGCCGTGTTATATAAGTGCACACTTCAAATACTAGCACTTAGGAGGTAGAGGTGAGGTGGAGAAATTAGTAGCTCAGGGTCATCCTTGGCTACACGGAGAGTTCAAGTTCACCCGGGGCCACAAAAGACCTTGCATACCCTCACGCTGTCTTCCCCAGTGATGACTCTGGCATCAGCCTGGGAGGCCACCGAACCTCTCTGCCGTCTGTCTCCGCAGCTATGACATCTGCATCTACAAGAACAAACCCTGCGGCACTCTAGGTATGGAGTCCGTCAGTTGCAGGCACCGTGGAGGGTGGCCCTGATGCTGGGGTGAGACCTCCCGTGGTGGATGGAGCCTAGCCAGTACCACCTTGAGTCCCTTGACCCCTCCCACATTCCCCTTTCCCAGGCCTGGCCCCTGTGGGTGGGATGTGTGAGCGTGAGAGGAGCTGCAGTATCAATGAAGATATCGGCCTGGCCACGGCATTCACCATTGCCCATGAAATCGGGCACACGTGAGGCCAGGGGACACGGGGTAGAGGAGGGTGGGAGGAGCTGGGTGGGTTCCCTGGGGGCCTAGAAGAACTGACGCCCCTCTCCTCAGATTTGGCATGAATCACGACGGTGTGGGGAACGGCTGCGGGGCCCGTGGTCAGGACCCAGCCAAACTCATGGCTGCCCACATTACCATGAAGACTAATCCATTCGTGTGGTCATCGTGCAGTCGAGACTACATCACCAGCTTTCTGGAGTGAGCCACCTCGCCGCCGCCTGCTCAGCGGGGGCGCCTGCTCAGCGGGGGCGCCTGCTCAGCGGGGGCGCCTGCTCAGCGGGGGCGCAGTCATGTTCGGGGAGCTGACTCCCCCACCCCACCTAGTTGGGAATAGCCCTGTGGTCGTGGCCTTGCAGTCCCTTGGCATTACAGCTGTTTTCTTGTTATCACAGCTCGGGCCTGGGGCTTTGCCTGAATAACCGGCCTCCCAGACAGGACTTCGTGTACCCGACGGTGGCTCCCGGCCAGGCCTATGACGCTGACGAACAGTGCCGATTCCAGCATGGAGTCAAATCGCGTCAGTGTAAATACGGGGTAGAGAGAGCCTTCCTGCTTTCCTTCCTGGGTAGGGGAGGTGGCCACAGGGTGGGGAGCTTCTCCCGGACACCCTCCTGGGGAAGCAGAGGGGAAGGAGTGAAATGAAGCCCCTACTCCCTCTAGGGACCTAGGAGGAACAGAGTGTATCCAGGTGCCAAGCAGACCAAACAAGACTGAGAGGATGATACTCTCAGAATGATCCTGGGCTTGGGGGAGGGAGTCCGTCAGGAAAGGGTTTGCTTTGCCAGCCTGAGGTCCCGAGTTTGACCAACAGAACAATATATAAGCTGGGAGTGGTGTTTACAAAGCCAGCACTGGGGAGTCCTGAGCAGGCGGATCTCCTGGTGCCCACTGCCAGCCAGCCCCCTTGATACATTCCAGTTTCAGTAAGAAACCTTGTTTCAAGGTTGACCTCTGGCCTCAACATGCGTGTGGGTCGCTCACCCTTGGGCTTGCCAGCACACACATACATGCAGAGGATGGGATGACTTACGTGTCCAGACAGTTAATCTGAGGGCTGGACTAGGGAGCCCCCTTCTGTTCCACACAAAAATTTACTTGAGGACTGTAGCAACACCTAGGTTCCAAGGTCTCTAGGCAGTTCTGAGCAACATGTCCAGGCTTCTTGAGGGAAATAGTTTCCCTGGAGATGGAGCTGTCTACTCTACTAAGTAATGAACTAAAAAGAGCCTTCCAGGGACTCGGATCAACTCCTGTGTCTCCCCTGAGGTTCAGACTCTCAAAGTTTCATCTTGGCATCAATAAGGGAGCTGGGGCAGGGGTGGGGGTGTGGCACACACCTTAATCTCAACACACAGAAGGCAGAGGCTGATGGATCTCTGAGTTTGAAGTCAGCCTGCTTGTCTGACTTTATAACATAACAAGTTCCAGGCCTACCAGTGGTATATACAGTGAGACCCTGACTCAGAAATATGAGCGGAGTAACTAGGAAGATGGCTTGGTGAGAAAGAGCACCCGCTACATAAACACACGTGTCTGAGTTCAAATGCCAGCACCCATGTGCAAAAACCTGGGTGGAGCCATGTATCTATCCCTAGGACCCAAGTGCTGTGGGAGGTGGGGACAGGAGGATTACTGGGACTTGCTAGCACTCTGCTCCGTGAGACAAGGCAGAAAGTGATACGGTGACACCAGGAGAAAAGAACAAACCAGGGTGCAGGGGAACCCACTCCCAGCTTCCCCACAACTGCTGAGGGCTGATGAGCTGCTGCCTTCCTACTTTGGTGACAGGTGAGCCAGTCAGCCTCTGCTCCGCTCCTCATTCCCATAATCACACTCTGACCCCTTTCAGCCTTGGCCCTAATGAGCCCAGCCCAGCTCCACACTCTTCCTCGGACGCCTCTGTGTTTACACAGCTAGTCCCATGATGAGCAGGGGGCTGTCCAGCCGCTCCACTTCCTCTCACCGGAAGACCAAGAAATGCACGCTGAAGCAAGCAGTATTGACTCAGTGGTTTGGAGAGCCCACATGGCAACTCACATCTATCTGTAACTCCAGTGACAGGGAATCTGACACCCTTACACATACATACATACATGTAGGCAAGATTCCAGTGTACATCAAACAAACAAGCAAACAAAATAGGGTCTTACTATATAGCCCTGGTTGACCTGGAACTTGCTGTGTAGGTCAGGCCGGCCTCACACTAACAGAGACCCACTGGCTGCTGAGGTCCAAGGCCTGTGCCCCTGTGCAATGCCAGATGTTTTTTTACTCTTGCCCCACCCCCAACACTGATTTGGCTGGTCACCCCAGAACCTTTTTAGTAAACCTGGACCCACCTCTAATGTCTTCTGTGTCCTGGAACTTAACATGCTAGTAGCTGCTGCTTACCAAGCACTTGGTATGTGCTAAGCATGCGGCAGGCATCACTTAAACTCCCAGTAAAGCTACTATCCCGAGTACCGGATGAAGAGCCGGCTCTAGGGCAGCGTGTCCGACCACAGCTGCGAGGATACGAGCAGCTGCACTCTGCGCGTGCACTTTGAACTCTTTTAAGTCAGCCTTTGCCTCAGTGTTTAAATTTTTCTTGTATGTAATATGTGAAAGGCACACATGCATGTGGAAGCCAGAGGATTGCCTGTGGGAGTCAGATTTACCATAGACTCCCAAGAATCAAACTCGGGTTGTCAGGGTGCTTTTACCCATGAAACATTGCACCAGTGTAGATATCTGCCTGTCTCTATCTCCCAATAGCTTTCTCTTTTAGATTTACTTGTATTGTGTGTCTGCATGCATGTGTGAGCGTGCACAGATGACTGGGGTCAGAGGAGGGTACCAGATCCCTTGGAGCTAGCGTTACTGGTGTTTGTGAGCTGGGATCCCGACTCTGATCCTCAAAATCAGCATCCAGTGTTGTTAACTGCTGACCCATCTCTGCCCCAGCATCTGATCCCTCCGCCCCCAGACCACTTTTTGACTTTATATTTAAAAAGAACATTGTGCAGAGGAACTGTCAGAATAGCAGGCTGGAGCTGGGACCAGGTTAAAACTGAACCATTTATTTATTTGCCTTTTGAAGCAAGGTCTTTCGTTGGCCTGGAACCCACCTGTTAGGCTGGCCTCCAAGCCCCAGGGATCCACCCACATCCACCTGTCTTTGTTCTTCCTGTATGTTTGCGCCTGGTCTCTGCAGAGGTCAGAAGACAACGTTGGAGACACTGTGTGGGTGCTGGGACCTAAGCCCAGGTCCTCTGCAAGAGTAACGAGTGTTCTTTACTGCTAGGCCATCTTCAGCTCCCTCACTTAGCTTATATGCTAGGTCCTGGGGAGTTAGACTCAGGTCCTGACGCTTATGTGGCAAACACAGACTATGTCTCTGTACGTGCACCACATGCAGTCCCCAGACCTTGAATCTTTTATATTTGGGGGGCGGGGGCGGAATATCTTTCTGGCATAACAGAATATCATTTACTGCATGGAAATTGGTTGATAGGAGCTGGGGTTGAGTTGGTAGCAGGCTTGCCTAGCGTGTATGAAACCTGGGTTCTATCTATCCTAGCATTTGTGAGGTGAAAAGTCAGAAGTTCAAGGTCATCCTTGGCTACACATCCGATGAAGGCCAGCCTGGGCTACAGAAGATCCTTCCTCAATAAGAATATTAGGTTGATATATGTGAAGAATGTTGCTCCTGGTCATGGGTTATCTGTGTCCATTGTTAATCCAATCAGAGGACATTTATGTAAATGATCTCACTGATATTGTCAGAGGCAGCCGCTAGACTGGCCATCTTATAAACGCTAAAACAGGCCCAGATAAGGCGGTGAGATGCAGGTCAGTCAAAGTTGAAATCTGGAGTGACATAGATTTTACATATACAACAGTGCCTCCTTGTGGAGTGGAGGCCAAAAGCAACACTGGAATAAGAATCCTTTAAGGAGTCTCAGAAGTGGGGTTGAAGCTGGAATGGCTTGGTTGGTTGGTTGGTTGGTTGGTTGGTTTGTTTGTTTTTCGAGACAGGGTTTCTCTGTGTAGCCTTGGCTGTCGCCCTGGACATTCTGTAGACCAGGCTGGCCTCAAACTCACAGCGAGCTGCCTGCCTCTGTCTCCCAAGTGCTGGGATTAAAGGCGTGTGCCACCATGCCCAGCCTGGCTTGATAGTTTTATGAGTGGCCATACAAGGCAGGTGAAGCCGGAAAACCTGAAATATCCCTGTGAGTGGCAGAAGTCAGGGAGTCTTTGGAAGGGATGTTGTTGAAGGCGTGGTTTGGGGTTGAGGGGAGCTGACCCTAGAAGGCCCCTTACAGCCATTGCTTAGTTCAAATCCAAGTTTCTCATTGGCCTGGAACTCAGGAATTGGCTTGGAAGGGGTCTGCTCAAAGGGGATTCCTGATGAATCCTTGGATGGAGAGATTCTGAGAGGGATGTGAGATGTGGCCATATCTGAATCTGGCGGTGCTTCTCTCCAGAGGTACTAACCTTTACCTAAAGTAATGGTTCTCAGCCTTCCTAAAGCTGCAAACAAACCCTTTAATACAGCTCTTCATGGTGTGGTGGCCGACCCCCAATCATAAAATTATTTTCATTGTCGCTTCATAACTCATTTTGCTACTGTTATGAGTCATAATGCAACTATCTGATTGCAGGATACCTTGTGAAAGAGTCAGTCAACACCCTCCCCTGGGGCCGTGACCCACAGGTTGAGAACCACTGACCTAAGGGTTAGAACAGTTTTCTGGGATTGCTTTGGTTTTGTGCAACAAATGACTCAGCCTGAGCCTGCCACACACACTCACTCAGCTCTGAAAAAAAAAAACAACAGATGAAGCTCTTGCCCTGAGCTAGCCCTAACTTTTCAAATCGTTCTTTCCTGCGTTGTTTCACTGGTCCAATAAAGGAAGTGAAAAATCTTGCTTGTCATCCATAGTACCTCCCAGGTTTTGGAAAGACCTGAAATCAGTAAAATACGGCACCTACTTCAAAGATCTGAGTTGGACTAGGCTGTCCCACAGCAGTAGGGCTACATCTAGCTAGTAGCCATGTTTCCTTTTCTGTCAAATTACATCTATTTCTTTTGGGTGTGTTTATTCCATTGCATGCGTGTGGTCAGAGGACACCTTTCGGGAACTGTTCCTTCTACCATGTAGATCCTGGGAATTGAGTGCAGGTGTTAAGACTTGGCAGGAAATGCCTTTATCTGATGAGCCATCTTCATGGCCTAGAGGGACCTTGTCTTTCTACATCTTGGTTTTCATACACTGAAATAGGGGTCACAATGCCCAAAGAAGTCTTTGTAATAAGTATAAGTGTTCCATTCGTACTGACAAAAGAGAAGTGTCAGGCCATGATCCTGAAGGGGGATCATTAAGACCCAGGAGGGTACTGGGTCCCCCAAGGCACGCCTGTGGGGGACGATGGGCCTGAGAGGTCTCCTCCATTCTGCAGGAGGTCTGCAGTGAACTATGGTGCCTGAGCAAGAGCAATCGGTGCATCACCAATAGCATCCCAGCCGCTGAGGGAACACTATGCCAAACACACACCATCGACAAAGGGGTGAGCACTGGCTAAGAGCTTTCCCCTGGGCCCTGCCTGCCCAGCCTGAGGCCACAGTCCCTGACATCTTAAGCCATGCCCTTTGCATTTGTCTAATAGGCCCTGGTACTGTTTCTACCTAAGCCTCTGGATTCAAGCTGTGATCCAGTGTGTCCCACACCCCCAATTCCAGAGAGGACTGTGCCTGTAATTTGGGGGATGGTAGACAGAGAAGAGGCATTGAACCCAGAGCTTTGCAAAGTCACACCCCTTTTCCCCCCCTCTTTCCACCCAGTGGTGCTACAAACGCGTGTGTGTCCCCTTTGGGTCTCGACCAGAGGGTGTGGATGGGGCCTGGGGCCCATGGACTCCGTGGGGCGACTGCAGCAGGTCATGTGGTGGTGGTGTGTCATCCTCCAGTCGGCAGTGCGACAGCCCCAGGTCAGCCCTCGGGACCCTCTCTCTCCCACAGTGAGGCCGCCCACAGCTTCCATCACCCTTGGCCTCATCTCACTCCGCTGTCCCCTGCTCCTTCCAGGCCAACCATTGGGGGCAAGTACTGTCTGGGCGAGAGACGGAGGCACCGGTCCTGCAACACCGATGTGAGTTCTCCATGGTACTGCCCCAGCCGCCCTTCCTTGCTGCCACCCCCTCCCCGCCATCCTATCACCCTCCCTCCAACCCAGCACCTCCCTGTCATCTTGTCTCCAAACTGTTTTCACCCTGGATGTCAGCTCCCTCCTCTGACCCTTCTCCAAACACAGTTTAGTGTCTTCCCCTTCACAGCTCAGTTACCCCCAGAACCAAGACCCTACCATTCATTGTCATCCGTCAAAACCTGCAGGAGCTTGCTGTGCCCATCTTGAGTGTCCCCCTCATGACAGTTGCCCTCTGGAGCTTCCCACTGGTTCCTCCTTAAGTGTTAGGGTTCCCTCTGGCTAAAGATGGCTCTATTGCCTAATCATGGAGATATTTAGGTGTGCAGGCTACCAAATCAGAAGGGATGCTCAGACATCAGGGAGGGCTCTGGGAATGAGCAGTGGCCTCTGTGGCCCCCTGCATGGAGATCCCCAGAGAGAGCATCTACATACCACTCACATTCAACATGATTTAGTCCCTTTCTGCAAACCAGCTCCATCCTGTCTCAAGGAAAGTTTAAACTCAGAACCCAGGCATCTACCCCCAGCTCAGCCTTAACTTAGTGAATCACGCAGGTCCCATCTCATAAGCCAGGCACAGTGGAGCGTGCCTATGATTCTAGCACTTGGCTGAGGCAGGAGGATTTCGAGTTTGAGGCCAACTCAGTTTATCCACAGCAAGAGCCTGTCTCGAAAATAAATAGATCGGGGCTGGGAAGATGGTTTACTTAGTGCATGAGTGCATATGAGGGCCTAAATTCAGATGTTCAGCACCCAGACGTGAGCACAAATATTCACACACACACACACCATCTCATATACACCCTCGTGGCTAACATGGGTTGTCCATCCTCGCCAGGACTCCCGCCACTCTGAGCAACACTTCCTGACCCTGACTTTTTCCTCACACCTGCCCCAGGACTGCCCCCCTGGCTCCCAGGACTTCAGAGAAATGCAGTGCTCTGAATTTGACAGTGTTCCTTTCCGTGGGAAGTTCTACACGTGGAAGACGTACCGCGGAGGTGAGTGAGCTCCCCAGAGGCCCTGGAGCCATTGAGGATGACAGTATTTGGCTTGTAGATTCCCAGCGTCCCATCGTTTGCCCAAGGAAAGAGTGATATAACTCAGTCCCTGATACAACTCAATGGTACTTTATCTGTAGGGGAAAATCCCTATTTCCTCTGCCCATGGTGTCAAGTCTGGGGTCTGTTGCTCTTGTCCTTACCTCCGCTCAGGCAGGGAGTTCCAGGGTGACCTGGCTCCAGGTCTGATGGGGCCGTGCCCCCCAGGGGGCGTGAAGGCCTGTTCACTGACTTGCCTAGCAGAAGGCTTCAACTTTTACACGGAGAGAGCGGCAGCTGTGGTGGATGGTACACCCTGCCGCCCTGACACCGTGGACATCTGTGTCAGCGGCGAGTGCAAGGTAAAGGAGATGCCAGGGAGGAGGAAAGAGAGGTTGGGGAGAAGTTTAGGGGAAAGAGAGGTCTCCATGACTCCATCAACCCCCCACTGTCTTCCTGCGCAGCATGTGGGCTGTGACCGGGTCCTGGGTTCTGATCTCCGAGAGGACAAATGCCGAGTGTGTGGGGGTGATGGCAGTGCCTGTGAGACCATCGAGGGGGTCTTCAGCCCAGCTTTGCCGGGAAGTGGTAAGAATCCTTGCATCTACTTCCTTCCCATGGCTGGGATCTGGGTTAGCCTCATAATAGAAGCTAAGACCAGTAACTCCTTAGACTTTGGGGATCCTGTAGAATCTGAATTATAGTAGGCTTTTGGGAACCCCAAAGTCCTGGGAGCACAAAATTGTCCCTAATTTTCTTGTTGCTGAGACAAAATACCTCACTGGAAATAAGGAAGGTTTCATGTGGCTTGCAGTTTTCAGAGACACAGTCCGTCACGGTGCCTAGCTCTCTTCTTCCTTTATACACAGTCTAGTCCTCTGGCCCTGGACCAGGGCTGCCTATTCGGGTGGACCTTCCCACCTCAGTTAACCCAATCTAAAATATCCACACAAACACGCCCAGAGACACAAGTGATTCTAGATCCTGTGACATTCACATGTCAGCCCAGCGCAATCAAAATTAGGAAAGGTCTCAGCCACTGGCTTGGGATCTAACTTATAGAAATTCCTATGAGTCGGGACTGAGGATCCAGATCTCTCCCTCCACCGTCCTGGGGGCTTCAGGATGGTTACAGGGAGTGACTTCCCATCCTGTGAGTCTATGGGAGGTCTTACTGTCAAGGCTGAGAGAGAGAATGCCCGGGGAGCAGGAATGAGATGATGAGAGGGATTGTGACCAGGTGATAGATGATTGTCAGGGACCACAGGTTGCAGAAAGTGTGTGTGTCATTCTCTAGGCACGGTTAGATTAGAGGTGGTTTGTTTGGTTGGTTGGTTGGTTCATTGGTTGGTTGAAGAATAGAGCATCTGGCCAGGCAGTGGTGGCGCACACCTTTTATCCCAGCACTCAGGAGGCAGAGACAGTAGATCTCTGTGAGTTCCAAGCCAGCCTTTTTTGCAGAGTGAGTTCCAGGACAGCCAGGAAACAATAAAACAACAACAACAAAAGACAAACATCTGGGCTAGGGAGATGTTCAATCAGTATTGTGTTGTTGTGCAAGCGCAAAAACCTGAGTTAGATTCACTGAACCCACATTAAAAAAAAAAAAAAAATCTGGGCATGGACCAGATAACTCAATGGTTAAAAGCGCTTACTACATAAGCCTAACAAATTCCAGAACCTAAGGTGGAAGGGAAGACCCGGCAGCCAATGTGTGTTGTCCTGATCTACCTGCCGACACACACACCCTCGATTACAGCGTAGCCTAGACTTAGGTTTGGAGAGAGAAGCTGAGCATAGCGGTACACACCTGCAACCCGGCTGATCGAGGGGAGTCTGGCAACGAAGTGAGAAGAGTTCTGGGGAGATAGATATCTTGATCAGTAATGTGCTTGACACAAGAGAGTGAGGACGTGAGTTTGATCCCTGTTACTCACAGAACAAACCAGGCGTGGTGGCGTGTGCTTGTGATCACAGCACCAAGGAGGAAGAGACAGAAGGATCCATGAGAGTTGCTGGCCAGCCAGCCTAGCTTAGTCCAAAAGCACGAGGTTCCCATGGGGAACGCTGCTCAAAAACCAAGGTGGGTGGGGCAGCTCCGCAGCTAAGGGCTACTGGTCTTACAGAGAACCAACTTCTGATCCCAGCACCCACATTTGCTGGCTCACAACCACCTGGACATCCAGCTTCAGAGGTTCTGGTGGTCTACACGCATGCACAGTGTGCATACACTTTAAAATATACTTTTAAAGTAGGATCTCACTGTGTAGCTCTGACTGTCCTTGGAACTCATGTAGTCTTGGACTCATAAAGATCCACCTACCTCTGCCTCCGGAGTGTTGAAGTTAAAGTCATATGCCACTAGCCCCAAGGGGAAAATTGTGAAAAAGTGTGAGGGATGAGGGAGAGGGACACAGGGGGTGTGGAGGTAGGCTGAGTAGATGACAACTGAACTCCACCACCCAGGGTATGAGGACGTCGTCTGGATCCCCAAAGGCTCCGTCCACATTTTCATTCAATATCTGAACCTGTCCCTTAGCCACCTGGGTAAGTAAAGCTGGGATGAGACTTGTGATTCCATGGGAGTTCAGGGCAAGCAGAGTGATTTCAGTTCTGACCCCTGTGCTCTACCTCAGCCCTAAAAGGGGACCAGGAATCTCTGATACTGGAGGGGCTACCTGGGACCCCCCAACCTCACCGCCTTCCCTTGGCTGGGACCACCTTTCATCTACGTCAGGGTCCAGATCAGGCCCAGAGCCTAGAAGCCCTGGGGCCCATTAATGCATCTCTCATCGTCATGGTAACAATGAAGCTGGGGGCAAAGTCCGGGAGTACCTGAGTGTCCTATGGGGATGGGAAGTCCATGACACCGCCAATGGCTGCTCCCTGTACCCGCAGGTGCTGGCCCAGGCAGAGCTGCCTGCGCTCCACTACCGCTTCAACGCGCCCATTGCCCGGGATGCGCTGCCTCCCTACTCCTGGCACTATGCGCCCTGGACCAAGTGCTCAGCCCAGTGCGCAGGCGGTGAGGCCAGAGTGTGGACCAGGGACCAGCACGGCAACCACCCTGAGCTCCCCTTGGCTGGCCAGGACTGAGAGAGCTTCTCCCTTCCCCCAGGCAGCCAGGTTCAAGTGGTGGAGTGCCGAAATCAGCTGGACAGCTCCGCAGTGGCCCCGCACTACTGCAGCGCCCACAGCAAATTGCCTAAGCGGCAGCGTGCCTGCAACACAGAACCATGCCCACCAGAGTAAGTGGGACAAGGTGGGAATGTTCTCTGCAGTCAGGAATCGTCCTCAGGGAGAGTGGAGAGAGAGTGGGTAACGATAGGGTGAGTGCTGGAGTTACAGGATTCACGGGGTCAAGTGCTCAGCAGGGTGAGGGTCAGAGGCAGATTGTCCGCTGAATGTAGTGGTTCATGCTTGCAATCCCAGCTCTTGAGAGGCTTAGACATTCTTAGCCTTAGGATTCATGCTTGCAATCCCAGCTCTTGAGAGGTTAAGAGGTCAGGGCCAACCAGGAATACCTAGTGAAGTGGAGACCACCCTGAGCTACATAATAATCTTGTCTCAATCCAATGAGTAGGAATCTCGGAGGTGATTCAGTAGTTAAAGAGCACTTGCTTCTTGGTTATGAGGAGGTCTGAACCTAGTGTCTACTTTAGATAGATCACAGATGCCTGTTACTCCAGCTCCAAGGGATTCAACACCCTCCTCTGTCCCCTCCACTGGCACCTACATACACACGTGTGCACCCAGACACACATATAAATAAAAACAAGCCTTTTAAAATTTTATATAATACACACACACACACACACACACACACGGACTGGGAAAATGGCTCAGCTGATGTGTCGCAAGTGCCTGTGTCATAAGAGGACACCCAAGCGAAAACGTGGGCACAGTGGCAGGTACCTAACCCTAGCTTAGGAGGAGAGGGTGGAGACACCTGGAACTGGAATGGCAGCCAGGCTAGCCAGTCAGTGAGCTCTGTTCATTGAGACCTGCTATCTTAAAAAAAAAAAAGAAAAGAAAAGAAAAGAAAAAGAAAAAAAGACAAGGTGGGGGTGGTGTAGGATGAAGCTCAAGTACACATATGCTCATTCATGCACACACATGCACAAACATACACACACCAAAAAAAAAAAACCAATTGAAGTGCTGAATTGTTGTGCAGCCTGAGTTATCATGCACTGTAGACAAGCTTGTAGCCCAAGAAATGGGTTCTCTTTAGCGCCCTCCCTCCTGTCTGAAGTCTGGATATAGGGTAACGGTGATCTCTGAGGGGGGCTGCCCAGTGCCAGTTTGGGGAAGTCTGGAATAGGCGAACCCAGAACCTCGCTAGTTGCACTGCCCTGCCCTTCGCAGCACTCAGACCCGTTCCTCCACCCACAGCTGGGCTGTAGGAAATTGGTCACGATGCAGCCGTACCTGTGATGCCGGGGTGCGAAGCCGCTCCGTGGTGTGCCAGCGCCGGGTGTCTGCCGCAGAGGAGAAAGCCCTGGATGACAGTGCCTGTCCACAGCCACGCCCACCTGTGCTGGAGGCCTGCCAGGGCCCGATGTGCCCTCCCGAGTGGGCAGCCCTGGAATGGTCTGAGGTCAGCTTCCGCCTTTCTTCCCACCCAACCCACTCTCAGTACAGAAGGTGCACAGGAACTGGGCTGTCTGTGTGGAAAAGCTGCTGAAGCAGCCTTGCCCCAAGCCCCACTGTTACCATGGTCAAGAGAGGTGCATTGTGGGTTCCAAGGCTTCTGGACCTGGGTTTGGTCTGGCCCATTGCCTATGAAAGGCGGTCCCAGCCTGGGCAGGTGGTAAGGCTTGCAGGTAACAGTATCAGAGACTGGGCTGGAGGACAGCACAGGGACCGCATGTCTGTTACTTGTGTCCCACTGGTCAGCACCCACCCATCCACTGACTATAAAATACCCCTTCAACTGCAGTGCACCCCAAACTGCGGGCCTGGTCTCCGCCACCGAGTGGTCCTTTGTAAGAGCGCAGATCAGCGGTCCACTCTGCCCCCTGGGCACTGCCCTCCCTCAGCCAAGCCACCAACCACTATGCGATGCAACCTGCGCCGCTGCCCTCCCGCCCGTTGGGTGGCCAGCGAGTGGGGTGAGGTAGGTGGGTACGGCCCTGTGGGATAAGGGTGAGGAGTGGCCTTAGAGAGGTGACTCAGCGGCTCCTCTCTTCAGTGCTCCTCACAGTGTGGCCTCGGCCAGCAGCAGCGCACAGTACGCTGCACCAGCCACACGGGCCAGCCGTCCAGAGAGTGCACTGAGGCCCTGCGGCCGTCCACCATGCAGCAGTGTGAGGCCAAGTGTGACAGCGCGGTGCCCCCTGGGGATGGCCCAGAAGGTATGTGGACCACGGGGGAAGGGCACCAGGCGTTTTCTGATTATTAGTCCTTGAGATTCCATTACAGTTTTACTTATTGTTTTTACAAATTCAAGGGTGAGATGGGGATTCATCTGCTTTGGGGCTCCTGTGAAGGTCAGAGGGCAACTCAAGCAGTTGATTCTGTCCTTCTATCCTGTGAGCCTCAGATTCAAACTCAGATCTCACATAACCAAGGGTGGCTTTGAACTCCTGATCCTTCCGCCTCTGCCTTCCAAGTGCTAGGGTTGCAGGACTTCACCACCACGCCCAGTTTTTGCAGTGCCAGGGATGGTAGCCAATGCTTCCAGGGTGCTACTACTTCAGCCCAAGCCCAGCTCAGGCACTGTTGACGTTTGGGGCACAGAAATCTGTCACGTGACACGTGAGATGTAGACAGTGGTAGTCCCTACCCACTCACGATTTATATGGACGTCTCCATACCATGTGCCCTGTTTGGGAGGAGGAAAATTCAGGGCTTACACAACACTGTTTTTACACTACACCTGTTTTTTTTTTTTTTTAACCTAAGTAATTTTTTTTCTTTTCTTTATTTTTTATTTGTTTTTTTCTTTGGGGGGGGAGTGGGTTGTTGTTTGGTTTTAGTTTTTCAGGACAAGGTTTCTCTGTGTACCTGTCCTAGAACTCACTCTTTAGGCCAGACTGGCCTCTGCCTGAGTTTGCAGATATCCACCTACCTATGCCTTCCAAGTGCTGGGATTAAAAGAGAGAGTGTGCTACCACTGCCCAGCTATTTTGATTTGTTTTATCACTTTGGGACAAGATCTCATAGACACCAGTCTTGTTGCAGGGAGCTGCTTGTTCGTCCCAGCTGCCCAGAACCAAAATAATCACACAAAACCATATTATTTAAATCACTGCTTGGCCCATTTGCTCTAGCTTATTATTGGCTAACTCTTATATTAATTTAACCCATTTTTATCAATCTGTGTATCACCACATGGCGGTGGCTTACCGGCAAAGATTTGGCATATCTGACTCTGGCGGCTCCATGGCGTCTCTCTGACTCTGCCTTCTTCCTCCCAGCAATCAGTTCCATCCTCCCACACCTAAGTTCTGCCCTATCAACAGGTCAAGGCAGTTTCTTTATTCATTAGCAGCACAGAGACAGAAGGACCTCCCACACCACAGTAGCCAAGGATGACCTTGAACTTCTTGTCCCACCTGCAGAAATGACAAGCATGCACCACCACACACAACTGGTTCTTTTCATTAAATCAGACCTTGTTACCTCATACTCCATGCTCAAGCAATCCTCCTGCTACGTAGGACTACAGGCATGTGAGCCATTGCACCCAGCTATAATATGTTTTGTGTGTAAATTTATTTCTGATAGAGGGAATTAGAGAAATTTTTTTCCAAACTCTTAAAACTAGATGACAACAATGGTTCACCTTCCAACACTGTGTCTTCCCCGTCTGTGAAGGCTGCAAATGATACATTCAATTGGAAAGAAGTGTTGCAGGAAGGCGACGGAGCCCATTAGGAACTGCATCCACTGCTAAGTGGGAATTTGTATCCATGGCCCGCACAGAGGCTGTTAAACGTCATGGTCTTCATGGTGCTCATCGAGGGCCCTCTCACTTTAAGTTACAAATTCTTTGAGCTGAACTCAAAGCTTCATTGAAAAGCCAAAGGAAACAAATTCTCTTGGCATCATAAGAACAACAGGTTCTGTCATCTTAAGTTATCAGGGTGGCCAGGGCAGGAGGATTGCATGTTCAAGACCTGCCTATACTACAGAGCAAGCCCCATCTGAGCAATTTATCCAAACACGGTCAAAATAAAACGTCAAAGGAAGGCTAGGAAATATAACTCCAAGTGCTTGCCTAACATACTTAAAGCCCTAGGTTCAATTTCCAGCAGAGGAAAAAAAGGGAATCCTAGAGTAAGAAGTGTTTTTCTCACTAAGAGTATGTCTTGGGCAGCTCCAGATGCTATATTAAAAATCCTCAAAACAGCCAGGCAGTGGTGGTGCACGCCTTTAATCCCAGCACTCAGGAGGCAGAGGCGGTGGATCTCTGTGAGTTCGAGGTCAGACTGGTCTCCATGAGCTATTTCCAGGACAGGCTTCAAAGACACAGAGAAACCCTGTCTCAAAACAAACAAATAAATAAACAACAACAACGAAAGTCCTCAAAACACTAACCCAGAGACAAAGGGGCCACCACAATGACTCGGTGAGTAAAGCGGTGCAAACTTGACCTGAGTTCAATCCCCAGAACCCTCATAACAATGGAAGGAGAGGACCAAATCCAGACTTGTCCTCTGACCTTCACATGTGTGCTGTGACAGGCATACCAGCTAGAGCTCACCACTGCTGGGGAAATCGCTGACTGTGATCTCTCTCCCTTTTCCCCTCCGCCACTGCAGAATGCAAGGATGTGAACAAGGTGGCCTACTGCCCCCTGGTGCTCAAATTTCAGTTCTGTAGCCGAGCCTACTTCCGCCAGATGTGCTGCAAAACCTGCCAAGGCCGCTAGGGGGTGTGCAGCACCGGGAGCCACCCTGGAGCACAGACTGGGGGGAAACTCCACTGGAGAGGGCCTGAGGGAGGGAGGCTGGGATTGAAGGGGGAGATGCAGTTGAAAGTTATTTATTGGGTAACCCCTATAGGAATCCTGGCTAGGGGGTGGAGAAGAGATGGCTAACCCAGGGACCCTCTTCTTGTCCAGTTGACAGTGGAAAGAGAGGACTGCCCTTGTCGCACACATCTTTAAGTCCCCAACACTCCCCCCACCCTTTGATCGGAATATGTACTGTGAAGAGTGGGGGTGGGGAGGGGGTGTGCCGGTGCCCTGCCCCCCAGCACTGTTCTATCCCTCCACTCTGAGCTGGGGGGATTTATATCTGCTATGGGGGAGTGGGATTAATACCACCTCCCTGTGGCCCTCCCCCAGACTAACCAGGGGCAAGATCTACCCCAACCTCTGCCCTGCCTGCCCCAGGGGGAGCCCAACATCCAGGCTACCCCCATCATGGTGCTACAAGCCCTGCCCTGGGGTCCACACACTCCTCACCAAGAAGCCTTACATCAATAAAGTTCTGTCTTGTGTAGATGCTCATGCGTGGGTCTGTGTCTCTGTATAGGCATACCATCCAGCCCCAACCCTAGGATCAAAAGGGCCAAGCTAGGCTTGGCAACATGTCTCCGTGTGTAAAGGTACCTTCTGCCAAGGTTAACAACCATAATTTAATCCCTGAGATCCACATGGTGGAGGAGAGAACCAATTTCTATAAATGTACTCTGCCTTCCACAGGCTTGCTGTGGCGTAACACACACGAATGAATGAACAAAATAAAAGCTCTTAAAAGTGGGGCATATGCCCACACTTCCTAATTAGTCATCCTTAGCAGAGAGAGAGAACTCTGATCACTACAAATAAAAACCTATCAATTGCCAGATGGTGGCACACCCTTTTTGAATCCCAGCACTCGGGAGGCAGAGGCAGAGGCAGAGGCAGGAGGCTCTCTAAGTTCAGGGCCAGCCTGGTCTACAGAGCAAGTTCCAAGACAGTCAGGATTATGCAGAGAAACCCTTTCTCGAAGAACAAGCAAACTTATTTTAAGAGAAAAGTGCAGTTTACAGAAGCTTTCTAAGATCCAGTCTCCTTGTACTCCCAACCATATGTGATCATTCTGCCCCTTTCTACATACTGAGTTGTGCTACCGCCCATGGACATTGGAGACAAGTCTTCTCAGCTATGGCCAGGAGGGGGCACACCTCATCAAGAGAGCACAGGATGCAGAGACATCCCAGTCCTCAGACATGAACCAAAGACTGAACACAGGCTGTTTCAGTCTTAGCCACATCCTCAGTGGGTGGCATGAGGTGACAATTTTTTTTTTTCAGTACAGGGTTTCTCTGTAACAGTTATGACTGTCCTGAAACTCCCTCTGTAGACCGGGCTGGCCTCAAACTCACAAAGATCTGCCCGCCTCTGCCTCCCGAGTGCTAGGACTAAGGGCGTGCGCCACCACTGTCTGGCTAGGTGACCATCATTTCCTCAAATGTCAACAGAAGACTCTTGTGAGATCTGGTCTTCCAAAGATCAAGGATTGGGCTGTGTGGTGGGCCCTGCATGCTTGAGGTGCTGCTGGTGGAGCCAAGTCATAAAATCGGCAAAGTCACAGGTGGACCAGGAGCGGTGGTGCATAGCTTTGGTCCCAGCACCCCAGAGAAAGAGGCAGGATGATTTCTGTGAGTTTGAGGCCAGCCTACTTTGCATAGTAGATTCTAGAACAGTCAAAATTACATATGAGACTGTCTCACAAAAAACACAAACACAAAATCCACAACAAAATACAGCTTTGGGGCCAACGGGGTGGAGGTGCTGGGTAGATGGCTCAGCTAGCTGCCGTGAGCACTTCCTGCCGTTCCAGAGGACTTCAATTCCCAGCATCCACATCAGATGGTTCACAACTTCCTGTAACTCCAGGTCCCAGAGATCCAGTGCCTCTGGCTTACACACGGACACGGACACACAGAGGCCCAGAAATGGGAGCCAATTTCACTTTGTCTGAAAGTCAGAGAGTTTGAGGTTGCTCAAAATTGTTGACAACAACCAGGGCTACACATCCTGAACTAGGGTGTGGTTACTTGGTTCTTCTGATATTTAAGAGGGCCCGAACAGTTGGATCCACCCCACCCTGACCAATGGTCAGGACATTCAAGCACACTTCTGCTCCCTCCTTTTGAAATAGAAGGCTTGACCTTGGGAGTGGTTGCCTTCAGAGTTCTTGGTCTGAACGAGAGTATGCTAATGACTTGAGGCGTCAAGTACTGAAGCTAACTGTTCTGGTCGGTCTTGTAGCGTGTTAAAGCAGTCCTTCGCTGTGGTATTGGAATATAAAAGTGTAAGAAAAATTAAACACAGGCCATTTCGGTATTCACTGGATCGCCCTCCCGGTACTATGCTATGTTTTCTATTTTATTATTGTCATTCACATCTTCATCCTCTTGACTAATTTTCTTATCCCCGTGTCCCTATTCTGGTAAACGGTATTTTGTTGAAGCTGGTCTCCGACACACACACACACTTATGAGTACAATTATTTAAAGTAAATCTTTTTTTAAGGCCAGATCTGGTGCTAGGAAGATGACCCTTTTCACACAAGCATCAGGACTTGAGTTTGAATCCCCAGATAGACATCCCCGTAAAGCCAGATAATGGTGACAAACACCCGCAACCCCAGTGCTCCAACACTGAGATGGGAGGTGGTAGAGACAGGAGAATCCCCGAAGCTTGTAGGCCAGCAAGCCTAGCTTCCACAGTGGAAACACAGAAAGACACCTGCCTCGAGGTGGGGGCTGATAGCTGTCATCTGGCCTTCACACACACACACACACACACACACACACACACACACACACATGCACCCATACTCAAACACACAAACACAAAGATTTAAAAAAAAAAAAGGTCCAGATCTGACATACAAAATTAGAAATCTTACATGGGCATAAGGCTTGTGGTGGCCTCCACTCTCTTTGTCCTTACTAACACACTGGCTTTGGAGGAACATTCTACAGGGAGGGTCTTAAGGGGATTACATGAGAACACCCAGAGCCAGACACATCGGAAACAGCACTTCCCTTTCTTGACTCGGAAGAGAAAGACCTCAACTAGGTGGCCAGTCCTGCAGCCAACTGACCTGGGTGCCTTTTGCTGTAGGCTCTTTTCTTGAGGAGGTAGATGGAGAAGGGACTTTTCTCCTGTCTGACAGTGGCTACCACCCATCTTTAACCTGTCCCTTCAGGCTCCAAACTTCAACTTCAGCAGGGTCATTGCTGCTAGGCTCAGAGCATTGTCCCCGCCCTCAGCTTCCCTCCCCTGTGGCCATGGCCCCTCCCGTCAAAGGAAGTGAGAGAGGGGCTGTTGCAAGAGGAACTGGGGCCAGGAGTCTGCAGAAGGAGTAGATGAAGAAGCCGGGCCATGCCAGAGCCACCCCCAAGAGCCCCCTGAGCTTGTGCCCCTGTCACGACCCACAGGAGCCCAGACACCAACCCTCACCATGGTAAGTGCTTCAGCGTTGGCTCTGGGAGTAATGGCCTGGTGGCAGTGCCCTGAACACCCTCAGAAATTGGGGCAATGGTTATGAGAATTGCAGAGCCCTGGGGGAGGGACTCCTACAGGGCAACACAGGGTATCCCTTTGTCCTCCACCAGGAAACAAGTTCTAAGGGTGCCAGATTGGCTATAGGGAAGGGAGAAGGTATCCCTAAGGGGATTACATAGTTTGCCAGGGAGGGGCTTAGAGAGTCCTCCTCTCCGATCCTAGATTTCCCTGTGGTTTGAAACAAGCACTTTCTCCTGTCTTGGCCTCTGTTTCCGGAGTTCATATTTGGAAGTTGGTCTGGAGATGGGAGTGTTTGTGGGGGGCTCTCCTTGGAAACATTCGTGGGGTCTATGGGTTTGACCACTGTGAGTCCAGCAGTGGTGGGGCTGACTGTGTCTCCCATGAGGGCAGTGCAGTGTGATTGCACATGCGATGACAGGTGGTGTGATTGTAACAGTCTCAGAGGCAGACGGAGGTCAGGTGGAGGCCCTTGCCTAGCATGCCCAAGGTCCTGGGTGTCATCTCTGGCACGGAAAATCAGCCATCATCACGGTCATTTAGCTTTCAGTCAGTGTTCCTAAAGAGGAGGAGCTGGAGATCTGGGGTAGGGCGGGAGATAAAGGAGGATTCGGAGGAGGAACTAGATGAAGAAGAGAAGGAGAAAAGCAGGAAAGCAGAGGAGATGGGGAGGAGGAGGAGACAGGACCAGGTGACAAAGCATGGAGCGTCCAAGGGACGAGAGGCTATGTTCTCGCTACCCCCGCCGGGGTGGCAGTGGGGATACTGCAGCCAGAGATGGACTGCAAGTCAAGGCCTGCTGACGGTGATGAGGCTGGGGGATGACCAGCATCTAGACATGCTGTCTAGACCCAGCAGCATCATGGCATGCACAACAAAAGCCAGCGATGGCCACACAAATCTCCCCCGTGGCTCCTCAGCCGTCATTCCTTGTCATTCTGTCAATGGGAACAAGGATGCGCTTCCAGGACAGGGGTAGCTGCTGGGGTCCTTGGCGGTCCAGCAAACATGCCTGGAGTAGAAGCAGGGAGCTGGGGTGGCAGAGCAAACCCAAGAGGGCTGAGGCTGTGCTCCGTCCATCATGCACGGCCCTGGGTTCCATCCGGAGCATCACACAGACTGGACGTGTTGTCCCCCACTTGGCAGGTGGAGGCAGGAGTTTAAAGTCATCCTTGACTATATAGCAGTATAGCAGGTTTAAGACCAGCCTGGGCTACATGAGACTCTGTCTTTAAAAAAAAAAAAAAAGAAAGAAAGAAAAAAAAGGAAGAGATTTGCTGCTTGAAAGGAAGGGAAACCCCTAGGCTGCCAGAACTATGAAATGCTTAGTCAACGGACTTCTCAACAGACGGATCTGAGGGGAGAAATGAGTCAAAGTGAACAGTGATCAGACCTGGAGCCAGGTATGGCGGCACACCGCTGCAGGCTGAAGCAGAAAATCATGAATTGGAGGCCAACCTGGACTACCTAGCAAGACCTTCTCTCAATGGAACCAAAAACCTGGACTACCTAGCAAGACCTTCTCTCAATGGAACCAAAAACCTGGACTACCTAGCAAGACCTTTTCTCAGTGGAACCAAAAACCTGGACTACCTAGCAAGACCTTCTCTGAATGGAACCAAAAACCTAGACTACCTAGCAAGACCTTCTCTCAATGGAACCAAAAACCTGGACTACCTAGCAAGACCTTCTCTCAATGGAACCAAAACAGACACAAAGCTGGAGTTGCGCTGGTGGTTTCCTAGCGTGCAGGAAGCAGTGCTCTCTCCCCAGCATGCATTAAACCAAGTCTGTCAGCCCAGAACTCTGGAAATGCCTGCAGATGGAATAAAGAATCAGTACAAGGTCATCATCTGCTACATAGTGAATTTGAGTCCTGCCTGGGTTCTAAGAGACAGGCAGACAGGCAGGCAAGAGGAAAGGAAGCGGAAGGCAAAGAGGACAGCAGAGAGAAAGGAAAAGACTTGGCACTATCTATGAGGACCATAGCTGTGTCTGGGAATACTGAGAGCTTCCCAGAGGGTTGCAGTGCCAGGATGCTGTTCAAAGAGAGTCTGTTATGGGGCATGCGTGTTAAATGACCAGGAGCTGCTGGTGCCTGGGAGGCTCGTGCATTACTGGCTGCAGTGGTAGAGACAGGTACAGGTCATTTCCTTCTTGGCAACTGGACAAGCCACTGGGTATTCCTTGTTGAGTGGGCACTGCTGTGGTTGTAATGGTGAGGGTTGCTTTTGGTTTGCGAAGATTGGTGCTTACAATGGTTCTCATGGGTGGGTTGGAGGTGGTGGTCATCTATGATGGCAGCTGGTTCTTTAGTTCTGTTACTATTTAAGACATATTTCTGTTTAATTTATGTGTACACATCAGTGTGATTGTGTGCCATGTGCATGCAAGTGTCTGGGGAGGCCTGAACGGGGTATCAGATCCCTTGAGATGGATTTACTGTTGGCTGTAAGCACCGTGTGGGTGCTGGAAACTCAGCTTTCGCCATCTGAAAAGATGTCAGATGCTTTTAAGCACTGAGCCATCCTCTCGGCCTGTGCCAGGGTTTGGTGCTTTAAGTCAGGGCCTCGTGTGTCCCCAGGCTGGTCTCAAAGGCACGACGTAGACAAGGATGACCTTGGGAATCGGATCCTCCTGCCTCTACCTCCCAAGAGCTGCGGTGACAAGCATGATTCACCGTGCCCTGCTGTGTGCAGTCCTGGAGATGGAGCCCAGGGCTTTATGCACGCTAGGCAAGCACTCCACCAGCTGAGCTACACCCCATCCATTGTTGTTTTGAGACAGAGTCTCATATGCTGCAAGTCATCCTTGAACTCTCTATATAGTCGAGACGACCTTAAAGTCCTGATGCTCCTGCCCTCCGCCTACTGAGTGCCGGAGTTACAGACATGTGCCACTATGCTGGAATAGCTAGTGTTTTATGTCAGTCGCCGGCGGGAAACTGATCTGCTGGTGATTGGGACCTTGAGTGGTTAATACTCGCTTGTCGTTAGTTGTCTACTGCTAGCTTCTAGTAATGGTGGCCTAGCAACTCACTCTTAGATTTTGCATGGGATATGGTTACGTGTGGTTGCCGATGTCTGTGTGTCAGTGTGAGTGCAGTGTGCGTGTAAGGTGTATGTGCTGATCAAACACATGTGAACATCAGGTGCCCTGCTTGAGTCGGATCGCTCACTGAATCTGGAGTTAGGCTGGCAGATAGTAAAACCAACAGATGCCTTTGTCTCTACCGCCATAGCACGGGGGTTCTAGGTGAGTTTGTGCCCATGGCTGGACGCTGCGAATTCAAACTCAGGTCCCCATGCTTGGACAGCAAGCTCTCTTACCCAGCCAGTTCCCCAGCCCCTCGGCGTGAGTTTGTTCTCACGTTGATTTATCTCAGATGGGGCATATGTAAAGGTCAGAGAACAACTTGCAGGGGTGGAATCTCCCCTTCCACCACTGGGCACTGGACACTGAACTCTGGTGACCAGATTCGGCAGCAAGCACCTTTACCCTCTCAGCTGTCTTTCTGGCCTCTGGAGCTTTTATGATGGTTTTTGTTCTGTGACTGCTTGTTGCTGTCACTGGACACTTTTTTATTTATTTACTTTTGCTCAGCCTAGCCTCAATCTCATGATCCTCTAAGACGCTGGGACTGCGGGCACACATCTCCACTTGCGCCTGTTTGTTATCACGGGTGGCGGTTGGTTGATCCTGGTTGGTGGCAGGGGTGGTATACATGAGCAATGTTGTCTCTGTTTGATGCGCTGACTCGGAAGATTATAGCAGTTTCTATTTGACTTTGTGGGGTCTGAGGGGTGGTATGAGGTGAGCATCTTTGTTTCGTAACAATGGTGACATGAGGGTAAAGGTGGCTGCTCTGAAGGTTGAGGCACAAAGTGAAGGAGACTGCCCTGGAGGTATGGCTCAGGGGCATAGCACTTGCCTGGCAAGTTCAGGGCGCTAGGATCCATGCCTAACACCACAGAAACAAACAAAAGACATAAGGTGAAATTAGAGAGATGGGCCAGTGGCTAAGCGGTGCTCTCCTGCAGAGGACCAGAGTTCAGTTCCCAGCACATACATCAGGTGCCTGTAACTCCAGTTCTGGGGATCCAGCTGGCCTCCATGGGTACCCACACACATGTGCACACACATAGCACAAACACATACAGACATGTGAATAAAAATGAAATAAATCTTTCATAAAAACCAGGAGGAACAAAGAGGCCATTGGCCAGGGGAATGAGCCAAAAAAGGAGGTATTTTAAAAAGAGACCTAACAAAACCCACAACCGTAGGGCTGGGGTTGTAGTTCAGTTGGTGAGGTGCTTGCTTTATGTGTATGAAACCCTGTGCTCCATCCCAACACTATATAAATCAGAATAGTAGTGTACATCTCTCATCCCAGCACTTGGGAGGCTCAGAAATCTCAGCGAGAGGCTCAGAAATCCAAGATCATTCTCTGTTATATAGCAACTCTGAGGCCAGTCTGAGCTATATGAGACCCGGTCACAAATAAACTAAAACAACAATAATTTTTAAATAATATTATTTCTTGTGAGGGAGTGAGCCATGGTGCACTCGTGGAGGCCAGAGGGCAGCTTGAAAGAATTTGTCCCCTCCCTTCATCGTGTAGATCCAGGGCACTGGACTCTGGCTCTAAGACTTGGCGGCAAACCCCCTACCCATGGCACAAGATTTTATTTATTTTTTTAAGTACCCATAACTAAGTGTTATAGCGCACCAGTAATTTTCCGAGCTGGAGAGATGGAGCCGGGAATCAGGGGGTTGAAAGTAGCCCAGATAATGAAACACAATCTCAAAAAGAGAAAAAACAGGGCTGTTGATGTTGCCCAGAGGGTAAAGTGCCCGCTGCCAGCCTGGTGACGTGAGCTCCACCCAGAGACTCATTTCTTCAAGTTGCTCTCTGGCCACAGGTGTGCTGTGTCACACAAGCACACACTCCCAGCACATACACAAATACACGTCATTTTAATTTTTAAAAAAGCACACCGAGCTAACAGACTCACAAAGGAAACAAACTGTATTAAATATGTCAGGCCTTATCCACGTGGGACAAGAAAGATAGGAGGGGACAGGCAGGCATCTGCTTTGGGCGTCGGATCCCCTAGGCTCCTCTCTAGTGAGCAAAAGACTGAGACCTGAGTTCCCTCAACTCCAGCCTCTGGGTGGAGAATTTGAGGAGGTGCAATAGACCCCAGCTGCCTCCAGAAAGACAAAGGTTCTTACCTGTTGGCTGGCCCCCAACTAAGCCAAAAGGAAATAAACTCACTGGTCCCACCCAACGCAGTCCCCAACCCTAGTCTGTGAAGAAAAAGTGAGACACTCAGAGTTTTGGGAGGTAGACATGTTGTTTGCGCAGTTCAGAGGTGCAGTAGGGTGTGGTCCAATACCCACCTGGCTGGAGAAAGACAGGGCAACGATTCTAGGGTCACCCCTGAGGGCCAAGGGTGGGGCACAAGGGCCACAGCTGGATCCAGCACAGCTGCAACATCAGGTTCACATCTCCACAGCTCACAGGGCCCTGGTGAGGAAGGAAGTGGCTGTTCTGTTTCTCTCTAGGCTGAAGTTCCCGCTCACCACCACCCAATTCTAAGAGAGCTTTGCTACCAGATTTGGGGTCACATCCCAGGCTCCGACAGGCCAGGTCCAGCCACTAGTCCTCCAGAAGCCAATTAAAACAGCCAGATTAAGAGGGACAAGCAGAAAAGGGAAATCCGTTCAGCGAGGCCATGATGGGAAGGGAGATAAGGACAAACAATGACACCACCTGAAGGGACTCTTGGAGGGCTCAGCAATCAGGCCTGGCTCTGCGAGGCCTCACCCTTCCCCCCATTCCCTCTGCCTTGAAAAAAAAAAATGGTTAGTTTACATCCCTAAAGCTAGCTAAGGTCTATTCCCTTATTTGGCCACTTCCTGAGGCTGACTACCAAGGTGCTGTGAAAGTATTAAAGTCCAGCAGTTAAAAGCCCCCTCTGGCTCCCTAACTAACATGCCCAATTAAAATCAAACCTCATCCTAATATGGGGTTTCCCCTTTTACCGTTATAAACCACCATTTTCCTATGGGCCACATCTGTCTCCTCTGTATCCAGAGATAACACTTTGATGCTCTCTGGGACAAGTGCCCCTTGCCCCCTTTTCCTTGTTCCCTTCCCCTTCTCCCTCATCCTCTATCTCCTGCCTTTGTCTCTTATTCCCTGCCCTCTGTCCCTGTCCTCTGTGCTAAGAACTTGGCCTTGGGGCTCCTGAGCCAATACTGATATCTCATACCCAACCCCAGTTAGGTTTAACTAGAGGCCAGAGTGATGTCTGTCTGTGTAGTTCCTGGTGAAAGTGTGGTCCTACCTACCACTGACCCATCCGTGTCTCTGTTGTAAGGCTGTCTAACAAGTCGGGCTCTGCTGACTGGCCCTGGCTTTCAGCTTTCTCTTCTCCCTGCATGATGCTCCTAGGAGAAATTCCAGTTTCTTTGGGTCCACTGTTTCAATAGTCTAATAACCAAAGTGAGGCACCCAGCCTAACCAGTTACAGCTAGCACATCTGGGGTGAATTCCCAAGCTCCATCTTGCAGCTCCCCCTCCTGCCTTGGACCCGCTGGGGCTACCCCCCACAGTGGTGATGAGGGTGTCAGTATTACATGACAACCTTTGCCTTTTGCCTTGTTGATTCTGTGCGGCTGCCCTGGGAACTCTGCTGTCTTTTCTTGGTTTTCAAATGAGGAAACTAAGGCAGGGAAGCCTAGCAAGCTGTTGGATAAACAAAAAGTGGAAGATGGTTTCAGCTTGGCCCCTTTAAGAGGCCACTTCTCCTAGTAGTCACCTTGACTATGGCTTCCCTTTTCTTTTCCTAGAAAATGAGAGCTCACGTAGGACCTCACTGCTGTTAAATAGCCTCTGAGCATCCTTCTGGTCCTATTTGAACCTGGGCTTACCACTCAAAGAAGCTAGGGACCTGGAGTTTCACACCCACAGGCCCTTGAGGTCAAGTTGCAAGTTTAGCCTTGGGTGATATATCCACCTAGCCTTTGCACCCTCTAACATGGCCTCTCCTTGGGGGGCCAGCTTCATCATCTTGCAGCATCACTATGAACTTCAAGAGCGGGGAGCTAGGCTGGGCCTGTACCTACTCTGAGCACTGATAGAAATCAGGAAGTGTGTTCACTACACTGCAGGGTTTCCAGAGCCCTACAAAGAGACACCACCTTGACCACAAACAGTCCCGCCCTCAACAGCACCAAGAAGGCTGTCCTGTCATCTCTCACCCCACCCCCGCTCCCTCCCCCATAACCCCACCTCCTATGCAGGCAGAGCTGAAGAGCTAGAGGAAGGATCTGCCTTCACTTCTCACCATCGCCATCTCCAGCCCCCCAGTGTCTTTCACAAGAGACAGCAGATTGGGTCATATTTAGCTTGTGGTCAACTGAGACCACAAACCTATTTGCTGTAACTCCCCCCCACCCACAGCGCAAGGAAGGAACTTAGGAACACACAGTTTCAACTTGAACCAGGGAGATGAAGGAGTTCTCCAGGGGGCACAAAGAACAATTTTCCCTCCAGGGTACTTTATTCATTCACTTATTTGATTGGTTAGCAAGGTTTGGGTTTTTTTAATTTATTTTTTACTTTTAAGATTTATTTTTATTTTATGTGTACTTTGCCAACATGAATGTCTGTGTACCACGTGCACACAGTGCCCTAGGAGGCCAAAAAAGGGTGTCAGATTCCTGGAAGCGGGAGTTGTGGGCCACCATGTGGGTGCTGGAAATCAAACCAGGTCCCTCTGCAAGAGCAGTCAGAGCTCTTAACTGCTGAGCCACCCTTCAGCGCCACCAGACCTCAGAGCCAGCTTGGCAAGGCCTCACGTCGTCCGTGCTGGCATCCCACTCAGTATGTAGCTGAGGGCATTCTTGAACCCGTGATCCTTCTGCCTCCACCCCATGAATAATGGGGTTCGAGGTGTACACTCTAGAACCTAGTTCATGTTGTGCTGGAGATGTGCCAACTGAGCAACACCCCCAAGCCCCCGCCTCCACCTCATGAGAAGCCGGGAGTACACGCAAGAATACATGGATTGTTTGATGACACAGCAGAGCTCAGGGCAACTGGAGCGACATGGATACTGGAGGAAGGCAGGACAGTGAGCCGTGTGAAGAGGGAAAGAGCAGAAAGAGGAACCTGGCTAGAAAGGCCAGCGGGGCCAACCACAGCTGGCCTTGCAGCCTCCAACCTAGAGGCACCCAAGTCGTCTCTTCTGAAGAATGGAGCTAATAATACCTTCTACCCTCTGTGTGTTGAAAGGAAAAGATGAAGCAACCCACTTAAAAATCCCCATCACAGAACTGGAGCCAGGGCTCAGCAGTGAACAACAGTGATGCTCCCTCATGAGAACAGAAGTTCAGAGGCCAGCATCCACATCCCCCAATGTCTACTAGCTCCAAGTCCTAAAGATCCAACTAACACCCACTTCTGGATTTCTGCATGCATGCAGGTGCAGCACCCAAACCCCTCAGAAACACACACTTGTACACACATTCGTGTACACATATATACATACAAACACACATACAGTAATTTTTTTAAGCTTAGTCATGTAGGTCGTGACTTAGTCATGAGGATGTAGGTCAGCTGGTAGAGGGCTTGCCTCATATGCCCGAAGTCGTGTGCACTTCACAAACCCCAACTAGTGGGTACAGTGGTGCACATGTGTCCTCTCACAACTTGGGAGATAGAGGCGATAGATCAGAATCACAAGGTCATCTTTGGCTACATAACCGGTGTGAGGCTGGTCTGGACTATATGATCCTAGATAGATAGATAGATAGATAGATAGATAGATAGATAGATAGATGATAGATAGATAGATAGATGATAGATAATAGATAGATAGATGATAGATAGATGATAGATAGATAGATGATAGATAGATAGATGATAGATAGATAGATGATAGATAGATAGATAGATGATAGATAGATAGATAGATGATAGATAGATAGATAGATAGATAGATAGATAGATGATAGATAGATAGATAGATAGATAATAGATAGATAGATAGATGATAGATAGATAGATAGATGATAGATAGATAGATAGATAGATAGATAGATAGATAGATAGATAGATGATAGATAGATAGATAGATGATAGATAGATAGATGATAGATAGATAGATAGATAGATAGATAGATAGATAGATAGATGATAGATAGATAGATAGATGATAGATAGATAGATAGATGATAGATAGATAGATAGATAGATAGATAGATAGATAGATAGATGAAAGACAGACAGACAGCAGACAGATAGATAGATGTTTGCAGCGAGATCTCTCTATATGTCCTAGAACTCACTATGTAGACCAGGCTGGCCTCTAACAGAGATCTCTGCCTCTGCCTCTGCCTCTGCCTCTGCCTCTGCCTCTGCCTCTGCCTCTGCAGAGTGCATGGGATTAAGGGTGTGGTGGTCCCCTTAATTAAAAAAAAAATAAAGGCAAACAAGATGACTCAGTGGGTAAAGGCACTTGCTGAACAACCCTAGTTCCCCAAGTTCAATCCCCAAGAGCTCCACAAAAGTGTCTGGAGAGACCCGAGTCCACAGTGGTGTCCTGCAGCCTTCACGCATGCACACCCACGCAGGGCGTTCACATATACATACAATGTAATAAACAGACATTTAGAGCAAAAGAAACAAAACAAGAAGCTTAGGAAGGACTGAAAGTGAAACTTAATGTAGAGCACATACTACATGTAGGGCTTGAGATTCTGTTCCTGGCACTGAAAAGTTGGTTAAAATAATGGCTCTCGGGATGTTGAAGCAGAACGGTCAGTAGTTCAAGACCAGCCTGGGCTACGTAACAATTCCAGTCCATTTGGGATTTCTGAGACAGGCCCTGCACCCAAACAAGAAGCTTACCCTGGGCAGTAAGTGAATGCCAGAAAGCTAACCATTTCTTAGGTGCTGCGGTCACCACACAAGAGCCCTGCCCTGGCACTCTGCAGAGCCAGAACCCAGCCTGCCCGTCCATACCCTCGTTGTCCTCCCCACCCCAACCGTCAACACAGAGAATGCCAAGCCTACGAATGACTCCACCCCTAATTTTCATGATCTGTCCTCACCAACACTTCTGCTGTTCCCGTCTTACAAACAGGAAGCACTGACTGCTGTGACCCGACCTCTCTTCCCAGCCTCTGTCCTTCCTCTTCTCAGGCAGACGGGTGATGGTGGGTCCTCACCAGCCTTCCACTGTGACTCCAGGATCTCGCCAACGCCCTCCCTGGGGCCATTCTCAGAGTGCAGTCAAGTTTCAGTAGCTCAGATGGCCCAAAGTTCCTTGCAGCTCCCAACCCATCCCACCTGGGCCACCGCTTGTCCTGGATAACTCTGACCTCTCTGGCAGCTCTGTCTTAACCTCTCCAGGCACGTCACCTTTAACAGCTGCACCCTGCTGCATTCCAACAGCCGCTGCTCCCCTTGCCCTGTCTCCTTCAAGTAGAGATCTTGTATAAAACCTGGCGCTTTTTTTTACAGTGCCAGGGAAGAACTCAGGATCCTGTGCTTGTAAGACGAACATAAAACCCAATAAGGAGGGCTTGACGGGCAAGGCTGATGATACTATAATCCTCTAGTCTAGTAAAGGGTAATGTGGCTCAGAGGTGTGTCCTCCTACCTAGACTCCCCCGGCGAGGGGTAGGAACCATGGCACACGGGTGGAACGCCCACCCAGGATCCCCCAGAGAGGAGCTCAGGGGTAGAAAGCCTGCTTAGCATGTGCGAGGCCCTGGGTTTCATCCCAATTTCAGCAAGAAAGTAAGAAGGGGGAAGGAAAGGATGGAAGGAAGGAAAGAGAATTATGTAATCCTCTGTAATGCAGAGGAAAAGTTATGGATACTAAAAATGGGCCTGCTCATGTTTTTATCTGAAATTAATGAAAGTGCTCTCACTAGTGGCCCCAAAATGCAGTGAAGCCACCAGATGTGCCCACCTACAAAAGGTCTCAAATGCAGGCTCAGGGGGGATACTAAGACAGATTGTTGGGGAGTAAAGTGTTTATTGAAAGTTTTTAATGTAGTCAGACGATAGCGGTGCAAACATTTAATCCCAGCGCTCAGGACGCAGAGGCAGGTGGATCTCTGTGAGTTCGAGGCCAGCCTGGCCTACAGAGCGAATTCTAAGACAGTCAAAACTGTTACATAGAGAAACCCTGTCTCAAAAAAAAACCAAAACAAAACAAATGCCGGGCAGTGGTGGCACACACCTTTAATCCCAGCACCTGGGAGGGAAGGAGGCAGGTGGATCTCTGTGAAGAGCTCAGGCCCCAGTACCAGAGATGGACAACATGGTAAGGTCTCTAAAGAGAGAAAATTAAGGTCCCGTGGCACAAGTGGGAGTCTCAGTCATCCGCTTCTGAGGATAGAGGAAGTTTCACAGCGCAAGCCTCCAGCCAGGTTCTCTGATTCTCAGCCAGGAGGCAGGGAAAGGGGAGGAGAACGTGTGTAACTGGGCTCTCTGATGTAAACTCATTTCCTCGGGTGAGAAGTCCTAGCACCTGGTGTTCTGCTAGCTAAGGGCTCAAGTGTCTCAGGAGGGTGCCTGCTGGCATCTGTGGCAGCGGAAGGCTGCTGGAAAGGCATGCGGCTTACGGAGCAGCTGGATTCTAATGTTACATCCGCTCCTTTTACTTTTTGAATTATTATTTTAATTTTAAAGGTGTACACATGTCTTGCCATCATGTATGTCTGTGCACTGTGGGAAAACCAGAAGAGGTCACTGGACCCTCCGAGCTTGGGAGTTTGGAGTTACTGACAGTTAGAGACCACCATGTGGGTTCTAGGATCTGAAGTCAGGTTCTCTGCAAGAGCAGCAAACGCTCTTGACTGCTGAGCCGTGACTCCAGCCCTGGAGCTCCCCAGCACTGCATACACCACATGTGGTTGTGCACTGCTGTTATCTCAACACTTGAGGTAGAGGCAGGAAGATGTGAGGGTCCTGCGAGCCTGGTCTACAGGTGTGAGGGTTCATTTGAATGAAGGAGAGAAGGGAAGAGGGCGTAGATGAATGGATAGTGTGAGTGTAGCCAGGACCACACCCATAGGGCTGAACATCAAAGCAAAGGATTCATCCCTCATTGCTCAGGCTGTGAACTTGAGAGCATTGTTCATGGCTGTAGCTCATAATCTGTACTACATGTACATATTACAAAATATATACTGTATATATATATATTACATATATATTTAATTTTTTTAATTATACCGATTGATTAATTGATTGATTGAGAGAGAGAGTTTGCACATGCGGTAACTCACGTGTGGAGGCCAGAGAACCAGGAGCTGGTCCTCTATTTCCACCACGTGGGTCCCAGGGCTTGAATTCAGGTCATCATGCTAGTAGCAAGCGCCTTTACCCACTGAGCAATACTGACAGCCTATTTTAGAAACAGGGTCTAGATACATATCCCAGCTGACCTGAAACTCATGGAAGTTCTCCCAACTTCCGCTCCTAAGAACTGGGATTAACAGCATGCCACCATGCCTGGCCTGTACCATTCTTCAGCAAGATCCCGCTGGGAGCTGAGGATGTGACTCACCTACAAGAGTTCTTGCCTACATGCCCAGATTGCTGGGTTTACTCTCCAGCACTTTGTAAACTGTGCTTGGTGACACACTGGTGGGGTCTCTGCATGTGTCTGGCAAAGAAGCAAACCTCGGAGAGACGAGTGTGAAAACTCGATTCAAATTGACTTCATCAGCCTGGATCAAGACTTCTGAAGAGTCTATGACAGGCAGTTCATCATCATCATATTTAAAAAACAGTACAATTTGGGGGAAAAAGTTTCCTGGTGTAATGCAATCCCTGTTGCACAAGGAAGCGTAATTACAGTGAAACTTGACCCAGGTACATGTCATTTCTTCCAAGAGGATGGGGTCTGGAGACAGGCTACTTGTGTTAGCCTAAGGGCCTAGAGAAGGCTCTGGCCTGGTCTTGGTCAGACAGATAGCACAGAGGTCATTTGGACCATTAGCCACTTCTGTTCCTGGTTGTGGGAGCTTGGGGGAGCCCCTGGCTATAAAGGTCATTCAGATTTCTAGGCACCTCTGGTCCTGGTTGTAGGAGCTTGATGAGGCCTGGCCCAACACAGATCACCAGGCTAATAATCACTTCTAATTCCCAGCTCTCTGGATGGAAGAACGGGTCTTTTGTTTTTCCCACTGGAAAGACAATCATATGTACTTAGCATTCCTGGTCTCCCTGGAGATCTGTGGGCACAAGGACTTTCATGCTACGCTCCCAACAGCACACACCTATCAATCAAAAACCCAGGGAGTCACATCATATCCACAGTCAAGAGCAGAGAGAGGCAGAAGGGCCATGCTACATAGTGAGTTCAAGGCCAGTGTGATCTACAAGAGTCTGTCTCAAAGTAAACCAATTATCTATAGCCTTGAGGAATAGGAGAGTGATGGGAAGCCACAGACAGGTTCTCTAACACAGAGACGTGGGACCAAATCTGTCGCGTGTGTGAGCTACCTTCACAGCACTGTGACATACATACCCTCCTTCTAGAAACAATGGAAATGAGGAGGGGTTGATTTTGGCGTACAGCTTCAAGGGAGTTCATGGTGGGAAGGCATGGCAAGGAGATGTCTCCGTTCTCTGTGGCAGGAAGGTAAACATGAGGGCATGGGTGGAAAGAGGGACCAAAGAGAAGACCCAGGAATGCATGTTGCTTTGGACAGGGAGCCTGCAGTGGCCGTATCTACCTCCTGGGTGTTCCTAAGAGGTGAGGAAGAAACGGGGTTGTCATCTTTTATTTTATTTTATTTGTGTGTGTGTGTGTGTGTGTGTGTGTGTGTGTAGTCAAATATCCTAACAAAAAAATTACTTTAATGGACAAAGACTTTCGTTGGCTCACAGTTCCAGGCTACAGCCCATCATGGGGAAGTCAAGGCAGAGACCTGAAGCAACTAGTTTGACCACATCCTCGGTCAAGAGCATGGAGAACCCAACATGGTGGCTCACACCTTTAATCCCAGCACTCAGGAGGTAGAAGCAGAGGCAATCTCGATGCGTTAGAGGCTAACCAGTTTATACAGTGAGTTCTGGGCTAGCCAGGGCTGCATAGTGTGTGTGTGAGAGAGAGAGAGAGGTGAGAGAGAGAGAGAGAGAGAGAGAGAGAGAGAGAGAGAGATTACTTGGATCCAATCCTCCCTCTGCAAGGATTGGTATAATATGAGCCTAGAATCCCCCAGTGAAGGGGCTGGGTTGCAAACAGGTCTTACCACTTTCATTAATGTAATCAGGACAACCTCCCTCAGACATGCCACGGGCCAAACTGACCTAGACTGACCTAGACAATTAAAACTAAACTCTTTTTTTATTAAGATTTTATTTATTGATTAAATATACAGTGTTCTGCCAGAAGAGGGCACCAGATCCCATTATAGATGGTTGTGAATTGAACTCAGGACCTCTGGAAGAGCAGCCAGTGCTCTTAACCTCTGAGCCATCTCTCCAGCCCCCTCACTGAGACTCTTAACAGGTGATTCTAAATTGTGTCAAGCTGACAATTAAAACTAGCCATTCAGGCTGATCTCTGTAAATTCAAGACCAGCCTAGTCTACAGAGCGAGTTCCAGGGCAGCAATGACTACACAGAGAAACGCTATCTCAAAAACAAAAACAAATAAACCACAACCAAAAACCTAGCTATTGCAGGGTATCTGAGGAAGGGCGATTCCAAGCTGTGTTGGAGGTAAGCCAGCTACCCCGACCGTGCACCCCTGAAAGGGCTCACCCTCCGTTCTCCCACCCCCATCCACAGGGCAGCAAGGAGCGCTTCCACTGGCAGAGTCACAACGTGAAGCAGAGCGGAGTGGACGACATGGTACTGCTGCCCCAGATCACGGAAGACGCCATCGTGAACAACCTCCGCAAGCGCTTCATGGATGACTACATCTTCGTATCCTGAGCAGTGCAGGGGCGCGGAGGATGTGGGCAATGGACGTTAGGACGGTGTGGGGGGCCAGGGAAGGCTGCCAGAGGGACTGCAGTGCGGGGGGGGGGGCAGATGGAAGTGCAGCGCAGGGTGGAGGGGAGAACGAATAAATGGGTGCTGTGGTTTGAGACGCTGTAACTGGCGCTGCACCTCTGCCTTGGAGCAGCTAAACTGCTGTACCTCCAATTCCCCTCTTTCTGCATCCAGCCTTCTTTTCCCAAGAGACTCAAGGTACATTCAAGTATCTCCCCTCTCTCTCCAAGCACATGGTTCTGGAAAGTCTTGTTGGAATAGACTAAGGAGTAAAAAAAAAAAAAAATATTCAAAAGGCAAAACAAGACACTGCATGGTTCTTAACTACCTCTCAAGACATATATCGGCTCCGTGCTTATCTCCGTAAACCCCTTCAAGCAAATGCCCTACTTCACTGACCGAGAAATCGACCTCTACCAGGGTGCAGTAAGTCCAGGGTTGAGTGGGTAGAAGTGTGCCCACACATACCCTCTGAGGCATCCAGCTCTGGACTGACACCTGACCGCCCCCACCAGGCCCAGTATGAGAATCCCCCCCACATCTACGCCCTCACCGACAACATGTACCGGAATATGCTGATCGACTGTGAGAACCAGTGTGTCATTATCAGGTATAGTAGGGTGAGGAACGTTCTGTCCAGGCATGTCCTCAAACCCCACCACCATGGGTGGTTTGTCATGAACTCATAAATCATGCCACGGTGGTGATGTACCTTTATTCCTATTGCTCTGCCCTCCTTTCTTTATATCCCTTGGCTCCTGATACAGTGTATCTATTCATTTTATTATTGCCCGTATCTATTCATTTTATTATTGCCCATTGGTTCCTCCTAAATATCAGCTCCAGGACTGAGGAGATGGCTCAGTAGGTAAGAATGTTTGCTACTCAAGGATGAGACCCCTGAGGTCAAATTCCCAGAACTTACATAAAAATCCAGGCATGGACACACACCTGTAACTCCAGCATTGGGAGAGATTGAAACAGACAGGTTGCTGGGATTTCCAGGTCACAAGCCTAGCTCCAGATTCAGTGAGAAACCCTTTCTCTGGGTAATAAGGCAGAGAATGGTGGGGCAGCATACCAGATGTCCTCCATCCAGTCTGTGCGTGTGGGCACGTGAATACGCAAGCACATGCACATATACCACAAACATATATACCATGCTCATAACATATACACATAAAGAAATGCGGGGGCATGAATTTTTAAATTGTATTCCTTATTTTGTGTGTATGTGTGCGGGTCCATGCATATCAAAGTATGCATGTAGAAGTCAGAAGACAACTTCCCAGAGCCAATTCTCTCCTTTCACCGTCTGAGGGATTGAACTCAGGTCTTCAGACATGACAACGGGACCTGAGCCATCTCCCCAGCCCAAGGAATTTTTACATTATATCTACTTATTTATTTATATTTGCTGGGGTTGCCGCGTGCCACAAGGCAAGTGTGAAGATCAGAGGACGACTCTCAGGAGTCAGGTGTCTTCCATGAAACTCAGTGGCAGCAAGTGCCTCTACGCACTGAGCCATCTCACCAGCCCCTCCTTTTTGGGGGAAAAGTATTTTTTATTTTAAAATTTACTATTTTTATGTTGTGCGTGCATGCATATCTATGCACCATGTCATGCCTGTTGCTCCCACAGGCTCAAAGAGGCTGCTGAATCGCTTGGAACTGGAGTTACAGCAGTGGTTATCGCCACTGTGTAGGTGCTGAGAAGCAAAGCCATGCCATCTGCAAGAGCAATAAGTGCTGTTTAGTCACTAAGCCATCTTTCCAGCCCCTGGGGCAGGGATTTTTTTTTTTTAATCTTTCTTGTTCACTGTTGAATTTCTGTGAATTTCTGGAACCTAGAGTAGGGTCTGATACACTGTGGGTGCTCAGTAAAAGAATGAAATCGTGCATAAATTAATGAATGACTAGGCATTAGAAAAGGTTCTTCCCACTATCCCTGCCCACTAACTCTTCCTTCCTCCCACCACCTCCAGTGGGGAGAGCGGAGCTGGGAAGACAGTGGCTGCTAAGTACATCATGGGTTACATCTCCAAGGTGTCTGGCGGGGGTGAGAAGGTCCAGGTAAGACAAGAACAGAAGGACACATCAGGTCTCCCTCAGCTATACCCATCTGACCCAGACTGATCTCGTTCTACCTGGCTCTACCCTAGCACGTCAAAGACATAATCCTACAGTCAAACCCACTGCTTGAGGCCTTCGGCAATGCCAAGACGGTGCGCAACAACAATTCCAGCCGCTTTGTGAGTCACTATAACCTCGCTTGAGCTCTCGTTCTCTCTAGATACACAGTCACACTGTGTATCAAACAATACACACACCCACGTACACACATACATGTGCACAAACATGCACACACACACTTGTGTGGCAAGTACTTTACTCACTGAACCATCTCCCTAGGCCCCATGCTTCTTTCTGTGTGGGGTGCATGCATGCTTAGGTATACATGGGTATGTGCACATGCAAATTTATGCACATGCGTGTGAATGCCAGAGGTTGACGGTAGGTGTCTCCTTCACCTACTTTTTTGTTAATATTTATTTTGTATAGATGAATGTTTTGAATGTATGTCTGTGCACTGTGTGAATGTACGGTGCTCTTGTAAGCCAGAAGAAGGCACTGAAATCCCTGGAATTGGAGTAACAGACAGTTGTGAGCAGACATGTGGGTTCTGGGCATAGAACCCAAGTCCTCAGGGTTCGGCAGTTAAGAGCACTGGCTGCTGAGGACCCGAGTTCAATTCCCAGGACCCACATGGAAGCTCACAACTGTCTCTAACTTCTGTTCCGGGGGAATTGATGGCCTCATACAGGCATACCTGCAGACAAAACACCAATGTACATAAAATAAAAATAAATAATTTCAAAAAAATTATCCATAAAATTAAAAAAAAATTAACCCAGATCCTCTGAAAGAGAATCAGTGCTCTTAATTCCTGAACTATAGCCACAGTACTCTGTCTGTCTTATTTTTTGAGACAAGGTCTCTCCCTGAATGTGGAGTCACCCAAGAAAGATCTGAGCTCAATCCCCAGAACCCATGTAAACACTAAATATGCTCTGGGTGGTAGTGGCACACGCCTTTAATCCCAGCACTCGGGAGGCAGAGACAGGCGGATCTCTGTGAGTTCGAGGCCAGCCTGGTCTACAAGAGCTAGTTCCAGGACAGGCTGCAAAGCTACAGGGAAACCCTGTCTCGAAAAAAAAAAAAAAAAAAAAGCTAAATATGCGAGCACGCACCTGTAATCCCCACACTAGGAAACAGGCAGGAGGACCCAGAAGGATAATGACCATCCGGTCTAGCCAAATCAGTGAGCTCGTGAGCTCTAGATTCGATGAGAGGCCTTGTCTCAAGAAATGAAGTAGAAGGGCTGGAGTAACGGTGTTTAGGAGTGTAAGGACCGGAGTTCAGATCCCCAGCACACGAGAAGTGGAGGCAGGAGATGTCTGAAGCAAAATGGTTAGCGGAAACTAGTCAGATCAGCAAGCTCCGGGCCTAGGAGCCCTTTCCTTGGTGTATAAGATGGCAGCAGTCAAGAGAGATACCCATGTTAACCTCCGGCCTTCACCTACACAATCATGCGCGCACCCGTGTATTCACACACAAAAGAGGCACAGAAACCTCTGAAATGTGGTAGTGGCGGGGGGCTTGAGGTGAGCACAGAGCTGAGAGCAACCAGTAGGGGTTTAGGGCACCAGGGAGATGTATGGGTTAGGATGCCTGGCCCCACAGTCTGAGCAGCCTAGAGGAAAGACACTGGCAGCTTAGTCAGAAGTGAGGAGTGCTCAGCAGAATGGCTCAGCAGACACTGCCACCAAGCCTGGGGACCTACATGGTAAAGAACCAACTCCCACAAATGGTCCTCAGATGTGTCCACCATGGCATATCACACACACGTGCACACACACACACACACACACATGCACACACACGGACAATTTAAAATAAGTGAGTGGAGACAAGAGTAAGGCAAGTTCAGGTCACAAGAGGAAGCGGAGAAAGGCCAGGCTTATGAGATGGTAATTCTTGCCCTGTCCAGAGACTCTGGGATGGGCTAATATGGTTCTCTGGGATTCAGGGCAAGTACTTTGAGATCCAGTTCAGCCGAGGCGGGGAACCGGATGGAGGCAAGATCTCCAACTTCCTGCTGGAGAAGTCTCGCGTGGTCATGCAGAATGAGAATGAGAGGAATTTTCACATCTACTACCAGGTGCAGGGAGTGGGCTGTGGGGCTGGAGACAGAGGGAGGCCCGTCTGGATCCCAGGGACGGAGGAAAGCAACGAGGGGAGGGCAGTGTGTGGGAGGGTGGGGAAATGGCTGCACCAGGCCAGGTGGAGATGCATGACCTTCCAACATCCTCCAGCTTCTGGAAGGGGCCTCCCAGGAGCAGCAGCAGAACCTAGGACTCATGACACCAGACTACTATTACTACCTAAACCAATCAGACACCTACAAGGTGGAAGGCACTGACGACCGGAGCGACTTCAGTGAGACCCTGGTGAGCACCAACCACCGCTCTGACTGACCCTGAGAACCTCTCACACAGATGCAGACACTTACCCAAGGTTACACAGCAACTGGATAAAAAGGGGAGATCATGGAGCTAAGGAGTTGGCTCAGTGGGTAAGGTGCTCGCCGTACAAGCGTAAGGACCTGAGTTCAAGCCCCAGAACCCACACTAAAAAGGTGGGTATGGCAGCACATGCTTATATCCCAGCACTGGGGCTGCAGACAGGCAGATCCCCAAGGTTCACTGGCCATCTGGTCTGGTCAAATCAGTGAGCTTCAGGACTAGTAAGAAACTGTCTCTAAAATAAGGTGAAGTGCTGGGAAGAAGGTTCAGAAGGTGAGAGCACTTGGAAGGCGAGTCCGATGAGCCGAGGTTGGATTTCAAGAGTGCGTAACCCCAGTGATTCTGTGGAGAATGGAAGGGTGAGAGAGAATGTGAGATAGGAGAGTAAACCAGCTAGCCTAGCTTGTGCAGCAGCAATGAGAGTCTGTCTCAAACTGAGTGGGAAAAAAAGAACAGACAGCCGCAGATTGCCTTCTGATCTGCAGACATGCTGTGGCACACACATGAATTCACACACACACACACACACACACACACACACACACACTCTCTCTCTCTCTCTCTCTCTCTCTCTCTTTTTAAACTTGGAGAACAATAGAGGAATACACCCAATGTAAACCTCCAGCCTTCAGATGTACCTGCATTTACACATACATGTACAGCCATAACATGCACACATGCACAAACACATACATATGTGTACACCACACACACACACACACACACACACACAAGGCAAATCAGGTGGTTGGGGAAATGCAGCCTCACCTATTTGTCGAGAAAAACAAGGCATATGGTACCTGAGAAATGACCCCCAAGGCTGACCTCTGGCCTTCACACATGCATGAACACACATGCAGAGCACACACACAAAGCAAAATCAGGTATCCCAAAGTCTGGTCTCCCTAAGTTCATGTCGTGAGCCCAAGAGTCTAATTCTGCAGTCAGGATGCTGTGAACCCAGAAATCTAATTCTGTGGTCAGGGTGAAAACCAAACTTGGTGGCATAAGCTGCCCACAGAACGTTGTGCCCACAGAACGCCATGCACGTCATTGGGATTCCAGCTAGCGTGCAGCAGCTGGTCCTGCAGCTCGTGGCAGGGATCCTGCACCTGGGGAACATCAGCTTCTGCGAAGAAGGGAACTACGCCCGTGTGGAGAGCGCAGACCGTGAGTGTGGGCGCTGTCGAGAGCTGGGTGTGAGGCGCATGCATTAGGCCTGCTGCGTCCCACTTCCGACCCCAAGAGAGCCATGTTGGTGCCACTGGGGAAGCTCCTACGTCCTGAGAGCCTGACCAGCCGCTTCCTTTCGCTTTGGTCTGGCAGTCTTGGCCTTCCCCGCCTACCTGCTGGGCATAGACAGCGGGCGACTGCAGGAGAAGCTGACCAGTCGGAAGATGGACAGCAAATGGGGTGGACGCAGTGAGTCCATTGATGTGACCCTCAATGTGGAACAGGCAGCCTACACTCGCGATGCACTGGCCAAGGGGCTCTATGCCCGCCTCTTCGACTTCCTGGTGGAGGTGAGTGGGACCAGCGCTAGAAAGCCTGCTGGGTGCCTGGTGCCTCACAAGCCCACGGCGTTTGGACAGACAAATGGAACGGCAGGCTTGACTTGCCCGTCTCACCAGTTCATAAGGGGGTGGGTGCTGCTTTCCGCTTGAACAACCTGCCAATGGAGGGACTGTTGAAGCCCTCCAGGCCCCATCGCAGTGATGGTGATAGAGAAGGCTGGGTGTGTTTGAGAGCTAATACGGTTGTCAAGGAGACAAAGGGACAGGTATGGAGCTGGGTGAGGTGAGTGGAGGGGAGCGTCGTATGTCAGAGCCAGCGATAATCACAGTACTAACAAACGTGTAACAGCTATTGGGGCCAGACATGGTGCCGCACACCCGTAATCTCAGCACTCAGGAGCCTGAGGCAGGAAACGTTCAAGGCCAGTTTGGGCTGCACAGAATGACCCTATGGTATGTATGTATATATGTATATTTTGAGACAGGATCTCATTATGTAGCACAGAGCCTGGAACTCTCTATGGAGACTAGGCTGGCCTCACACTCACAGATATTAGCGCTTCTGTCTCCCGAATGCTGGGATTAAAGGCAGGAGCTGTGGAGAGACCTCTGTTGACGAAGTCCTTGCTTTGCAAGCAGGACATGAGCTCTGTCTCCAGACCCACATTCAAATGTATCACATTTATTTCTTTACTTTGTGTGCATGCGCGTGTGTTCATGGGGCAACACGTGTGTGGGTGTTAGAGGCTAACATGAGGGACCTGGTGCTCTCCTTCCCTCATATGGGTTCCCGAGATCAAACTCACATCATCCGGCCGTCAGTAAACATCTTTTCCTACTGAGCCATCTTGTCAACCCAGCACTTTAAAAAAAAAAATTCTTTATTTATTACGTATACAATATTCTGTTTGTGTGTATGCCTGCAGGCCAGAAGAGGGCACAAGACCTCGTTACAGATGGTTGTGAGCCACCATGTAGTTGCTGGGATTTGAACTCAGGACCTTTGGAAGAGCAGGCAGTGCTCTTAACCACTGAGCCATCTCTCCAGCCCCCAGCCCAGCACTTTTATATTAAAAAAAAAAAAAGCCAGGCATGAAGCTGATGAGATGACCCAGTGGATACAAGAGCGTCTCACCAAGGCTACGTGCCTCTCTCTCTTTCTCTCCCTCTCCCTCTAATAAATAAAATGTAATTTCAAAAACTGTTAAGCCAGACATGGTGCATGTATAATCTTAGAGCTGGGAGGCAGAAGGAGGCAGATCCCTGCTGGCCAGCCCCGTCTATTAGAGAGTTCCAGACTTCAAGGAGAGCCTGCATCAAATGAAAGGCTCCCTGTTCTCTGGCCTCCACGTGCACACAAATTATATGTGTGTGTACATATATGCACACCTGAACACATACACACACGCCTATGCACAAACACAAACTCACATACAAAATGATATGCCAAGCCTCCTCCCCAGTATATTAAGTATGTAAAGCAACTTTTTAAATGAACATTTTTTTAATTCCATCTGGTTGCAAAGTGTTGTTCAGTGATAAAATTCATGAGGTCCTGAGTTCTCTCTCCAACATGACAAATGTACACATGTGCGCATGCATGAGCACATACACACACGAGAAAGGAGGGGGTAAAGTTCCTATAAAGTATAGGTTGAACATCCCTAGTTTGAAAATCCCAAGTGCAAAAATACTTCAAAATTCCAATCTTTTGAACACCAACGTAAAACTACAAGTGGAAAATTCTGTCTCAGATCCCATGCGTGGCTCTCAGCTAAAACCCAGCTGTAGGGCACAGCAGTTAAGAGAGAGAACTGAGCCGGGCGGTGGTGGCGCACGCCTTTCATCTCAGCACCCAGGAGGAAGAGGCGGGTGGCTCTCTGTGAATTCAAGGACAACCTGGTCTAGAGAGCAAGTTCTAGGATAGCCAGAGCTACACAGTGAAACCCTGTCTCGAAAAACAGAGAGAGAGAGAGAGAGAGAGAGAGAGAGAGAGAGAGAGGAGTGGGGGAACTGCTCTTGTAGAAACCAGGTTCAATAAGCAGCGTCCACGTGACGGTTCACAGTCACCTGTAACTCCAGCTCCAGGGGATCATTCGCCCTCTTCTGGCCTCTTCTTGAACTGCATGTACATTGTGCACAGCCATTCATTCATGTAGGCAAAACACTCATACACATAACATAAAAATAAATCTTTTCTTAAATAAATAAATCTTTAAAACAAAAAATGTGCACTAAAATTAGTGTATAAAGTATACATGAAGTGTAAGTGAATTTCATGTTTAAACTTGGGTCTTGCTGGGCATGATGGAACATACCTTTAACACCACCACACAGGAGGCAGACGCAGACTGCCAGGGCAACATAGAGTGACCTTATCTCAAACAAACAAACAACAAAATTTGACCTCATGCTCCAAATATTGCATTTTCTCAGAACTGAAATGCAAAACACTTCTTGCTCTGAATATTTCCAATTACAGATCATCAAACTACAATGCCTTTTAATTAATTAATTTTATGGTAGTGGAGATGGAATCTAGGGATTAAAGTATACAATCAAAGTGCCCTACTGCTATTACAAGTGTGTGTGTGTGTGTCTGTCTGTCTGTCTGTATATATGTATGTATGTCTGAGACAGGGTCTCCAGTAATCCAGGCTGGACCGGAGTGAATGCATGACATATGTGCAGGTGCCCACGTGGTACATCAGATTCTCTGGAACTGTCATGTCATGTGGTTGTGGGTGTTGGGTATGGAACTTGTGTCCTCTAGAAGAGAGCAGGAAACAGAGCCACCAAGTCATCTTCCCAGTCCTTCAGATATTTAATTTTAAGGCAAGCTCCTGCTCTGTACCCCAGCCTGTCCTGGAACTCATGCTCAGGTTGGCCTGGCGCTCACAAGTCCTCCTACCTCAGCTTCCTGAGTGCTAGGATTACAGGCTCTAGCCACCATGTGCAGCTATTGATCCATTTTAGAGATGAGAAAATTGAGGTACGGTAGGAATGTTTGACTTGGGTTTTCAGGTGGGAGTTAAACACTAGAGAAAATCTGTCAAGAAGGGGACAGAGTCCCAAGCTTAGCTAGAGACACATCAAGGGGATCGACAAGATGGCTAGGTAAAGGCATTTGCTGCCAAGCCTAACAATGAGTTCTAGCCCACAACCCACATGATAGAAGTAGATAATAGACACCTGAAGCTGTCCTCTGACCTCTACACACATGCCCTAGCATGCACACACACACACACACGATAGAAGTAGATAATGGACACCTGAAGCTGTCCTCTGACCTCTACACACATGCCCTAGCATGCACACACACATACACACGCACACAAAAACTATTTATGTCAAATTGGGTTCAGATTCCAGCACTCATATAACAAGCCAGGTATGGGTTCATCCAACCACAACCCCAGTACTATAAGGGAGTAGGGACAGGAGGATTGCTGGGATTGCTGACTGTCGGCCTCACTCCAGTATTAGTGAAAGACCCTGTCTCGAAGGAATAACACAGACCATGATGAAGGGAACTGAGTACCCACATACATATGTGTACAAATGCACACAACACACACACACTAGAAACAAGCAGTTTTCAAAACCTAACCAGAGGGTGATGCCCGCTGGCCCTGTCTTCACCCATCCACAGGCCATCAACCGTGCTATGCAGAAGCCTCAGGAAGAGTACAGCATCGGTGTCCTTGACATCTACGGCTTTGAGATCTTCCAGGTTGGCCCGGGACCTCCCCCTCCCATCTTCAGCCCAGCCCTACTCTACCTCTAATCCTGGGCTCATCCTGCATCCACATAGTCCACTGACAGAAAGGCCCTTTTCTTTCCTCTGCAGAAAAATGGCTTTGAGCAGTTCTGTATCAACTTCGTCAATGAGAAGTTACAACAGATTTTTATTGAGCTCACCCTGAAGGCGGAACAGGTGGGCGGGGCAGTCAAGGGACAGGAGACAGGACTTCAAGGACACCAAGCCACTTGGGATCCCACCTCTCTCTGCTTACTGTTACTATAACAAAATACCAGACATAACCAGTTTATAAAGAGAAAAGGGAGGCTGAGGATGTGGCTCGGCTGGTAGAGACATGCATGAAGCCATCCCCAGTTGGACAGACGGTGTGGTGGCACATGCCTGTCATTCCAGCACTCAGGAAGCTGGTGCAGGGATGTCTAGTGAGACCCCATCTTGGAAAATAGAGCTGGGTGTCGTAGTGAACACCTTTAATCCCAACACTCACTCACAAGGCAGAGGCAGGTGGATCTTACACAGGGAGACCCTGTCTCAAAATAAGAAAGAAAGAAAGAAAGAAAGAAAGAAAGAAAGAAAGGAAGGAAGGAAGGAAGGAAGGAAGGAAGAAAGAAAGAAAGAAAGACAGGAGAGAGAGAGAGAGAGAGAGAGAGAGAGAGAGAGAGAGAGAAAAGACAGTTGTTTGAGCAACCGCTCTGTACCAGGCACTGTTTGACACATGGTAGAGGAGCCAGGGACAACACAGAAATCTCTGGCGAGGACTCTTGAGCGTGTATGTAACATAGATCAGTAGCAGAACAGCTTGGCTTGCTGGGTTCCAACCCCAGCATCTGAAAAGGAAAACAAATCTGCTTTGATTTTGCCTCTCTTTAAAATGCACAGCCTGAGGCAAGGGTTCAGGGGCAATGAAAAGGTGATTTAAAGTAAATTTTAAAAGGTCCTTAGGCTGGGTTGTAGCTCCGTGGGTAGAATGGCTTGCCTCTCACACGCAAAGCCCTGGGTTCCATCCCCAGAACAAAATACACAAGGTGCGAAGGTGTGCAGTGGTCACCCCAGCACTCAGAGGAGGCAAGAGGAGTCATATGATGACATATTGAGTTAGGGGCAGCCTGAACTACATGAGACCCGTCTCAGAAAATAAAAAGTAGAGAGTCCAAAGCCCAAAGAGATCTTCCTGATCAGGTTTTGTTTGCAACTGTTCCCTGATTCTGCTGAGTCCCAGAGAAGGTGTCACAAAACACCACAGAGTTGGTCTAGGAAAGGAATGAGGGCTCTGGGGTCATTACAACTCCCGCTGGCTGTAGGTCAGTGTGGACCAGAGGCAGGGAAATTCTCCCGAGGATGAGAGGAGAGATGGGAGTGGGGGAGGCAGGGCAGGTGGCACATTTCCTTACTGCACCCCCAGGAGGAATATGTGCAAGAGGGCATCCGCTGGACCCCCATCGAATACTTCAACAACAAAGTCGTGTGTGACCTCATCGAAAACAAGCTGGTGAGAACTGGGCTGACTTTCGGAGCGAGAATCTCACCGGACCAGTGTGTCTGGAAAGGGTTTATGATAACTTAGGGGACCCATTTCTGAAGTATCTTCCAGCCACCCCATCTATTGATTCTTCTGTCCACTTTTCTTTTATTCATTCAGCAAACAGTCCCATACCTAACATTTTCAGACTCACGGAGATTCCCCCCAAGTTATACCACTGTGGGGAAGGAGAAAAGGCATGGATTCCCTGAACTCCAGAAGAGGGGAGGAGAGAAGAGAGGAAAGATGGGAGGGGAACAGAGGAGAGGGAATAGAGAAGGGGAAGAGAAAGAGGAAAGATCACAATTTGAGCTTGTATTTAGGAGTCCCCTACCAGCCCCTCAACTCTCTCAGAGAGGACCCCAGCCAGACTGAGCCGAACCTCTGCTCCCCTCAGAACCCCCCAGGCATCATGAGCGTGCTAGACGACGTGTGCGCCACGATGCATGCAACTGGCGGTGGCGCGGACCAGACGCTGCTGCAAAAACTACAAGCCGCAGTGGGCACCCACGAACACTTCAACAGCTGGAGCGCGGGTTTCGTCATCCATCACTACGCAGGCAAAGTGCGTGGAACTCCCTTCCGGGTGGGCGCCCCCTCACAAATCCCGGGGGTTCCAGGTTGTAAATCCTCCCTCCTCCCCCGCTCGTGACCAAGTTCTTCCTCCAGAGCACCCCCTGCTGACCAGAACCAGGAACTTTCTCCTAAATTACCTGGACACATACCTTGTGTCCACTCAGCCAGGGCTGCAGACACACACTGGCCTCTAATCAGTTTACCCAATTAACAAGGCAGCTCCTAACTGACACGACAAACGGAACCCAACTGGGACAACAGGTCACCACGGTTTTTCTCTGCTGACACACATATCCAACGCTCAATATAATCCTCTGACAGAAACACAACCCCTAGTTCCCCAAACCCTTTACAAACAAAATGGGCTGGCGCCTGTTTGCCTCACCCCTACATGAGGCTACAGGCTCGCCCTAGTTTCTGACCCAAGCTATCGACACCTTTCCAAGAGTTCCCTGGCTGTTCCCACAACCTCAGCAGAGGTAGCAAATAGTCCCAGATGTCCTCAGAGGTATTATCTGTGTTCCTCAGCTAAAGCTGCAAAAGCCAGGAGTAAGACTACTAAAAGATCTCACTCAAAACAGCCACCCTGGCCCACCTTCAGGACTGAAGCTCCTTTCCCCAAAAATCCACTGCCCAAACTCCAAATAACCCCCCCACCCCGTCTCAAGATGGACGCACACATCTATAATCCCAGCACTTGGGAAGTGGAAGCAGAAAGAGAAGGGGTTGAGGGCCATCCTTAGCTATATAGGGCTACCTGAGACCCTGTCTCAAAAAAAGAGACAGAAGGAAAAGAAAAGAAGAAGGAAGGAAGGAAGGAAGGAAGGAAGGAAGGAAGGAAGAGAGAAAGAGAGAAAGAAAACGAAAAGATAGAAAAAAGAAATAAAAAAAGAAGCCAAAACCAAACATATGTATAAAGCCCATCATGATGGCTCACGCCTTTAACTCCAGCATCCCAGAGGCAGAGGCAGCGGCAGGCGGATCTCTGCGGATTCAAGGCCATCCTGATCGATAGCTACACAAGGAGATCCTGTACCAAAAAATAAATAAACAATAAAAATATTCTGGGAGCTAAGGAAATGGACCAATAAAGCGCAAGTATGAGGCCCCAAGTCTAGATGCCCAGCACCCACATCAAAACCAGACACAGCGGCCTGCTTCAGCACTGGCAGCCTGGAGACAGGAGACCCTGGAACTTGCTGGCCAGCCAGGTTAGTCAACCAGCAAGGTCTAGGTGTCTCAAAACAAAAGCAAAACAAAACAAAACAAAAGGTGGAGAATCATTGAGAAAGACAGCCAACATCCCCCCTAGGACCCCCCACACGCCAGGACAGACACACAGCCTAACCTCCCTGGCAGCCCAAGTTTCTATCCCCTTCCTTTGAGTTTGGCCTATAACGTCCCACCTTCCCCTGCCACTGATCAAAACTTCAGCCCTGCCGCTCAACCCGGTGTCTCCCCTTACCGCCAACTCCAGCCTTCCTCCTTCAGCTTCAACTGAGCATCAGACTTCTGGGAAGCCAGGCCCCAAACAATAGGTCACAAGCCACCATTTGGAATCACAGATGTTTTTCTAACTGCACGTAACTCCAGGCCTCTCAGCCCTGAGCAGGCTGCCTGCCCTGACATCCGGAAGCACATGACTCTCCTTGCTCCTCACCAACCCCCCAGGTCTCCTACGACGTCAGTGGCTTCTGCGAGAGGAACCGGGACGTGCTGTTCTCCGACCTTATAGAACTGATGCAGTCCAGCGACCAGTGAGTCGGCCTGTGTGACCTCTGGGCAGACCCTCAGAAGGATGGCGGCCTGGGAACTGCTGTGCCTTCTCCAGAACTTGGTCGTGCTACGGGCTTTGTGACCCTGGTTGTGTGGTCAAGATACAGTTCTGATCTAAAGCTCTGAAGGCTGAGGGTGTAACTCGGGATGAGTGATCCCCCCTAGAGTGTCGGAGCTTGGACCCCAGTTCTAGGGCAGAAAAAAAGAAAAGAAAAGAAACTTCCAAAGCTTGATCTACTGACAGCGGGTCCCTCCTCAGGGGAAGCCCTGAGTTCAGTTCCCTGCGTGTCTCATCTGTTGTAACTCCTCACAGGCCTAGCAGTCCAGTGGTTAGTCAGCTGCTCGTTGAGTGAAGCGAAAACACATTCCAGGCGTGGGGACACAGCTCAGTTGGTATGCTAGGCACGCCCTGGGTTCCCTCTCCAGGACTGTGTAAACTCAGGAGGTGGAGGTGGGAGGTGAGTTCAGGGCCATCCTGGGCTCCATGAGACCCTGCCTCAAAAGGAGGGGGACTTGGGGTGTAGCTCAGTTGGTAGCTTTCTTGCCTAAAATACAGGAAGTCCTTGATTCCATCACCGGTACCACACAAAACCAGCTGTGATATCATACACGCGTCATGCCAGCACTTGGAGGGTAACTTGTGATCGTCAGCTCACTTTTAGGGGTCAGCCTCGACCTCCTTAGTACTCAGACTGTTGCCGTGCATGGCTGTGCTTGGTAGATGTGGTGCTGAAGACAGAATCCAGAGCTGTATTCATGCAAAGCAACCACCTTCCACCTAATCCATACGCCAGCCCCTTGTTTGTTGTTTTACTACAGGGTTCTCTCTCGTGCCATACGTGATGGTGCACGCTTCTAATCCCGGCGCTTGGGAGGCAAGGGCAGGTAGATCTCTGTGAGTTTGAGGCCAGCCTGGTCTATATAGTGAGTTCCAGGAGAGAGCACAGTCAGGGCTGTGTAGAAAGACCATGTCACAAGAGAAAAAAAAAGTCTCATAAATAGCCCAGGCTGGCCTTGAACCTCCTAAGTGCTGGGATGACAGGTGTGCACCCCACATTATGCACATGTTTCTGTTGTATTTAACATACCGAATGACTTGCTATTATCATGGAGTAAGACTAAAAAATGCAGATAAATCCAAAGACCCAAGGAACACTGCCAACTTCAAGGCCCCTGAACACATTCAGGGGAACCCTGTTTGCATCATGGCATCAGAACTCTGAGGGAGGTAGAGCAATGTCCCAGGCTCTGTCTGCACTCCCATCCACTCCTCTCTCCTCCTAGAGCCTTCCTACGGATGCTCTTTCCTGAGAAGCTAGACACAGACAAGAAGGGCCGCCCCAGCACTGCTGGCTCCAAGATCAAGGTGAGCCTGGTGGCAGGGAGGGGGCAGGAAAGGCAAGCTCTGCTTTCCCAGACTCCTCCTCTCCTTGTTCAAATGTCTGTCTGTTCTCAATGCCTGTGGCACCCTTTGACCTACAGAGCCTTCCTTCAGCTCTGTAAGAGGGAAGATGGGCTAAAGCTCGGTCCATCTGTCCTTCCTTTTCTTCCTCCTCTCCTTCATTTCCCTCCCTGTCTCTGTCCTTCCTCTCCCTCTTTCTTTCACTTCCCACCTCTTCCCCCTTTCTCTGCTCTCCCTTCCTATCCCCCTACCTCACTATCCTCTACCTTCTAACTTTCCCTCCCCACCCTTGTCTGGCTTTCCCCCCCCTTCCCTCTTTCTGTCCCTCCATCTTCCCTCTCTCCCTTCCTTCCTGTGCTAGGGAACAGAACCCAAGGTCTTGCACATGCTAAGCATGCATGCTATCCTTGGATGACACTTCCCAGATCACTTCTTTTAAAAGGTATAAACACACACACACAAACATGCACATGTGCACACGCGCACGCACACACTAGACTGGGCTAGCTTACCCATTTTAAGTGTGCAGTTCAGTGACATTGGCTATGTTCACAGCCATCTCCAAAGTTTCTCATCTTTCCAAATACAGACTCTGTCCCCATTCACAACTAACTGCCCTGCCCCTGGCTCGTATCATCCTGCTTTCTGTCTGTAAGATCTGGCGGTTCTATGGACCTCTTGTGAAGGCATCACCCAGAATGTGTTCTCAGGGCCATCCTTGCTGGAGCTTGTGTCAGAAAGTCCTTTCTTCTTCTTCTTCTTCTTCTTCTTCTTCTTCTTCTTCTTCTTCTTCTTCTTCTTCTTCTTCTTCTTCTTCTTCTTCTTCTTCTTCCTCTTCCTCTTCCTCCTCCTCCTCCTCCTCCTCTTCTTCTTCCTCCTCCTCCTTCTCCTCCTTCTTTTTTTGGTTTTTTGAGACAGGGTTTCTTTGTGTAACAACCTTTGCTGTCATGGAACTCACTCTGTAGACCAGGCTGACCTTGAACTCACAGAGATTCACCTGCCTCTGCCCCCCAAGTTCTAGGATTAAAGGCACATGCCCCACCACCTGGCTAGTCCTTCCTTCTTACGGCTGAATAATATCACAGTGTGTGGAAGTACCACATTATGTTCATTTTCTCATTCACCGTGCAGAAGGGCTGGGTCCTCCTTCTGCTGAGGATGAACAACGCTGCAGAGACCCTGTGGCCCCATCGTAAGCGTGCATTCGCAACCGTTTGTTGAGGACTTTGTGATGGTAGCAGATGCAGGATGCTCACACATACACACATACATGCTCAATCCCGCTTGGCAGATGGAGATGCCGTGGATCAAAAAGGGGCAGCCATGGGTCACGCAGTAGAGTTTTAACCTGAATATCTCATGTTATCCTAGTCATAGTCATCACCTGGCCCCACGGCCTTCCCCAGATGACTAAAATTCATTACTCCGAAACCCAAGGCTGACCTGTCCACCCCACCCCATTTCTAAAGTAGCTGTCCCCGTGAAGACAAGCAGAAAGTCTGGGCAGTGAGCTGTTCTGGTTTTTCTGTTACTCAGTCATCAAACATCTCCTAAACCCTTACTATCTGTTAAGCTATGTGGTCAGTGTGGCAGACACTAGAACTCTGAGTTTGGATTTAATAACTGGATAGATGCACAACATCAGCCTTCATGGTGGGAGCTTAGGGAGGTGTGCACACTGCAGCTTGCCTGCTCAGCCTCTCCCCTCTTGAATGAATCTGTTTCCTCAATCGGGAGAGCCAGGGCCCTATCCTCAAGCCTTCCTGACTTCTGCCTTTCCCTCTGCCTCAGAAACAAGCCAATGACCTGGTGTCCACGCTGAAGAAGTGCACACCCCACTATATCCGCTGCATCAAACCCAATGAGACCAAGCGGCCCCGGGACTGGGAGGAGAGCAGGTGAACTGACCCCTCCTTTGCATCTGGTGCCAAATCTAGGCACCCATTGGAGCAGCCACTCTGACCCACAGACAAAGCACCAGCGTTAGGACCCCTCCAAACTGCACTCTAAGACTACCTTAGAATCCTCTAGGGGCTCAGTGAGACACACAGCAGGTAAAAGTGTTTGCTGCCAAACCTGATGATCTGGATTCAATCCTGGGCTCCACACAATGGAAGGAATGAGTCAACACCTGCAAGATGTTCTCTGATGGCCACATGCATACTGTGACCTGTGACATGCATGTGTGCACACAACACAAACACACACCAATAAAAATAAACTGTAAGAATGTAAAACCTCTATGGCCCCAGAGTTATAGATAGAACTGATGGAGGCACCCCCCCACCAGTCCCCAGGTAACCCCAGACAGACTGTAAGAGAATCCAAACCCAATTTCTCAGACCTAAACTCCAGAACTGATTCTAGAACCAACCCCCAAGATGAGCCCAGACCTACCCCTCAGGTCCAAGATTTGGTTCCCAGACTGAACTGAGACACTGTCTAAACCATGCCCAAGCTGCATATGGTATTTTTTCATGTATTTTTTCTCAGCCTTGGGAGGTAGATCACATCATATTCAAGGGAAACCTATGCTGCACAGAGCAACACTAGTCACAGACAGACAGACAGACAGGCAAACATATAGATAGACAGATATGTAGACAATAGATAGGCCATATATAGGCAGGGGACAGAAATAGATAGGTGATAAAAATAGAAAACATATATTGATAGAGAAATACATAGCTAATGTATAGATAGGAGATAGATAGATGATAGATAGATAGATAGATAGATAGATAGATAGATAGATAGATGATAGATAGATAGATACATACATACATATAATAGACAGACAGACAGACTGACCGATCCATGAGATGCCCCTACCACAAGCCCAGCTCCCACTCTCTGGAACTTAGGCTACCTCCCTCCCACAGGGTGAAGCACCAGGTGGAGTACCTGGGCCTACGGGAGAACATCAGGGTGCGCAGGGCAGGCTTTGCCTACCGTCGGCAGTTCTCCAAGTTCCTGCAGAGGTGAGGCACCCATCTTCCTTGCCTTGATTGCCTCACCTCAGATCTGCTCCAAATCCCCCACACCCTCATGTCTTCTGCATGCAGGTATGCCATTCTGACCCCTGAGACATGGCCACGGTGGCGTGGGGATGAACGCCAGGGTGTCCAGCACCTGCTTCGTGCTGTCAACATGGAGCCAGACCAGTACCAGATGGGAAGTACCAAGGTCTTTGTTAAGAACCCAGAGTCGGTGAGTGCACGAAGAGAAAAAGTTCTGGGTCAATCCCCAGACCTCACATAGAGGTGGACAGAGAAAACCAACTGTACAAGCATGTCCTCCTCTGACCGTCACATACGCACCATGGGACTCCTGCATGACACTACCACACTGTACACACACACACACACACACACACATGCATACATACAGACATGCATAGAAACACACATGCATGTACACAGACACACAGACAGAAACACACATGCATACATACAGACATGCATAGAAACACACATGCATACACACACACAGAAACACACATGCATACACACACAGATAGAAACACACATGCATGCACACAGACACACACAGACAGAAACACACACGCACACACACACATGCATACACACTCACACAGACAGAAACACGCATGCATACACACACACACAGAAACACACACACACAGAAACACACACACATATACCCACACATTTTAAAAGGTGAAATATAAGAGCATAAGAAAATAAAGAGGGAGCTGGGCAGTTGGTGGCGCACGCCTTTAATCCCAGCACTAGAGAGGCAGAGGCAGGCAGATCTCCAAGTTCGAGGTCAACCTGGTCTATAGAGTGAGTTTCAGGATAGCCAGGGCTACACATACACAAAAATCCCATCTCAAAAGAATCAAATAAACAAACAAACAAATAGGGAAGAGGAAAGTGGGAGGGAGGAAGGGAGACTTGAGGTTGAGGTTAGGGATACAGCTCAGTTACAGAGCATTTGCCTAACATGTAGGAGGCCTGGGTTTCATCTCCAACGAGAGAAGGGAGAGAGAGAATACATGCATTGCTAGGTGTGGTAGTGCACAACACCTAAAATCCCAGCCTGCTAGAGGCTGAGGCAGTAGGGCTGGGAATTCCACAGCTTAGTGTCCCCCACAGGTCTAACTGAGACAAAAATTTTGACATATAGATCTTGATTTTGGGGAAATGGACCAGATGAGAACAATGAACACATGATGAGTTAGTGGTCAGTTTTTATCAGCATAGGGGAAAAAGGAGACTGAATTATTTGCTGAGGTTTTTTTTTGTTGTTTGTTTGTTTATGATGAGGTCTCATTATGCAGCCCTGGCTGGCCTAGAAGTTGTTACCTACACAAGGCTGGCCTTGAACTCACAGAGATTCACCTGTCTGCTGGAATTAAAAGTGTGCACCAGCTGGGTGTTATAGCACATCCCTTTAATCTTGCTCAGGAGGCCAGCCTGGTCTACATTGTGAGTTCCAGGACAGCCAGGGCCATGTAGAAAGATTCTGTCGATAGACAGACAGACAGACAGACAGACAGACAGACAGACAGATGATAGATAGATAGATAGATAGATAGATAGATAGATAGATAGATAGATAGATAGATAGACAGATAGACAGACAGATAGGCAGGCAGATTAGATAGTTTTTTTTTAGATTTTACTTATGTGCATGGATGTTTTGCCTACATGGCTGAGTACGATGTACATGCAGTGCCTGTAGAGGTCATAAGAGGGATTCAGATCCCCTAGGCTGGAGGTATAGACAGTTTTGAGCTGCCATGTTGATACCAGTAAACAAATGGGGTCATCTGGAAAAGTAGCCAGTGTTTTTATCCTCTGAGCTCCAACACTAAATATTTTGATGGTGTGGGGGACTGACTCAGATGAAAAGAATTATAGTAAGATGAAAGTAGAAAAACAAAGGGAGATGGGCTAGAAAGTTGGCTCAGCAGCTAAGAGCACTTACCGCCGCTGCAGAGGACATGCTGGCACTGCGTGCACGTGGTACACAGAGAGCCATGTGGGCAAAACACCCATATGCATAAAATTCAAAATAAACAAATCTTTAAATTTAAAAAAAAATAAGCCGGGCGGGGTGGTGCACACCTTTAATCTCAGTACTCAGGAGGCAGAGGCAGGAGACTCTCCGTAAATTCGAGGCCAGCCTGCGCTACAGAGTGAGTTCCAGGACAGCCAGGGCTACACAGTGAGACCCTGCCTCAAAAAAACAAACAAAAAGAAAGAAATCTTTTAAAAAGAAAAACAAAAGTAGAGAAAAATGGCTAAAAGAAAAGGCTGGGCTGATGATATGTCTCCGAGGATTAAGCCTCTTGCCAAGCTAGACATCCGAATCTGATCGCTGGCACCCACATGGCGAAAGGCGAGAATTGACTCCCCAAAGTTGTCCCTAAGCTGCCGTGAGTTCATCCCAGCAACACATAGACACATACACACACTCACACAAATAAATGCAACTTTAAAACTTTAAAAGGAGGCTGGGTGGTGGTGGCGCACGCCTTTAATCCCAGCACTCGGGAGGCAGAGGCAGGCGGATCTCTGTGAGTTCGAGGCCAGCCTGGTCTACAAGAGCTAGTTCCAGGACACATTCCAAAACTACAGGGAAACCCTGTCTCAAAAAACCAAAACAAAACAACAAAAAATAAAGCCTTTAAAAAGAAAAAGGGATAACAATGAAGAAAGACTGTGTTTTATGAAAACAAACAAACAAAAAAAAAAAAACAAGTTAAATGCGATTACAGAAATCAGTCCTTGTCCAGATAGCTGTGTGTGTGATGCTGGGGTAAAACCCAAGGCCTCCCATGCTAACCACACACGCCACCACTGAGCTATTCCCCTGACCCTTGATCTGAATTTTGCTCTTGTTGGGGTGAGAAGTGTTTTACAAAGTCTTCAGGCTTGGACACAAATATTTTTATCCACTAACCTACTTCTACAAGACCTAGTTATTTTTTAAAAAGCAGAGCCAGTTTTGCTCTCCATAGTACTTCCCAGGCTGGAGAAATGGCACAGTTAGTAGGTGCTCGCCATGCAAGCCTGAGTTTGGTCCTCAGAATTCATGTTAAATGGCCAGGCTTGGGGAGACGCACCTGTAATTCTTGTGCTGGAAACAGGAGTAGTATGGATCACTGGCCAGCCAGCTGATCCGTGAGACCCAGGTTCAGAGAAAGACCCTGCCTCAAAAACTAAGGCAGAGGACTGGAGAGGTGGCTCGGCAGTTAAGGGCACTGGTTACTCTTCCAGAGGATCCAGGTTCGATTCCCAGCTCCAAATGATTTGATGCCTCTTCTGGCCTCTGAGGGCACCGCATGCACATAGTGTACATGCAGACAAGCATATACACACTAAAATAATAATTTAAAAAATAAAATGAGCTGGAGGGGAATAGAAGACACCCAGCATCAACCCCTGGCTTCCAAGGGCACACACGCACACACACACACACACACAGAGAGAGAGAGAGAGAGAGAGAGAGAGAGAGAGAGAGAGAGAGAGCACTACGATGTATGGGTGCACACAGAGGCCAGAAGAGGATGTTGGATCCCACGCAGCTGGAGTCGCAGGGGTTGTGAGCTGCCTGACGCGGGTGCTGGGAACTGGATCTGGCTCTTCTGCAGGAGCAGCAGGCCCTCTTAACTGCCCTGCCATCTCTGTCTAGCACAGCACTTCTGTGCCAATTTAATGCAGAGGGGTGTGAGCCCCCAAGTGGGAAGGACTTCTGGGTACAGTCATGAAGAGGGTGGGGAGGATGGGACTCAGTTGATAGAGGGCTTCCCTAGAATGCACGAAGTCCTGGGCTTCATCCCCGGCAGCCCTTCAACCAGATGTGATGGTGCATGCCTGTCCTTAGCACTTCAGAGGTAAAGGCAGGAGGGTCAGGGGTTCAAAATTGTCCTCAGCTGCATAGCAAGTGTGAGGCTTCTATGGGAACTCAGGGGCTTGGGAGAGGCCAGGACCCAACACCCCTCCCTCCTGTCCAGCTTTTCCTCCTGGAAGAAATGCGAGAGAGGAAGTTTGATGGCTTCGCCCGTACCATCCAGAAAGCCTGGCGGCGCCACATAGCAGTCCGAAAGTATGAGGAGATGCGGGAAGAAGGTGAGGAGCCTCCGCTAGGAGGCTCAGTCTGTGGGCAGGAGGATTAGAGAGAGGCCATGACTTCCAACCACACGTGTGTCCTCACAGCTTCCAACATCCTACTGAACAAGAAGGAACGCAGGCGAAACAGCATTAACCGGAATTTTGTCGGGGACTATCTGGGGCTGGAGGAGCGGCCTGAGTTGCGCCAGTTCCTGGCCAAAAGGGAACGCGTGGACTTTGCCGACTCAGTCACCAAGTATGACCGCCGTTTCAAGGTAAGACCTGAGTGGGTGTTCCCATCAAAGGCTGTGCCTCTGCCTCGCACCCGTACCAGAGACACACCGCCCACGGGATCCAGATGCTGGTTCACCTAGCTTCCAGAGATCTTTCCTCACAGACGTGCTCCCGCCAGGCTCAGACACACCTATCCACAAGTAAACCCTCCACTGTAGTGGATCCTGCTGTCCCTCAAACATGACCTCATGGGGCTGGCAGAGCCCTTGCTTAGCGTGAACCCTGGGTTCTATCCTCAGTACTACACAAACCAGGTATATGTCTATAATTCCAGCTCTTGGAGGGTTCAGGATTTCAAGTTCACCCTCTTCTATATAGTGTGTTCCAGGTCAGCCTGAGCTATGTGAAAGCCCAAGGGGGAGGGAGACACTATATTAGCACTGCCACACCCACCCGCACTCCCACAGCTGATAATAGAGCCGTCTGTCAAACCTGTCCTTGTGTAGCCCAGACTACCTATCCATCAGCTATCCCTTTACCTTGCCCAGTCCATAGGACCGCTTCCCTCACCTGGCTTAGACACACCTGTCCCTTGATTCTGATGCCCCTGTCCATATAAACACTCTCACCAAGCCAAGGGATCCTTGTCCACAGGCGCATGCCTGACTGTCCTAGAAATCATGACCAAATTAATTTTCGTGATCGAATAACCTAATGTAGAAAAATCTCTTCCAGACATGCACATCTGTACATAGCATGTAGCCTGTGGCCCGCCCACCACACAAGGACACTCCCATCTCTTCCAGACATGCACATCTGTACATAGCATGTAGCCTGTGGCCCGCCCACCACACAAGGACACTTCCATCTCTTCCAGACATGCACATCTGTACATAGCATGTAGCCTGTGGCCCGCCCACTACACAAGGACACTTTCACCTCTGAGTCCAGACGATCCACTTCCATAAGACACACTCTCGTTTGCTGCCTCAGTTAGGGTTTCTACTGCTGTGGAGAGACACCATGGTCATGGCAACGCTTATAAGAAAAACACTGAATTGGGATGGCTCACAGTTTCAGAAGTTCAGTCCATTATCATCATGGCAGGGAGCATGGTGGTGTGCAGGAGACATGGTGCTGGCTACATCTTGATCAGAAGGCAGCAGGAAGTGGTCTGAGTGTAGGAGAAGGCAAAGTCCACCCCCTCTGTGACACACTTTCTCCAACAAGGCCACACCTACTCTAAAAAGGCCACATCTCCTAATAGTGCCACTGCCTTTGGGGACCATTTTCTTTCAAACCACCATACCTGCTTTCTTAGTTTTGTTACTCTGATAAAAGCGACGTATGGAAGAAAGGATTTACTGGGGCTGGAGAGATGGCTCAGCGGTTAAGAGCATTGCTTGCTCTTCCAAAGGTCCTGAGTTCAATTCCCAGCAACCACATGGTGGCTCAGAACCATCTGGAATGATGTCTGGTGCCCTCTTCTGGCCTTCGGGCATACACATAGACAGAATATTGTATACATAATAAATAAATAAATATTTTAGGGAAAAAAAAGAAAGAAAGGATTTATTTGGTTCACAGTTCCAGACTACAGTCTCTCAGCATGGGAGAATCAAGGCAGGAACCTTAAGCAGCTAGTGATATTCACAGCAAGAACAGAAATCAGTGAATTGAAGCATGCATGCACGTAACAGGCTTGCTCCTTTTTATTCAGCCTGAGGCACAGCCCATGAAATAGTCTTCCCACCTCATTAATGTACTCAAGATCATTTCCCGCAGATGTCCCCACATGCCAACCTATTCTAGAGAATCCCTTGAGTCTAGTTCGTGCTAAGTTGACAAACCAACCCTCAGGGACCAGCAAGTCAGCACAGCAGACAAAGGTACTTGCTGCCAATTTTGAGACCTGAGTTCAATTCCTAGAACCGAGTTGGCGGAGGGAAAGAACTGACTCCCACAGGTTGTCCTCTGGCCTCCATGCCATGTCATTCACATGTCCACACATGCACAGACACATACAAAATAAGTAACTGTTAAAATATAACTAGCCATCATGGTTGAACTTTTGGGCTGACTGGCGCAGTTCTTGTCGGCTGGACCTGGGATCTGAGGACCTCAAAGAACAGGGCAGTCTGATGCTGCAGACAGCCTGACTTCGGTGTCAGTGCGCTCTTATACAAGAATGGAACGAAGAAAGTAATGATCCAACGAAGGTTATCTGAGCTCAGAAAAGCACGATCAGAAAAACATGTACCTAAACATCAGTAAGCACATAGTAAATATTAGCAGAGCCGCCCTTTCCCAGAACTTCCTCAGCACAGATCGATTTAACCACAGTTGCCTGGTATATACAAGAGATTGTCTCTGGAAAAAACACAAAAGCAAGGCAGAAGACCATATCCAGATTCAGGGTCCACCGACCAGACTGGGTTCTAGAGCTATGTTCTGACATCCAACAAGAATAAACATGTCTTATAAATTAATAAAAATGTTTATCACAGGAGGCACCAAGAACAATCATGCGCCTGAGGCGAAAGGCCCTTTGCCTTTTCTGCTGAAGCCTCTTCCACAATTCCCCCAGGCATTGCTCACCGTCCATCACTCTTTCGACAGTGTTCGGGCGCATACCTGCCTTCCTATACAAATTCATAGACTTGTGTGGTTGGCCTAGAATTTGCAATCCTTCTGCCTTAGCCTCCTGATCACCAGGATCAGATGGATTAAGCTATATACTCCTGTTTATCCCGTAAATTGTATATACTCACCTGAGCAATCCATACCTTTACATAAGCTGGGCGGAGGGCATATGGTTCCGTGACAGAGTGTGCGCTTAGCATGCAAGAAGAATTCCATTCCCAGCACGAATCCATACAAATGCATAGAGCTGCTAACCAACGTCTGTTAACTCCAGATAGGTCAGTCAACAACAGACCAAAGAAATGATTCCATTAAGGTATAGCTTGGTTATTTCCAGGAGTGTGGCTAAAGGATTGGTTACTTAGAGAAGCATGGGCAACTTAGAATTGGCTATACCACCAGAGAATGTCTCTCATTCTCCCTCAGAATGCATGAACTGCCTATAGATCTTCAAGGAGGGATGGGGCTACATGAGTCCCTCCTAGCAACCATTAACTGTCTACAAATCCTCAGGACCCCTGGCCTCAAGAGTCCCCCACCAAAAGTTAATGGGCCTAATCTTGTGCAAGTCTCTGGAAAGTATATGTGGCTGCAGAGAGAGGGCCACAGTCATGCCATACCCAGAGGCCAGCGTTCCACAACACAAACACAAGGCCCAACCACAGCCAACAGGGTGTTTCTTATATCCTGCACCTGTTGACTGGTCCAGACATCCCTAATCAATATACCCTCACTTTTATTCTATTCCTTACATGATCTAGCAGCTCACACACCTGTGCTTGGAGGGATTTCCCAGTCACCATCCCTGCAAGCCCCGCCCTTGTCTGGAGTTGCTCATCTGACTGCCCAGGCCCTGGGGCCCAGCCATCAGCCTCTGGCTTTGCCTTTCCACAGCCCATCAAACGGGACCTGATCCTGACCCCTAAGTGTGTGTACGTGATTGGGAGAGAGAAGGTCAAAAAGGGGCCAGAGAAGGGCCTGGTTCGTGAAGTCCTGAAGAAGAAATTGGAGATCCAGGCCCTTCGAGGGGTGTCCCTCAGGTAAGGCCAAGTCCCTAGCCCTCTTGCCCCTTCCTGTCACACTCACTTACCCCTGCTTTCAGGATCTTCAACAAACTATTTAATTACACTTTTATCTGGGGAGACGGGCACACAGCCCAGCACATTGAGAGGAGGTCGGTAGAAAGGCATTCCACCTCAGGAATGTAACTCAGGTCCGACCCTACTTTCGTGATCTTTGCGTGGAGACAATTTCTGTCCCTCTCAATATCTGACCTCTGGTCCTTCCCAATTACCACCTTCTCGGGCTCTTTCCTTCTCCCTTCCCCAAATTTGATCCTCAGAGATTGGACCCCGCCTGCCTGTTTTCCTGTTCCCTCACTCTGCGCTCTCCTGCCTCTCCGCCAGCACCAGACAGGATGACTTCTTCATCCTGCAAGAAGAGGCTGCTGACAGTTTCTTAGAAAGTATCTTCAAGACCGAATTCGTCAGCCTTCTGTGCAAACGCTTTGAAGAGGCAGCGCGCAGGCCCCTGCCCCTCACCTTCAGCGACACGTATGCTCCTCAACCCACAGCCAATTCGAGCACCACTCTCTACCTGGTCTATGTGCGGTGCCCCCTGCCTACCGCAGGGACCCTGGCGCGGGCTGGGTGTGGAAGAGGAACCCCAGCTGGCGCCCCCAAATTCGCTTCTCTTCCCTAGACTACAGTTCCGGGTGAAGAAGGAAGGCTGGGGCGGAGGCAGTACCCGCAACGTCACCTTCTCCCGCGGGACAGGTGACTTGGCTATGCTCAAAGCTGGGGGCCGAGCTCTCACCATCAGCATTGGGGACGGTCTGCCTAAGAGCACCAGTAAGTACGCGGGAAGTAGAGGTGGACATCGTGGGGGCGAGGCCCGTTGGGGCGTGGTTGACGAAGACCAGTCAACTTTGTGGGGGTGGAGCTAGTTAGGCTGGTCTGGAGAGGCCAGGATCTCAAGGGTCAAGGTATAGAGGAAGATAACCCGCCTTAGGAAAATGACCAACGAGAGAAAAACGTGAAGGGTCGCGGCCATAGAAGCCACCCTAAACTGTCAACAGATGGTGGGTGAGGCGTGTCCTGAAGTGAGAGAGCTCAAAGAATAAGGAGGGTGAGGGGAAGGTTCAGAAAGGGTGGGATCTCTACCAGCAACTGACGGGGGAGAACCAATGAGTATGAGCAGAGGCGTGGTCCCGAGCAGAAGGAGTTGGTCCTGGTGTGGCCTGGCCAGTACTCAAATCTGTCTCTGCTGTCCTTCTCCTTTCAGAGCCTACACGGAAGGGGTTAGCCCAGGGAAGACCTCGAAGGTCAGCGCAGGCGCCTACTCGAGCAGCTCCTGGGCCCCCCAGAGGTGAGGACTTAGTGACTTATGCTGCCTTTTGTGGGCTTCAGAAACTAACGACAGTGACTCAACTCACTACAGCTCTCTAATCTACAAGAGGCATAATCGGGAATATTTCTAAGATCTGACCTCTCCCACCATCCGGCACAATCCTAGCCTGAAAACTACGTTTTATTTAGCCAACTCATCATATTTATTCTTGCCTCTAGACCTTTGCTTAGGCTTGGCATCCAAATCCCCACATTATTTACACCCTAAAGGTGGAATGCTTGCTTAGCATGCAGAAAGACATATAAATCTGGGTTTGTCAACTGCATTGGAAGTTTGAGACCCTGTCTCAAAAATAGATAGGAGAGCCAGGCAGTGGTGGTGCACACCTTAAACACCAGCATGTCGGAGGCGGAGGCAGGAGGATCTCCGAGTTTGGGGCCAGCCTGCTCTACAGGACAGGCTCCATAGCTACTGAAACCTCCCTCCCAAAAAAAGATGGATGGATGGATAGATAGATAGATAGATAGATAGATAGGTAGATAGATAGATAGATAGAACATAGAAAGGAAGGAAGGAAGGAGGGAGGGAAGGAAGGAAGGAAGGAAGAGAGAGAGAAAGAAAGAAACAAAGAAAGAAGAAGAAAGGGGAAGGGAAGAGAAGAAAAGGAAAGGAAAAAAGATTTGGGCTGGGTGTGGTGGTGAACACCTTTAATTCCAGGACTCAGGAGGCAAAGGCAAGGGGATCTCTGAAAGTTCAAGGCCAACTTGGTCTACACAGCCAGTGCCAGGCCAGCCAAGGCTACACAGTGAAACCATAAATCAAAGGAGAAGGGAGAGGTGGGAGGTGAGGAGGAGGAAGAGATAGAGAGAAGAAAGGAGGGGAGTAGGAAAAAGTGAGGGAGAAGGAAGAGGAAGAAAGAAAGAAATTCCCAAGTCTTCATTAAGTGTGTACTGTGGCATGTGACCCACGCATACACTAGTAATACATAAAGCCACTCACAAAAACCCTCTGTGGGTATCCCAGCATCTCGTAAAGTTTCCCTATAGATCCTCCTATCTTCAGGGCCCCTCATTCAGACTCTGTCCTTTTCTTTGTGTTTGTTTTGGTGGTTTGGTTTTTCTTCCTGTTTTTTTTTTGGGGGGGGGGTTGGTTTTGGTTTATTGAGACAGGGTTTCTCTGTGTAGCCCTGGCTGTCCTGGAACTCACTCTGTATACCAAGCTGGCCTTGACCCCAGAGATCCGCCTGCCTCTGCCTCCTGAGGGCTGGGGTTAAAGGTGTGCACTACCACCCCTGTTGAGAAAGGATCTTGATGGTAGTCCGGGAACTTACAAAGGTCTACCTGCCTCTGCCTTCCCAAGTGCTGGGGTTAAATGCATCACCATGTTCTTGTTTTTGAGACAGGGACACTCTATGTGGTTATGTGATCCTGGCTGGCAGGACCACTAGAACTTACAGAGATCCACCTGCCTCTTCTTCCCCAGGTGTTAAAGGCGAGCATCACCACTCCTGGCCCTCAGACACAGTTCTACCATACTGGGTTGAGAGTGGCTGCATCTTCTGTCAGGCTCAGATCTTAGCACCAACTCCTCAAATGTTCACAGCCACTCGTGACAGAGAACTCCATCTTTGTTTCCACCATAGGCATGCATCGAAATGGGGTACCACCTTCTTCCCGGGCGGCGCCCCTACCCCTGGAGATCACGTCTGGAAGGAGTTCCCAGAGGCCTCCCCGGGGCCCTCCGTCCTCAACCCTAGGAGCCAGCAGACGTCCGCGGGCACGGCCACCTTCAGAGCACAACACAGAATTCCTCAATGTGCCCGACCAGGGTGTGGCAGGGTAGGTAGGGAAGGGTGGAGGGCACAGCCCCAGGAGGTGGTTAAGGGATAGAGGAGTATCTATCCAGGGCTGTGATGAAACCCACACTGTCTCCTACAGCATGCAAAGGAAGCGAAGCGTAGGGCAGAGACCTGTGCCAGGTGTGGGCCGGCCCAAGCCCCAACCACGCATCCATGGCCCAAGATGCCGGGCACTGTACCAATACATAGGCCAAGATGTGGATGAGCTGAGCTTCAATGTGAATGAAGTAATCGAGATCCTCATGGAAGGTTTGTATTCCGGAGTAGAGGCTGAGAGTGGGGAGTGTTCAGAGTCTTAACAGTAGTGAGAAAGCTGCACATTGCTGCATAGCCTTCCCATACATGCGAAAACCAGGAACAAGGGCCAGAGAGATAGGTAAAGGCCATTGCCACCAAACCTAATGATCTGAGTTCTATGCCCAGGACTCTCACGGTGGAGAGAGAGAATGAACTCTTACACACACACACACACACACACACACACACACACGGCTGGGGAGATGGCTCCGTGGTTAAGGCTCTTGTCTTGAAAACGTGAGGACCAGCGTTCTGATTTCCAGAGTCCTCAGAGCTCTGGTTCTTTCTGAGAGATTCTGCCCCAGTGAATACGGGGGGTGAGCAGGAGGGAATGATGGCGTGGGGTCTCCACATGCACACACACCCCCATACATGGCCACCTACACACATGCAAAAACATACAACGCAGAGGTGCATACTATGCGCGCACATTATGGAAGAAGAAAGTGTAATTTAAAAAGTGTAGAGCTGGGGGCTGGAGAGATGGCTCAGTGGTTAAGAGCATTGCCTGCTCTTTCAAAGGTCCTGAGTTCAATTCCCGGCAACCACATGGTGCCTCACAGCCATCTGTAATGAGGTCTAGTGCCCTCTTCTGGCTTGCGGACATACACACGGACAGAATATTGTATACATAATAAATAAATAAATACAAAAAAAAGTGTAGAGCTGAGCCCAGTGGTGCACACTTACAAAAATAAAGAAATAAGCCGACTGGGTATCAGGCTCACAACCTCTCCAGAGCTGCACAGCCTGGATAACCCAGTCTCCGAAGATCGGCTCCTAAAGCGCCTAGGGCTGCGGTCTCATTTTATCACACCTCACGTCTCAGCCTTTTTATTATGTTATGTTATTTTGAGACAAGGTCATGCTATGTTGCCTGTGAACTCCCTGAGGACGGCTTCCCCCGGCCTCCTCCTGTGTGCTGAGGTGACAGGAAAGCAACACCACATCAGGGTGTAGCCTTATTTTCGTCAGTAACAACTGACTTTACAAGTCCTTGTAAGTAGGAAGGAAGCCGAGTTACGATGGCCCTGCCCAAGTCCTACCTTCATCCCCTGGCATGACCCCAGAAACACTTCAGAAGTGGGTAGCAGGGCCTCCTGGATGTCATGGGGACCTGGTCATTCCTAACCACGTCTGGGGTTTGGAGGAAGGCGTCTAAAGACAGAGACTGTCTAGACAATGGCAGAGACTGTTGAGTGCAGATCAGTGGGACAGCCCTTCCCTCATGTGCAGGAGGTGCTGGGTTTCTCAATGTAAGGGGGGACGAGGGAGGGGATGGGAGGGCGATAGAGAGAGGGAAGTCGGGCCGCTAAGGATATGGCTCAGTCAGTAAGCTTCTCAGCAGCAGCAATTTGCCTAGCATGTTCAAAGCCCCGGATTCAATCCCCAAAGCCCCACCTCCAGATCCAAAGGCTGACAGCCATGCATAATGTCACATACATGTAGTCCAAGAACTTCGGAAACTGAGGGTGGAGAGTATAAAGTCAAGCTGGGCTACTCGGGGAGAGAAAACCAGTCTCCAAACAAAACAGAAGTGTGATAGCAATAGCTCACGGGTATAATCACAGTCCTCAGGGGACAGAGGCGGGGGGGGGGGGGGGGGGGGGGGGGGAGATAAGGAGTCCAAGGTCAACCTCAGCAACGTAGTGCACGCATGCACACAACATGTCTTCAAGTTTATACATGTGTATCTTTGAGCATGTGTTTACGGACACATGTGTCTGTATGTGTGCATCTGTGTGTATGTGTGTAGGTGCACATATGTGCGTCCTTGTGTTTCATGAAGGTACACACCTGTCATCGTCTGCACATAGAGGTCAGAGGGCAACTTAAGGTGTCAGTCCTTCCCTTCCACCTTGTTTGAGACAGCGTCTTTTGTTGCTCGCTAGCTGACCCCAGCGTTTCCAGGGATTCTCCTGTCTCTACCTCCTGTTGCACCGTAGAGAAACATGGAATGACAGATGTGTCATGTACCGTTGCATCCAGCTTTCATGGGTTCTAAGAAACTCAGGCCCTCACTCATGCATGACAAATACTTTCTCCACTAAGCCGTCTCTCTGGCCCCATGCATAGTATATTTGCAGACAGGCGGAACCATACAATACCATGTCTCCAAAGCAAACAAAATACCCAAGCTGAGTATAAGATAGAAACAGAGAAAGCGTGCATGCTTTCCCCAGTGCGCACTGGGCATCTCAAGCTCTTCTCTCCCACAGATTCCTCTGGCTGGTGGAAGGGCCGACTCCACGGCCAGGAGGGTCTCTTCCCAGGAAACTACGTGGAGAAGATCTGACTACCCACCCACCAGTCTGCCTGCTTGCCCGCCAGGGAGCCAAGCCCTGCCGGTGGGAAATTGATTTCTCTGGCTGCAAGGCCAGAATGCTCAGGCCTGTGGCCTCCAGTCCAGTGAGGGCCCTGTGTGTGGAGGATCACCACTGTCACACCCCATGCCTGGTGCTGGCCTCCCATGGGTTGAATCGCTGTCCAAGTCTCTATGTCATCATGTGTCCGATAGGATTCGCTGCAGAACCTACCTCCCAACTGCCTTGTGTGTATGAAATGAATCATGTCCCGCCCTGAGAGCCAAGTGCAGTGCACAGTCCAGGGTTAGGGGACTTTGACAGTCGGGCTCTCCACCTTTCTCTCATCACTGGGGCAAATAAACATGTCAGGTAAAAACAAGGAGAAAATTACTGAGTTCTGGGGCTGGGGATGTGGCTTAGTTGGCAGAGTGCTCGCTTCTCAACATGAGGCCCTGGGTTTCATCAGGGCCACATAAAATTGGGCATGGTGGTGCATGACTGTGATCTCAGTAGTCAAGAGACGGGGGCAGGGAGACCGAGAGTGCAATGTCAGCCTGACTACACAGTTGATTATTTATTTTTGTGTGTGGTGGTGGCTGAGGGGGAGGGAGGTCTGAGGACACCCTTGTGAAGCTTCTTCTCTCCTTCTACCATGTGGATTTCAGGAATCAAACTCACGTCATCAAGCTTTGTGGTGAGGGCCTTAGCCCACTAAGCCATCTCACCAGTCCCTAAATAACTGATTTTGAGGACGTCCTGGGCTATATAAGATTTTGGGGGGGGGGGTCGGGGTGAGGGAACTGCTCAGAAAAGTCCTTCTGCTTCTGCATTTGCCTCAGGAAAACAACCTTGGCTGGTAAAACAAGCGCAAGGATGTAGCCGGGCCTCATCGGCCTCTTGTTGGTCGATGCATTTAACTGTCCTTGAGTGTGGCTGGACCATTCCATCTCTGAGTTCTTTTAGACTCCAGTTCGGAAGCACTTGTATAGCATGGGGTTAAATCACAGTACTGAGAGAGAAAGAGAGAAAGAGAGAAAATAATGACTTACTATATAGACCAGGCTAGTCTTTCTGTTTGTTTGTTTGTTTTTCGAGACAGGCTTTCTCTATAGCTTTGGAGCCTGTCCTGGAACTAGGCGTGTGCCACCACCACCCGGCTCAGGCTGGTCTTGAACTTCTACAAATCTGTCTGCCTTTGCCTCCCAAGTGCTAGAATTATGATTTATTTATTTTAAATAATTTTTTGAGATTATGAAAACAATTACATCCCTTTCCCTTCCTAAATACAAAGATACAACCTGCTCGGTCTATAACGTCAATGTATGTGTATGCTTTCAGGGGTTGACATCTGGTATTGGACAACCAAGTGGCGTGCATGCTTTTCCCTGGGGAAGACTGTTTCTCATGCTCTCCGCGTCCCTTATCTGCCTGAAACTCTTTGTCTAGGGTTGAGGCCTCACAAGCCTGGCCCCCTTGTGGCTTCTGGGAAAGAGGAGGCCCGGTGAGAGGCAAGCAGGCCACTGTGCCCGGTGAAAGGCCAGCAGACCAGTGTGCCCGGTGAGAGGCCAGCAGACCAGTGTGCCCGGTGAGAGGCCAGCAGACCAGTGTGCCCGGTGAGAGGCCAGCAGGCCAGTGTGCCCGGTGAGAGGCCAGCAGGCCAGTGTGCCCAGTGAGAGGCCAGCAGGCCAGTGTGCCCGGTGAGAGACCAGCAGGCCAGTGTGCCTAGTGAGAGGCCAGCAGGCCAGTGTGCCCGGTGAGAGGCCAGCAGGCCAGTGTGCCTGGTGAGAGGCCAGCAGGCCAGTGTGCCCAATGAGAGGTCAGCAGGCCAGTGTGCCCGGTGAGATGTCCAGCAGGCCAGTGTGCCCGGTGAGATGTCCAGCAGGCCAGTGTGCCCGGTGAGAGGCCAGCAGGCCAGTGTGCCCGGTGAGATGTCCAGCAGGCCAGTGTGCCCAGTGAGAGGCCAGCAGGCCAGTGTGCCCAGTGAGAGGCCAGCAGGCCAGTGTGCCCGGTGAGAGGCCAGCAGGCCAGTGTGCCCGGTGAGATGTCCAGCAGGCCAGTGTGCCACTGTTCACTCCTGGCAGCACCCGCGTAAATTGGACGGGGAGAACCAACTATGCAAAACTTTGGTCTTCCAACTCCCCTCCTGCTAACAACAAACAGGCGGCTGCAGAGATAGCTTGGTGGTTAAGAGCACTGACTGCTCTTGTAGAGGACCAGGGATTGATTTCTAGTACCCACAAGGTGGCTCACAACCATCCATAACTCCAGTCTCAGGGTATCCAACACCTTCGTCTGGCTCCCCTGAGCACCAGGCACACACGGGGTACACATACACACATGTAGGCAAAACACTTATATACATAAATAGGAATGAAAATATTTACAATAATAGTACATAAATTGTTTAAGACCAGCGGATGATTCAGCAAGTAGAGGTACTTCCTGCCAATACTGACAACATGTGCTCCATGTTGAGGACCCACATGATGGGAGAAGAGAACTAATTTCTGCCAGCTGTCCTCTGACCTCTAAATGCACAACATGGTACATGCTTGCCCATACACACATAGCAAAAAAAATTAATTGCAACTTTTAAATAAATAAATTTTCCTTACCAAAAAAACCCAAAAACAACCAAAAGGAAAGGGCTGGGGATGTAGCGTAGTTGGTAGTGTTTGCTGAGCACGCATGAAGGCCTGGGTTCCAACCTAGCAGTGAAACGTGTCAAGGACTAGCCCAACAGAAATCATTTCTTACCAGAGTAGAGGCGTTGGAATATTAAAGACACAATTCACACGACAGTTCGGGGAGGGAGTTTCAGTGATCATTAAATCCTGAAATCACCTGCGTTTATTTTTCAAACAGCTTTTATATCAATGTAGACTAGGGTGGGGGTAACAAAAACCTCATTGGCATTCTGTTTCCTAGGCAGCGGGGATGACTTAAGTCATGGCTTGCTTATGTTCATTTTGTCAGGTGGGCTGAAAACACCTCTTCCCCAGGTGACCTCATCATTACAACAGAAGAAGCAGAATGACATTAGCAGCCTATCCTGACCACTCTGAGGATGGCGCCAGGTTTGCTTTTCTATCAAAGGAGATAGGCGACCGTGCCAGATGCACCAGTTCGTCTCCCAGATACTCAGACAAATGTGGGAAATGGCCTGCATTCTCAGCTCCCACAGAAACGGAAGGAGGGAAGAGACAAATAAAAGGAAGGAAAGGGAACAGACGAGAAGAAGAAAAGCGAGGTTGAGGAAAGTAGCTCATGTAGAAAGTCCTGGGTTCCATTCCGAGCACTGCATAAACCCGCTCTCATCCCAGCACTCAGAGGGTGAAAGCAGAATCAAGAGTGGAAGATGCCAGGCAGTGGTGGCGCACGTCTTTAGCACCTGGGAGGCAGAGACACCTGGATCTCTGTGAGTTCCAGGCCAGCCTGGTCTACAAAGTGAGTTCCAGGGCAGCCAGGACTGTTACAGAGAGAAACCCTGTCTCAAAAAAGTGCAAAGTCATTTTGGCTACAAAGCAACTTTGAGGCAGCCTGAACTACATAAAAGAAAGAGGAGGCGGCGGTCGGGGAGGAGAAGAGACAGAGGGGTTTTCATTCTTTCCCTTCAAGCTCACCACGCAGATTGTTCTCCCTTCCTAGCAATTTGCAGGCATAGCCCTGGCTCCACTGGCATGGAGGATACCCGACTCAGAGGAAGGGAGGCTCCTGAGAAGTGCTGGACAGGGTGCTGGAATTGGAGAAAAAAACTGGGCCTGGATAAATTCTAAGGGACAGCTCCAGACTGTGAACCGTTGTTACCTCAAACCTCAGCTCCCACATCCTGTGGGTTCTTTCACAAAGTATCTTACATCCGGCCCCTCCACCCCCTTCCTTGTGGCGCTGCTCTTTCCTCAGCCTCACCCCATTCTTCCTTCCCAGCATAAACACACCTCTCCACCTTGCAACAAAAAGAGGCTGGGACTCCAGGCCAGCTGGTCAAGTGCTTGGCTAAATGCACAAAGCCCCAGGTTGGGTCCCCAGTACAGCACACAGCAAATGTACTACAATCCCAATTCAAAGTTATCCTCGGCTCCACAGTTGTGAATCTCACACACATATTTTAAACATATTCACCAACATCTCCAGCTGCTCCCACAACCATTCTCTCTTCACCCTCCCATCCATGTCAAATAAACCTGAAGATCTTTCTTTCTTTTCTTGAATTTTGCCATCAAATCTAGCTTGTATTGTCTCTTTATTCTTGGAAATGGGGCCTGCCTTGGTGTGTGGTCAACCTACCAGGGGTCACTGCTCCTTTGATGCTACCTTCCATCTCTGATTCCTACACTCTTTCTGGTATTTCTTCTGAGAAGATGACCCTGGAGGGAGAGGTCTAACAGACGGGCGCCACTTAGAGCTGAATAGTCAACAGTCTCTTATTCTCTGTATGTTGGCCAATTCGGGAGACCCTGCCTGGTTATTTTTGTTTTCAAAAAAAAAAAAATTTAAGTATATTTATTTCATCTTAGGCATATGAGTGTTTCGTTTGTATATTGAGCCATCTCTCCGGCCCCAGATCCTCTCTTTTAAAAAAGGCTCTTACTAGGCACACATGGTGACACATCTGTGATCCCAGTAATACAGAATCTGCCAAAGGCTGAGTTTGGTGACATACTATAATCCCTGCACTGTGCTATGTCTTTGGGTCTCCTCTTGGATTTGTTGCTATTGTTGGGGGAGGTGTTACTTGGAGATTTCTGGTTTGTTTGTTCATGAGATATGGTCTCCCTTGGTAGCCCTGGCTAGCCTGGAACTTTTAGGTAAAGCAGGCTGGCCTTTTCGCAGAGATGAGACTGCTTCTACCTCCCAAATATTGGAATTAAAGATTAAACATTCCTGGCTTGTTTTAGTTTTTTGAGACAGGATCTCACATGGCACAGAAGAGGACTGAATTCTATGTACAGCTGAAGATGACCTTGAGTTCCTGACGTTCTCGCCTCCACTTCCAGAGCTGGGGAGACAAGTGCACTACCACAGGTGGTTTGTGTGATTCTAGGGACAAGTGCACTACCACAGGAGACTTGTGTGATTCTAGGGACAAGTGCACTACCACAGGAGACTTGTGTGATTCTAGGGACAAGTGCACTACCACAGGTGGCTTGTGTGATTCTAGGGACAAGTGCACTACCACAGGAGACTTGTGTGATTCTAGGGACAAGTGCACTACCACAGGTGGTTTGTGATTCTAGGGACAAGTGCACTACCACAGGAGACTTGTGTGAGTCTAGGGACAAGTGCACTACCACAGGAGACTTGTGTGATTCTAGGGACAAGTGCACTACCACAGGAGACTTGTGTGAGTCTAGGGACAAGTGCACTACCACAGGAGACTTGTGTGATTCTAGGGACAAGTGCACTACCACAGGTGGTTTGTGATTCTAGGGACAAGTGCACTACCACAGGTGACTTGTGTGATTCTAGGGACAAGTGCACTACCACAGGTGACTTGTGTGATTCTAGGGACAAGTGCACTACCACAGGTGGCTTGTGTGAGTCTAGGGACAAGTGCACTACCACAGGTGACTTGTGTGATTCTAGGGACAAGTGCACTACCACAGGTGGCTTGTGTGAGTCTAGGGACAAGTGCACTACCACAGGTGGCTTGTGTGAGTCTAGGGACAAGTGCACTACCACAGGAGACTTGTGTGATTCTAGGGACAAGTGCACTACCACAGGTGGTTTGTGATTCTAGGGACAAGTGCACTACCACAGGTGGTTTGTGTGATTCTAGGGACAAGTGCACTACCACAGGAGACTTGTGTGATTCTAGGGACAAGTGCACTACCACAGGAGACTTGTGTGATTCTAGGACAAGTGCACTACCACAGGTGGCTTGTGTGATTCTAGGACAAGTGCACTACCACAGGTGGCTTGTGTGAGTCTAGGGACAAAACTATGGCTTTGTGCATGTTAGCCAAGCAGACTACTAACTAAATGGCCTCCCCAACCCCTTTCTCAGTTTTAGTTTATTTTTTAAGATTTATTTTATTATTTATCTATATGTGTGTGTGTATCTGTGTTGAGTACAAGTGTCAGCAGAAGACATGCCAATTTTCAGGAACTCGAGTTAGAGATATTTGTGAGCAGCCATGTGAACTTGGGTTCTCTGCAAGAGTTCAACCTTTGAGCCATCTCTCCAGCCCTCATCTTTCTCAGTTTCTAAATGTCTTCTAACCATCTTCTTTGCCTAAGCGGCACATACAGACTCTTAGTTTACTTAGAAATATGCTGCATATAAAGTCTACAGTTGTTTATGACTCAATAAACATCTCTTGAAATCTTGAATGCATAGCAATCTGAGATCTAAATTCTACTTTATCAACTACCCCAAAACCCATCCTCCAAATGATCACCAGAAAGAGAAGCTGTGCCTTCCCCAGCGTAAGTAACTGTTCCATCCCCCACCCGGTAGGGAAACTCCTAAAGCCAGAAGGTCAACAATTCAAAATAGCTTCAGGACGTCCCTGAAACTAACCAAATTCATAAGGCCCTCTCCCTGCCAGAGTAAACAACACAGGTTGCTGAGAACCACTTTCACAAAAGTCAGTCTGCAAATAAGACCAACTAAGTCACTTGGAAAGGACATCCTCCAAGCTGCTGAGCTGCGCACAGTGTGCTCCAGGTTCCAGCCTTTGTGCACGGTCACATATTAAGGGGTGGGCTTTGGTGATGCAGCTGTTTGTGAGTCCTTTCTGCTTCTGTAAGTGACCCCTTGCACATATTCCTATAAGTAACCACAGTAAACCTCTTGGTTCACCAAAGTGGGCTCCCTATCTAAGGTGAGTAAACATGTTTGTGTGTCCCTAGAAAAGGTATTTGTCACACAACAGCACCTGCCACAGAAGCATGAAGTCCTAAGTAATGAACCCCAGATATTAGGTAAATGCCAGGTAGACACTATGGCCTTTCTGTAACTTCAGCCTCAGATGGTGGAGACCGAGGATCTCCAGAGCATGACTAGCCATATTGGTGAGATCTGGGTTTTATCAAGAGGTTCAGTCTCACTGAATATGGACAAAGTGTCACCACACGAACCTCCAGCCTTCACATGTATAAGCAACCAGGTACACATGTACCCACACACGTGTGCACATATACCCACATGTACCCACACACATGTGCCCACATGAAACTCCTTCACTAACATGCATGCACATATACATGCAACACACACATGAAAATGGAAAAATAATATTCATCAGTGACAGCATCAGAAACCACATTTTCTCTCATTTCCACCTCTCACGGGGCCTTCGTTCTCTTCCTGGCCTCCACACCATGTCTCCGTTCTGTTTCCACAGTGGAGTGATCTCCTCACTGTAGCCTTGCCAGCTTCCCAGAGTGCTCTGCTTTCCCAGGCATTGAGGCACAGCTCAGTCCCCGCTCAGACAAGTTTCCCCGACTCGTCAGTCCCACAGCACTTCTGTTGTTTCCAGTTCTCTGCTGTTGTTGGTTATTGTCACTCTGTGTCCAGTGGCTGACTCCAGCCTCCCAAGAGCAGCACTGCTGTCCCTTCCTGGCACATAGTGTGCACTTATGAGAGGTAGGATGGGCGGGAAACCTCATTGCACAACACCAGTGCACTTGGGATTCGTGTTCACACCTGGCTACTTGTGGGATTTACCTATTCACTAAACCTGAGACCACAGTTCTGAACTAGGCTACTACAACAGATTTATTCATGTTTTTCATTTTCATGTACATTGGTGTTTTGCCCACGTGTATGTCCGTGTGAAGGCATTGGATCTCCTAGAACAGGAGTAGCAGACAGCTGTGAGCTGCCATGTGGGTGCTGGGAATTGAACCTGGGTCCACTGGAAGAGCAGTCAGTGCTCTTAACCACTGAGCCATCTCTCAAGCCCCAACAGATTCATTCTTACTGCACACTTGGATGCACTGAAAAATTTGAACTTGCTAGGAAGTTCTGTGCAGACATGAGGGATCAGGGTTCATACTCACAGAATTCATATAAATGAGGAAGAATTTTGATCCCTGGCACTCTGGGTGGAAGATGTAGCAGTTACCTGTAATTGGGGCACTTGGGAGGTGGACACAGAGAATCTTCTGGCAAGTTGCACTAGTGGGAACTGGTAAGCTCTAGCTTCAGTAAAAGACATTGCCTCAATAAATAAAGTGTAGAGCAACTGAGGAAGGCAATGTTTACTTTGGGTCTCCTTATGGAGGCTCACATCTGTGCATACATAGATTCATATGTGTCTGTGTATCACTAAGGATGTAGCTTAGTTTGTGGAGTGTTTGCCTAGCACACATGAAAACTCTGGGTTCGACACTTACTACCACCTAAAACCCAGTGTGGGAGCATCCAAGTTCAAGGTCAACCCCTGTGCAAGAACAACCCAGACCAATAATAAAATAATAATAGTAGTAGTAGTAGTAGAAGTAAGGTGGGGGGATCTGTTGTCAATTTTCAAAGAAAAGTAAGCCAGTTAAAAGCAAACAGTATGGAAACACTCGTCTGACAGGCTGAGGTGGGAAGACTGAAAGTTTGAAGTCAACCTGACTTTGTATACAAAAAGAAGAAAAAGTACTGCTTTTTGCCTTTCCAGAGTTGGTTATGGGGCATCCAGGGAAAGAATGGAGGTGCTCATTTTGCAGGCAAGGACGCTAGGGCCTGGAGAGATTTCTCAGGTAGGAGCTTTTGCAGTTACTGTTACAAACAGCTCACCTGCAGCAGGCTAGCGACAGCCCCTCCTCCTAGAAGCACTCAGGATTAGGTCACACCCCAGATCTCGCGAGATCTGAGATGCGGAAAAAATGGCGCCGACGTGATCGAGACCCCGCGTCGCCGAGGAAGTCGCCGATGCTGGAGCCGGAGCCACCGAAGGCACCCGAACCAGAGGTCGAGCTGAGGGGAGGATGGTGAGCGTGGCATCCGGCACGCGGGCACGGAGGAGCAGCGGGAACTGACAGGGAGCGGTCCTGCGTGCACCCCCAATCAACCCCGCCCCTATATCCAGGTCCCCGCCCGCCGCTGTCACTTAGCGGGCGGTCTGCCCCGCCACGCCCACTCTGCTCGAGATCGGCCCCTAAACTTCACACATCCTGGCCCTGAGCATTTCCTAGGTCGCCTGCACGGCCCTAGCTCGGCCAGCAATGTAGGCCCTGCAGCATTTTCCAGGTTGCTCCCAGGCCGGACCCTCGCCCACTTTCCTAGGCCACGCCTCCGCCCCATGGTGCCTTTCTCCTGGCAGAGTTGCAGAAGGGATGTTAACGATGCTCTTTTATGCATAATCCCTGATATATACCTTCTTCTGCAACTGAAATTAGGAGACCGTAGCTCAGACTGCCCTCACCTCCCATAACTCATCTTGCTGGTGACTCAGAAAGTGGAATGGCTGGGTAATATCTGTTGGGGCTGAGAGGGAGTTAGAAACCCTGAGTCTTGTGGGCCTTAGGAATGGAAAGACTTCCCTCTGTCCTAGGCAGACTCTGATCCCAGCCTTATTCTAGCCACTTCTTGCTCCAGGAGGAACCGTCCAAGCCCAGCCCGGACATGCTAGCCACTGCAGAGTCCAGCTCCAGTGAGCACGACAAGGAGGTGGCGTCTCCAGATGTGGTAGCTACAGCCACGTTCTCCTCCGTGGAGGAGCCAGGCCCTAACCCGACACCCATACCACCAGTGTGGGACCGTGGAGGACCTCCGCAGCAGGTTGCCTCTGCAGCCCCAGACACTTGCCAGCCGGGCTCAACCAGCACAGGTGTGGGGACCAATGAGGAGCTGAGGTTGCCCAGACGACGTCCACCCCCAGGTGATCTGTGATGGGGCCTTCATAGGTCCTTCGGTAGGACTGAGATAGTGCAGGATCAGGAATTACCTGGTATCCCATCTAGGAGGATTCCTTACCATTTACTGAGCATCAAGGCTCTGTCAGGTGTAACATTCAAACCTATCCAGCCTTTCCAGGCAATTTATTCTAGTAGTGGGGGGAGGGGGACTTGTTCAAGGCTTTGAGAATGGGGGGTCAGTAAGGAAAAATTGATGACACCCATTTATTCTGTAGGAAAACAGATACCCTGCTCTAGCCCTGGCTGCTGCCTCAGTTTCCCCAGTATTCGTGATCTGGCACAGCATCTCCGTACCCACTGCCCGCCCACACAATCACTGGAAGGTAAGAGAGGATCGGTGATAGTGAGGCAGGTTAGGGTGGAAGACACAGAGACCTCCCCTCACCAGGGTCAGTCTTAACCACCCCACGCCACACCTGCCCTTCATCCCTACCAGGCAAACTCTTCCGATGCTCAGCCGTGAGCTGCACCGAGAGTTTCCCCAGCATGCAGGAGCTGGTGGCCCACGGCAAGCTGCATTACAAGCCCAATCGCTACTTCAAGTGAGACCTTGACCTTCCCCCCTCTGCTGATCCCAGATCTTTAGCCGTTTCTAGTCTGTGTGGAGGAGTAGGGGGCGGGTTGGGACACGAATGTAGTCTGGGAAACCAACCCCAGCAGTGCGTGGAGGATGGATGTGAATGAGGGTACGTCGCTCTGACTGAAGGATCAGCTGGAGTGGCAAGGTATACATGCTGTGGTTCTGTCCGGTTCCATCTCACTTCTTATATGGAAAACTGGCTGCCCAAGGAAAGTCAGAGCTTGAGGCTCTGAGCTGGAGAGGTCCGGAAGGATCAAGACTTCCATAAGGGAAGGCTTGTAGAGCAAGCTCCTTCACTTGGGCACAGAGTCACAGAGATTTCAACCTAGATACCCTTCCCACATCCTGGTCCCTGGGTAGCAATGGCTAGGCCCCTTCCTATTGTTGCCCAGGAGACAGTTCAGCCCTGTGTCTACCACCAGGTGTGAGAATTGCCTCCTGCGCTTCCGCACTCACCGCTCCCTCTTCAAGCATCTGCATGTTTGTGCAGAGCATGCTCAGAGCCCAGTCCCACCACCACCCCCTGCCCTGGACAAAGAGCCACCCGTGCCCGAGCGCCCCGCAGACTCCGACCCTTCATCGACTCTGAGCCTGCCATTTCCACTACTTGAGCCTTTCACCTCTGCCCCCACTGGGCCCTTCCTTCCCTACTTGAACCCTGCGCCCTTTGGACTGAGTCCCCCACGACTGCGCCCTTTCCTGGCTGCTGCTCCAGGACCTCCAGCCTCCAGCACTGCCATCTGGAAAAAGAGTCAAGGTGAGTGTGGGAACCAGTTGCCTGCAAAGCTGGTTGGGCCCACCTTTATTCTGAACTTTATCTACCTCTTTCCTGCAGGTGCTGCCGGAAGTCCCAGAAGACCTCAGGGCGGCTCCGATGCGCCCTCAGGTGCGTGCAGGTGACGACCAGGGCAGGGTGGAGGGGCCTTCATTCCTGTGCCCTGCGCTGGCCCTTGGCCCTGTGAATGCTCGAAAGCAGCCGTGCCTGTCCTTTGAAATACATGATTTTTACCTTTAAAATGCCTGGCACCTATACCTTCATCTGCGTCGGCGTTGTGTAAAAACTTGCGCCTTATCCATATCTGAGTGGTCCTCTCCTGCAGAGGTCCAGGGATGGGAGCCAAACTTGGTGCCTTCAGTAATTGGCAGTCAAGCCCAGGAGAAAGGACCCAACTCCCTGGACCCTGGAAGCTGAGGGGGATGAACGTAGGGAAAAGTGTAATTTGCCCTGGCCGACATCCACCATCCCTGTGGAAAGGTCCTCTGGGGTGGAACCCGGGCCTGACCACGGCCTGCCTGCCTGCAGGGTACGTGGCCCCCAGTCGCATCGTGTGGGAACACACGCGTGGCCGCTACTCGTGCATGCAATGTGACTTCTCCACGGCCTCACGGCCCACCATGACACTACACCTTCAGGACCACTGCCCCAGCACCCCCACAGACCTGGCGCCTGAGTCCCTTCGTGCTGACACCCGGGTGGGTAAGGCTGAGGAATGCTTGAGCATGGAGCCCGAGGCAAGAGGTGAGGCCCAGGCTCAGCTGCCGCCTCCTCAGCTCCACACAGAGCCAATCCCATTTGCTCCTGTGGTGTCACAACTGTCAGAGGGGGAGCTTCCCGTTTTCTCACAGTTCTGAACCAGCTGTGTTGGGCTGGGTGGGAGAGCCTGCAGAGATTTTTGTAATTTGAGAGGGGGGGACAATAAAGGAGGCAAGATGAGCCAGCCTGTGCTGTGTCTTAGGTCCCTTGCCCCTCAGATAAGATTTGTTTTTATTTATTGTGTGTGTATGTGTGTAAACATGGGTGCAATGCCCAGGGAGATTAGAAAAGGATGTGAGGTCCCCAGCACTTGTGGGTGCTGGAAACCAAACTTGAGTCTCCTGCAAGAGCAGAATGAGGGTGAACTCTTCTCCTGCCCTCCCCTCAAATAAGCAGTAGGCTGCCACCTACTGGGTCCAGGGTGCTAACACACCATGGGGGAGACTTAGAATTGGCTTCACAGAACCTGACCCCTCAGTACTTTTGTTACTGTCTACCTGGCACCTCAGCCCTGGAACCCAGGTCTCCAGCTCAGTGCAACACTAGTCAGCTATAGGTAGGGGCAGACAGTGCCCACCATTCTGTTCCACAACTTCCAGAAACCAGATAAGATGGAATTTTCAGTTGTTTTCCTTCATTTAAAAAACAAAAAACAAGCAAGCAGAGACAGGCAGATCTCTGAGTTTATACAGGGCTAGTTCATCGAAAGCCATCTTGAAAAATAAAACATGGGACCGGTAAGATGCTCATCATGTTCAAGTGCTTGCACAAGCAACCCTGAGAACGTCAGTGTGAACTGAGAACCATCAGTGAGGTGGGAAGGAAAATCAACTCTAAAGTTGCCCTCCTAAAGCCTGGTGGCCACACCTTTAATCCCAGCATTTGGCTAGATATAAGTGACAAGTTCCAGCCAAGCTACACAGTAAAACAGAAGAGGGGAAAAAGAACTCCAAGGCATGGTGGTACATTCATGCGCTTAGGAAGCAGAGATGGGAGGATTGCTTTTCTTTTTTTTAAGTTCAAGGCCAACCTGGGCTACATAGCAAGACCAAAAAAAAAAAATTGTGTTTTCTTTTTTTAAATATCAAGAATTAGGAAGGCTTTGTGGAAAGCTAGACGTGAGTAAGCTCTGAGCTATCATATATTAGAGCCTCCTGATTCTGAGACCAAGGGGTTCGCAGGAGTAAAAAGCCTTGGTGGCTGTGGTTGAGGCAGGCAGAGCTGGATGGAGAACTGAACTTACTTTAAAAGATTTATTTATTTATATTATATGCAGTGTTCTGACTGCATATATGCCTGATCTTATTATAGATGGCTGTGAGCCACCATGTGGTCACTGGGAATTCAACTCAGGACCTCTTGTAAGAGCCTGTGCTCTTAACCTCTGAGGCATCTCTCCAGCTCAAAAAGATTTTTTTTGTTTTGTTGAGACAGGGTTTCACTGTAGTTTTAGAGCCTGTCCTGGAACTAGCTCTTGTAGACCAGGCTGGCCTCAAACTCGCAGAGATCTGCCTGCCTCTGCCTCCCGAGTGCTGGGATTAAAGGCGTGTGCACCACCGCCCGGCTGGAGAGCTGAACTTCATCTTCATCTGCAGACCCTCTTCAGGTGCTGGCGTCTGCCCCATTCCCAGCTCTAGAGAGTTGGAGGGTCCTGTCTAAGAATGTACCAAGGATGGAGATGTAGCTCAGTAAGTGCTTGCCTAGCCTGCACAAAGCTATGGGTTCTATCCCTAGCACCAACACCAGGAGTGCTGATGGAGGCATTCATTTCAGACCTGAGTGGGGAGTAGAGTCTGGAGGGTCAGAAATTCAAGGTCATCCCAGCTATTATGGAACACACACGCACACGCACACACACACGCACACACGCACACACGCACGCACACACACACACGCACACACACACACGCCAGACAGGTCATGCCTCTTGTCTAGCTCCAGCCATCAGAGGACCCGTGAAAGCAGTCTTTCACCAGCCCTGCTCGGGGGACCTCCTACTACCTGGATAGAGACTCCTGTTTGGGGCTGGAGAGATGTTATACTAGGTACAACCAAGATCTGAGTTCAGGTTCCCAGCACCCACTTTAAAACTGGGCATGTGGCAGGGGGTGAAGGGGCAGAGAGAGCCAGGTCCTGGGGGGCCTTAGTTGCCAGGCAGTCTAGCTGAAAAATTGAGTTAACGGTTCTGTTGAAAGACCTTGTTTCAAAAGAAAGTGACTGAGGAAGGCATCCTATGTTGATCTCCACATGTGCTGGCTTCGTTATGTGTACTCCCCCACAGACAATACACGCGAACACAGATCCTGTTCTAGCAGCCCAAAGGAATTCTCAAATCTCCTCATATTCCTCTATGGCCATAACTCCTCACAACTGCTGCTTCTGGGAAACATAAGAATCTGGAGAAGAAAAACTGAAAGACCTCCTTGGTCCCACCCCAGCTTGTCCCACTTACTATTCCCTTGTATGCTAACTCTGATCAGAATTATCCTCTATCACCTCCTTTCCTGATGTCTGCAGCCAGGACACAGTCACCAGATGAGTTGGGTACTCCAGGCCCTACATCACTGTCACAGTCCTGCCTTCTCTACCCAACTTCACTGTTTGTAGGCTCTAGAGAATGAAATACAACAGCCATATTTTTGGTTTTGAATAAGTGAATTTATTAAGCCAAAGTAAAAGAATAAATAGCAAGTGATTAGTGGGACGTGGAGAGACAGGCGGGTACCTGGGACCTCCTAGCAGCCAGGCTAGCCAAAGAGTGAGCTTCAGGTTTTGTGAGAGACCTCGTCTCAAAAACTAGGTTGGAGAATAAAGGAAGACACCTGATGGCAACCTTTGGCCTCTGCAAACATAAGCACAGATTCATACACACACACACACAATAAAGTGGATGACATAATGCTCGCACTTTGGAGAGACTACGAGATTTGGGGATGTCTGCTCAGTGATTCTTGTCCCAGGAACTGAGTACTGAGGACAGATACCAGGAAACTATAGAACTTCCACCACACCCCATTCACTAGCCTATTATCCTCCCTGCTTTTCACATACCTAACCTTTGTTCTTCTGAGAAGCTTTGCTGAAACACCCTCGCCTCCTCCCCACCCGACCCCCATAACTCCCATAATTCCCAACCTCAAGCCGGGACCCTACAGAGTATTCTGCCTGAGCAAGTGCTCAGAGGCGGAGGTTGACTTGAACAGACTGAGCAAACTCCTGGAGACTTGTCTGCAGGGCAAGGTGGCGCGAGCTACTGCTAGGCAGTAGCCACAGTTTTGTCACCTGAGTGATACCAGATATCATTACCCTGGCTGAAAGAGGTGGAAAGTGGCCATGGTCCTGAATTCCAGCTCTCATATTTCAGCAACCTGGGCTGCAGCCTCTCTTTCAAAGAACTCTTGACTGCTCCAGACACACCGTGATCATTTCTTTGGCCTTCAATCATTTCAGGCGTCTGGCTCCATACTTTAGTTTGAGCCACCTGGTCACGGTCATGCAGGCCACACAGATTGGGGAGACCCTTGGCGGCCATGCTGGGAGCCCACAGATCACCTTGCATGCATCCTTGCTCAGTCCCCCAGGCTCCAGAGTGGACAGTCTGGGGGATCACCAGCAGTCATTTAGGCCTTTTACTTGTGCTGGCTTTGATTGCCTACGTGTGTTTCTCGGTCAGTACATGTGTGTTGTGTGTGCGCATGTTGTGCATCACACATAGGACAGCTGTTGTGTGTGCGCATGTTGTGTGTCACACATAGGACAGCTGTTGTGTGTGCGCATGTTGTGTGTCACACATAGGACAGCTGTTGTGTGTGCGCATGTTGTGTATCACACAGAGGACAGCTGTTGTGTGTGCGCATGTTGTGTATCACACATAGGACAGCTGTTGTGTGTGCGCATGTTGTGTGTCACACATAGGACAGCTGTTGTGTGTGCGCATGTTGTGTATCACACAGAGGACAGCTGTTGTGTGTGCGCATGTTGTGTATCACACATAGGATAGCTGTTGAAGCTGCTTCTTCACCGCCACCTCATGTGGGCTCCAGGAATCGAACTTGGGTCATCTGGCTTATATAACAAGTGTCTTTACCACCACCATCCAAGCCATCTCACTGGCCCATTCTTCACTCAATTAGCAAACCTGAATTGAATCTGTAATCCACCTGCCTCATCCTCCCTAGTAGCTGGGATTATAGGCATGACTTCTTTCATATCCCTACAGACTCCACTCACCATGATTCTGGAAACTCAAAAACCCAGACTTGGTAATCCCTGTCCACCTGAGACTCCTGTAATAATCTCTGGGAACTATGGCCCAGTATGGAAATACAGAGGCATCAGAATCTGGATGCTTGTCCCCCTGCCTGAACAGTTTGGTCTATTCCCAAGAGTTAAACATGTTCTTGCTACCCCACCGGTCTCATACCACGCAATAGCAGACTTGTCACCTAAGCAAAAACATTTTGTTTTTAAGACCAGGTTTCACTGTGTCTCTTGCTGGATTGGTACTATGTAAACCATGATGACCTCAAACTATGGGATTTTCTGATCCTCCTGTCTTCAACTCCCAAGTGCTGGTTTTTGTTTGAGACAGGGTCTATGTGGCCCTGGCTGTCCTGGAACTAGCTCTGTGGATCAGGCTGGCCTCAAACTCATAGAGATTCACCTGCCTCTGCCTCTTGAGTGCTGGGATTAAAGGCGTGTGCCACTCAAGTGCTGTTTTATGTGATTTTGTAACTCAAACCCAAGGCTTTGTGCATGTTATACAAGTAGCTATCAACAGAGCTAAAACCTCAGATTTACTGAACAGATTTTGCTTCAGCGGGGTCTCAACTTTTTTGTTTCTTTTTTGAGACAGAGTCTCACTATGTAACCCTGGCTGGCCTTGAACTCACAGAGCAGAGATCTGTCTGCCTCTGCCCAAGTGCTGGGGTAAAGGTCACACTATGCGCTACTGACAAGGTTTCAACTTTGTAGCCTGAGGCTGGACATGCACTTAAGATCCTTTTGCCTTCAGTCTCCAAAGTACTGAGATTACAGACGTGTGCCACTATACCTGACTAGAAAATGCACTTTTGGGAGGAAGTTTCTTTCATTTTTTGAATCAGGGTCTCACTATACAACTTGACCTGCCTAGAACTCACTGGGTAGATTAGGCTGGCCTTAGATTTGTACGGAACCCCAACCTCTGCTCCAGGGGCTTAGAACATGTGCTTTGTATCAGAGTGACTCCAATGACATCAACACACTTACACTCACCTGTGTCCTGAAACCACCCTGCCAGGGTCCAAATAATCCTCTTGTTCAGACCACATCCCAGACAGGTGAGCCATAGTCTCTGGAAGAGATCCTTCTGTTAACAGCTCAAGAAACTGTTTCCAAACTGAGAATCATATCTCTCCTGAGTGTTTTGTTCCTGTGGACTGAATCTGGCCATCAGGACTCCCCTTTACCTGCATCTACCTTGGTCCTTCTTTGGGCTCTCAAGGGCCGTTTCCATTTTCTTGCAACCCAGTCTTCTGGTTTCTTCCCCCTCTACTTCCTTTAACCACTGGGAACTTGATGTGTCCTTAAAGACCCCTGCCTCCCCAGGGGCAATGATATTCCCTCACCTCAGTGGCAAATCTTTAACATTATCATCAATGGCAATGCTTAAACTTGCATGGGCGGCCAGTTTATGGCCGTTCTCCAGTTGTCCCTATCCTGGCAGTCTTAGATGCCTGGTTATTGTCATACCCAAGGTTCCACAGTCTTCCTTTACGTGGTCTATCCAGCGGTTTTGTTTTTGTTTTGTTTTACTTTCTCTTTGTCTTATAATGTGCACTCCTCCAACAGCGCTATCCTTGAGTATCTGCTGCCATTCATTCTTATACCCCACCCTATCCCAATCTCTCCCAGTTGAGCCTTATGCTGGGTACCCAGGCCTGGCTGCAGGGGCATTTGTTACCTGAATAGGGAAGTCCTGTTGAGAGTACATATGTTGAAACAAGGAAGGTAGATGAAGCAACACAGGACGACAGATATGTCCTCACCATTGCACCAGCCATATCCTAGCTCTAATTCTTTTCAGAGACTTCCTAAGCCCCAGAGCAAACCGTAACATCCCCACTCGGGTACTCTGTCCCTGTGGCTGTCCTGAGTTTGGGCTTGGCCTGCTTCTTTGGAGACCCCAAAGTGTTAAGAGTAAAGGGGACAATAGGGAATCAAGAGGCTAGTGACGGCTAGTAACTGTGTGCATTAGAGATGTGCTTAGGTATGTTGACCTGAGCTTGGGGACAATAGTAGGCAGGCAGGAACAAGGAGGGGACAGACGGGCCATCTCCGCCTCCTTCCTCCTCTGCCCTCCCCACCCCAACAGCCACTACTTGATGTGTCAGCCAGTGGAGCAGAAACCACAGATACTTCCTCAAAGCAGCAGCCTAAACTCAGAGCCCACTCACCCCCTGAAGCCACATCACCCCCTGAAGCTATGGTGAGTGAGTCCCCAAGCCCCTAGTGGAAGTCCATTCCGGACAGAAACAAGGGGCACAAGCAAAAACTGAGAAACTGGTAAATAGGCCCCATGGGTAGCTTGGCAGAATAGAGCTGGCAAGAGTGTTGCGACGGAATGCTGCAGACAAAGGTAGAGAACAGCCAAGGCATAGCTTGAGCTCTTGTGGACCAGGCTTGGATCTGTGATTGCAGGCGGGGCAGGCTGTCTGCCTGGAATGCCATCTCCTCACCCCAGGTCAGCATCTGGGATGAGAACAGAGGCTTCTTGTGGGGTCAATAACTGGGTCATGCGCCTCCTGCCCCAGCCTCCCTCTCCACCACCACCCTGCTCCCAGCCAGTCATCCAAGCTATGCTCTGCTAACCTTCCGTATCTCTATCTAGAGTTGTTGCCTTAACTCAACAAAGAAATGTCTGACTCTAGGAAAGAACTGCTTCCTTCCCAGAGGTGTTTCGGAATCCCTCCATCTCAGATAGGCTCCCACAATTCTGCCCTCCCTGTCCTAGATGAAGGCAGGCTGAGAGGCCCCTCAGAGCAGGTACTGCCTTGTTATCCACTTGTACCTGTAACCTATGGCATATGGCCAGCTCTGAGAGCACCAGAATGTTCTGAACCTACCATACAGTACATGTGCTCATGTGGAGAGTCTGCGTGCTGGTTGTGTGTGTTGTGAGCCTTCCTGTGTATACCCACATCTTAGACTGAATGTATGTCTGCCTGTCTTTGTAGTTCTGCTTAGACTTTCATTTCTGTAAATATTTACTGAGTACCTACTATGTGCCAGGCACTGGGAAGTCACTGATGATCTAGATGTATGTGAAGGTTGGGTCTTCCTTGATGACTTCATTTTCATGACAGGGTCTCTAACTGTAGCCTGCTGACTTAGCTAGCCTGGCTAGCCAGCAAGCCCTAGAGGATCCTCTCTCAAGGCCTCTCCAAGTGCTGCTCCTGGCTTTTTTTAATGGATGGATACTGAGGATAGAACTCAGGTAGTCAGACTTTCATGACAAATACTTTGCCTACTGAACAATCTTTTTATCTTCCCAACTAGAACTTTAACAGTTTAGTCAAACTGGGTGTGGTGCACACACCTTAATCCCAGCATGTGGGAGGTGGAGGCAGGAGGATAAGGAGCTTATTCTCAGCTACATAGCAAGTGTGAGGCCAGCCTGGGATATACGAGACCCTGCTTCAATAAACAAACAAGACAAAAACGCTAGTCAGTGATGTGGTGTGGCTCAATGTCACAGAGCTTGCTTAGCAAAGTACTGGGCTCCATCCCCAACACTAGAAAAATACAAAACCCCAAAACAACCTGGTATAAAGACATTACAGCAGAACTAATATAAAAAATTTGATAGGTGATGGGAGATATAAAGAGAACAGTTAGGAAGGGCAGTGAAGGTGGACAACTGGGCAGGGGAAATTAATTTAAAATAGGGTTGTCTCCTTAAGAAGTATTGTCGCAAAGACATGGAGGAAGAAGAGGACAGACCCGTGTATTGAGATGTGTGCATTACAAACATGACAGAAGCTATGAGAAAGTTTTTGCTTTCCCTGGAGAAATGAAAACTGAGAGGTTGGGAACGGAGAGATTCAGCAGGCCTCCTTTAGAGCCCATTACAGTGTTCAGGGCTATGGGGATAGCTCCTCCAGCTGGGGTGATAGTGAGAAGTGGTTGGATTCCGGATGTATTTTGAAATCAGAACAAAACAGGCTGGGGAGAACCTGGTGGTCAGGCAGGGGGCAAAAGTTTAAGGTATTGGGAAGCACCATGTGGGGGCCATGGGCTAGTAGAGAGGCATCAGGAGCTAGGTCCTGTTAGAGATGAGGTTAGACCCAGCTTAGGCGGAGGAGTCAGGGGTGTGTGGCTTCCAGGAACCTGAGGAATAGTTCTTACCCAAAAAGAGAAGCTGGCTGAGGTAGAGCTGAGGTTGAGGAAGAAGCAGTGGTAGAATGGGAGCCAAAGGGAAAGGGAGGGTGATGGGTTTGTATGTCTTTGACCAACTCTATCTGTAAGTACCTAGTTGTTTCTCCATCTGCTTTCTTGTATGAGACTCTTCCTGAATAATCTGTCTTCTTAGGGAAGCAATCAGGACTTCCGAAACCTCCAAGCTAAGTTCCAGGCCTCTCAAGAGCCTGGAGAACCATCCAGAAAACCCATAAAGCCTGAGTTCAACAAACTCCTGAAGAAGTTTCCACAGACTGAGTTAAGTGAGCAGCCCAAGAAGGCCTCACAGTCTGAGCTCAGTACAGTGTCCTTGAAACCCCTGCAGCTGCAGTTTGCTGACATCCCCAGGACCTCACAGTCAGTTCTCAGAACGTCACCGCAGCCTGAGTTCACTGAGCAGCCCAAGAAGCCTCTACAGTCTGAGCTCAGAGATCTCCCAAGGAAGCCTCCACATCCAGAGTTCACTGGTCTCAAGAAGCCCTCACAGGCTGAGTTCACAGATTCCAAGAAGCCCCCACAGCCCCAGTTTGCCAGCCTCCCTAAGCCCTCACAGCCTGAGTTCACTAATCTCCCCAAGAAGCTTCCCAAACTCGAGTTTGGTGAACTCACCAAGAAGTCTCCACAGCTTGAGGCATCCCAGGAGCCTAGTATACCTACCCAGAAGCCCCTGAAATCTGAGCTCAGCAATCCTGCCAGACCCCCAGTAGAGCTCAAACCTACCACATTTCCCAAGAAGTTCTGGAAGCCCGAGTCCAGTGAGGCCCCTCTGAAGTCCTTGTCATTTGAGTCCAGTACTTTTCCCAAGAAGCCACTGCAGCCTCAGGCTGCTGGTTCCTCTAGGACGTCCCTGACACAGGTAGAGTCCAGCGAAGTTCCTCAGACATCCAAGCCTGGGTCCAGTGAGTTTTACCCCCACTCGCCAGAGCCTGATGTCAGTACCTTTCCCAAGAAGTCCCTGCAGTCTGAGCTCAGTGAGAATTTCAAGAAATCTCCATCTCTTCAGGCCACTGGTTACACAAAGTCTCCACAGCAGCCCATGTCCTATGAGGTCCCCCAGACACCCTCTTGGAAGCCTGAGTCATGTAATCCCCCATCTCACTCCCTGCAGCCGGACTTCCAGGCACTGCCCAAGAAGCATCCACAGCTCCAGCTAAGTGACCTTACCAGGACATCCTCGGAGCCCGAAGTCTGCAAATTTCCCAAGAAGCCTCAGCAGCCAGCCCCCAAAGTGCTTTCTAAGAAGCCCTCGCAGCGGGAACTGGGTCATCTCCCTAGAACATCCTCAGAGCCTGAGTTCAGTTCACTCCCCAAGAAGTTTCTGCAGCCTCAACATGGCAAGTTCTTCCAGCCTGACTTTCCCAAGGGTCTGCCCAGAAAGCCCAAACTTCCTGGTTCAGTATCTGAGTGCTCCCTGGCCTCTGCCTTTGAGGGTTTCAGCCCCCAGTTCCCCCTCAGCCCTGGGTATGGAGTCTCTCGGACACCCAATTGGAGATCAGAAGACTTCCAAGTCCAGCACCCGCCCCAGCGAAGGCCTTTGCCTTCAGCCAGCAGCCTGGGATCTCCTCCAGCCAAGCCCCCATTACCACCTGTCCCCATCAATATCCAAAGCTTCCGGAGAGCCTCAGCAACAGCCACAGGTGAGTTAGAGTAGGTGGTTCAGACAGAGGAGGGGGAAAATATCTGGGTAGGGCCACTTCCTTCCCGTCCTCTCTTCCACAGCTGTACTGAAGACTGGCTCTTCTGGGACCCACTTCCCAGCCCAACCTCAACAGATCCTGCAGTGAGTGTTGGGAGAAAGGGGCCAGGCATGGGTGTAAGGCTAAAGGAGGCCCTCACCTCACGTATCCTTGCAGGAACCCGGACGAGATCTATGAGCTGTATGATGCTGTGGAAGCCACAAGTGACTCTAGTCTCAGCCCCAGAGGCAGAGGTTTGTAGGTGGTCTAGGTGGTTGGCTTGGGTACCCATGAAATATTAGTTACAAAGGCATGCTCGCATGATCCAAGTTTAAGAACACAGTGACCCAGACCAGACTGGATGCTGCTGGGCCAGATGGTAAGGAAGGGGAAGCCCAGAGGCACCCAAGAAGCCAAGCTTTCTGTAGGTAGAAGCATGGTCAAGTCAGGTGACAAGAGGCCTGGACAACAATGGAAGAATTACAGAAACCATAGTTGGCAAACCAGACAAGATGGTGTATCAGGCAGGGAATGAGTGGCATGCTCCTTTCATATACCCTAGCACTCGTGCAGAGGAGTCATGCAGGATCATGGATAAGGAAGGCATCAGGTTCCAAAGTTGGGCAAGGTTAATTACAATGTACACCTGTAACTCCAGCATTTAGGCAGCAGGATGATCTGCCTTGGCTACTCAGCAACCAAGACCAGCCTGGATGAGACCCTGCAAACAACCAAAGCAAATGCCACCCACCAGGTTCCTTGCAGTTCATCTCAAGAGAATGTACCAGCAAAATGTATACATGCAGCAGCAGGTTTTCCTTTATTCTAAGTCAGTCTGAGGGGCTCCACGATTGGTGTCTCTATGGCAACAGCATGGGGTTTTATGAACGAGCTTTGATGATTTGTAGCCAAGGGAGTTACCCCATTGCCAATAAGGATGTTCAAGGATCTGAGACTAGGCCTAGCCAGCTAAGCGCCCCCACCCACCAGCTATTCCATTTTACTAGCTTACTAGGGCTCCTAGGAGGGTCTTTTGGCCTTGGGATGCTGGAGGTCCTGATACAAAGCCAGATGCTTTCAAATTCTCCAGCCCTTGCTCCTTTCTGGGTCCTTTTTGTTTGCTTCTCCTGGTTCATCAAGAGAATGCCCATAGTGCTTCTGTGGAGGGGGAGCTCTATACTTGGGGGAGGGGTCACGGTTCAAGATCATGATCAAACATCAGACCCCTGAATTTCTCCTTTCAGTGCAATGTGTGAGCCTCCCTGTGGCGCAGAGCCTCTCAAAGTCCGTTCTGAGTATTTCAGAGTCATCTTTCTAGTACCAGAGTGGCCTGGGGACCACCTATTCTTTGGTTCCTTTGAAACATGGCAGCCCCCCCACATCTTTTGTCAATTGGGAACTCACAAGGAAGGCCAGGGTTCAGCCTTTCCAGGATTATATGTAGACCACCAGTGGCCTGCTCAGAACAAGCTGCAGGATGACCCAGAACTAGAGAGCCCAGTACTGTCACAGTCAAGTTTGCTTCTAGCTGTGAGACCACTCAAGGCTGAGGCAGATCATGAGAAAAAGCAGGTGCAGTACAGGTTGAGTAGGACCCAGATCTCTGCCTACAGAGTAGAAATCAAGCTTATCACTGACTTAGTATGACAGTCACCCCTCTGTGGGCTATAATCAGAAAGGATAGTTGGTCCAAAGTGACATTTGGGTCATCAACAAAATGGGACCTCTGATTCAGATCCTCACTAACCCCGATCTTGAAGAGGCTGTCACCCAAGCCTCCAGCCAACAGTTGGTCTTATTCTGGAAGCCTGTCCTACTGCTGGGAAGTGATACAAGTCAACCCTCTGGGAAACCCTACCATTCAGTCTCAGCGGCAGAAGGTTCAGGCTAAGAACTCCACCCCAGGGACGTGGTGGTGGTGTGTGCCTTTCCCGGCATTTGGGAGGCAAAGGCAGGTGGACCTGAGTTCAAGGCCAGCCTGGTCTACAGAGTGGATTCCAGAACAGTCAAGTCTACACAGAGAAACCCTGTCTTCAAAAGACCAACCAACCAACCAAAAAACTCCACCCTGGTTGCTCCTCCTTAGAGGCAAGCTATGGATGGCTACAATGTAATTATTTGTTTTTAGTTCTGAATCCAAAATTTTATCACAACTCCCAACATATTCTGGGAGGTAGAAGAAAAATGGCTCCCAAAGTCTACGACTTATGGGCTGATCATGGTGGCCACAGCTTTTGATACTAGCACTCAGGGAGACAGAGGCAGATAGATCTAGGACAGCCTAGTCTATATAGTTCGAGAACAAAAACCAAACACAAAGGCCTACAAATCCATCCCATCTCTACAATTTTAGACAGTTAGCCAACTTCTCAGTCTTTATTTTCCTCACCAAAACAAACCTTACCCACAAGGACTGATGAACCCTGAGAAAAGTACACAAGAAGAGTGGTCAATTCAGGGAAGCCCTGAGGATCCAGAGAGCAAACTCAACCCATCAAGTCACTAGGGTAGATAAAGAGCTAGGGACCTTTGTCCTGACTCTGTCCAATGCCCTCAGATGAAGTGCAGTCTACCCAGCAAGCCACCAGATGGCCTCAGCAGGACGCTGAGCTCAGGTACATGGGGCAAATGGGGTGATTTGGGCTGAGATCTGGGACTCTAATAGAGGATACTTCTTACTCGTAAGTACTCCAACGTCTGGGTCTTCTAGGAAGAATGCTACTCAGCTACAGCAGCTGCCATCCACAGACCCCAAGCTGCTGAAACAGATCAGGAAGGCAGAGAAAGCTGAGCGAGAGTTTAGAAAGAAGTTCAAGGTGAGAACACTGAGTGAGTCCTGGGATGACTGGTACCCAAGGCCCATGATTTACATCCAGGGTAAGAAACCAAGGTAACAGCAGATACAGAAAGTCTTAACATGTTAACATGATGTTCCTTAAGTTTGAAGGTGAGATTGTGATTCAAACAAAGATGATGATTGACCCCAATGCCAAGACCCGGCGTGGGGGTGGCAAGCACCTGGGTATCCGGCGTGGAGAAATCCTGGAGGTGATCGAGTTTACTAACAAGGATGAGATGCTGTGCCGGGACCCCAAGGGCAAGTGTAAGTGTGTTTGGTTCACATCTAGGGAAAGGAGTGAGAGTGCTAAAGATGAGAATCCATTTTATCTGTTCTCCCCTGCAGATGGCTATGTACCCAGAACTGTACTGTTGCCCTTGTAAGTACTGGTCCTGCCTGGGTGGAATGGGGAACACCAAGGTTGGCTCCTATTGACAATACTGTGCTCTCTGCCAGGGAAACAGAAGTATACGATGATGTCAGCTTCTGGGGTATGTGCAGTGAATCCCACGGGGATACTTGTTATCATGCCTCTGTGGCACAGGATCACTTGAATTCATCCTTCTTTGCAGACCCTCTGGACAACCAACCATTTCCTCAGGGACAGTAAGGCAGACAGACAGGTGGGTTCCAGAACCACCAGCCCAGCCACTGCTCACCCAGGAGCCCTGGATCCCAGCCTGGCAAACAGATACCCAACATGCCCACATAAAACCCCTCTTTAAAACATCCTTGTTTGTTTCTTGTCCTCTTCTTACTGACTAGAACACACAGCAGAACACAGGCACATGCAAGGGACACCAAAGGTGAAACAAAGAAAAATCAAATGCCCACCCAATAGGAAAGGAGCTGCTGAAGATGCACCCATACATATCCTAGATGACCAGTAGCTGTATCCCAAAATTCCTTGTAGGCTTCAGGCATTTGTGTTGTCAAGTGAGTCTATAACAGCCCTTCACTGGTGGAACTCCTGCCTAACAAGACATCAGTATGAAGTATTTCCCAAATAGTGACATTCTTAGTGGTCTTGAACAAAAAGCCAAATTGAAGTGAGCTTCACTCAGTGTCTGGGACTCACAGAATAAAGCCACAGGATGATTTTCGGGATTGTTATTGTCACCCCAGGGAAGATCCACTAGTGTTCCTACTATAACTAGGGTCTGCTCTCCAAACAGTGGAGTCCACAGACAACAGCAATGAGTAAGATCCCTGGAGGTCACAGCTCCCAGGAAGGAAGAAGTACAAGCTGCCCCAGTCTCGCAGAACTCAGATGGCCACCTCTACAACAGATACACACACAAAAAAAGGAGGCCACTTTCAGGAACTGGTATTTATTATCAAAGTCATATTTGATGTCAACAAGATGCCACAACTACAAAAAAAATTGTGCACATTGCAATCTCAATGCAAACAGTCAAATGGAACCCCAATCATTAAAATATTAATTCAGATCACCCCAAAAAGCAACTGAATTTTTTAAACATCTTTATACATCCAGCCAACAAATTAAAATGGTTAACAAGAAAAAATACAAATTCAGAGGTCTGGTATTGATGTTTAAAAAAGGCAACTGCTTAAGCATTTCTATCGATTCGAACATCAATCTCTCGGCCACTCAGCTTCATGCCATTCATCATCCGGCAGGCTCTCTCAGCCACCTCTGGAGATTCAAACTTAACCACACCGCACCCCTTGGACTTTCCGTTCTCCATCTTGATGTCGGCGTACAGCACGTGGCCTGGCACAGGGAGGGAAGAAGAGACCACACGCATCAGGCAAACCCAGAGCTCAGCCTCAGTCTGGGCTCCACTCAGTCCAGATCACCTGTTGGATTTCGGTGACAGAGTCAAAAAGGAGAGAGGCCCTTGCGCATGAAGCGAATGCTCAGAACACCACGTATGGCGCCAGCAACTACAGCCCTCTCCACTCTATTGCCATTGTTCTCCAAGCAGGACAACAGCCTAAGCTGCTGTGAAGAACTTGCCAAGCAGCTTCAAATGTTCACCTTTCTGCTCCAGCAAGTTACACGGAGAGGGGCCTATGTGGAGTCAACTTTTGTTTAGAATTCTAGAGGCTTGATTGTTGAATACTACTATCTGGTCACAAGGCCACTGCCAATATAATACTTCTACACTGCCCTAATGTAAGCCAGGTACACCTAGTGAGTAGCTTACACATATCCATTCATAGACATATTAAGCACCCAGGTTATTAAGTACCCAGGTATGTGTCAAGCACAAAAGAAATGGGTCTATAATAGAGCAGAAGTCAAAGACACATTAGTGCTGTTAGGGCCCATAATTCTTGTGCTAATAATAATAATGGCTTGGGAGAGATGACACTCCAGTGGCTACTCATGATAAAGTTGTGAAAGATATTAACAAGCAATTCATCAGAAAACATGCCTGCCAAAGCAGGACACAATGGTACACATCTGCAACCCAGCACTTGAGAGGTTAAAGCAAGATTTTGAGTTCTAGGCCAGACTGGAGCTACATGGCAAGACCCAGGCTCAAAAGAAGGGAATGACAAGACAGAACTAAAGGAGGGAAGACAGAAAGGAGAAGAGAAAGGCAGCTCACCTGGAATCCCAGCCCTTGGGAAGTGGAGGTAGGAGAATCAAGAGTTCAAAGTCACTGAGGTTGTAGCTCAGTGTATACAGTGCTTGTTTAGCATGCACAAAACTCTGGGTTTGAGTCCTAGCACTTATACAAACCAGGCACAGTGGCACACCCCTGTAATCCCAGCATTCAGGAGTTAGAAGTTCAAGGTTATTTTCTGGCTATACAATAGTAAGTTTAAGGGCCACTCTGAGTTCAAGAGACCCAATGTTAAAACAACAACAACAACAACAACAACAAAAGCAAGGCAAAAGAAAACAAAACAAGACAAACAAACAAACAAACCAATCAAAACCAAAAACCTGAGAGTTCAAGATCATTCTTGGCTACATAATGACTTTGTAGTCAATTTGGGCTAGTTGGATCCTATCTCAAAAAGGAAAAAAGGGAAGGACAAAACAGTAGGGAAAAGGGAAGGTAGTCTTCTGGCAAGTTCAAGGGCAGTAGGGAGATAAGTTTCCAGAAGATTTTGAGTTTGCATTTTTCTCAGAGGTGGAGAGAGTGGCATGTTCCAATCTGAGCTTTTTGAGTATCTAGTTAGAACCAGGGGACAGCACTACTTCTGAATGCTGAGCCATTTCTAAATGAGGAAACAAGAAACAGGTGTTTTGATTGAGCTTAACTGAGAACGTGCAATGGTACGGGAAGACTGCATCGTGGTCACCAAGGAAGCTTTCCAGAAAGGTTGCATAGGTGTGCCTATGAATCCACAGAGACTTTCAGTCTATCCTGTGTGCCCAGACCAGACCCATAACTGCTGAGCATATGAGTACTCTGGGCAACTAAACCAGCTATGGGCTTCATGGGGGAAAGCAACTTGTCTTGGATTTACTTCTTTTGTTTTTGCTTCTTATAAATCTGTGACCTTAGGAAAGTGGCTTTGCTGACTCTTATGTAAAAAGATGACAATACTGCCTTCTCTCAGAAACTGAGAAAACAGTGGCGGCATTTGCCCGTAGAGTCAGAACATGAAAGGCCTGAGAGGGAAAAGAATCATGAACTCAAGTCCAGCTTAAGTTGTAGCAGAGACAGAGAGACTGTCTCAAAAACTAACTAGAGAGGAACAGGACAGATGAAATGAGCACATGGCATGACACAAACCAGGACACCCAACACCTGCCTACATAGCTGCAGAGGCAGAACAATGGCAAGGCCATGGACACTCGAGAGCCCATAGACAGTGGCTAAGGCTAGGAAGGAAGCTTCACTGCTACAACTCAACAGCATCACCAACAAGCCACAACACAGAAATGCACAGACAGTCTTTCTCAAACAGACACTTACCACATTCGTTGAATTTGTCTTTTAGCATTTTCCATGTAAAATCAAATGGGAGCTGAGGAAAAAGAGAGCAGACTAATCTGTGATGCAACCAAATCTCAGTGTACAGACATCACAATAAATACAAGATTACGATTTGAAGGTTTCCATGGGCTGGGGGTGTAGCTTAGGTGCAGGGCGATTTGCCTAGTATGTGTATAACCCTAGAGCACCCATGTGCTCCATGCCAGCACCACCAATGGGGTCAATGCCAGGACCCATCCCCAGTACCCCCAATTCCAAAAAAATCTCCACTTCTCATCAGAGTCTGGCTGACTTCTTTATGACAATCAGCAGAGAAGAAAACAAATCCCTAGCTTATGGGTATATCCTAAGAGCTAAGTGGGCAACCCATAATCTACTGACAAAATATAATTCTATCATAACCACCTTTCTCTGAATCACTGTGCCAAGACTAAAGTGTCCCTCAAGCCAAGGGAATCAGAAACCACAAACCTTTAGAGCCCAGTCTACTCTATTGACCCACATATCCCAGACAAATGAAAGACTATAATTTTGTTTCTTTGTGTTTTAGAGACAGGGTCTCACTTGGCAGCTCTTGTTAACCTAGATCTCACAGAGACCCACCTAACCTTTACCTCCAGAGTGCAGGAATTAAAAGAATGGGCCATCATGCCTGGCCCTGGGACTATTCCTTCTGTAAACACTCAATCTCCAGTTCAGTTTTGGGGATGGACAAGTTATATTCCCCATGCTGCCCAGTTCTCCCTTCAGCAGACATCCCTCTGGTCTACATCACTCAGCCCACTGATCTCCCCACCATTCATTCACAACAACACTGAGGAGCTCCTGAAGAACCACTTACATTTCTCACAAATATCTGGCAAGCCTTCCTGGCTACTCCAGGTGCATGGCCTCCAGCTCCGCCAAAGGAACCTGCGAAGCTTCCTCCAAAGTTGCCCCGCTCCATCTCAATGGCTCGGTCAAAGCTAGCACCTCCAGCGCCACCCATGGCCAGGCCCATTCGCTCAATGCCAGCGCCCAATGCCGGGCCCATGGCAGGGCCCATGCGCTCCAGGCTGTTGGCGCCCATTCGCTCCAGGCCCATACGCTCCAAACTGTTGGCTCCCATGCGCTCCAGGCCCATGCGCTCCAGGTTGTTGGCGCCCATGCGCTCCAGGCCGGTGGCCATTCGATCCATCACAGGGCCCATGCGCTCCAGGCCGGCCCCCATGCCTGTGGGCACCATGCGATCCATGCTCAGGCCCATACGCTCAATGGCTGGGCCCATGCGCTCTACACCAGAGCCCATACGCTCAATGGTCTGGCCCACTCGGTCAATGGGCGCGGCCATTCGCTCCAGGCCAAAGCCCATGCCGGCACCCATGCGCTCCACGCCAGAGCCAATGCGCTCCATGGTCTGGCCCATGCGCTCAATACTGGAGGCCATGTGGTCAAGACCTAGTGGGCCCATGCGCTCAATGCCAGAGCCCATGCGCTCAACTGAGCCCATGCGGTCCATGACCAGGCCCATGCGCTCAATCTCAGAGCCCACTCGATCCATGCCATGGCCTAGGCCTGCGCCCATGCGCTCCATGCCAGCACCGCCAATGCGGTCAATGCCAGGGCCCATCCTCTCGATCCCAGGGACACTGCCTCCAGCTCCACCTGAAACAGGAATAAAAAGTACAAGTGGAAGTCAGGGACTTGTGTAGGCATTCATATACCAATGCATGCCTGGCTGGGCACTTCAGATCCCAAGTTCAATCACAAATCAGGAAGTCATACTCAAAATAAATTATTAAGAAAACCCAATGTTAGCAACAAGATCTCCACAATCATCCTTTCCACTCCACAGCACAGGTACAAATTTCACAATAAAATTTAAGTAATAAAAATTCACCCTCACTAGGTGGTAGTAACGCACCGGTTTAACAACAGCACTGGGGCAGAGGCTGACTTGGTCTACAAACTGAGTTCCAGGGCAGCCAAGGCTATACCACAGAAAAAAAACCCTGCCTCAAGAGGGGGTTAAAAAAAAAAAAGACAAAATAACAAAAACCAAACAAACAAACAAAAACAACACCCATCATAAACCAAAAAAACTTCACCTTCATGCTGGTACCTATGACAAACCTGAGTCACATATCAATTCCTGAAAACTTTAGTTTCTTCATCAGCAGACATTGAGAAACCCTCTCAAAGAAGCACGCAAAACTTTATACTCAGTAACTCATGGTAACTGGTAAGTTACATGGAGACAATCCAAAGCCACTTACAACCTTTATCCTCTTTCAACTTGTTCCTCTTAAGACACCCTGCTGACAGCCAGTCTGGCTGCCATTTCCTTAGCACTTCCAGGGCACAGTGACTACACAGCCATGTAAGCAGAAGGTAAAGTTCGTGTACACACGCACACAAACTGGTCATTTCTTGGGACCTTTCCTTCTGTGCAAGAAATTGACAGCTTGTGTATATTTATTTTATTGGCTTTGGAAGAAAGATGCTGATAGCAAGGCAGGGTCAATGACCAGTGCACAATGACACTCAACCATGGTGTTTGCAACCCTGGACAGGGAAGGTATGGCTCTATCAAAGCCATGACCCATCACTTCACCATGCAGAGCTCAAAACCGAAATTTCGTAGTGCCCACCACTCAACACGGCAGTCTAACCAATGGTTAGCCTACTATTGACCCAAAATGTAAAATTCAAGCCGGGTGATGGTGGCACATGCCTTTAATCCCAGCACTTGGGAGGCAGATCTCTGTGAGTTCAAGGCTAGCCTGGTCTATAAGAGCTAGTTCCAGGACAGGCTACAAAGCTACAGAGAAACTTTGTTGGGGGCGGGGGGGGGGGAGGGTTTTCAACAAGAGAACAATCAGCAATTTTTGTAACAGTATGTAACTCTAAAGTTATATGGCCTGGCACAAGTCAATTCACTTCTCTGTGCCCACTTCTGTGGCTAAAATGCAGCGCACGCACATGCACACGCACAACTTCAAGAATGTTAGTGTTTCAGAATAGAGATAGCTCAGAAAGCAACTTTTTCACACTGCAAGAGGAAAACAGGTTCTGGCTTGACATATACTGTAGCAATGATGCTGGCAGCCCCATGCCAACAGTAGCAAACCAGGAAAGACCTAAGCAGAGCTCCCATAGAAATGCCTGGCAAGTGGGCTGCCAAAGGAAAGCCAAACTTGAAGGCTGGAGAAAAAAAAGGGGGGGGGTGCTTAAAAGGTACAGTTAGGGCTGGAGAGCTAGCTCATAGTTCATTCAGTTCCCAGCATCACACAGCTCACAACCACCTACAGTTCCCTGCCTCTAGTGTCTACTGGCACCTGTACTCATGTGCACATTCCTTTACATAACACACAATCATATCTTTTTTAAAAAATGGTACAGTTAATTATAAGTGCTCATAAAACTATCATGTAAGAACATATACCAAAATGTTTGCAGTATTCATCAATGGACACTGGGCCTATAGATATTCATTCCTTGACTCTTTCTAATGAACACACATGCGTGTTTCAACAAGCATTTATCATGTATTAGGTGGTACACTTTTCAGTTTTAAAAGTTTTTACATGCACTGGCTCTTTACATGCCTCTGAGGTGAAACCTATTGTTCCCCCATTTTAAAGTCGAGCACTACAAATGTAGATACTGTCACTCACCACAAGCCACACAGCTATGGAAAGGCAGCAATTGCTCCGACCCTAGGTAGTCTGTGTCAGAGCCCATGTTTTGCCACACTACTGTTGAGTCCCCATTAAATGCCTGTTCTAACAACAACAACAACAACAACAACAATGATGAATCAGAATATCAAGCTAAGTGATCCTACCTCCTCCCTGCTTTGCAATGATCTCTCCTCTCTTCAGTGCATTACTTAGGATTTCTAAGGAAATCAGGAAGAAAAAATAATTAGTCAAAATTTTCTGTAACAGAAACCTTCCTATTACATTCTGGAAGCATAATAGTTTTTTATTTTCATTCCCTTTTAAAGAAAAGGAAAGGGGTTTAAGAAACACACATAAACAAAATCATTTTACAGAAAACAGGAAAGCCACAACGCTAGGGCTCCTTATAGCTTCAGAGTCAGGCCCAGTTTACAGGGGTGCCTGCAAATTCATTCCAGCAGAGAGATGGTGTGCATTAATGAGCTAAACTCAGACAGGAGAAGAGGGCCCTCAACCCTTGCTCAGCAGCAGTTTTCTAGAGGTGTTCTGGACACTCAGTATCGAGGCTTTCCCAATGAGCAGGAAACCCAGGCCTTTCTATGTCTTCTACTCAGAAGCCTGAAGCCTGCCTGCACAGATTCACCCTTCTCTGCACCACAAAATAAAGCTGTAGTTGTATAGAACCAGGAAGTGAGAACCATCAGTACCCAAGGAGCAAGCAGGATGTGATGTTGACAAAGACACAGGAGAATTATTTCCCTGCCCCATTGTCCCGTCAAGAAAACACCCAACCTTCCTTAAAGTCTGCCACTATCATTAATAGCATCCTCAGAAATTAAGGTTTTAGCTTCTATCATGTGAGAAGAGAGCTACAAGCAGAAAAGAGGTCTTTAACCATCAATCACAGGACTTCCCAGCTGTCAGAATTGTTTGCAAACTTTTACGGAATGATGTACAGAAGCAGATGCGTTTTCTGTGGGTGTGTGGCCATAGCAATCTTAAGAGCATCCTTGCCAACAGTAGGCATCTGATAGGACAGAAGGAACCCCTACCCATTGTAACCTCTGCCACTCCTGAAGACCACTGTCACTAGAGACTCTGCCATTTCCTTTTAGTTGGGGAACACCTACTACTATGTAGTGTTTATTATAAGAGAGGAGAGGTGCCGGGCAGTGGTGACACACACCTTTAATCTCAGCACTCGGGAGGGCAGAGGCAGGCGGATCTCTGTGAGTTCGAGGCCAGCCTGGTCTACAAGAGCTAGTTCCAGGACAGACTCCAAAGCTACAGAGAACCCTGTCTCAAAAAACCAAAAAGAGCAGAGGTAACGGAAGTCACCATGGTCATTTATGCAGGATGCATGAAAGTATGGACAGTATTTGCAAGGTACTGGGAGAAGATTATTTGAGTGTACCACCCTGACTGTTGATGAAGAAACGGAATAATTAGCCTTCTAGACCTGTGAAAAAAACTACAGCATGCATGTTGTGGGTGCCTAATTGGCTGCCTACTTCAGCACAGTTTTGAGAAGGTGTCTGAGCTGCGAATCCAGTTCCACAGTACCTGGTAGACAGAAGATATTCCTGTACAGCTTTTGTGAACTTAGTGTGGTACGACCAAGTTTCTGTGTCAGTCAGAAGGGAAAGCCTGTGATGCTGTGTTATTCAAGGACATTATACACTGGTCCATCTGCGTTGGAATAGCCAGAATAAAGCAGAGGCCTGCCTACCAGGAAAGGCAGGACAGCATCCCCCCAAAAGTTAGATTCAAAGACTAAATAGTATTAGTCAAAAAGGGGGGGGGGTGGCACAGTAGAAGGGCTAGCAAGGGGCAGTGCAGATAATGTTTCCATCTACGTCAGGACAGGACAAACTTCCTGTTGCCATGAGAAGTACCCTCACAGATCACTTCAGGATAGGAAAGGTTGACATGCTTGTCACATAGGTGAGAGGCAGGCAACAGAACTGCAAAATGATGGAAGATTCTGAACATAACATCATGTCGTTTTCTTTTGGTCACTGACATGGCACCAAGACAGTGTTTTAAAACATATCTTTAATACAAGACTATTCTAGACATAGAAACAAATTTAGCAGAGGCAATAAGAAATGTAATCATCCTAGTCAGATACTCAGAGCAACCAAGTTAAGAAAAAGTAAAACCGTTTCACCTTTTTCAAATGTAGATGCCTTTATTTAATTTTACTCTTTCTTTATTTATTAACAAACCAAGCAGGGATTTCCTTATCCATTTTTATACCTACTAGGTTTTGCTTGACCTTTCACTCAACTCTCCCTCCCTAGGATGCTAAAACCCTTCCAACTTCATATACATCACATGTACTGCTCTCCCTTAAAGCCCCTGTCTTCTCTCTCTAGTCCCCTACACCCTTGCAGATTCACATATATAAGTCAAAGTTAATATGTGCATCTATCTTCACTACAACCAAGTTGGGTTAGACTTAAGAAAACCATGATGAAGAGATGGCTCAGTGGTTAAGATCACTGGTTGTTTTTCCAGAGGTCCAAGGGTTCAATTCCCAGCACCCACAAGGCATCTCACACTCTTTAACTCCAGTTCCAAGGGCTCTGACACTGCCTTCTGGCCTCCTTAGGTACCAGGAATGAAAGTGGCACATGCAGGTAACACCTATACACATAAATTACAATTAATAAAAACAACCTGTAGAGCTGGAATGTTTACCTGAATTAGGTATTTGAAGACAATCTTCCTAGGGTCTTTAAACATTTTTAAGAACACAGCTAATATCAACAAGACACAAAAATTGGCAGTTTGCCTAGGAAAAGAATCCATTGTATTGGGATAAGCTGGGCCTCCACAACCTACCTGTATGCCCAAAAGTGGATACTGCCAACATGGAGCCCATGGAACCTTCTTATCCATTTCCCGTTAAGGGGTTCTCCAAAGCTCCAAGGCAGTCTCATTTTTGGTAAAGTTTCTTTCACATATACCATACTCCATCTCTGTGAAAAAAATATCATCCTAGACCTTCCTAGTAACATCATATGCTTTAAATATTAAGAGCTACAGACAAGTAAGTTACATGAAGTCAGTGACTAAAGCTCTTCTATAGGAAACTGCCCACTCCCCCTTATTCCTTAAAGATGGGAGGCACTGCACACAATGCCTGAGGACAAATCTACAACTTCTGCCACAAGTACACAGTGGGTAGAGATTCAAAGGCAGGCTACAGAGAAGTCTCTTATACAGAGCAGAAGGTACCATCTACTAGGCACTAACAGACATCTAACCAAAAGCTGTTATCTCACCAATACACTCACAACCACCACTTCCTCTACATAAAGAAAATGAGGCTCGAATCCCTTAGTAACTACCAAAATCACACGCCTGGTAAGCACAAGGCAAAGGCAAACTAAATGGAGAAAAGTGTCTGGATACAAACTTCTACCCATCTGACTTTACAGCACTATTAATACTGCTCTAAGCTATCTGTCATCCTTTACAATGTCTTAAAACATGCAGAAGTTCTGTTGGGGGCAGGGGAGGCCAACCACAGTGGATACCTGCCTAAGATAGTCTTTCATGGGGCTGGAGAGATGGCTCAGTGGTTAAGTGCAGAGGAGTTAGGTTCGCTTCCTAGCAGCATAGACTTATAACTGTCTGTTCAATTTCCAATAGATCCAACACCCTCTACTGACCTCCAAAGGCACCAGCCACACATATGATGTACACACATACACAGATACATTCATTAAATAAACTTAAAAAAACAAAACCTTTTGTGTGACTCTTATCACTGCCTACTTTTTTCCTATACATATATGCCCATCTCTCTCATGCAAGATACAAATGTGTTACCACTTTGCTTTCCTTCTCTACTGAGAGGCTGTCGGAAAATCTAGTAGTATTGGATAGGGGAGTATGAATCCATGGTAAGTTTGCCTGGCATACATGAGGCACTGGGTTCTAAGCCCACATGAAGGGAAATAAAAACAGTATTACTTTCCCCCTTGGGAACACCAGGCAATTGATGCTGTGCAGTAGGTACCTTTTAGTGTAAAAGTTTGCTTGCAAGCAGCTTTCAGCCTGATCTTTTCAAGGAAATAAACAATTAGAGATGCAGCAGGCTTAGATATACTTTCACATTTTACTTATTTAGACTGTGTGTATGTGAGTGCATGGGCAAGTTATCATAGAACAACTTGTGGAAGTCAATTTTCTTCTTACCACATGGACCCTGAGAATGGAACTCAGTTTATTATGCTCAGCAGCAAATGTTTTTACCTGCGGAGCCATCTTACCAACCTGTTAACAATTTAATAAAAGACTCTGGGCAAAGGTGGAACTACAGCTTGAACCAACCCAGGTACAGCCCATAGATCAGTCTTTTTCATTTTTCAAACGTGTCCAATTTGAGCGTGAAGATGGAAGGCAAGAAAGTTAAGTCTAACGCAGGCCTTAATACATAGGTATAGGCCTCTATCATCCGTGTGTTAACAGGGTCTTCTTGTGGTCCCAATTTTACTTATAAAAAATGAAATTTATTATGAAATGTTGTTCTGTTATCTCACTAACATTGCCATGACTTTATCTATACACTGATTCACTGGCCTGAGAATCTATCTGTATAATGTCAATAATCAGTACATGGGACCAAAAGGGCTGCATAATGATTATCAATTAAATCAAAATGCCCACATTTTTAAATAATGGGATCTCATTAATTCAAGTAGAGCCAAGAATCCATTCCTACACTGTTCAAACCCAACTGTATAGTAGGTAGTTATCTGAGGTCTTGTTGCAACTAATGTGACTTCATCAGTAACTATTGGGCAACTCAAAATCCCACTGATTAGAAAAGAACAACAAAGATTCTACCAACCATTATGATCCAGCAATAGGTCAGAACTGTCTACAGAAGGCCAAGTAAAAAAGTTAGCAAGTTGATGTGGTCAGCATCGTGTGACCTTGGCGCTCTAAAGTTAAAGGATTTCTGAACCTTTTCTGTACTTAGAAACACATGACCTTGATCTTATCAACTGAGCAAACAACAACCCCCAAGAGTTGTGTCTCAGGACTGATGAAGGGTGCCACTCCCTTGTAACTAGTATCATCAAGAAATTAATTCTCTCCAACAACAGAAGCAATCAAGTGTGATACCTTAATACACTGACGGAGGAGTTTGTCTTGTCCACAGAAATTTTAAGAGTATACTAGCAGTTATGGGGTGGAACAGTCCTCAGTGGGCCAGGTCAAGCATACATTTAGCCACTCCTGCTATGTCTTCTGTGTCTCTGACTTCAGGAACATTTGTGTTTAGGGGATACTGTGACCCTCTATGAAATAATGAACTTGGGGAGAGGTCCATGGTGGAATTCATGAACATAACATTAAGTAAACCAAACAAGGATAGCAAGGTGATATTAACACACCATTAATACTCTAACACTAGGGTTATATTCATTACAAGGTTGTAAGGGATATTAAGATGTGTTACATAACTAGAGTTTATAAATTATTCTGACCACAACTTGAGAGCCATCAGCAAAAGAGATCAAGAAAGAACATTCCAAGTCAAGGGCATTTTGAAAAGCATCCTTTAAAACACCAGGGGCTGGAGGTTCAGTGGTTAAGAGCACTGGCTCCTCATCCAGAGGTACTGAATTCAATTCCAGGCAATCACATGGTGGCTCAGAACTATCTATAGTGGGATCTGATGCCCTCTCTTGCATGCAGACAGAGCACTCATATACACAAATTATGTGTGTGCACATGCACACGCACATCAACACTCAGAACCTACAGAGCTTAACAGAAGTTGTCAGATTCCCTGGAACTGAAATTACAGAGAGTTGTGAGTCATCATGTGGGTGCTGGGAATTAAATCTAGGCCCACTGCAAGAGCTGTGTGTCCTCTCAACAGCTGAGCTACCTCTCCAGTCCCTGGAAGACATTTTAGATGTGCAAAGCATGACCACTGTTGTTTATGTGTTCGCTATAGGCAGCAAGGAAGTTGAAAATTTTATTGCTTCTGATATGCTGGCTACATTCAAGGGAACCAGGTCTAGCTAAGTCTACCATTTTTAGCAGTTTTAAAAAGTATGTGATTAAGTGGGGAAAAAAAAATAGTAATTATACACAGCAGGTTTACAGTCTAAAGGACAGCAAGAAGCCCTTAGCTACAAAGGACAGACAAGACACAAGCTAGAGGAAATGCTATTCTTACCATTTATTCGGCCCATGTTCATCCCAGATCCAAATCGTCCCATGTTTTCCATACCACCACCAAAGGGTCCTTCCATGCCTGTAAGAAGTTAATGTCATCCCAATAAGCCTATTCACATTCATTAGGCAAGGAAGAGGGTTTTTATGTTTCATTTTTGGCATTTGTGTCAAGAGCTTACCAAACTTTAGAGCTTTTGGGTGAGGTGAAAAAAAGAGTTGGTTCCCTTTTTTAAAAGGTGGTGTGATCCAATCCCCTCAGTGAATAAGCAAAAAGGAGCCCAAAGAGATGGAACTATTTGCCCAAGGTCACAGAGCTAGCTAGCTAGTAAGAAAGCCAGAACCAAAGCCAACACCCATTGGAATGAATAATGAACAAATAAGTAATTCCTAGACTCAAACTTCTAAAAATCAAAGGAAGAATGCCATGCAGCTTCGAAGGCAAGAAAATGAGAGGAAAACAAAATAAAAATAATTATACATGTACTTCATTTTAAATCTTACCTCCAATTTTATTTATTCCAAATCCTATGCCTTCCATTCCCATTCCTTTAAAAGAAAGTCAATGCAAACAAAATTTATGTCAAAATAGTAATATTTAAGCTTTAAAAGCATAAAATGCCAAAACAATAAATGAACACAAAACTCTCTGATGTTATTATATTTCATTAAAGGTGGGGTGGCCACCACTTCAACTGTAAGTATCATTATTTCAAGAAAAAACTTTACACAAACTAAGTTTAAACGTGGCTTAAAATCACAGTCCATGTAGTCTCATTAAGTGACCAAGCCAGACACCATTAAATATAAAATATAATGATCAAGCACAAAGTATGTAAACTTTCACTTTTAAGAATGTTATAGAGGGCTGGAGAGATGGTTCAGCGGTTAAGAGCATTGCCTGCTCTTCCAAAGGTCCTGAGTTCAATTCCCAGCAATCACATAGTGGCTCACAACCATCTGTAATGAGGTCTGGTGCCCTCTGCTGGTCTGCAGGCATACATGTAGACAGAATATTGTATACGTAATAAATAAATATTAAAAAAAAGAATAAACCCTCTTTAAAAGCAATATGTAAACAATAATAATAACAACAACAATAATGTAGCTTCTAAAATACAAAATCTTGCTCCCATATTCTCAATCAGAAAGGGTGTTGGTGCCGGAGAATTATCTGTATTCTGTCAATCATATTTTAATAAAACGCTGATTGGCCAGGCAGGCAGTATAGGAGGGAAAGCCAGACAGGAAGTAGAGGTGGAGCAAAGAGACTGGGAGTATTCTGGCAAACAGGAAGCTCTCTCCACAGTTCTGTCCAGACTACCAGAGAGGAAAGATGTAAGCTGCCCAGCTGAGAAAGGTACTGAGCCGTGTGGCTAACGTAGATAAGGATAATGGGGTAACATAAGTTATAAGAACTAATAAGTAGCCTGACCTAATAGGTCAATCAGTTTATAACCTAATGTAGACTCTGTGTAATTCTCTTTGGGACTGGCCAGCTGTGGGGTACTGGGTGGGACAGAAACCCCAACAAGCCGGCCCCTCGTGTTACAGATGGTGCCCACGTGGATAACTGAATCCACAGAAAGCCTGAGAAAGCTTGGGAAAGAATAAAGTAAAGCATGTTTTCTTGGTATGGTAGCAGCAATTTCTCGGGTCTGCTCTGCTTGCTAGAGGCTCTCATCTAGGAGAGGCTTCCTGACTCAACTTTAGCTGCAAAACCCTGCAGCTCATTAAGAGGTCCTGCCACGAAATACTTAAATGGTGTTGATGAAAAGTTGAACGCATGCTTTTCAGTTTTCAGCAGTAGCAGGAAAAAAGTCACGCTGTTTAAAACGCTGACTTTCTGGGCTGTCCTGCCAGGGCAAACTCTGACTCTTTTAGGCAGGCAGTCCAACTGAGTGTGGTCTGTGAGCAGAATGCTACAGCTTGCTTGCTGGCAGGGACCTTGAAGCATCACAGAGTTGTGGCAAGAAAAATGGCTCCAGCGGTACCTCCGCCATGAGGCTGGAGAGCTAAGGAATGGGATGGATCTAGCCGTCAAAGCCACGGCTCTCCATATTGCTTAGTAAATTAAAGGCTCATGTAGTCAGAAAAAGAGAGATACGGTAAAGAGAGATTCAAAGATGAAAAAAACCTCTAAATGGTTTACTATGTGTTGAAAATATATGCAGGCTAAAGGTTAAAGTTCTTAGAAGTAAAAAAGAAAAAAGGGAGTAGTTGGTGGTACACACCTTTAATCCCAATGCCTGGGAGTCAGAGGCATACTGACCTCTGTGACTTCAAGGGGCAGAGGTACATTGACCTCTGTGACTTCAAGGTGTGGTAACCTTTAAATCCAGTGCCTGGGAGGCAGAGACAGAAGGATCTCTGAATTCAAGGTGTGGTAGCATACACCTTTGAGCCCAGCACTGGGGAGGCAGAGGACAGAGGGGTCTCTGTGAGTTCGAGGACAGCCTGGTCTACAGAGTTATTCCAGGACAAAGATATACAGAGAACCTGTCTCAAAAAGTAAAAGTAAAAATAAAAGAAATAGAGGTTAAAATAAAGCCACGTAAAGATGGAAAATGCACAGAGAATCTTGATACTGTGTGTTATTATGCTCTCTTTGAATGGTTTGAATGCTGAGGAAGGAGCAACAGCTGCTAAAAGATATTTGCTTATAAATGCTGCTGAATTAATCCAAGATAGGTATTTGAAAATACCTTGGCTTCAAAACTGAAGTCAAAAGGCGTGTTACTTTGGAGAAGAGATTTTGCTTTTGTTTCCACAGAAAATGAGAGGCTGTGGATTCATTCTGAGTTAAGAAAAACCAGGTTCGAAAAAGGAAGACCACCTGAGAAATCTCCGATAGGAACAGATGGCCCAGATGACAGAGTTCTACATCCAGAACAGATTCAAGACTGCTGCCTGAGATGATCAAGACTCCCAGGATACTTCAGTCAGGACTTGATTATAACTCTAAATTTTCTTTAGGTCCCCATAAGATTATCAGTGCCCCCCAACCAGCAGGAAGTAGCCTGAAATACTATGCCCACATTCCCAGCAAATGGACTATGGGTATTTTCCTTTGTTTAAAAAAAAAAAAAAGAGGGAAATGGTGCGGGAGAATTATCTGTATTCTGTCAATTATATTTTAATAAAACGCTTGTTGGGGTTTCTGTCCCGCCAAGTAGCCCACAGTCGGCAAGTCCCAAAGAGAACTACACAGAGTCTACATTAGGTTATAAACTGATTGGCCCATTAGGTCAGGCTACTTATTAGTTCTTATAACTTATGTTACCCCATTATCCTTATCTACGTTAGCCACACGGCTCAGTACCTTTCTCAGCTGGGCAGCTTACATCTTTCCTCTCTGGTGGTCTGGGCAGAACTGTGGAGGAAGCTTCCTGTTTGCCAGAATACTCCCAGTCTCTACTTCCTGCCTGGCTTTCCCGCCTATACTGCCTGCCTGGCCAATCCAAAAAGCAGGCCCCTCATGTTACAGATGGCGCCCAACCCTCCATGTTACAGGGTGTGCTGTGAAGGGAAGAGCCATGAGACCAGGAATGTGCTAAACTGACAGTGATGAGACAAAGGAGCATCGGCATCACCTCTTCAAATGATTCTAAGAACGGCCCAAGTCTAGATTCAGCAAAAGAATCAAATATGCTTTAATAGCATAGATATATATTACATACAAACTTAAAAGTGAACATAGCTAAGCTTTCACTCGTTAGGTTTTCTTCATCTTCCTGTGACCCGAGTTTTGTCATACGTAGACGTTTTTCAAACTCCTTTTACTCTATCATTGCCCACAATTCTAGAAAAAGCCATGTCAACATCAGGAGCAAAATGGTCTTCTTGACAGACTTAGGGTGCCAATGGCAGTTGTGGCCCCGCAGCCAGCAGCCTGCATTGTTTCTCAGTGTGACCTTGGTTGAGACAACTCTCTATCTTGCCTCCTTTTACTGAATGAACCATCTTTGCTCAAAAGTTATCATGAGGCTAAGATGAGGAGACATAGCTGCTTAAATTTTTTTTTTAACTCAATAAAACAACACTGCTTTCGTAAACACGAGGATGAAGAGGCATTTATCCTCTCTGAGAAACTCCAGGTTCTACTACCCAGATAGTGGACTTTACTACACCGGATTTCCCCAGTTATCTCCAGTATAGGTGCACAACAATTCTCACCTGCGGGCCCTAGATTTCCCATTCCAATTCCTTTGTTCAGGTGGTTGGCATCAATCGGCTGCCCTCCAGGTCCTAACCCCATGCCAATACCACCAAGTCCATCTGGAAGAAGCAGAGAAAGTCAGGAGTATGGATTCCCTTTTTCAAAATATGGTGACTTCCCCCCCCCCCCCCCAGAGAGGCAAGATAACCGCGATGTTCTGGCAATGTTAGCCCAGAGTCTAACTTGACTTCAACACCTATACACCTCTTTATGAAGGAGTACTTTTTTACACACAGTCTGACTAGGGTACGTAATATGTACTTAAACAATAAGGGCAGCCAACAACTCATTTCACATCCTGGCAAAATGGCTTAGGGGTAAAGGCACTAACTCCCGAGTCTGACCTCCAGAATCCATGTGATGGAGAAAGCTGACACCCACAACTTGTCCTCTGACCTACAAGTCCACGCAAATGAATACACATACAGAAAACAAGTAAGTGCATTAAATAAATACATAAAAAATTATCATAGCCTACTATGTTGCCCTGTATGGCCTCAAGCTCACAAAGATCCATACGTCTCTGCTTTCTGAATACTGGAATTAAAGCTATGTAGAATACCTGACCCTCCCCAGCCTATTTTTTCTAAAGAGTTCTAACCTTTCTCCCTCACCCCTCACAGATTTGTGCCACTACCTCAAGAATTACTAACCTGACACCCAGTGTATCTTCACTGCCATGTATCACAAACTCAAGCAGGAACACAAGAATACAGACTGGTATCTGAAAACAGCCACTCAAGTCTGGTACTTAAATAGAGGTAACAAAAATCCACGACAGGCCCTAGGTATTTAATCTGGCTAACAACTAGGTTTTTTAATTGCATGGCAACAGCTCGAAGAAATCATCAAGGCTGACTGCTCTAAAGCACTCAAAGCTCTAAGGTCAACCCTTGAACCACGCCAAGAGACCAAGAACCAGGATAATGGGCTCCCTGGGGCCCAGTGCTCCTTTACCTCTAGAACAAGCATCAACAAGAAAAACAGCGAACATGGGGTGGTAAGGAAAATACGGTCCTTTCTACAGACAAGCCATCTTCATCTCCCTGACCCCTTTTTGGGTGCTGGGCAATATGAACCCCTAGCCAAGCACCCAACCACTGAGCATCACACCTGAAGTTCTGATCTCTTCTTAAAGCCACAGGCCTCTTTCAAGCTAGCAATCATTGCAATTTCATTAACTTTTTTTGTCACTCCAAAAAGCCTTCATCCCTGGTAGCACTGAACTATTTGCTGCCTTTTAGATTCACCTGTTCTGGGCACTGCTTGCAGTTAGAATCAAGGTTTATCTGTACTGCATACTGCATCATGTCTGCATTTCCTTCTTCCTTTTTCTTTTTTGACTAAGTACTATTACATCAATAGAATCTGCCAGATTTTATTCATCTATTCATAAGCTAATGGATCACCTTCCAATACCCACCTCCTCCTTTTGAAACAGGATCTATCTGTGTATCTATGCAGGCTTTGAACTAATTATTCAGTTGCTTCAGACTCTTGAGTGTCATAACAAGTATGTACAATCAAGCCTGGCTTGACTTTTTGACTATTGAGTCATGCTATTCTAAGCATTTATGTATCATTTCTTCATGTGGACATAACAGTTTTCACCTTTGGAACATACCTGAAAGGGGAACTGCTAGACCGTAAAGCAAAATCCAGGGCAACTTGGCATTCATTACTTTTGTAATTTGTTTGTTCAACTACCCCAAGTCACTTTCAAAGTGCCTAATTTTGCTCTCTACATCCGCACAGCCTGCCTTGCCACAGTGTAATCCAAGAGCCCTTCCCATAAATTAGATAGCCAGCTAGCTAGCTAAATGGAATTGTATGTGAGATACAAGAATACCTTAGGTACTTTTTCTATTCCCGTAATAAGAGACAGGGACCAAGACAACCTATACAAGAAAGTATTTAATTTGGGGGCTCATGATTCCAGGGGATTAGACTCTATGACAATTACAGCAAGAAGTGTGGCAGCAGAAAGGAAGACATGGCGCTAGAGAAGTAGTTAATAAAAGTTCACATTTCTACAAGTAGCGCTCTAGGAATGTTGTGGGCCCCTGAAATCTTAAAGCCAGTGATATACCACCTCCAAAAGGCCACACCACATAATCCTTCCCTACTAACCGGGAACCCAACACTCAAATATATAAGGCAGTAAGGGTCATCCAGACCACAGAGAGCACGCATGTCTTGGTGCACAGGCAGAGGACAACTGTAGGGTCAGTCCTCTTCCTCCACCACGTGGGTTCCAGGGACTGAACTCAAGTCATCAGGCTTTTGTTCAGATGCCGTTACCCTCTGAGCCAGCGCCAGTATCCAAAGCTTGTTGTGAATTTCTCTACTCATGTCTTACCCTGAAAATCTATAGAAAAGACTGGTCAAGACATGCATAGCAGTGCACACCACGAATTCTAACACTTGGGAAGCAAAGGCAAACAGACATGTCTAACAAGGGCTGTATAGTACAACCCTGTGTGAGGTGGGGGGTGGGTGACAGGACCGACACACTGATCAAGACGATCCCCAGGCTAACCTCCCACAAGAGTAAACACAACTGTAACCATTCCCTGTCTAGTAAGGAAGACTTACGGGGAAGTTGCTGTGGTCGTTCAGGAGGGAAAAAATCTCCCTTTGGTAAGGCCCTCTCATCCTGAAGGAAAAAAAAAAAAAGATCTCAACATCTACTGCAGTACCAGCACCAGCAAAAGACGGAAGCAATTACCAATAACCGGCTAGAAACCAGGTGCTGTGCCGCACACTTGGAATCCTAGGATTTAAGAGGCTTAAGAAGAAAGAAGAATCAGGAATTTGAAACCAGCTTTGGACACAGGGCAAGTTCCTGGCCAGTCTGAATTACAGGAAATTGTCACAAAAACAAACAAATAAAAATACAAACAATAAAAGTAGAGTCAAGTTCAGAGATGTAGCCCAGAAAGTACGACACCAAGTGCAAGGCCCTGTGTCAATTCTTATCACTAGGGAAAAAGAAAAAATTTAAACAAACTACACAACCAGTTAATAAACTATGGCACAGAATAAGTATATTAAACACAAAGAGATATATGGGAACATTGCTTTTTTTTTTTTTAAATCTTCTGTGCCAATAAGCAGGATAAAAACACATTTGTATTATCGGGTAGTTGGGACAGGACCTAAGCAACAAGTACCAGTGAGGCTCAAACTGTATTTTCCTGTTTTTTGAGGACTATAAATTCACTAGCTATTCAAAGAATTAAACTTTTGTTTTAAACAACAAAAATTTATAACTCCTTTTATCTTATTCCTGAATCTGAATCCTAACCAGACCTGCCATCAACATTTCCAGTACTGTTTCTATTAATCATTATCTTTGGCAATGCAATAGCAGGTCTATTGTTTATTAAAACTGAACTCCAATAGACCTTTAAAGGCTGTCTGAATCAAATACTTGATCACTACAGATGCAATATTAACGAAACACTGCATGTAATACTTTAAAAACTGGAGCTATATGCAAAGGATTCTTTGTAATTGATCACTTGTTCAAGTAGAATACTCAACAGTCTTCCTGAACATAGCATTTAACAGTCAACCAGACAAATCTACAGACAAGATGTGCATGAGCAAAGGTGCTTATAACTCTACAGCCTACTAAACAATTATATGTAGGTTAAGTTTAAGGGCTAGATGCACAGTAGAATTACATTCTTGTAAATTTTTTTTGCTAACATATTAAAACATATTACAAAAAGTCATCCTGGTAACTCACCATTTTGACGTGCATTGGTCTATCAAACAGAAGCTGGCCATTAAACATAGCTGGTATTACAATTAAGGCTACTTCTAACATACAAGATAAAATGATTGAAAGGGAGTAACTCCATAACTACCAGTCCTCCCAGTGAATTTATGAGCAACTTGAACTCTTAAGGTGTGATGCTTTATTCATCATCTTACACTACAAAATCTTTCTGGTAAGTAGTTACAGCAATTTTCTGTGCGTTCAATGCCAAGAGTTCTACCATTTCTGAAGTATTATGTTTTCTGGGTAAGACCAGGAATAGCCTCCCGAGTTTAATTCCTGGAGTCATATGATTTTAAAAAGAAATAACCCCAGGGCAAGCTTAAGGTAAGGAGATAGGGGCTTCAGATCATGTCTACTCCAGAGACAGAGCCCATAAGGGTATAATAAATAAATTAAAGGCCCTAGTTCTAATAAGTGAGCCAGTTCCTAAACTACTCTGAAAACACCAGAAAATACCATTCATTGCATGTGCCTACGATGCAACCACACCCTCCAACCATCTGTGTTCCACTCCAGAAAAATTTCAGATTCTGTAATTTATTCACTCCAGTCAGAGAAAATAGTCATTTCTATCTTATTATTATAATACACTTAAGACTATGAATGCCTAACAGTGCTGTGGCCACTGTAAGCCATGAGTTAAATTCCCACAGAAGGATACATATAGCTTGCACAGCTTCAATGGACTGTTCAAAAGTCACAGTGCCTATTCCACGACTTTTTCCATCTTTATCTTCTAGAATGTCTGCTCGGACCACCACACCAGCCATACTAAATACTTCCTTCAGCTTCTTCCAGCCAACTTTATAATCCAGCTAGGTGAAAGAAGAGGATAAAAATCTCAAGGTAAACCTCTTGGGAAAAAAGAAGACATTTTTACCTTATTAACAAGACTTGCTTTGACTGACTTCACAAGAAAATCAACTTTAGTAGAATTTTTCAAGTATGATTGCAGAGTTTGGTCTTAATTCTGCTATTTACTATTTCTCTTCTTAAATGGAACATCTTAACTTTCTTCATATTTACTGAACTAACACTTTCCCCACGACACCTAAAAAAAAGGGGGGGGGGTCAGCTAGGAGGTGGGTGGCACACATTTTTAATCCCAGCACTCAGGAGGAGGCAAAAGCAGGTATCACCCTGTCTATCTACCGGGTGAGTTCCAGGACAGCCAGGGCTATTCAGAGAAGCCCTGTCTCTAAAAACCAAAATGAATGAATGAAAGAAGCCAGGCAGTGGTGGTGCACACCTTTAATACCAGCACTCAGGAGGCAAAGACAGATGGATCTCTGAGGTTGAGGCCAGCCTGGTCTACAAAGTAAGCTCCAGGACAGACTCCAAAGCTACAGAGAAACTCTATCTCGGGGGGGGGGGGGGAGCAAATGAGTGAATAAAAGAAGTCACCCCCACTTTGTCTTAGCAACAGTCCTGAACCCACTTTGTTCTAAACATATCTGTCCTCGCAGAAGATAAAGATATCATCATTTACTCCAGACAAAACAGTTGTGAATATACTGGCTCTGTCCACTCTTGTCCTGTACCAAAAACTACAGTAAATAAACCCCAATAAGGATGCAAACCCAGCTAATGCTTTAGTAAACATCTGAAAACTTTAGTAAACAAGTCCTCAGAAGGACCGAGGTCAATCCTGAAGCCACAAATGTAGTGGTCACAAGAGAACAAAGACCAGCACAAAGGTCTTCTTTAAAATAAAAAGTTATCTTAAGCCTACTTTAAATTACTTGTTTAACAGTGACAAGATCAGTCTATTTTTCTGCTTTAACTTAACTTTTCCCCCCACATGCACACTGTTTTCATATTTCCATCCCTCCCTGTTTTTTTATTTCAGAGACTGTTCCCATTTACTTACATTTGCTACAAATACTGTGCTTCCAAGTCTTCCAGCCTGTAATGCATGGATAATCTCATTTGGGATGTTAGGATTATTTAGGATACTGGGTGGGATATTAATCATTCCTGGGCCACCTGGTCCCATACCCATCCCACCAGTCGTAGCCATCACCTTTTGCATTGCTCTCCTTGCATGTTCACCATCAGGATCCTGAAAGAAGCACAAAGTGTTACAGCCAGAGTAGGTAGAAGCAGACTTGCAGAGATTAGTGGGAACTGCTGCCTTCACCACTATGGAGGCTCTCTGCTACTGGGGTGCAGCTCAGCGATAAGAGTGTTTACATAATATTCACAAGTGCAATCCCCAGTACCAATAATTTAAAGGTCTGTAACCTCAACACTCAGAACTGCTAAAGCAGTTCAAGGCCTGCTTGAGCTACAGATCCAACTCAAAGCCAGCCTAGGCAGCTAAGTGAATCCTTGTCTCAAAATAAAAAGGTAAGCCTTTAATCCCAGCACTTGGGAGGCAGAGGCAGGTGGATCTCTGTGAGTTCAAGGCCAGCCTAGTCTATAAGAGCTAGTTCCAGGAGAGGCTCCGAGCAACAGAGAAACCCTGTCTCAGAAAACAAAACAAACAAACAAACAAACAAAAAAAGGTAAAAAACTTCAAGTGGGACTCTGCTTTAGTCCAGTCTGATGCCCCTAGCAGTGTATTTAGTCTTTCTTCTAAGTCTGAGGATACAATTTAGTAGCGGCAGAAGCACAGGCACTTCCCTTTTCAACACTGAATAAAAACAAAACAAACAGACTGTTTGAAAGGTACTTCTTAAATTATTAAAAAGATGAAATGAACCACAGCAACTAGAAGCATTCTAGGAAGAGCAACAGATAAGAAACAAACCTAAAAATCAAAAGCAGGAAACAATCTTCAATTTAACTAAAGTGTGTGGATATGCCAAGAGAGGCCAGAAGAGGCATCAGATTCCTTGACGCTCGAGTTACACAGGTGGTCATGAGCATCTGCATTTGGGTGCTGGGAATCAAACACAGACCCTCTCTGGAAAAGCAGCAGGTGCTCCTAGTCACTGAACCATCTTCCCATAACTCCTAACCCAGCCTCATCATTTAGCAGCAACACATAAGAAATGACTTATATACTAAGTATATAAGGGTACTACCATGCTTTCCTGTAAGTCCCAAGTAAGTTGTCTTTCTTCCAAAAAAGAAAAAGGTCAAGAAGGGTGACACCTGCCTTTAATTTCAGCACTCAGGTAGGTAAGGCAGATGATTCTGAGTTATAAGCTAGCCTGAACTACACAACAAAGAAATCTCAAGATACCTAAAATCACTTTCTCCCCCAACACACACAGAGTCAAGGAAGTAAATAATATTGGCAGTAATATTAACAAAACAACATCCTCCTAGAAAATAAAAAAGTGCTGGAGGTCAAGAAACACAATTCAGTGACAGAATGCTTGCCTAGTATGCAAAAAGCCCTGGGTTCAATCTTTGGCACCAACAAACAAACAAAAAACAACAAAAGAAACTTGGAACTTGGTTTGGATTTGATAGAGATGAGCAATAAATTAATATTTTACAAAATTCAAAGACGGGGAGTGGAGAGATGGCTCGTATCTAAGAGGCCCGGGTTCAATTCCCAGCATTCACATGGCACCCATGGCAAAATACCAATGCACATAACAAAAATAAAAAGAAGATCAGAAGGATCTCAAGTTTGAGACCAAGCAATGCTTTATAGCAACACTGTCTCAAAAAACAACATCAATGACAAAAACAAAAGATGGGCCAAGGATAGCATTCAGACTCTCTTACACAATTCCAATACTAAAAACCAGAGGCGCAGAATATATATATTCCTGAAACAACAAGGATTGAAGAGTGGTCATTTAGGTTACTCAGGATTTGCTCAACCTCTGTTACAAAGTTCTTGCAGAAGTGGCTGCTATCCCAGCAGTTAGGAAAGGCAGGAAGATCATCCGTTCAAGGCCAGTCTTGACTACAGGGCCTGTCTTAAAAAGAACAAAGAACCAAATAAACCAAAATAATAGATTGGCCTACTCAATCAATTTTAGTCAAGGACCATTCTTATCTTCACCAAACAATTATACCTTACTTTTGAGCTGGGAGTGTAATTCAGTGGCAAATTGTTTTCTTAGTATGTACAAGGCCCTGGGTTCCATCACCAACACCAAGGGGAGGGAAAAAAAAAGAGCTCACTTCTTTGACTTTCAGTGGTCTTCCACTCAGACTATGCTTGTTTAAAACTTCAGCAGCTTTTTTCATGCTCTCTTCCATCTTGAATTCAACAACACTATAAAAGAGTCAAAAGTAAATACATAAAACCAGTCCTACAACTTGGAAAATTCAAATTCCAGTAAGGAATAAATAGGTAATACTTACGCGCATCCCTTTGAAAGAGGCCACAGACCAGTCAGAAGAGCAAGGGAGAGAAAAAGAAAAAAAAAAACAAAACAGTAAATATCAATGACAGTTAAGAACAAATTAAAGATAATGATTTATGTAACAAAAGCCAGGATTTTAAAAAAATTAATCCTTCTAAGGGGAAGCTGACAGAAGTGCATGACCTAGCCTTCCTTGTAAAAAACTGGGGGCTCCTTCATCTCCTTTTCCTACATATTACCAGCACTACACTAAAGCTGTTAAAAGTTATGAGCAGACCTAAATCAGGTTCTCCAAGAAAGCACACAAACTTTCGATCTGTTTCCCTCTGTACTCAATCAATCCTTACCATACTCCTACTAAATCCATCCTTTCCATAAACTAAGCTCGTCCTTTTGATTATTCTAAGCCATTCTATTGCACAACAAAAAGTAGTTTATATTCTCATTAAACTAGACCAATTTTGAACGTTCAGGTTTGTAATGTGTGGTTTACAATTTACTGGCACAAAGGCTACTTTTCAGAATCTTTGGTTCACACAACTTTCAAATCAGCAAACAACCAAGAATAACATTTTCTAGACAAGAACACACTTTTACTTTAATTATACCACCGCTAAAATTCCATGCATAATTCACACACAGCCAATTCCTGTTAAACAAAGAGACAATGCTGCTATTGGTCCCCAGTTATCCAAATTGGGCATCCAAACAGAATACCAGAAAGCTCTTTGGCCAGCCATTTGGAAAAGCGGGACTCCCATTTACAAGCCCCCTCCCACCCTACTGAAATGTTGGCAAAAATCAAACATGGCTACAGTAACATGAGCACTCACTGCCTTCCTGATTTCATTCGAGTCCACGCCACCATACAGTTACATTTGTCATGTAGTAAATCCACAGAAGAAATTCTCTCAGACACTTACCCTTGACTTTCCTTCAGCGTCCATTAAGAGCTCCACGTATGTTACCTCACCAACTACAAATCAGTTTCCAGACGACACATAAACCAAGGGAGAAAAGCCAAGAAAACAATGGGAATTTAGAACAATCATCAGCAACCTTGTATGGAGCCTCTGCCTTCTAAGAAAGCCCAGAAACACTCCATATTCTCTAAACCACCAAACTAGGCATTACAGGTGTGCAGTAAATAGGTGAAAACTCATTAACAATATGTCCTTGGTTTTCCTCCCACCACAAACACGCTACTTCCACAGATTTCCATTATCACTTTCCCTATCTGTAACGCTCACTCATGACTAGAGGCAATCCAAATCTACAGGAAAGAATTCTGCAAGCCTTACTTTCAGGGGAAGAAGAATTTTTACTCTTAATGGTGAAGTCAGATAAACACCACATATACCACAATGTCACTGAACTGACCTCACATGCCACAAATACAGGAATGTGCCTATACATAAACCAAAAGGCATACAGACACACACCTCAGGGCCAGTTTTGTGTGTGCAAACTGTGAACAGAGCCCTGTGCTGATTTTTAGCATCATACTGAAACTTCTAATATGTTAACAAGAGGACTGTCATTTTTGTACTAGGCCTCACAAATTCTATAGCTGAATTCTGCACATAGTACAAGGCACCAATGTTTGGAAAAATATTGACTATACAATTGATAAAGCAGAATAGCATCAGGCCTTATTCTTACATTTTCTAAAATCCCCATAAAGAGGATACAAATTCAAGTTTGGGGCTCAGCTGGCAACAAGATAAAGAGAGTACAATGATTCTACGCTACATGCAAAGGGAAAAATAGCAAAGATTTCCAAAATTCCCGCAGACTTTCCTCAAGGTTTGGATTGCCAGTTCACGACCACCATAACCAGATGTTAGAATTCTTCTAGACAACCACCAAATGGCTGCTGAACTTGAAGATGGCTCAAATCATTAACTTGTAGAAAACAACCTCTAAATCCCATTTCCAATGTTTAAAAAAGGAGGTGGGAAGGATTTCTTAGGAATCAATCACTCTTTCCTTAGAAGGATGATTATGATATTAAAGTATAAGGGTAAATATAACCCATTAACGGCCTTGACAGGTTCTCCCTACTTACAACTCCTTTGTTCAAAGGAATTAGAATTGGGATTTTTTGGATAAAATGGAAAACAAAATTATTTCACAAATAAAATTAACATTTTAAGAATGTATTATTAATGGAGTTGCACAGTGGTTGAAGGCCAAATGCTCAAAGTTTATTTTATAGCCTCACCCTCCTTGTCCTTTCCTGAAATGTTATAGAACTCATACTTTGCACAAAACAAGGAGAATCAGTGCAAAGAAAGAAAAAGGAAATGGGAGGGACCACTGCAGTTGACTTTGAGTACATATTTTGTGTAGTCAAACAACAACAACAAAAACAAAAAACTTATCACAGCCAAGGGACGGTTGGCTTTAATTTTACCCTCACAAACGTTAAAGCAGTTCCAAAACTCCATGACCACTTTCTGAAGCCACATTAAAAGCCAGTTATTTCAACAACAGCAGCCATTCAAGGACCAACAGCTCTTATCTCCTCTGATGAAAAAAATGCCTAGTATCAAACCAGTGAAGAAATCACAAGTTTTATCTCCTTCCAGCTGCAACTACTGTCCAATAACCTTAAATAAAAGAATCACAATATCAACCTCAAGACAACTTTTAAGTTTGTCAGAATCCAAGGACTTTTGCATTTGAAAGTTCTAGCTTGTGTCCATAAGACACTTAAATCAAAACAATGTTATTGCAATCTAGAAAACAACAAAGTCCAAAGCCAACTTTTTCCACAGTCATAACCATTGTAACAAATACCAAGTTAAGAAAATTATAGCTTTTTCCACTTGACATTCTAGTGATGACACACACCCAGCTTCAGTCATGTGCTCTAAAGTTTGATTAAAAATGATCTCCCTTTTAGAAATGTTTTCTCTGTGTATCAGAAATAAGTATTTCTAAACTGGGGCACCATCAGCAATTACTATGATCCTAACAAGTTTGTAATATTCCAATCTGGATACCACGAGAGACTTCATGTAGTTATTCCTGCTTCTAATTCTCACTTCTCTAGAGGAAGGTAATCATGAAAGCTTTAAAAAAGAAGAATAGAACAACAGAAGAATAAAGAACAATAGAAGCCAGTCAGTGGTGGCACATGCCTTTAATCCCAGCACTTAGGGAGGCAGAAGCAGGCAGAGCTCTGTGAGTCTGGAGCCAGCCTGGTCTACAGAGTGAATCCCAGGACAGCCAGAGATACACAGAGAAACCCTGTCTTGAACTACCCTGCCCACACCCAAGACAATAGCCTCTTTGTTCTATCTAGTATGTCAAATATTTGTTTTGTGTAGTCAGTCCACCTTAGCCACAGATTATAAAGCAGAATTTGTCAGCTAAAGAGTCAGGAGGTAAACCAGAGGGCAGCAGCAGTCTCACAAGTGGAACTTGAAGTTACTGAAAAATGCTACAGCTCCTTGATCACCAAGTTGGACAGAACTCACAGAATCCCAAAGGTAGACTGTTAGGACAAACCTACTGCAGCTTTAAATGTCAAAGTATCTAAATAAAAAAAGAAATGAGAATATAGAACCTGAAGAAAATACATGTGTGTATGTTTGTCCAATCTAGGGATTGGACCTAGGACCTTTCAACTTTCTTGGAATCTTTTTATTTGTATGTGTACATACGCACACACTAGTGAGAGTTGGGGAATGTGTTCCATAGCACCTTTGTGGAGGTCAGAGGACAACCTTAGGTATGTTAGTCCTTGCCTCCCACCTTGATTATGGTAAAATCTCATTTTTTGCCTCTGCATACACCAATGTAGCTTGTAAGCTTCTAAGGATTCTGCCATCTCCTTGTAGGACCAGTGGGATTACTGTATTTTAGTTGTGGAGATTCAAGAGCCAATCCTTGTGCTGTTTTTTGGGACAGGGTCTCATGCCTATAAATTCTCAATCCTTCTGCATTCACCTCCCAAGTGCTGGGATTACAGGAGTGTGCCACCATACTATGTGGACACCTTTTTTAAAAGGAAGGAAGGAAGGAAGGAAGGAAGGAAGGAAGGAAGGAAGGAAGGAAGGAAGGAAGGAAGGAAGGAAGGAAAAAGCGGGGGAGTGTGTATGAAAGAAACCAAGACACACTGTTGAGCATGCTTTCTTAGTATCATTCAGTCAATCTAAGGGAAAATTGCACAGATTAAAGATACATTTCATAAAGACAACTTTAGCTGGGAACATGCCTTTAGCCCTTGGACGGAGGTAGATCTCAAGGCCAGTCTGGTCTAACAGGAAAGCCTTGTCTCAAAAAGAAAAAAAGAAGACAACTTCAAATATGGGAAACAATTCTATACAATGAGTTGACTGAGCCAAATACATGGTGATAAGCGCAAACTTTCTACTTCCTACAGTAACAAGTGAAGGAACGCTTCACACTGCTGGGGACCAACAGCAGTACTTACAATAACAGCTCAATTTCCAACAGGAGAATAAGAAAAGGAGCACTGGGCAGAGACTTGACTGAAATTGAAAGCAGCTTTGCCTCAACAACCCACAATGAAAGGCTTTCTATTGGACTACATGCCCTCTGGGCCTCAGTTTTATGTCAGCAGCAATCTGAAATTTACTCAAAGTGATGATCATTAAATAATAACAGATGGATTAAAGGCTTAAAGAAATCTTTGTTTATACAAATTAAACTGACTGCTGTTAAACTAGGATTTGAGAGTAAACTATATCACTCACTTTCTTCCTCAAACTGAGCACTGTGTTCATTCAACAGTGCAGTTGAGTCCTGCCTGAGTGGCAGCTACCCCAACCCCACACTGTTAGCTCACTAGGCAGACCAGGAAACAGGAAGCCCAACACCCAATTGTCTTCATTCTGAAGATTTTAAGTGCTCCTCCAATTAACTTAAGACTATTATTATTATTATTATTATTATATTATTATTATTTTAAGACAGGTTTTCTCTGTGTAACCCTGGCTACCCTGGAACTTGGATCTGTAAACCATGATGACCTCAAACTCAAGAGATACACCTGCCTCTGCCTCCAAAGTGCTGGAATTAAAGATGGCAGCCATTATCACCAGGCAGACATTATTTTAAGATGGAAAAATAAACAAAAATAAATCACCTTTCGTTTAAAAGAAATCTTCATTCTGGTACCCAATCCTTATAGTGAAATACTTTTAAGACAGTATCCCATTTTCTGAGTAGCTACGGACAATGAAAGTTACTTTCAAACATAGTTCTTTAACCTCTATTTTAAACTCATGTAAAAATGGTTCCCAATTGTATTTTCAATCCAAGAACTCTATGGTGCCACAAACATTTGTTACTTGTAATGCCTCCATTAAAAAAGGATGCTCAAGTTATGGAAGCCACCTGTCACCACAGTACTTGTCCGAAGCAACCTAGGATATATGAGAAACTGTCTCAAAATAAAATAAAATAAAATAAAAGTCAAATAAAACTTCATGTTGTTCTTCTGGGACACCCTGGAGCAGGGAGTAGGTATTCAAGCAATGAGCAAGATATAAAAACAGTATCTTAACCCAGGACCTTCATTGAGCAAAATAGCGCCATAGCTCAGAGAAAAACAAAAACATTTTCCATGAATCTTGTCTTAAAAACTGGCAATACTGATTTCACCACAGCACCATCAAACAAGTTTTGTGTCACTTTTCAAGGGGAAAAAGTGTACATGACCAGGTTTTTACCAGATCATTAACAGACTACCCTAAAATGCTGCAAAACAGGTAAAAATTAAATACACTTGCAATGACAGAGACTGGAGGTGAAGACAACTAATTTATTCCTTATTCCATAAGGCCAGAGTCTCAATGGAGACTGCAGATTAGAAAAACTGCTTTGATTACACCAGCTCATATCTCTGTAATCTGTTCAGCTATGGTTACCATGAAAGAAATCCTTTTAGGGTTTAAGTACCTCTATCTGCTACTTTCCAAAAACATAGGACTCTCTGACAACACATTAAATTAATGTCTTTAATTCCAGCACTCTGGAGACAGAGGCATTTGGAGCTCTATGGTCTCCACAGAGGCTACTCTGGTCCACAAAATGAGTTCCAAGACAGCCAGTTACACAGTAAGACCATTTCAGGAAAAAAAGAGAGAGACCAGGAAGGACAGATAAACTAGTAACATATGTTTAAAATCAAACGAAGCCATACATATGTAAATATAGTAAATATCTTTAAACTTTGCACACTAAACCTAAATGTTACTATAGGAAAAAATTCATTCTCCTATGAATCACTTTATTCCCAATCCTATACTGTTAATTACTTAGACAGCAGAGTAATCAGTTTAACCTGTACAGGGGAGGGCTAAACAAGAACATTTTAACATTCAATAAAAACAAGATTTACTGCACACCTGTAATTCTGAGTTACACCACCAAAAGTACACTGAGAGGGAGGAGCACCCACATCAATGGCAGTATGCCAGGGGAATATGAGAACCAGTTTGGAAGGATCCAAGTAAACCACCAGGCTGGCTCCACACTTAATACAGGACAAAATAGTAAATTGAGGTGAACTGCTTCTACATCCAGAAACGTCATGTCTGCTGCTGCTACCAGCTTCATGGCTTCCAAAACTGAATTACTGAATGATAAAGCAGTAAAAAATGTACCTACTTTATCCATCATGTCCCAAAACTGGTTCACACACTCCTAAAAATGAGAAAGTAGTTTGGCCTGCAATCTCCTTACAAAACTCTAACAATTGCATTTTCAAAGCCACATTCCTGGTTCTTGGAACTACTTACTATACCTTATTATCAATGGACATAGCAATTCAGTGGCTCAACCAAATCACAAGAACACAAATTTGGGGTTTATCCCAAAAACTAATTCGAATGAGATCCAACTGTACTATACAGAAATTCTAAGCTTGTGTTAAAGCAGCAGTCCTAAAGAACCAAGAACACTGTATCTGGGGTGCCACATGACACCCCTCAGACAAAGACACTTCACTCTTGCTCTAGGAGGATTGACAGGAATGATTTGGCTGATCAAGGCAGGAACAAATCTCACACCAAAACATTTTCATCTGTTTATCTGAGAAATACCACATGGGAGCAGCACATGTGACTGAAGGTTCACGGTGCCTAGTGCTTCTTTCATGTTATGGTCAAGTAAGTAATGGAATAATGATGGCAGTGGCCACTCAAGTTTCAAAACTCAATGCAGGGGCACCAGTACACACACCAAAGGGCCTTCCAAGGTGGCATCTTGTCACTAGAATTAATCATTCGACAAATCAAGCTCAAATCTCTCTTCATTATGAATGTTCCAGAAAACCAATACCTTTCAGTCCTTCAAAGAGACTCCATTAAGGGTGATTTGGTCCTAGGTTCCCTTGGGTGAGAACAGGAGCTCATGGCACCCTACCCTGCAATCTCTTCAGTCCTGAGAACCACTACCAGGGCTAAGAATCATGAAGGAAAGGAGGACAAGAGCAAACAGTGCAGGAAAGGGCGACGCACCGATGTGGAGAGGCAAGGCGGTCCCCTGGGACCTCCAGGTGGCAGAGGCCCTTGGTTGCTTGACCTGTCTTAGGCCAGGATTGACTTGGATGCCTGGGCCAGGATACCATATACTCTCATGGACCACATGCACAGATGATTTGAACTCTCCTACTGTCCATCTCTGACTTCAGAGAAGAGCTTAAGTTAAAGCAGAAGATCCCATTGCAGAGTTTACAATCTGAGCAACAGACATTCCAGGCACCAAAATTTGACTCCAGGACACCCACAAAATTTAAAACTATCTCTTAACCAGACTTTTAATAAACTTAAAAGATAGAATTAAAACACACACACACACACAAGACAAACAAAATAATGTGAAGATTTCGGTAATTGTCCTTAACATAATAACACTCCCCTCAACCCTAACTGAAGTCCCAATAACCATTTTAAGCCAGTAAAATCATTTTTTAGAGGTCAAGGGACCATATAAATCACTCTATTTAACACGTGGGGACCAACACACACACACACAAAAAAGGGTGGGGGACCTAGGGGTAGCTCTAAACCTGAATAGAACACATGCTCTTCCTAGAGCAGCTTCCACTGACAAAAAAACAAAACAAAACAAAAACAAACCAAACCAGATTAGCCACAGAGGATGGCATACAACCTTCTTACCCTACTCCATCACCAGGGCCTTTACCTTTCTCTTTAACCAGGTCTTTAAGCGACTGCCATTTCACATCAAAGGGTATGTTGGTGATGAAGGCTCTGTATCTTTTAGTTGGATTGGTATATGGCTCAAAGCGATTGCCTCCTCTTTTTATGTTTTTCTCCTTCCTCTTCTCATTCTGTGTAGGTCGTTCTCCTTCACTGAATTCAAGAGAAAAAGTTTCTGTGTTAGTACAAGGAAAAGTCACTATCTCTGGTACCAAGTTTATAACCCCACACAGTTATGTGCGACACGAGGCCAATTCTGGTTCTGATTTGGATCATTCCAAATACAGGTCTTCACAGCGCAGATATTTGCAATTATGCATGCCTTACAGCCTAGTCCTTCCCACACACACACATACACATACACACTGGGAGTAGTACATGCCTGTAATCCCAAAATCTAGAAAAAGGCGTCAGGGTCAGTCTCAGTTACATGAGAACAAACCCACCTATCAAGAACCCAGGCTCAAGAAAAGAGTGCTATCCTAGGCTTAGGTATGGCTCTTTATGCTGCATAACACACAAGGAGGGCATGAGGCCAACTCCCCCAGGAGTGGGGGACACACACATGTGCATCACCTAACACAACACAATCTGCTGATGCATCTCTAAATGTTTCTTGGCAAAACAAAAGTTCTTAAATTATACATCAATTCACTTGTCACCACCCACCAAAGGCTCTATGGATAGGAATGTATTAAAATATAAATTTCTTTTAAATTCCAAGTATTAAAAGGTTTACATAAAAAAAATCAGTAAGTGCTGGGCAGTGGTGGCACACAGCTCTTTAATCCCAGCACCTCTTTAATCAGGAGGCAGAGCCAGTTGGTTCTCTGCGTTCAAGGCCAGACTGGTCTACAGAGTTCGAGTTTCAAGATAGCCAGAGCTATAAAAAGAAACCCTGTCTCAATTTAAAAAAAAATTATTTAAAAAATCCAGATCCATAATGCTTGACACTAAAACCGCCCCTCTTAAGCAGAAAATACATATGTATTTATAGAAAGATTTTTTTTTTGGTTTGTTTTTGAGATAAGGTCTCACTATGGAGCCTTGTATGATCAGGAACTGGGTATGAACACCAGGTTGGACTTGAACTCTGCCACCTGAGTGCTGACTTATAGACAGAATTTTTTGTTTTTTCTTAATTATTGTATGTATGAGTATACATGCTGTCTGGAAAGCATGTGGTAAGGAAACAACTATTAGGAGTCCGTTTTCTACTTTCACCATGTTTTAACCACTGTGTCTGAGTCATCTTGCTGACCCTTTGCAGGCATAAATATTCTAAATCTGGAAGATACTGAAAGTGAGACTGATAAAGTAAATGCGGCAAAAAGAATCTTCAATTTTAAAATGACAATTCAAGATTATATCTATTTTATAGCCTCTGTTAACTGTCTGGGTAATAAAAACAGTATTCAAGAAACTTAAAATTCAGCTGGGCTATGATGGCATAGCCCAGCAGAAGCAGGTGGATCTCTGGATCAGAGGCCAACCAGGTCTACAGAGAAACCCTGCCTCAAAACAAAACAAAATAAAAAACCACAAAACAACAACAACAACAAAATTTAGTTTACAAACTTCACATAAAAGTTTCATTTATAAACTCTATCCATATACGAAATTAACTCATAATGGATGTCAATCTGAAAACACAAAATTGATAAAATGATCTTCAAAATTAAAAATATCTGCTCTGAAAAATGAGTAAACCAGCCCTGGCTGCACATACTTTTAACCCCAGAACAAAGGAGGCAGAGATATGATCTCTGTGAGTCGAGGCCAGGCTGGTCTATATGAGATCCTGCCTCAGAAAACAACAACAACAATAACAACAACAACAAAAAAAAAAACCCTGTTGCCAGATGGTGGTGGCGTGCAAAGTCCTTCTATATACGTGTTGTTTTTATTGGTTAATGAATAAAGATGCTGCTTTCAGCCAATGACTTAACAGAATATAGCAAGGCTGAAGATATAGACAGAGAGTAGGTGGAGTCAGTGAGAAGCCATGTAGCCTGTAGAGGAGAAAGACACAAGCTGCCAGCCAGAACCTTGCCGGTCTGAGCAGTGGGAACAAACTGTCTCTGCCAGCACCTCTGATCCCAGCACTCATGAGGCAGAGGCAGGCGGATCTCTGTGAGTTCGAGGCCAGCCTGGTCTATAAGAGTTAATTCCAAAGCTACAGAGAAACCCAGTCTCGAAAAACTAGAAAAAAACAAAAAACAAAGTTAGTGATTTAACTCAAGAACAGAACACTGATCTAGCAAGTGCAAGACCCTCGGTTCAGGACAAGGAGAAAGAGAATGAAAAGATGATACATAGCTCTTGGTTCTACCTACTGAGCACTGGAACTACTGTGAACACCTGCGTTAAACTTTACTCTTTCTTCTCATGTTTGTTAAACTTTCCAACATATGCCAGTAGTTTGACTTGTAACTTTAACAAAAACTAACAAATCTGTAATCTTTCAAAGAACCTGCAGACATAACAGGCAGATCTAAATCTAAGGCAGTTAATAAGTGCTTTACGTAACTGACTCTCAATACCAAATTGCCAAAGAAAACTAGATTCTGGCACCCAATTACCCAAAATTCTAAACAAGTCCAATAAAATAATCTTTTCTAATAGTCTTAATAAATTATTATATCTCATAATATATTGCTAAGGCCTTATAATAAATGTTAAGTATCTTCACGACATTATATCAACAGCTGTTTAAAGACTGTGTGCCTTCGGGGCTGGAGAGATGGCTCAGAGGTTAAGATCACTGACTGCTCTTCCAGAGGTCCTGAGTTCAATTCCCAGCAACCACATGGTGGCTTACAACCATCTGTAATGAGATCTGGTTTCCTCTTCTGGCCTGCAGGTGTACATACAGGTAGAACACTGTACACATAATAAATAATAAAGAAAACATTAAAAAAAGGATTGAGTGCCTTTATATAAATTTATATAAACCACAAAGGACCACTTTATTCAGTACACTAAAACAGTCTCAAGACTGGCAAGGATGGTGGCACATACCTTTAATTCCAGGACTAAGGTGGATTTCTGAGTTTCAGGCCAGCCTGGTTTGTATGAGTACCAAAAACAAAACAAACAAAAACCCACAACAAAACCCACTTGCACCCACTTGGAAAAAAAAAATCAAAGGGCAAAGTAATGGTAAAACTCTGACAGGACACATTCAAATACTGAGTCTCCTAATCTAATCTCGACCTAACAATCTTATGTGCCTTTAGTCTCCCTAACATCTCTTATGTCTTATGACACTGCTAGGCATAATTATTACTCATACTATTTTTGGGATTTCTCAATCAAGAGAAGAGTAGAGTTTGGGGAGAAAAATAAATCTCAATACCCTGAAATTCTGATCACATCTTCGGAGACAAGAATCCATGTTCCCCTCTTGAAAATAAACTCTTTCATAAATCAATCTTCACAGATGTCTTTTAAATTCTGAACTCTTAATGGAACATTCTTCTAGCTACAGATTATCCATTTAATGAACCACATAATTCAGCCCGTTTCCAGTGTGGCCCTTTACTAGCAAACCTATAGCCTGTATCCATAATAACACACAGGCTTGCTGAGGATCAACAAGAAGGATGTGTGGTAGTATGCACCCCTATGCTCAGCATCCAGGAAGCAGGGGCAGAAGACCAACCAGAGATGTTTAAGATCTTGTCTTAAAAACAAAACAAGCCAGGTGGATCTCTTTGAGTTCCAAGCCACCCTGGTCTACAAAGTTTCAGGACAGTCAAGACTCCTGTCTCAAAAAAGCAAAACAGCAAAAACAAGACCCCAAAACCAAAGGGGGAAAAAAACCACAAAGACAGCATAACAAAAGCAGTTTGGGGCTTTTGAGAATGTTTTCTTCCCAGCTCACTAGTCCAGCAGTGTTTCTCTTCGCAAATAAATAATCTCTGCCCAGCATGGTCAAGAACACTTTTAATTCCAGTACTGGGAAGGCACATGAAGGTGGATCTGAGTTTGAAGCCAACCTGACCCACAGTGAGAACCTGTCTCAACAACAAAAACAAGCAAACTGTCTCTATTCCTATAAAAAAAGGGGGCGGGGGACTAGGACCAAAAGTAAGTTGGTATATATGTTAAGTACAACAAAGTATGTAAGGACAAGTTCTATAGGCAATTAAGAGCTAGGGTCATACATCAAAGTCTGAATAATACTCTTTATAAGTGGGGACAACTACCAAGTTACAAGTATTCAAAAGAGTCAGAACACAGCACACCAATAATAATTCTGAGGTGTTAAAGAGTAATATGAGAGCCCATTTGGGAAACCCTCAAGGAAGGGGGGAAAACAGTAAAAAGCAAGCTTATCTTTGCAGGCGGCATCTACCTCCCTAGTAAGGAAAAAACAAAAAACCAAAAGGGCAAAGTAACAGCAAAGCTCTGACAACACACACTCAAATAATACAGAGTCTCCTATTCTAATCTTGAGCTAACAGTCCTAATGTGCCTCAAAAATCCTTTTCACCAAGTATACAATCACCTTTCAAAGTACAGCAAACAGAGCAGGGCATGATGGTACACATCTATTATCACAGCGCTCAGGAGAAGGAAGCAGCAGAATTCAAGGCCAACCTGATCTAAGGGTGAAAAAAACCCCAACAATAGCTCAACGGTTAAAGAGCACCCATAGTTCCCAACTTTGTTTAACTCTAGGTGATCTGACACCCTCTTCCTGCCTCCAAGCACTGGCACTCACCTTCATGCATACACATTAACACTTAAAAAATAAAAAGGCTTCTTCTCGTTCAGTATGTAGCTCAGTGGTGGAGTGTTTGCTTAGCATGCAGGATGCTATCGATAGTCTCTACCATCAAAAACTAAATGAATGGGTTGGAGAGACGGATGGCCCAGCTGTTAAGAATACTAGCTGTGCCGGGAGCTGGGGGCGGCGCCTTTAACCCCAGTACTTGTGAGGCAGAAGCAGGCGGATCTCTTTGAGTCCAAGGCCAGCCTGGTTTACAGAGCTAGTACCAGGACAAGCTCCAAAGCTGTACAGAGTAACAGTCTTGGGGCTGGAGAGATGGCTCAGAGGCTAAGAGTACTCTTCTAGAGGTCCTGAGTTCAATTCCTAGCACCCCCATGGTGACTCACAACCATCTGTAATGAGAGCTGGTGGCCTCTTCTGGCCTGCAGGCATACATGGAGGCTGAACACTGCATGTATAATAAATAAATAAATAAATAAATAAATAAATAAATAATTTTTTAAAAGTCTCAAAAAACAAAAACAAAAAAGGAATACTAGCTGTTCTTCCAGAAGACCTGGATTTAAGTTCCAGCACCCACATGACAGCTAATAATTGCTAGTAACTCTAGTTCCAGGAGATCTGATGCTCTCTTCTGACTTCCATGGGCTCTGTTCGCATGTAGTGTATAAACAAACATGCAGGTAAAACATTCACTCATATTTTTTCCCCTTTTCTTTTTTCAAGACAGAGTTTCTCTGTGGGCTGTCCTGGAACTCACTTTGTTGACCTCAAACTCAGAGATCCACTTGCCTCTGCCTCCAGAGTATTAAAATTAAAGGTGTGCCACCACTGCATGGCTCACATATTTTTAATAAAAAAAACAAAAACCAGTTGGTGAGAGGTTCAGTAGGCAATGTGCTTACCTTATAAGCATGAAGATCCAGGTTCGATTCCTAGTCAAAAAGTAGGGAGGAGACACTCCTCTATTCTTTTAGTTTTACCGTAAGAATTTTGTAACATACACACATGAAAATAAAACAAAACACTGTTTTCCAATACAAAGCTGTTTTAGGTGCTGCCACTTTCTCAAGTATTCTCCACTGAGCCAGTCTCAGACCACTCAGGTAATTTCCAACAAAGGTTATTTCATCTTAGAAACTTCCTAAGCACATACTGTTTTGTCAAATGATATCACAAGATATCTATTTGAAAATGGACAGTGGAAAATTTGAAAACTGTACTGTGTTTTATGGCAAATTCAACTTTTCCCCTAGAAAAGTTCTAACAGCAATTCATCCTGTAACTTTTCTTAAAGCCCTTCAAATAAGGCCACCAGCAAGCCTACAAGGTGAGACAGAAGTGGTAGTGATTCCAGTAACTGGGTGGCAGAAGCAGGGGTATCGTTCCAAATTCAAGGCTATCAAAGTCCACACTGTATTCTCTAAAAGCTAGTCAGTTATCTATCTCAAAAACTGGGGGAATAGGAAAAATTGGAGGCGAAAGGAAATCGGAAACTACAAGGCATCTTTTCAGCAAAGGCTGAAAAGAGTGAGACTGACTGGAGGTGTAGCTCAAAGGAAAGAGTGCTCACCTAGCATCCTCAAGACCCTGGGATCCAAGTGGGGTGGACAGGGAAGTAAAAATGAACACACTCAAAGACTGAGACTTCCCATAGTAAAGTGTTGGGATTAACTTAAGACAGACCCCTCAGCCACGTGGTGGTGGCGCACGCCTTTAACCCCAGCACTTGGGAGGCAGAGGCAGGAGGATCTCTGTGAGTTCGAGGCCAGCCTGGTCTACAGAGCTAATTCCAGGACAGGCTCCAAAGCTACAGAGAAACCGTCTCGAAAAACAAAACAAAAAAGAGAGACCCCTCTCTCTTCTTTCCGTGCTGTGGGATGGAACCCAGGGCCTTGTGCATCCTGGGCACTCCTAATGAGCTATAACATCACACGTTCACACATTTTTGGTTTGTCAGTTTTTAGACAGAAGCTCATGTAGCCTGGGCAAATCTTGAACTTGTTATGTAGGTGGAACTGGGGAACTCAGCCTCCCAAATGCTGAAATCACAGGCATGAACCAGTTAAGCAATGGTGTTTAATTCTCCCTGAAATAAAAGATCTGGAATTTCCTCTAGTAACAAAGTAGCCATTACTTAGTAAATGCTTTTATCAACAAGTGTTTAAATACTTTCAGCCCCCCTAGAACCCTAAAGCTTCTGGAGTCTTACAAATCTGATGGCAGACAAAATTCAGAAACATAAGCTGTTGGTCTTGGAACCAAAATGTTTCTCTACTCACTTTCTCAAGTAATGGTAAATCAGTGTGAACAGAGTCCCACAGCGGCAGAGTCAGAGGTTTTCCTCCTCCAAGAAAACTTTTTATTTGGCCCAGGAAGGTCCGCCATGTGAATCTAGCCACTTTAGAGAGTCAGGGTACCGCTCTATTACTTTCCTCGATTCCCAGACCGCTTTCTGAGACGTGGTCTCACCCAATTTCCCAGTAATGAATGGGAACTTGACTGAACTCACTCTATATAGCCTGGCCACACTTTGCTCTTTGGAGCCTTTCAGTTTCAACCCCCTCCCTAAAAGCTGGGCCTCACCGGGCCAAGCTAATAAACCTACAAAAACAAACCGAGGACTCTTGTCAGACCCCAAACAGGATTCCGGAAAGGGGATGACGAAGTCTGGCTAGCCTGATTTCTGAAATCCTGAAAGCCCGAGAGGTGCCTTCACCCGCACACTATGCCTGTCGCTAAGGATGAACAACGAGCAAGCAGGGATCATTTCTGTTCAGGGATCAGCACTGTTACCAACTGCGCACTCGAGAGGAAGAAGGGCTAGGAAGAGGCGGAAGGACTCCAGGCCAGAACCCGGGTCCGGGGGCCATTCTCCCGCACTTCCTGCAGGAGAGCTGCACGCCGGGGTTCTCGGAACCTCCAACGAGGCCCAAGCGGGCACCTCCTCGGTCCCGCCGCCGTTGGCTGCTCGCACACGTGATAACCGGGCGCGTCCCTCTCCCGTCCCTAACTTGGCGGATCTGAGAAACTGAGACGAGAGCAGCCCGGCACCATGGGTCGTAATGTGGAGGGGTGGAAAGCGGGACTGGGGTTCGCGCGAGCTGCGCGCCATCACTGCTCCCAGAGGCCTGAGGCCTCGACGGTGCCCGGCCAGCAGGGGAGGCTGAGGGGAGGCAAGCGCCGACGGCAGAGGGCCGGCCCGTCAGGCGCTCTTGGCTTCTTCGTCGTCACGGCCGCCGCCGCCGCCGCCGCCTCTCGGCAGGGAGAGGCCTGCGCAGACGCCGCGCCGCCATGGGGGGGAAGAGAAAGAAGCCAACACACCTAACGGAGCCGCGGAGAAGCCTGGCTGCGGGTAGAGGAGGGCAAACTGCTGTTAGAACACTCACCCCTTCGGGCCGGGAGCCCCGTTGCCGCTCGGCACGCAGGGCGCGCCGCTCTCCTCCTCCATTTTGGGCTCTGTCGCTGCCACTTCAGCCGCCGCTTCGACCCCTGCCGCCATTTTCTCCGCGTCTGGGCTTTGTGTGAGCGAGCGAGCCGAGCCGAACTGCGCCTGCGCGCTCACGTGACCCCGCACGACCAGTAACGCCTGCGTGTGCTGCGACCTGCTCCCGCTTCCTACTCGCCTCGGGTCCCACCCCCTGGCTCCCAGGCCACGCCCCCGGCTCCCAGGCCACGCCTCCTGGTGGGCTCCGCTGTGAGCGCGCCTACTGACCTAGCCACTCCAGCTTACTTTTTTCCCCTCTTCTGTTTTATTAATTTTTCTTGTTTTTTTTTTTTTTTTTTGAGGCAGTGTTTCACTACGTAGCCCTGGCTGGCCTGGAAGATCCTCCAGCCCCTACCTATCAAGTACAGGAATTAAAGACATGCATCACCACATTTGGCTATTAATTTATTTTTTTTAATAACTTCATATATATTTTGAGTTTGCTTGTGACTTTGTGGGGACGGGCCTTCGAGGCGAGGTTTCTCTGTGTAATCCTGGCTGCCCTGGAATTCACTCTGTACACCAAGCTGGCCTCGGAACTCAGAGATCTCTGCCTCCCAAGTGCTAGAATTAAAGACCTGTGCCACCAATGCCCCGCAGGGAATTTTTTTTTTTTTTTTTTTTGAGACAGGGTTTCTAGTCAGTGTTGGCCTGGAACTCTGTGTAGCAGAATCTGGCCTTGAATATCTGACTACCCACCTCCACGTCCTGAGTGCTGGAATGAGAGACTAGAGGAACCATGTTCCGTTCGTTCAGTGCTAGGAATGGAACCCAGGGACTTTAACATGCTAGGCAAGCACTCTATCAGCTCCAATCCCTGACACTATACTGTATATTTTTTTTATCATATTTACCTCCCACTGAACCTTCTTTCCAACAAGTTCCCCACTTCCATGTCGTTGTTTGTGACCTACTGAGTTAGGATCGCTTACATGAGCGTAGATGCTGGGTTTATTTACCTGAGCATGGGCAACTAAACAGTGGCTACACTACTGAAGAAAATGACACCCCCTTCCTCCAGCAACTACCACCAATAGGTCCTCGGGGAGGGGTGACTCTATGATTTCATGGGTGACAACAGCCATGGCATGTCAAGGAGACACCAGCTTTCTTTAAATGGAACTAGAGCAGAAAGAAAACAAAAATTCTGTCGACAGGAATACTTTTTATTAGTGTGTGTGTGTGTGTGTGTGTGTGTGTGTGACTGAAGCCAGGTTTTGAGCATTCCACGGCCTGCAAGCTGGAGTTGTTTTCTCTTTCCACCAAATGGGTTCTGAGAATCAAATGCAAGTTATCAAGTTTGGTAGCCACAGCGTCGGTCCTGTATGCAGAATTCTTGATAGGCTAACATCAAACTAAAATTTTCCATGCAATTCAAAGTGTTAGGAGAGATGTACACAGAACCTTCCTCCCAGCCTTTCCCCTGCCCCCTCTTTCCCTCTTCCTACTTCTCTCCCTCGCTGTTTCTCTCTCCTTACTTCTTTCTGTCTCCTTGATGGCACCTCCTGAGGCACCCTTACACCATCTCCAGAGGTGTAAAGTTAGCATAAGGAGAAGTCGGTGCCAAGTTTGGCAGGCCAGGAGAGCAAATGTGCCTTATAAATTTCTATAAGATCACCTGATCATCTTCGCTCTGCTCCTCAACTGTACTGTTCCAGCCATGAAGTCTCCCAGCCTGCTCTTACTACTACAGGCCAATCAGATCCCAGCCTCTGAGTCTCAGCCTTCTGCAAAACTGGCTTTCCCTTGCCTTTCCAGTCAGGGCAATAAGATAGTTTTCTGTTTTTTTTTTTTTTTGTTTTGCTTTGGTTTGGTTTTCTCGAGACAGGGTTTCATCTGTAGCTATGGAGCCTGTCCTGGAACTAGCTCTTGTAGATCAGGTTGGCCTTGAATTTACAGAGATCCAACTGCCTCTGCCTCCCGAGTGCTGGGATTAAAGGTGTGCACCACCAACTGGCAAGATACTGTTTTTATGTGCCGCCCTGTGAATGAGCTTATGTATTGGGCAAGGGATGAGTGCAGAAAAAAAATAGGAAGGACCATACTCTAGTGGACTCATTGGGAATGCTGATGAGCATAATAATCTGAGGTTCATTTGCTTATCTGAAAGCAGGGTTAATAAAAGACACTCCAAGATGAGTGGTGGTGGTCTTTAATCCCAGCACTCGGGAGGCAGAGGCAGGCGGATCTTTGTGAATTCAAGACCAACCTGGTCTACAAGAGTTAGTCCCAGGACAGACTTCAAAGCTACAGAGAAACCCTGTCTTGAAAACAAAAACAAAAGACTCTCCAGAAAGCACCTTTCAGAGCAGCCCTGGGCATTAAATGCAGGGAGATGCCAAGTGCACTTAACTGATAAGTAACTCAGTATGCAACAAGAGCTCAAAGGTGAGCTACTCAAGCATGGTGGTCCATACCTGTAATCTCAGTATTCGAGAGGCTGAGACAAGAGCATTACCACAAATTTGAGGCCAGCCAACAGGGGCTACATATTGAGGTGAGGCCAACTAAACAAAGGAAGGAGAACAAGGAGCAACAGAGGCTGTTACCACTATGGTCCCATTCTACGTCTTTCTGCTTGGGGGTTGGGTACAAACCTGGAATCCCCAGCTCCTAAAGCTGTAGGACTTCAGATAAAGTTTTATACATTGGGCCTCGGTCTTCCCGCCTTTAAAATGGAAGTGATAACTGTTCCTTCCCCAGAGAAGAGATGTGAACCAGGTTTAGAATTGCGTCTCATCCATGGTAATCCCAGTAAGTGTGGATAGTATTACCATTAGTTATCAGTGAGTATAAAGGACCTCAGTACATAGAGCTCATTGGGAATACAAAGTAAGCAGAAATTGTCCTTACCTTTTTCCTTTGGGAATGGAACAAGGTCCTCCTACATGCTAAGCATGTTTTGTGACATTGGGCTACACTGTATACTCTTATGTTGGTTTTTGCTGTTATTGTTGTTAATTTGCTTAGTTTTGAGGGTTTGTGGGTTTTTTTGTTATTATTTTATTTTGATTTTTAATAGGCTCTCTCTATTTAGGCTGTTCTGGAACTCCTTATGTAGACCATTCTAGTCTTGAACTCAGAGATCTTACTGCCCCTGTCTTCTGAGTGCTAAAGATACTAAAAGCATGTGCCACCACACATGGCTTATTCCATTTTCTTGAGACATGGTCTCACTATACAGCCCTGGCCAGCCTGGAACTAAGTATTTCAGACTGCCCTCGAATTCACGGAGATCTGCCTACCTTTGCCTCTGTGTGCTGGGATTAAGGATATGAGCCACCACAAAAGGCCCTTTGTGATCTGTGTGTATGGGTGTTTGCCTACCTGGGTCTCTGGGTACCATTCGTACGCTTGGTGTCGGTGGAGAACAGAAGAGGATATTGAATCCTCCAAAACTGGAGTCACAGTTGGTTGTGAGCCATCACATGAGTGCTGAGAAGAGCAGCCAGTGCTCTTAACCACTGAGCCAATTGTCAAACACACACTTCTCCCACTTTGTTTATTCTTAAAGTAATTTGTTGCTGAGGGCATCATTCCATAGAGATTTTTGCCTAGACTATGTGAAGCTCTGACTTCAATCCTCAGTACCATTAAAAAATACACACACACACATAAATAGTATAATTATTTTATATATATGTGTGTGTGTGTGTGTATATACATACAAATATATATTGCCAGTAAGATCTCACTGCATAGTAAGACCATGTCTCAATAAAATAAAATTATATATATACAAACATATATGAATACATATATACATACATATGTGTGTACATATATATACGTGCACACATATATGTATGTGTGTGTATACACAAACATATTGCCAAGCATGGTGTTATATGCCTTTAGTAATGCCAGCTCACAACCACCTGGAACTCCATCCAGTTCCTAGGAGTATCTTGCCCTCTTCTGGCTTCCTTGGGCACTGCATGAACATGGTACAGTCATATATATGGGGAAAACAAAACACTCATACACATAAAGAATAAAATTTTTAAAAGATCATTCATCATAAATCCTGCCCAGCCCAGTGTGGAGGCTGAACGGGTGAGCGCACTTGTGCAAAACTGAAGACCTGTTTACTCACTGGGGCCATGTGGAGGCGGAAGGAGAGACCCTGCTCTCCTAAGGAGGTTTCCTCCGACCTCCCCCTTCTCCTGCTCTGTTTTTCCCCTGTGTGCACATGGTAACGCTGGTGTCTTCACTCATCTTCTCCACCTTATCCACTGAGCTCAGAGCTTTGTCCATCTGGCTACTTTAGCTAGCTAGCTTGCTCTCGGACCTCCTGGGTGCTGGGCTAGCATCACCAGGGACACACACGTAAACAAGCCCCAAATCTATATATTCAGGAAGTCTGGTCTTCTTCATGTTCATGTAGCAAGCCCTTTAACCACTGAGTTGTCTCCCCAGGCCCTGCATCCTGTTCTTTATTTAAAACTCGGCTTTCACCTCATCCTTAGGCTTCCGTGTCAGCTTGAGAGAACCAGGAGTCCCTGGTGAGACGAGCCCCTGGACATGACTGTGGGGAAGCACACTTTTTTTTTTTTTTTTTTTTTTTGTGGTTTCTCGAGACAGGGTTTCTCTATAGCTTTGGAACCTGGCCTGAAACTAGCTCTTGTAGACCAGGCTGGCCTCTGCCTCCCAAGTGCTGGGGTTAAAAGCGTGCGCCACCACCGCCTGGCCCCGGGAATCATCTTGATTGCACTGATTGATGCAGAAAGACTCAACTGTGCCTTGACTTCCCCTCCATGACGGGCTGTACCTGGAGCTGTGAGCTAAATTAATGCTTTCTCTCTTAAGCTGACTTTCTAAAAATTTTATGTGTATGGGTATTTTTCCTGCATGTCTGTATGTGCACCACATGTGGGCAGTGTCTGTGGAAGACAAAAGACGGCACTAGACCCCTGAAACTGGCATTAGGGATAACTGCAAGCTGCCATATGAGTGCTGGGAATTGAACACAGACCTTTACAAGAGTGGCCAGTGTTCCTAACCACTGAGCCATCTCTGCACCCCCATTTTAGTTGCTTTTATCTGAGTAGTTTATCATAGAAATAAGAAAAGAAAGGAAGCCGGGCAGTGGTGGCACACACCTTTAACCCCAGCACTCGGAAGGCAGAGAGAGGCAGGCGGATCTCCAAGCCGGAGGCCAGCCTGGTCTACAGAGGGAGAGCAGGTTCCAAAGCTACACTGAGAAATCCTGTCTCAAAAAAACAAAACAAAACCAAAAAAAAAAACAAAAAACAAAAACAAAACAAAACCAAAAAAAAAAACAAAAGAAAAGGAAAGAAAAAAGAAAGAAAAGGAAAGACACCAAGGCAGCCTCATCACAGAGCCCTCAGAACAAGCCCAGTGTTTGCGCCTCTTTGCCCTCGTAGAATCACTCACTTGGAGCAGTTTAGAAATGTAACTGAGGAGTCCACGTTAGCCAGCAAGGCCTCCTTTTATTCACTCAGGGGTGGGTTTGAAATGCAGTGCAACTTTATATAAAGTCACGAGCGCCAGTGAAGCAGGCTGGCCAGTGCACAGTAGCGCAAGAAGCTTGTTGGAACCTTCCAGCCCAACGGGCTCCCTTAACACAAGCAGCCAAAGCTCAGGTCTGTCCATCTGTCCCTGTCATGTACAATAATGTGTAAAATAAAACCCTTGAAAATACGTTCACCCAGGAGCACAGAGCAGGGATTGCTGTGGCTCTTTGCCTGAGAAGCATCGTGGCTGTGCATGAAAGGTCAGGCAGCTTCCATCCTTCCAAAGCAAGGCATTGTCATCTGCCTCTGGTTTCTCCACTACCTCAGGGCTCTGCCAGTCTGGGCTTCACACAGGGGTCTCCTCTGCCACCTTTTTTAAGAGTCCAGTAGCCAGCAAGGAGTGGTGGGGGTCCTCGGAGCCATCTGCTTCCCGAATCTTCAGTCGGACTTTCTGATTGGTCTTCCTCCATTCTGAGTACAGCTGGCAATGGTATCGGAAAGAGACCTGCAAGGGGGGGGAGGCAGCCCTGCAGTGGGTGAGAAGGTAGAGACAGGCTTCTACCCCCCCCGGGGGGGGGGCGGCTGGCACAAACCTAGAAGCAGTAACACATCTGGCACCTCTGTATACTGTACATACACTCACCCATTGGTCCTTGGAGGATACTCTGATAAGTTTTGAGTCCTATAAAAGTGAGGACTCCACCACCTTGACCCCAGCATAAAGCAAGGCTCTCCCCTTCTACAGCTGATGAGAATGGAGTCCTACCAGTCTCTAGGGATTATTTAACCCCGAGCAGTCACACAGTGGCCCAACCTGGAAGCAACCTGTTCCTTCCTAGGTAAGAGGATAAACACACACAGACTAAAGGAAGTGAGAGCTGGAGCTACAACTCGGGTAATGTGCCTATCCAGCATGTGAGAGGCACTGGATTCCAACTTGAGCACCATTAAAAAAGGAGTCTAGTGCAGGAATGTGACCCCAGTTGCACAGAAGACTAAGACAGGACAATTGCAAGTCTAAGGTCTGTTAGGACAACAGAGTGAGTTCAAGGCCTGTCTGGGGAACTTAGTGAGAAACTGTCTCAAAACAACAACATAAAAAGACTGGGGATGTACCTCAGCAGTGGCAGGCTTGCTCAGCCTGCGAGAGCCCTGGGTTCAGTCTGCAGTATGGGACAACAAAAGTGAGCTGTCAAACCATGATGCAGCACGAAGAAAAGTTAAATTCACATAAACAAGTGAAAAAGGATGATCTGAAGTGACTACATGCTGTTTGAATCCAAGTACATGACATTCCAAGAGAAAAAAACTATGAAGACAGTAAAAAGATGAGGGCCAGGGGTGCTGGAGCGGGAAGCACAGGCAGGTGGACAACAGAGACACAATTTAAAATGTACACTAGTGTTTGGGGAAGTGTTGAAAGTGGTAGCCAATCACTTAAGAAGCCCGGCATTCCATGACAGCACCACATAAACCAGATGTGGTGGTGCACACATGACATCCCAGTAGTTAGGAAGCAGAGATGTGAGGATGAGGAGTTTAAGGTCTTCCTGGTCACATGGGACCCTGACTGGAGAAACAGCTCAGTTGATAAAGGGTCTGCCGTACAAGTGCATGCATAAAAGTTGGGCAGCAGGAGATGTCTATGTAACACCAGTGTTGGGAGTCGGAGTCAGCCCCTGGCCTGCGAGTCTAGCCAAGCCAGCGAGCTCCAAGTACAGAGACTGTGTCTCAAATACGAAGTGGAGTTCTGGCCAGACAGCTCAGTGGATAAAGGACACTGCGACGGTTTGAAAGGAAATGGCCCCCAATGGAAATGGCACTATTAGGAAGTGTGGCCTTGTTGGACGAAGTGTGTCACTGAGGAGGTGGGCTTTGAGGTCTCACATATGCTCAAGATATCACCCAGTGTCTCAGACCACTTCCTGTTGCTTGTGAGTCAAGATGTACGAACTTGCAGCTCAGCCAGGTGGCGGTGGCGCACACCTTTAACCCCATCACTCAGGAGGCAGAAGCAGGTGGATCTCTGTGAGTTCGAGGCCAGCCTGGGCTACACAGCAAGTTCCAGGACAGGCTCCAAAGCCACAGAGAAACCCTGTTTTGAAAAAACAAAAACAAACAAACAAACAAAAAGAACTCACAGCTCCTTCTCCAGAATCGTATCTGCCTGCATGTTGCCTTGCTGCCCACCATGATGATAACAGGCTAACCTCTGAAACTGTAAGCCACCCAACCAAATGTTTTCCTTTAGAAGAGTGGCTGCGTGGTGTCTCTTCACAGCAACTCTAAGACGGCCACTGAGCCTGACAACCTGAGTCTGAGAACCAGGACCTAGAAAGTGTGGAAGGGGAGCATCATCTTTTATACGTTGTCATCTACCCGGCACACACACACACAGAAGGGGAGCACCATCTTTTATACGTTGTCATCTACCCGGCACACACACACACACACAGAAGGGGAGCACCAACTTTTATATGTTGTCATCTACCCAGCACACACACACACAAAGTAATTTTAAAATTATTTTTAAAACATGGGCATCATGCCAGACAGTGGAGGCTCATGCCTTTAATTCCATCACTTGGGAGGTAGAGGCAAGTAGATTTCTGTAAGTTCCAGGCCACACTGATCTACATATCAAGTTCCAGGCAGGGCAGAACAGAGCTAGGTGGGGAAAACTAAATTGAATGCTGGGAGAAAGGAGGTGGAGTCAGGGAGAAGTCATGTAGCCCCACCAGAGACAGACGTTAGAAGGAACCTTGCTGGTAAACCACAGTCACATGGTGATACACAGATTAATAGAAATGGGTTAAATTAAAATGCAAGAGCTAGCCAATAAGAAGCTAAAGGTAATAGGCCAAGCAGTGATTTAATTAATATAGTTTCTGTGTGATTATTTCGGGTATGGACAGCAGGAAATAAACAAGCAGCCTGCTACAACAGGCAGTGTTTAAGATGCCTTTAGCAGCACTGAACAATGTGAGTACGGCAGTTGGCGCCTGTAATCCTAGTACACGGAAGGCTGAGCAGGACTATTACAGAGAGTAAAAGACCAGCCTAGACTGAGATTCTGTCTCATAAAACATGAGGGATGGGGATAAGATTCCATTGTGACCTTTTAAAAAGTTTAAAAAGTGTGTGTGTGTGTGTGTGTGTGTGTGTGTGTGTGCTGCTAGCTTGAAACCAAGGGTCTCTACTGCTCCATATGAAATCTACCACTGATCTGGAAACAACTTCTTGATACAAGGAATGGCCCATAGCTGGACAAACGGAGAATGCGAGGACTCTGGACTCCTCTCTGATCAAAGCTGTCACTGCTGGCTTTAGAGGCACCCTTACTTTATCTTATCACTTTCTGTTTCGGTAATAGTCTTAGTGTTCTCTACGTTCCTCTCCCCCCCTTTCCAGTCTCCATTCTCCATTCATTCATTCTCTCTCTCTCTCTCTCTCTCTCTCTCTCTCTCTCTCTCTCTCTTTCTCTGGTTTTTCTAGACAAGGTTTTTTTTTAAATTTATTTATTATATATATAGTATTCTGGGCACCAGATCTTATTACATATGGTTGTGAGCCACCATATGGTTGCTGGGAATTGAACTCAGGACCTCTGGAACAGCAGCCAGTTCTCTTAACCTCTGAGCCATCTCTCCAGCCCAAGACAGGGTTTCTCTGTAGTTTTGGAGCATGTTCTGGAACTAGCTCTTGTAAGCCCAGGCTGGCCTCGAACCCACAGAGATTTGCCTGCCTCTGCTTCCCGAGTGCTGGTATTAAAGGCGTGAGCCACCACTGCCCAGCCTCCATTCTCTTCTATTCTTCCTTTTAACTAGTTTTTAAATGTATTCTTACTACATTTTATAGTGTGTGTGTGTGTGTGTGTGTGTGTGTGTACGTGTGCATGCACTAGTGCACATGTGTGGACATCAGAGGATAACTTGTAGGAATCGGCTCTCCCTCTCCACTGTGTGGGTCCCGGGGAGGCTGAACTTAGTTCGACAGCCTTGAAGGAAATTGCCTTCAACCACCAAACACCAACTCACTACTACTTTTTAGTTTAAATTAATTTTTTTTCACAGACACATAGAAACCAGTAAATGTTATAGGGTACCCCCCCACACACACATTCATTTGCTATTTATTTCTTGTGCTAGGGATAGAACCTAGAGCCTGATACATGCCAGGAAAGTGCTCTAGCATGGCTCCACACTCCCAACCCCTCAATTTTTCAATCAATACACCTCATACAATCTTTCCTGGCTTATTTGTCTTAAAACATAAAAAAAAAGTTCGCTGTCCTTGTTGGGGCCTTCGTGTGAAAGCCAGAGGACCGATCTGTGCGGTCAGCTTTCTCCTTCCACCTACGCGGGTCCCAGGCTTGCCCAGGAGCACTTTTACTCAGTCAGCCTTCTTGCCAGCCCTGTTTTGTTTTGGTGTTTTTGAGACAGAGTCTCATGTAGTCCAGGCAGGCCTCACCTCAGGTGTTTGTAAGCACAGCTGGTATACTGTAGTGCTAGGGACTGGAGCCCAAAGCTTCTGCATGTTCCACAAGTGCTGTATCAGCTGAGTCACTCCTCAGTCCTGGATTTTGGCTCCAATCCCTCAGTGTCTACTCAGGTTCTTTGGATGGGACTATCCCATGTTACTGGTCCCTACCTCCTGGGGGACTATCCATGTTACCCGCACTGGTCCTCAACTCCTGGGGGACTATCCATGTACCCACACTGGTCCCTAACTCCTGGGGGACTAACCATGTTACCCACACTGGTCCCTAACTCCTGGGGGACTATCCATGTACCCGCACTGGTTCCCAACTCCTGGGGGACTCATGCTCTATCACTGCCAGCTCCCAGTCAAGTTCTTAATATCTCTCCTTTCATTTTGTTTTTTCTTTTTGAGGCAGGGTCTCTCTATGTGACCCTGGCTGTTCTGGAACTCTGTGTGTAGACCAGGCTGGCACTGAGCTCTAGATCACAGGGATCTACCAGTCTCTGCCTCCCAAATGCTGGGATAAAAGGTTTGCCCCACCATGCCTACCCTTGTTTACTTATTTGTTTGTCTATTTATTTATTTATTAAATTTAAGTTCTTCTTTATTATTTATTACGCGTACAGTGTTCTGCCTGCATGTACACCAGCAGACCAGAAGAGGGCAGCAGATCTCATTATAAATGGCTGTGAGCCACCACGTGGTTGCTGGGAATTGAGCTCAGGACCTTTGGAAAAGCAGTCAGCGCTCTTAACCTCTGAGCCATCTCTCCAGCCCTATCTATTTATTTATATTGAGACAGAGTTTCAACATAAACTGGCCTTAAATTTGTTAGCCATCCTCCTACCTCAGAGTCCTGTGTATGAGATTCCAGGCAGTGTAAATCAGCACAGCTGACTTTTTTCTTATTTTTTGTTTGTTTGTGGTGCTAGGGAATTAATCTAGGGCCTTGTACATGGAGCACTGAGGAATCTCTCTAGCCCTGGTTTAATTTCTTCTGCATTTTTCATCTATTTATTGTGTGTGGGTGGAGTGGGGTGCACATGCGGAAGCCAGAGGACAACTTACAGAAGTCTGTTCTCTCCCTCAGTGTGGGTCCCAGGGATCAAATCTGGTCATCAGACTTAGCAGCAAGAGTTTCTATCTGCTGAGCCATCGCACGGGCTCTCAGTTTCTTTCTCTCCCTCCCTCGTTTCCTCCCTCCTTCCTCTTCTCTCCCTCTCTCTGTTCTTCCTCCCTCCCTCCCTCCCTTCCTTCCTTCCTTCCTTCCTTCCTTCCTTCCTTCCTTCCTTTCCTCCTTACCTTCTTCTCTCCCTCCTTTCCTTCCTTTTCTTTTTGAGACTGGGTCTCATGTATCCCAGACTAGCCATGATCTCACTATGTAGCAAAGGATAACAGTGAGCATCTAATCCTCCTGACTTGACCTTCCCAAAGCTGGAAACCAGAGAGAATGGCACTGGGATTCAAAACTGGGGAAACACTCCACCGACCGAGCTACATTCTGACCAGATTCCCCCTCCCTCTTTTGTCTTCTTAACCTTTTATTAACTAAATTTCTTCTTTTACAGTTTCATATATGTCTATAATACATTCTGATTACCCTCACCCCACTCTCATGCTCCCTACAAAGTCTTTCCCCACACTCATGTCTTTTTGCTTTGCTCTGTGATACACTGAGTACAAAGGAAGGCCGTCTGTGTGCTCATGGGTTTGGGTACACAACAGAGCCTTGTGGGCCCAGCCATGGGCACACGACTGGAGACAATGTCTCTTCCTTCTCCAGGCTAAAGTAGTCAACAATTCAGTAGGGAGAGGTGGGTCTCATATTTTTTGGAAGGTTTTAAATCTCTATTTTGTTGTTACCTTTATTTAATTATTTCTGGGGCAGCATATGCCATGGCACCTTTCTGTGAGGACAGAGAACAGCTTGGAGTCAGCCCTCACCTCCACCACACAGGTTCAGGGGGTCAAACTTGGGGCCAGCTCCTTTACTGCTGAGATGTCTCACTGGCACTCAGTTCCTTAATATGGATCTGCTCCGCCCCACTCTCTTCCAATCTTTTCCTTGCCTCAGCCTTTTGCTGTCTGTCCCCTTCATCTCCTCTGACCCACCATGATTAGATGCCCTTGTGCCCTTTGAGTGAAAGGTTCACTGTTGGCTGGGGGTGCCCTGGACCTGTGTGACAGCGCCAACCTGCAGCCACAGCAAGGGTGAGCTGAGGGGGCCGCCTCCAGCAGAAGCGACACTCACACACAGGCCAGGGACCCCGGCTGAGCCCACTCACCAGTGTCCAGAGCACATAGATGGTGAAGAGGGCGATGGTGAGGGCAATGAGCCCCACAGCCTCCAGCCGGCTATGCAGACGGAGGTGGTCCTGGGCCCCTCGAAGGCACAGCCAGCCTGAGATGGCGGCCAGCGGTGTGATGAACACGAAGCACACCATGTCACAGCACAGCGTCCGCTTCTCAGTGCGAGGCCCCGGGTCCTTCAGCCACTGCAGGGGAGCAGACGGGCGAGAGCTGTTACATATGCAGGGGTGGAGCAGACGGGTGGGAGCTGTTACATATGCAGGGGTGGAGCAGACGGGCGAGAGCTGTTACATATGCAGGGGTGGAGCAGACGGGCGAGAGCTGTTACATGTGGAGGGTGGAGCAGAAGGGACAGGAGAGGTGCAGCTGTAGGCCTGGAAATTCATATTTTTTAAAAATAATAATACCTTAATATTATTGTTATTTAGTTCATAATTTAATAATACTGAGTCTGCTGAGTACTCACCTTCATTTTACTGATGGGCAAATAGAGGCAACAGAGGAGTTAATGCATTTATGCAAATTCACATGACCAGAGCAGGCTGACCATTCTATTCAGAAAATCTACAATCCAAAATGTTCTAAAATCTTTAACTTCCAAAACACCAGCATGATGGGTCGGTAGGGGAGGTCAACTGACGAGCAGGGCCAGAAGATAGGAGTCCTTGCCATTCTCCCAAAGGAGAGTCCTGTTCCCACCATCCTTGTCAAAAGCTCACAACCAAACACCTGTAATTCCAGCTCCAGGCATCCCATGCCCTCTACTGGCCTCTGCGGGCAGCTGCACACAAGTGAACACACGACACGGGCATACACACATATCTCTAAATAAAAAACAAAAACAAATCCTTTACTTGTTTCTTTGCTTGCTTTTTGAGCCAGTGTCTCTCTATGTAGTCCCGGCTGTCCTAGAACTCACAACATAGACCAGGCTGGCCTCAAACTCATGGAAGTCCTCCTATCTCTGCTTACCCAGTGTTGAAATTAAGGGTGAGCACCCCTATATCCAGCTTAAGAACAAATCTTTAAAATGCTATCATGATAGCACAAGTAGAAACTTCCACACCATGAAATATGTTTTATATAGACATCACCACCAGCACCACCACCACCGTGGTGGGTTATTATTGTTTTCTGAGACAGGGTCGCATGCAACCCACGTGGGCCTTGAACTTCTGAACCTCTTGCTTTCAAGTATTGAAACTGTCCCTACAATGTCCAGCTCAAAATTATTTAAAATACTATATCTGGGGATATAATTTAATGGTACAACACTTGTTACTAACATCGCACTAGAAAAGAAAGAAACAGAGGAGGTGGAGGTGCGGTGGCACACACCTGTAATCCCAACACTTGAGCAACGTAGAGAAAAGGATCATGAGTTCAAGGTCAGACTCTGCAAGTTTGAGGTCCTGCTAGACTACATGAGAGCCTTCCTCGATAGACTGACAGACAGGTAGAGTGGTGTTTGAATGAAAATGGCCCATATATGCTCATGTATTTGGATATCTGGTACTCAATTGGTGGAATTATTAGGGAATTACGAGGTCTGGCCAGTTGGGAGATGTGTCACTGGGCAGGCTTTGAGGTTTCAAAAGCCCACATTAGTCCCCTCTTTGTCTCCTACTTGAAGGTAAAACGTAAGCTCTCAGATATGAATGGTCTCTACCTGCCTGCTGTCACACTCCTTACCATGATGATCATGGACTCACCCTCCAAAACTGTAAGCCCCCAATAAACTCTTCCTTCTATAAATTGCCTTGGTCATGGTATCTCATCACAGCAACAGGAAGAAAGGAGGACTGACAACTGTGCTGGGGAGTAGTAGCCTGGTCTACACAGGCAGTTCCTGGACAGCCAGAACCACACAGAGAAACACTGTCTTAGAAACAACAACAACAACAAAAGGTTGCTATTTAAATATTTCACATATGCACATACAGGTGCGCATGTGTGCATTACATATGCACATACAGGTGCGCATGTGTGCGTTACATATGCACATACAGGCGCGCATGTGTGCGTTACATATGCACATACAGGTGCGCATGTGTGCATTACATATGTACATACAGGTGCACATGTGTGCGTTACATATGTACACACAGGTGTGCATGTGTGCGTTACATACGTACATACAGGTGCGCATGTGTGCATTACATATGTACATACAGGTGTGCATGTGTGCATTACATATGTACATACAGGTGTGCATGTGTGCATTACATATGTACATACAGGTGCGCATGTGTGCGTTACATATGCACATACAGGTGCGCATGTGTGCATTACATATGTACATACAGGTGTGCATGTGTGCAAACAGACTGCTCACTCCAGTGGCCCAGACCTGAGTAATCACACAAAAACTATATTAATTACAGCACTGTTTGGCCAACAGCTCAAGCGTGTTCCTAGTTAGTTCTTATATCTTAAATTAACCTATTCCTATTAATCTATGTATTGCCACAAGGCCGTGGCCTATGGTAAGGTTTCGGCAGTTACATGGCACCTCCTTGTCTCTGGCTACTCTCTATATACATTTATTCCTGCTGGACTAAATTCTGCTAAGCCATTGGTTAAAACAGCTTTTTTCATCAACTAATAAAAGCAACATACATACAGAAGGACATCCCACATCATATGTGTGTATCTATACACATGTATGTGGGTGCCATGAAGGTCAGATGAGGGAGTCAGATCCTCTGGAGCTAGAGTTACAAGTGTTTTGTGAACGACCTGGTATGGATGCTGGGAAGTGAGCCTCAGTCTTCCAAAAGACCAACAAGTGATCTTTCTGCTGAGCCGTCTCTCTCCAGAGAGAGAGGTAGGGGAGAGAGAGAGAGAGAAAGAAAGAACTGATACTGTTGACTCAGTGACACAATGGGTTAGGGATACAGCTCAGTGGGGAGTACTTGCCTAAGGTGAGTAAGCTGGGTTCCAACTCCAGCAATACAAGAAAACAATTAATTAAAGTTAAAATATTGTATAAACTTAATTTCAGGATGAGAGTAATATATATATGAATGAAATATGGATTGCCTTTCAATTTGGACCCCAGAATATCTCAAAGTATTCATGAAAACACTCCAAAATCTGAACTCTCAAAACTAAAACCACTCTAGTGCCAAGCTTTTTTTTTTTAAAGACAGGGTCTCATGTAGACTAGGTTGGACAAACTCTACCATATATAGGCAAGGCTGGTCTTGAACTTCTGATCCCCTTACCACCACCTCGCAGTGCCGGGATTTATAGGTGCGTGGCACCATGCGGGGATTTATGAAGGTCCAAGGCTTCATGTATGTTATGTCACCTACCAGATGATCCACAGATCCCAGGCCTTGGTGTGATCCTTCTGTCTCTGACTCTTTGGCATATCCACCTGTGTGTGCCACCATAACCAGCCCAAGCGTTCTGGATAAGGGTTTTCATCCTGTAGCCTGCAAAGGCAGCCAGGACTAGAACCTGGCTGGTGCTACTCTATCTTACAGCCTCCCGAAGATGGCAGGCCAAGGGAAATGAGCATATTTCATAAAAAATAAAATCCAAGGAAAGCAGCAGAAAGGGTCCCTGCACTTCTGTGCTAGTGAAGGACATAGGAAACAGGGAAAGTTGGGGAACCGCAAGATGGTTTGGTGGGTAAAGTATTTGCCACATGAAGCTGATGACCTGTGTATGTGACAGAACCCAAATAAAGGTAGGAACCAACTACCTGCAAGTCATCTTCCACATGAGTACTGTGTCACATGTGTGCATATCCCACACACACAGAATAAAGTCATTTTTAAAAATGGGGCAGATGGCCAGAGAGCAGATGGACAGAGGGACAGGAAGGGAGACAGGACTGCAGACTAGAGGAGCATCAGACACAAAAGTCCTATGGTAGGGCCCTTTAAACTGGCATGTCAAGTTGAGTCAAGGGGAGGAAATGATGTATATAGAAACTGGTCCCTCTCACTGTCTCATTGGTGGAGGGAGTGACCTATAGTGGTCTTTACTGATCTGGGCAGTACTTCCGGGTCTCAGGACTAGACATTGCTCCTCACACTTCAGTCCAGTGATATCTTCCAGGGTGGCATCAATGAAAACAGCAAGCACCTGGGGACATCCAACCACAATCCCAGCTATCATGACCAGGCCAAAGTCCAAATGTCTGTGCGATGCACAAAGCCAGGTGTCACCACTGTCATCTCTCTTGAAGTCACCCTTTCCCTCCATATTTTTATTCCTTTTTTGTATGTTGTACACATGTGCACACATGTGTCTGTGTGGGAGTGTGTGCTGTATGTGCATGTGTGAATGCGCACACATATCATATGAAGGTTGATGTCGAGAATTATCCTCAGTCTGTCCCCACCTTATTCACTGAGGCAGGCTCTCTCAATCAAATGCAGAGCTCATGGACATAGTCTGGCTAGCCAGCTTGCTCTGGGGATCCTGTGTCTACCTCCTGAGGCTGTAATTACCAGCAACTGCCACACCTACCTGACATTTACATGCATTCTAGGGGGTGTGAAGTCCTGTTCCTCATGCTTACACGGCAAGCACTTTAACCACTCAGCCTTCTTGATGTTTGTTCACACATCTCCAAGAACAGTGTCACACAGCCGCTCTCATGGGGCCCGGGGTGGCTTCAAACCCCCATGCAGTTGAGGATGACCTTCCACTTCAAATCCCCTTGCCTCTACCTACCTCCCAAGTGTTGGGATTCTTATTGGACTCTATTGAACTCGGGGCCTCACGTATGCTAAGCAAGCATTCCACTATGTTCTACTCCTACCTCTTCTCCTAGCCTCAGGGTCTCTACACCTGCTGTGTTCTCTAAAGACTGTCTTCTCCCTAGGGGCTCTAAATTCCTGTTTTAATCCCTCAGGTCTCAGCTTGGGGACTCACCTCCAGCCAAGGCCTCTCCCTCAACCCACAGACCTTCAACCTGTGTGTATGTTTGTGTGTTGTGTATGAGTACAGGAAGGCATGTTTGAGCACAGACCTTCAATCTTTGTGTATGTTTGTGTGTTGTGTATGAGCACAGGAAGGCGTGAGTGTTGTGTCTGAGTACAGGAAGGCATGTTGGAGATACATTCTCCCTGATGCTTTCCTCTTGTGTAAACCAGACTCGCTGGCCAGTAAGTTCCCGGGGATTCTGTCTCCACCTCCCAACTTCCCCTAGGAACACTGGAATTACAGAAATGAGCTACTACACCTAGCTTTATGTGGGTTCTGGGGATTTGAACTCAGACCCATGTGTTTGTATAGCAAGCACTTACACACTTCCAGCTCCTATGACCACTCTTGACCCCCAAGTGTTGCGCTGCACACACACCTCTCCTTCAACATTTCCTTCGGTGATGTTTAGTGTTAACGCTCAATTTGACAGAATCTGGAGTCCTGGGACAGGAGTCTCAAGGAAGGACTGTCCAGATCAGGTGGCCTGTGGACCTGCCTGTGTTACCTGAGTTGAGAAGACTCTGGGAGCTCGGGTGGCTCCTCTCACAGGCCGGCCTGGGCAAAGGAGAGCCATGCACACTGGTGTTGCTTACTTTCCACTTCTGGACCGTGACACTGTGGCACCAGCTAACGTGCTTAAGACGGACAGTCCTGCCATGAGGCTTCACTGCGGTGATGGCGTGTGACCTGGAACTGGGAGTCGTAACGTCTTTCCTATTTAAGTTGCTTTTGTCAAGGTATTTTACCACAGCAAACAGGACAGGAACTAAGACACTCTATAATGTTCCAACAACTGGCCTGTTTGGAGATCACAAGGACATTATCAACTGTGAGCTGGTGACTGGGAAGGCCTAGCACCTGACAACCTCTGAGCATACCAGAAGTGTTCAAAGAAATGCTTAGTGATCTGAGCTTGGTGGCAGATGCCTGTAACCCTAGCACCCAAAGGAGGCTAAGACAGGAGATTCTAAGCCAGCCTTGAGTCAGCTGGGACTATAATAGGTAGGTAGACAGGTAGATGATTGATAGACAGATAGACAGACAGACAGACAGATAGATAGTAGATAGACAGATAGATAGTAGATGATACAGAAAATAGACAGATGGATGATAGAAAGAAAAAGCTAGTGAGATGGTTCAGCAGGTAAAGAAAGGTACTTACCAAGTCTGACAAATTGAGCTCTATCCCAGGTCCCACATGGGGAAAAGAGATAACTAACTTGTGGATGTTGTCCTCTGACCCACTGAGCCACACACATGTAATTAAATTTTGTTTGTTTGGTTGGTTTTTCGAGACTGGGTTTCTCTGTAGCTTTGGATCTGTCTTGGAACTAGCTCTTGTAGACTAGGCTGGCCTCGAACTCACAGAGCTCCACCTGCCTCTTCCTCCCAAGCGCTGGGATTAAAGGCATGCACCATCACCGCCCAGCATGTAATTAATTTTTAAAATATTTTTAAGGGGCTGGAGAGATAGTTCAGTGGTTAAAAGCACTGACTGCTCTTACAGAGGACCTGGGTTTGATTCCCAGCACCCACATGGCAGCTCACAACTTCTGTAACTCCAGTTCCAGGGAACCCAACACCCATGGCAAAACATCAATGCACATAAAATATATTTAAAAAATTTTAAGAAGAAAATAAATTGGGCGGTGGTGGCACACACCTTGAATTGCAGCACTTGGGAGGCAGAGGCAGGTAGATCTCTTAGTTTGAGGTCAGTGTGGTCTACAGAGTGAGTTTCAGGACAGTCAAGGATACACAGAAAGACCTGTCTCAAAAAACACAACAACAAAAATAAAAAAAGGAGAAGAAAGAAAAAGAGAGAGGGGAGAGGAAAGGAAAGGAAAGGAAAGGAAAGGAAAGGAAAGGAAAGGAAAGGAAAGGAAAGGAAAGGAAAGGAAAGGATGGTATGGTGGTACACACCTTTAATTCCAGCCCTTCGGAAGCAGAGGCAGGTGGATCTCTGTGAGCTCAGCCTGGTCTTTATAGAGAGTTCTAGGTCAGTTCAATGGCTACTTAGAGAGACCTGGCCTCAAAAACTGTAGGGTGATTGAAGCAGGAAGATAACAGATAGTTCGAGGCCAGCCTGGTCAACACAGCAAGTTCCAGGCTACCCAGCGCTACAGAATGCAACCTTGTCTTAAAGTAAATAAAACAAAAATTCTGGGTGTGGTAGCTCATTTGTTAATCCCTGAATGTGGAAGATAGAAGCAGGAGGATCAAGAGTGTAAGGCTAGTCTGTTGTATAGCAAGCTGTAGGCCAGCCTGGGCTACATTAGACTCTCTCAAAAAAATAAAAAGAACTAACAATGGTTGCCCTAGGGTTCATACCTTGTCATACTGGCACTCAAAAGGCTGAAGCAGAAGGATTGCCTGAGTTCCTGGCCTCCCTGAGCTAAAATGATACCCTAGTTCAAAGAAGCAAAAACCAGCCCTGCATGGTGGTACATGCTTAGAATTCCAACACTCAGGAAACAGACAGGATAGTAGCAAATCCAAGTAGTATTAAAAGGGGAGTGGCGCTGACTGGAGCTGGGGTTGTGGTTCAGCTGGTAGAGGGCAAGCCTAGCATATGTGGAGCACTGCCCGCCTGTAACTCCACACTGGGGACGTAGAGGCTGGATAGCCACAGGCTGGAAAGTCGTCTTCAGCTAAAAGCTGCTTTGAGGACAGCCTAGGACACCTGAGATCCTGCTTCCAAAACAAAGCAAAACAATCAGAGAGGAGAGACAGACAGACAGACAGACAAACAGACAGAGATGGAGACAGACAGAAAGCACGGCAGGTAGAGGTTTGCAAACCTGCAACCTCTGGTCATTCAGGTTCCCACACATCAGCAGATCCCTCCCAGCATTGGCAGGGACATAGTTGCCTTCCCGGCTGACCTGAGCAACTGCTAACTCTGTCCCCAAAATGCCCTTCGTCTCCTCTGGACGGTCAGCCTCCCCTAAGCAATATACCTCTGTGAGAGGTCGGGGTCGCTTTTCAACTGCGAACTCCGTGTGGCACAGCTCGCAGTAGCTGGTATTGGAGGAAGACAGCCATTTCTCCAGGCAGCTCTTGTGCACAGCTCCCAGCGTGCCGGTGCAGCCACAGGGGGACAGCAAATTCTCCCCATTCGCTCCCTCATGGCAGATTCGGCAGAAGGGACAGTCACTGGAGGGATACAGAGGTAAGACTTGTGAACGACGGGTTTCTTACTTATACCGGCATCACTACTCGCTAGGTTACAAGCTTACTGTGGCCCCCAGGTTGCTGCTTGGTAAACTTCTATTCACCTTTCAGCAGCCCAGCTCTAGAGGTCCTCTCCTCGGGTGCTTTTGCAAACTTCCATTGGTAGGCCCATGTGTTCCCTCCTCAGAGCTACTGCGGGCTCCTTTTAGCCAAGAGCAAGCATCCTGTCCACCTGCTTGCCTAACGTTCTCTTCTTTTGATGAAAAGCCATCATGATATTCCTATGTAACTATCCACTCTTGGTAGTCCTTCTGACTGTTTATATTATCAACCTGACATTGTGTAGAACATCATGGAGACATCTTTGGGTATGTCTGTAAGAGCTTTTCTAAGTTAGGCTAACAAAAGTAGGAACATCTATCCCAAACAAGGATGATACCTCCCATGGGTTGGGGTCCTGGACTGAATAAAAGGAAGGACGCAGGGACACAAGATGGCTCAATGAGTAAAGGTGCTTGCTGGTAAATCTGACGGCCTGAGCTCAATCCCTGGGACCCACATGGCGGAAGAAGAGAACCGCCTCCTGCAAGTTGTTCCCTGACCTCCACACGTACGTCACAGGATGCACACGGGACGTGCACACACCCACACATGCACACTACAATTTTTTAAAAGAAAAAGCAAATTGAATATAAGCATTCATCTCTTTGATCCCTAAACTCCTCCCTACGGGTGCAACGTAACCAGTCACCTCAGATGCTTGTGCCACTGTGATTTCCCAGCCATGACGGACAGTAGCTTGAAATTACGACCCAAAACAAACCTTTCCTTCCTTAAGTTGTTCTTGTTGCAACAAGACAAATTAACTAATACAATCCTTTACAGCTCATACATGATCATACACATACACATACACTAACATGCATCACATACATACAATAACACACATCACACATGCTAACACACCATACACACACACGATCACACACAATTACACACATATACAGCAACAAACTCCATGACACACACATACATTAACACACATCACACACACACACACTAATATACACATGATGACACACATATACACTAACACATATTACACACATATGCTAGCACACACAAACACTAACACACATCACACACACAATTATACACATAAACACTAACACACATCATGCATGCATTACACTCACAAACACTAACACACATCACACAAAAGTATAATTACACACATATACAGCAACACACTTGATGACACACATACACTAACACATATCACATAATTACACACACATACTAACATACATCACACACACACTAATACACAACATGTACACATGATTACACACACATACTCTAACACATTATCACACACAAAAGTACACACAATACATTAATACATATCACACACAAATACAACTACACACATATACACTTGATGATACACACACACTAACACACATCACACACATATACAAATGCACACCACACGCACGATTTTTTTTAAAAGACATTATCAAAACTCTTGGCTCTATCTATACCTAGAGGTCACACTGTCTGAGAAACCTATGCACATAAGAAAATCACTCATTTGTTTTTCTGTGCATGGCTAATGTAGACAAGGGGTGGAATGGCGAATAGGCATAGAAACCATCCATAACAGCCACTGGGGGGAGTCTCTAATCACAGTCCAGTCTCTAGGGAAGTTGAGTTCTTCCTGGGGCTGCTCCGGAAGGCAGGAAGTGGCTTTAGTGGGCCCAAGGGCTATCCAATACATGAGTCATTGTTTTCTAAACATTTCTGCCCAGAAAGCATATTGTCGGGAACCGCCACGCCACACACACACACACACACACACACACAGAGAGAGAGAGAGAGAGAGAGAGAGAGAGAGAGAGAGAGAGAGGGCGCCCTTTCCTCCAGCTTTCTGGTTGTGTGGTAGAAGCCTGGCTACTGAGAGGGCTGTGCTGGAGTTCAGTTGCAGAGTGTTTGCTTAGTAGTCAGGACGTCCTGGGTCCCATCTCTACCACCAAAAAGGCAGAAACCAGGCACGTCTGGAAATCTAGCACTTTGGAGACAGAGACAAGAGGACCAGGAATTCAAGGCTGGAAATCAGCCTGGGCTACATGAGAAACTGTCTCAAAACAAACAGGAATGCCAAACAGCCCAGTTTCCAAGAGACAGGGCTCACCTCACATCTTTCCTTTCAGCCCAATCTCTAACATTCTGTTTTCTTTTGCAAAAGGCAACTGGCAAGACTGAAGAGATGCTCAGTGGGTCAAGAGTTTGCCGTGCAAACGTAAGAACTGGAATTTGGATCCTCAGCACCCACTCAAATACCAGTTGGGTGTGGTGGCCTATATGTAATCCCAGCTCCCAGAAGATGGAGATGGAGTCCCCAGAACAAGCTAGGCATCTACTCTAGCAGAATCATCCAGCCCTGGGTTGAAGTCAGAAACCCTGCCTCAGTGGCATGTGTGCATGCACTGGGTACCTGTGTGTTGAAGTCAGAAACCCTGCCTCAGTGGCATGTGTGCATGCATTGCGTGCTTGTGTGTTGAAAAGAGATCAAGAAAGACTCCTGATGTCAGCCTTTCACCACCATATACACATGTACACATGGACACACAACTGCACATGTGTGTACCCACACTCAAGCAAACTCTCACTCACACACACACACACACACACACATACACGCATTCCCAGCGCCTTTCTAATTACACATTCTGATTCATACACACACACTCACACAAACATAAAAGTTCACAGGAAAGGGCTCCCCATTCTGGAAACCAACTCAGGGAAAGGAAGCAGTAAGACTCTTAAGAGTCACATCAGCTCAGTTCCTTCTGGGAAGCCCTGGGAACTCTGGAACAGCAATTCTGACAAAGGCAGAGAGGGCACACGCTATGGTTTACTGAACACTCTCCATGTATGAGCCATTTCTGAGGGCATTTTGCTTTCCTATTTACTTTATCTTATATGAATGTGTATATATGTATATATATATGTATGATGTATGTGTCATGACACATGGGTAGAGGTCAGAGGACAACCCCCACCACCTTGTCTGAGGCAGATCAGTGTTCCTATGTGTCAGGTTTGCTCCGAGCTTCTGGGGCTTCACCTGCCTCCACCCTTACCTCCCTGCAGGAGTTAAAGATGTGCAGGCCTGCACATCACACCTGGATGCCTGCACGGGCTCTGGGGATTTGAACACAAGTCCTTACGCTTGCATAGCAGGCCTTTCACCCACCGAATCATCTTTCCAAGCCTGTTTTTACTCATTTTAAGATATGGTTTCCAGGGCCACATAGAGAAACCCTGTCTTGAAAACCAAAAACCAAAACAAACAAACAAACAAAAAGGCATTTTTAAAATATGTAGTCCTGGGCCGGGCGGTGGTGGCGCACACCTTTAATCCCAGCACTCGGGAGGCAGAGGCAGGCGGATCTTTGTGAGTTCAAGGCCAACATGATCTACAAGAGCTAGTTCCAGGACAGGCTCCAAAGCCGCAGAGAAACCCTGTCTTGAAAAACAAACAAACAAATAAATAAATAAATAATAAATTATGTTGCCCTGACTGTCCTGGAACTCATTATGCAGACCAAGCTGGCCTCGAACTCATAGCGATCTGCCTGCCTCTGACTCTCAAGTGCTAGGATGAAAGACATGCGCCACCGCACTTGACTTCAGCCTGTCTTTTATTGGTTTTCAGACAGGGTCTCATGTGGCCCTTGTTGCCCTCTAACTTGCTGCCATAACTGAGAATAACCTTGAACTTCTGGTGCTCCCCTGTCTACCTCTCCAGTCTTGGTATACCAGGCGTGTGTCACCAGGGTCTCACTGGCAGTCAGCTGGACCTGAGCCCATTCCAGTCTGCTGCGCCTCTCCACTGGGCTCCCCTGGACTCCAGAACCACGGCTACAGGCTGTATTCTAAGTGCAACGCTGGGCTTCAGTCATCTCACTCTCCCAGTGAGCCTCAGAGGACTGCTCACCTGCTTCCACTTTACAGATGCTGAAAAGTTCAAGCACACAGCACAATGTGGCGCACATCTGTGGTCCCAATACTAGAAGGCAGAGTTAGGAAAACCAGGAGCTCAAGGCCAGCCAAACATAACAAGCTTGGGGTCAGAATGGGTTACATGAAACCCTATCTCAAGGGGGAAAAAAAAGGAAGGAAAGAGGGGAAAGGAAAGAGAAAAGGGAAGGGAAGGAAAGGGGAGGAATGAAGGCCTGGAGGAGCTTTAACCACTGTGTGTGTGTGTGTGTGAGAGAGAGAGAGAGAGAGAGACAGACAGACAGACAGACACATGTGCCTGGGAACACACATGTGCAGGTCAGATCACCATCTCAGGTGTCTTCCTCTACAGAGTTTCTTTCTAAACTCCAAGTGTGCATTTTCAACTGAGCTGGTATGCTAGTCAACAAGATCTCACTATCTGCCTGTCTCTCCCACCCAACTTGGTGTGACTGGTTCCTTTTTCTACCTTTATATGTGTTCCAGGGGTTGAACTCGGGTAGTCAGGCACACATGGCCAGTTCTTTACACACTGAGCCATCTTGCCAGCGCAGTATTTTCAGCTTATGATCCTTTCAGTTACAGTGGGCTCCTTAGAACATACCTTCATTCTGAACAGAGGCAGCAAAACCCACCACATTCTGAGGACCGTAACACCATATTCTCAGAACAATCTGACCAGAAGGGGGTGGCTGTTTTAGAGATCTGGTCACTCAGGGAGAGGAAGGTATCCAGGAGTCTCAGTCCAGGCACTGTTCTCCACACTCCTCGCTCCCTGCATGGCTTCTCCAACGCCCTATACTCAGGGCACAATAGCTTTCACCATCTTCACCAGAGCAGCTGGAGCTATTTGCAAACAACCTTCAAGATCCTGTTGAAGACTGTTGGTCTTCCCTCCTATAAGGACAGGGTGGGAGGGTCCCTGGACTTCTCGCTGCTAACTATATCCCATCAGTTTCACAGTTACACGTGATCTTGTGGTCTAAGAGGTGTTAGACAATACAGTGCAGAAGAGGATCATGAAAGGGGACTCTATCTATGGTGCTATGGGGAAGTCATCATCCACTCTGGGCAAGACTTTCTGTTGATGCAGCTATTCTGGGGTACCCGTGTTCCTCTATGTAACCACCCACTCAGCTCTCTAAGTAGCCCCAGTAAACTCACTGGTTCTCACAGCTAGACTTTGGTGGATTGAACTTTTACTTTGACATTGGTGCCCTGTCTCGGGACGAGGGAGGAAGCTAGCATTTGTTTAAAAGTTCACGAAACAACCTTCAACATTTGATCTTCAGATTTTCTACAGTCATCTGGAATTTTAGTGCTTTGCTCATACCAAGCAAGCATTTGACCACTGAGACAAATCCCCAGCCCCAGTGTGTTCATTTACTAGTAATTGTTAGGAAAGACACTGCTGTGCAGACCAGGACGGCCTCAGCAGTCAGTACTAGGATTTACAACATGCTTATGGAAGGTATGTGGATGGTTGCCGGTGAGCATGTGTGCGTGTGCACATGCCTGTGGAGTCCTTGGCTGCCTCTCTTCAGGAGCCACCCACCGTGTTATCAGACAGGGTCTCCCGCTGGCCTAGGGATGCCTACCTTGTTTTTTAAATTGCATTTTATCTATTTATTGTGTGTGTGTGAGTGGACAGGTGGGGATGTGTGTGCCATGCACACATCTGGAGGTCAGAGGATGACTTTCAGGACTTGATTGTCTCCTTCCATCATGGGCACCACAGGGATCTAATGCAGGCTTTCACCCACTGAGCCATCTAGCTGGCTGCCATCTTAGTTTTTAAGCCAAGGTCTCTCAGTGGCTAGACTAGTTGGCCAGCACGTCCCATTGACCCACCTCTCTCTGTGTCTCCACACTCACGCTTTGTATGAGCATGTGTGTGTGTATGTGTTCCTGTTGTGGAATATTTAACTATGTAAAAATGTGTTTCATTTGTTTATGCTGCGGAATATTATTTTAACTGTGTGCTACATTTGTTTTGCTGCATTTGTTTATGTAAAGATGTGCCGCATCTGTTTCACCTTGCTTGGCTAAGGCAACTGATTGATCTAATAAAAAGCTGACTGGCCAATCGCTAGGCAGGAGAGGGACAGGCAGAGCTGCTGCACAGAGAGGATAAATAGAAGAAATCTAGGCAAAGGAGAGGAGAAGGAGGAGGAGAAAATGAGGGGGAAAAGGAGGGACACACCTGGGTCCAGAAGACAGGCAGCGACCAGACAGCCAGACACAAGGGAAAGCAGGATACACACAGGACAGAAAGGTAACAAGCCCCAATGTAAAACAGAGATGAACAGAAACAGGCTGAGTCATAAAAGCTAGTAGGATAAGCATAAGATAAGGTTGAGCATTCATAACTGATAAGAAGTTTCCATGGCAGGGGCTGGAGAGATGGCTCAGAGGTTAAGAGCATTGCCTGCTCTTCCGAAGGTCCTGAGTTCAATTCCCAGCAACCACATGATGGCTCACAACCATCTGTAATGAAGTCTGGTGCCCTCTTCTGGCTTTCAGGCATACATGCAGACTGAATATTGTATACATATTAAATAAATATTAAAAAAAAAAAAGAAGTTTCCATGGCATGATTTGGAAGCTGGTTGGTGGCCCCAAAGAAAAACCCTGTTCCTGCTGGGCGGTGGTGGCACACGCCTTTAATCCCAGCAGTCGGGAGGCAGAGACAGGCACAGGCAGATCTTTGTGAGTTCAAGACCAGCCTGATCTACAAGAGCTAGTTCCAGGACAGCCACAGAGAAACCCTGTCTCGAAAAAACCAAAAAAAAAAAAAAAAAAAAACCCTGCTCCTGTGTGTGTGTGTGTGTGTGTGTGAAGGCCAGAGGTCAACATCAGGGGATGGCCACCTTGTCTTTTAAAGTATCATCTCGAGCTGGCCTAGCACTCACCAGTTAAGGTAGGCTGGCTGAGAGAGCTCCGGTCTGGGATTACAATACAGGCTACCATGCCCAGCTTTTAACATCCACTCCAGGGATGACCCTCAGGTCCTCAAGCTTACATAGCAAACATTTGATCAACTGGCCCATCTCCCTCGCCCCATTTACAGACATGTTCCGCCACACCCAACTATTTGGTCTCTTTTTAAAAATACATATTTCTTTTTATTATTTGTTTGTCTCTGTGAGGAGGGAGTTCCCAAGGAAGCCAGAAGAGAGTATAGGATTCCCCTGGAGCTGGAGTTTCAGATAGCTCTGAACTGTCCATTGTTGGTGCGGGAACTGAACTCTGGTCCTCTGCAAGAGCAGCAAGTGGTCTTTAACCACTGAGCCATCTCTCCAACTCCATCTCTCCGTCTCAGTATTTGGCTTCTTTTCTCTGGCATGTCCATCCCTTTGGCTCTCTCAGTGACAGGACCCCTGACCTCAGACGAGGAGACAATCACTCACCCCAGAGAGAAATGAACAGAAGTCAGGGTACTAATGATCAATACTCACCTCGGTGTGTCCAAAGCCCGGATGACAGTTGAAAGCAGCCGGCCATCCCTTGAGGTCACCTGTGCCACATACTGGGGTGGTCCAAGGCCTGTGGCCTCCACAACCTTGGAGAAGGCAGGGCTGCCAGAGCAGTCGCATAGGGAGCCAGGGAGGTGGCAGCAGTCACCTGTCGTCATGGCCACAAGGCGCCTCCTGTCCTCAGGGCCTGAGGCCCATGGTCCCAAGAGCCTGGAGGGAGGCCAGCAGAGAGATCAAAGGCAAAATTAGTGAGTCGCAATAACTGTTGGGTTCCCTCTTCTTTTCTGAGGTATGTATGCTTGTGTGTGTGAGAGCAAGTGAGTGTGCACCAAGGGACATGAGTAGAGGTCAGAGGTCTGAGAACACCTTGTTTGAAAGAGTCTCCTGTTTTCTGCTGTACACACTAGGCCAGCTGACCCCCTGCTTCCAGAGACTCTCCTGTCCTGTACGAGGACTGGGATTACATGGAAGGCTCATGGCGCCCGTCTTGACGTGGGCTCTGAGGGTGTAAAGTCCTTCTATTTGTGCAGCCAGTCATGCTAGCCTGGAACTTAAGGTCTAAGCCTTCTGAGTGCTAGATTTTAGACTATGCCTGGCTCGAGCCCCATCTTGTTGTGATGGTTATTTGTTGTCAAACTGACACAATCAAGAATCACCTGGAAAGGGGCTCTCATGAGGAGTTGTCTAGACCAGGTTGGGATGTGGTATTGGGAAGGGGCTCTCATGAGGAGTTGTCTAGACTAGATTGTTACTATATTTACAATACTGTAATAATATATAAATATATTTACAATTAAATTTATATATTATTATAATATTGTAAATATAGTAACTGTAATTCTAGCTTAATACTTGTTTTGTTATATGAATTTTACTATGTTAAAGTTAAAACCTTCCTTTCTATTTGAATATAAAAGGTGAAATGATGTGGGAAGTCCTTCTGTATATGTGTTGCTTTTACTGCCTAATAAAGAAGCTGCTTTCAGCCAATGGCTTAACAGAATATAGCCAGGCTAAAAGAAATATAGAGAGAGAGTAGGTGGAGTCAGAAAGAAGCCACGGAGCCACCACAGGAAACAGATGTACTGAAGCTCTGCCAGCAGCCATGACCTTGTGGTGATGCACAGATTAATGGAGATAGGTTAGTTTAGGATATCAGAGCTAGTTAGAAATACACTTAAGTGATTGCCCAAGAAGTGCTTTAATTAATACAGTTTTGTGTAATTATTTCGGGTCTGAGAAGCCAGGAACGAACAAGCGGCCTCCGCCTACAGATTGGGCTGTGGTTGTGCTTTTGAGTGATTTCTTTTTCTTTTTAAATTATATTTTGTTTTGTGTATGTTTATGTATGTGGGCATACATGTGCCACAGCATGTGTGTAGAGGTCAGAGGACAGCTCCTGGGAGTTGATCTCAGGTCATCATCTGGAGTTCCTCTTACCTAGGTATTTTCCTCGTTCACTCTTTATTTATTTATTTTTTTGATGAAGTTTCTCTGTGTAGACCTGGCTGTCCTAGAACTTACTATATAGACCTGACTGGCCTTGAACTCACAGAGATCTGCCTGCCTCTGCCTCCCAAGTGTTGGGATTAAAAGCATGCACCACCACCACCCAGCTTTATTTAGGGTTTTTCTGAGACATGCTTTCACTGTGTACACCTGGCTGTCCTGGAACTATGTAGACCAGGCTGGCCTCAAACTCACAGAGATCCACTTGGCTCTGCCTCCCAAGCGCTGGGATTAAAGGTGTGTGTCACCACCGCCCTAGCCCTAGGTATTTAATTGGTTAGCTGAGGTGGGAACCCACCCTGAATGTAAGTGGGTCACACACTGAACCGAAAGAAGAGGGCGAGTGAGCTGGGTACCAGCCTGGTGCACTCCAGGCTCTCTGCTCCTGATTATAAACGTGATAAGACAAATTCCCTCCAGCTCCTGCTGCTGTGACTTCCCTGAAATGACGGCTTGTAACCTGGAATTGTGACCTAGAATAAATCCTTTCTTCCCCCCTAAATTGCTTTTGTCGTGGTATTTTATCAGTGCAACAGAAATGACACCAGGCCAGGGCTCTAAGACTTGCCTCTCTGAATCTGTTTGCATCTAAAATACTTTAAATACTAAAAACTTTACAAGGTGGCATACACAATTTAGCCCAGGCTTGGAGGACAGCTAGGGTTTGGTTGGGTTTTCTCTCAGTCTTCCAGGAAAAGCCAGGCATGGCCCCACTTCCAAATCCTGCAAATCAACCTCCATGTCACATAGGAAAGGCAACTGAAAGCAGCTGCACACCTACTGGGTGCCGGGTCAGTTTTTTCCACAGCCAGAATTGTGCTGTTCTAGCTAAAACCAAATCCTTGACACTGGCTAAAAACATATTAAGCTGTCTTCAATGAAAGCAGAATGCATCTAAAGAGGCTGAGAGTATGACTCAGAGGTAGAATACCTGCCTGGAATCCAGTGAGGGCCTGGGACGAGAGAGAGAGAGAGAGAGGAGAGAGAGAGAGAGAGAGAGAGAGAGAGAGAGAGAGAGAGAGAGAGAGAACATGAAACTTAATGTTTTGCACTGCACCAGAATGGTGAGTCACTCAGGCCCCTTGTGACTCATGGCCTCTGTCAGACTGTGCACTCTTAGAGACCTCAATTCATCAAGGAAATGACACATGTTTGTGTCTCCAGAAGACCAGTCGCTCTGTCCTCAGTTCCCAAGAAGAGGATGCAGGAAATACTGAATACCTCAGGTAGCCATTCGGAAGTCTGCTCTACATGACTTTGGTGGAATTCTGCCCTCGGCCTCGGGTCCGATGAGGCAAAGGGAACCCTGCGCAGTCCTGTCCTCTTCTCCAGCTTTCCAATCTGGGTGACTTTCTCGAAGAATGTTTTTCCTTTCTCATAGCAGGACATGAACTTAGAGACAGCCTTACCAGGCAATCGCCCTGCTACCAAGCTATACTTCCAGCTCCCCACAACCCCCCAACACTTTAAAACTTTTCCTTTTTGATTTTCAATTTTTTTGTTGTTAATTTTATACTACATTCCTTTATGGAGGAGAGAGGAGATGCTCACCGAGTGCCAGCGTCAGTTCTCGCCTACCAGGTCGGCTTTGGGACTCAAACTCAGGCCTCTATGAGGTTTCTCGCTACCCTGTAGCAACGTTTTAATTTAGCTAGAGTATCACCAGGCCGCCCAGGCTGACTCTGCCTGGAGCTTGCTCGGTAGCCCAGGCAGACCTTAAACTTAAGCCTCAGCTCTGCATCACACCTGACTCTTCTGAGAAATCCCTGAAAGTAACAGAAGGCTCCTTAGACATCAATCCAGAACCAAAGATCACTGGTTTCAATCTGCCCAACACCCAGGACTCTTGTCTCAAAGAGTGAAACCCAGAGACCACAGCAACCCTAACAATATTTCTAAGGTCCAACTGATAGGGCCACCCTGGCCCCAAGTCAGCTCTTACCAGTCCTCCAGTGAACACTGGAGACCCAAAGACGTGGAACGTAAATTATGAACTGAGTTTTTCCACCCAGCCAGTCAGCTGACAGATCAGCTCTTCCCTGAAGAGCTCAGCTGAAAATCTAGCGTGACCTCCTCGGCTTCCACAGCTGAGCCATCGTAGGTCAGATAAGCAAGTATCAACCCAGTCAGACACAGGCAGGAGGAAGGCTGAGAACCAGAGATAACAGACACAGGGCATCAGCCAGGCCGGCCTGGTTGTGGACGCTCATGTTCCGTCAACCTCAATATACAGTTGAGAGATCGGTGGGGAAGTGCTGGGCCCTCTGAGAATGCATGCTGAAAAAAGTCCACCTCGACTTATGATGATTTGTTTTATATTTTTCTCCCTTTCCTTCCATTCTTTTTCTTTTTATCCTTTCTTTTCTTTCTTTCTGAGACAGGGTTTCAAGGCGGGCCTAAAATTCACTATCTAATGAAAGAACTATCATTTTTAATGTTTTTAAGTTTTATTATCTGTATTTTATTTTATGTGTATAGGCATTTTGTCTGCACGTGTATCTTCGAACCACCTGTACAGCTTGGTACCTGTGAGGCAAGAAGAGGGCATCAGACCCCCTGGAACTGAGCTGCCATGTGGTTGCTGGGAATTGAATCCAGGTCCTCTGGAAGAGCAGCCAGTGCTCTTAACGCTGAGCCATCCTTGCAGCCCTGACCTTGAACTCTTGATCTTCATTCCTTCACCTTTCAAACACTGCCATTTCAGGAATACCATTTTTGGTACATGTAGTTTTGGGGATGGAACCCAGGGCTTTGTGTATACTAGGCAAACACTCTACCAGCTGAACTACACCCCAATGCTCGCTTGCTCTCTCTCTCTCTCTCTTCTTGGTGACAGGGTCTCACTATACAGCTCAGGCTAGCTAGTTCCTGATCCTCTGCCTCTGTCTTCCAAGTGCTAGAAGATGACAGACATTATAAGAGCCATCGTCGTTTGCTATCCTGCCTGCTATTGGGGGAGACCCACCAATACTAGTAAATCTGCTCATACCAGTTCATAAATTGCCAAAATAGTTACAGCAATGCTGGGCAAGGTAGCACATGCCTGTGATTTCAGCACTCTAGACACCAAGGCAGGAGAATCAAGAGTTCACATTTATTTTGGCTACAGAGAGAACTGGAAATCAGGTAGGGCTACAAAAGTCCTTGATTCAAAAATCAAAACAAAAATTAGCAAGTAAATAGCTCAGCAGATAAGGGCACCGATGACCTGAATTCTGTTCCCAGAACCCACATGGTGGAAGAAAACTCATACACACATGCGCACACACACAGAAAATGTAATAAATTTTTAAAAGTAACATCAGCAAAAATGTATTAAACACTGGATACTAAGGTGGGTTTGTGACTCAGTTGGTAGTGTTCTTGTCTAGTATACACAGAGCACTAGCTTTGCTCCCCATGGCCTTACAAAACTGAGTATGGGCCGGACAGTGGTGGTGCACGCCTTTAATCCCAGCACTCGGGAGGCAGAGGCAGGCGGATCTCTGTTGAGTTCCAGGCCAGCCTGGTCTACAAAAGCTAGTTCCAGGACAGGCTCCAAAAGCTACAGAGAAACCCTGTCTCAAAAAATAAAAACAAAACAACAAACAAAACCAAAAACAAACAGAAAAAAATGAGTATGGGGTACACACTTGTCACTCCAGCACTCAGGGTGTGCATGCAGGAGAATTAGAAGTTCAAGGTCATTCTCAGCTATATACTGAGTTTGAGGCCAGCCTGGGCTATAGGAGACCCTGTCTCAAAAATACACAATACACACAATATTAGACTGCCAAGCTACCTGCCCACATTTGAACTTCAAACAAAGGTCACATCCTTGGAGTACCTATCTCAGACCCGTGTGGCATGAGGTCCCTGTTAATGGACCTGAGACGCCTGTCTTCAGTGAACTCTAGAAAGAGGGACTGTGCCAGGCATTTGTCCCGCTGTCCCCACACCCAGACCCAGATCTAGCACGGTGACCGCACGTGGTATTGCTGCAGTCATAGCTCAGTTCCTACTCTGAAACAGATCAGAAGAATCAGTTAGATGAGCCCCAGAGGCTAGCCTGCCCTCAGAGGGGAAACAGTTCTAGGGCTAATCGTCAGGTCTGCACAACAAAACCATAAGCCCAGTAATTAGTCTCACTGATTGCAGAAGAGGCCAAAGTTCAGAAGGTCACACGGCTAGCAAGAGGCAGAGCCAGGATTTGAACTTAAACTGTACAGTGAGTTGTCTGGTCTACAAGAGATACTAGGTCTTTTCTGTTGTGGCTGACTTGTTTAATTTTATTTATTAATTTTATTAATTGTTTTATTAATTTTATTTTACATGTATGAGTTTTGGCCTGCATGCACGTAAGTACACTATGTGTGTCCAGTAGGTGCTTGAAGAGGAGAGGAAACTGAATTCCCTAGAACTGGAGTTACACATTGCTCTTAGCCATCATGAAGGCCCTGGGAACTTATCCCAGGTTCTCTGCAAGAGCAGCAAGGGTTCTTTTTTGTTTTTGTTGTTTGAGGGTTTTTTTGTTTGTTTGTTTGTTTTTTGAGACAGGGCTTCTCTCTGTAACAGTTCTGGAACTCCCTCTGTAGACCAGGCTAGCCTCGAACTCATAGCGATCAGCTTGCCTCGGACTCATGAGTGCTAGGATTAAAGGTCTGAATCATATCGTTCAGTTTAGCAAGTATTTTTAACCAACTCTCCAAACCCCTAGTTTTTGTTCCTTTGTTTTGCTTTTGAGACAGCGTTTCATTACATAGCAATTACACTGGCCTTGAATTTCTGGTGATTTTCCTGCCTCAGCCTCCTGTGTGCTGGGATGACTGGCATGCATCGTCACACTCAGATTCTTTACTTTTTTGGAAAAAAGTGAGTCAACAGGAGCATGGGTAAGGGTTTACTTCAGGAGTGGGGACATTACCCGTGGTCACATCACTGAAGAGAATGTCTCTCCCTCCCTCAGCAACCATAATCTGCCTATAGATTCTCAGGAAAAGGTAATGAGCTTCATGAGTCCCGCACCCATAATGACGGAGATTGAACCCAGAACATCAAACATGTTAAGTAAGTCACTGAGCTACACTGCAGCATCTTTTCTCCAACTAGAGACTCACAGACTCACTCTCTGGCCCTGTGCCTGGCTGCACTCACTTGCAGCAGCCCTGCACACTCTCCTGCGTGCCTGCACAGAATGTAGCCATGTGCCACCGTGCCCATCTTCCAGGGCTTTCTTTGAATTTTTTTTTTTTAAATTTTATCTTAAAGACTGGTGAGATGGCTCCTTGGGTAAAGGGCTTGCCACCGCCAAGCCTGAGGAGCTGGGTTTAATCCCCGGAACCCACACGGTAGGAGAAGAAAAAAAGTTGACTCCCAAAAGGTGTCTTGTGATCTCTACATGAGCCGTGGCAGGTGAGGGCTCGCAAACTCATATATAAACAAAACAAATAAATGAACAAATATTTTAAAGTCTCGTGGGGCTTGTGAGATGCGTCTGCAGTTGAAAGCACTTGCTGCCCTCGCAGAGGACAAGTTTGGTTTTGGTTCCCAGTACCTACAAGGTGGCTCACAACTGCCTGTAATTCCAGTTCCAGGGGATCCAACACCCTCTTCTGGCCTCTGAGGGCTCTTACATAATAGACATAAATTCATACAGGAACATATACATAAATTTACAAAATGGCTAGGCATTGTGGCACATACAATTAGTCCCAGCACTTCGGACGCATAGGCAGTTGAATTTCTATTAATTCATAGTTAGCCTAGTCTCCATGTAGAGTTCCAGGACAAGGCTACATAGTAAATCCTTGTCTCAAAAATAAGATAAAATAAAAATTAAAAATAAGTTTTTTCAAAAAAAGCACTAAACAAAACCAGGGTTGTACTAAGAAACTCAGTCAGGCCTTGAACTCTTCCTGCCTCAGCCTCCAAAGTTCCTGAGAAAACTGACTTGTGCCACCATGGGCCATATGACCTAGGCACTTTATCCTGGCTCTGTCACTGATGCTGTATGTCCTGATTCAAGTTAATTTGTTTTTCTGGGCCCATCTGTCTCTTTTTTTATTTTGGTGTGTGTGTGTGTGTGTGTGTGTCAGTACTGAGGATTGAACCCAGGGCCGAGTACATGTTAGGAAAGTACTGAACTACATCCCCAGTCCAGAAACTAAATTTTAATCCCAGAAGCACTGCATCTTGTTTGCTGTATGGCCTGGGGCAACAGCCTTAACTTCACTGAGCCTCAATTTGCTCATTTGGACGAGAGGAATTATTTTTAGTATTTTCACCCAGTATGTTTCCCACTAACCACATAAACTCTGACTACAGAGTTTTTAAAAACTGTCTTCGATTCTATTTATTTTGTGTGTGTGTTTGTGCACACGCATGCGGGTGTACTCATGCAAGGATGGGCCTATGGAGTTCAAACAACAACTTTCTGAAATCAGTTTTTTCTTTGGCCATGAGACCTCGAGGCAGAACTCGGGCAAGCACCTTGACCAGCTGAGCCATCTTGGCAGTCCCTGACTAGCGTTTGAAAAACAACATTTTCAGTACAGTGCACTCTGAGTTGCTTTTTGTGAAGCGCCCAACTCTTTATCATGTTAATTATTACCCAGCCAGAATCCTTATGAAGAGGGTTACAGAGTGACATTAGCCACTTATTGACCACCTACTGTATGCCAAGCGCTTTCATCAGCCATCTCCTAAATCAGCTTGGTTCTGGGATGACCCACTTTTCACAGATGGGAAAATCGAGGCTCACGGAGGTTCTTACTGCGTGCCGAGACACCGAGATCTCTCACCAACCTCGTCATGAAAACTGAGGTGCCTGCGTCCTGAGCAGGACTGAGGCCAAGAGTACAGACCGAGCTGTCCCACCCGAGTACTGAGGCGGGGCCTCGAACCCGGGATCAGTGGACCCGCCTGCGCACTCGGGCCTGACCCGCTGTTCCGTGCCTACCTGATTCGCGGCCGGGCCGGGCGACCGCGCAGGCCCCTCGGTTCTCCCTGGCCCGGGTCCCGGCCCGGCCCGGCCAGTCAGCAGCTGCTTGCTCCGCTCCGGCCGGCACCTGCGTCCGGACACCGCCCGCCGAGCGGACAGCACGGCGAACCAATAGAGACCGCCTCTCAGCCACATCTGCCAGTCAGAGTTCACGTCCCGCCCAGGAGGTGGGGCCTGTAGCAACGGGGACGTCCTGGGCGGTCCAGGCCCAGCGGCGCCGCAGCTTCTGGCTCCGCCTCTGCCGCGTTCTGGCTCCGCCCCCAGAAGGGGGTCCCGCCTCATCCCGGCTCCTCCCCGTCACAAGCCGGGGCTGTAGATTTGCTGCCTGCGCCTGCTGCAGAACAAAGGCGCGCTTAAGTAAACAACGCCGCGACAGAACTGAACTTGACTGTTGCCAAGTGACTGCTTTACGCTTTTTTTTTCAGTCTCTTTTGAAGACTTGTGTGACTCGGGCTAGTCTCGAACTCATTTTGTAGCGGAGGATGACCTTGAGCCTCTCTGATCCTTTGTCCTCCACCTTTCCAGAGCTATGGAGTGCTAGAATTGAATCAAGGGTTTTGTGTTTACTGGACATTCATCCTGATCACACTTACCAATCCTAGGGTAAGGGGAGACGGTTTGATCACAGAACCAGCCCAGAAGGATTAGGGTGTTGTGGAGGAGACTAAAGACCACATCTTTAGTCACTAATTCATGCAAGAGATACATTAAGAAAAAAAAAAAAAAAAAGAAGCAAGAAGCCAGGCAGCGTTAGCGCATGCCTTTAATCCCAGCACTCGGGGAGGCAAAGATAGGGGGATCTGCAAGTTCGAGGCCAGCCTGGTCTACAGAGGGTGTCCCAGGACAGCCAAGGTGCTTACAAAGAGAAGCCTTGTCTCAAAAAACAAAAAAAAAAAAAAAAAAGGAAAGAAAGATGGCAGAAAAAGCTGTGGAGATGGCTCGCTGCGCAAGAGCTCTTGCCTAGCAAACATGAGGATCTGTTAGAATTCAAGTTCCCAGTATCCACATAAAAGAGATGAATGGGCCCCGCAGTGGTGGCTCCCACCTTTAATCTCAGTATGCAGAAAACAGAGGCAGACAGATCTCTGTAAATTCAAGGCAAGTTTAGTCTAAGAGAGCTAGTTCCATTCCAGGACAGGCACCAAAGCCACACAGGGAAACTGTGTCTCAAAACAAAACAAAACAAACAAACAAACAGGAAGGAAGGAAGGAAGGAAGGAAGGAAATGAACGAGGTCTAGAACTCCTGTAACCCCAGTGATATGGGTGGTGTAGACATGAGAGTGACTGGGGCTTTACTGACTGTCGCTTTAGTACTAGTTCCACTAAAAGACCCTGCCTTAAGAGAATAAGGTGAGAAGAGAGATACCCATGCATACAACCTTTTTGTTGTTGTTGTTTTTCGAGACAGGGTTTCTCTGTGTTGCTTTGGAGCCTGTCTGAAACTAGCTCTTGTAGGCTGATCTTGAACTCACAGAGATCCGCCAGTGCTGCGATTAATGGCATGCGCCACTACCCAGCAACACACTTGTTTGTTCTGCTCGAACACACAGTGACACACTCAGACACACATACACAAGCAAATAAAACTACGACACTTAGTAGAACTTGCCTAGCATACACAAAGTCCTGAATTTGAACCATGTGGTGGTGGTGGCACACACCTTTAATCCCAGTACTTGGGAGGCAGAAACAGGCAGACCTCTCTGAGTTTGAAGCCAGCCTGGTCTACAGAGCAAGTTTTAGGACAGCCCACAGAGAAACCCTGTCTCGGAAAATAAATAAATAAATAAATAAATAAATAAATAAAGCCCTAAAATTGATCCCCAGCACCATATAATCTGGATTATGACGGTACGTGCCTATAATATCAGCACTCAGGAGGTTCAAGGTCACCTGTTAACTACATAGGAAATTTGAGGTCAACCTGGACTACAAGAGACCATATCAAGAGAAACAATTTTGATTGAGAGATCAAAATTCAGAAGGTAGCATTATTTTGGTCCAGGCACCGCTCAAGAGCCTAGGGATCTATTAACTAATATGAATATTATAAGACAAGCATTAGCAATTCTTTGAATCATTTTTTGTTGGTTAGAAACAGGGTCTTGCTATGTAGTCCAGGGGCGGCTGCCTTACCCTGGCAAGTGTGAGATTACAGGCAGGTGCTCCCATACCCCCACTTTATCATTATTTATTACTATTACAGGACTTTGGATAGACCTCTGTTTTGCTGAGAAGGTGCTCAGCTACTCTCCCAAGTTCTGTTTTGTTGCTGTTTTTGTTTGGTTTGATTTTTGATACAGGCTCTCAAGAAGCCCTGAACTGAACTGGCTATGCAGCCAAGGACCTTGAACTCCTGTTTCCCAGTGTGAGCACGGCTGGCAGGAGTCACCAGGCCTGGCTTTAGTAACTTTTCTTGAGTATGAATGCTGTCAGAAACAATGTGGAGGCACTTCCGTTCAGTTTCAGCAACAATGGTAAAAAGGAGTTTAAAATGCCGGTTGTGTGTGGTGGAGCAGCTTTTACTGCCAGCACTTGAGGCAGAGGCAGGCGGATCTCTGTGAGTTCGAGGCCAGCCTGGTCTACAAGAGCTAGTTCCAGGACAGGCTCCAAAGCTACAGGGAAACCTTGTCTCAAAAACCAAAAAAAAGAAAGAAAGAAAAGCAAAGAAAAGAAAGAAAAGAAAAGAAAAACAAATCTAGAAATTGTAAAAGAGGGTATTTCACTCACTTCACTCACCCACGCCTCATAACAACCATAACAACAGTGATTGCAGAGGACACTGGAAAGGACATCTGCTGAACAACGCTTGCTCAGCCTTTGACACCACTCTGGCCATTATTCACTGTCTCCAAGGATAACTGATTCAAGGTAATTATGTAATCCTTCCCGTTCTGCCTCACTACGGTCCCCTTGCCTCTACCTCTCTGAATATACACTTGGTCTACCACGATACACACATTGCCCTCGTGGGGCTGTACATTAGCTTCTTTATTCTTGTTTTGTTGTTTCGTTTGCTTTTTCTGAGACAGAATCTCATGTCTCCCAGGCTGGGATGACAGGCGTGCATCATATCACCGGTTCTGCTGATGGAGATGGAGCCTCAGGCTTTATGCATGCTAGGTGAGTACTCTAACCCACTGAGCTACAGCCCCAGCCCTGCTTTGGGTTTTTTGAGACTGGCTCTTGCTATGTAATCTAGGCTGCTCTTGAGTTATGGTAATTCTCTTGCCTCAGCCTCCTACACACTAATGCAGTTAGGTGCTATCAGGCTCAGCCATTTCCTAAATATTAGAATACTTTTCCATATAATCAGCAAACAACCTTCAAGATCAGAAAATTGACGTTAACCTTGTACTATCATATAATTCCCAAAACCCTTTCAAAGTTTGGATGATATCTTTTAAAGGTAGGGGTAGGTGATAAAGTTCAAGGTGTAGAATCCCCCAGTGAGGGGCTATGGGAATGGTATCCAATGTCAGTGTCCCATCACTTGGAAAGTTGAGGCAGAGAATCAGGAGTTCAAAGTCATCCTCACCCATAGATCAGGTTCAAGTTCAACCTAGACTACAGACCCTGTCTTTAAAAATATTTTCCTTTTGTATTTTGGCCAATTTTGAGGTCTAATTTCTCTTCACCATGAGTATAGCCCCTTACAGAAATCTGTGAGAAAAGCCTAGATCAAATGTAAGTTTAGCTGTGATATGGGTGCAGGGGTCTTTTTCTGGGACGCAGAAGATCTGAGCCAAAAGCTAGATGCCTTGTTTCATTGTCTCTGCTCTGTGACAGAGACAATTTTAATTTTTTAAGATTATTTTTATATGAGAGTTTTGCCTGTGTATATGCATGGACGCCATGTGCGTGCAGTGATGTAGAATCCAGAAGACATTAGATTCCCTGAAGCTAGGGTTAGAAACGTTGTGAGAGCTACCCTTTGGGTTCTGGGAATCTAACCTGAGTCCTGTACAAGAGCAGAAAGTGCTCTTAACTCCAGCCCCACAAAGACATTATTTTTAATTTAGGGCTGGAAGAAAACATGGTCTTAGAGACTCACATCCTTTCTTTATTTATAAATTTATAAATTACACTTATTTATCAATTGTATGTGTGTGTGTGTGCGCGCGCAAGAGGAAGAAAGGCAAGGACCAGCCCAATTCTCCAAAAAAGCAGCAGGAAAGAGACTATATCTTTTTATATATGTATATAATGCCAGCTTTGTATATCTTTTTTTGAATGCTTAGCTTCAAGCTCCCATTCCCTCAAGTTCATTAAATATATTCATTTTGGGGCCATGCATGGTGATGCATGCTCTTAATCCCACCAATGGGGAGACAGAGGCAGACTGCTTTCTGCAAAGCCAAGGCCAGCCAAGGCCAGCTCGGTCTACAGGGAGCTCCAGGTCAGCTAGGACTAAGGGGGGGGGGGGAGAGACAAAGACAGAGACAGAGACATACAAAACAAATCATACTAATTTTGCAAAGAAAAGATGAGGAAATGAGGATGTAGCTCAGGTGATAAGAGTGCTTGCCTAGCACATGCCAAGCCTTGGGGTCTACCTTTTGCACTATATGTATGAACTGGGCATTATGGTGTACACAGGTATTCCTAACATTTGGGAGATAGATGCAGGAAGATAAAAACCTCAAGGTCATCCTTGACTACACAATAAAGGTCAGTCTGAGCTACATGAGACCCTGTCTCAAACAAAGGAAAAAATAAAGAAAAGAAAAAAGTGATGACCCTGTGTCCATCCCTAGCATCACATAAACTGGATGTGGTGGAACGTGGCTGTCACCCAGGCACTCCAGAAGTAGAGGGAGGAGGCCTGTGAGTTCAAGGCCATCCTGGCTTAGTGAGCTGAAGAGCACAGTGCCTCTCTGTATCAAGTATTGTGAATCCACAGTCCTGCTAGGATAGCTCCTAGAAGTGTTCTGATTCCCTCTTGCCTACTTACTGGCCCGGCAAGGTGTTTCAGGATGATTTGTACACCCTGCCTCTGGCAAATACTATTTAGAAATCAAAATGGAAGTGGGGGTTTGGAGAGATGGCTCGGCAGGTAAGAGCACTGGCTGCTCTTCCAGAGGACTCAAGTTGGATTCCCAGCATCCACACAGCAGCTCATCACAGTCTAAATATAATTCTAGTCTCTGTGGGCACCAGGCATGCATGTGGAGCACAGACATACATGTTGGTAAAACATTCATACACATAAAATAAAAAAAAAAGTTAAAAATTTGAAATATGGCATTAGGAAATGACCCGTGGCTAAGAACACTTGCTGCATAGGCTAAGAACCCAGGCACCCACGTAAACACATATAATAGTGTCTGTCTGTAACCTCAGCACTGGAATGGAGCACTGGAACGGGGCGGAGATGAAAGGATCTCTCACACTTGCTGACTGCCAGACTTTTTCCAGGTTCAGTGAGAGACCCTGCCTCCAGAACAAGAGTGACAGAGCAGGACACCCCCACGTTGTTGTTCTCTGGTGTCCTTGTCCTCAAATGAGGACTGGAGGGCACATCAGCACATGCGCGCGCGCGCACACACACACACACACACACACACACAGATCTGTTTCTTGTTTCAGCAGTACTTGTACTAAAATTAGAACGAGACAGAGAAGATGGCCCCTGCAAGCAAGGATGATCTGAAAACTCATTAAGCATTCCATATTGAAAAGGAAAAACTGTCTAAACTGAGGGCATTGCCCTCTGCCAAGCACCGCTGAGGGGAAGGATTGCATTTTATATATGAGAGCGAGTACAGCCAGAGGCATCTGGAAGTGTCTGGAACAGGCAGAGAAAGTAGTAGATTGAACATGGCCCACAGACTGGACTTAGCCATGAGAAGAGAGCTGAAAGGCAGTGAAAGAAAGAGAAGAAAGGGGGAGCAAAGGAGACCAAGATGGGCAAGAAAAGAGGAACCAAACGAGAAGGACAACAGAAGAGGGACCAAGGGAGTGCATGGCTGAAATGGCAGGGCTGTAGGAGGTGAAAAGCTGTGGGAGGGAAGTCCATGAGCGGAGTAGTTTAGGGTAGGAGGCAGAGTGAGAAGAGCCAGTTAGCCAGCATGGACACTGTAACCGTTATCTGTGATGTTGACAGAGAGCCTGGGGACCAGCATGGACACTGTAACCGGTATCTGTGATGTTGAGAGAGCCTGGGGACCAGTGCGGACACTGTAACCAGTATCTGTGATGTTGAGAGAGCCTGGGGACCCGCGTGGACACTGTAACCGGCATCTGTGATGTTGACAGAGAGCTTGGAGGCCAGCATGGACTTGGGGGGATGCTCATAGGCACCACAGATAGCCATTTGTCCAGAGCTTCTTTTGAATCTGACAAAAATGTGAAACCAGGCCAGTGGAATACACCTATAATCCAAGCACCCTTGAAGGAGAGACAACAGGACCGCTCTCTGCTCTAGTCTGAGTTACAGTGTGAGCTTCCCCTGCCTCCTACTTTCCCTAAAAAACGAAGGACTGGTAAGATGGGTCAGTGGGTACAGCCTTTGATGAACAAGCCTAATGAGATCATCCCCAGCATTCACAGCAGATAGAAAAAAATGACTCTTGAAAGTTGTCTCCTGGCCTCCACATGTGCACCATGTCACCACCACAGGTCCACATACACACATACACATATGTACAATTAATAATAATGTGATGGGTTTTTTCAGTACTTTCTCTGCCAGTACCAAGGGCTAGATTGTCAGGCATTTTTTTTAATTGATTCTTATTGAGCTCCACATTTTTCTCTGTTCCCCTCCCTGCCTCTCCCCTTCTCCTCAACCTTCAACCAAGGTCCCCATGCTCCCAATTTACTCAGGAGAGCTTGTCTTTTTCTACTTCCCATGTAGATTAGATCTATGTAAGTCTCTCTTAGTGTCCTCATTGTTGTCTACGTTCTCTGGAATTGTGGTTTGTCGGCTGGCTTTCTTTGCTTTATGTTTAAAAACCACCTATGAGTGAGTACATGTGATAATTGTCTTTCTGTGTCTGGGTTACATCACTCAAAATAATGTTTTCTAATTTCATCCATTTTCCTGCAAAATTCAAGCTGTCGTTATTTTTTTCTGCTGTGTAGTACTCCATTGTGTAAATGTACCACATTTTCCTTATCCATTCTTCAATCGCGGAGCATTTACGTTGTTTCCGGGTTCTGACTATGACAAACAATGCTGCTACGAACATAGTTGAGCACTTGTCCTTGTGGCACGATTGAGCATCCTTTGGATATATACCCAAAAGTGGTATTACTGGGTCTTGACGAAGGTTGTTTCCTAATTTTCTGAGAAATCGTCACACTGACATCCAAAGGGGCTGTACCAGGTTACATTCCCACCAGCAATGGAGGAGTGTTCCCTTTTCCCCACAACCTCTCCAGCATAAGTTGTCATCAGTGTTTTTGATCTTGGCCATTCTTACAGGTGTAAGATGGAATCTCAGAGTTGTTTTGATTTGCATTTCTCTGATGACTAAGGATGTTGAACATTTTCTTTAGTGTCTTTCAGCCATTTTAGATTCCTCTGTTGAGAGTTCTCTGTTTAGGTCTGTACTCCATTTTTTTATTGGATTATGTGATCTTTCGGTGTCAAATTTCTTGAGTTCTTTGTATATTGTGGAGATCAGAACTCTGTCTGATGTGGGGGTTAGTGAAGATCTTTTCCCATTCTGTAGGCTGTCGTTTTGTCTTATTGACCATGTCCTTTGCTTTACAGAAGCTTTTCAGTTTCAGGAGGTCCCATTTATTTATTGTTTCTCTCAGTGTCCATGCTGCTGGGGTTCTATTTAGGAAGTGGTCTCCTGTGCCAATGCATTCAAGTGTACTTCCCACTTTCTCTTCTACAAGGTTCAGTGTGGCTGGCTTTATGTTGAGGTCTTTGGTCCATTTGGACTTGAGTTTTGTGCATGGTGACAGATATGGGTCTATTTTCATTTTTCTACATGTTGATATCCAGTTATGCCAGCACCACTTGTTAAATATGCTTTCTTTTTTCCATTTGATATTTTTTGCTTCTTTATCAAATATCAGGTGTTCAAAGATGTGTGGATTGATATCTGGGTCTTCTATTCTGTTCCATTGGTCCTCCTGTCTGTTCTTATGCCAGTACCAGGCTGTTTTCAGTACTGTAGCTCTGTAGTAGAGTTTGAAGTCAGGGATTGTGATGCCTCCAGAAGTTCTTTTATTGTACAGGACTGTTTTGGCTATCCTGGGTTATGTGCTTTTCCAAATGAAGTTGAGTACCCTTCTTTTGAGGTCTTTGAAGAATTTTGCTGGTATTTTGATGGGCAATGTGATGGTTTTTTAAATAATTTCTCTATTGATTTTTTTTGGAATTTCACATCACACACCCCAATCCCGCCCATTTCCTAGTCCTCTATATCTTCCCTTCACTCTTCCAACACCCACCCCAAAAGAAAATTTAAAAAATTAAAACCATAACAAAACAAAAAGACAAATAAAAGTTCTCTTTGCTCCTCTTTCCCACTTCTCCGACACCTGTTCATTCATCTTAGCGGCACTGGGAGCTGTGGGGCGTCACACGGTATTCCCTTTAGCCCAGGCAGCTTTACTTGCAAATGTTCATTGCAATGAGTCATCGGTCTGGTTCAAGGCCTCTGGTTTCTGGTACACCATCATCACTGGACCCTCACCAAAACTCTTCTTGGCTATCCCGAGGCCACCAGAAGTTGTAGAGATTCTGTGCTTATTTTTCCACAGGATCAGTTCCTTCATGTGCTCCAGCAGGTCATAGATGGGGTCGGGTCCATGATAAGTGGGCCAACCTGGGTCCTGGATGTGGGCCTCAATAGTAGGCGAACTGGTCAATCTGGGCCACTGAGGCTGCTCCCCTCGGGTAAGGGGCGGAGCCAGTTCTCCCATGCCCATGTCTTCAGGGTCAGCTCTGCCCATCTCTCCTGAGTGCAGAGGCTGTGGGGTGCAGGTGGGTAGCTCTTCTGCGAGGGTCGGGATCAGCTCTCTCGCTGCAGTGTCTATCGAGTGGCAGGGCCAGCTTTTCCAGGAACATCGAAGGGCAGGGCCAGCTCAGTATGGCCCTCTGATTTCATCATGCACGGTTCCTACGGCCCCCTGTGTTGTGGAATATTAGCTGAAGATGTGCTACATTCATTTATGCTGTGGAATATCTGTTTAATGTTGCAAAGATGTGTGGCATTCTTTAACTCTGTAAAGCTGTGTTACTTTGCCTACCTAAAACCCCTGATTAATCTAATAAAGAGCTGACAGCCAATAGCTAAGCAGGAGAGAGAAATAGGTAGCTGCCAGGCAGAGAGAATAAATGGGAGACAGAGAAAAAAGATAGGATAGAGAAAAGAAGAAAGAGAAAAGGATACCAGGGGCCAGTCACACAGTTACCCACAGTGGAAGAAGGAAGACATAGAATAAAGAAAGGTAAGAAGCCCAGAGGCAAAATGAAGAAGAGAAACAGGACAATTAAATTAAAAAATCTGGCTAGGGCTGGGTAGTGGTGGAGCACGCCTTTAATCCCAGCACTCAGGAGGGAGAGGCAGAGGATCTCTGTGAGTTCAAGGCCAGTCTGGTCTACAGAGTGAGTTCCAGGACAGGCTCCAAAGCTACACAGAGAAACCCTGTCTTGAACAACAACAAAAAGCAGGCTAGAAAGAAGTCAAGATAAAGTCAGGCATTCATAAGTAAGAATAAGTCTCCAAGTATTTATTTGGGAGTCGAGTGGTAGGACCCCAAAGAGTAAAAACAAACAAACAAACAAAACAACAACAAAAAACTATACCTCTGTGGAAAGGCAGGCCACAGACATCAACCCAGACAGGAGCTGCATCAGGACCAGCGACCCAGACATGGCCCTCCACAGCAGCTCAGAGCCAGATGGCACCATGGTTCCAGGTGGAAGCACAGGCCACTCAGATCAGCATGGCTCTGGTGGCAACACAGACCCAGATGTGGTCCTCAGCAGGAGCCAGGCCTGGATGTCACCACTGCCCCTGGTGGAGAGCAGGCCACTCCGATGGTGGCATGGCCCTTGGACACCCACTTGGTCACAGGTGGCAGCCCAGACACTGTATTGTCTACTTCTCCAGTGTGAGAAAGATGGACGTTGTGGAAGTACAGGTGTGGCCAGCTGTTGTCACTATTTCAAGATAAACTGATTTAACAAATTATTTTTGTTAAACGAAGTGTTTCCTCTACCCCTCCCCCAGGCCTTTTCCCTCCTGCTCACAGGCAGCTTTTCTTCTTGGTTAAAGGCGCCCATCCCTGCCTTAAAGTTCCCTTCCTCCCTGTAGGTTCTGCATATTTTTCTTGGCTACACTGATCCACTTCTAGTTTGACCTCAAATGCCATTTGGTTTGTAGTAATCGGAATAGTAAGCTGTTAGGAGCACAGAGACCCAGGCTTGAGTCCAGTGCTATGCACATCTCCTGGACTTTGGTGGCAGCCAGTGTGAGCTAAGAACCCTCAGCAAAGGGAAGGTGCCAGGTTACGTGGGGCACCCTGCCATGTAACACATGAACACACACACACAGAGTAGTAGTAGTAGTTTTAATGACAGTGGTGCCCACAGGCTTGTACTTCTGCCTCAGTTGGTGGAACTGTTTGGGAAGGATTAGAAGGCGAGACCTTATTGAGGAGGTGTATCACTAGGTTCAGGCTTTGACGCTCAAGAACCTATAGCAACACTCCAGTGTGTTGCTTCCTGTCTGTAGATCAGGATGTGGCTCTCAGCTGCTGCTCCAATGACATGCCTGCCTGTCTGTTACCATGTTCCTAGCTATGATGGATTCCTAGCATTCTAGAATTGTAAATCCACAAGAAACTCTTCCTTCTGTAAGTTGTCTTGGTGATGGTGTTTTATCACAGCAAAAGAAAAGTAACTAATACATCTGACTACTCAAATTTCATTGCTGGAATTCATGTGCAGTGGTTTAAATGATGTCCCCCATAGGCGCTGATATTTGGACGTTGGATTTCCAGGTGATGACATTATCTGGGTAGGTTTATGTGGTGCAGCGTCACTGGGGGCAGGCCTGGAGAACCGAAAGCCTCACACCACTTGCCTCTTTTGAAGGTGAAAGAAGAGAACTGACTCATAGTTGTGGTCTGACCTCCACATCTGCACTGCAGCATGTGCATGCACACAGATGTTACCAAATGCACACAGTAGTTATCACAGCAATGCTGATGCCTTACAGCTGGGTCTCATGGAAGCATTTTCTCAATTGAGGTTCCCTCCTTTCAGTTGGCTCTAGCTTGGGTCAAGGTGACATCAAACCGGCCAGCGTCAGAAGTTATCCCAGAATCTCTCTTCTCTGACTGCAGGAAATCTGGCTCCCTGTCTCAGAATGGCCTCTCTCAGCACACATACGATCAAACCCCTGGCCACACTGGCCATCTAAGATCATTTTGTTTTGCTGTATTAGGACTTATGAGCAGGCTGTTGTCAAGAGTAGGGTTAGTTAGACGATCTAGCAGGTAAGGGTGCCTGCCACCAAGCCTCGTAACTTCAGTTTAAACCCTGGAACCCACACAATGGGAAGAGAAACAACTGTGTGATGTGGCAGAAAGACCCGCAAGGCGAGACACTGTGTGCCAAGGTGGGTCTCCATCTTATGAAGCTGCCATGTCGTCAAGGCAGCCCATACTTCCCAGCACCACTAACATTGTTTCAGGTATGGATCAGAGTTTTGAGGACACCCACTGAGGTTTCCAGGGTCTACTGTCCAGGACAAAGAATTGCACCTAGAAATATGGTGAATAATTGAGAGAATCTGGGATTGGAAGATGGCTTAGTGGTTAAGAGCACTTGCTGTGTAAGCATGAAGACCAAAATTTGCATCCCATCATCCATGTAACAAACCAGGTCTCATCTTGCACATGTCAATAAATACAGCACTAAAAGCTGTAAGGAGAGGGAGATTGCTTGGGCTTGCTGGCTGCCAACCTAGTTTTAAAATAAAAAAAAAATGCCAGTTCCAGATTCAGAGAGAGATTCTGCCTTAAATAAATCAAACAGTGAGTGACTGAAGACACCTGTTGCCTGCCTGTCGTACCGCCACAGGTATGTGCATCTGCACACACATACAGACATACACCATAACACACTGCAAACTCTACATATATAAAGAGATAAAGAAAAAGAGAAAGGAAGTTTATGGAGAAGCGGAAAGTAGGTTGGAGATGGGTCATTATTTAAGAACACTGGCTGCTCTACCAAAGGACCCAGGTTCAATTCCCAGCCATTGACATGGCAGCTTACAATCACCTGTAATTCCAGTTCTAGAGTAATCTGATGCCCTCTTCTGGCTTCTGTGCAGCCTGCACACATGTGGTAAATAGACATACATGTGGCAAAACAGGCACACACATAATAAATGTTCAACAACAAAACAAAATAACAAAGAGAAAACACTCCTGAGAATGAGTAGGCTGGTAAGCTGAGGAGAAACCTCTGCTCAGGAGTGCTATGCCACAAGGCTCAGGATTCTTCGCACTGCACCTGCTTCCCCACAATTTTATATCTTGGGTTTTATATTTTTTTCTTATTTTTTTTCTATGTAGTCCTAACTGTCCTAGAACTTGCTACGTAGACCAGGCTGACCTCATATTCACAGAGATTCTCCTGCTTCTGCCTCCCAAGTCTGTGGGCTTTCTTGAGTGTTCCGTTTGTTGTGTGTGGGCAAGGTTTTTGTCTCTCATGTGTTATCTTGGTACTACTCTGTCCAGTCTGTTGATGCAGCATGACATAGGGGACTAAGTTACAAACTTACCAATTCTGTAACACATCCAACCTTATGTTTGGCTAAGACTTAGCCCTGATGTTCTGAATCCAATTCTAGTCTAATCCCTACTGGTCACAGCAGCTGAAAGCTTGACCAAACAACAAATATTTATGTGCTCTAATCTTATTTTTTTTAAGATTTACTTTTTTATTACATACACAGTATTATGCCTGCATGTGTACCCCAGAAGAGGGCACCAGATCTCATTATAGATGCTTGTGAGCCACCGTGTGGTTGCTGGGAATTGAACTCAGGACCTCTGGAAGAAGAGTCGGTGCTCTTAACCACTGAGCTCTCTCTCCAGCCCTGCTCTAATCTTATTTGTGTGTGTGTGTTTATGTGTGTGAAAAAGAGACAGAGAAAGAGAGAATGTGAGGAAGAGAGCGAATGCAGGTGTGTGAGAACGCAGCCATGGACACCCTATGAGAGCTGTAACATCCCCAGCTGCAGGCTTCTCACTAGGCTTACAGAACTAAGTGTGTATTGCCTTCTGTGGAAGGGGCTTTAGATTTAATCAGAGAGTAATTGCTACCCATAAAGCCATGCTACACTATGGTGCCGGCAGGGCATATCTCACATGTTAGTACTGTAGCATGCGGCGTCCAGAGACTGGGCTATCGACGACAGTTCTCCCCTGGCAGCCTACGTAACTTCTGGCACTATGAAAGCTACACAGGAAGCTTCCAGTCCAGTTCTACCTTGATTTCTCTACTTCCTGCAACCAACAATAGTGTGTTAATGTCCTTGTGTGTACACTGCATGTTGGTACATTTGTGTGTGCATACTGCATATGGGTGCATGCGTGTACATTTGTGTATATGTACACTGCACATGGGTGATTTGTGTGCAAATATAGAAATCCTCCTAAGGACTGAGATTGAAGGACAACTTTTTGAGACAGCCCTCACTTTCCACATAGTTTGAGACAGGGTGTCTTTGTTTTACCCCTGCAGAAGCTGGCCCATCAACTTGTGAGTATCCCGTCTCTGCCTCTCATTTTCCCAAAGGGTTGCATTAGTGACTGCAGCCTTCAGTGGGTTCTGGGATCCACTGAGTGCTGACAGCTATACTCTGCAGCACCTTTACCCAGAGCCATCTACCCAGCCCAATGACTAATTTTGGTTATTTTGGTAAAAATATAGTTATGTGTTGTGGAGATCAGAGGACTTTCTAAGTTGGTTCTTTCACTGACTAGGTTCCAGGCATCATTGCTTAAACTCTCCCAGTGCCTTTGGCTTTACCTTGGCGGCCACGGTGAGACCTAAAGCCAGTCAGCCACGGTGCCACCTCCTGTTTGTTTACCTTGGCGGCCACGGTGAGACCTAAGGCCACAGTGAGACCTAAGGCCAGTCAGCCACGGTGCCACCTCCTGTTTGCTTCTGCTCAAGCCTGCACCTCACATCAGCGGCTTGGGACATGTCCTGGGGATTCACCCCAACTTCCTTGAGCTCTTTGGTTTTTCCTTTTTTCTTTCTTGGACAGGATCTCATGTAGCTGACGCTGACCTTGAACGGAATCTCCAGCTACCTCACCTCCCAAGTGTGAGCCACTGTGACCAGCTTAGATGAGAGAGATGTGTCTGTAATCCCCCCACTCCCCGCGCAAGGAGGCTACATTCATCTAGAATAAAGAGGGAAAGTGTCCCCAGGTTCTCTTCATCCAGAGGCTAGGGCTTCTAGAACAGCGGCTGCACTCGGCTTGTAAGGTTTCCTCCAGGGGTGGAGGGCTCATCTTGTTACTATGTAGTCTTGGGGCAGAGGGACAAGGGAAATGGGTCCTGGGAAGAAGCAGTGAAAATCAAGAGCCACTCATTTTGCAAGTAATTGGCATCTTCCACCGCCCCATCAAGTGTCAGTTCTGAGTAAAGAGAGCCATGTGGGGAGGGAACCTGACATCACCCAGTTACCAGGCAAACCTTTGCGAGGACCCAGAGGAGAGAGAGCACTGTTGGCAGGAGGAAATGGCAAGCCATGGCATGCTCATGCCTCCCATCCACACCAGGGGGCGCCCTCACACCTGGCAATCCTAGATACAAGCTATTTGGGAGAGACAGGTATTTCTCCCTCAACTGTTCTACACTAAGGCTGCCACTTTAGGTCACCAGTGTCTCCTTCCTCCATACTATAGGAGCCATTTGCATAAGACTCACCTTCCCCTCCTTGGGGCCCAGGATCCTCATCTTATAGCCTAGTATGCAAGTTCAGCAGGCCTACCCACTGCCTTCAGCGGGGACTAACCTATCAAGGGGCCCCAGCTCAGGTGCACCACCTGGTGAAGAGAAAGAAGACAGAGGCTGAGTGGCAGGTTTCTGTACAGAAGTTGGCTTATACATTTTAGTAACGGGCAACAGTGCAGGGGCTACAGGGAGAATAAGAGTTCGAGAGCTGGGGTTTGCGTAAATTTTACAAAGTGTATAAAGAATCTGTGTTTCTCTACAATAACAAAAACCAAAGGCTACAAGAGCAGTTGTATATACAAAACACGGAGATATTGCTTCACTTGCAGACAGGTTCCTGACCAGACAGGTAGACGAGACAGAGAAGGGGGAACGGGCAGGGGAGAGCGCTGCGTGCAGAGGAAGATGGAGAGAGGCGGTGGGGGCGGGGGTAGTGGTCTTCTCCCAGCACAAATCTACAGGCAGGAGCAGGAGTGCGCAGGCCTGGGAATGCTGGAGGCCGTGCTGGCGCTGGCTATGGTGGTGTAGGCAGGAGGCAGAGCCCAGAGTGTCCACCTGCCCAGCCCGATGCCTGGCTCTTCGGGTATCAGCTTAGAGAGGGTTTGGGGTGGGGATGCAGGGCCAGCTGGGTCAACTGGCCAGAGAGGGAAGGAGGTGATCCCTGGAGTCTGTCACGGAAAACAGGAGAAGCCGGCTCCTTCCACTCATCTTCCTTACCTCTGGAAAGCCCTGTCCATCCTACCAACCTCCCCACCCTGTCAAGATGCCCACAATACCGAAGAGCAGGCACATAAGCAAGGGACTTCTAGCTTCTCTCAAGCAGGCAGGACAGGAGAGGCCCCTTGACTCCTGCTCCTCTTGGGCCAGGGGGCTGGCAGGAGGACGGTGGGAGCAGCCTGTCCTAGAGGGACAAGGGGGGGGGCGGGAGGACACGGAGGGGCTGGCCGAGGACCAAGGACGTGCACGCACGCTGGGTGGAGGCGCAGGGTGGTCACAGGTTCTGGCAGCACTGTAGCTTATTGGGTTTCTGTCCATCGGTGGTGGGTGGCACACTGATGTCCACCACGTTGTTGCCAGGGGACTCATCATGGGCCGCACGGTCAGCAATTTGCTTCTGTGACACAATGCGGTAGATTTCTGCAACAGGGAGGACGTAGTGAGCAAGTTGTGTGCCTGCCCAAGGCACTTTACCTCTCTGTAGGACACAGGCTAGACCATTCTCTGGGGGGATGCTCGACTGTGTACAATGGAGAAAGGGAGCTGAGGAGCAGCTCTTCTGACTGTGATAACAGGACCAGCTGTTTCAAGTACCTTGGAGTATTTCATCATAGCAACAGGAAATAAAGACAATTCCCACCATGCTGTGAAGGACTCTACCAAATCACGGTAAAACAGTGTTGGGGGCTGGGCTCCTGGAGATTCCCTGGCACAGCCAAGTGGGCAGGGGCAAATCACAGAACTGGTCCTAGCTAGCCCAGGCTACTGGTTCCTTCCTTCCCCTGAAGCCCCAGAAGGGTCTATCACAAGGACTTGGGTGAGGACCTCTGTGTCCACGTGCCAGCAAGGGCTAAATATGTCTGGACTCTGTGGGACATGGAAGGTCTGAACTGGGTTTACAGTGCACCTACACACTGGGTACCATCCTTATACCCAAGCAGACACTGGGCCCACCTGTGAGGATGTTCTTGAACGCTTCCTCTACATTGGTGGAATCCAAGGCTGAGGTCTCAATGAAAGACAAGTTGTTCTTTTCTGGAAAAGAGAAAATTGTCTCTTGGATCTGGCTCCCACAGCCTTCTCCCCACACCCCTTTCCAGGACTATACCTGCCCATCTGCCTAAACCCATATGAGAAGAATGCTGCCAGTGGGTGGGACAAAGAGGTTAACTTACCTGCTCAGGGACAAAGGACAAAAGTTGAACAAAGGCACTATGACCACGAACCTGAACACTGGAGGAGATGGGTACCCGACTTCTAGACAATTCTCTGAATCCATTTGGTTTTCAGAGCACAGTCCCACTGACTGGCATGTCCACCACAAGCTCACCTGCAAAGGCACGAGCCTCGTCAGTAGGCACAGCCCGAAGGTGGCGCAGATCACTCTTGTTGCCCACCAGCATGATGACGATGTTGCTGTCTGCATGATCCCGCAGCTCCTTCAGCCAGCGCTCCACATTCTCATACGTCAGGTGCTTGGCGATGTCATACACCAGCAGTGCACCCACGGCACCACGGTAGTACCTGCAGAGTAGGAGCAGGCATGAACCTCAGCCTGGAGGGCAGCAGCAGCCTCATGGGAACCCTGGGGGACAGTGGCCTCTTGGTCTAAGCATAGGGCCCAGACAAAAGGCAGCCATTATATCATTGAAGGAGGACCTACACAAGTGGGAGAGGCTGAGAAGGGAATTTGGGGCTCAGGGCTAGAAGACACTCCAAGGCCACCAACAGAAGGAGAGTATACAGCAGCTATGGGGAAGCGTCAAGGCCCACTGTACAGACAGACCATGTTCAGCCTGTGGAGATGAAGGACAACGAGGAGGCCACAGTGTGAAGGGAATGCAAAGCACAGCAAACAAGGGAGGGGGACAGCCAGTGGCGAAGGGTGCATAAGAGGCAGGCTAGTGGTCTCAGCGACTGGGAGGCTACAGTGATGCAGATGGATACTAAAGCCAGGACAGGAACGCAGGTGGGCTGCCTGAGCAGGGCTGGACTAGACTGGAAGGCCTAAGCCAGACTCTGTCTACCCAGTAAAAACCTCAGTGCCAGGTTATGCCCCAGGCCGGGTGCTGGTCTGCCTGTGGGTCCCATGGCTCTCGGGGTACCTTTCTGTTTCCTGATCTAGGTCTCCACACTCCAGTCCAACCTCTACATACCCTTACAAGCTCCCATGTCATAGGCCACACACCCCTGCTATTTCCATGTCTTAACCCTAGCTAAACTCACGCAGAGGTAATGGCACGGTAGCGCTCCTGGCCAGCAGTATCCCAGATCTGAGCCTTGATGGTCTTGCCGTCCACCTGAATGCTGCGAGTGGCGAACTCCACGCCAATGGTGCTCTTGCTCTCTAGGTTGAATTCGTTTCTGGTGAAGCGTGACAGCAGGTTGCTCTTGCCCACACCTGAGTCCCCGATAAGCACCACTTGGGGGCAGGGCGAGAGAGAGGAGAGGTAAGGATCTAGCAGCACCCAATGTTTCCCACATCCACCCACAAAACGTACATGGTGGCTCCCTGGTTTCTGCCACCCACAGAGACTCTGGTAACACAGAGAAACAGTCAGCACAGACACCTTTGCTTGTCTCTTGTCCTCAGAGAAAGGCTGTCCTAGTTAGGACATAGTGACATCCCAGGCCACACTGCAGACAGCATGGCCTGAGACTTACCAACCCCAGAGCCTGACGGCTGAGCAGTCAAAAATGGTCACAGAAAGCTCTGGAGCTGAGTGACCCTTACCCTCTGGGGGTGTGTGAACGGAAGGCAGTAGGCTATTGGAGGTGAGAACGAGAGTACCCAGAGTCCGGGCCTGGCCAGCATGCATCACACAGGGACAGGGGAGCATTTGTCGTCATCACTGTGCCTTTGTTCTGGGCACGGGGTGGGTCAGCATTCAGCAGGGTTAATACCTATTACAGTTTTGTCTATCTGGTGTTTTAAGTGATAAGAAACAATGCTCCTCCCCTTGTCCATGCTTCTCCAGCTGCTTCAGATAAACAAACCCTTGTTCACCTGTTTCACGAGCAGCAGGAACATGTGTTCTGGCTGCAGACTACACAGGGCTGGTCACCATTCCTGCCTGAGGTGAGGATTACTGTACTTGGTGCTCCTAGAGGGTCCCATCACTGTCACATCTTTAGTTGGTACAGATGTCAGTGTGTATGACTTCCTTCTTACTACACGCTGGCCATGGAACAGTGAAGGGAGAAAAGGTCTCTAGTCCTGTGTGGTCCTTTAAAGCTGCAGCCAATCACTACAGTGCAAACCAGCGCTGCAGCTCAGGTGGCAGAGCGTCTGCCTACCATGAGTCAAGCCCTGGGTTTAATCTCCAGCACTGCATAAACTGGGCATGGTGGTACATGCCTGTTATCCCAGCACTCAGGAAGATCAGAGATCCAAGATCATGACAGCACATGCCTTTAACCCCAACACTCAAGGGAAGCCAGCCGTGTCTACATATCAAGTTCCAGGCCTTTCAAAGCTGCACAGTAAAACCCTGTCTCAAAAAAGCTATGCCCTGCCCCCAAACAACAAAAAAATTCAAGGTCATCCTTGGCTACACAACAAATTCAAAGCAAGCCTGGGCTACATGAGACACTGTTCCAGAATGGCTATCAGGACAATATAGCTGGGAGAGACAAAGCACTGCAGGTGAAAGCCCCCACGACACAGGGCATGACAACAGACAAGGATTAGCAGTGGAGCTGACTGGTGCAAGGCTGCAAAGTGAGCCCTAATTGGCTGGGAAAATACTGCATCTAGGGGCTGCAGCTCTGAGGTGGGCCCTGGCCCTGGGAAGGCTGTCCTTAGACCCAGGATTCACCATGCACGTGCTCACATTTCTGTACCTACATGCACATGTGCTGACACGTATACAATGCAGATGGAATAGGCAGTGGGTGTCTAATCAGATACCTTAACCAGAAATCTTGTGGGCCCTGAAGGCAGAGATGTGGGACTCTATAGCTGAGGGTGGGCCTACCAGTGGAGAGCCATGGGAGCAGCAGGCGTGGTCATCAGGGGACTTGGAGGGTATTCACCTAGGATCAGGCTACCAGCCAAGGAGAGACAGGCATGGTTGTGCCACAGACTGAGCTTGAACTCCCTGGCCACACTGAGTGGCTGAAAGATAAGTACTGGGGAGAGCTCTCAGGGGGAACTCAGGCCCCATCTGGGAGTCTTGAGGCCTGGAGGGTTCAGGACCCAACATGAAGGACCCTTCCCCTCCCTACAACCACACTGAGGGGCTCCTCTTACATGCTCTGATTTCTCTCTCCTGAAAAGAGTATTTCTGTGGGGGTGGAGGGGACGATAAGAGGACAGCGAGACAGATTCTCATGGCGTAGCCCTCCTTACCTCTAACTTTTGACCTTCCTGCCCTGCCTCCTAAGTGCTGGAATTACAGGAGTTTACTGAGAGGCCAGGCTAAGAAGACGCTCTCTTGATGCCTTACCACTCTAGGTATTGCCCTGATTTTCTCCCTTCTGTACACCTAACTCCTAGAAAGTTCTATCTATACTTCTGTCTCTGCCTACACTTCTCCAGGACCCCATAGGCCCCAAACTGAACAACATAGTTATCCAGGGTCTGGGGAGTATGAGGGGCACCCTCCTTGGGATCAGGACCCCATGGTGTGGGTAGGGATGTACAGACTTGAGGCTGAGCTCACTGGCCCTGTGGAGCAGGATGAGGAGCACACCATGGGCAGAGCCCGCAGGAGGGACTCAGCCCCCACCCCCATGACCTCCCAGTGGCTACAAGGAAGAGGTTAAGTCTCAGTGCCTTGGCCCCATGCAGCAGCTCAGGGAGCCCTCCTCCTCCTCCACTGTTTCTTCCTGTGCTTCACTGATCCCACACTGCGTCCCATCTTACAACTGCTGCAGGCTATGCTTCTACCTGAAAATACAAGGGAGCACAGGACTGGATCCCCACGTGACCCTCTCCAGGCTTCTGGCTGCAAACACTGCCTAGAGGCTGGTGACCCAGACTGGTGTGCCCTCCCCTGTATACCCCAGAAAGAGCCCCAGCACTTCAAGTCAGCACAACAGAATCCAGTGTCCTGGTCACCTCACTGGGAGACCATCCCCACCTTCCTAGCTTAGTCAACAATTCAGTCAACTTGGAAGATGCTCAGTTCAACAATTTAAAATCATCTTCAGTCCTTTCTTCCTCTCATACTCTAGGGTAAATCTTGTAGTCCCTTCGTAACTGAAGGGACCACTGTGGGGCACTTCCAGGGGTCAGTAACACTCTGTTTCCACATGGGTTCCATCAGGTGGCATCAGACAGTGAAGATATACTAGGTTATATACTTATATATATATATTTTCCTTTCTTTTGAGATAGGGTCTCAGGCAGCTGAGGCTGGCTTCCAATTCACTATGTAGCTGAGAAATACTTAGAATTACTGATTGTCCTACGTCTTCCTTTCAAGTATGGGGACTATAGGCATTCATACTGGTGTATGTGATGTTGGGGATGGAACCCATGGTCTCATGAATTCTAGGTAAATGCTCTGCCAATTGAGCTACATCCTTAGTCCTGTATGTGTACTTGTCTATATGAATTCAATTGCTAGACAAAGTGTGTGTGTGTCCGTGTGTCCATGTGTATGGTGTGCTTGTAGATGTCTGCTCGTCACCACCACCTCACAGTACCAGTCTTTGTACTCACAGCCACAGGAAATCACCTGTGAGCACTAGCGCTGTCCTGTCTGCCCAGGGCAGGGACTTAGAATGATGATGACTCCTAAGTCCTAAGAATCAAAGCCCAAGTCCTCCCTAGGGCCCACGAGGCACGGCACTACATGCCATGAAGCGTCTTTCCTTCCCTTCCTCAATATCTTACATGCTGCAGCCAGTCATGGTCTCCTTGTTCTGCCCCAACAAACCAGGCACAGTCCTGCCTCAGGACCTTTCTTTTTTTTTTTTTAAATATTTATTTTATTTTATTATGTATACAATATTCTGTCTATGTGTATGCCTGCAGGCCAGAAGAGGGCACCAGACCCCATTACAGATGGTTGTGAGCCACCATGTGGTTGCTGGGAATTGAACTCAGGACCTTTGGAAGAGCAAGCAATGCTCTTAACCTCTGAGCCATCTCTCCAGCCCCAGGGACCTTTCTTTACACAGACCATTCTTCCTCTGGCCCCCGCCTCACCTCTTTGTGAGCCCCTTGGATGCCAAGAAGATCCTCCCCACACCCCAATTACAATCCTACTTTCCCAACCCTCCCCATTCTCTGTTCTAGCTTTCCTTCCATAGCGCGTGACACCCGCACGTGTCTGGTTTCGCTCTTGCCTTTTCTGTGGCTAGTCTGCCCCATAAGCATGACTCTTGGATAGTCTTGTTCCTTGCTGTATCCTCAGGCCTGGCACAGGGCCTGGCACACGGTAAGTGCCAACAAATGTCTGTGGAATGAATCAACAAACCCCAAAGAAGCTGGAAGAGCCTCCCTATCTACCTTATCTGACCCCAGACATGCCTGGATCATCCTGGGAAAATGCCCAGGTCAGCCCCCTCAGGGCACAGATGAAGATGAGGCAAAAACAGGGAGCCCAACCCATTTTACCTTCTCGACTGGCTGCTTTAGAACCAAGAATTGTAAGACTAAGGCAAGCATAGTGGTACATACCTATAATTCCAGGACTCAGGAAGCTGCAAATGAGAACCATGAATTTAAGGGCAGCCTGGGCTACAGAGCAAATTCAAGGCCAGCTTGGGCTACATTTTGAGTTCCTGTTTCCAAGGACAAACAGCAGTGGCAATGCTGCTCAGCTGGTGGAGCGCGTGTCTACATAAGCACAAAGCCCTGGGTTTGGTCCCTAGCACTGCAGTAAACTGGGTGTGGGGGGCATAAAGCCAAGCCTAGTGCCGTGCTCTGGAATTACTCTGGAGGTGGAGGCAGAAGTGTTCAGGTCACCTCTGGCTACATAGTGAGTCTGAGGTAACCCTAGGCTTCATGAGACCCTCCAAAAAAACAAAACAAGCCTGGTGTGGTGGCTCAGACCTTTAATCCTAGCACTCAGGAAGAAGACCCAGGCCAGCTAGGGCTACATAGTGAGATCTTACCTCAAAACAAAACAACAAAAAAATCCCCACAAAAACAAAACTACAAAATTAACAAACAACTTCAACAAACAAACAAAAAACAAAACCCCAAAACAGATTCACAAGAGGGAGAACAAAAAGAGGCTGTGGAGCTAGCATATACTACTTCACATAGCCCATTTTACAAAAAACGAAATTGAGGTTCAGAGGAGGGATGAGGAACCCAGGGCATGTTATAATCAGGGTGTGGTGGCAGAGCAGGGGTCCTGGCTGTGTCTATCTGCAGATTTGCCCCCACTTCCCAATCACATTTACCAAGCAATCTATATCCAGAGCAACTTGTCTGGGAAGTTGTCTAAGCAGAATCTGAATTCAGATTTCTGGAACAAGGCCCTTTCCTTCCATCTCAATCTCACATCTTGACTGCCATGTTCCCGTTATCGCTGGCATCCAACTCAGGGGTCCTGGTTCTACTTCTGGAAGCAGTGAAGCCCAGTGCACCTTAGCCGACCACCTGGGCATCCTTCAGGGATAGCCAACAAAGTCCTGCTCAGTTTTCAAGATCCAGCAATATGTGAGACTCCTTCCTCAGTTTGGGCTTCTCCTCTCCAAGAAGAGTATCATGTGGCCTGGTCCACAAGTCATGTGATGACAGGCTCAGCATCCTCCGGAGACCAAGTCAAGTTCAGAGAAGGACTCCCAATCATGCTGGCTCCTGGGAAACAAGCTGGACGGCAGGAATCACCCTCCACACATCTACCTCCTCACTTCCTTCCCACAGGAGCTGCCACAGCCGGGAGAACTTTGCTCCTCATTCTCACACCCACAGGAACGACATGGAAAACCCGCTCTGCTCAGGAGGTCTCTCACACCCTCTGTCTTCTCAGCCGCACTGTAGCCAGGACAGGACCTTGGGTCAAGCTTGTGCCCAAATGCCTCATGAGCCTAGGTTTAGCAAATTCTGAGAGCAACCCAGGGAAAGACACAATGTCAGTAATCCCACTGCAGTTAGGGACACTCCACCCAGAGACAAATTCCCAGTTCAAGGTTACCCACTGAGAAAGGTGAGGGTCACAGACCATGCCCAGGCGAACAGCAGGAAGGCTAGGCTGCTCAGGACATCCCTGGCACAGGGTGACTGATACACCAGAGTGGTGACTAGGCTGCCTCTGCGTGTATGATGGGTATGAAAATGGCTTTGTCAAGAAAACAAGTGATCAGTTGTTTTGGGAAAATAGAAAGACCTTGAGGACACAGCCCCCAGCATTTCCAAAGAAGTCTGTGGCTTTGCTGGCCAGGAAATGGTCCCCCTGGATATGCCATTTGGCGTGCTGAGCAGGCAAGCCCAGTTGGCAAAAACAAAGATCTGGCACCTCTCAGGAGCCCTGGACGCTGCAGTCTCTCCTGTGACAGGGTAGTACCCCTGGAGCCTTTCATGTTCAGGCTGACTGAGCAGCTATTCAGTGTAGGGAAAAAGGTGTCCTCTAGGAAGTGGGCCCTTACCATCCCAGGCTCCAGAGACTGGCACAGGGATACATTCTTGCCTCAATTATTCTTCGGGGATAGTGGGAGTCACTTGCACAGCAGGCCTGGTGGGCATGGTGCCTAGCCTGGTGTACTTGGCAGAAGGATGTGAGTTCTAGTGCTAGCCCTGTCTGTCCCTGGAATCCAGTCATTTCTATGTCCTTGGGCAGGGGTGGGCACAACCCAAAGAGCAAGATCTCAGGGCTTCTCACATGACCAGTTGCCTTGAAAACTAACTGGCTAGGAATTCTGGGAAAAGAGTCTGAGGATGGAGCCTAGGTGGTCCCAGTGTAGAAGCCCTAACTTAATGTTCCTCTGAAGAAAAGTCGGGAGTATCCCTGGGGATCCACCAGCAAGTTGAGAAAATGGCCAGCGGCTGACAGGAGAAAATATTGGGTGAATAAATTTGAGGATCTATTATTAGGTACAAATAAACAACCTTACTCCTGGGGCAGAAGAGACTATTTATGGAGGAAAACAAATGGCATGTGGCCACCCACTCTAAGGACCTCTTGGCCTTCTCCATAAGGCCAAGGGAGCCAATGCGTGATGGGACTGCCAAAAACGTGTGTGTGAACAGTCACTGTCAGAGAGAGCCACACAGATACAAGATCAGTCTTTGTCAACACTTCTAGTACAACTGCAGATTTTTTTGTTTTGTTTTGCTTTTCTTGAGACAAGATCTCATTATGTAGCCTAGACTGCCCTTGGCCTCATCTTCTTGCCACTGAATATGAGATATTTCTCTAAGGCTGACCAGGTCTCAGAAGGCACTGGCAGGTGCAGAGTATTTACATTCTGGGGGACCTGCCACATGCAAGCAAGCGATGTGATTGATGATCATAGTTTGCCGGCTGCTAGCTCTCTTCCCTTTTAACTCCCTAGCACTCCCTTTTGTAATTTAAGAGCTTGAAAATCTGAATGAAAAGGACAAAGGTTAAAGGGTCCTCAGATGAGCTAAGGAGTGGAGAGGAGACCTAGGGTGAGCATGGTGGGATGCTGATCTTGGTGGTTAGGCAGCTACTACAACTAACTGAAGAAGGCACCTGCCGACCAGGAAAGGAGGCCAGTGGGGGAGGGCAGCAGGGCAGGCAGGCACTCCCCCCCATGCCAGCTGCTGCAGGAGCTGATTGGTGTTTCCAGGAAGTGAGCTCTGGAGACAAGTAACAGGAATGGCAATGGAGCTCCATCGCCCCTGACCTAGTAACTGCACTTCTGGGAATGCACATCAAGGAAACAGCCCACAGGGCACACATTCAATGCCAGGCTATTTATAACAGCAGAAGGTCGAAAACAAGCAGGGAATGACCACAGATGCTGAATGAGTTGACCTGAAGGGAAAGATCCTCTGCCCTCCCTGACGCTTCTTCAAGGGTGGGCTGAGAGGGGACGGCCCCTGCCACAGCAGGACTTGAGTATGTCCCACCAGTCACTACAGAGCCCTTCAATCTCTGGTCCTCTGCCTCTAGATGATACCTAGACCCTAACACCTGTTAATCAGTCTCACATCTGGACAAAGCTCACTATCAGCCCATGATAATATGTGCTAACTTTATCTTTGCAGAAGTCTGTCTTGCCCTACAAGATTTTTGTCACATGGCTATTCCAGTTACCTCCACAATCCCAAAATGCCAAGGCTGGCTTTGAGCACTAGGCTACACTCCCAGAAGGGCAACAGTGTATCCCTTGAGTAACCAGGAGTTAGCTCTCACAGCCAGCCACTGTCAGTTGGGGACTCTAGAATAGCACAGGACCAAAAAGTCCATATTGGCATAATGAGGTGTCACGATGGCTGAGATCCCTAAACACGCTCACCAGAGAAATAAAAGACCTCAGGAGCATGGGCGCGGGTGTGTATGTGTGTGTGTGTGTGTGCTCACCAGGTAGGAAAATTCTTCCTGCAGGTTGGATGTGTATGTGTTGAGGAGAGGTTTGACACCTGTTTGTTCCAGATTTAAGCTGGAAGGCTTGCCCCAAAGCTCACACTGGTGCTAAGTGGCAAAAATCCACAAAGAGTTCTGAGCTCAATCTTGCTCCACCCTTAGGAACTTGTGTAGACCAAGCTTGCTTGCCTTGAACTCACAGAGCTCTGTCTGCTTCAGCTTCCTCCTGAGTGCTGGAATTAAAGGTGTGTGCCATCACACCCGCCCAAATTACATTATTTATTTTGTGTGCATGTATGTGTGTGGGCTCATGTGACATGGAGTACTCATAGGGACAGAAGACAACTTGCAGACTCTTCACCATGTAGGCCCCAAGACTCAATTCAAGTCTTGGTAGTATACACCGATACTTGCTGAGCTACCTCACTAGGTTCAGGTTGGCTTTGGAATACTGGGATTTCAGATGTGTACCGCTACAGACCTGTTTCCTGGATAATATGGACTGTATAAAATCATAAAGAGGATTAAAGGGGATCATTGTTGTAAAGTCTCAGCATAGTGCGCATACTGGGTCAGTGTCATCCACGTGTGTCTTTTTCTTTGAGAAAGGGTTCCAGTAATCCAGGCTGGCCTCTGCACTTTTGATTTTCCCACCTTTGCCTCCCAAGGTCTGCACCATCACGCAAGGCTTTGGCGGTGCTGGCGATAAATGCCAGGGCTTTGTGCAGGCTATCGCTAGGCAAGCTAGATCTACCCGCTGAACTACATCTCCATCACTTACCCAGAGTTTGAACTAGTGCTGCACACACTGGTACCGTCCCACCCAATTCCAAGGTACTACAATTTAGGGTTCCAGCAAATGAACTAGGCTCCACCCCAAGGTAGGCCCCACCCCTAACAGACTAGGCCCAGCCCTAGGAGGATCACACCAATCGGACTTTTGGGGCACACCCACAATTTTCTCCAATTGCCCTAACCCCATCTATAACCCTGCTTTCAACTCAGCCCGCCCGCCAAACCCAGGGAAGCCCCGCCCCTCAGGAGCCCCTCCCCAACGGCCTCTCCTACCACTCCGGGCTCCACCCCCTCAAGGCCCCGGCCCCGCCCCGGCGCATCCGGGGTCCGTAGGCCTCTTGGAGCCTCCGTCTTCTCACCGCTGGGCAGTAGGGCCCGAAGCCTAGCAAGCTCGCCTTGCCGCGGCTCCCTCCGCCTCCCTAGCCTGGACAGGCCCCGTTGAAGCCCCGGGCTCCACCCTGAGCCGTCTCGTCCGGTAGCGCGGTGGCGGCCCTCCCGTGGCTACCGCGCCCTTGCCCGTCTGTACTGCACCGAGCGCACCTTTGAATAGGTAGTCGTACTCGTCGTCCCGGGTCCCCATTGTCCTGGCGCTTCCGGCGGGATCGGCGACTCCGCAGCCCCACCACAAACACCCGACGGGGGCGGAACCGGCGCCGCGCAGAGCGGCGGTCCGACGGCCAGTCAACGGTGAAAGTGGTAGTGACAGGCACCCAGGCCAGCCAATCAGACTTAGGAGTCGAGCTCGGGGGGTGGGAAGCTCCTGGGATCCGCCCTTCTAGCCCTCGGTCTCCTGGAGAAAGGCGGAAGGAATGCGGACCTTTTCGAATTGACAGACTCAGCAGCCTATCAGAAGCAGATGTAGAAAGGCGGGGCGGAAGACTTGAACAATGAAGTGGATTGACGGAGCGCGTAACCAATGAAGGACTGGATTCAGAGTTGGCTTTCCAGCAGACCTTAGAGGAAGGAAAATTGAGCTACCTCCAGCTGATGTTAAGGGCTTTAACGTCTTGATGATATCATAGGTCAGTACTTCTGCTCTGGCCTCTTACCCTAGCCCCATAAATGACCATTTCCGGGTATATGTGGTGCGTGGATTAGGGAAAACTTCTCTGGGTTACAGTTACACAGTTCTTTGTTTAAACCTGAAGCTTATGTCAGTACATTCAAAACAAATGGGAATCCTATACTTCTTTATTTGTCCCTCTTCTCAACAAATTAAGTCTCTTTTTACCATTACTCATGGTTTTTTCTTTCTTTTTTAGGGCAGAGTCTCACTATGTAACCCTGGCTGCACTGGAGTTAGTGATGTGGATCAGATCACATTTTTTTTTCCCCCTTTTTTGGGGTTAGGGGTAGAGGGGGTTGGTTTTGGTTTTTCGAGTCAGGGTTTCTCTGTAGCTTTGGAGTCTGTCCTGGAACTCGCACTATAGCCCAGGCTGGCCTCAAACTCACAGAGATCTGCCTGTCTCTGCTTCCCGAGTACTGGGATTAAAGGTGTATGCCATTACCGCCCGGTTGGTTTTCTTTTTTTGAGACAAGGCCTAATGTTGCTCTGGTTGGCTTCAAACTTACTATGTATTTATGGATTACTTTGAACTTTTTTTTTCCTGTTTTATTTGGAGCTCAAGGTCTCACTGTGTAGCTCCAGCATCCCTGGAACTTGCAGTGTAGAACTCAGAGATCCACCTACCTCTGCCACACACACACACACACATTAAAAAATGTTTACCACGCTGGGCAGTGGTGACGCATGCCTTTATTCCCAGCATTCAGGAGGCAGCAGAGGCAGGCAGATCTCTGTGAGTTTTCGAGGCCAGCCTGGTCTACAAGAGCTAGTTCCAGGACAGGCTCCAAAGCTACAGAGAAACTCTGTCAAAAAAAAAAAAAAGAAAAGAAAAAAGGAAAAAAAAAAGTTTACCACTACACCCTGGCCAACTTTGAACTTCTGATCCTCTTGTACACTGGTAACTTAGAAGTTACCTCTCTGATCTCATTTTCTTCTTCTGCTCATGTATTCCTAAGATTATGTGGATTGTTTCCTTAAACACACGCATAATTAACAGTGCACTTTGTGCCACAAAGTCTTTGTTTAACAGATATTCAGAAGCTGGGAAGACTAGTAAGAAAAAAGAACGCAGCTTAATTGTATTTGTTTTACATGTATGTGGGTGTTGTTTGCGTGTTGTGCACTGTATGCAGGCAGTGCCCACAGAGGTCAGGGGTGATATCATATCCCCTGAAACTGGGGTTACAGACAGTTGTGATCCGCCATGTGAGTGCTGGGAATCAAACCTGGATCTTGTGTAAGAGCAGCCAGCATGGTCCACAAAGCAAGTTCCAGGACAGCCAGGCCTGTCACACAGAGAAAACTTGTCTAAAAAAAAGAAAAGAAGAAACCTGTGATTGAAATTAAATAAAAAGAAAGAAAAGAAAAACCTAACAAAAAAAACCCTTTTGTTAAGATGTGCTAACTCCTCACTTAGGCCCTCAGGATAATAAAGAGAAAGATGAAGGCCTGTTATCTCTGTCCTCATTTTGTGTCTGTCTCCTTTGCTTTGGACAATGGCACTTCCTTGATGCAAAGGCATATTAATCACTCAGGGGTGTCTGGTCTGTCTGGTTTATGATTCCGAAAGCACAAAGTGAGGTCAATGACTTAAAGTCTATGATCACCTTGATTACTTCCCACCTCTAGATAAGGGCAAGATGATGCAAGCAAGGCCGCACCCTAGAGCAGAAGTGATGCTTTGAAAGGGGACCAATCTCCTCAAGCAAGATGGTGCTAACTTCTTTGGACCACCTTGAAGAACCAGAGCGGAGATAATGATCAATGAGACCGCTGTTGGACTCTGACTGCTCGATCATAGATACTGCTTGCTTTCTTCTTGTGCGTATGTGATATATTTCTGTGCACGCTCATCTGTGGAGGTGGCTGTGTATGCGTGTGTGTGTAAACAAGCTCGTGGAGGTCAAAGATTAATGTCAGATGTCTTCCTCAATAGCTGCCATCTCAGTTTTTGAAGACTGAACCAGAATCTCACTGATTTGGCTAGATTAGCTGGCCAGCAGGCTCCTTAGATCTGCCTTTGACCCTTAAAGCTGAGAGTGCTAGTGCACACTGACACACCTGGCCTTGTGTGGTGCTGTGGATCAAACCCAGCACTAAGTCATCTCCCCATTCCTAGTTATACATACCCCTTGATCCAGTTCTGTAAATCCGCTAAAGCTGATGTCAGTACCCCAAAGGTAAGTGGGATAATGATAGTCCTTTATTTATTCCTTTTCCACCATATTAATTTAATCTCTCTTCTCTACTTTTTATCGTTTGTTTTTTTTTTTTTTGAGACTATATAGACCAGGCTAGTCTTGAACTCACAGAGATCTGCTTGACTCTGTCCCAGTAGTGTGCTCCTATGGTGGTTTGAATAGGTATGGCTCCTATAGAGAGACTCATGTGTGAGTACTTGGCCCATGGGGAGTGGTATTAAGAGGTACGGCCTTGTTGGAGGAAGTGTGTCACTGTGGAGGAGGGCTTTGAAGCCTCATATATGCTAAAATATGTCCAATAGGACACACAGTTCACTTCCTGTTGCCTTCAGATAAAGATGTAGAACTCCTCAGCTCCTTCTTTAGCACCATGTCGGCCTGCATGCTGTCATGTCCCACCGTGATGATGATGGACTAAACTCTGAAACTGTAAGCCAGCTTCAATTGAATGTTTTCCTTTATAAGAATTGCCATGGTCATGATGTCTTTCCACAGCAATAGAAACCCTAAGACAGCCCCCATACCCAGCTAAAGCATATGTTAATGTCACGGGGTAGTGAATTCTGTATGGGGGATGAAGTAGAGTAAGAGGGAAATGTTACATTGGGAACCATTGCTGTAACTGGAGTTTCGGGGGAAAACCCAGGCTCTGGTAGCCCAACAGGTAAGGCTGGCCTACTTGGCCCAATATGCCAATTAAAGAGATAGGTGAGAAGAATGCTTGTTTAACAAGACCCAAACCCTGGGTTCCATCACCAGAATCATGTATACATATGTATGGTTTTATATATATATATAGATAGAGAGAGAGAAAGAGAAAGAGAAAGAGAGAGAGAGGTATGTCTAACCCCAACCCTTAGTAGTTAGAGACAGGAGGATCAGAAGTTCAAGGTCATCCTCCGGTGTATAGCAAGTTCAAGGACATCAGGAACTTCATGAGACCAGTTCAAAAGAAAGGTGATGAGTCAGGCAGATCTCTGTGAGCTCAAGGTCAGCTTGGTCTATACATTCAGTTCTAGAACTCCTAGTCTGTCTCAAAAGACTCTGTATGTGTGTGGGGGGGGTATTTTTACTTTCTGTTTTTCTTTTAAATGTACAAAATGGTGTTTTGGTATACAAATGCATCTATTACCATCTGCAGTTAACTTTTCTGTGTGACAAAAGTATCTGACATCTACTCTCAGGAGAGCTGTGGCACATACTGCAAGTGTGTATGGATGTCTTCTGCAATGCTGCTAACCAGAAAATATGCATCACTTTCTTGATCCATTTAGCTGCTTGTTTTGTTTCTCTTTCTAGTGATGAGGACCAAACCTAGGGTTTATAGGCCACACCCCTCCACCAGCTCTCACTTAAGTTTCTGTAGCATTGACAGAATATCAGTCCCGAGAGGGCATGGACCCTTGTGCTGAACATCTGCTGAATGAGGAATAACAACCGCAGAGCCCACGTGGCGATTATATAACACCCGGCTCTGGTCTGTGTTCTGGAACCCTGACTCAGCAGTCGCTGTACCAACTGAGCCATTCCCCGGCCTGCGCTTAGGTTTATGTTTGCTTGCTTATTTGATGTTGTTTATTTGTTTGTTTTCTGTTTTGGAAGGGTATCGCCGTTAGGATATTTTATAAATTCAATATTTAACAATTTCATGCATGCATCTAATGTATCTTGACCACATCCATCCCCCTGCCCTGAACACGTCCCAATGTGCCCCTCTTCCATGTTCTCGCCCTTTTCACTCACTCACTCACTCTTTCTTTTTCCTTTCTTTTTTTTTCTCAGTGGCCTATTGAGTCCTGTTTGTTTTTGTTTTTGATACAGGGTCTCATATATCCCACCCTTGTCTGAAACTCTCCTGTTCCTAAGGAAGACCTTGATTCTGCCGGCCTTTACCTTCTGGGTGCTGAGTTTACAGACATGCGACTTTATACCTAGTTTTTTATAGTGCCGTAGAGCAAATCCAGATCTGGTTCATCCCAGGCAAGCACTCTACCACGTGAGCTACAATCCAGCCCTACTGTAACCGTTACTTCTTATATTAGTTTATTATTTCCTTACATTTATTTCATTATTGGTTTTAGAACTGCACTCACACATCACTCTCACCGCACACTCTCGCCCTCCAGTTCCTTTGTTTCTATTTAGTTGTGTGGGTGTGCGCACCACATGTGTGACAGTGCCTGCCCACCGAGGCCAGGAGAGGGCATCGTATTCCCTGGGGTTGGAGATGACTGTGAGCTGCCCCGACGGAGCAGTGCTCTCACCACTGAGCCATCAGAGCTCAGTGACAGAGTCCCTGTTGTCTCCTGGATGTCATCTCTGAGGTGTCTATCAGGCAGTCCAGACATAAACATGGGCCCTTTGCTCGTATCCATCTTCCCTCCGCCCTGTCAGTGAGAGAAGTCAAGGACTTCTCCGTCCACGTCTGCTTCTTTCCACCTCTCACCCTCCTTCATTTCTCAGCCAGTCTTGGTTTTTAACTTTCTATGTCTGAGAAGACTGAGCTACCGTTGAGGGATTGTCTCTACCAGGCTAGCCCACAACTGCGCTTGTGAACATTTTCTTAATTGCTAAATGAAATAAGGCGGCATAGCCTACTTCAGTTAGTGCTATCCCCAAGCAGGCAGGCCGTGACTGTCCAAGAAACACCGCTGTACGTGAACGTAAGAAACAAGCCATTAAGCAGTGCTCCTCTGTGGTCTCTGCTTCATTTCCAGTTTCCAGGTTCTTGTCTTGTTTTGTTTTGATTTTTTGAGACTGGGTTTCTCTGTAGTTTTGGGGCCTGTAGCTCTGTAGACCAGGCTAACCTCAAACCCACAAAGATCCACCTGCCTCTGCCTCCCAAGTGCTGGGACTAAAGGCGAGCACGACCACCATCCCACCCAGGCTTCTATCTTGAGTTCCTGCCTTGGCTTTCCTTGGTGGACTGTAACATAAGTCAAATCAACCCTTTCCTTCCCAGCTTGCTTCTGCTCAGCATTTTATCACAGCAACAGAGAAACAGACTAGGGTGTTGGGAGCTGTGCAGCCTGGTTTGGGACCAGGATATGAGAGCTTGTCTCGTGGGTCTCCAGATGAGGCACAGCCACGGGGACAGTCTCACTCAGCAAGGACTGGGGTGTCCCGCGCTACCATCTCGCCCGCAAGAGCCACGCGGGACACATAGGATACTTCTGCAGTAAAGCTTTAATGCCCCTTGGGAGAGCGGGCATCAGCCAACATGGCGGAGACCCAGATATGATGGAACCCATCCCTTATATAGGAAACAGACCCTGCTTTGGACGTGTCATTCTTGGATTGGTCAACTGCTCCCAGTCCCAGGTGATACCTTGGGAGTAGTGGAAAAATACCAACACGTGTGAGCTTTCTAGCTCACCTGGCGGTGCAGCGCCATCTATGGTGGAGAGTGTGGTTGCGGCCTTCTACACTGGGGGACTTCGGGACAGTGCAGAACACTGCTGGGACCACAGCACCCGCACACTCTCTTCTCTCTCATAATACTGGTGATTCTCTCGGCGGTATCAGTGTCACTTGTTAGTGTCACACGGGACAGATGTGATCAGTCTTGGAAATCCCTTTTCTTTCTTGAATATTTCCCCCTAAAATTTTTTAGGAGCTGATGTTTCTCAGGTTTCTTGTCTGGAGATGCCAGCTGTCACTCCAGACCCTGGAAGCTGTCCTGATTCAGTGCTGACAGGATTGGAGGCAGATCACCCTATTTCTGTAAATATGGTTTGTTAAGTTTTGAACGAGATTGTTCTTGAGAATATGTGCCTTTTAGTTTTATAAAGACAGTTTTACGTGGCTCGATAGTTAGCTAAGTTAGCAAAGTGATAAGTATTATTTTTGGTTTAAAAGATGTTTTGATGTAAAAGTTGGGGAAAAACATATTTGACATATTTGTTTTTCTGGGAGGTTGGGAAAAACTTGTTTGTATGTGGGGAAAACCTGCTTGTTATGATGTATAAAGACTGCTGGAGCTATCCCGGGACGGCCACTGTGTGACTGCCCTGGTGACTGGACAGTCCCCTTCTTCACCCCTGCTCATTGCCCTTTCCCGGGTGGGGCCTCAGCACGAGGACACACTGGTTTTGATTGGTCCTCAGCCACTTAATGCTGCCATTTAGTCATGACCCCATCACTAGACTAGGCAGTTCTTTTCTTTCTGCTCTCCCTCCTTTGCCCTCATCACTCAGAGTCCACTGCTTTTCCTAAAGATGGAAAGAGTCTTTAGCATCCCAGGTAGCCCTGGGTCGCCTGTTTGTCCCGGCCGCCTGACTAGCTTACACCCGAAATAACCACACAGGAAACTGTATTAATTAAAACACGGCTTGGCCATTAGCTCTAACTTCTTATTGGCTAACTCTTACATATTAGTTTAACCAATCTCCATTAATCTGTGTATTGCCACATGGCAGTGGCTTACTGGGTAAAATTCTAACCTGCGTCTGTCTCAGGCAGAGAATCCACGGCGTCTCTGACTCCGCCCTTCTTGCTCCCAGCATTCAGTTCTGTTTTTCTCCACTACCTAAATTCCGTCCTATCAATTAGGCCAAGGTAGTCTCTTTATTCATTAACCAATGAAAGCAACATATAGACAGAAGGACTTCCTACACCACTGGTTGATCTTGAACTCAATATGTAGCAGGAGAAGACGTTAAATGGATCTTCCTGCCGCCTCTTTCCAAGTGCTAAAGATGGCAAGCACTTGTCACTTCTTCTGGATCAGAGGGAGTTTTAAAAATAAGTCAGATCATATTAATCCTTTGATTGAAATTAAAGTGTTAAGAAAATCCTTTTAATCCATCCTTTAATAAACTCTTTCTAAATATACACTATGTGTTGGCAATACAGGATTGAAAAAGACAAAGTTTCAGTAATCTCATGGGGAGGTAGGATATGTCAGCAAATGGGTAAATAAAAAGAAGGCTCTCATGGTGGTGTTTGCCAGTAATACCACCACTCTGGAAGCTGAGGCAGGAGAATCAAAGGAAGGGCGAGGCCACAGCCAGTTCTAGGCAAGAAAAGTCTACATTATAAAGCCTTGTGACAAACAGCTAGGATAGTAATACACACCTATGATCCCAGGACTTGAGAGGTAGAGGCCAAAGGATATCCAGTTCAAAGTTATCCTTGGTTAAATTGTGAGTTTTTGAGTCAATCTGGGCTACGCAAGACCTCGTCTCAAATAACAACAATAAATAACCAAAAATAATGAACAGGGCTGGCAAGATGGATCAGTGGGTAACATGCTTGCCTCTGATGGTCTGAATTCAACCACTGGAGCCCAAGTAAAGGTAGAAGGAGAGAACTGAATCCAGAAAGTTGTCCTCTGACCTCCATGGAAACTACTGCATGAGCCACCTACCAAACACAACCCTCCAGAGAATAAACTAAAAAAAAAACAATTGAAACAATTAAAGCCACTAATGCCATCTTGAGTTCACTGCTTTGAGCTGACGTTGGGTTTTGTTTGTTTTTAGTTTTGTTGTGTATTGAGCTAACCCTGTATTACCCTCCTGCCTATTTCAACGTAACTACAGCTAGCGTTTGAGGCTCCTGAAGTTTCAGCCAGCCAGGCTCAGCGTCCCGACACACCAATTAGAGAGGTAAGAAATGGTGTAAAGCAGAGAGAGGAGACTTAATCAGTGCCCGTGGAGAGAAGGAAACCACAAGTTCCTCTTTAGGGGGCTGCTGTGAACTTTTGGCTTTAGATAGAGGAAGGGCAAGATGTGTGTGTAATCACGTAGTCTTGGTCTAGAAATGGTCCCAGTTCCTTCTCTCTGATGGCTGATAAGGTGTCAGTCTGTTAAACTATAAACCATTGTTAGTGCCTGTTAGCATCATCACCAGCCACGTAGGGGATCGATCTGGTTTCCTACAGGATGATCTGCTCCAGGGTACAGCCTTCCCAATGTAGATAACTGCTCTCATTTTTGGGATCCTCTGTCCTATGAAGATCCAATATACCTGGAATTCAAGGTAACCGTAGGTTGTGAGCAGAAGTCCCCAGAAAAATACACCTGTGTTAAAGATTTTACACTGCCAAGTGACTCGGTAATGGCAGACAGTTGAGGTGCTGTGGGTCCAGCCAGGTGTAGCAGGGCACACCTTTAAACCCAGCACTGGACAGGCAGAAGCAGGCAGATCTTGAATTCGAGGCTAGTCAGGTCTACAGAGTGAGTTCCAGGATAGTTAGGGCTAGGAAAAACCTTCTCCTCTCTCTCTCTCTCTCTCTCTCTCTCTCTCTCTCTCTCTCTCTCACACACACACACACACACACACACACACACACGATATTTCAGGTCCGTTGCCAAATTATTCATCTTTAGCCCTCAAGAAAATTTTTTAAAATCTTATGCATGTGAATGTTTTGCCTACGTGTGTGTATGTATATCATCCTGATAAGCCCGAGAGTAAACCACATTACATCTATCATCCTTAATTATTGACAGCAACACATTTTAATCTCAATAGTGTTCCAGTTTAGATCTCCAGTTAAACATTAACCTGTTCCCATGGGAAGAGCGGCTAGCTGAGGAAGGGCAGAGATCTTTATGTCCAGTAGAGTATGCCAGATGCTTGGCATAGGACTTGGCATGTTTAGTTACTCAATAAATAGGTCAAACAATAGCGAAACCGAACTACCCAGTCAGAAAGGTGGGAGGTGAGATGAGCAGGTGGTACTGAAAGGATGGAGCATAAATGGTCAATAAACATGGTAAAATACTCACCCTCTGTAGCCGTCAGAGAAATGCAAATGAAAACCCATTGAGAAGCTAGAAAGATGGCTCAGTTGTTAAGAGCCTTTACTATTATTTGACCACAGTTTGGTTCCATCACCCACATCAGGCAACTCACTACCGCTTGTACCTCCAGCTCTTAAATATTAAAACAAAACAAATCACAAAAAAAAAACCTACGTCTTACACCACTCAGAAAGGCAGTCATTAAGAAAAACAAATAATCTGGTCTGGTATAGCAGTGTATGCCACTTGAGAGGCAGAGGCAGTGGGTCTGTGAATCAACTCAGCCAGGTCTACATAGAGAAACTCTGTCTTAAATGACAAAAACCAAAACCGAAACCAAACAAATAGCAAATAACCTGATATACATAGTAGGTTCCAAATCAGCTAGGGCTACACAGTAGCACTCTGTTTCAAATAAAACAAAACCAACAACAGAAAGCAAGCAAACAATAGCCAATGCTGGTGAGAATGAAGACAAAGACAGCCCAAATATAGGGCTGGTGGGATCACAAACTTGTTTAACCTGTATGGAGAGCATCATGGAGATTTCTCAAAATACTAAAAATAGGGCTCAAGAAATGGCCCTGCAATTGAAAGAGCTTGCTGCTCCTGCAGAAGACCCAGGTTTGATTGGCAGCACCCATGTTAGGCAGCTCTTTTTCCAAGTGAGCCATCTCATCAGACCCAAATGTGTTTTTATGATACAGAACAATGCTTCATGTATGACCAAAAATGTTAAGGACTTACCCAAACCCCTTGTGTTAGTATTTGTGTACCAATATGCTGTGTAATATGGCAGCCACTGGCTAGTGGCTCATGTATATTAAGTTTGTGTGGCATGGCTGGTCCAAACTGAGAAGTGCTGCAGACAGGTAGGTAATACATGCAAGGGTCTAATGACTTAGAAGAAGTTAAAGTATAGTATAAGCTGGGAATAGTGAATCTAACCTGTCTTAGAAGGAAGCAATCAGAAAGTGGAGACAGGAGGATCAAGGGAAGCCTCCACTTCATACTGAGTTGGAGGTCAGTCAGAGATCCTATCTTGAAATGCAAAAACTCTGTAAAATATTGATCATATGTTGAAACAGTAATATATTGAATATAAATTAAAGTTTGTTGAAATAGTAATATAGTGGTATATTTGGATAAAATGGATTCAATGAAAAGTGTGTGTGTGTGTGTTGCTAGGGAACCAGATTCATGGCCTCATACAGGTGAGAAATTCACTGTACCACTGAAGGAGGTTGCTGCCAAATCTGAAGATTCCCGAGATACAAATGAAGGATCAGTTCCTGCAAGTTGTTCTCTGAATTTCATATCGGCAAGTATCATGGCAGAAGCTTGCCCACATATATTAATAAATGAATAAAAATATTTTTTAAAAGTTTTTTTTTTCTGAGATAGGGTCTGACTGTGTAGCCCAAATTGGGTTCAAATTCATGGTGTTCCTGATCCCCCTGCCTCAACTTCCCAAATCCTGAAATTACAAGTTTGGATTAGAACATCAGGCTTAGAGATTTCTAAAATTAACTTCATCTCATTTTACTTTTTTCTCTTCCTTTTCTTTCTTGTAGCCTACTGTTTTAGTTAGGGTTCCTATTGCTGCGATGAAACATCATGACCAAAGAGCAAGTTGGGGAGGAAAGGGTTTATTTGGCTTACACTTTCACATTGCTGTTCATCATTACAGGAAATCAGGACAGGAACTCAGAGAGGATCCTGGAGACAGGAGCTGATGCAGAGGCCATGGAAAGTGCTACTTATTGACTTGCTCCTCTGATTTGCTCAGCCCACCTTCTTATAGAACCCAGGATCAGCAGCCCAGGGATGGCACCACCTGGGGTGGGCTGGGCCCTACTGCGCTGGTCCCTACTTGAGATCATGTCTTACAGTTGGAACTCAAGAAGGCATTTCCTCAACTGAGGCTCATTCCTCTCTGATGACTTTAGCTTGTGTCAAGTTGACACACACAACCAGTCAGTGCACCCAGATTACCTCAAAGTTCTCATCCTCACGCCTGAACCTAGAAACCGTGCACACCACGGATGACCAATTGACCGACATCCCCAGCATCCTCCCCCCTTGTGATCCAGAGTCTTATTGTAATCCTTAGTCTGGCTTAGAACTTGGCAGTTCTCCTGTCTCCACTTCCCAAGTTCTGAGGATACGTGTGCACCCCTTCTAGTGCTATCAGGAAGGGGTTTTAATTTTCTCCATTACCTGATTTCCTAATGATTAAATTGTGTAAGTTTTATGATTTTTAAATTTTTTAGAATTTAATTTTTAAAAATTTAAAAAGCTGCATTATTATTGTGGGTATGACGTCTGTGTACCAGCCCATGTGCCATGCCTTGCACGTGGTGGTCAAAGGACAACTTTGGTCAAAGGACAACTTTGTGGAGTTCATTCTGTCCTTCTGCCTCTAAGTTTGGGGGGGTTTCAACTCGGTCATCAGGCTTAGGCTGTAACCCTCTAAACCATCTCCCCAGCTCTAATTTTTTTAAGTTTGTTTTTTTTTTGTGTGTGTGTGTGTGTGTGTGTGTGTGTGTCCCTGAGTGTATTCCTGTGTATCACATATGTGCGGGAGCCTGTGGAGGTCAGAAGACGCACTGAATCCTTAAAACTAGAGTTAATGACAGTTGTTACCTGCCATGTGAGTGCTGAGAACCAAACCTCCCTGGCCCTGTTTGGAGATTTTGAAATAAAAACAAGAGAGACCCACATCATGAAGTGCTAAAAGGAGACTGAAATTGCTTTGCTAGAGGTGGAAGAAACAACAAACCAGGCCCGTCCTTAAGAGATCTGGGAATACAGTCTCCACCCCAGGAACATGTTTACGCCAACTTTGAAACTATTTGCTTTAAAAAAAAAAAAAAAAAAAAAAAAACGAATGAAACAACAGAGAACAAAGTGTTCTGAGGTTGTTTTTATTCCGAAATGCTGTGAGCTGTGCCCAGTCACCACAGTTGGCACCATTCATCCACAGCGCCCACAGCAGCACCATGAGTATACAAATCCAGGGCTCCTGGGAACCCTGTCTCCCACAGTCAATATGACTGAGTCTGCTATTTAAGGGCCCAGCTAGCTGGACCCAAGTGGTCCCTCTGCATCCCCGACTTCTCTGGCAGGCAAGAAGTGAGTCTCAATGCCCCTTGAGCCCATGCTTCCTGAGTCTGGGCCATTTGTTTCTTGTTGCTCTGACTGTTTCAGACAACAATACGTGCAGACCCCCAACACGGAAAAGGGGTCCTCCAGTCTCTCCAGTCATGGGCCTCTTCTCTGACTCCAGATAGCCCCACTTGGAGCTCCTGTCCGCAAGAGGGAATGGCCCTATCTTAGGGCCACAAGCAAAGTCACTGTCCTCTTAGGTGTGGGACCAGGCTCCAATGAGGAGGCTAGGAAGCTGCTGTAGCCTCCATGGGCTGAATCAGCAGGGTGGTAGCCTGAAGTGGGTAGTAGCGGCCCTTCCACGTTTTCCAGAAGATCCCCTTTTTACGCTGCTGCCGTTGCAGTGGGATGGAGTGGAAGTACTGTCCATTGAGGTTGGAGTGGCTGCAGGTGCCAAACCACCAGCCACCTACAGGGTTAGAGCACAGAAGATGAGGTCAGAGTCTTGTGCTTCCAGACTGCGAGAGGACACAGCTGGCAAGAAGACGAACTTTGGATTTCAGACCTTTAGAATTTATTACATTCATTTATTTTGTGTGCATGTGCATATGTGTGTGGGTGTGCACATGCCACCGTGGTGTGAGGGTCAGAGGACAACTTGTGGGAGTCAGTTCTCTCCTTCCACCATGGAGGTCTTGGAGTTCAAACTTCGGTCATCAGGCTTGGAGGCAAGCACCTTTACTGACTGAGCCAATTCACAAGCCCTGGCTTTTTGTTTGTTTGTTTGTTTGTTTTCGAGACAGGGTCTCTTAGTCCGGCTGGCCTCAACCTCTCTAGGTAGCCAAGGATAACCTTAACCTTCTGCTCCTCCTGCCGCTACTCTGAGTGCTGCAGTTACCGTTGTGTGCTATCGTGCTTGGTTTCTATGGTGTCGGGAATGAAACGTAGGCCTTCGCTCTTTACCAGCTCGCCTACACTATGGAGCAGGGCTTGCTGGTCCAACATTGTAATCACAACGCTCAGGAGGCTGAGGCAGGGGGATAGGAAGTTTGAGGCTAACCTGTCTTTACAGATGAAACACTGTTGCTGTAGCTCACTGGTTATAGTGCTTGCCCAGTATGCATGAAATCATGAGACTCATCTCCAGCACCACAGGAGGGAGCATGCTGGCACATGCCTGCTACCCAAGCACTTGGGAGGTAGAGACTGACCTTTAAAGGTCATGTTTGGCTATATAACAAGTTCAAGGCCAGCCAGAGCTATGTGAGACCCGGTGTTGGACAACTAGAATGCAACCACCAGGGCCTAGGTTGTAGCTCAGTGGTAGAATGCTTGGCTAACATGCACAAGACCCAAAAGAAACAGCCAGACCCCTGCAAATGTTCTCACTGAATTTTCAAAATAACCCTAAAGAGTGGGTACCATGAGTATGGCCACTTTAAAGACGGGAAAACTGAGATTAAATCAGTGACTGGACCAAGGGCACACAGCAGGCAAGGAGAAAAGGGCACCAGGGCATGATGCACTTTGGTCCTGAATGCAGACTACAGTGGGGGTCAACTCGCTTACCAGAGAGGCTCTTGGCACAGTTGAGGTCCCCTCGCAGGTCGTGGTCTTGGTCCCAGGTAGAGAAGGGTAAGGAAAGGCCATTGGGGGAGACATTGGTGGCGCCCAGCTCACTGGCTGTGGGCTCTGTGAGCTGCAGGCTGTAGGCTGTGTCCTCGCCCCCCAAGTGGATGGGAAACTGGAGCAATTTGGCATTGCCATCCCAGTCCTGGAGCTGCACCGCCATCTGGCTGCCTCGGTCCCCCGTGATGCTGTGCATCTTCTCCAGGCCCAACCAGAACTCGCCTGCATCGAAAGAAGTCATCCTATGAGGTGGGATGCTCCTTTGCCCCTTCCTCCTTCCCGACTCTGGCCTCCCAGGAATCACTGACCTTGGGGATCTCCGAAGCCATCCTTGTAGGCTTCCCAGGGCTGATTGAAGTCCACAGAGCCATTTAGGCGTCTCTGAATCACTGTCCAGCCTCCATCTGCCCACAAAGACAAAACGTCACCAGAAGTCCCTTTTCACAGGGCAGCTGACAGTCCTACCTGTTTCTCAAAGCCTGAGGCCATGTTCCAACACAACGCATCACTTCTCTCTCAGAGGGTGGGATCAGAATAGACTTCCGTCCCAAGAACTTGTAGGTACCAGTTGCTGATGTATTTTGTTAATTTTTGAAATCTACCTTAGACTAGCCTAGACCATGCTTTTGCAGTCAAGAATGAGCCTGGACTTTTCCTATAGCCCAAGTTGTCCTTGAACTCACTATATAACCATGGGTGACCTCAAAATCTGGACTCCCCTACTTCTACCTTCTGAGTAGACTTATACTATCACACACAACTTATGCAGGGCTGGAGATGGAATCCAGGGCTTCAAGCACTTTACCAATTGAGCTACCGGCCCGTGTTTATTTAAATGAGACAGGCTGTTCTAGAACTTTAACAATCCTCCTGTCTCAACCTCTCAGGTATTGGAATCATAAATACAGCCACACGGCGAGTGGTTTATCACTGAGTTACATGTGGCTGGATGTTATGACACCAAGGCTGTACATGGCAAGTAGGCTCCTTGGTGGGCCAACATGTCCTACCTGAAGTCATCTCACAGTTGACCCAAAACGGCGGGGATCCCTGAGGCTGGATCTGGAAAAGTCCACTGTGCCGCTCCCCTTCTTGGAAGAGTTCCTGGCAGTCCCGGGGAGGTCCTGAAAGTAGACCAAGGGAAGACTGAAGCAGGAGAGAAGCCCTCAGAGATTTCAGGAGACCCAGGTGGTGTGAGAACCAGCCCCCTTGCCAATCCTCCCTCTCGCCACACTGCTTGGGCACCCTCTCTGCTCACAAAGCCTTTCTTCCTTGTATCACACCCTCCTGCCATCAGTATTTGGCACATGGTCCTGATGCAAGGGATTCCCTTTCCTGTTCCTTTCTCTGTGTTGACTCCTAAAAGGATGCCTTTCCATCCTTTCCTTCAACCTCACTTAGACTCCCCAAAGTGAACACAGAGGTCTTCCCACTGAGGAGAAGTCACCTGGTGGTGTGGAGTGGAGGTTTCCCAAGGCCAGGGACAAGGAGAAGCTTTGTCCACAGTAAGAACCTGAATCCACCTACAGCCTGGTCCACAGTCAGTGTTTCAATAAGACTTAAAACAATCATGGGGCTGGATCTGGGGAAATGCAAGATCAGAGCTCACTGGGCAAAAGGGTACTCTGGTTTAGTTAGTAGGAGATGCTGACAGTGCCCAGATGGGACAGGGAAGACTGAGACTGGGGGTCGGGGTAGGGTGGAACATGGCTGTCCCCACTACCAGAAGAAATGGGACAGGAATGAAGAGAGAAGGAAAAGAGGTGAGGAGGAGAAAAAGAACTTGGCCTTGACAAAGCCTCTAAACTCAGGAAGATCCGCCCCCAGCCCAACCAGGAAAAGTAGGAGAAAGGTCGCTGGGGGAGGGGCATGCGGGAACTTTCTGCCAGTCAGCTCTGTCCACACTGCCAGGAGTGGGGGCAGGCCCAGAGACATGGGAAAGACACTTTCCAATCCCTGGGGCAGCTCCCTTTCCCCTACTTTTCTCTCATCCAATCGGGACAGGCACACTGCCAAGCTACCCATGTGGTCTCTATTAGGGCCAGCTGTTTGTCTCTCCAGCTCTGAACTTTCCCCTACTTGGCTAGGCTGAGTCGAGGAGTCCCAAACCCACAAAACCACCCCTTCTGCCCTTCTCTTCCCCTACATCACCCAACCAGAACTTGTTCCTCCTGACAGGGGAAAGCTTCCCCATGACCCTCACTAACTCCAGATACATGCCTGGGTAAAAGCCAGGGAAGGGAGCTATATGCTACCCAGCTAGAAGTCAGCAGCTGGCCCTAGAGTGTGAAGGGGGATATCCAAACTTTCACCTAGTTGGCTGTGGACAGCCACAGATGTCAAGCAGGGTGAGAGAATGACTGTGAACTCAGGGTTGGAACTAGGAACTTCCCTGTCTCCGACACACACATACACACACACACACACTCATACTGCAGTTTGAAACAAAGTCTTGGACATGTACAATACAGGACTTAGAAAATGTGTTTGCAAAAACTGTGGTGTATATGTGTGTACATGATTGGATAGAGCGTTTGAGAACGGAAGAGGTACAAAGGATTTGTAAGATGTAAGAGTTTATGTCTTCTCTGGGAGCTGGGGTGGGAGCTGTACTTACCCTGGTGTTCCCTTTTATATTTATACCAAGAGACCTCAGAGGGTTCTAAACCTCAAAACACAACACAACATGCGCACGCACACCACGCACGGGCCTCTCAGGGTGAAATCCCTGAGCTATCTCCCAGCTCCCCTGAAACTTCAGCTCCTTATGATCTGTCTTGATCCACTTGTTCTGGATAGTGGCTAATAAGATTTTGGGGGGACAGTCTTGTTAGGGAAGAAGGGTGAGGTGACCTGGCCAAGCAGGATCGGAAGTCGGGAGGGTTGCACATCTCTGAGCCCTTGACTAGAGCCTAGTCAGCCCACAGGCGTTCAAATTCAGACCAGAGACACTCACTGTGCAAGCTGGTGGCATTGGGAGTCAGGCCGCCGAGCTGGGCCATCTTGGGAAGCCTCTTTCCTCTTGAAGTCTTGGCCACCACATTGTCTAGGTGTGTGGGAGCCAGGAGGTCAATCTGAGACAGGGCAGGACAAGGGCTGTTAGCCACATTCCACCACTATTGGTCCCCCATTTTGTCTTCCCTCTTTCCTACTTGGGCGAAGCCCCGAGGTGAGTACCTGACTCTGAAGATTCTGTATTCTCAGATTCTGCTTTGCTAGGTGTTTCTGTTGCTGGGCCACCTTCTGGAACAGTTGCTGGATCTTGCTGTTCTGAGCCTTGAGCTGCGTCTGGAGAATGCAAGACTGGTGAAGACCTCCCCATATTCACCCCCTCCTGCCATCCTTTCACACGCTGATTCTTTGAGGTCCCTCCCCGCCCGGTACCCCCTAGTGAGTGCGCCTACCTGCAAACTCTGCAGAGTTTCAGGAGCCGCCTCGCTGTCAGGGACTCTTCCCTCAGGGTCTTTAGAAGGTGCGTCTTTCCCCTGGGGTCCCTGACAAGCGTTACCGCACGCAGCCATGCGGCGTTCCAGTGCGCCTAGCTGCCCACGGGTGCGCTCCACGTGTTCGCGTAGCCCGTGGCCGAGTTGCAGCAGCCCGTGAGCCAGCAAGTTCATCTCATCCCAGGACGCGAAGCGCGGCGGTTCTGGTTGTGCAGGGCGACCCTGCACGCTCAGCAGCCCCGCGGTAGCTGCGCACAGTACCAGGGCTGCGCTTGCGGTTGGAGCACAGCGCATGATTCCGGGGGGTGACCTGGGGTACGGCGACGCTAGGACTTCGGAACGCAGGGGTTCGAGACCCAGTAGCTGGAGTTCTAGGGAAGTCGGCTTAGGCTTAGACTTGCTGCGTTGCAGAAAAGGGCCTGGAGCTCCCAGTCGATCAGCTTCTCCCGGTTGCACCCAACGCCCCATTTTATAAAGCGGTGTGGGAGTGGGAGGGAGATCCTCGGAGGCGGGGCCCTGGGAGTGCCGAGGGCGGGGCAAGCGGCCAAGTGTCGGGGTGCTAGGTGCCACAGGCCGGGTAGTTATGAGGTACTTGTGCATGTACGTGCATATGTGATCGCGCGCGCGCGCGTGTGTGTATCAGGGTGAAGAATCATTGGGGATGCCTGCTTGACCTCCTTCCCCCGATGAGCGACGTGACTGTCCCTGCACGGCATGATCCACTCTTAAGCCCGGGAGTTCTCAGCCCTAGCCCCGCATCTCGCTCCCGGCCCGGTTCAATGGAGGAAATGGCGTACAAGTCAATCAGAACGTGGATATCTTCTCGATTGACCCCTTCCCAAGTCAGAAACGGAGTCAGGCAGAGTTACGTGGCAGAAGGGTTTCTCCCTGGTCGGCTGAATTCAGATGGCAAGGGGCGGGGGGAGTTACAGAACCTTGCCCCTCCCTCTGGGAGGCTTCCTGAGATCTGCAATCTCCAGATCAGGTTAGAATCCTTGCCCCCCCCCACCTCTCTTCCACTGTTCTCCCACGCTCCTTCCGGCTCAAGGATTCGTCATTTCAGAGGTCTTTCTGAGGGTCACTAACACCTTGTTCAATTAGTCGTCTCTTCCTGTCCAAATTGTCAGTGCTGTTATTGCTGGGACTTCTACCTACTTGGTACAGATTACGATTCTAGGCCTCTTCCTGTTGCCTGTCCTCCCCCGGGGTGTCCCGGAATTTACCCGCACTAAAGCAGGAACCGTGCCTGAGCCCAGGCCTGTCATCCCAGCTCTGGGGCAAGTAGAATAAGGGTGTGCAATTCAACTACAGGGCAAGTTTGAATCAGTCTGGGCTACTCCTCACCAGGTCTCCAAACAACAGTAACAACAACCCCCCCCCCCCCCCCCCGTCTGTAATACGCCCTAAGGGGACAAACTCGGGAAAATCGAGCAAGCTAGGAGTTAGCCTGTTTAGTAAATTCCAGATCAGTCAAGGCTGAAACAGCAAGACCTTGTTTCAAAAAAAAAAAAAAAAAAAACAAACCCCAAAACAAAACAAAAAACAATTCACAGTGGTACATCCTTTTAATCCCAGCACCCCAGAGGCAGAAGCAGTTGGAGGGAGCTCTTGTGAATTCCAGGAGAGCCAGGGGAACTTTTGGAGAGGTGGCTCAGTGGTTAAGAACACTGGCTGCTCTTCCAGAGTTCAATACGCAGCACCCACATGGTGGCTCACAGCCATCTCTTGTGGGAGCTGATGCCATGGTCTGGCCATAAAGGCAGACATCGCACTCACATACATCAAGTAAACTTTAAAACCAATAGCAGAGCTGAAATGCTGACTTAGCAATAAGACCCAAGTCCAACAGCCCATGGCCACCTGGAACTCTAGCTCCAGGAGACATGACGACTCTGACCTCGTTGGGCACTTACACACACATACAAATAAAAAATAAAAATAAAAAACAAGCTGGGCAGTGGTGGCCAATGCCTTTAATCCTAGCACTCAGGGAGGCAGAGGCAGGCGGAACTATGTGAGTTCAAGGCCAGCCTGGCCTACAAAGTGAGTTCCAGGACAGCCAGAGACACACAGAGAAATCCTGTCTCGGAAAACCAATAAATAAATAAACAAACAAAAAAAGAAATATTTTTAAAAACAAATCAAGCAAGGATTTCCCTTCCACATCATTCACTCATTCCACACAGCATAGACCCTGCACTGAGCTCCTTAGCTTCTGACAAACCCTAGCACTGAGCAGGGTCAAGGGGGACAAGGTTGAGACAAAGGAGGATCTAGGTGAGGCTGATAACCTTTCCCTGTTTAGGCAGCATGGCTAAGTTTTCATTCAACAAGTTTTTGTGGGCGTTTCCTTCCCTGCTAGGAAGAGGAGGGCACAGAAAACCTGCCTGCTAGGAAGAGGAGGGCACAGAAAACCTGCCTGCCAGGAAGACCCTTAGGGCAGACTGACTAAAAAACCCCCAAGTTGAGTCAGAAGGGCTGCCTGTGAGCCAGCGGCAAACCTCTGGAATGTGAAACTGCATGCCCCAGGGCTGACGTACGCCTCTGCTTGTACTCTTGACCAGCTGGGCCATTTGCCAGGGGGACTGATGGCAGCAGCAGTGACGGGCAGGCAGGAAGAGCAGGCAGGAAAGCCTCAACAAGGAATGAATTCGCACGCCCACCATCTGTCCACCCCAGGCATCCTCTGGGTGCAGGACATAGCTTTTCCATGCTAGAGAAAAATCACCACGCTGGGTGTTGTGGTGCACGTCTGTCCGCACTTAGAGGACAGTAATAAGAGGGTCAGGGTGTCAAGGTCTGCCTGTTGTGGTGCACGTCTGTCAGCACTTAGAGGGCAGTAACAAGAGGGTCAGTATGTCAAGGTCTGCCTGGGCTACGTGAGGAGGACCTGTGTCAGAAAACACGTGGCTCAGTGGGTCAAGATGACTGAGTCTAAAGATGACCTGAGTTCAGTCCCTGGAGCCCATATGTTGGAAGGAGAGAAAAGTCTAGCATAATTAATAAAAACCCATAAACAGAGTTTAACTTGAAGGTCAGAAAAACAAAACAGTCAGCCACTGGCTCTTACCTCTCCATCAGTCCGAAATGGCCATCCTGCCTCCAGGAATCCTCAGAATGTGTTGAGACCTGTCTCCTCCCGTTTTATATTCCTTTCTAGTGCTGGAATTAAGGCGTGCACCACCACCGTCCGGTCTCTATTGCTAACCAGTATGGCTACTGGGATTAAAGATGTGTGTCACGACTGCCTGGTCTTTATGACTGACCAGAGTGGTTGTTTTCCTCTCTGATCTTCAGGTGAGCTTTATTCAAATACAAATGAAGTATCCCTACAGAAAGGACTCCCAGAGTCAGCCTCTGGCCTCAGCACGTTTTCTGTGGCAGGTGCATACACAACACGAGTAAAACAAGAAAGAGAGGGAAAGAAGGAGGGAGAGGGAGAGAGAGATGGGGAATAGGGGAGGGGAAGAAACAAGGACTGAGAGATGGCTTAGCAGCTGAAGAGCAGGTACTGTCTCTCCTAGCAGAGGGGAGTTTGCTTCCCAGTACCCACAGTAGGCTCATAACTGCCTGAGACTTTAGTCTCAGGATACCCAGTGCCCTCCTCTGGCTTCTTCAGGAACCTACACACATGTGCACATAACCAAGCACATAATTAAAAATAAAATAAAATCTTGGGGGCTGGGGAGATGACTCAGGGATTTAGAACAGCATTTACCGGTAGAGGATCTGGATCTGGGTCCCACCATCTCCATGGTGAGTCACATCCATGTGTAACCCCGGTTCCAGGGTATCCAGTGCTCTCTTCTCAGATCTCCAGGGGCACCAAGGACACACATACAACACGCACATATATGCAAGCAAAACACTAATACATATTAAATATGTCTTAAAACTTTAAAAATACAAAAAAAAAAATCAAGGAATCCAGCAACTACTTTGCTAGGCTGACAGTCTTTTGTGTGGTGTGTGTGTCTTCGAGTTAACATATGTATTGACATGTGTGTATGCAGGTGTGTGTGTCTTCGAGTTAACGTATGTATTGGCGTGTGTGTGTGCAGGTGTGTGTATCTTCGAGTTAACGTATGTATTGGCATGTGTGTGTGCAGGTGTGTGTGTCTTCGAGTTAACGTATGTATTGGCATGTGTGTGTGCAGGTGTGTGTGTCTTCGATTTAACGTACGTATTGGCATGTGTGTGTGCAGGTGTGTGTGTCTTCGAGTTAACATACGTATTGGCATGTGTGTGTGCAGGTGAGCACGGAGTGAAGCTGATGCTGACTTCTTTGTTGCTCTCTATTTTTTGAGACTGGGTATCTTCTTGGGCCTGAACGTAATTAGCTTGCCCTAGGAATCTCCCATTTCTGCTTCCCGCGTGCTGAGATTACAGGATGGTACCATGTCTGCCCAGCTTTTATGTGAGTTCTCAAAATCAATTTTATTCCTTGCACTTCTGGGATAAGTAACTAATCCCATATTCTTTTCTTTTCTTTTTTTCTGTTTTCTTGTTTGGTTTTTCGAGACAGGGTTTTGGATCTAGCTCTGTAGACCAGGCTGGCCTCAAACTCACAGTAATTCGCCTGTCTCTGCCTTCCTAGTGCTGGGATTAAAGGCGTGTTCTACCACCACCACCCGGCTCTCCATATATATTTTTAGGGACTTTTTCAGTACCATGCTTCAGAGAGCACAGCACTCTGAAGACTCTTGGAGGCACCTGATGGGTGAAACCATTACAAAAGACTCCTGTCCTCTAGGGAACTGGAGCTGGCTCTGGCTTTCGTCCTAAAAACCTCTTTCTGGAATGTGCTCTCTTACCCAACCATTGCGGTCACTCTATAAGCACCTATTATGTGCTGGCAGTGTGCTAGGGCCATATCGTTGTCCGTGTCCGGGTCTTCATGCACTTCCAGCTTTGTTTCGGGGCTTTGATCTGAGGATTCAGCTCATGATAACACCATTACCTAACATGTCTGAGGCCTGGGATAATGTTCCTAGCATGTTAAATAAAAAAGTGACGTCTATATTTGGCCTGGGGATATAGCTTAGCGGTAGAGCACTTGCCTAGCATGCTTGAGACCCTAGGTTTACTTATAGTATTGCAACCAATCGGCAAATAGGTATAGAAAGGTGACACAGACCGTGGTGATGATTAGTATTACTTGCCAGCTTGACAAAAGTTAGAATTACCTGTGAAGTGGTGGGAGTAGTTATCTTGATTGTGTTAAGGAAGGAAGACCCACCCACTGGGGGTGGCACATCCCCTGGGCAGGGAATCCTGACTGTGTAAAAGTGGAGAAAAGGCTGGAAAGATTCCTCAACAGGAAAGAACACTTTTTGCTACTGCAGAGGAACAGGGTTCGGTTCCTAGCACACACATGGCAGCTCACAGCCATCTGGAACTCCAATTATAGGGGATTTCATACGCTTCTCTGATTTCCTTGGGCACCAGGCATACACATGATACATGCGTACATAAATGCTCATACATGAATAAAATAAATCTAAAATATAGAAGTGGTGAAGATAGGATCATCCCTACCGTGCTCTCTGCTCCTTTGCTTCTTTGATGAGGACAGCGTGTGACTAGCTGCCCGATGTTGTGACTTCCCCCAACGTGATGGACTTCAACCTTAAACTCTGAGCTGAAATAAATCCTTTCCCCCTAAAGTTTCTTTTGACATAAAAAGCAAAACAAAAACAAAGACATTGTAATTCCAAGACTTAGGAGATTTAGGCAAGAGGATCACAGATTCAAGGCTGGCCTAAGTTACATAGTAGGTCTGAGGCCAATTTGGTTGACGTATGAGACCCCGTTTTAAAAAGAAAAACCAGGGGCTGAGGAGAAGAGTCAGTGGAAAAAGCACTTACCACACAAGTATAAGGATCAAAGTTTATAATCCCAGCACCCAAGTAAATGCAGAGCTGACATGGTGCCTGCCCTCAAGAGGCAGGGACAAAGGATCTGCAGAGCAAGCTAACTAGTTAGACTACTAGACTAGCTCCAGGTCCACTTGAGAGACGCTGCCTCCATAGATAAGGTGGAGGGAGAGCTAGAAAGACACCCGCCAACTTACTTTGGTCTCCACATCATATATACACACATTCACTCACCCCACACAAACATGCACAGTCACACACATTCAAACACGCACATGCGAAACCCAAACTGGGCGTGGTAGTGCAATCTGTAACCCAGCACGCAGGGAGCTGGGTGCTGGAGAACCAGGAATTCAAGGTCAGGCTGGTGAAAGTGCTTGCCGCGTAGCCTGGCAACCTGATTTTGATCCCCAGGGATCCATGTAAAGCAGCAAGGAGAGAACTTATTCCTCAAGTCTGGCCTCTGGCCTCCACACATGGCTAGTGGCCTGCACACTCCCTACCCTCTGCCACATACATACACAGAGACACACAAACAACCAACCCTCAGATACACACACATGGATACACAGAGACATAAACACACACACATGAATACACACAGAGACACACACATACACAGCAGCCCTCAAATACACACAGACACATGCATACACACACAGAGACACAAACATACACACACATAGATACACACAGACACATCTATACACAAAGACAGATACACACATAGATGCACACACACATGCACACACAGACACATACAAACATACATAAACACACAACACTAAATTAACGTTTTAGCTGGGTGGTGGTGGTGTACACCTTTAATCCCAGCATTCAAGAGGCAGAAGAGGAAGATTTCTGTGAGTTCAAGGCCAGCCTGATCTACATGAGTTAGTTTCAGGACAGTTAAGGCTGTTACTCAGAGAAACCCTGTCTCAAAATTAACATTTCAAACGCACACACACCAAAATACAAAACATGAAAGTAACAGCAATAAAGCAGGGGTGGATTGAGGTGGAGCTCAGTTGATAGAAGCCTAGCATCCACGAAGTCCTGGATTCCCTCCCCAGCACAACATAAACTGGGCATGGTGGCGCATGCTTGCGGTCCTGGCACTTGGGTTCTGTAGGCACGAGTATCGGGAGTTCAAAATTATCCATAACTACAGGGTCAGTTTGAGGCAATTCTGAGTTATGTGAGAAAAAACCAAAAACTGGAGATGAAGTTCAACAGGAGAGCACTGCCCCGACATGCACAAGACCCTGGGTTTTATTTCCAACGTTAACAAGAAGCAAGGAAGGAAAGGAGGCAGGCAGGGAGGGAGGGAGGCAGAAAAGGAAGACCAGAGACTGACATGCCCTCAGGAAAGGAAGAGACAGATGCGTGTCTTTTGTTGCCAGAATACAGCGGCAGAATGAAGGAGAATAATTCCTGCCTTCAAACACTGTCAGCCCCAGGAAGGACATGGTGCCACGAATTCTGTTTTTCCGTATTCGATCATGGAGACTGCTGGTTAGGAAGAAAGGAACTGACCTTCTGGTGCCAGGGTTGCTTATAATAAACACAGCAGCCGAGACCTGCTGTGCACTTCGTATACTCGATGACTCTATCACTTCATCCTAGCAACAGCTCCATGGGAGGCAGGGGTTGTAATTATTCTACTTTCCAGACGACGACAGGATGAAAGAGAGGCTGTGTATCTGTCCAACTTCACACAATTGTCTAGACAGAGCTAGGATTTGAAGTCCGGCCGTCTGACTCACAGCTGTGCTAAAGCAGCCGCGATAGGTTGCTGGTGGGGGGAGTTCAGAGGTGGTGTGCTTGCCCGGCACGTGCAAGACACCGGGCTTCGTCCTTAGTACTGCGAAAACAACAGTGACAAAGAGTGGTTTTCATTTCTTGATACTTACATCCTCATTGAATCAATCCCTTCTATAAGATAGGGCATTTCAGAAATGATGAGGTGTGCGGCTTTCTGAGGTTAATTTTCATCATCAACTTGGTACAGTATAGAATCACCCTGAAAGAGAACCTCAATGAAAAAGAGTCTAAATGTCAATCAGGTTGGTTTGTGGGAGATTGTCTTGATTGTGTTAATTGCTGTGGGAAGAAACAGCCCACTGAGGGTGACTTCAGTCCCTAGACAGGAAATCTTGGGCGGTCTAGAGTAGAGAAAGTAAACAAGGTATGTATGGTGGTCCTTCCTTTTATCCCAGTATTTGGGAGGCAGAGGCAGGCAGACGGCTGTGAATGTCAGGGACAGCCTGGCTTACACAGGGAGTTCGAGGCCAGTCTACCTTAAAACAACAAAAAAGAGAAAACATGGAGAAAAGGGGCTGAGAAGCTACGCACATGTGTATTCTTTCTCCTCTTGGTCACTGAATGGTGAGCTCTTGACTGTGAGTGTGGCTGACTGCTCCATTTCCTCCCAGCAATGGACCTAAATAAGGCCTTTCTCTCTTAAAGTTGCTTTTTTTTTTTTAAGATTTATTTATTTATTATGTATGCTTGCAGGTCAGAAGAGGGCACCAGACCTCATTACAGATGGCTGTGAGCCACCATGTGGTTGCTGGGAATTGAACTCAGGACCTCTGGAAGAGCAGTCGGTGCTCTTAACCTCTGAGCCATCTCTCCAGCTCCTGAAAGCTGCTTTTGTCAGAGTATTTTTTATCACAGCAACCAGAAACAAAACTAGGACATGAGATTGGTAATAAACAATCATATGGCGAGTTGGAGGTCTACCTCGATCGGCAGAATGCTTGCCAAGTACGCACTTCATGACAAAGGAGAGAAAAGAAAAAAACAGCAGCTGGGTGTGGTGGTGCACTCCTGAAATCCGAGCGCTTGAGAGGCGGGGGCAGACCCCTCAGGAGTTAAAGGTCAGCATTGGAGAGGTGGGGGGGGCAGACCCCTCAGGAGTGAAAGGTCAGCATTGGAGAGGTGGGGGCAGACCCCTCAGGAGTTAAAGGTCAGCATTGGAGAGGTGGGAGGGGGGCAGACCCCTCAGGAGTTAAAGGTCAGCATTGGAGAGGGGGGGGCAGACCCCTCAGGAGTGAAAGGTCAGCACTGGAGAGGCGGGGGCAGACCCCTCAGGAGTTAAAGGTCAGCACTGGAGAGGCGGGGGGGGGGCAGACCCCTCAGGAGTGAAAGGTCAGCACTGGAGAGGTGGGGGGGGCAGACCCCTCAGGAGTGAAAGGTCAGCACTGGAGAGGCGGGTGCAGACCCCTCAGGAGTTAAAGGTCAGCATTGGAGAGGTGGGAGGGGGGCAGACCCCTCAGGAGTTAAAGGTCAGCATTGGAGAGGCGACTGGAGAGCGGGGGGATCCCTCAGGAGTTAAAGGTCATCCTTAACTTTTTTAGGCTAGCCAGGGCTACATGAGGTCCTCTCTCAAACCCCTCACCCATTTTTTGTTGCAATGAAATTTTTGTGGATTTATTTTTATTTCTATCTGTATGGGTGTTTGCCTGCATGGATGTACGTGCACCATGTGCATGTCCAACGTCTACTGAGGCAGAAAGAGAGTGTTAGATCCTCTGGAACTAGAATTACAGATGGTTGTCAGCTGCCATGTGAGTGCTGGGAACCAAACCTGTGTCCTTTGTGGAAGCAGTCAGTGCTTTTAACCAACGACCATCTCTTCTGCTCTCAGATGAACTCTTAAAAGGCCAATAGGAAGTGACTGCTCAGGGCTTTGCTTTGGAGTCTTAAAAACTAGTGGATGTATTTACTGCTGCTTACTTATATACAGATGGTCTTCAGCTTATCAGGTCCAACCTAAAGGGATGGATGTGCTGGGAGTATTAAATATATTTTAAGATTCTATTTGTTTATTTTATGGTGTATGAGCACTCAGCCTGCATATGTCTGTGCACATGTACATAGTGCCCTCAGGGCCAGAAGAAAGCAATGGATCTCCTGGAGCTGGAGTTACAGACTATCATGTGGGTGCTGGGAAGTGAACACAAATCATGAGGAAGAGTAACCAGTGCCCTTAACTTGTGAAAGTCTCTCCAGTCCCTTAACTGTATTTTTTTCTTTTCTTTTTTCTTTCTTTCTTTCTTTCTTTTTTTTTTCTTTTGGTTTTTTGAGACAAGGTTTCTCTGTAGCTTTGGTGCCTGCCCTGGAACTAGCTCTTATAGCCCAGGCTGGCCTCAAACTCACAGAGATCCACCTGCCTCTGCCTCGCGAGTGCTGGGATTAAAGGTGTGCATCACCACTGCCCATCCTTAACTGTATTTTTAAAGATGTCATCATGTAGTCTAGGCTGGCCTTTGCCTTTTGTTATACTGTGAGGATGACCTTTAACTCCTGGTCGTCCTGCCCCGCCCCCCTCCAGAGTGCTGGGATGACTGGCATGCAATCCCACACTTGGTTTAATGCAGTGCTAGGGACTGAACACAGGGTTTTGTGCTTGCCAAACAAATATTCTACTAACTGAGCCACATCCCCAGTCTCTTAAATTTATTTAAAAAAAAAATTCTGCTTACTTTGCGAGTGGGGCAGCAATGCTTACGTGCTGCGTTCTAAGAGTGGAGATCAGAAGCAACACGTGGGAGGTGGTTCTCTCCTGCATCTCCTCTGCATGCAGCAGGAGCTGGGATTCAGGGCTGGAAACTTGGTGGCAATCACTTTTAACTGCTGAGCTTTCTTGCCAGCTTTTCTAAGCATTCTTTTTTTTTTTTACAGTTTATTTATTATGTATACAATATTCTGTATGTATGCCTGTAGGCCAGACCTCATTACAGATGGTTGTGAGCCACCATGTGGTTGCCGGGAATTGAACTCAGGACCTTTGGAAGAGCAGGCAATGCTCTTAACCTCTGAGCCATCTCTCCAGCCCTCTAAGCATTCTTTTAAAAAATTTACATTTGGGCCTGAAGAGACGGCTCAGTAGTTCAGAGCACTGAGTGTTCTTCCAGACATCCCAGATTTAATTTCCAGGACCCATATGATGGCTTGCAACTATGTTTAACTAAAATTTTAGGGGATCCAGCACCCTCTTCTGGCCTTCCAGGGTACCAGACATATACGCAGACAAATCATCCATACACATATATTGAAAACATTCTAAAACGACACTTATTTTACTTATTTTGTGTGTGTGTGTGCACCCTGTGAAGACCAAAAGACAGCCTATGGGAGTTGGTTCTCTCCTTCTACTGTGTAGTTTGGGAATAAATGCCTTTACCTTTATTAAATGCCTTTACCCACTGAGCCATCTTTTCAGCCCTTTATGTTTTATTTAATTTCTTTCCAGTTCAGGATATGTGTGTTTTACACTACTACAAATAACATCAGAGGCTGCATTTTTTTCCTTTTATAAGGAAAAAAATTACTTCGATCATGGTTCTGATCCAAGATAGAGGGCACATATCTGACCACAGCCTCCTTGCCTGCCGCAAGGTTTTGCACAAGAGGATTTAGCGTGAATGGTTGTACATCCTTTGGTCTTACTTCTCAGCCACAAGTGTCCAGCCACCAGGAACCTACTGACGGCCTTATGCCATCCTAATCTCTCAATGCCAAGGTTGGATTACGGGTCTACACGCAGGGCTGGGGCTATGTCTTTGCTTCTACAGCGCTTGTGTAGCAAGCACAAAGCCTTGGGTTTGATCGCTGTCACTGAAAAAAGACAGGTGCAGTATTCCATGCCTGGTGTCCTAGAACTCAGGAGCTGGAGTCAAGAAGATTGGAGTCAAGGTCATCCTCAGACACGCAGCAAGTTTAAGATTAACCCCTACTACATAAGATCTTGTCTCAAGAAACACAGCTTTTGCGGTCAACGCCTCAGGATTCCCAGTAAGAGAATTAATGTGAACACATGAACCCTCGGGGACACACTCAAGCCAGCTTTGAAGGACACTGATGGATTTCTCAGGATATGACTCCTTTGTAAATAGGTTAAAAAACCAAAAAACTTGTACTTTAAAGTGGTAATAATAATAATAATAATAATAATAATAATAGTAATAATAATAATAAAAGGCTGACCATAGTGGCACTTGCCTTTAACCCCAGCACTCAGGAGGAGGCAAAGGCAAGAGGACCTCTATGAGTTCAAGGTCAATTTGGCCTATAGAGAGAATTTCAGGACAGCCAGTGTTTTTTTGGTTGATGTGTTTGTTTGTTTGTTTGTTTTTGTTTTTCGAGACAGGGTTTCTCTGTAGCTTTGTAGCCTGTCCTGGAACTAGCTCTTGTAGACCAGGCTGGCCTCAAACTCACAAAAGGCGTGCGCCACCACCACCCAGCCTCACATATAAGTCTTAAAGAGTTCATGGCTGGCCTCACCTGGCCCCAGCATGCCCCAGCAGGCCAGGAGTCTGAGGTAGGGTGATTATAAAATCAATCCAAAGTCTGCCCAGTGAATTATGGCCAGCCTGGGCAACTGTCTTAGTCACTATTCTATTGCTGTGAAGAGACAGCGTGAACGTGTTTAACGGGGCTGGCTTACAGGTTCAGAATCTATTATTATCATGGCAGGGAGCATGGTAGGACACATGGTGCTGGAGAAGTAGCTGGGAGCTACATCTTGATCCACAGAGAGGGAAGAGAGAGGGAGGGAGAGGAGGGAAAGAGGAAGGGAAGGAGGGAGGGAGGGAGGGAGGGAGGGAGAGGAAGAGAGGCTGGACCTGGGCTTTTGAAACCTCAAAGTCCACCCTCAGGGGCACACTTGCTTCAGCAAGACCACACCTCCTAGTCGGTCTAATCCTTTCAAAGAATTCCACTTCCTGGTATTCAAATATATGAGCCTATGGAGGCCATTCTTATTCAAACCATCATAGCACTTAGATCCTGTCTCCAAATAAAAAAAGTGGTCTGGGAATGTAGCTCAGTAGCAGAGTGGTTGTTTACCAATTGTGAGAATCAAGGCTCAATCCCCCAAATAAAGAAACATTCACAAAAGTCAGGAACGGGCCTCTGGAATAGTTTAGTAGAGTACTTTCCTGTCATGCATAAGGCCCTGGCTTTCCTATGCATATATAACATACACAAATCGAGAGACGTGGTATATACAAGTATATTTTAGATGTATACATTGCTTTCATGGACCCCAGGGTAGTCTCCAGCTCTCTATGTAGACTAGAATGGCCTTAAATCCCTGATCCTTTTGCCTCTACATTATACATGGGTATTTACATATATATGCTATATATGTGTGTGTGTAGATGAGTATAATACGTGACAAGACATACATATATAGAAATGCACATGTATATAACACATGCACATATATAGACATTAATACACAGAGTCATCTGCACATAATACATACACATATGCATATAGAAAGAACTACATTTGATCAGCAGAGAGGCCAAAAGGATAAGGAGATTGATTAAAAAGAACTGCATTTATATACAAAGGTGCATACAAACACATAAATAGTCACATAAATATACAGAAATGTGTAAAACAGAGCCGTGGGTGTAGCTCAGTGGGTAGAGTTTGTTCATTGGCCCTGCACGACCTGGGTATGGTGGTGTGCTGTAACCCCAGCACTCCTGAGGTAGAGACAGGAGAAAGATCAGAAATTCAAAGCCATCTTCGGCTACATAGCAAGTTTGAGTCAGATTGGGTTACACGAGCTCCTGTCTCAAATAAAAACAAAACAGAACTGAAGGGATGGCTTAGTGATTGTGAAGGCACACGGTCCTTACAGAGAACCCGAGTTCAGTTCGCAGCACCCATCTTCGGTGACCCACAAATTACTGCCTGTAGCTTCAAACCCAGGGGATTGGATACCCAGTTCCGGCCTCTGAAGACACCTGCATGCCTGTACACATATCTATAATAAATGTAATTAATTTAGTTAAATTAATGTTAATTAACATGTAACTAAAAATAAATCTTAAAGCCGGACATGGTAACACATGCCTTTAATCCCACCACGTGGGAGGCAAAGGCAGGCAGAGGCAGGCAGATCTCTGTGAGGTCAAGTCTAGCCTAGTCTACATAGTGAGTTCTCAGAAAGCCAGAGTTACACGCCGAGTAACATTCTGTCTCAAAACAAACAGAAATCTTAAAACAAATTACAAATTCAAAACAATAAAATACTTACACATAGTCACACATGAAAAAATCCCTATATGTGTTTATGTTTCCCTACACACGTACATAGAGATAACTATATACATATGTATATATACATTACTAATATACTCATATATATGTACTGCACACATATTATATGGAAAGAGCTATATGTACAAAGAAATACACAACACAGGCTGTACAAGTACTCACAAAATACAAAGAGAAATGGATATGGCCTGGTGGTATGTGCTTTCACCCCTGTGCCCCCTCTCCCAGTCATACAGTTATGCCGTACAGGCGGCACACTTGTTCTAAAGCACTTGAAGGTATGTCACACAAAGAATGTCTGCCTTCTGCCCTTTGGCCTTTGCTGAGAACAGGACCGTTCTTAAGATGATTATCCTACGGTCAGCAGATGCAGGGAGCGTAACCCTGACCTAGTCCTGCTATCTAATCTACGGTCCATATTCCATTTCACCCATGGTCCAATCACGTCCTTGCCACTGTGAGTTTGCGCTGTGAGTTTTGTCCCCTGGGGAGCCCATCCTCCAAAGCACGAGTTCAGATGTTTGGTCATGCCCTTTGTGCCTCCATTGCCCTTTCAGGGTTGCCGGTTTTGGCAGATGCACACCAGTTATTTGGAGAACATCTGTTGCTGTACATATTTTTGATGGCTCTTCCCTTGCATGTTTCCGTGATTAATTTTTGGAAATGATACCACATCCTTCTCAGTGGCTGACATTAGGAGGTGTATGATGGCCCTTTGCTCCTATCGACACCATTAAAGATGAACCTTTTATTTTTTTCAATATAAAAGTTCCGTGTAAACCAGGCGGTGGTGGCGCACACCTTTAATCCCAGCACTCGGGAGGCAGAGGCAGGTGGATCTCTGTGAGTTCAAGACCAGCCTGGTCTACAAGAGTTAGTTCCAGGACAGGCTCCAAAAACTACAGAGAAACCCTGTCTTGAAACAACAACAACAAAACAACAACAACAACAACAACAAAAACCAAAAAACCCTCCAAAACCCCAACAACAACAAAAACGTAACTAGCCCACCATGGAAGGCTTCCTGGAGAAGAGACCCCCAAGACTGTTGTGTTCCTGAGCCATCAATGAAGGAACTGAGGGAAGCAGGCGAACCAGATGTTGTATAACTTTTAGCTGTGAATTGAAAAGTTTCCTCTTGAGGACTAGAGAGATGGATCGTTGGTTAAGAGCACTGACTGCTCTCCTAGAGGACCCAGGTTCAATTCCCAGCACCCACGTGGTAGTTCACAACTATCAGTAACTCCAGTTCTAGGGAACCTGACCCTGATACCCATGGCAAAACACCAATGCACATAAAACAAAAATAAATTAATGATAATAAAAAAGAATCCAATTGAAAACCAAATGAACTTTTTAAAAAGAGTTTCCTCCACTCCTGAAGTAAAATGAACCCTGAAGCTCAGGAAGTAAACAAAACTCACAAGTCTCAGGGAGCTCCCGAAATTTCTAAAATCTGTACGGCCCTGGACAAGATTCTTTGCAGAAGAGGCTGTACAACACTAGCAGTTGCTGGAGAGAGGAGTCGCCCTGAGCAGCAGAAGTGCCTGCAAGCTTTGTAGGGGCCTCTCAGCGTGTAGCCTTTGTGAACTGTCATTCACAGTAGGGCTTTCGGGTGTTGCAGCAGCCTTTGGATCACCCAGGCTCCGGTAAGCAGCCCAGTAACATCCACTAACTCAGATCTGCTGTGTACCAAAGGGTGTTCTTGAACTTCTCCCCCCCCTCGTCCGTCTCTAACGTGCTGGAATGACAGGCACGTAGCACCACTCTTGATTTAAGTGGAGCTAAGGGTGAAACGTGGAGCATGCTAGGCAAGCTTACTGCAAACTGACCTGTATCCCCAGTCTTAATCCATTTCAACCAAATCTCAGAGCAGCTCTGGTAAAGAGGAATACTTGCTTTTTTTTTTTTGTTTTTTTGTTTTTTTGTGGAGGACACAGAGAAACAACTACTGACACCACGTTCAAGAATTTAACCAGAGACCGGGAGGTGGTGGCGCACGCCTTTAATCCCAGCACTCGGGAGGCAGAGGCAGGCGGATCTCTGGGAGTTCGAGGCCAGCCTGGTTTGCAAGAGCTAGTTCCAGGACAGACTCCAAAGCCACAGAGAAACCCTGTCTTGAAAAACAAACAAACAAACAAACAAACAAAACTATCTCTTTCATTGGGCTGGAGAGGTGGCTCTCAGCGGTTAAGAGCACTGACTGCTCTTCCAGAGGACCCGGGTTCAATTCCCAGCACCCACATGGCAGCTTGCAATTGTCTGAAAATACAATTCCATGAGATCTGACACCTTCCCACCAATGCACATAAAATAAAATTAAATAAATCACACACACAAAAAACCTGTCTCTCAGAAGGGACCTTAAAAAAAATATTTTGGTTTGAAGATGTAGCTCAATTGGTAGCATGCTTGCCTGGCATGCACAAAGCCCTGGTTTTAATCCCCAGCATTTTATAAAGCCAGGCATGGTGGCATATTCCTGGAACCCAAGCAATCGGAGGGTAGAGACAGGACAAGCAGAAGTTCAGCTTACCCTTCACTACAGTGAGTTCAAGGACATTTCAGTCTTCGTGATACTGTCTTCAGAAAAGATTTCTTCTTGGAGCTGGAGAGCTGGGGCAGCAGTTAGGAGCTCTGGCTGCTTCCAGCTACTCAGATTTGGTGGGCAGGACTCACATGGCACTTCACAACCGTCTGGAACTCTAGTGCCAGGAGATCCAGCGCAGTCTGTGGTACACAGACATACATATAAAACAAATTAAAATTTAAAAAGATGCATTCATGATCACATTGAAGCTATTGCTTTATTTATTTCATGTGTATGGGTGGTTTAATTTGAATTTTTGAGATAAGATCTCACTATCTCGGGCTGGAGAGATGGCTCAGAGGTTAAGAGCACTGACTGCTCTTCCAAAGGTTCTGAGTTCAATTCCCAGCAACCACATGGTGGCTCACAACCATCTGTAATGAGGTCTGGTGCCCTCTTCTGGCCTTCAGGCATACACACAGACAGAATATTGTATACATAATAAATAAATAAATATTTTTAAAAAAGCAAGATCTCACTATCTCCCCATGTAGCCCTGGCTGACCTGAAACTTGCTAAGTAGCTCAGGCTGGCCTTGAATACACAGAGATTTGCCTGACTCTGCCTATAGAGTACTGGGAATAAAGCACACTTTATCATGTCTGTTTGGCATGGGCGTTTGCCTGCACACAAGTACGTGCACCATGTGCATGCTTTGTGATCATGCATCAAGAAGAAGGTGTCAGATCCCCTAGGACTGGAGTTAGAAATGGTTGTAAGCTGCTATGTAGCTGATGGCAATTGAACACTGGTCCTCTGGAAGAACAGTCATTGTCCTTAATCACAGAACCATCTATCCAGGACCCCCTCAAGGTTTTTTTGGTTTTTTGGTTTTTTGAGACAGGGTTTCTTTGTAGCTTTGGAGCCTGTCCTGGAACTAGCTCTTGTAGACCAGGCTGGCCTTGAACTCACAGAGATCTGCCTGCCTCTGCCTCTCAAGTGCTGGGATTAAAGGCGTGCGCCACCACCGTCCAGCCGAAGTATTTTTTATGTGTAAAGATTTTCATTTTACAGATAGGAAGAAAAATTTAAGAACAGCTTTATTGAAGCATAATATCTATGCCATAACCCGTGGGTATTTCTAGCTTAGATTTAATAAGTGTTGCTGCCCTGCACGCAGGCCTTCTGAAATCATTATCATAATTAAGGTAATAGATGAGCCTCACCCAAAAGTTTTTTTCTTGTTGCTTGGGAACCTGTTCTGCCACTATCTCCTCCCTCTCTGTACTTCAGATGATTGTCTGCTCTCTGCCTCTGTAGTTTGCACTTTCTACAATGTTCTAAAGATGAAATCAGAATATGTTCTGGCTTTGGCTTGCTTTTTTCACTCTGCATGATTATTCTGTGATTCATTCTTGTTGGGAGGTGTATCAGTATTTCACTTTTTAAAATTGCTGATACTGAAAATCAGTTTTGTTTTGTTTTTTGGGGACAGAGTTTCTCTGTGTAGCCCTAGCTGACCTGGGACTCCCTCCATAGACCAGGCTGGCCCCAAACTCAGAAGTTTGCCTGGAGTTAACTGTAACTGGATACAGGAAGGCAGTAAGTGCTCAGCAGGTGAAGCGGTTTGTCAGGTCTGTATCTCAGAGACAGTGGAGTCGGGGAGAGGGACTGAGGATGTGCTGCCAATATGTAATTCTAGCATTTAAAAGATTGGGGCTCAGCCGGGCGTGGTGGCACATGCCTTAGTCCCAGCACTTGGGAGGGAGTTCGAGGCCAGCCTGGTCTACAAGAGCGAGTTCCAGGACAGGCTCCATAGCTACAGAGAAACCCTGTCTCAGAAAACAACAACAACAACAACAAAAAAAACAATTGGGGCTTAAGCATTAAGAGTTCAAAGCCATCCTGAACTTCATGAGATTTTTGTCTCAGATTACTTTAAAAATGGGCTGGAGAGACGGCTAAGTGATCCCTAGCAGGTTTTGTTGAACTGCCAGCCCCCAAAATATGACACAGAGACTTATTGTTAATTATGAATGCTCATCTCTAGCTTAGGCTTATGTCTAACTAGCTGAGTACGCATGGAACACGTGTGTGTCATGGTACATGTGTGTGTCATGGTACACACGTGGAGGTCAATTTGCAGGAATTGGTTTTCCTCACCCAATAAGTGGGACCTGGACAATGAAGTCAGGCTTGGTGACAAGCGCCCTACACTCTGCCCTGGTTAGTGTTGTCAGCCTGGCACACTTGGGAAAGGAGACCCTCAGCTGAGGGATTGCCTAGATTGGGCTGCCTCGTTTGGGTTGTCTGGAGACATTTTCTTAATTGCTAATTGATGTGGAAGTGCCCAGTCCGCTAAGGGTGGGGCCCATCCCTAGGCAGGGCAGCATAATAGAGCCCCTGAATGGGGCTGGTGGCAGACACTTTTAATTCAAGCACTTAAAGGCAGAGGACGGTGGATCTCTGAGTTTGAGGTTAGCAAGAGCTACACAGAGAAACCCTATCTTGAAAAAAAAAAAAAAAGAAGGAAGGAAAAAAGCAAGCAGGTAAGCAACTGAGCAAGTGGGGGTGGCGAGAGGGGGGGAAGCAAGGCAGAAGCAGTGTTCCTCCATGGGATCTGCTTCAGTTCCTGCCATGGCTTGTTGAGAGGTTGTAACCTATAAGGCATATAAACCCTTTCCTATGTAAGTTACTTTTGGTAGTGCTTATCACAGCCACAAATACCAATCTAGTATGCCCTTTGAGCCATTTTGCTGGCCCACTCTTTTTGCTTGCTTGGGCTTGTTTTGTTTTGGAGACAGGTTTTCTCTGTGTAGCCCTGGCTGTCGGGGAACTCCCTTTGTGGACCAGGCTGGCCTTGAACTCACAGAGTGCTGAGATTAAAGGCACACCCCACCACCACCCCACTTTTTTTTTCTTTTGACACAGACTCTCAGTACGCATTCTAGACTAATCTCAAATTCCAGATCTTCCTGCCTCTGACTCCCAAATGCTGGAATCTCAAACAAGTCATTAACTTGTGTATATCCAATTATACCTATTCTACCTGTAGGGTAAATTCTTCAGACTGTCAGACTGGAATGCTGGGTCAAAGGAGACACATGTTTATGGCCCAGGAAGATGAGAGCAAGCCACTCTCCATAGGAAGTAGGCTATCATATGCCAACATTGTTTGATTGTTCATGTGTTTCCCCCTGCTATTGTCCACAAGTTATTTTATCAACTTTTGATCATTTGCCAATCTGATAGGTAGAAAATGACATCTCACACAGTTTTCAATTTCATCAAATGCAAATTATCTTTCCAAATACTTAATAGTCATTTCGTATGTCCTTCATACAGTTTTTTCCGTTTCCCCCCCCAAAAAGACAGAAGGGACTGGCAATGGCAATGTGGCTCAGGGGATAAAGGCTCTTGCCGCCCAGTTTGATCCTGTGACCCCCATCGTAGAAGGGAAGGACTGACTTCCACTCGTTCTCCCCTGGTGTCCACACGTGCACCACAGTGCTCTGGCTTGTTCTCTCTCTCAGGCTCACATGCACACACAAAATAAATACAATAATTTTTTAAGAAAGGTTTAATTCCCGGCTCTGGGGCACCCTGGACAGCACCCTGGACTCTAAACAACAAAAACATATTTCAAAACACTAAGTTGGAATACATAAATAATGCAAGAACTCAAGCAACTTCCCTTCGGGCAGTGGTGGCTCACGCCTTTAATCCCTGCACTTGGGAGTCAGAGGCAGGGGAATCTCTGTGAGTTTGAAGCCAGCCTGGTCTACAAGAGCTAGTTCCAGGACAGGCTCCAAAGCTACCAAAGCTACAGAGAAACCCTGTCTCAAAAACCAAAAGAAAAAAAAAAAGAAAGAAAAAAGAAAGAAAAAGAAAACAACCCCCCCAAAAAATCAGAAAACAGAAACCAAAAAAACTTCCCATTCTTTCTTTTAAAAGCATTTTTAATTTTGGTGTGTATCTGTATGTATCTCTGAGTGTCGGGAGTCCACAGGAGTCAGAGAGGTCATCAGATCACCGGTGCTGAGAACTGGGAACTCTGGTCCTCTGCATCGTGCCAAACGTTCTGAACTGTTTCTCTAGCCCAAAATAACATAATAACGTTTACACTTTTATTGTGTTTTATTTATTCATTGTGTGTGGAGGGCGGGCGCACACCCCACGGCATGTGTGTGGTAGTCAGAAGACAACCTGTAGCAATTCTCTCCTTTCACTATGTGGGTCCCTGGGTGAAAGCTAAGTGTTCAGGCCTGGTAGCAAGCATCTTCTCCCGCTGACCCATCTCACAGACCTCTACTTCAAACAAACAAACAAACAAACAAACAGGGTGTCTTATAATCCAGACTTGTCCCAGACTCACTGTTTAGCCAAGGGTGACTTTGGAGTTTTTTAATCCTCTCTGTGGGTTATTTCAGAAGTTCAGAAAATGTTTTTATGGAAGTGAAGCAAAGCTGCTGCCCGAGATTTTTAATGTGTTTCTCCTTGGAGGAAAACTTCCTGCCGGTGTTAGGCAGGTCAAAGGCTCTCGCGGTTGTAACCCAGGTTCTAGCGCCCTCTGCGGGCTCATCCATGAGCAGCCCTTGCAACACCAAGAGGAAGGACAGCTAGATGCCCGCTTCAGTCATAAGTGCCCAAGGTACTTGAACAATATACATGATTAACATGTCCAGAGACTCTGTCAAATAGTCAGGGGGTTATGTAAGTGATGAATGTTAAGTTTTCCCTCCCTTACTTTTTTTTTTCTTTTCAGACCATTTCATTGATTAATTAACAAACTGAGTATGCACGTGCGTACGGTGTGCGCGTGGCACAGTGCATGCGTAATCAGAGGACAACTTGTGGGAATCAGTTCTCACCTTCTGTTGTGTGGGTCCTGTGGATTGGACTTGGTCCTCAGGTTTGATGGTGATGTGTCTTTACCCACTGAGCCCTGTCACTGGCTCACATCTCGTCTAACTATTAATTCATCAGACATTTGTGGGTTACCTGCTCTGCATCACATTATGTTCTGAGCACTTGGGGAAAGATCTTTAATCACCACAACTACTGTTCAAGAAAGACGAGTTAGGAGAGGAGAAAACACAATCAAAGAAGATAAAGAACACACAGGATGGGGGGGGATATTAACCATTTTAAATAGAGTGGTCAGAAATGGTCTCTGTGAGAAGAGCAGGGAAGTAAGGAAGTGAAAGAGAAAGCCAAGTGGATTATTTGTGTAATAACATTCCAGAAAGAGGGAATTGCCAATGCAAAGGTCCTGAAGCAGACATGTATATGTAAGATCACTGAGTAAGCAGGAAAGAGACCCAGAGGAGTGAGTGGTAGAGAGGGAAAAAGTTACCGGGCCACATGTTTCAGTGGGTAAGGTGCTTGCCGCAAGCCTGTGGCCAGGGGCTCAATCCGTGGGCCCTGCACGGTGGAAGGGGAGAACTGACTTTGGAAGGCCCTCTGACCTTCATTTGTGTGCCCTAGCCCTTGAATCCACAAACACGCACAGACTTACACGCACTAAATTAATAAAGAAAATAAGTAAAACTTTTTAAACTATCTTTTTAAAATTTTATTTATTATGTATACGGTGTTTCGCCTTCATGCATGCCTGCAGGCCAGAAAAGGGCACCAGATTTCATTACAGATGGTTGTGAACCAACATGTGTTTGCTGGGAATCGAACTCAGGACCTCTGGAAGAGCAACCAGTGCTCTTCTGATCCAACTCAGCAGCCCAAGGACGTTTTTTTTTTAAAGAGTGGGGGTGGGGAGACAAAGCAGGAAGACAGCAGGGCAGATCCTCAAAAGTCTCTGGGAAAGGATTTGATCTTTCTGTTTGTTTTTTCAAACCAGGGTTTCTCTGTGTAGCTCTTACTCTCCTCAGATTTTGTAGACCAGGCTGCCCACAAACTCAGAGATCCACCTGCCTCTGCTTCCCCAGTACTGGGGTTAAAGGTGTGCGCCACCACACCCAGCTATGGGACACGACCTTTAATTCCTGTGTAAGTCCTGTATAGGACTCTAAGCAAAAAGCTAACAATACCCTGGCATTAAGGGCCTCCCTCTAGCTGGTCTGTGGGCTCACACATAGGACTGAAATGATGAGAGGAGATGAGGACTTCCTTAGCCCAGCCTGGACCAGGATGGAAAACACAATGGTGGTGAGACCTGGCTGGGTACTGGATATTTTGAAAATGAAGTATATACGATTTCTGTATTTATTGGAATATGAAGTTCGATAATGGTTAGGGCTCTAGCTCAGTTGGTAGTGTGCTTGCTTAGCATGCATAGAGTCCAGGGTTCCTTCTCCAGCACCAGATAACCAGATACACACACACATACACACACACACACACACACACACACACACACACACACAATCAAGATCATCTTTGGCTACGCAGTTCCAGGATGGTTTGGATTACATAAAACCTTGTCTCAAAAACAAACACTGGGGCTGGAGAGATGGCTCAGAGGTTAAGAGCACTGCCTGCTCTTCCAAAGGTCCTGAGTTCAATTCCCAGCAACCACATGGTGGCTCACAACCATCTGTAATGAGGTCTGGTGCCCTCTTCTGGCCTTCAGGCATACATGCAGACAGAATATTGTATACGTAATAAATAAATAAATATTAAAAAAAAAAAAACAAACACTGACCGGGTGGCGGTGGCACACGCCTTTAATCCCAGCACTCTGGAGGCAGAGGCAGGTGGATCTCTGTGAGTTCAAGGCTAATCTGGAATACAAAGTGACTTCCAGGACAGGCTCCAAAGCTACTCAGAGAAACCTTGTCTCAAGAAACCAAAGAACAAAGAAGCAAACAATCAAAACCCTGCGAAAACCACCATTTGAAATTTGAACAGCGAGGAGAAGGAAAGAGGAGACTTCAAGTGATCTTGTCTTGATGCTGACGGCCTGGATATCAAGGACAGGGTAGCCATTAATTGAGACATTGACCATTTTAATATTTTATTCATTTTGAGACAGGTCCTCTCTACGTAGCCCTGGAAATCCTAGACCAGGCTGGCTTTGAACGCAGAGAGCTCTCCCTGCCACTTCCTCCCGAGTGCTGGGACAAAGGCTTGTGCCACTATGACTGGCTGCCCTTTTTTTTTTTTTTAAATATCTATTTATTTATTATGTATACAATATTCTGTCTGCATGTATGCCTGAAGGCCAGAAGAGGGCACCAGACCTCATTACAGATGGTTGTGAGCCACCATGTGGTTGCTGGGAATTGAACTCAGGACCTTTGGAAGAGCAGGTAGTGCTCTTAACCTCTGAGCCATCTCACCAGCCCGACTGGCTGCCCTTTTAATATTTTAAATTAAATTGCAAAGCAACAGGCCCTCTGCCCCTTAAAACATTTTTTTTCTAGCTGGTTGTAGTGGCACACACCTTTAATCCTTGATCGCAGCACTTGGGAGGTAGAGGCAGGCGATCTCTGTCTACAGCTAGGACTCTGTGTTGAGAAGCTTTTTCTTATTTTTCTATTATATTGATTAAGTGTGTGTGTGGGGGGCACTTGCACACTATTGTAAGCATGAGGAAGTCAGAGGACACCTCTCTAGAGTCAGCTCCCTCCTTCCCCCATGTGGGTCCTGGAATTCTCCTCTGCTCTGTAGGCTTGTACAGTGAGTCTTTGTGTGCTTGCCTTCGCTCACTGAATCAGTGGCCTCCTGTTTTTCTTTTCTTTCTTTCTTTCTTTCTTTCTTTCTTTCTTTCTTCCTTCCTTCCTTCCTTCCTTCCTTTCTTTCTTTCTTTCTTTCTCTCTTTTCTTTTCTCTCCTCCCCCTCCCAAGACAGGGTTTCTCTGTAGCTTTGGAGCCTGTCCTGGAACTAGCTCTTGTAGACCAGGCTGGCCTCGAACTCACAGAGATCCGCCTGCCTCTGCCTCCCGAGTGCTGGTATTAAAGGTGTGCGCCACCACCACGCCCAGCCTTTTTTTCTTTTTGAGAAAAGATCCTTCTATAGCCCGGGATGACCTCACATTTCAGTATGTATCTGAGAGTAATATTGAACTGATCCTCTTTTGTTTTTAAATCACATTTTTAATGTGTCTGGAGAAATGGCTCAGCAATTAGGAGCACTGGCTATTCTTTCAGAAGACGTGTGTTCCATTCCCAGCACCCACAAGGTGACTCACAACCATCTGTAACTCCAGTCCCAGGGGATTCAACCCCGTTTCTCGGACTGCTTGGGCACTATGCACATACAAAGCACATGTATACATGCAGGGAAAATCCACTACATAAATTTTTTAATTACATATTTATTGATTTTGAGTGCGTGTGTGTACCTGTGTTTGTGCGTGGGGCTGTGCATGCCACAGTGCGTGTGTGGACATAAGTGAAGAACAACCTGAAGAAGTTGTCCTCTTCTCTGTTTGAGTCCTGGAGTTTGAACTCAGGTTTTTTCTCCTTGGTGAGGCATCTCACCTGCCTTCCTGCTTTTGGAGCCGAAGTTTTAATAAAGTTTGAAATGAAGGACTATTACCCCCTAGTGGTTATGTGGGGAAATAGCCCAACTCCGGTTTTTTTGTTTGTTTATTTCATATCCATATCTTTCCCAACCCAACCCCGTCAATCTTGTTATGTAACAGGCGAGACAATGACTTCTGATCCTCTGCCTCCACCACCCAAGTGCTGAGATGACACCCACATGTGTTTGAAAGCCCTAGACAATTCTTTGTAAGGTTTTTTTTTGTTTGTTGTTGTTGTATTATTATTTGTGATTAGGATCATGTGAGAAATCTTCACAAATACCACAGAAGTGTGGCTAGTTCTTGTGTTTCACTAGTGAGTGGTGATGTTTCCCTGCATGTGTGTGCACCATAAGCATGTACTGGTGTCCAAGAAGGCTGCAGAGGGCATCGGACCTCCTGGTCTGCCATGTGGGTGCTGGGCACTGGGCAGTGCTCTAACCAGCTCTCCAGCCCCGCTGGTCGCTTTCACAATAACCACCTTGTGAAAGGAGATTTCTGTTGCGATGGTAACTGATGTCAGTCTTAAGGGCTATGTAAGTGTTCCATTTCTTCTGGAATCTTCACCCACTTGCTTCACTGTGGGGTCTTTCCTGAATCAATTACTCAGAACTGGCTTTGTTGGTTGGTTGACTTATAGCTAGGTAGAATCTCTCACTCTAAAACCCCATGGCTGCGGGGAGGGAGGCTGGAGTGATGGCTCATTGGTTAAGAACACTGGCTGCTCTTCCAGAGGACCTAGGTTCAATTCCCAGCACCTACATGGCGGTTCATAAACTGCCTGTAACTCCAGTTTTAGGGTATGTGGCACCCTCACACAGACACGCATGCAGGCAAAACATAAGTGCACATGAAATAAAAATAAATAATTTGTATTTAAAAAAAAATCACGATAGTTTGGAGCTCATCATGTAGCCCAGGTTTGCTTCAAACTCATGACGAACCTCCACGAGTATTGGGATTCCGAGAATGAATGTCTGGCCAACACTATGTCTGACCAAGTGATTGCCTTTAATAGTTTGCTCAGCTCACGTCTTTCTTTCTTTCTTTCTTTCTTTCTTTCTTTCTTTCTTTCTTTCTTTCTTTCTTTCTTTCCTTCCTTCCTTCCTTCCTTCCTTCCTTCTTTTTTTCTTTCTTTTAGATAAGGTTTCTCTGTGTGACAGTCCTGGCTGTCCTGGAACTCACTTTGTAGACCAGGCTGGCCTCGAACTCACAGAGATCCTCCTGCCTCTGCCTCCCAAGTGCTAAGATTAAAAGGCTCACACTATCACCACCCAACTCATTTCCTTGTTTCTTTATTTTGTGTGTGTGTGCGTTTGCACAGGTGCAAATGTGCTGTGAGTGCGTGTGGTGATCAGAAGACAGCCCTGGATGTTGTTTCTCAGGTGTCATCTCTCTTTTTGACTCAGGGTCTTCCAGTGGCCTGAAACTTGCCAAGATGGCTGACCAGAGAGCCCCAGAGATCTCCCTGTGTCCCTTTTCCCAGTGCTGGGACTGCAACCAATTCCCACCACATCCATTTAGGAAAAAAGAGCTTTGAAGACTGGAACTCAGGTCCTGCTTCACGCTGAAACTCTTCTTCCACGTGGATTCCAGGGAGCAAACTCAAGTCCCCAGGCTTGGGAGCAAATGCACTCATCCTGAGTCATCTTGACCTTCCAGTCTTTTTCTCTTCAGCACTTACTTTTTTGTTTTGATTTGTTTGGTTTGGTTTTTTGTTTTGTTTTGTTTTGCTTTTTGTTTTGTTTTTCGAGACAAGGTTTCTCAGTAACTTTGGAGACTGTCCTGGAACTCGCTCTTGTAGACCAGGCTGGCCTTGAACTCAGAGAGATCTGCCTGCCTCTGCCTCCCGAGTGCTGAGATTAAAGGTGTGCATCACCACCACCCGGCTTCTCTTAAGCATTTACTATTAAACCTATAATAAAACTTCCATCTGAAGCCATCCTGCTGTATGTAAAATTTCATTCTTTGAATTCATGAGACAAGAACCTGGCTGCCACTCATTCAGTGGAAATTTTGTGTGACCCTGAAAGTCCATCACCCTGACTCCTGATTGAAAGCGCACATGGGGCTAGGAAGCTCCTTTCAAACTCGAGGACATCTTACTTTCCAAAATCATTAAGATACGAGAAACCCTTCTGTGCAATAACTGACCTTTGACCTTGTCAAAGCCAGGGAGGGTAGCTAGGGGGCATAGCTAGGGGGGCAGTGGGGATGTTCCTCCATCCCCATAGGTAAGAAAGGGGTAAATTCCAGAACTCTCTGGGGAAGGGAAACAGCTAAGTGTGAGCCACCTGCCTTTACCTAGGGACGGGAGGGGTGCAGGATGAACTAAAGGCTGAACTGGTGGCCATGTCCTTTGAAAGCTTCATCTGCGAGGCCTGGCAGTGGTGGCGCACGTCTTTAATCCCAGCACTTGGGAGGCAGAAGCAGGCGGATCTCTGTGAGTTCGAGTCCAATCTGGTCTATAAGAGCTAGTTCCAGGACAGGCACCAAAGCTACAGAGGAACCCTTTCTCGAAAAAACAAAAACAAAAACCAACAAACAAAAAAAAAAAAAAAAGAAAAAAAGAGAAAGAAGAAAAGAAAAAAAGAAAGCCCCATCTGCATCTGCAGCCCAGAGTCTGGGGGTGTTTATCTTGAGAGTCAGTCACAGCCCCTGTAGGCTGTTGCATTCCTGACATGGTAGAGGGTACTCCGGCATATATCTAGGAGGTCCTTGAAAGGGCAAAGGAGCCCAAGTGGCCTCCGAGAGCTTCCTGTGCACTCTGGAGTGGTCGAAGTTGGCTTCTCCTCCCCACCCCTGCCCTGCTTCTCGCTGGAGACTCTATTGTTGATCTGAGATAGCTTGGGACAGAAAAGGGTCACATTTTCTACCTGCTTCTTCAGTTCTTAAAGTTTTTAGACTTAATAATTTTATTCTGTATTTTTTCGTGCATGTATGTGTGGGCACCACATGCATGGTTGGTACTTGAAGAGGTCAAAAGAGGGTATGGGATCCTCTGGAACTAGAGTTACAGATGGTAATGAACTACCATGTGGGTGTTTGAAAGGGGAACCTGGTCCCTTACAAGAGCAGCAAGGGCTCTTAATTGTGGAGTCATCCTTTTGGTCCGCTCCTCCTCCTCCTCCTCCTCCTCCTCCTCCTCCTTCTTCTTCTTCTTCTTCTAGTTTTAAATAAGATTTATTCTCTCTCTCTCTCTCTCTCTCTCTCTCTCTCTCTCTTACTTTCTTTCTTCCTCTCCCCCCTCGCTTTGTGTGTGTGTTCACATGCGTGCATGTATGTGCATGTGGGAATGGGCATGTACTCAGCACATATATGGAGGTAAGAGAACAACCTATTATACAGCCAGTTCTTTCCTTTCACTGTGTGGGTTCTGGGGACCAAACTCAGGTCTTTCTACCCCCTGAGTCACCATCTTGTAGGCTTCTGCTCCCTCTCTCTCTCTCTCTCTCTCTCTCTCTCTCTCTCGGCCCCGTCTGTCTGTCTGTCCTGAAACTCTTACCCTTTCCCCTAAGACGTGTATTCCAGGCTGGCCTTGAACTCACTGTGTAGCCGAGGCTAACCTAGAACTCCTGATTCTCCTGCCTCCACTCTCCAACTGTTGGGATGAAAGGCATGTGCCGTCATACTAGGTTCTGGGGGGCGCTGAGGAGTAAAGCCAGGGCTCTGTGCACGTGAACCAGCACTGTACCAGTTGGGGTACATCCTTAGCTTCCCACTTTCACACAAAGTTCCTTGTTCATGTTCAGTTTCCCGATAATCAGCTCGACTGGGATCTTTCTCATTTTTACATAGTAGGGGATCAAACCCAGGACCTTATACATGACAGGCACATGCCATTCCAGCTAAACTATGTCTCTAGCCCATTTTTAAAATATTTTTCATAACTTTGTACCTAAATGCTCTACATCATTTCTACCTGCCCCTCCTAAACTCCTTTCAGACCCTCTCCCAAATTCATGGTGTTTTCTTTAATTATTGAAATGTATATAACTATGCACTCAGAATATATATATATATATTCTAATTTATAGATATATAAAACCTACTAAGTTTATTTAGCATTGTTTGTAAGTATATGTGTCCATGGCTGATTGCTTGGGATTGGACATCTTGTTTGGGAGCCCAACCCCTTGAGAAAATGGATTCCTCTCTTTCAGCATTCCTTGGCCGCTTCTAGCTCTTCATCTTGCAGTGGGGCCCCGCAGAATTTCCTCTGTCTATATTGGCATGTCAGCTGATGTCACTATGCTTGTCCTGTTCAGGCGGCCATCAGGCTGGAACTGACCTGGAAGGACTGGCTCACACAGAATCTGGAGGTAGCTGCTATAGAAGGTGGTAAGGCAGAGGAGCAACTGACTGTCCACTCATCTGTAAATGTCATGAAGACAACAATGACTGTACCGGCAGAGATATCTTGGTAAGTTTGAGGCCTGGCTGGGTCATATGAGACCCAATCACAGAACGAAGGAAACAGGTGGTGGGTGGGGGTGGAGGTGGGGGAGGAGATGGAGAGAGAGAATACATATGACAGCAAAAACAACACATGTACACATGCATACAAACAGACCGTTTAAGACAATGTGTGTTAAGTTTTACTTCTGTTGGATGGTGGTTTGAGACAAGGTCTCATGCTGTCCCAGGCTCGCCTCTAACTCCTTATGTTGCCGACGATGAATCCGATGCTGCCGTCCCAGCATCCAGCAGGTGGAGACAGAAGGGTCAGGAGCTTAAGGTCTGGGCTACAAGAGATCTTATCCCAGAAACAAAACAAGGGCAGGGTGGACAAGGCGACTTAGCAGGTTAAGGCACTAGCTTGATAGCTTGATTTTCTGAGATCAATTCCTGGAACCTACGTGCTAGAAAGAGAGAAGCAATTCCTACAAGTTGTCCTCTGACCTCCACAGGCATGCCTTGGCATGTGTGTCCTGCTTCTATTAAATAAGTGTAGAGACAAACAAATGAAACCCAATACCAATTCTAAACCTTAAAGAAACAAACAAAAATTAAACAGCAAAGCAATCAAAACCAAACATACACAAACTAAAACACCTTCAAATCACAGCACTGGCCACCTGGGGAGTGTGGGGTCCGCTGAGTTTGGGATAGCTTATCATTGAGGATGTGGCTGTAATGATAGTTGCTTTACAGCTAGGTTTCTTGGCCTGAGATGTGTATAGCAGCTTTCTTTCGGGCCACCAATCAGCTTCCAAATTACAACACAGAGGCTTCTTATTTTATTTTAGTTTTTTGGTTTTTCGAGACAGGGTTTCTCTATAGCTTTGGAGCCTGTCCTGGAACAATCTCTTGTAGACCAGGCTGGCCTCAAACTCAGAGATCCACCTGCCTCTGCTTCCTGAGTGCTGGGATTAAAGGAGTGCGCCACCACTGCCTGGAAACTTCTTATTTTTTTTAATTAAATTTTTTTCATTTATTTTACTTCTGACCACAGTTTCCCTTTCCTTCTCTCCCCTGTTCCTTCCCCCTCCTCCCCTTTGCCCCCCACCCCATTTCTGTTCAGAAAGGGGCAGGTCTCCCACGGGTGCCAAAAAGCATGGCATATCTAGTTGAGGTAGAACTAAGCTCCTGACATGGAGACTTCTTATTAATTATGAATGCCCGGCCTTATCTCATGCTTGTCCCACTAGTTCTTATAACTTAAATTAACCTGTTTCTCTTCGTCAATGTTTTGCACTTCTTACCCTTTCTTTCATTCTGTGCGTCCTACTTTGTGTCTGGCTGGCGGCTGCTGGCCCTAAACATCTCTCTCCCCATCCCTCATTCTCTTCTCATACCTTCACCCTCACCCTCTCGCCTAGATTCCTCCTCCTACTTATTCTTTCTGCCCACCAGTCCCAACTATCCCTCTACTGCCTAGCTGTTGGCTGTTCAGTTTTTTATTAGACCAATCAGGTATCTTAGGCAGGCAAGGTAAAACAGCAGAACAGCTTAGCATAATTAAAGAAATGTAGCATAAACTAATTTAACAGACCTCTACATAGCTAAAGTAATATTCCACAGCAGAAACAAATTTAACACATGTTTACATAGTTAAAGTAGCATTCCATAAAAATGGTGGCACATGTCTTTAATCCCAGCTCTTGGGAGGCAGAGGCAGGCAGGTAAGCTTGAGGCCAGCCTGGTCAATATAGCAAGTTCTAGGACAGCCAGGTATGCTATATTGTAAGATCCTGTTTCAAAACAATAATAAAAACAACAAAATATATAGCCATGCTTTTTCCATAACAGAAAACAGAAGCAAAGCTGTGGCTGGAGGGCAGAGCGACAGCAAGCGTCTTCCTTGCATCCTCCTCATCCTCAGTGTCTCTCATGAGCCAGGCACCGGCTGATTTGGCTAAGCTTGTTCCCAGGAATCCTCCTGTTTCTGCTCCCTAGTGTTTGGATTGTAAATGTGTCTCACCCAGTGCCTGGTGTGGAATCCAAATTCAGGTCCTTGTGCTTGCAGAACAAGCACTTTTTCAAGAGAACCATCTCCCAAGCCCCCACACTGTAGATTTCTTACAATCAGCATGGTTCCAGTTCTGGCTAGTTTATTCTTTGTTGTGGGAGAGCTGCCTTGTGCAATGTAGAATGTCTTTTCTGCACCTCTGGCTTCTATTCAAAAAATGGCCAAAATACACTGTGGTAGTTTGAATGAGAATGGTCCTCATAGGCCATTAGATCTGTGTGCTCAGTTTCCAGCTTGTGTACTGTCTTGGAAGGGTGCAGTGTGTGGCCTTATTGGAGGAGGTGTATCACTGTGGGAGGGGTGAGCTTTGAGGTTTCACAAGCCCTGATCAGTCCCAGTGTCTGTTTCTCTCTTCTTGCTGCCTGTGGATCAGAATAGAAAGCTCGCAGCTCCCATGCTTGCCTGTTTCCCACCATGACGATCATGGACTAACCATCTGAAACTGTAAGCAAGCCCCCAATTAAATACTTGTTTAAAATAACAAATGCCTTGGTCGTGTGCTGACTGAGGTTTCTGTCCTGCCCAGTTCCCACAGTCGTTAAGTCCCAAAGAAATCACACAGACGTCTACATTAATCATAAACTGATTGGCCCATTAGCTCAGGCTTTTTATTAACTTTTATAACTTACACTAGCCCATTATTCTTATCTGTGTTAGCCTCATGACTCAGTACCTTTTTCAGGACTGCAGAGGGAGCTTCTCTCTTTCCAGAATTCTCCTGTTCTCATTGACCCACCTCTACTTCCTGCCTGGCTACTGGCCAATCAGCGTTTATTTAAAACATAATTGACAGAATACAGACAATTGTCCCGCACCAGTCGTGGTGTCCCTTTATAACAACAGAACAGTGCCTAAGACATACACTTTTCCCCAAGTCACAACATTCAAAGCTACTTCTAGGCCCTCCCCAGCCTTAGGCAGGAGAATCATCACACATTCTCAGTCATCCTGTGCTACATAGTGAGACCAGGTCTCTAAAACAACCACAAAAAATGCTTCTTGGACTGGGCATTGGCTCATTGTGTTCTACCATTTGTGGGGCACAGGTAGAGCTTTAGACTCCCTTCCCCCTCAATTTATTTATTTATTATGTGTGCAATACTCTGTCTGCGTGTATGTCTGCAGGCCAGAAGAGGGCACTAGACCTCATTACAGATGGTTGTGAGCCACCATATGGTTGCCGGGAATTGAACTCAGGACCTTTGGAAGAGCAGGCAGGGCTCTTAACCTCTGAGCCATCTCTCCAGCCCCGGAAATAAAAGTCTTTAAATATTTCAAATTATGGGCTGGAGAGATGGCTCAGAGGTTAGGAGAACTGACTGCTGTTCCGGAGGTCCTGAGTTCAATTCCCAGCAACCACATGATGGCTCACACCCATCATGAGATCTGGTGCCCAGAACACTATATACATAAAATAAATAAATTAAAAAAAATTCAAAGTATTCCTAATTAATGGTATGGTTGAAAAGTTAAAATATCCTCCTTAGTTACACATCTGTCTTACTGATCTGGTTCTCTCTCTGTCTCTCTCATGCATCATTTCAATTTACAGTTAAACATTTTAGGTTTTGATTTTGGAGACTGAACCAGGCTTTGTACGTGTTAGACACATGCTCTACTTATTATGCAATAAAAATATTTTTACAACTCCAAAATTTCCATGGCAAACTCGGCATATTTCTTCAGCCAATCAACCAATGAAAACAGAGCAAGCATTTTATAAACGGAAAAAAAAATAGGGTTTGGGAATATAGCCAGGCATGGCGGCATGTGGTTGTAGCCTTAGGCTTGGGGTAAGAAATAGGGTGACAGAGACAGGTGGGCCTGAAGTCATTAGCCAGTCTGGATAGCCAAACTGGTGAGCTTCAGTGACAGACCCTATCTCAAAAACATAACATTGGAGAGCCCTCGAAGTTAAAGACCCGACACCATCCCCAGCTTCTACATGGACTATCACCTCCATTCACATATTCACACCACAAACATACAAAACCACACACACACACACACACACACACACACACACACACACACACACACTATTGTATATATTGTATGATATATTGTACGATCTGACTGTTATAGCTTCTGTAATTAAGAGACTGGGAAAGATCGAAGAATCATATAGCTCAGGCTGCCTTTGAACTGCTCCTCCTGTCTCCAACCTCCCCAGGGCTGGGACTGCACACTTGTACCGCCACAGACACAGCTGGCCCAGCTGGGTTAAATCTGTCAAACTGTAGTGACGCCTTGTTTCAAAAGCCGGGAGGTGGAAGCTGAAGAGTAGAAGCTAAAGGTCCTCTCTGAGAACATCAAAGTACAAAACAAGACAAAAATCTGGAAAAGTATAACACCACCACCAACAACAACAAAAAATGAAACCCAAGCCATTGTCCCAAACCTGGAGCAAACAACAACCCCATTCTCCCACCAGCTCACTTCTCGCTAACATACCCAGTTCAAAGTCCCTACAGGGAGCTTCATACTTCTTATCTCTGCCTGGCGCAGGCTCCTTTAAACGTCACTTGAAAGCTGCCTTCCAGCTTTCCACTAAATCCTAAATTCTCCACTCAAGGCAGATGAGGGCCTCGCATCTCACTTTCTCTTCCACAGAGTATCCATCACTCCTTCACATGAACCATCGTTGGAAAGGCACAGGAAAGCAGAGACCCTGCCACTAAGAGACTCATTAGCCTGGCGCACAATCAGTCAACGCTATGTTAACAGGAAACAATGTAGCTTTCACTTATAACATACTCCAAATGGGTTGGAGTTAAACGTACTTTTAAAAAGTTTTATTAATTTAGCTGGGCGGTGGTGGCGCACGCCTTTAATCCCAGCACTCGGGAGGAGGCAGAGGCAGGCAGATCTCTGGGAGTTCGAGGCCAGCCTGGTCTACAAGAGCTAGTTCCAGGACAGGCTGAAAAACCAAAAAAGAAAAAAAAAGTTTTATTAATTTACTGTGTGTATGAATGTGTGTGGATAGATGCATAACACAATGTGGAGGTCTGAAGACAACTTGTGGGAGCTGGTTCTCGCACCTTTACATGCTGAATCTCACTGGCCTTAAATATAATTAAATCTCTCTCTCTCTCTCTCTCTCTCTCTCTCTCTCTCTCTCTCTCACCTATCTATGTGTCAATCTATCAATCATGTATCTATAGGTATTTAATAAATGTCTGTTCTGCTGGGGTTGTGGCAGAGCACTTGTCTAGCATGTCTACATCTTGGGTTAAATACTCAGTACCACAGTAGGTAGGTAGGTAGGGGATGGATAGATAGATAGATGGATGGATGGATGGATGGATGGATGGATAGGATGGATGGATGGATGGATGGATGGATGGATAGATAGATAGATAGATAGATAGATAGATAGATAGATAGATAGATAGATAGATGGATGGATGGATGGATAGGATGGATAGATGGATGAATAGATAGATAGATGGATGGATGGATGGATGGATGGATGGATGGATGGATAGATGGATAGACGGATGGATAGATGGATAGATAGATAGATAGATAAATAGATAGATAAATAGATGGATAGATAGATAGTTACACATAGACTGAGCACCTGGAAGTAGTGAAAGTGGCACACTATGTGCAAAGATCCTGCGCGGGGGGGGGGGGGGGGGGGGGGGCAAGATCCAGGGTCTTAGGACTTCATATCCTTGTCGCATTTAAATTTGTCACATAAATTCCACAGAAATAGTTTGCTTAGATTTCTCCTGTAGACCCCAGTGTGCTGTGAATGAAACCCCACCTTAAGTCCTGGACCAGGCAGGATTCTGCTGTGGCTGAGGCAGCACCACCCCTCGCCACTACTCTGATCTTCGCTGATCACTACTGTAGACCCCGCCCCCTGGCGCGTTCCCACCTCCGCCCCCGCCCAGACGACCCACTCTGCCATACTATTGGGTGGTTCTGTCAAATTCGAGTTCTGGTTGGCTGAAGTGGCCATCAGTTAGGGGTGAAAAACCTTGATAACCCGGCCCGAGCTTCGAAGGGGCGGGCTCGGGTGCTGTGCGGGCGCGGCCGGGGCTGCGGATTCAGGTAAAGTCCAAACTTGCCGGGATCCCCATGGGGGTCCTAGCGGGGAAATTCAGGACACAAGTGTCCCAGGGGGGAGGGACGGGACGCGGCTCATTCAAACCCTTCTATGGGCTCTGTGCTCAGCGACGGGGTGGGCGCCCTGTCCTGTAATGGTGATTCTTCGGACACTGGGAGCCCCAGGTAGATTAAAGCCTAGCCCGGGAGGGGAGCGCTATATTGAGCAGATCGCTGCCACGTAGCCATCCAGGACCCAACGGGAGAGCTTGTGCTCACCGTAATCTCCCAGATGCCAAGGGACCCTTCGCCAGAGTTGGTTTGGGGACTTGGGACTGGCTCTTTCGGGATGTGCTTCTTGCAGGGGGGTGGAGGGGGCGGGTGATACGGAAACGGTGTTGGAGGGAGGCACGGATGGCCCCCCGGACCCATAGACAATAGTAGCGGATGGAACCGCCCAGCGGCTTTTCCTGTAGGAAACTGCCCTGTCTTTTTGAATCTGACCTGGTTGTGTTTGTTTGGGGAGGGGTGTGTGTGATAAACCAAGGATCCTTGTTCTACCATGCTCTACCCCCACCCCACGTCATGAATCTGAGAATCCCGCCAACATTAACGGGGTGCCATCATCAGAGCCTTAGGTAAGGAAGACATACCCTCTTCAGGACCTCGGGTGCGCACTGCGTGCTCTGTAGTCTCCCAACCTTCAGGTTTCCTGATAGAGCTCTGTATTCCGAAATAGCTCCAGGGGCGGGTGTGGGGGCGTGTGGCTTCAGCTCTGATGTCCTAATGAGGGGGTCTCAGGCAGGGGATCTGAATTTAGCTTTGACAACCAGGCAGTGTGGGAGAAAAGAGGGCAGCTACACGCCCCATTCCAGGAGGCATTGGCTTGTGGAGCAGTCTAGGTGGGGGCTTGCTCCACCACACTCGCTACTCCCCCAATCAAGGACCCATGCTGCGCTGACTGGTGCTTGCTGGGAGGTGAGCAGTAAGTGGCTCAGGTTCCCTGCCATTTCTGGGGAGGGGAAGGGAATCTTTCCAAAAGGGCCTATAATCGCAGTTACAGGAGAGGTCAAGGTAGGGGAATTGAAAGTTAGGTCCTGCCTGGGCGCTACAGAGTGAACTCAAGGCCTGCATGGGCAACTTAGTAAAGAGTCTTAGGGATCAGCGAGATGGATTGGCCAGTAATGGTGCTTGATGTCATCCCTAACATTCCTGAGTTGTATCCGTGGGATCTACTTGGTGGCAGGAGAGAAGTTCCTGAGTTGTATCCGTGGGATCTACTTGGTGGCAGGAGAGAAGTAACGCCACAGAATTGCCATCTAACCTCCACGCTCACTCCGTGACATTTTTGCACCCACCCACCTCCCACAAAAAATAAATAAAGTGTAATTAAAGAGAAAAGGACTGGTATTGTAGTTCAGTGGTAGAGAACTCACTTAGCATGCTTGAGCCTTAAATTTCATCCTCAGCATGGGAAGGAGGGATTGGGGGCCTGGGAGGGACAGAGAAAGGAAAAACAGGCATTCCTTTGGGTGTGGCCATGCATGCCTGAAATCCTGGCATGTGGGAGGCTGAAGCAGGAAACTTTGAAGTCGGAATGAATAGATAAATACAGGTCCCCAGCGTGGTGGTGGTGCGTGCCTGAAATCGCCAGTACTCCAGGAGCAGAGGCAGGAGAATTTCTGTTAGTTTGAGGCCATCCTGGTTTACATAGCAAGTTTCAGGTGAGCTAGCACTGTATAGTAAGATTCTGTCTTAAATAAATATATAAAATAAAATAAAATAAACAAAAAGCAAACAGGACAATATTCGACAGTGACAGGACAAGCTCTGTAAGTTCAGGGCCAGCCAAGTCCAAAACCCTAGCAACTACAGAACCCGCAAACTTCCAAAACAAGCAAACAAAACAACAAAATAAAATGGGTTGGTGAGATAACAGTTGCCTCTAAGTCTGAGTTCAGGCCTTGGTGCCCACATGGTCGAGAGCACCGACTCCCACAGCTGCTTTCCAGCCTTCATACGTGTGTTGAGGCATACATGTGCACCCCCCCCTCAAATGCAGTCAAGTGTAGTCGCTAATACAGGGATCTGAACAATTACATGGATTCAACCCTGCATGCCCATGCATGTTTTTTGGGATATAGCTTACAGCTTCACTGCTCTGCACCTCTGTTCCTCCATCTGTACAGTGGGGAGGGATTAGTGATAACATCGGGACCCGCTGGAGAAGGCGCAGGCTGATGTGCATAAACTACTTAGAAGCTGAGGGAAAAAAGAAAAGAAATGAGGCTGCGGTTCAGTTACTAGAGTGTTTGCTTAGCATGCATGAAGCCTTGTGTTCCATCTCCAGGACTGCTCAACCCAGGTGTGGTGAAGCACATTCTAGCACTCAGGAGGCAGAGGAAGGAGGGTCGAGTTCAGTCACCCTCAACAACATAGAAGTTGGAAGCCAGCCTGGGCTTCCGGAGACCCTGTCTTAAGAACCAAACCAAACCAAACCAGAACCAGTGGGGCTAGAGCAATGGTTGAGCAGTGAAGAGCTAGCACTGCTCTTGCGGTTTGATTGCTGCGTAGCATCTATGTAGCTCTCAGTTTGACTCCAGCTTCAGGGGATCTATAACTTTTGGCCCCCATGGACAAATACTCACACACGGACACACAGACAAACATTTTTAAAAGCCTTAAAAAAACACAAATTGCAAACAGTCAGCAATGATCCTATTGTTATTTACCACCCTACTAATAACCACCCAGCCTTCAGTGCAGCCTGGGCCTGGCTGTTCCTGCTGGCCTGGGTCTTAGAAATGACCTGCAGCTGTTTTTTTCTGTACTACAGCTTTAGATTTGGAAATGGCCAGGTCACTGGAGGAGGGGGCCGGCTGTACAGAATCACACTCCAGCTGTGTGAAAGGCAGTTCCAGACCCCTGAGCATTGCTCCAGGCTTTTTCCAAAAACCAGTTCTTCCCTGACAATTTCCTGAAAACAACGCCGTGAGAGGCACTGGCTGTCCTCCATGGTGACCTGCCAGCCTGCCCCTTGCAGCCGGTGTGAGGGGACAGGAAACAGCTGCTTGGGGTGAGGAGGAGGACTTCAGAGTCTCAGACTGGGGGGAGGATGGGGACAGGGGACTCAGAGAGCAAAAGGGGATGCTTGAAGTAGTGGGCAGGGGGATGTGTTAGGCATGCTGATGGCTGCTGAATAGCCATCCAGAATACTAGACGCTGAAAAGAGCGGCTGGATTCTTCGTTGGTTGGAGCAGAGGGGTGGTGAGCCAGTAGGTGGGTTGGGTCTGCCTGCTGGAAGGCTTCAAAGTCAGCATCTTGACTGGCACTACAACTAAGGGGTCCCCAGAAAGTGGACAGAGTCTAATCGTTTTTCCCCCCATAGGCAATGGACTTAATTGGTCTGCTAAATGTTTTCTTGCCTTTTTGTTTGTTTGCAAGGACAGGATTTCTTTGTGTGACCTTGGCTGTTCCGAAACTAGCTCTGTAGACCAGGATGGCCTTGAACTAAGAGAGATCTGCCTGGGCTGCTCTGTAAAACATGAACAATAATATATGTTGCAGAATTCTTTCGGGGCTAATCAGGGAGAGTATACAGTAGGCAGTCAATCTGAGCCACTTTCTGGCTCTGTGGAGGCTTTTCATAAGCATTCTCTGAAGTTCCATTATCCCATCATTCTGTGTGTGTGTGTGTGTGTGTGTGTGTGTGTGTGAGAGAGAGAGAGAGAGAGAGAGAGAGAGAGAGAGAGAGGCTTGAGCTCAGGTCCTTATGCACGCTAGACCAGTGCGTGTCTTGAAGCCACACCCCTATCCCTACCCTAAACTGGTTTTGTTTTTCGAGACTTTAGTTGTTCTGAAATTCACAGATATCCTCTTGCTCTGGCTTCTGAGTGTTGAGATTTTCTTTTCTTTCCTTCTTGTTGCTCCCTTCCTTAAAAATTTATCTTATGTCTAGGAGTGTTTGCCTGTATTTATGTATGTAGTTCATGTATGTGCTGATGCCTGATGAGGCGAGAAGAGGGCATTGCATTGACCGGAACTGGAGTTATAGGAAGTTGGGAGCTACCATGTGAGTGCTGGGAACCAAACTTGGGTCCCCTGGAAGAGTAACAATCACTCTGAACTCTTCAGCCCCTTTCTACCTTCCTTTATCCATTTTTTGGTTATATGTATAAGTACCTGAGTGTACATATGTGGACCATGAGTATATACATGTCCCAGTGGCCACTGTTGGATCCCCTGGAACTGGAACTACAGGTGCTGGGAACTCAACATGGGTCAGTTGCAAGAATAGCAAGTGCTCTGCACAGCTGAGCCATCTCTCCAACCCACTTTTCTGAGATAGAGTCTCATGTATTCCATTCTGGCTTCAAGTTCTCCGTAACTGAGGATGATCTGAACTCCTGATCCTTCCGTTTCTACCTCCTAAGTGCTCCGGTGACAGGCATGCATCACTAGCCAGTAGCCAGGGCTTCATGCATGCTAGACAAGCATTTTACCAAGTGAACTATATCTCACTCAGGATTCATTCATTCATTCATGTTTTTGGTGGTGCTGTGATCCAATTCATGTCCTTGTGCATGCTAGGCAAGTGCTATACCACGGAGCCAAATCCCTGCTTCTAGACCGTCACCTACTCACCTCCACTGTCACCTAAGAATCACACCTTCTGAACTCTCTGTCTTCTTAGGGGCTTGTGTTTCCATTATAAAGCCCCACAAGCCAAGAACGGAGCCTTGGAGCACTGTACTGGACACATTCCAGAGAGACAGGCCTTCCTCGGTTGCATCATTGAGCTATCAAGACTTAGACTTTCCATCCATCACTTATTGAAGGGGTTTGCAAGTAACCTTGCTTAAAGTTCCAATGGTTACAGTGGTTACATCTTATCATTTCTCTAAGAAAAATGTAAGAAATGAGTGTGTGTTACCGGGGACTGAACCTACTACCTGGAGAACGCCAGGTGAGCACTGGTCATTGAGCTGCATCCTTAGTTCTGTCTTCACTTTCTGAGACAACATCTGTCTAGGACATTGACTAAGTTAACCGTGTACTCGTTTTTATTTTTTATTTTTTTTTCCCCTTTAAACACAGGTCACACTATGTAGTTCTGGCTGTCCTGGAACTTACTTTGCAGACCAGGCTGGCCTCGAACTCACGAGATCCACCTGCCAAGTGCTGGGATTAAAGGTGTGCACCATTATGCTTGGTTTGTACTTGTGATCCTCTATTACCAGCTTTCTAAAGTGCTGAGATTTTAAGCCTGAAATACTTCCGTTTTTTTTTTTTTTTCGGGGTTTTTTTTTTCAAGATAAGGTTTCTCTGTAGCTTTGGTGCCTGTCCTGGAACTAGCTCTTGTAGACCAGGCTGGCCTCGAACTCACTGAGATCTGCCTGCTTCTGCCTCCTGAGTGCTGGGATCAAAGGCGTGCACCAACACCACCCGGCTAACTTCCGTTTTCTTACTTTTTTCTGCTTGATGTCTTTCTTGCTTCTGCCTTCCTAGATTTGCAACTTGGATGTTCCTCCTTTGTTCACTTCAAATTTCAGCTAAACATGGTGGCGCAGATTTGTCATCCCAGAACTTGGCTGAGGCAGGATTGTGATTCTGAGGCCAGCTTTAGCCGTATAGCAAGACCTTGTCTTAAAACAAAGCAGTAGAGCATTTGTGTAGCCAACACAAAGTCTTGGGTTCCATCAGTAGCATTAACATTTCCAAGGTTCTTGAAGGGAGGAGGAGAGAGCCTGGGAATGGGTGAGGTGGAAGAATGCTCTTGGGTCTGTTTGCTCAAAGTTTCAATGGTGTTATAGCTAACATCAGATTCAAACCAAGGGACAAGGCTGAATTTTCACCCTTACTTCTCTGGGGGACATTTTTCAGGCTGTCTGGTGGCTACTCCAGGAAACATGGCCAAGTTTGTCCTGAATCAGAACCTGCCTGGTGAGTGTACAGAATGATCCCAGATCCCCATTGGGTGCTTTTGTGTATATATGGACATAGTTATCAGTTCCCTCTTATTATTAACACTGTGGCCACAAGGCCCTTCCCAAAATCTTATTAGCCAATGTCATGACTTTATTTAAAACCCACTCATGACACGTCCCATAAATAATGCCCATCCCCATGGTGGTCTAGAGGACCCTCTGCTCCCTCCCTCTTTTCGCCATCCTGGAGTCACCTGACTTCCATCCGGCTGTCACTCTTCAGCACTCCCTCCCTTGAGTGTCTTCCATGGGCCATTTTTCTTCTTGGAATCTTCTGTCCTTGCAGCTGCTTCCTCCTTGTTATGAAGGGCTCAGTCCTCAGTCTTTTAAGTGCCTGTCACAGGAAATCTTTCCTGACATAAGCGCCAAAGTTGGCTCCTGCAGTGGTTCTGTATTTCATAGTGTATTGTCGTCTTGAAAGTCATTTGAAATGATTGTCTATTTACGGCTAACAAGAGGGCCCGGTTATTGTCTTCTTTACTATGGAATCCCAAGTTTATAAGTTTTGGCACCTAGTGGGTGCTCAATAGACATGACTGCATGCCTATCCGAGTGCAGATGTGCCTGCAAGCCTCGGGTGTACTCAATGGCAACTATACAGGTGCATCACAGGGGCAAGGGGGCAGGGAACACATTTGTTCACTCTCTTTGGGTGCTTTCCAGTTTGACCCCTCTTCCCTTTCCACGTCCTTGTTATTTCACAGACCTGGGCGGCTCTCGCCTGTACCCAGGCTCCACTGGGAGTGCTCGCAGCCCTAGCTCTCCCTACTCGGTGGAGACACCCTATGGCTTCCACCTGGACTTGGACTTCCTCAAGTATGTGGAAGAACTCGAGCGCGGTCCTGCCTCCCGCCGAGCTCCAGGCCCCCCGCACACACGCCGCCCGCAGGCCCCCCGAACTGGCCTTGCGGGGGCGCGGAGCCCAGGCGCCTGGACCTCTAGCGAATCCCTGGCCAGTGACGACGGCGGAGCGTCGGGCGCACTCTCTCCTGGGGCGTTCTCGGGGCTCCTGCTACCTCCGCTGTCGCCCCGCTCCTTCTCGCGCAATCCGCGCGTGGAGCACACGCTCCTGGAGACCAGCCGACGGCTGGAGCAGGCACAGGCACAGGCACGGGAGCACGCGCTCAGCCCGGCCCGTGCGGTCACGCGCAGCCCGCGTGGGTCGGGCCGTAGTAGCCCCGCCCCCAACCCCGCCCTTGCTTCACCCGGCCCGGCCCAGCTGCAGCTGGTGAGGGAGCAGATGGCCGTGGCCCTGCGGCGCCTGCGCGAGCTGGAGGACCAGGCACGCGCTCTGCCCGAGCTGCAGGAGCAGGTGCGCGCGCTGCGCGCCGAGAAGGCGCGGCTACTGGCCGGGCGCGAGCAGCCGGAGCAAGAAGCGGAGGCGCGCCCAGACAAGCTCTCCCAGCTGCGGCGCCTGACTGAACGTCTGGCCACCTCAGATCGCGGAGTCCGCTCCAGGGCCAGCCCCCGGGCTGACGATCCCGACGGGTTGGCTGCCAGGCGCAGCGAAGGCGCTCTGCAGGTCCTCGACCCGGTGTCTAGGACACCCGATGGGGAACCCCAGACTCGGGAGGCGGGCACCGAAGTCGTGCCCGAGACCCGAGAGGCGGATGCCCAGGCAGTACCTGAGACAGGGGAGGCTGGAGTGGAGGTGGTCCCTGACACTGTTGAGGTGGACACGTGGGTGACCGAGGAACTGCTGGGGCTACCTGAGGCTGCAGAGCGTGAGCTGGAGCTGCTCCACACCAGCTTGGAGCATCAGCGCGGGGTGAGCGAACTCTTGCGAGGTCGATTGAGGGAGCTGGAGGGGGCCTACGAGGCTGCAGTGGCCAGGCCTCAATCTCGAGAGGTGGCCACCCAGACCCAATTGGGTTGCACTGAGAAGACCACGCAGACCGAGCTCTCAGTGGAGAACCAGCCCAGACCAATGGCTGGAGACAAGGAGGTGGCCCCTGCTGGTGAGTTTCCTTTGACTCCTGGTTGAGCACTGAACTGCCAGGTCGCTGAAGTCAAACTCAGTGGTGCCCTTATGTGATTCCCTGCCAGGCATCCTCAAATCCATCATGAAGAAAAAAGACGGTACTCCAGGTGCCCAATCCAGTCAGGGACCCAAGAGTCTGCAGTTCGTTGGGGTCCTCAATGGAGAGTGAGCGCAAACCCTTTCCCAGGATAGCATTCACAGGGACACAGGCTCATCCCAGCTCTGCCCTTCTTGAATGAGTCAGCGGGCTCAGCAGATGCTTCTCATCCTGTTCCCAGGTATGAGAGCTCCTCCAGCGAGGATGCCAGTGACAGTGACAATGAAGATGGCGTTGCTGAACTCCCCAGGAGTAGCTCTTCTGGGTCAGGCGATGATAGTGGGGGATCTGACGCTGGAACTCCTGGCCCCGACAACGACCAAGACTCAGAACCTGAGGCACAGCTAGAGCCGAAGGCAGGGACAGAAGGGAGGTGAGCGTTCTTCAAGGGCCTGTATTGCAGAGACCCTCTCTTCTGGTCACCATAGCCCAGGATCCTGAGTCTAGACTGGCCTCCCTGGCAGGTGTGAACTGAGCCCGCGTTTGAGGGAGGCATGCATTGCTCTGAATCGACAGCTGATCAGGCCTCGTGGAGTTGCCAGGGATGGTGTGAGTGTGGGCCCTACCTCTCCTCCCTGACATGCTTCGTGAGAGTGCACGGTTTCCTAGAGCTCTCCGAAGAGATACTTGCCTTCTAGGACAGCTCTTACCTTTTCTTGGACTGTCCACCCACAGCCCTAAGTAAAGATCAAAGCTCTGGACCTATTCCACAAAACTTAAAGAGCAAGTGGGCACTCACTGCTACACTCACATAATCCTGTTTCCCCAGAATGTAATCTTTTTGAGTCTAGGAACCTCACTGACTGTATTTCCTTCTTGAAGAGGGTGTGGTCCAACCCTCTCTACTTAGAAAGTATGGGTTTTGCTTTGCTTGCCAAGATCACCACAGGGGTCTCACACACATCCTTCTCTGCCGCCCCCCCCCCCCCGCCCCGCCAGAACGCAGCACGCCTTGTGGCCCAGGAATGGTTTCGAGTGTCCAGCCAAAAGTGCTCTCAGGCTGAACCCGTGGCAGGGGTGCTTCGAGGGGTGAAGAGCCTGGGGCCTGAGCTGCTGGCTCATGTGGTGAACCTGGCTGATGGCAATGGAAACACAGCCCTGCATTACAGTGTATCTCACAGGAATTTGTCCATTTCCAGCCTGCTACTGGATACAGGTCAGGCAATTTGTGAAGAGGGCCAGGGTGGGTGAAGGCTAGTGTTGAGCCGCACAGGAAAATGCGGCTACATTGCTGTTCACGGGGCCAGAAGTCAACACTGGGTGTTTTCCGCTATGACTCCCTACTGTTTTCTGAAAAAACTTCCCATTGAACCTGGAGCTGTTTGTCCAGCCAATCCCACCTGTTTCCATCTCCCTAGCTTTGGGGGTTACAGACATGTGCCAGTGCTCAGCTTTATGAAGGTACTGGGGATAATTCCTTAGGTTAGAGCACATTTAGTGCTCTAACCCTCTGAACACCCAGACCTAAGTAAGGTCTTGTATGGCCCTTGGCTGGCTAAAAGACCTTTTACCTCACTTTATCTTCTTCAGCTGTCCCGAGTCAACTCCCCTACCCCCAACAATTGAAATGCTGAGATTTCAATTTGGCACCCCCTCCCTGGGTACACTGTATTCCTTAATCTCCAGGTCTGGCACTTCCTGAACTCACAAAAGGTCCACCTGTTTCTGCTAGGATTAAAGAAATGTGCCACCATGCCTGACTGCTTCCCGAGTTCTTGGGTCCCACTGTCTATTCTCACTGCTTAGGTTTCTGACTATAATAAAGCTATTCTCATCTTATTCCCCCACAGCAGCAAATACACCTGAAACTACTCTGGTTACCAGGCTGGTCTCAAACTCAGAGATCCACCTGCCTCTGCCTCCCCAGTGCTGGGATTAATGGTGTGTGCCACCACCCCTCAGCCAGGTTTTTGAGACAAGGCACAGTGTGTAGGGCTGGGACTATGTACCTCAGTCTTTGAGACTGCAGAGCTTTACCGGCTGCCAATCACACTGGCACATGTATGCAGCTGGCCAAGTGACTGGGGGGCTTAGTTTGGCTGGTAGTTTTGCCCAGCAGTCTCAGTGCTGGAGGTGGACGCCTAGGCTATATGAGATGCTCACCCAACATCTGTGATGCAGGGGACTCAACACTGCCCCATTCCCCAACCAATCAGCATTTGATGATGGGTGAAGTGACAGACCTCTCTACTTTGCAGGAGTCTGTGATGTCAATCATCAGAACAGAGCCGGCTATTCTGCACTCATGTTGGCTGCACTCACTTCTCTAGGGCAGGAGGAGGAAGACATGGCTGTGGTCAAGAGACTTTTTAGCATGGGTGATGTCAATGCCAAGGCTAGTCAGGTGCATGGAAAACTCCCACTCACAATGGTGGATAAAATGGTGTTACTTCCCACTTTCAAACCTCTTTTCCGTATTTTCCAGACTGGGCAGACAGCTCTCATGCTGGCTATCAGCCACGGCCATCAGGACATGGTAGCTGCCTTGCTGGAATGCGGGGCTGATGTCAACGTACAGGATGCTGATGGTGCCACAGCACTGATGTGTGCCAGCGAGTACGGACGCCTTGATACAGTTCAGTTGCTGTTGGCCCAGCCAGGCTGTGACCTAACCATCTTAGACAATGTGAGCCACCAGTAAGGGCCTAGAGTAGTGGTGTTGCATCCCACTGCAGACCAGGGACTTAATGTCATATTATTTCCCAGGAGGGGACAAGCGCCCTAGCCATTGCACTGGAGGCAGAACAGGATGAGGTGGCTGCACTGCTCCACGCTCACCTGACATCAAACCATGACGTTCAGGTGAGTGTGGCCCCCAAGAAACACAGATGCCAATGACATTCAGAAGCTTTTCCTAAGAACAAAGATGGAGAACCTCTGCCTGCATTATACCAGAAAGCTCCTACTATTTGATGTTTAATTAGTAAAACTGAGGTAAACACAACTTTAGGTTAGGATCACACACACACACGGGATAGCCTAGCTACCTGTTTTGGGAAAGGAGCCCTTTGCTGTACAGAGAAGGAGCTCAAGCGCCAAACCTGGAGGCTTGGCGACAACGAAGTGTGCCCGGGAGAACACACCCTATGGGTAGAGCATCGGACAGCAAGTGCTGGGTTATCCCTGGCATTTATATCTACTTACCTAGTTGGGCCCACCCCACTCTTACCCTGACGTAAAGTGGGAATGGGATGTTTCCTACTTTTACATCCTCTACCCCCCCTTTCCCCACGACTGAAACTCCTGTCTACAGACCCTCTTTCTTTGTTCTAGGGTCAGTCTCCCCCAGGCACACCCAGCTGAAGGATACAGTGACAAATGACCCAACCTCTTTTAAGCAGCTGCTACCCTATACCTGGACTGCAGGAGATACTTTCCTCTTATGTCTGAGCTTCTGAACCACAGGAGGGCACCTTGTGCAGATGCCTGAGTAATGATATAGCTCTCAACCCACTCACTTCATAAAACATCATTCCCAATAAAGCATTCCTACTGAACTTGTATTTCATGTGGTTGACAGAGTCTCCTGTCTGCAAGACACACCTATGGAAGGGGCTTTCAGAGTGCACAAAGAGCGGATGATCTGAAGACACTACCCTGAAAAACCATATTCAGAAAGATTCCAAGTTCTAGACCAGCCTAGGTACAAGAGGGGGAATAAACAAAAAACCCCTAAGTGGACAACCCAGACAAGAGTTAAAACAATACAAATGCTTTATTTAATAGTCGCAGGTCATCATGGGCCAAGTGGTGGATACTCAGGACCCTGTAAACAGACCCAAACATTAGACAGAGAACCTTTCCTGACACCTTCTAGCAAGTAGCAGTCATTCCCAAGGGTTGCCGTGTACCCACCAGCAGGAAAGCAGGAAGGTCAACGTAATCTCCGAGCCTCCCTTTCTGACTCCAATAGGGTGAGCACGTCTCCCTCTCGAACGGGACCTTTGACGTTTCGGATGATGGAGCGGCTGGTGTCATCCATAAATTCCACACGTACCTATGGACCCATTAGAAGAGTTAGGTGCTGCTACTTACTAGTGGGGTAGAAAGGTGATAAGGACCCAGAGGACGTGTAGAGCCAGAGCTTGGGATAGGCGAGATGGTTCAGCAGTCCCCAGCACCCACACAGCTGACTAATGGTCTATTTAACTCCAGATCCAGGGTAGTTTGACCCGCCCATCCCTGAATACTCGATCAAGTGGTACAGACACATAAAGTGGAAACACATCCCCCACTACCAAGAACCTGGGACAGTTGCTGAGTTAACACAGCCCCTCCCCACCTCCAGTGTTTAGGATTATGTCTTTGGGCCTGCCACTCAGACTATGTCAGGCTGGCCCAGAAATAGATACCTCAGCCTCTTCAGGAAGCTACGATGGGAATCCCGGATATAAATCAATCTTTTTTCCCCTAGGAGAGTAGTCAAGGCATCTCTAGCCCAGGACGGCCTCTCTACCATTTCTGGTTTATGTGGTGCAGGGGACCCAAGCCTTCCTTGCACGCTAGCCAAGTGCTCTACCAATCGTGCCCCAGCTTTTTGGGGGACTAGATCTCACCTATTCTGTAGCCTAAGCCTGCCTGGAACTCCTAGGGATCTTCCTGTCTTAATACCTCTGGAATTACTGGCATGGGTTATCGCTCGTTTTTAGTACGGGTGCAGTACTCAGTCTGTGGGTATTGCGTATGTTAAGCAAGTCTACTACTGAGACAATAGTTCCTGCTCACTCCATCTCTTTAAAAATAAAACCTTCAGAGACAGTCTCACTAGCGTGCCCAGGTTGGCTACTAAGCCCTATCCTCAATGATCCTAGAAGGTCTCCAAGTCCAGCAGTAAACTGAGTATTGAGGTGGGTTCCGACCCCAGGAAGTTGCCGGGTGTCCCCATGCGCTCACCTGCGTGCACTGTCCCTGCGAACCGGTCCTGCCCAGCACTTTGGTTACCTGCAGGAAATCAGAGCCAGTTAGACCGACAGACCTAGCTTTCTTCCGTCTCCTTTATCCAGGCTTCTAAACACCCGCAGTCACCTCTTACCCTAGCGAGCTTGATGGGCTGCACGCGACTCGTGTCCATGATGGCGGCGAGCAGGCGGAGAGAGGTCACGTGAACAGGGGAGCGATTTTATAACACGCTCTTGACCACGCCCCACTCCCGCTCTCGCGAGACCGCACGCGCTACCCAGCAGTCCTGGGGCAGTGTCGTCACCAGCGTCCTTCGGAGCGGAAAGAACATGGCGTCCGCTACTCGCACCATCCAGAAGCTGCGGAACTGGGCGTCTGGGGTGCGTGTTCCTGTCCGATTGGGGCCGGAAAGGATTTGGGTTCTGTGTTCCCCCGAGTCCTCTCCTGTTCCACATCTCCTTAGTTCTGTGGGGGGAGTCCGGGACTCAAGGTCCTGTTACTGGGATTCCCTTGTCCCCATACCTTGGCTCTAGATCGCCCGGCTTTAGCTTCCTGCTGCCCCTCCATTTCCGCCCGTTTCTCCCTGCCTCACTTGTCTCCCACGAACCACTCAGTCCCGGAGTTTTCTCGTCCCCGTATCATTGCTTTTGAATCTTGTGGCCGTAGCTTTTTCTTATTTTGAAAAGTCGAGGACGAGTTTATAGTTTCGGAAGAAAACGAAAAGGTCAGGGAAGCAGTAGATTTCGGCAGCTCCTGGGAGACAGGAGATTGGAGGTGGACAAAAGGCGGGGAGGTAGCTACGCCTTTTACGTTAGGGTCCAAGAAAGGAGGCATATTCCGCACTGCAGGTCAGCAAGCGACTATTTAGGTGTGTGGCTCTTCAGAGAAAGTGAGAATTCCCATAATGTTAGGGGGAACATGTTTACTATATTGACCCATATATAAAATAGATAAAAGGAGAAGGAAAAGGCTTTTTTTGTTGTTGTTTGTTTTTGTTGGGTTTCTTTTGAGACAGGGTTTCTCTAGCGTTGAAGCCTGTCCTGAAACTAGGTCTTGTCGAACAGGCTGACCTCGAACTCACAGATGCACCTAACTCTGCCTCCCGAGTGCTGGAATTAAAGGCGTGCGCCACCGCCTAGCAAGAAGGAGGCTTTTTCTTCCTTCCTTCCTTCCTTCCTTCCTTCCTTCCTTCCTTCCTTCCTTCCTTCCTTCCTTCTTTCTTTCTCTCTTTCTCTCTCTCGCTCTCTCTCTCTCTTTCTTTCAGACAGTGTTTCTCTGCAGTGCAGTTTTGGAGCCTTTCCTGGAACTAGCTCTTGTATACCAGGCTGGTCTCAAAAGGAGAAGGCATTTAAAGTATTATCTTGGAAAGATTCGGAAACTTAGCAGTAAAGTTCTGTAAGCCACTGCCCCAGCTTTCTTTTCATCTTCAGGGCCTGTATCCATACCCTGACTGGCCACCCCTGTTCACTACCCCAATCCTGGGCTTCCCAGCAGTCTGACTTCTCTCCTTTTCCCACAGCAAGACCTGCAGGCGAAGCTGCAGTTGCGCTACCAGGAGATCGCCAAGCGGTGAGCAGGCCCTGCTTGCTGCCAGCCTCACCCCCTCATCATGTCACCAAACCTAAATCTGAGGCTGGTCGTGGTGGTCCAACCTTAAACTCAGCACTCAGGAGACAGAGGCAGGCTGATTACTGTGAATTCAAGGCCTCCTAGATTTACTTGGTGAGTTCCAGGCCAGCCAGGGCTACATAGTGAGACCCTGTCTGGAAAACAAACAAGTGAAAAAACCTCAAATTTATTATTCTGAACTTTCCTTGGAGCATTGGGCAGAGATCCTTCTTGCCATGCTGTGGAAGCAGAAGTTTACTTCACTGGGTTGCCTTGAAAATAGTTAGGAGATAGATTACGTTATTTGTTGTTATCTTGGGCAGATTTGCAATCTTCATTGTGACCCTACACTTAAAGTGCTATATTCTCAAGCATTTGAGGAGAAAATGAGACCCGGGTAGGCTGTCATTGCTTTAAGTTACTTAGAGACCAGTCTTGGTTTTTGAACACATTTATATTGATGAGTCTTTGCGTGTCCTCAGACTTTGGGATGCCAGTGTAAACAAGAAAGTTCTTGGTTTGTGAGGCTGGTGGCACTCAGCCTGGTCTCAGAGTTGTCACGTAGCCCAGAGTGTGCCCTACACTCACGATCCTGCTTCTGTCTCAAGTGCGGGCGTTTCAGGCATGTACCACCACACCAGTGTGACGTGGGCTGGGGACAACTTCATGCATGCCAAACGCTTGACCAACTGGACTACCGCTTAAATTCCTTTCCTTGCCTTTTTTCCTTAAAAATAGTTTAGATTTATTTTTATATGTGTGTATGTATGTATGTGTGCTTAAGTGTTGTGCCTGCTTGAGTTTATGTGTATCATGTGTGCCTGGTACCTGTGGGGTTCAGAAGAAAGCAGGAGATCTTTTGGAACAGAGAGATGGTCGTGAGCTGCCTCGGGGAATCAAATCCTGGTTTTCTGCAAGAGCAGCGGTGCTCTACCCAATGAGCCATCTCAGTAGTCTCCTACCTTTATTTCTTATGGGGCTGTTGTCTGGGAGGGAGAAATATTGCAGGGAAGTAAATACAGGATACACAGTATTTTTTATTGATTAATTAATTTGTATTTTAATTGAGACAGGTCTTAGCCTGAGCTGGTCTCTAACTCTGATCTCCTGCCTGCCACATGCTGGGTTCACTGGGTTTGTGTGACTACGCCTGTCCAGAGGCAGGGTCTTACACTGTAGTCCTGGTTGGCTTGGAACACAGGCTCGGTGATGATGGTTCAGCAGGTACCAGGATTACAGGCCAGGAACTAACAGCGTCTCTAGGATAAGGGCGCCCTCTAGTGATTCATTTGGGTTTTGGCTTTAGACAACTGGTTCTTTTTACTTTGCTGTATACAGATGATGAAAGCTATCAGGCAAATTATAAATTTCACATATTGCTTGTCCTTTTAGAATTTTAAAATTGTCATTTTTTTTCTTTTAAAATTACTGCATTTATTTTGTGTGTAAGTCAGAGGAAAAGTGTGTGGTGTTTTTTTTTTGTTGTTGTTGTTGTTGTTGTTGTTGACAGGGTTTCTCTGCAGCTTTGGAGCCTGCCCTGGAGCTCGCTCTGTAGACCAGGCTGGCCTCGAATTTAGGTAGTCAGGCTTGGCCATTGCTTTATTTTTCTTTAAAATTTTTTTTTAAAGTATTATTTTGTGTGTGGGTGTTTTATGTGTATGTATGGCTGTGAACCACATGCATGCAATATCTTGGAAGCTAGAAGGCGTTGAGATCCCCTGGAACTGGAGTTGTGAACAGTTGTGAGCCACTGTGTGGGTGCTAGGAATTGAACCGTGGACTTCTACAAGGACAAGTGCTAACCACTGTGCATCTCTCCAACCCCCATTGTTCTCTTTAGAAGACAGGCATTAGGATGTAGCTTAGACTGTCCAGGAGCTGATTTGGCTAGGCTACTCTTGAGCTCTGGACCTTCCTCCTATTTTGGTCTTTTGAGTACTGAGATTACAGTGGTACATCCAATGTTCAGCTATATTTCTCATTTTATCTTACATTTTTTATTTTAATTTTAAGAATATTTTTGGCTGGACAGTGGTGACACACACCTTTAATTCCATCACTCAGGAGGCAGAGACAGGCAGATCTCCTGCGTTTGAGTTCAGCCTGGTCTACATAGTGAGTTCCAGGACAGCTAGGACTGTTACATAGAGAAACCCTGCCTTGAGAAACAAAAACAAAAAAATAGCAACAACAACAAAAAGTTTTGTTTTTGTGGCAGGGTTTCTATGTGTAGCCCTGGGTATCCTGGAACTTGCTTTGTAAACTAGTATGGTCTTGAAGTCAGAGATTTGCCTTACTCTGCCTCCCAAGTACTGGGATAATAGGCATACACTACCATGTCCGGCTAATCTTAGGAAATTTTTTAAAATTATTTTTTATTTTATGTGTATTGCCTGCATGTGTATACGATTTTGGATTTGTAGACAGTTGTGAGCTGCCATGTGGGTGCTGGGAATTGAACCCAGGACCTTTGGAAGAGCAGTCAGTGCTCTTAACCATTGAGCCATCTCTCCAACCCCTAATCTTAGGAAATTTTAAGCTAGATATAGTGATGTAGGCCTTTAATCCTAGGACTGAAGTGCAGATGAAGGTGGATCTCACAATTTGAGGCCAGCGGTCTTGGTCTACATAGAATTCCAGGACAGCCAGAGACTCTGTCTCAAACAAACAAACAAAAACAACAAAAACAACAATTTTTAAAAAGGTTTTATTTTATGTGTTGTTGTCCGGACATGTGTAAGGGGAAGTGCCTGTGTGCGTGCAGAGGCCAGGAGAAGGCACTGGGCTCCTGGGTTTGGAGTCACAGGCATTTGTGGGATGCTCTGCTTGTTATGTGTGTGCTGGGGTCTGCACTCTGTTCCTTATGATTGTATAGCAGTCTCCTCACCGCTGAGCCACTCTGTAGCCCTTGTATTTTGTATTTTTGAAACAGTCTCATGAAGCCCATGCTGACTTGGAACTCATGTTGTGTAGAATTACCTTTAACTGATTCTCTTGCTTCCAACTCTCAAGTACACTGACATGTTTCTTATTTAAAAAATAAAATGGCTTTCAAATTTTTAAGAGCTTAAAATTGCCAGGTAAAAATGCTGTTTGACAATATGGCCAAATAAATTAAACTCAAAGCTCTTTATGATCACCACTCTTGGTCCCAAGAAATTCCTCTCTTGTTTGAAGCTCTGTGATTCCTTTCAAGGCTTTAGCTTTCTTGTGAGCCCAGGGTTTAACCCAGGCCGGACTGAGCTTTGTCCCATGTAACCCTCCACCTCCCTCTGCGGGGAGTGTTGGCAGCAGACTACACAGTGGCAGGAAGTGCAGAGACTTGGACAGGTTCCCAGGGCAAGGTGTTCTTTGAGCAGTAAGCCTTTATCCCAGCAGGACTCTTCAAAGGGTTCCTGAGATAACAGGAAACTTACAAGGTCTATAACCTGGTCTTTGGGTATTGGGAGCTCAGGGAAGTCACTTCAATCGGGTATTCTGGGACTGTGGCTCAGTGTTATGAATTGTAATTGCTGGAAAGGGGGGTTACTCTCTTCTGATTTCCCGAGCACCTTTAGGTGGAGGAAAGGTCGCTACTAATCTTAGCTTTGTGTTGAGGTTAGGGGCATGTCTAGGACTCTGTCTTGGGAATGTCAGTAAGGGCCCTTTATAGAGACTTAGGGCTGGAGCACACTTCCTCAGCCTGGCTTAGAAGATTTTTCATATAGTTCCTGCCATTTGCTTTCTGGTCCCAGACCAAGCATATGATGTGATAGTGTACCAAGACATGCTTCTGGCCTGCAACCTTCTTTGTAGCTCCTGATTGATCTTGTAAATGAGCTATGGCAGTGAGAGCAACTGAAGGTTTGTTTCAATGCCAGCTTCTTTTTCCTCAGGACCCAGCCACCTCCTAAGCTCCCTGTGGGCCCCAGTCACAAGCTGTCTAACAATTACTACTGCACTCGTGATGGCCGGCGGGAAGTTGTGCCTCCCTCAGTCATCATGTCTTCACAGAAGGCTCTGGTGTCGGGCAAGACAGCTGAGAGGTAAGGACCCTCAACGTTCCCTTCTGCCACTACCCTTTCTTCCCCTGCCGGCGGAAAGGAGCTTTCCACAAACCCATTTTACACCTAGGTGTGGTCGGACAGGCCTGTGACCTCTGTATTCAGGAGACTGGCAAGAAAATCAGGAGTTCAGACCAGGGCTGAGAATACAGCTCACTTAGTAAGCTACTTGCCTTGTAAGTACTGAACCTGAGTTTGATCCCCAGAACTCACATTAAAATGTCAGACCTGGTAGTATGCATGTAATCCCAGTGTTGGGGAGGTGAAGACAGGAAGTTTACAAATTCCAGGTCAGTCTGGGTGTTATAGTTAGGGGCAGGTAAGATGTCTGAGTGAGTAAGATACTTGCTGCCAAACTTGATGACTTGAGATTGATCCTCAGGATCCGTGTGCTGGAAGCAGAAACTTGGTGCCTGCAAATTGTCTTCTGACTTGTACACATGTGCGCTGGCATGCCCCCAGCCCCAATAAATTAATCCAAAAATAATGATGATTAAAAAAACCTCAAAGGAACCCAAGAGAAAAAAAAACCCAACTATTTGGACCCTGTCTTCAGGTATCTTTTATTAAACGAGAATGACAGTGGTATTACATGAGGTTCATGGGAAGCCGTAGTCTGGAATGAGTTTCTGCGCTAGATCCAGCAGGCCAAGGCAGAACAGACATTTATGTGAAGCTTAGTTGTTTAACCAGCCTTCTGAGAAACCAGGTGAAAGATCACAGCCAGTTCCCTGGCAAACCAGTTTTAGCTGCCACGATAAAGAAGTCCCTTCTGGTTTAGCCTTTGTAAGGAAGGTGACTTGGAATGGACCAGTCTTTTTGTTTGGCTTCTGCTTCCTTTATCCCTTTCCTGTCTATGAAGCCAGCCTCTTCTGCTCTGTTTATCAATTTTTGTTTTGTTTTATAGAATGAGGCATGGGAGCTGACGATATTGCAGCATTTGAGAGTGCTTGTTGATCTTGAAGAGGACATAGGTAGAGTTCCCATAGCTCTACCTTTCCTTAGAAAGCTCATAGCTTTCCATAGCTTTCCATAGCAGCTCATAACTTTCCTTAACTCCGGTGTCAGGGTATCTGGTGCCCTGTTCTGGCTCTCCAGGTACCAACCATGCAAGTGGTACACATATATACACATACACATGTAGGAAAATTACCCATGCACGTAGATAGAGGCCGTGGACCACATCTTGCATCCCAGTGCTCAGCAGGCAGAGCTGGAGGACGGCTGCGAGCTGGAGGCCAGCCTGGGGTACGTTTGTGTTCTAGACCATCCAGGACTACATAGTAAGACCCTGTCTCAAACAAGCAAGCAAGCAAACAGACCAGCAGACCCAACAAAAAAAGGGCTGGAGACATGGTTTAGTAGTTAGGATTTTATAATACTCTTGCAGAGGAACAGATAGAGAGTTCTGTTCTCTGCAGCCGTGTAGATGGCTTACAACCTGTAACTCCAGTTTCAGGGGATTCAGTGCCCTCTACTGGATTCCATAAGTATATGTACTGACCTGCACCCCTCCCCACACTCCTAAAATGTTATTTTTTTAAAAAAGATGCTGAGCCCAGTTGCGGCGGTGCACGCCTTTAATCCCAGCACTCGAGAGGCAGAGGCAGGAGGCCAGCCTGGTCTACAGAGCTAGTTTCAGAACAGGCTCCAAAGCTACAGAGAAACCTGTCTGGAAAAACAAAAATGACAACAAAAAAAGGTGGTGAGGTAATGACTCAATTGGTAAAGTTCTTGCAGAACCTGGGTTTGATCCCCAGAATCGATGGGGAAAAAGACGATGATTATAAGATGTACATTTGTAATCTCAGCACTGTGGTGGCAGAAATAGGTAGACTCCTGGGTCTGCTGGCCATTGTGCCAAGGAGAGTTCCAGACCAAACAAGGGAAAGGTGGATGCTGCTTGAGGAATGACACTTGAGATTTTCCTCTGGTTTCCACATGCATGTGTGCGTGCCTGCGCGCGCCTGTGCACACACACACACACACACACACACACACACACATTGACACAGCCACACACAGAAACATGCACATACAAAATGAGATACTGATTCTGAGATCACAAAAGTTGATTAAAGATAGAATATGTGCATTATACCTTGTCTCTTGACCATAGCCTTTCCTTAATGAGCTGATGAATTAGATTTCATGCCTTACTTGATTCCTAATAACACTTGCAGAACTGAGAAATAATGCCAGCAAGGTCAACAGCCTAGTTCATACATACACTGTGAGGTCCTAGGGTACTCCCCAGCCTTTTCTCTTTATTTAAGATTTTTTTGCCTGTTGTGGTGGAGGCAGAGACAGACAGATCTCTTGAGTTTCAGGCCAGTCTGGTCTAGAGGGCAAATTCCAGAACAGCCAGGCCTGTACAGAAAAGCCCTGTCTCAAAATAAACAAAAATATTGAGATTACTTTATAAAAAAGCTATTTACTTTTATGTGTATGGATATTTTGTCTGCAAATAGGTCTTTGCATCACGTGCATGTCTGGCAACTTTAGAGGCCAAAAGAGGGGATCTGTTCCCCTGGAACTGGAATGGAATTACAGTCAGTTGTAAGCTGCCATGTGAATGGTGAAAACCAAACCCGGGTCTTCTGGAAGAACAGCCCATGCTTCAGCCTCAAGACTTATTTTTATTATTTTTAATTACATGTATGTAGTTCTGTGCATGTGAGTGCATATGCCCCAGAGACATCAGATCTCCCTGTAGAGTTTCAGGTTCTTATGAGCCACCTGTTATGTGTGTTGGGAACTGAACTTGAGTTCTCTCTGTAAGGATAGTAATCTGTATTACTGCTGAGCCATCTCTCCAGCCCTACATTAAAAAAAGAAAAAAAAAGTTTGCTGGTTATGGTGGTGCACACTTTTAATCCCAGTACTTGGGAAGCAGAGGCAGACAGAAATCTGTGAGTTCCAGGCCAGTCTGGTCTACAGAGCGAGTTCCAGGACAGACAGAGCCACACAGAGAAACCCTGTCTCAAAATCAAACAAAAAAGTTTACTTAGTGTGTGGTGCATGTATGTGTATGAGGGGGGAGAAGAGAGGAGACAGCAATAGAGCGAATGGGTGCATTCATTACAGAGTGTGTGGAAGGAAGTCAGAGCAGTTTTTGGGAGTTGGTTCTCCTTTTACTTTGTTTAGGCAAGGTTTTGTTGTTTCTCCTGCTTGCTGTGTGTGCTGTGCTGTGCACGGCTAGCTGACCCGTGAGCTGGCTCTGCCTCCCATCTCTCTGTAGGAGTGCTGGGGTTACAGATGCACACCACCATGTACATTTTTATGTGGGTCCTAGGGATCAGTTTGTCAGCCTTACACAGCAAGCCCTTTTACCCACTAAGCCATCTCCTCAGCTATCAGCCTCTTTTTTATTTTACTTTTTGAGACAGAGTTTCTTGTAGTCCAGGTTGCCTTTCTATTTACTATGTATCTGAGAACATGAAATCATAATTTCCCTACCTCCAACTCCTAAGTGCTAACAGGGCCATGCTTTCACTCTTGGTTTATATGATACTGGATAAACACTGTCGTTGTCCAGTCCACGAGGCTGGATGTCTCAACTGGTCTTCAGAATGGATCAGAATCCTGAAGTAGGCTCTAACACCAGATTTGCTAATGAGAGAGCAAGCAGGTGGAGAGAGAGCTTCCTTCTTCCTTATCCTTATATAAATTACCAGCCAAAGGTATGTTCCAGATTAAAGGTGAATTGTTCCATCTCCAAAGATCTGCATTAAAAGTTTATCTTCCCACCTCAAAGATCCAGGTTATAAGTGGGTCTTCTGTCTTCAAATGATTTAACTAAGAAAAATTCCTCACAGGTGTACCCAGTCATTTGGATTTTAGTTAATTCCAGATATAGTCAAGTTGATAAAAATTGCCATCATAGCATGAGTCTCCATGCCCAGCCTTGTGTTTATATTTTTAAGAGCTAGATAATAGTAATTATACATTGCTATTTTGCCTTGACTGTCCTTGAACTCTTGGACTCAAGAGATCTAGTTGCTTGCTTTAGACTCATTTTAAGTAACTGGTACTATAGGTTCATGCCACTTAAGCATTTCCCTCGCTCCGATATTTTTAGGTAGGTCTCTATGTAGCCCAGTCTGGTTTTAAGTATTAGGGCTGTCTGTTTACATTTCATACTCTGCTCCACGCTCAAGGACTGGCCTTGTGTCACTAGTACTGTGCCTCTGTGGTCAGAACAGTGGACAAGCATTCCGCAGTGAATGAACATGAGGACATGACTGCTCCTACGTATGGTTGAGGGGGAGGTTTTTATTGTCGATATGTAGATTCAGCCAGAGGCCTCTGGGAAGGTACAGAACTAGAGTAGACTGAGCCATGAGAGGAGAGAGAGAGGAGAAAAAAAGGGACCAGGAGAGGGAGGAGAACCCAGAGAGTGGAGCCAAAAGAGTGCTTGGCAGAAATTACGGAGTCATATAGGAAAGGAAAGGTGGGAGAAAGGAAGTGAAGCTCGGGCTGGAGAGGTTTAGGGTAGAGATGCTGAGAGGAGGCCAGGGAGCCTGGCTCCAACATGGGCTATGTTACTAGGAACCTCAGCTATTCATCCTATGTTTCTTTGGGACCTAACACACAGCCTTCTGCTCTTTAGTCTGTCCACACTGGGGTACAAGTAGGGAGGGAGATTTGAGGTATTCAAGACTGGGTTCTGGGCTGGCAGTCAGGGTAGGCTGACTGATGCTTCTTTACATGGCCCCTGCCAGCTCCCAGCTGGCATCTGAGGGATTTCATTGGGGGAGGGCAAGGTTGGGCATTCTTTGCGCTCTGGGCTCCATGTCCAGAAAGCTCAGTCGGTGTGTTAGTACCGGGGTGGGCGTGACCACCTTTACAAAGAGACTTACGGGGTAGAAAGAGCACAATCAGACAGTGCAGAGTGGAATACTCAGTTCTGTATGGGACTCAGGGAACTGTGCAGCAGGGAAGGCTGAAAGACTGAGAGCCAGTGGCCATGCAGGACACCAAAGAAACCGTGCTTAATAGACATAGCAGGGCTGACATACATATGACCTCACGGAGACTGGCAGCACGTGGCCTGCACAGGTTAAAACCAGAGGAGGTCCCAGGATGAGATGGGAAATGGACACAGCCTCCATTCTTAACCTAGAACTTGTCTCCAGTTGACAACTGCTTGCAAAGAAGAAATCAGTTTTCTCCAGTGGAGTCTCACTGGGTGTACAGACCACACTTACGGGTGGTCCCCATACACAGCCGGAGACGGCAGACACAGAACAAACTTAGTGGTATTTTTGGAGATTGTTTCAATACTTCGGGAATTTTTTTTTTTTGCTTATATATTATGGTTTTTGATTTTGTGTTTTATGTGTGTTTGTGTGTGTACCTGTGTACATGTGTTTTTCTTTTCCTTCCTTCCTTTCCTTCCTTTCATTGTTTTTCTTTATTTGCCAGCTTGTTTTATAAAGAGAAGGAAGGCATGATGGGGGAGGTGGAGAGAACCTGGGAGGAGATGAGAGAGGAAGCTGTTGTATATTGTATAGAAAAAATACATTTTCAATAAAAAAATTAAGAAAAAACCCAACAAATAAACAAAAAATATTCTTTGCAGACCCAGCTCTAACTGGAGTTTTGTTTTTTTCTTAAAGCCCAACTGTGGCAGCCACTGAGAAGAAGGCAGTGACACCCGCTCCTCCAATGAAGAGGTGGGAGCTGTCCAAGGACCAGCCATACCTGTGACACTGCCCAAGGCTACGTTGTCTGGTCCCCCAGGCCATCCGACTGCTTTTCCTCCTTGGATTTCCTCTGGAAAGAGTGTGACCTAATTTATAACAAATACATAGAGCTCACATTGTTTCCACTCTGCCTTTTCTTAGTGTTTATTGATTTGATCTGTTGTTACTGTCTGTGTAGGGTGTGTGAACACATGCCAGCAGCCTGTGTGGAGGTGGGAGGACAGCTTTGGGAATTGGTTTCTTTCTACTTTGTTGAGTCAGGGTTTTGTTTTTACCATGCTGTGTTCTTCAGGCTAGCTGGCCCCAGAGTTTCTGGGCAGTGCTGCTGTCTGTTGCTCCCACCCTGCTGTGGGAGCGGTGGGGTTACAGACTTGAGCTACTGCATGTCTTTTTTGGGTTCTGGGGGTGGAACTCAGGTGTCAGCCTTTTGAAGCTAGCACTTTTACCTGTGAGCCATCGTGCAGCCTACCTTTTTTAAGATGAGGTCTTAGTGGGTGTTATTGGTCTATGCCTATAATCTTTGTACTCAGTAAGCTAGTAGATGAATATCATTGTTGTCCTGTGGAATGACCCTGTAACTCTTAAGTAGGTCTGTAGATCCTGAAGATAGAGCTATGGAAATGTGTGAATAAAACACTTAATTGAGTGTGATGGTGCGTGAACCTAACCCCAGTACTTAGGAGGCTGAGGTAAGAGGATTGCCAGTTTGAGGCTAGCTTGGGTTATAGGTTGGGAACCTGTCTCAGACTGACAGACAGATAGTGTCACCACAAGAGAGGGGATGATAGAGTGTTGAAACTGGAGCCCTATGGCAGCTGAGAGCAAGGGGAGAGAGGTCACAGCCCTGACCAGGTGTCAGTGTAGCTGCAGGCTTCATTGTGGGTGTGGGAAAAGGACAAGCTAGATTCAGAAAGAAGATGAAAAGGGAGAGCGACAGTGGTCACAATGTCAGACCCCCCCCCCCCCCCCCCCCCCGCCCCTCTCTCTTTGTTTTTCAAGACAGTTTCCCTGCATTGCCCTGGAACTCATTAACTTTTTTTTTTTTTTTTTTTTTTTTTTTTTTTTTTTTTGAGACAGGGTCTCATGTAGCCCAAGCTGGCCTCAAGTTCTCTGTATTTGAGGATAGCCTTGGGACTTTAGAGCCTCCTGCCTCTGCCCCTTCAGTGCTAAGATTACTAGTGTGTGCCCTCACCCCTGGTTTATAGGATGCTGGGAAGGGAGGCAGGAGGTTGGTGTATGCTTGCCACATACTCTGTCACTGAGCTCCTTCTTTAGTCCCCACTTGGAACTTACCAAGTATCCCAGGTTGACTTTGAAGTTACTGATGTTCTGCCTTAGTCTTTGCTCTGAGGCTATAGGAGTTCCCGTATGGCCTCACCTCTTCATCTCTGTTTCTGCTGGTCCTTGAGTGGTTCTGGGAGGTTATCTTGGAGAGACTAAGCACTCTGTTAGGCTCATTGAGAACTGGCCGTGAACTCTAGGCAGTTTGCAAGTACATTGCGTTGTTCTGTGCAAATCCAGGATCTGCCCACAGCCCCAGATGCCTCACATGATGCTCCCCTCCTTTTCCTGGGCTGCCCTATTTATCTTCTTTGTATCCTACATCGGAACACCATTGCATATTATTTCCTCTTCCTGCAGAAATTGGTGAGACAGGGCACACCAAAAGCAGTTATTTATTTATTTTTTTTTTATTTTTGAGACAGGGTTTCTCTGTAGTTTTTGGTGCCTGTCCTGGAACTAGCTCTTGTAGACCAGGCTGGCCTCGAACTCACAGAGATCCGCCTGCCTCTGCCTCCCGAGTGCTGGGATTGAAGGCGTGCGCCACCACCGCCCAGCCCAAAAGCAATTATAACCTCTTATGTTATACAGTGGTGAGACAGGCTATCCATCTGCAAATAGAACCTTTGTGTGAAAGTCTGGACTTGAAGGCTACGTTGCCCACTGAGGGACAGAGACTTGTCCCCAGCCCTGCTGGGAGGTAGTGTCACAGATTCTGAAGGTAGAACTGTGGGAGACATAAAGTGAAGAAGAAAAAATTAAACTGCGTGTGGCTGTACAATACACATGGGACCCATGACTATTCCAGATACTTAGAAGGCCAAGGCAGGAGGCTCGCCAGTTTCAGGCCAGCCTGCATTATTCATTGAGAACCTATCAGACCAACAGAACACTACCACCACAGAAGCCATACTGGATAACAGACAATGCACCCGCTGTATGCAAGTGGGATGAGAAAACCCTCTATCCATCCCCTACTGCCCAAGGACGAGGATGGCAGAAAAGTGTCTCTTAAGTCTGAAAACTGGAGGTAATAATTGAGGTTGGGATGGAATGAATCCAAGTGGATGGGACAGCTCAGGGTGGAAGCCAGTAACTACGTTCATTGTTCATTCCATCATTCCTTTACTGCATGTGCCAGACATCAAGGGCACACCAGTCGGCAAGCCCACATTCTGAACTACCTGCAGCTGGCGTTCTAGTGGGTAATTAGACAATAAAGCGAAATAAAGTAAATTATAAAATCCAGAGGTGGCACCGAAGCAACTGGAGGAGGGCCCTGCTGGGGAGTGTCCACAGGGTGTGGCTGCCATGTTCATTAGGACCATTGGGCAGTTAAATTTGCAGTAGTTTGCGTGTGAAGTTTAGGTCAAAATTGATAAGTTCATTTACGACTCTGGAAATTCATTATTCCAAGTTGATGAGGTTATTCTTTTCTTAGTCCTGGGGATTAAACCTAGAGCCTACCGATTACTTAGGCAAGTGCTCTACCAGTCAACTATTCCCCGGTTTCTGACCTGCTTTGAGTGATTTTTATTCCAAGATAGGGTCTCCTTTAATTGCCTAGGTTGGCATTATTTTGTGATCCTCTTCCTTAGCCTGTAGAGTAGCTGGGAGTACAGATCCAGGTGTCCAAACCCATCAGACTGCTGCTGGGAAAAAGGAAGAACTTCTTGGTTACTTTGTATTGTGGTACTTACGGTTCCGGCGCGTAGGTGCCACGCCCCCCCCCCCCCCCCGCCTTTATGTGCGCGTGCGCAAGAGTCAGAGCTCATCCCTCAGACTGCGTGCGGCCGTTGCTGGAGCAGTACGGCTAGCGGTTGGATGGCGCGGGCTGGAGTGGGGCGGGCAGCGGCCCTGGGCCTGGCGCTGCGGCTACTGCTGGGTCTTGGACTAGGCCTAGAGGCCGTCCCGGCCCCGGCCCCGGCCCCGACCCAGGTCCAAGTCTCGGGTGAGTGACCCCAGTCCCTTCACCGCTTTCGCCCCGCCCCCGCGCGCTGGCATCGCCTCACTATTGGCTGTACCGCTCATCCGTCTCACACTCCTCCAGCACGCGGGATTGGATTTAGCGTGGGGAGAACCAGCCCTGATGTGTCTGCACAGGGGACCTCCACGTGGGTGTCTCCTGTCTTCTGCTATTCCGTGCCCAGCGTCCCCCTTCTCCCCTCTCTGACCCCATGTCACCTCCAAGTCGTCCTTCAGCCCGGCTTGGGCTGAAAGACTTAGGTTTCTGATTTTGTTTGACCTCTTACCACGCAGGGCTGGTCACCTGGCGCCTTCCTGCAGCAGGCATGCCTTCGTGAAGCGCTCGACCCTGAGCCTCAAGTTCTGTGGCTGTTCTTTGAGCATCCAGAGCTTCTGTTTCTCCTTCAATTTCTGCCTCAGAATAGAAGAAAGGGTCCTGGAGTGTATTTTATTGTGGTCCCCAAACGTGGTCAGGCAACTGGTCTGGGCTGGAACAGGATGTTCCGGCTATAGGACCCAGAAAAACAGGTCTTACTGTTTCAAGTGTAGTTTTCTTTAGGTTTTTATTATGTTGTTTTTTTTTTTTTTTGAGACAAAGTCCCACTTTGTAGCTCTGGCTGACCTGGAACTCACCATGTAGACCAGAGAGCCACTTGACTCTGCCTCCAGAGTGCTGGGATTAAAAGCAGGCATTGGCTGTCACTTTTGAGACAGGGTGTCACTGTGTAACAGAAGCTGGACTGCAGCCTGGGCCTCCTGCCTTAGTCTCTCCAGCACAAAGATTATAGGTGTGGGCCACTTCATCTGGCAGAGCTTTATGGGTCTATAAAGGACCACCCCTCCTCTCACTTTTGGCTGTTCTGTATCTCAAGCAGTCCTCTTGTCCCAGCTTCTCAAGAGCAGGGGTTACAGGTGAGCACCATTATGCCTGGCCTTAGTGTTCCCCTTTCACAGATGAGGAAACAGACTGGGAGGAAAAATCATGGATCATCCCGATTCTTGTCTGATAAATCGCCCACTCCAAGGAAACCCAGAAAGCCAGGGAGAGGAGGTCTGACCTGTCAGGACTGTGAGTTGTTAGGTATGGAGAGAATGCTATGCCTGAGGCAGGAAAGGAAGGTGGCCACCAGTGCTTGCCTCAGTTCTTGAGCCCCATGGTGTGTGGTGTGCGAGGGTAATCATATTTGACTGCAGGGAAAGGACGGGAGGGGTCTTGGAAGCCCCAGCCCTGTGTATGAGGTGGGAAGCTCTGAAAGGCCCCTTCTTCCTTTCTTCCTTTCTGCTGGTTCAAGTACCAGGTACCTTCACTGCCTGCCCCTCTAGATCAGCAAACAGCCCTAACCTCCTGTTCAGAGTCCAGGGAAGGCTTATAGTTCATCTCAACTCTTTGTGGACCCTCACATGACCTATTGTCCACACACTGTCAGGCGCTGGCCTGGGTAGGATCATGAGGCCATGTCTCTGACCTAGTCAACAGGAGGATGGATGTTAGTAGTTAGGGGCTTTTGTTATTTGTGGGAGGCAGAGCTTCCTGAGGTGCATGAGACACTGCCCAAGATGTGAACAGACACCTGAAGGCTTCAGGAGAATCACAGGTGTAGAGATGGAGGTCAGGAGCGGCTGGGATATAGCTCAGTGGTAGAATGTTTGCTGGCATGCAAAAAGGTCTTGATATTAATACAGAGTGGAAGAAGGGGACGAAAGAGCCGTTAGGCTGAGGCAGACACATGCAAAGGCCCCGTGATGAATTAGCCAAGTCTCTTAGATGAACTGAGGAGGAGGCCAGGATGGAGAGGGAGTGTGAAGAAGGAAGGGATTTAGATATGGTTGTGAGAGGGCCAGGGTGCCAGGGGTGCTGGGTGATAAGAGTGGGCCCTCGAGAGTACTCCGATGTTCTGTCCTAGTGAAGATCAGGTACTAGGGGTTCAGTTTAGCAGTGACATGTTTGGGTCACATAGTGTTTTAACCTGGGAAGAACTTAGGAGATGAGGCAACAGGACTTGGTGACTAGGCATGTTGTCTTGTTTTAAGGCAGGATCTTCCTGTGTGACCCTGGCTATCCTCGAACTCAGGATCCTCCTGTGTCCAAACTCCTGAGTGCTGAGATTACAGGCATACACTTCCATACCCGGCTCTTGAGCAGGTGTTCTACCCAGGGTCTCAGTCTCCCCTTTGCTAAGCAGGCGGGTTAGAACAGGTCCCACTGATCTGAATCCTGAGTCTCTTGTAGAGCATGTTGGGGAACGGCTCCTCTCTCACCTGTTTAAACATGAGTTTGGAGATCTCCTGTGTAGACTGGTCATTTGGAACCTAGCAAAGTCTCAAGGGTCAGTGAGACCAGGGTTTGAGTCCTGACTTGTCACCAGCTCTGTGTACTCATAGACGTTAGACAGACTGGAGGCTGCAGCACTGTCTACCTAGCAGCATGTGTGAACTTCCAGGGTCCAAACACCGTGTACACAGTGCTCTGCAGAGGTTGACTGCCAATATAATTTCTGAACTCTGGGACATGGCTTGTCTCCAGCTGACTGCAGCTCATATCCGTTCTCTCGGAGGGTGTTCGAGATTTGGAATCCCATTTATCTTCATCTCTCAGGCCCCAGAGCTGACTCGTGCCCGACAGACAACTTCCAGTGTATTACCAGTGGCTACTGTGTGCCCCTCACCTGGCGCTGCGATGGGGACCCAGACTGCTCTGATGGCAGTGATGAGGAGGAGTGTAGTAAGTGCCTTCCTTGGAAAGGGGTTTCAGAATGAAAGTTTGGGCTGGTGCCACTTATGGGGGTAGGGTTTATGAAACGGCTATGGTTATAGGACTGGGTGAATGGGACTGATCAAGCAGGGCAAAGTGGAGTCTACAGGTCTAGACTGTTGGGCTTTCCTTTAATCCCAGCACTCTGGAGGCAGAGGCAGGTAGATGTCTGTAAGTTTGAGGTCAGCTGTTGTTCAGAAAGTTCCAAGACAACCAGAGCTACTTAGTGAGACCTTGTCTGAAATTAAAAATGAAAACAACAACAACAACTATAAAAGAGCTGGGGTTTAAGGCGAGCGTGGAGGGAGATTGAGCAAAGAAGGGCGGAAACTGTAGGAAGACTAGATACTGCAAGGTGGGGTTGATGAGAGCAGCGGGTAGAGACTTTACATAGGGCACAGGATCAGCTGTTTATTTAGTGTGTGTCTGGCACATGTGTGTGCAGGTGTGTTTGCCAGTGTGTTGTGTGTGTGGAGGCCAGAGGTTGACATTGGGTGTCTTCCTCTGTTGCTCTCCATCTTACTCTTTGAGACCATCTTTTACTAAAATTGGGACTTCTAGTTTCAGCTGGACTGACTGGCTCGAGTACCCAGGATCCACCTGTCTCTGCCCTCTTTGCATTGTGATTAGGGATGGACCCTGATGGGTGCTGGGGTTAAACTTAGCCCACATGCTTATGCAGCGAGCATTTACCCCGAGTTATATACTCAGCCCTGGGGAAACGTTATTTTATTTTATATCTCCCTGGCTGGTCTGAAATTCTTTATGTAGACTAGGCTGGCATCAAACTCCTAAGAGATCCACCTGCTCTACCTCCTGAGCGCTGGGATTAAAGTGATGAGACACCACTCCCAGCTCAGTCAGCGTCTTTTAGAAGCTGAGATTTAGAATGAATTGTGCAACTGAAGTACTAGGCTTCCTTTGTTGTTGTTGTTGTGTGTGTAACAGGGTTTCTCTACATAGTCCTGATTGTCCTAGAATTCACTAGGTAGATTAGACTAGCCTTAGACTCAGAGACTCACCCTCCTCTGCCTCCTGTGTTCTGGGACTAAGGGTATGTGCCACCATGCCTGTTAAACTGGGCTTTCTTGCATGGATGTTTAGAACCTGATTGACTATATGTTTCAGGGATTGAGCCCTGTGCTCAGAAAGGGCAGTGCCAACCACTGGCTGCCCGTCCTTGCTCCTGTGATGACATTAGTGGTTGCCCTGCTGACTCTGACAAGAATCTTCTCAACTGCAGCCTCCAGCCCTGTCAGGAGGGCAAGCTGCGTTGCATTCTGGGTGATGTCTGTATCCCACACACATGGCGCTGTGATGGCCACCCAGACTGTCCTGACTCCAGTGATGAGCTCAGCTGTGGTATGTGCCCTGGGTCTCGGTGTATCTGTGTGGGTGGGGAGGGCTGGCAGTGACTGAAGGACATTTAGTGCCTTCGCCTGTGTGACTAGGCTGAGGATGTGCACACATGCATCCTCCCAGGACCTCATGCTTGTGGTGGAGGACAAGACATGAGGAGTAGTGCTTCCCTCCCAGCTCCACTCAGTCTTCTATCAGGATGAGTTCTAAGAGTTGGCACCCGGAACCCTTATGCACCCCACCGCTAAGCCTCTCAGCTGCTGATGCCTGGGCGTATTGCAGACACCAACACAGAAACTGTCAGGATCTCCCAGGAGGATAACACCACAGCTACCAGGACTCCTGTGACCCTGGAGAACGAGACCTCTCTCAGGAATGCAACAGTTGCCTCTGCTGGGGACCCTTCCCGAAACCCAAATGCCTATGGGGTTATTGCAGCTGCTGGTAAGATAGGCCTTCCCACGTGAGGAGCTTGGGATGATTGGAGGGGGCACACAGTAGACTGCCCACGGATTAGCGTTGATAGCTTCTTCCCTCCTTGCCCCACCTCTGACCATCTCTCTGTCCCCCACAGGGGTGTTGAGTGCCGTCCTGGTTTCTGCCACCCTCCTCATATTGTTACGACTCCGAGGTCAGGGTTACCTGTCCCCGCCAGGGCTGTTGGTGGCTGTGAAGGAGTCTCTGCTGCTGTCAGAAAGGAAAACCTCACTGATCTGAGGACACGTGGTCACCACCTGGCCCTGAGTGCAGTCAGACTGGGGGCAAAGCCACAGTGGAATACACAGACAGCTGCTGGCTTCTCGAGACCTGGGCTCTTTTGGCCACAGAGAACTTTGATTTTAAGCTCCTACAGACATGATTCTAGAGACTTGGGGTCCTCAGGTATTCCCGTTGTGTGTGGGTAGCTTGGATGGAGAATTGCCATAGCCAGGACTGAGGGCCGGCCCCAGGATGCTCCCAAGAAGTGGGGCCACCCTGGCTTAGACACTCCTGCTGCTCACATTGATGGGTGGTGATTAAAGTTTTTTCCTTCTATGCTTGCCTCTAGCCTCTTTTTCCCTTGGCCTGGGGTCTCTTCGGGATCTCCTTTTACTAAGAGGGGGCCTTCAGCCAAGAGAACATGGGGCTGTGTTCTAGACATGTCCTCTACTACCCTGCCTCCTGCGTAAGGTGGAGCTGGGTGTTGAGGAGAAGAAGAGGAGAGCCGAGGTATTCTCTCCTCATTGGGGATTCCTCTGTCATGGTTGCCTCTCCTGTGATGTGGAAGCTGGGCAATCCTGGTTTAAACTTGGCTATTCCCTGGTTTTGCATGACCACATCCGAGCACTTGGGAAGGGGAGGTAGGAGAATTAGATGTAAAATAGGCTTGATGGTCCATACCTGTAATCCTAGCTCTGGGGAGGTTAAGGTGTACAGGTGTGGAGTTCAAGGAATGTCTGGGCTACACAGGGAGGCTTTGTTTCCTCTCTTCCCCAGATTCCAGATGCTTGTGCATGAACAAACAGAAAAAAAGAAATGGAATTAACATGCAACCTGACTTCTGAATAACAAAGCATAACTCTTCTCAGACTCTTAGCTCTGACATTCCTAGTGAAATGGTGGGGACTGTTGGAGTCCACCCACTGGCAGAGGAGGTACCTCTCTGGTATATTTGGTGGCTCTTATTAACCTGAGGTCTCATGATGAGTAAGCAGGAGGACCTGAGTTCAGATCCCCAATACCTTTGTAGAAAGCTGGGTTTGCCTGTAATCTTACTGCTGAAGGTGGGTATGAAGCTAGGAGGATGCCAGAGACTTGCTGGCCAGACAGTTCACCCTGAGAGCTTGAGTTCAGTGAGAAACCCTGTTTGAAAGATAAGGGGAGGGGCTTGGGATCTGCCTCAGTGTTTAAAGCACTTGTTGCACAAGTGTGGAAACATAGTTTGGATCCCCAAATCATATAAATGATGGGTGAGTGTTGCCCTGTCTGTAATTTTAGCCTCAAGAGGCTGGGGCAGGATCCCCAGAGCAAGCAGGCTAGTAGATCCTGCCTCATTGAATATGATAGAAGAATTATCCAGGATGATTCCTGTCATCAACCTCAGATGTCCACATGCACACGCATGCATAAATGTGCATGTGTACTCCCCAGTGTGTGCCCACACACAGGCATACATGCACACTCCTCCATTCACAAACTCTTAAACCTCAGGCTTCAGTATACATGTGTATACATTTATACTTGCACATATGTGCCTGCACATACAACTATACTCACTGCCTCTGTCCCTCCGTCCCTCTCTCTCTGTCCCTCTTGAGTTACCACCCAGCCCAGCACAAGCATACAAATCTCAGTGAAAAGAACTCCTGGAGCTCTGGTGCCTGGGTGCAGAGGGAGGGAGTGGGAGTGAGTGTGAGTGGGAGTGTGCACCAGGAAGGCTGGAGGTAGGAAGGTGCAGAGGGAGGGAGTGTGCACCAGGAAGGCTGGAGGTAGGAAGGTGCAGAGGGAGGGAGTGTGAGTGTGCACCAGGAAGGCTGGAGGTAGGAAGGTGCAGAGGGAGGGAGTGCGAGTGTGCACCAGGAAGGCTGGAGGTAGGAAGGTGCAGAGGGAGGGAGTGCGAGTGTGCACCAGGAAGGCTGGAGGTAGGAAGGTGCAGAGGGAGTGCGAGTGTGCACCAGGAAGGCTGGAGGTAGGAAGGTGCAGAGGGAGGGAGTGTGAGTGTGCACCAGGAAGACTGGAGGTAGGAAGGTGCAGAGGGAGGGAGTGTGCACCAGGAAGGCTGGAGGTAGGAAGGTGCAGAGGGAGGGAGTGTGAGTGTGCACCAGGAAGGCTGAAGGTAGAAACTGCTCTGGTTCTGAGACTCTGCTCTCCTGGTCCTTTACAGGGGAAGGAGGAGGAAGCAGAGTCTAGATCTGGGTAGAGGGTTGGGACTGTGTGTTTGAAAGAGCAGATGATGCTTCAGCCAGGATGGGGTGCATTGACTGATGGTAGAGCCTCTTGGAGGGAGGTGGGGAGAGCTTTCTTTGGCCCTGTAGACTAACACTTGAGTCCCCCAGTTTTACCAACTGAGTGTTGCAGAGAGAGAGAGGGAGAGAGAGAGAGAGAAGGCCCTTTCTAGCTGGGAGAAAAGCAATTCTGTAAGTTCAGGTTTCAGGAAGGAATAATTTGAACTTCAGGCCAGCTTTGGACCACATAGTGAGATCCTATTATCACCCATCTGTCTGTCTATCTCTATCTGAAATTTAAAAAAAAAGATTATTTTTTACTTTTAGGCTAGTTAAGGGAGAAAGAATTTCTTTTTACCTTTAGCTATGCTCTGTACCTGTCAGCCACAGGTCACAGTTGGCCAGCATGGTGTCAGGGACCATGCAGGGCTATACAGTACCCTATTACCTGTGCAGACATCTGGGATCTCGAATTATCTAGAGTATCTGGGTTCTCATTGAAGCAAACCACCTGGTACTTGGTGGTTCCAAACAACCTGCTATGGTATTCATATATTTCATTTGAATAGAGTGTCACTGTGTAGTAGAGGCTAACCTTAAATTCCTGACCGATCTGGCTCACTTTCCCCAGTGTTAGGGTTACGACTGTGATCCATCACATCTGGTGTTCTGACTCACTGTGGTTTTGCAATATGTGATTGTTCCAGGTGATCTCAACTGCCATCCTCTGGGGCTAGGCTGGCTTTGTGTCCCCATGTGGGGATATCTTTTATCTGTATGTGAGAGTTGGGCCCCTTCATGTGCCTACTGAACTGAACTGTTAAGACCTTGTGTGTCAGAAGATGTAAAACAGAGGCTGTCCAGTTAGGATGTCTCACTTTGTCACAGGGTATCTTGTAATCCATGCTGGTCTTGAACACTGAACTATTGTTTATGCTTGCCTCCCTTTCCCCCGTGCTGGGATTATAGACATGTACTACCATTCCTTGATTTTTATTGCGGATGGAACCTAAGGCTTTGTGTATGCCAAGTATATGCATTGCTCATTCTTGTAATGCGGGTATTATAAATGGTGAGATTACAAGAGTGAGTTGAGGCAGAGGAATTACCTCAGGTTCCAATACAGATTACATTTTGTTTATGCAGACACTCTCCTAGAGCTACGTCTCTAGCCACATTTCCCCCCCTTTACTCTGACTGTTGTACTTAGGGGAAGGGGTGGCCCTACTTTGATACATGGGAAGGGTTTCTAGGCAACTGGAGTGCCATTCCCACCCCAGCCATAGACTTGGACATGGGGTGGGAACCTTCAGGGATGTTGTATAGACCATGCAGATGCTGATGTCTGTGTGGGCACTGCTTTGGGCATGTGGTCAGTGAAGGCTTAGTACACCTAAGTGGTGTCAGGGTAGCCAGGAAGTGCCAGGGCCTTGTGTGGGAAGATGGTGAGGCTGGGGGGGCGCAGGGAGGGCTGTTGAGTATCCTTGTCCAATCCTGACCACTTTTTCCTTCTCTCTGACAAAGAGGAAAGTTCACATAACTAAAAATTAACCACTAACTATCTCAAAGCTCACAGTCCAGTGGCCTTTGGCGTAGTCACAGTGTTGTGTGGTCTAGTTCTGAGAGACTTTCATCACCCCGAGGAAACCCCAATCCCATGGGACTTGGTGGTACATTCTCGTAGATCCCAGCAATGGGGAAGATGAGGCTGGAGAATCACAGCTATGAATTTAGCCTGGGGTTTATCTCATGTCTCCTCAACAACACAACAGCCGCCACCACCACCAAAGTGTAAGTTAAGAAATCCTGTACCGGCTTTTTGGGATCCTAGTCTGTTTGGATGCTCACCTTCCCTAGACCTGGAGGGAGGGGGGAAGGAACTTGAACTTCCCACAGGGCAGGAAAACCTGACTGCTCTTAGGACTGGAGAGGAAGGAGGAGAGGGAGTGGGGGGAGTGGTAGGGTATTGGGAGGAGGGGAGGAGGTGGAAATTTTTATAAATAAATAAATAAACAAGTAAATAAAAAAATGTTTCCAAACAAACAAACAAACAAAAAGAAATCCTGTACCCATTGGCAGTTTCTCCCCACTCCTCCCGTCCTCCCCCAAGCAGCAGCTAATCACGTTCTGTCTCCATGGATCTCCCTGATCTAGAGTTTTCACACAAATACGTGAGCCAGTTGCCCCACTTGCCCCAGGTGTTTCTCTACCTATGCCTTCCTTACGTTTATTTATTGTGCGCTTGGGTGTGTGTGAGTGTGTTTGCTTCATGCCATGCTGGCTGTGTGGAAGTCAAAGGACAGCTTGCAAGAGCTGGTTTTCCTTTTCCACTGCTTGGATCCTAAGAGTCAAGTTCAGGTTGCCAGGCTTGGAGGCCAGCTCCTTTCCCTGATGAAGCACATTTCTGGTTCTAATTTTTTTGAAAGGATTTCATGTCACAGGACAGCTTTGAATTGCTGTGGAGCTGAGGGCTCCTTAAACTCCTGATTCCTCTTGCTTCTGTCTCCTGAGTGCTGGGATTAAAGACATGCAGAACCACACCTGAAGTGATATTTTGCTTTTTGGCTTTTGCTTTCGATATAGTCACACACTGTATCTCCAAGTGGTTTGGATTCACTGTAATCTGTTCTTGGAAAGCCTGGAGTAGTCCCTTTTGCCTCAGCTTTCCAAGTTCTGGGAATATCAGAGTGAGGGGCTGCATGTGGCTGCATATTTGACATTTGTGTTTGGCCTTTTCTTGAACACAGTGTTTTCCCAGGTCATTGAGCTCCAGTGTGTGCCACTGCCTTGTTCTGTTTTATAGCTCAGCAATAGCCCATTGTGTGGGCTAGCCACCTCTTGTTTATTCATTTCCCAGTTGCTAGGCAGTGGGGCTATTTCCACTGGCTGTGTTCATCTTTACAGGTGGTAGAAGTTAAGCTGCGTAGACCACATAATATCTGAGCTGAGATCTATCATCTATATCTATATCTCTCTTTTTTGAGTATTATTCCATAGCCCGTGTGGACCTAGAATTCACTGTTTAGTCTATGCTGGCCTTGAACTCTCTCAATAGTCCTCCTTAACGCCTCAGTTCTGGGATTGTAGGCCTGTCACGGGGGTTAACTAATGTGTGTGTGCTGGATGTGTGTGCATGCAGGAATGGAGGCCAGAGGACAGCTTTGGGTGTGGTGCCATTCCTCAGATGTCCTCTCCCTTATATCTGAGATAGAGGCCTGAACTCAAGAGTCTGGGATGACAAGTGTGCTATCATGCCTGGCTTTTTTTACGTATGTTCTGAGGATGAAACTCAGGTCTGCAGGCTAATAAATACTTCAACTGAGTCGTCTTCCAGACATCTTTTAGAAACATTTATATGTATTCATGTTTTGTGTACGTGTTTGTCTGTGTACCGTATGTATGCTTGGTTCTCATGGAAGCCAGAAGGTGGCATCAGATCTCCTGGGGCTGGAGTTATAAATGGTTGTGTACTGCCACATGGGTGCTAGGAATTGAATCAAACATGGGTCTCTTCTGGAAGATCAGCTAGTGTTCTATCCCATTTTTTTTTGACTGAGTCTTTTGCTATAACCTTCACTGGCCTGGAACTTGTGATTCTCCTGCCTCAGCTTCCCAAGTGAAAGGATTTCAGGCATTTCCTATCACACTGGGGTTTGAATTTGAGTAATCCGCTCATTGACAATCTGGAAAACTGTACCCCTGTAAGGCTGGACAGAATGCTCAAAACCCACAATAAACATGGTTGGCCCACAGCCCTGTGTCTTAGGTAGAGGTCAGGTTGAGGCAGAATGTCCCTTTGACCTTGTTGCTGCAAAGTCTTCAGTAGAGTATAACCGTGAGCTCCTGATTCTCCAGTGCTGAGATTTCCGAGTGCACCTCCACACTTGGTTTATGTGGTGCTGGGGACAGGGCTCAGAACTTTGTGCATAACTGGCCAAATGCTTTTCTAGCATTTTGGTTAGTTTTAAAATTTTAAATTTTGGTTAGTTTTAAATTTTTAAAATTTTAATATTTTTTGGTTTAACAATTTAAATTAGCATAGTTTCATTTTGCCATTTCCAACAAAATGTGTTTGTTCCTGCTCAGCTCTCTCCTGTCGTCGCCCCGAGCCCTGTCTTGGCCGTCTGTCTACTGTCGCGCCACAGGCGGCCTCTGCCCTCCCTGATCTCCCATGCTTCCTTCTCCTGTTGGGATTTGTGTTCTAGTGCTGTAGCCTCTGTGCACACCGAGCCCCACTAGTGCACACATGGCCTCTGTGCACACCGAGCCCCACTAGTGCACACATGGCCTCTGTGCACACCGAGCCCCACTAATACACACATAGCCTCTGTGCACACCGAGCCCCACTAGTGCACACATAGCCTCTGTGCACACCGAGCCCCACTAGTGCACACATGGCCTCTGTGCACACCGAGCCCCACTAGTGCACACATGGCCTCTGTGCACACCGAGCCCCACTAGTGCACACATAGCCTCTGTGCACACCGAGCCCCACTAGTGCACACATGGAGAGGCTTGGTTCTGTGCCTGGCACAGGTGAATTTTGTTTTTCTGAGTTTGAGTTACTTTGCTTAATTTTGTCTGGAGTGATAGTGATTTTTCTGCACATTTCCCTATGTCCTTTTTCTTTACAGCTGAGTAAAATCTGTTGTGTGTTTCATGCTGCTGATTTATTCTTTATTATCTATTTATTTGCTTTTTGATGCAGGGTTTCACTTTATATCCCTCGTCCTGGAACTTGCTAGGTAGACCAAAGTGGCCTTGAACTCAGAGAGATCCTCGTCTTTCAGCCTCCGTAGTGCTAGGATTAAAGGCTTTTGCCTCCATGTTGCACCTTATTTTTATTGTCCTCTCCGTGGTTGATGGAATCCACGCCAGTTCCATTCCCTTGCAGCTGTGAATCCTGTCACTTTGTTAAGTTTCAAGCTTAGATTATGTTACAGTGTGTGAATTTCTGTTGAAATTCAGATGTGAGGTTGGAAGTTGAATCTTCATATATGTGTGCTGATGGCAGCCGTCTAGAAGAGAGGCAAGAATAGTTTTTCCTTGCCTAAGCAAGATGGTGGGAGCTGGAGGAGGGAGTTTAGTCTTGTGTGGATAGCAGGATAACCTTGAAACTGTGAATGATCTTGCTTTGTGTGAAATGTGAATTTAAGCTCAAAGTATAGATGTCCCACTGGAAGTCCAACTAGCATGACCCATAGTTGAGGAGAGAGTCACCTGTGGGCCATACCCATCACAACTTGGACTGTTGGTGGTGGCAGCTGCAGAGATTCTTTTCTGATGTCTTTTTGCTTGACTGTGCTGCCTATTCTGCCACAGGCAGGGGCGGGCAAATGAGGATGCTGCCAGTATTATCAGGAGAGAGTAGTGAGGGCTGTCCCCCAACTCCGTAGGAACACAGTGGAATGCAGCAGGAGGAAGCGAGACGGCACTCTTTACCCTTGACTGACTCCTCTAGGGGCCACTTTCCTTTGGGTCAGTCTGTCCACTTGGCCTATTTGACCATCCTCCTCCCCCTCAGCTTTAGGCATTTGTTGATTTAGCCCTTTTCCACCAGTTTCTGACAAGATTTTTCAGTTTTATGCTTCTTTTATTGAAGAGTAAAATGTAAGTTTTATGCAGTCATGTATCGTATAGGGACATTGTGTTCTTTTTTTCAATTAGCCAAAAATACTTTATTTTATATTTTATTTTTTAAAAACCTTTTTTATTTTACATAATGGCAATCCCAGTTTCTTCTCCCTCTCCTCCTCCAGCTCCCCCCACTTTCTCCCATCCCACCCCCATCCATTCCTCAAAGAGAATGATCCTTCACATGGAGATTCAACAAATTCTTCCACATCACTTAAGTACAAAAGTCCTCCTCCCATGTGTGTAGGCTGAGCTCATTCCCTCCACACCGAATGGGCCCCAGAAAGCCAGTTCACCACCAGCGGCTCCACAAATTTCCCAAGCCACGCAACTGTCACCCACATTCAGAGGTTTTAGGTCGATCCTATGCAGGTTCCCCAGCTGTCAGTCCAGAGTCAGTGAACACCCATTGATGTGGGTCAGCTGTTTTTATGGGTTTCCCCATCATGGTCTTGACCCCTTTGCTCATATTATCACTCCTCTCTTTCTTCTACTGGACTCCAAAAGCTTGGCCCAGTGCCGTGGATCTCTACATCTGCTTCTGTCAGTTGCTGGATGAAGGATCTAATTGTCATCTAATGATGACAATTAAGGTAGTCATCAACATGCTTACAGTGCAAGGCCAGGTCATGCACCCTTTCCACTATTGCATAGATTCTTAGCTGGAGTCATCTTTGTGAATTCCTGGGAACTTCCCTAGTGTCAGGTTTCTTACAAAGTCCATAATGGTGCCTTCTGTCAAGATACCTTTTCCCTTGGTCTCCCTCTCTGACCTTGCCCCATCTCAACTTTTCCCATCCCTCATGTTCTCCTCCCCTCCCCCTCGTCTTTTCTCCGCTCCCCTTCCACCTTCCCCCATGCTCCCAATTTATTCAGGACATCTTGTCTACTTCCCCTTCCCATGCAGATTAGACATCTTGAAATTTGTAGGCAAATCTAGAAAACATCATATTGGGTGTGGTAACCTCAGAAAGACAAATATCATATGTACTCACTCATAAGTGGCTTTTAGACATAAAGCAAAGAAAAACCTGCCTACAGCCCACAATCCCAGAGAACCTAGACAACAAAGAGGACCCTAAGAGAGACACACATGGAGCTAATCTACATGGGAAGTAGAAAAAGACAAGATCTCCTGAGTAAATTGTGAACGTGGGGACCATGGGAGAGGGTGAAAGGGTGATGCCGCAGGGCAATTGGTAATGAAAAGTCCCCAGACTATCTTAATACAAAATATACAGCTTTAATAAACAGAAGTAAGACTTACAACAGCTTACACCAGAATTCAAACGATCCATCCAGGCGCAGGAGCCAGGTGAAAGAGAGAGCTAGAAGCTCGCTTGCTAGGTTTATAAGCAGGCTTTAGCCTGAGGGCGGCACGCCTCCAAAACAGAATGTGATTGGCTGAACTCCCCTATCATCTCCCCCTTTTTTCTAAAATAAGACAGAACCAAACCAAATACAACTATATACAATAGAAGCAAATAATAAATATAAAGTTACAAACAACAAACAATGTTAAGCAAGAAACATATAACAAAAGTTCTGCTAAACATTCTATCTCAGGGAGTCTAAATAATGTAGATGGTAACTGCAACTATCTAATCTTCAACTCCATCAAAGATCTGAGAAGGGAAATAATTTTACTCAAGCAGCCCGGAAGTACAAGCGGGAAACTTACGAAATGTGCAACAAATGGAAGAGACAACTGAATACCTGGGCAATCACCCAAAGTCTCGTATGCAGTGTTGAGTTAACCAACTTTGACTAAGGCCTGATGTAACTGACATGCCATTTTTCAAAGGCAAGAAACCTTTTAGGACTCTCTCACCCTGTCTTGGCAAGATAAAGACAATTCTGCTTTTATCCATTTAGGATATTCTGTAGTTCTGTCAGTGGTTGAGGTATGGGCTTTTTCTTTGTTCAAAGGCCAGTTCTGCCAGGAAGAAGACAAGCTCCATGTGGAGTGTCTTTGGTGCTCAACGTTCTCTCGGGAGTAGAGCGGTGATGCCAGGAGCGATTGTGTCTCACAACTATAGAACTATGAGTTAGATTAAAGACCATTTTCCACAGCTCTTCAAAGAGGTTGAAGATTATACTATATATACTAAGTATGATCTCTATGCATCTAAATAACCTGATTAGCCTAAATATAAATATAATAAACATATATGACTATTTATTTCTATCTATCTAACTTGAAGACTAAGAGAATGAACAACTGTGCAATGAGTGAGGACAATGACCTCCAAATGTAAACAATGTACATAAATATCTTAATCAGAGGTAGGAATGTAAATATATGTATATATATATTAATACAAATAGAGGTAGAAGCATACATACAATATTCAATATATCAATGTACAAAAATCAACACCAATACAATTTTCTAAAAACAGTAACTCACAAATACCAATATATTATTATTCCAATCTATCCCCTCTTTTTTTTTTGATAAACACCTCTGAGCTTACAAAATACCTCCCCCATTCCCTCATCCCTATATCAACTATAAACAACCCCTAAATGGTGCTTCCAGCTCTCATGGGGGCGACGTTTCTCTTAGGGGGTCCTGTGAAAATAATTGATGGTAAAATTCCCATATAAACATTTGGTGTGAGAGAGTTGTAAATAGTCTCTGAATAAGTTGAGGAGGTCTGGCCAGAGTGTTGTCAAATATTGTGCATCATCCGGAACCATTTTGTGTAGCTGGTACCAAAAAACAGGTCTAAAAAATAGCGCTATCAACATTATGACGTCATAGTAACCAGGTGGAGTTGGTGTTGTGGGGCCCCATCTTCATCCTAGAAGCTTTAAAGATTACTGCAGGAAAATTTATTGTTTGTCATGGGAAAGTTAAACATTATCTACGAAGACATACACAGACATATATATATATATATATATATATATATATATATATATATATATATATATATATATAAATAAAGATAGAAACAGATGTGGGGAAAGACAAAGAAAATTTATCAATTATAGTTATTCTGTCCCGTATCTTGGCTCTTGACATGAGACAGAAACTCTGGGATATCTCTTATCAACAGGCTTGGAAATGAAGAGGGACTGAGCCATTGTCCAACTCCAAAACCAGCTGTACATATTTATAAATAAATGCACATTAGTACATATTAAAAAAATAGTAATACTTACCTAAACTATTTGGATTCATTATTGATCCTCTTTTGGTCGTAGGCGGTTTCTATATTCAATTATCCAGGGTCCCTTGGATCCTTTGAAAATGAGCCTTCTCCTGTGGAGACAAGAGAACCCTGCCCCCAACCTATATATTTCTCTTACCTTTGGTGTGATTATTATCCTTGTAAGTGAGTTATCATTTATCTCTTCCAAGAGGCTTCTCCTCTTCAAACCAAACCTTTATTAATTTTGATGGTATCCACAAGTTTTCCTCTCCTGTGGAAACAAGAGCAAAACCCCTTCCCCAATGCAGCACATCTCCTGGCTTCCACTGTGAGGTCAGCACATCCTTGAAATAAATTGGTTGATTTAATTCAGCAGACTTTTCCAATATCCAATGTCTTTCTGCAGCCGTTGTCCCCTTCTCATTAGCGTTGAGAAAATTCAAGGTTAATAAAGCATTATGTAACCTATTCCTGGGGGTATTTTCCACCCCTTTCTGTTTGTTCAACATATCTTTTATAGTTCGATTTGATCTTTCTATAACTGCTTGACCTGTAGGATTGAGTGGTATACCTGTAACATGCTTAATATTATAATAAGCAAAAAATCATGTCATTTTCCTAGAAACATAAGCTGGACCATTATCCGTCTTTATCTGTGTAGGTATACCCATGATGGCCATAACTTCTAATAAATGAGTGATTACTGAATCAGCTTTTTCTAAGCTTAAAGCAGTTGCCCATTGGAAACCTGAGTACATGTCAATGGTGTGATGTACATATTTTAATTTGCCAAATTCTGAAAAGTGAAACACATCCATCTGCCAAATTTCATTCCTTTTAATACCCTTTGGATTAGTCCCTGCAGGCAATGGTGTTTGGTTACAAAAAGAGCAAGTAGAGCATTTCTTTACAATCTCCTTAGCTTGTTGCCATGTAATAGAAAACTCTTTTTTCAAGCCTTTGCTATTGACATGATGTTTTTTATGAAATTCAGATGCCTGCAGCATACTACCAATTAATAATTGATCAATATCTGCATTACCTTGTGCTAGAGGACCTGGCAGACCCGTATGGGATAGGATGTGTGTTATATACATAGGGCAAAGCCTATTCCTAATCATGTCTTGTACCTGGATAAACAATGAGGTCAATTCTGTATAATCTGGTAAAAATTCAGCAGTTTCAATATGCAAGATAACTCTTTCTGCATATTGTGAGTCAGTAATTATATTAAGAGGTTCTTTAAAATCTCTAAGCACCATAAGAATGGCATATAATTCTACCTTCTGGACAGAATCATAAGGACTTTGTTCCACTTTACTCAATTCTTCTGATTTGTAACCTGCTTTCCCTGATTTATTAGCATCAGTATAAAATGTATGGGCTCCGGTTATTGGAGCATCACGGACAATTCGAGGAAGGATCCAAGAAGTTCTCTTTATAAAATTAAGTCTCTTGCTTTTTGCGTAATTGTTATTGATATCTCCCAAAAAATTAGCACAAGCTCTTTGCCATGGTTCATTGTCTTCCCACAACTTTTTTTTTTTTTTTACCTCATCAGCAGTGAAAGGCATTATAATTTCTGCTGGGTCTATACCTGCTAATTGACGAAGTCTCAATTTTCCTTTTATAATCAGTTCAGAGACTTTTTTCACATAAGTTTTTAAATTTTTACTTGGTTTGTGTGGCAAAAAGATCCATTCCAAGATAATATTGCCTCTTTGCGTCAAGATTCCTGTAGGAGAAATTCTGGAAGGCAATATAACGAGAATACAACTAAGCTTTGGATTTACCCTGTCCACATGAGCCTCCTGTAATTTTTCTTCAACCATTGTCAGTTCTTTTTCTGCTTCAGCTGTTAATTCTCTGGGACTGTTTAAGTCTTTATCACCATCCAAGGTTTTGTTTAAATGAATTATTAGATCAGGTGTTATCCCAACAGCCGGTCGTAGGCTGGAGATATCTCCTAATAATCTTTGAAAGTCATTAAGAGTTCATAACTGGTCTCTCCTGATTTGTGCCTTTTGTGTCTTAATTCTTTGTAAACCTATTTTATAACCTAAATAATTAACAGAATCTCCCCTCTGTATTTTTTCAGGAGCAATTTGCAATCCCCATTTAGGTAACACTATTTTTACTTCTTCAAACAGCCTTTCTAAGGTATCTTTGTTTTGATCAGAGATCAGGATATCCATATAATGGAATATTATGGACTTAGGAAATTGTTTGCGTATAATTTTTAATGGTTGGCTTACAAAATATTGGCACAGGGTGGGAGAGTTTAACATTCCCTGTGGGAGGACGGTCCACTGGTACCTCCTTGCAGGGTGAGAGTTATTATAAGTAGGCACTGTGAAGGCAAACTTTTCTCTATCTTTTTCTTGTAAAGGTATAGTGAAGAAGCAATCTTTCAGATCAATAACTATAAGAGGCCATCCCTTTGGTAACAGGGAGGGCAGAGGAATTCCAGATTGCAGAGGGCCCATTGGTTGAATAACCTTGTTGATAGCCCTAAGATCTGTCACCATTCTCCATCTACCAGATTTCTTCTTAACAACAAATACAGGAGAATTCCAAGGGCTGGTAGATTCTTCTATATGTCGAGCATCTAATTGCTCTTGTACCAGCTGTTCTAAAGCCTGTAACTTTTCCTCAGCTAAAGGCCACTGTTTAGTCCATATTAGTTTCTCAGTCAACCATTGTAGAGGCATGGCTGTTAGTACCTCTGAAGGGCCATCAATTATGTTGTGTTCTTGTATAGTTCTAATGGCCGGTTTCCGTCATCTGTAATATCTTGTAATATTTTCCTCAGGAATATAGGCTCTAGAAGCAGCAGGAATGTTAATTTGGGTATTTCATTGCTGCAATAGATCACGGCCCCATAAATTCACTGCAATATTGGCTACGTATGGCCTTAGTTTTCCTATTTGTCCGTCTGGACCTATATATACAATTGACCCATTTTGTGCTTTGTCTTACTCGAGATAGAGTTCCAATTCCTAGGAACTGAATATCTACCTCCTGAAGAGGCCAATGTGGATGCCAAGATTCTGGAGTAATGATACTTACATCCGCACCTGTGTCCAGTAAGCCAGTAATAAATTTGCCATTTACACACACTCTTAGCTTTGGTGTTTGTTCATTTATAGAAGTCTGCCAGAATATACATTTACTTTGTCCTCTTAGATTTCTTGATTCATTCACCACATTTAACTCATCCTTCAGGCCGTTATTGCTTTTAACAGCAGGCATGGGGCATTCTAATTTCCCTGAAGAGGCATGTTCTCTGCAGTGATCGGAAATGACTGGACCACATTTGCCATGGGGGCCTTCGAGAGGCCCCCTATTGAGTTTCCCGATGGCAACGGGTTGCCCTGTTTATCTCTTGTTGACCTACACTCATTCATCCAATGCCTGCCCTTTCCACATCTCCTACATAAACCTGAAGGCTGAGTCCTCCTATTCCTGTTATTCCTAGAAGAGGCATTATTCCTGGAATTCCATTGTCTGCAGTCCCTTTTCATGTGTCCCATTTTGCCACAATGAAAGCATTTTGTAATCTGATGTCTCCTTTTACCTTTGGAAATTGCTTCTTGCACCCATGTTTCATTGCCATAATCAAATGTATCAACATTCATTGTATGTAAAACCCATTCATCCAAAGGTGCTGATCTGATCTTTAAAGGCCCCAGGATCCTTTTGCATTCTACATTGGCATTCTCATAAGCCAAAGACTCAATTACTGTATTTCTTGCTTCTGGATCAGGTATCCCTATTTGTACAGCCTTAGTTAGTCTTTGTAAAAAGTCACTAAAGGGTTCTCTCTGACCCTGTTTTACCCTGATATATGATTCTACTCTCTGACCTGAGTCTTGAACCCTGTCCCAGGCCCTTAAAGCTGCTGTGGCTCATATGGATAAAATGTTTTCATCATAAAGAGCTTGTTCCTGAGGATCAGAGTAAAGTCCTTCACCTAGAATTTGATCTAGAGAAACCTCAATTCCTTTCGCTGATTCTTGTTGTAAAAGTCTGGCCTCTTGCTTGAATAGGCATTTGAAATGCCATAAAGGTCTGTTCTCAAGGACAGCTGACGTGAACTGGTTCCAATCTTGAGGGGTGGCCCTGCTGCTGAGAGCCCAGGATTTTAACATCTGTCTAACAAAGGATGAATGTAGTCCATAATTCACAATTGCTTGTTTAAATTCTTTCAGATCATTCATACGTATAGGCTCCCATGTATGTTCTTTAATGACCTTAGGGTTTTTGGAGCCAGTTATCTTTTCTGATGTTATTACTGGAAAGGCAGGTATAACTCTGTGTAAACTCAGAGTTTTCAGAGGTAAATGTTGCCTTTCTACCTTTTGCTCCTGTTCATCAGAATCTATGATTTCCTCAATCTTATTAAATCTGCTCACCATTGCCTTCTGTAAGTCCTGAATCTCCTGTCCAGTATTATGCTCCAGAGCCTTCATTAACGATTCTAAGGCATGGAGCTTGTCCGTCAGAGAAACCATTTCCTCCCTGGACACTATCGCCTTCATTGATAATTCTAAGGCGTGAAGCTTGTCCGTTAGAGATACCATATCCTCCTTGGACATAATCCTTATGGCATGTACTGTGCCTTCTTGTATGGAAATCCTGTCAATTAATCTATCATACCCTTTTGATAAAGTCCAATTTTCACATTCAATGGTTTTAATCCTCTCAGCTAATGTTTCAGCACTTACAGTCATGGACTTGAGGTTATGAGTCATTTTGGTTGTCCCCTCTTTGAGAACTCCAAACTCTGATCTAGTCTCCTCTTTGAAAACTCCAAACTCTTTTTTGAGGAGGTTGGTGTCAGTCTGAATTGTCCTTAAGGTTTTAATCTCTGCCCTCAGCATTGTATATTCAATCTGTAAGGACTGAATCATCCTTATAAAATATCCAAACACCAGAAAAGCGACAAGTCCCAGAAATAACCAAGTAAGAGGAATATCAGAAACCTCATGGAGGACATCCTCCATGGTGCAATTAAAAAGGCCATTGAACTTTTGGATAGTAATATTTTCTGACATGTTCAATCAAAAGAAATTGTATTTATTTATTTGTTTTCAACTGAAAAGAAAAATCTTACCTGTAATGACCCTTGCCTGCCAGTAAGCGGCGGGGGGCACACCTGAATCCATGTGGCAATGGTGCCGACCCGGAAAGCAAATTCTAAAATATATACTCTCAAATCCAGAGGTTAAATTCACAGATCAAGCACTGGGGGAAGACAGTGCCCAATGGGGGTAGCAAAAGCCAAGGAAGTTAGTTGCGCGGCCCCGCGAATGTGGTTAGGAGCTGGCTAGACCCCAGGTGCGGTGTGCTCTCAGGCCACTAGGTCTGCACCACGAGGGGGAAAAAGGTCCACGTTCGGGCGCCAGATGATGCCGCAGGGCGATTGGTAATGAAAAATCCCCAGACTTTCTTAATACAAAATATACAGCTTTAATAAACAGAAGTAAGACTTACAACAGCTTACACCAGAATTCAAACGATCCATCCAGGCGCAGGAGCCAGGCGAAAGAGAGAGCTAGCGAAGCTCGCTTGCTAGGTTTATAGGCAGGCTTTAGCCTGAGGGCGGCATGCCCCCAAAACAGAATGTGATTGGCTGAACTCCCTTATCAGAAGGGAAGGGGAGAGAAAGGGAGGGGAGAGAAGAAAAATATACAGCTCAATAAAAACAATTTAAAATAAGAATGGGCAGCAATATTTATTCTCAGGTGTGTCAAAATTTAAGTGATGTTTTTGCTTATTAAACATTAAGATAACAAATAGTAATGAAAAAGAGGAAAACTATGTGGCAAACAAATTTACTTGCTTTGAATTTCCGATATAACCAGCTTTTACAATGTAAGCTAATGCATGACTTTGATCCTATGTTATAGTGTATGAAAACAATATACATGTGTTTATTATGTCTGTTTTGATTTATAATTTGTTGAAAAGGGCAAAGGTGACCGTGTGGCACAAGTATCTATATGTTGGAAGCAAAAGGTTATAGGATAATACGTCTGTCTCTTTTGCTATGTTTCTTGTCTACATGCTCCAGGCCAGGTGAATAACAGTAAAGCTGCATGCCTGGTAAAACTGTTAAAGATGTCTGTAAATTATTCCTCTTTCCTTCTCCATGCGATGTTTTCTGGGCTGTTCAGTAAGTGCAGAGAAAACTCTTTGTTAGGACTGCAGGCAGAAACACAGCATCCAGACAGACAGCACTCGGGAAGACAGCATTCGGACTGACATAGAGTCATATTCATTAATAGATTAAAGGTAGGTCAGTAACTAAAAGGTACAGAGAGGTGGAAGACATAGACAGAGAAGTTGAGAATTCAAATGTCGGCTCAACTTTTATCAAAGTAACCCAAGAGCAAGTGCCTTATTTTCTTTTCTTAATATGGCACTGACACATTTTGGTGCCCCTGAGGCTGTCATTGCATCTAGCAGATGCTACTGTATATAAATTATGATGACAAAAATGTAGTGTGAAAGAGTAACGCTGCCCTCACTGTAGAGACACCATTTGGTCTAAGTTCGTGCTTCTTGTCCAGCAGGTCAGTGTCTGCCTAAGACTTTTTCTCCAGCGTGCTGGAACACTTTTGTTACTGTCAAAGCTTGACAGCAAGGCAGAAGATCCCTAACCACGTGTAGCTTGAATTTTCTTTGTCTTATACATGGGAGGTCTTCAGCAATAGAGTCTTACCTTCTACTTCTAGTAGAAACGAAGAGAAATGGCTTTGCCTGTATTGTTATAGGGACTTGTGTGATGTCCCTGATCAGCAACAATGGTAGATGTCCTATATCTGATCCTGAGAATTTCATTCAACAACCTGCAGTTTCTGATGGCAGCATTACCTAGCATTGCATGACAGCTCATCTGACAATTAAAATGTTATATTTATTAGTTACAAAGTTCTACATTTCTATATGGCTTTGTAGTATGTCCTTAGTTCTGGCCAAGCTTCTCCACTCCCTTTATTGTCTCAATTGATAGAACATGCATTAAGTTGCATGGATCTGTAGTCTCACCTACTTGGGAGGCTGAAGCTGGATTTTTTACTGGGAAATATATGGAGCAATGTCTCTAAAAAGGACACCAAGGAACAGGTTTGCCAGCTGTGACTTCTGAAAACTGCAGGCATAATGACGAGTATGTAAAGCTATGCCCATGGCTGCAGCAGTGGCAGTGTTGTGTAGCTGTGGCTACGTTCCAAATGGTTTAAGGCCCACTCCACAGGGGAAAGCCAATTTCTGGCACTAAAAATATGTCCAAAACTCCTAACTTGGGAAGCTCATAGGTCCCAGGAGTGAATCTACTACTCTTTGAAAATGGGCACAGTATCTGATTACTGCCTATGTTTCTCTCTCTTTACCTATAGATTAATACAACACTCAGACCTCAGAAGATGTGTTTCTTTATGTAGTAGATGGTGGTTATTGTTTAAAATCCCTGCCGGTATAAGCAAAACAAACAAGAGACTGAAGACTTTTTTAATTTTAAATTTTTATTTATTTTACATACCAACCACAGTTCCCTCCCTTTTCCTCCCATTTCCTCCACCTCCTCTCTAACTGCCCATACACTCCAGGGTCAGGCCTCCCCTGGAGAGTCAACAAAGCCTGGCATATCAAGTTGAGTCAGAACAGAACTCCTGCCTCCAGCATTAAGGCTGAGCAAGGCATGCTACCATGAGAAATGGGTTCTGAAAATCTAGCTCATGAGCTAGGAACAGATTATGGTCTGATCGCTAGGGGCCCCACAACTACACAACTGTCATCCACATGGAGAGGGCCTAGGTCAGTGCCATACAGGCTCCCTAGCTGTCTGTTTAGAGTCTGTGAGCTCCCCTGAGCTCAGGTGAGCTGTTGTGAGGGTTTCTCCATCATAATTTTGACTCACCTTGCTCATATAATCTCTCCTCCCTTCACCTGGAGTCCCTGAGGTCAGGCCAGTGCTTTGCTGTGAATCTCTGTGTCTGCTTCCATTAGTTACTGGATGAAGGTTCTATAATGCCATTTAGGGTAGTCAGTAATCTGATTATAGGAGAGTTTCTGTTGAGGCACCCTCTCTGCTATTGCTGGGAGTCTTAACTGGGGTCATCCTTGTGGATTCCTGGATGCTTCTGGCACCAGGTTTCTCTCTAACTCCATAATGCCCCCCTCTATCAAGATATCTCTTTCATTGCTCTCTCTCTTCATCCCTCCTCCAACTCAACCATTCCTGTTCCATCATATTCCCATCCCCCACCCCTCCCCTTTACTCCACACCCCCAGTTTACCAGGAGATCTCACCTGGTAATTCCTAATTCCTCTTCCCAGGGCAATGCATGCATCCCTCTTAGGGTCTTCTTTGTTGCCTAGCTTCTCAGGGGCTGTGGACTGTAGCATGGTTATCCTTTGCTTTACACCTAATATCCACTTATGAGTGAGTACATACCATGTTTGTGTTTCTAGGTCTGGGTTGCCTCACTCAGGATGAATTTTTTTTTAGTTCCACCCATTCATCTGCAAATTTCATGAGGTTATTGTTTTTTTACTGCTGAGTAATAACTTCATCGTGTAAATGTATCACATTTCTTTAACCATTCTTTGGTAGAGGGGCATCTAGGTTGTTTCTAGGTTCTGGCTATTACTAATAATGATATCAAGTTGCACAAATATCCCTTTGGCATGATTGAGCATCCTTTGGGTATATTCCTAAGACTGGTAATGACAGTTCTTGTGGTAGATTGCCTCCCAACTTTCTGAGAATCTGCAATACTGATTTTCAAAATGGCCGTGCAAGTTTGCACTCTCACCAGCAATGGAGGAGTGTTCCCCTTATACCACATCCTCTCCAACATAAACTGCCATCAGTGTTTTTGATCTTAGCCATTCTGACAGGTATAAGATTGTATCTCAGAGTCATTTTGATGACTAAGGATGCTGAACAATTCCTTAAATGTCTTTTGGCTGTTTAAGATTCTTCTGTTGACAATTAATTGCTTAGATCTGAATGCTATTTTTTAATTGGATTATCTAGATGATATGTGTTGATGTCTAGTTTTTTGCGTTTTCCTTTCTTTCTTTTTCTTTTCTTTTTTGGTTTTTTGAGACGGGGTTTCTCTGTGTAACAGTCCTAGCTGTCCTGGAACTAGCTCTTGTAGACCAGGCTGGCCTCAAGCTCATGGAGATCTGCCTGCCTCTGCCTCCCAAGTGCTGGGATTAAAGGCGTGCACCACCACTGCCTTGAGTTCTTTATATATTTTGGAGATCAGCCCTCTGTCAGAACTTGGTGAAGATATTTTCCTATGCTATAGGCTGCTGCTGTCTTACTGACAGTGAGTGTTCTTTGCCTTACAGAAGATTTTCAGTTTCAGGAGGTCCCATTTATAAGTTGTTGCTCTCAGTGTCTGTGCTACTAGTGTTATGGTAAGGAAGTGGTCTCCTGTGCAATCGTTCAAGGCTACTTCCCGCTTTCTCTTTTATCAGGTTCAGTGTAACTGGATTTGTGTTGAGGTCTTTGATCCACTTGTACTTGAGTTTTGCCCCTGGGGATAGATATAGATCTATTTGCACTCCTCTACATGTTGACATTCATTTATGACATTATGAAATGTCACCATTTGTTGAAGATGCTTTCTTTTTTCCATTGTACAATTTTGGCTTCCTTGTCAAAAATTAGGTGTTCATATGTGTGTGGAATAATATCAGGGTCTTTGGTTCGATTTCATTAATCAATGTGTCTGTTTTTATACCAATACCAAGTTGTCTGTATAACTCTAACTGTATAGTAGAGGTTGAAGTTAGGAATGGTGATGCCTCCAGATGTTCTTTTATTGTTTTAGCTATCCTGTTTTTATTTTCTTTTTCCATATGAAATTGAATATTGTTCTTTTGAGGTCTGTGAAGAATTGTGTTGGGATTTTGATGGGGACTGCATTGAATCTGTAGATTGCTTTTGGTAGGATTGTCATTTTTACTATGTTGATCCCATCCATGAGCATGGGAGATCTTTCCATTTTCTGGTATCTTCTTTAATTTCTTTCTTCAAAGACTTAAAGTTCTTGTCATACAGGCCTTTAGCTTATTTGGTTAGAGTTATCCCAAGATAATCTATATTATTTGTGGCTATTATAATGTATGATGTTTCTCTTATTTCTTTCTTAACCTTTCTTAACCTTTACCATTGGTATGAAACAGGTTAGTTGATTTTTTTATTGAGCTCTACATTTTCTCTGCTCCCCTCCCTGCCTCTCCCCTCCCCCTTCAAACCTCCCCCAAGGTCCCCATGCTCCCAATTTGCTCAGGAGATCTTGTTTTTTCCACTTTCTACTTCCCATGTAGATTAGATCTATGTAAGTCTCTCTTAGTGTCCTCATTGTTGTCTAAATTCTCTGGGATTTTGATTTGTAGACTGGTTTTCTTTGCTTTATATTTAAAAACCACCTATGAGTGAGTACATGTAATAATTGTCTTTGTCTGGGTTATCTCACTCAAAATAATGTTTTCTAGCTCCATCCATTTTCCTGAAAAATTCAAGATGTCATTAAGGAAAATTTGGTACATTTACACAATGGAGTACTGCACAGCAGAAACACTGTTTTGAATTAATCTTGTATCCTGCTACAACACTAAAGGTGTTTTCAGCTGTAGGAGCTCCCTGGTAGAATGTCTGGGGTCACGTATGTACACTATCATATTACCTGCAAATAAAAGTTTGAATTCTTCCTTTCCAATTTGTATCCCTTTGATCTCTCCTTTTGTTGTCTTATTGCTCTGACTAGCACTTTGCATACTATATAGAATATAGAGAGTGGACATCCTTGTCTTTTCCTGATTTTAGTGAAATCACTTTGAGTTTTTCTTCATTTAATTTGATGCTGACTGTCAGCTTGCTGTAAATTGCCTTTATTATGTTTAGGTATGTTCCTTGTATCCCTACTCTCTCTAAGATCTTTATCATGAAGTGGTGTTGGATTTTGTCAAAGGGTTTTTCAGCTTCTAATGGTCTTTTTTCTTTTCAGTTTGTTCATATGATGAATTACATTTACAGATTTTTGTATGTTGAACCATCCCTGCATCTCTGGGGTGAAGTCTACTTGATCATGGTAGATTTTTTTTGTTGTGTTCTTAGATTTGGTTTGTCAGTATTTTATTGAGTATTTTTGCATCAATGTTCATGAGAGAGATTGGTCTGCGATTCTTTCTTTGTTGCTTTTTTTTATGTGGTTTGGTTGTCAAAGTAACTGTAGCCTCCTAAAAATAGTTTGGCAATGTATCTGCTGTTTCTATTGTGTGGAATAATTTGATCAGTATTGTTATTAGCTCTTCTTTGAAATTCTGGTAGTATTCTGCACTGAAACCATCTGGCTCTGGGATGTTTTGGTTGGGAAACTTCTAGTGACTGCTGCTATTTCCTTAGGGGGTTATAGGTGTATTTAAATTGTTTAACTGGTCTTGATTTAATTTTGGTATGTGAAGTCTATCCAGAAAACTATCATTTTTTTAAATTTTACAGTTTTTTGGTTTTTGAAATATGACCTGATGATTCTCTGGATTTTTCTGAATTTTTCTCAATGTCTGTTTTCATATCTCTCTTTTCATTTCAGATTTTGTTAATTTGGATATTCTCTCTCTGCCTTTTGGTTAATTTGGATAAGGTGTTGTATATCTTGTTAATTTTCTCAAAGAACGAACTTCTTCTTTCATTGATTTTTTTGTATTGTTTGTTTATTTCCTGTCATGTATTCCTCCTAGGTGAGTTTGCTTTTTTTTTTTTTTTTTTTTTTTGGTCTAAACCTTTCAGATGTGAAAAGTAATCACTAGTGTGGGATTCCTTGAGAACCTCTATATCGTCCTTAGTGCTATGAACTTTCCTCTTCACACTGCTTTTATAGTATCCCACAAGCTTGAATATGTTGTGCATTCATTTTCATTGAATTCTTTATTTCTTTCTTGACCCAGTGGTGATTCAGTTGAGTGTTAATTCAGTTTCCACGAGTTTGTAGTCTGTCTGTAACTTGTGTTGTTGTTGTATTTTAACTTTAACTAACTTCCAACTTTTTTTGTATCTATTCAGATTTGCTTTGTGACCAAGTGTATGGTGAATTTTAGAGAAAGTTACATGAGGTGCTGAGAAAAAGATATATTCTTTTGTGTTTTGGTGGAATGTTCTAGAGATATCAGTTAAGTCCTTTGAGTCATAACATCTGTTAGTTCCTTATTTATCTGTTAATTTTCTCTCTGGTAGACCTATCCCTTGGTGACAGTGGAGTGTTGAAGTCTACCACTATTGATATGTAAGTTTTCATGTGTGATTTAAGCTTTAGTAACATTTCTTTTGCATATGTGCGTGCCCTTGTATTTGTGGCATAAATGTTCAGATTTGACTTGTCATCTTGATAGATTTTTTCCTGTGATGAATATGAACTGTCCATCTCCATCTCTTTTGACTAATTTTAGTTTGAAATCTATTTTGTTAGATATAAGGATAGCTACACTAGCTTTCTTCTTTGGTCCATTTGATTTGAAAATCTTTTCCCAACTCTTTACTCTGAGGTAGTCAGTCTTTAAAGTTGAGGTTTGTTTCTTATATACAGCACAAGGACAGCTCCTGTTTTTGTATCCATTCTGTTAGTTTGTGTTTTTTTCTAGACTTGAGATTATTGATAGTAAGAGATATTATTGATCAGTGATTGTTAGTTCCTACTATTTTTGGTTTTGTTGTTGGTGTTTCCCTTCTTTGGGTCTTCTTGGTGTGGGATTATCTATTGCCTGTGTTTTTGAGAGTATAACTAACTTCCTTGGGTTGGAGTTTTTCTTCTAGTACTTTGTATAGATAGGGCTGGATTTGTGGATAGGTATATTTAAACCTGGTTTGGTCATGGACTATTTGTTTTCTTTGTCTATGGTGATTGAAAACTTTGTTGAGTATAGTAGTCTGGGCTGGCATCCATGGTCTCTTTGGGTCTGCAGAATGTCTATCCAGGACCTTCTGACTTTCAGAGTTTCCATTGAGAAGTCAGGTGTAATTCTGATATGTTTGTATGTTACTTGGCCTTTTCCTTTGATGCTCTTAATATTCTTTCTTTATTCTGTATGTTTAGTGTTTTGATTATTATGTGTCCAAGTAAACTTTTTTTTGGTCTAGCAAATTTTTTGTACTTCATAGGTACAAGAAACTTTTTTCTTCTTTTTTTTGGTCCAGTCTATGTGGTGTTCTGTAATCTGCTTCTTGTATCTTCATAGGCATGTTCTTTAGTTTTGGAAAGTTTTCTTCTATGATTCTGTTGAATACGTTTTCTGACTTTTGAGCTGGACTTCTTCTCCTTCTTCTATCCCTATCATTCTTAGGTTTGATCTTTTCATGGTGTTCCAGATTTCCTGGATTTTTTATGGTATGATTTTGTGGAATTTAGAGTTTTCTCTGACTGATGAGTCTATTTCCTCTCTCATATCTTCAATGTCTGTGGCTCTTTCTTCCATTGCTTGCATTGTTGGTTATGCTTGCACTTGTAGTTCCTGTGTTTACCCAGAGTCGACAGTTCCAGAATTCCCTCAGTTTGTATTTTCTTTATTGCCTCTATTTCAGTTTTCAAGTCTTGAACTGTTTCCTTCACTTGTTTGGTTACATTTTCTCGGCTTTCTTGGCTGGATTTATTAATTCCTTCCATTTTTTATTTGTGTTTTCCTTGATTTACTTAAGGGAATTTTTCGTTTCCTCTTTAAGAGCCTATATCATCTTCATAAAGTTATTTTTATGCTTGTTTTCTTCTGCACCACCTGCATTGGGCTATTCAGGTCTTGCTATTATCAAACTACTAGGTTCTGTGGTGCCACATTGTTCTTTATGTTGTTGACTGTATTCCTTCACTGCCGTCTACCCATCTGGGTATGGGGTGCTTGTAGGTACAGGTGATGCCTTTGTTGGGTGGGTTTTTGTTCCTTTATTGTCTGCGTCCTTTGTTGTCTTTTGACCTGAATGGCTAGGGGTTCTGGTGATTGGCTGGTTGTCAGGTTGAGTAGAGTTGTCTCAGCTGAGGTTTGTGGGGGTTTGCATGCCTAGAACTAGCATGATCATCCTGTTGTTCTGGCTGGTATGGGCTTTACTTGTGCGTATGGGGTCTGTTCTTCAACTGGTATGGGTGGTGCTTGTGCCCATAGGGTCTACTGATGTTGCTGGAAAGTGCTGTTCATGGGGAGGGTCTTCTTGTGCCCATAGGGTCTGCTGATGTTGTTGGAAAGTGCTGTTCATGGGGAGGGTCTTCTTGTGCCCATAGGGTCTGCTGATGTTGCTGGAAAGTGCTGTTCATGGGGAGGGTCTTCTTGTGCCCATAGGGTCTGCTGATGTTGTTGGAAAGTGCTGTTCATGGGGAGGGTCTTCTTCCAATTGCTGCAGGTGCTGCTTGTGCCTCCACAAGACACTGGGAGCATGGGGGATGATTGGCCAGAGGTAGAATGATGGGTTGGGTCGGTTTAGGGGGCAGAGTGGGTTTTGTAGGTTACAGAGTCCAATAGGAGATTGTAGTGGTGGAGCAGCCTATCCACAGGACTCCTGCCTACTGATGGTCTGCTTGTGCTGAGGCAGGAGGGGAGGGGCATGGGAAGTGCCTCAGGGATTAGGGCCTAGGGACCAGGGTAGTCCAGCCAGAAGACCAGTCCCTCATCTCTTGCTTCAATTGGTGCACATGTTGCCTGTGCCTCTGGGGGCCTCTGATGCCATGGGGGATGGTTGGTCAGGCAGTGGATTAACAAATACAATCATGTAAAGGAGATTTTGACACAAATACAGGCAGTAAGGAGAATGACTGGCCTCGCAATAATAAGGACACTTGGTATAAGCACATAGAAGATCAGTATTGGGTCAGGGACAGTCGGTATGTGGGTAATAACACAGATGGCATTTCTCTCCGACATCTGCATTGACCAGAACCTTTGGTTGAAGATGTTTTCTATTCTTCCTTGTGTATTTAGGCCAAAATATCAAATTGCCCATAGTAGTATGGGCTTATATGTGGAGTCTCTGTGCTATTCCCTTGAGCAATGAATCTGTTGTTATTAGTATTTCATGCAGTTTCTCGTATATAGATCTGTAGTATAACCTGAAATCTGGTGAGTTAATATATCCAGCCCCCTTTTTAACATGACTTCATAATGTAACAACCAACTTTATTTGACTTGAATTTTCCAGATAATTGACTTTTCTATAAAGTTAGTGTACAACTATATAATTAAATTATCTTTTTCTGCTATAATAAATGCTAAATAAATTAAGAGATAAACTTGATAAACAATGGCATTTGTAGTATTGTCTGTCGTCTATATCAAGTGTGGTTAGTTGGAGTCAGTGACTTAATCCCTTGTGAAATTTTGTTGATGATTTCTGAAAAGAATCCCTGATTTCTTCCCCATGTGATTCTTACTGTTCAATAAAAGAAAGAGCAAAGCCCTTTGTTAGGAGCAGATGCAGACATGGGCAAGGACAGATTCACTAGACAGTCTTCAGGAAGGCACAGATTGAGGTTTATGTGACAGGAGAAGATGGAAGGCATGTGGAGAGTGAAGTAGACAGTTCATATTTGGGATTGCTCTTGGTCACATGACACCAAGTGAAAGTGATTTATGCCCTTACTAATCCTTAATGCACCAGTAAATTAGAGGTCAATCTGCATTTATTATTGATGTGACATATTTTGCTGCCTCATTGGATTAATCTCTAAGTCATTAAATAAATATAATAAAGAAATGGTATCGGGCTGGAGAGATGGCTCAGTGGTTAAGAGCATTGCCTGCTCTTCCAGAGGTCCTGAGTTCAATTCCCAGCAACCACATGGTGGCTCACAACCATCCATAATGGGGCCTGGTGCCCTCTTCTGGCTACAGGTATACATGCAGATAAAATATTGTATACATAATGAATAAATAAATATAAAAAATAAATTAAAAAAAAGAAACGGTAGTCAGGGTTTCCTGCCCTGTGGGAAGTTCAAGTTCCTTCCCCCTCTCTCCAGGTCCAGGAAGGTGAGTATCCAAACAGACTGGATCCCAAAAATCCAGTATATGCAGAGGAAAGAAGTCCCAGTGTCATTGTCAATGGCTTTTCAGAAAGACTCCTGTCCAGCCACATTCAGAGAATCGGGAGTGGGGGAAGTGGGAGGGTGTTGGGAGGAGGGGTGGAAATGGAAACTTTTATAATTTAATAAAATTACTTTCAAAAAAAAAAAAGAAATGGTATCTTCTTTGACAAGAGGTTGAAGATAAAATATGAGGCTGGGAAGGAGGGTGGATGCTATGAAATCTTCCTGCCAATATGACATGGATATTGAACACACACATGGATATATGATATAAACAATGTATGTATAAATGGGCAATTGTGAAAACAAGAAAGAAAAAAAAATCTGATAAAACTTGCTACTCCATGAATTGATCACCAGAAATAGATACAAATAAAAAAAATCTCTGTGCACCTTGCAAACATGTATAAATATTGTGGAAGACTCCTGAAAATGTTTCAAAAACCTCATTCTAAGTTACTTTGGCACAATTTTATTTACATGTCTTATTGGTGTGGGAAAATGGTCTGTATTCTGTCAACTATATTTAAAATAACACTGATTGGCCAGTAGCCAGGCAGGAAGTATAGGTGGGACACCCAGACAGGAAGTAGAGGTGGACCAATGAGAACAGAATTCTGGGAAGAAGGAAGTCCTAGGCTGCAGTCATGACCTAGTCACAGAAGTAAGATGTGACTGCCTCGCTGACTAAGGTACCGAGCCACGTGGCTAGCATAGACAAGAATAATGAACTAATATAAGTTATGAGAGTTAATAAGAAGCCTGAGCTAATGGGCCAGTCAGGTTATAACTAATGTAGACCTCTGTTTGATTTCTTTGGGACTTAATGATGCAGAAACGGGACAGAACAAAAACCTTAGACAACAGAACGGCATGCTAACATGGAGCTGACCACTTAAAAGCCTGAGAGAACTTGGAAAGTTATTCTAGATAGAAAAAAATAGAGTTAAGCACAGCTTCTACTTTTTCTTATTGATATTTATTGAGTTCTACATTTTTCTCTGCTCCCCTCCCTTTGTCTCCCCTCCCCCATTCAATCCTCCCACAAGGTCCCCATGCTTCCAATTTACTCAGGTGATTTGTCTTTTTCTACTTTCTACTTCCCATGTAGATTAGATCTATCTAAGTTTCTCTTAGTGTCTACATTGTTGTCTAAGTTCTCTGGAATTGTGGTTTGTAGGCTGTCTTTCTTTGATTTATGTTTAAAAACCACCAATGAGTGAGTCCATGTGATAATTGTCTTTCTGTGTCTGGGTTACCTCACTCAATATAATGTTTTCTAGCTCCATTCATTTTCCTGTAAAATTCAAGCTGTCGCTATTTTTTTCTGTTGTGTAGTACTCCACTGTGTAAACGTACCACATTTTTCTTATCCATTCTTCCATTGAGGGGCATTTAGGTTGTTTCCAGGTTCTGGCTATGACAAACAAAGCTGTTATGAACATAGTTGAACACATGTTCTTGTGGCACGAACGATTGAGCATCCTTTGGATATATACCCAAAAGTGGTATTGCTGGGTCTTGAGGAAGGTTGCTTCTGAATTTTCTGAGAAATCGTCACACTGACATCCAAAGGGGCTGTACCAGGTTACATTCCCACCAGCAATGGAGGAGTGTTCCCTTTTCCCCACAACCTCTCCAGCATAAGTTGTCATCAGTGTTTTTGATCTTGGCCATTCTTACAGGTGTAAGATGGAATCTCAGAGTTGTTTTGATTTGCATTTCTCTGATGACTAAGGATGTTGAACATTTTCTTTAGTGTCTTTCAACCATTTGAGATTCCTCTGTTGAGAGTTCTCTGTTTAGGTCTGTACTACTTTTTTTTTTAAACTGGATTATGTGATCCTTTGGTGTCAAATTTCTTGAGTTCTTTGTGTATTGTGGAGATCAGACCTCTGTCTTATGTGGGGTTAGTAAAGATCTTTTCCCATTCTGTAGGCTGTCGTTTTGTCTTGCTGACCGTGTCCTTTGCTTTACAGAAGCTTTTCAGTTTCAGGAGGTCCCATTTATTCATTGTTTCTCTCAGTGTCTGTGCTGCTGGGGTTATATTTAGGAAGTGGCTCCCTGTGCCAATGCGTTCAAGTGTATTTCCCACTTTCTCTTCTATAAGGTTCAGTGTAGCTGGCTTTATGTTTTATGAATCAAACATTTTCACTTGAGTTTTGTGCATGGTGATAGATATGGGTCTATTTTCATTCTTTGACATGTTGATATCCAGTTATGCCAGCACCACTTGTTAAATATGCTTTCTTTTTTCCATTTGATATTTTTTGCTTCTTTGTCAAAGATCAGGTGTTCGAAGATGTGTGGATTTATATCTTGGTCTTCTATTCAGTTCCATTGGTCCTCCTGTCTGTTCTTATGCCAATACCATGCTGTTTTCAGTACTGTGACTCTGTAGTAGAATTTGAAGTCAGGGATTGTGATGCCTCCAGAAGTTCTTTTATTGCACAGGATTGTTTTGGCTCTCCCGGTTTTTTGCTTTTCCACATGAAGTTGAGTACCATCCTTTCAAGGTATTTGAAGAATTTTGCTGGGATTTTGATGGGCTAAGCATGGCTTCTTGATAGCAGCAATTTCTCGGGTTTGCTCTGCTTGCTCGAGGCAAGTGCACCTCATTTAAGAGAGGCTTCCTGACTCAGCTTTAGCTGCAAAACCTTGCAGCTCTTTTAAGAGATCCTGCCTGGAAACACTCGAATGGTATTGTAGAAAAGCTGACTGCTCGCTTTTTGGTGGTGTCAAGGACCTTGAAACACCACTGAGTTGTGACAATAAACAAGGCTCCAGCTGGTAGCTCTGCCCTGAGGCTGGAATCTCAGAAATCTAAGGAATGGGCTGGATCCATCTCTCAAAGTCACTGCTTTAATCCTAGCCATATTGCTTAGCAAATTAAAGACTCATGTGGTCAGAAAAAGAGAGATGTATAGTAAAGAGAGATTCAAAGGCAAAGATAACCTCTAAATGGTTTACAGTGTGTTAAAAACTATATGCAGGCTTGGGAGAAAAAAAGAAAAAGGTTAAAGTCCTTAAAATAAGAAAGAGAGTAGTTGGGTGTGGTGGTACACACATTTAATGTCAACACTTGGGAGACAGAGGCAGACAGACCTCTGTGAGTTCAAGGTATGGTGGCACACACCTTAACCCCAGTACTTGGGAGGCAGAGGCAGGTGGATCTCTGTGAGTTCAAGGACAACCTGGTCTACAGAGTGCATTCCAGGACAAAAGTACACAGAGAAACCCTGTCTCAAAAAGCCAAAAATTAAAAATAAAAATGAAAGAAATGAGGTTAAAATAAAGCCACGTAAAGATGAAAAGTACACAGAGAATCTGGATACTGTATGCTACTTTATTCTCTTTTAATTGTTTGAGGAAGGATCAACAGCTGCCAAAGATATTTGTTTATAAGTGTTGCTGAATTAAACAAAGATAGGTATTTTGAAAATACCGAGTTCAAAATTGAAGTCAAAAGATATGTTACTTCAGAGAAGAGGTTTTGCTTTTGTTTCCACAGAAAATGAGAGGCTGTGGATTTATTCTGAATTAAGAAAAATCAGGTTTGATCAAGGAAGACCACCTAAAAAATCTCTGGTAGGAACAGATGGCCCAGATGTCAGAGTTCTACATCCAGAACAGATTCAAGACTGATGCTTGAGATGATCAAGACTCACAGGATACTCCAGTCAGGACTTGATCATAATTCTAAATTTTCTTTAGGTCTTCATAAGATTATCAGTGCCCCCAACAAGCAGGAAGTAGCCTGGAAAACTATACCCACCTTCCCCAAAAATGGACTATGGATACTTTTCTTTGCTTAGAATGTTGGTTACAAGTTGTTATGGTTAATGGTCAGGAGAAAAGCTAAACAAAGAATATTAGATTCAGAGTTTTTTTTTTTTTAAAAGAGAGGGAAGTGATGTGGGACAGTGGTCTATATCCTGTCAATTATATTTTAAAGTAATGCTGATTGGCCAGTAGCCAGGCAGGAAGTGTATGTGGGACATCCAAACAGAAACTAGAGGCGAGTCAATGAGAACAGGAGAATTCTGGGAAGAAGGAAGCCCTAGGCTGCAGAAGAAGTAATATGTGACTGCCTCGCTGAATAAAGTAATGAGCCACGTGGCTAACATAGACAAGAATAATGGGCTAATATAAGTTATGAAAGTTAACAAGAAGTCTGAGCTAATGGGTCAATCAGTTTATAAATAATGTAGACGTCTGTGTAATTTCTTTGGGACTTAACAATTGCAGGAACCGGGCAGGACAGAAACCTCAGTCAACATCTTCTCACCTTTCATTCTTAGCTCTTCTATATCAAAATTTTTAAGTAAAAAGATGTACATTAACTGGAGTATCAAAATAGGAATTATGGGAAGCTTGTTACCTACTTCACAGATACTTCAGAATATATAAGAACATTTCATAAGAATTTAATGCATGGATCTAGAAAACATACTGAGTGAGGTAACCCTGACCCTGAAAGACACTATCATATGAACTCATAAGGGCTTTTAGACATAAAACAAAGAAAACCAGCCTACAATTCACAATTTAGAGAACCTAGACAACAATGAGGACCCTAAGAGAGACATACATGGATCTAATATACGTGGGAAGTAGGAAAAGACAAAATCTCCTGAGTAAATTGGGAGCATGGGGACCATAGGGACCATGGGAGAGGGTTAAAGGGGAGGGGAGAGAAAAGGAGGTGAGCAGAGAAAAATGTATAGCTCAATAAAATCAATAAAACAGAAATAAATAGCAAAAAAGAATTTATCAAAACGTATTGTGATTATATACTACATGCTTCTAGAACAATGCCTAAGGTTGGAACCTACTGAAGTCATCTTTTTCATTAAAAGAAGTAAAAAATACATGCTTCACTCTAAATTTCAAAATCACAAATTATTGCAGGTTGTCACTGACACAAAATGATTCAGATGCACAAGGCAGTCAGAGCGATATTGTCAGCCCAATATCTCAGCCAGGCTGTCAATTAGGACCCTGGTGCCTTTGATAAAATGTTTTCACTTGTGCTTTATCCACAGGATACGTCTGATCATCTAAGTAGCGACCTCTATGTCTTAACGAACATTTCCAGTTAAAACACGGTGAGGATCATAATCAATCTTAAGGGTTTCTGATGGGCAGTGAGCCCAGCTTTGTTTCCCAGTTTCTGCTTTGCCTGGTTTGGGTGGAATAGCTAAGTACAGCCCAAACGTTCACTGCAGATCTTGAAAACAGAGCAGACAACCTGGACTCAGCAAGAAAGAAACTCAACATTTTCATCTCTATGTACAAGCTTAGATTCTTGAGTATCAATATAACAAAACCAGGAGGGAGTTCTCTCCTGCTCTCTGACGCTCTGCAGACTGTGAGTATTGCTGGTAGCAGGTGAATCACATTTTGTGAAAACCTTTTAAAGAAACTGCCCCCCCCCGAGATTCTAAGAGATAGTACAGCAAGCCACTGTCCCTCAGACAAATACTCATAAAAGAGCCACGAGAAGAGATGGCTGATTCTGTGGTTGTCTCGGTTTCTTCTGTAAAGGTTCTCTAATTGCATTGCATACCTTTACTTCTCTTTCTCATTGTTTTGCATAAGGTGTTTACTTCCAGTGGCCTTTGCTTGTCTCTTCTTCCCATGAGTGTCACGATTGAGTACAGAGTGAGGGCTTTCCTTCTTTCTGCTCTTCCTTCCCAGCTCGTTTTTATCAGGACATATTCTCATTTAACTGATGTTGTTCATCACTGAGGTTTCCATTGTGACAGATGAATACTGAAGCTTGCCAATGCCCAGTTCCTACAGAGACCAGCTCATGGCCTCATATCAAAAGGAAATGCTAACGTATTGCATGGATTCCATCTGAGAGATCTGTTGCTTTATTGACTTATGAAAGTGTACATTCAAATATATGGAATGCATTCCTAGCATAATACATATATTTTTGATTAAGTAGAATTATAAGTTGTATACTTTCCTGGATCCCAAACATTATATACTTAGAACATTTAGGAGTCTAGAATATGGCAGATATATGTATTTTACAGGTATGTTCACATTATGATTGGTTTCTTTCTGGGAAAGTCACTGTCACAGCAGTTTGGGCCATCTGTCATCACTTTACCTTAATGCATTGCTGCTCACTTCATCCACCTGCACTGATGCTCCATGGCAAGGCTACCACTCCAGAGATCACTATTTTCTCCTTTCTGTTCCCAGTTTTGTATAGAGTGCTGCATTCTCTAACCAGGCTGGACTGGAGATCAATGTAGCTGTTGGATTCTGTTATAAGAAATACTTATTTTGGAGTGTTGAATAAATGATGTGCATCAGCCATCTCATCCTATGCAGAAACTGAACTGTCCCCTGATTATTTTGCTTTGTTCCATTGCATTAGAGAACCAGGATCCCCCCCCCCCCGCAACCTTTACCCCAGAGTCTCAGTGGTTTATAGTGGAGATTCAGAAAAATAGGTGTTTTAAAATAGTGTTATGTTTATTATTTTTCCTTTTATTGAAAAGTTTTTTTCCTGTTATATTCTGATTACATTTTTCCTACCTCTACTACTCAGTTTCTTCCCACCTCCTTTCACATCCAAATTCACCTACTTGAAGTCTCTCATTAGAAATTAAACAGATTTCTAGGGGATAATGATAAAAGATAATATAATAATATGGTATAATAAATTTGATATGTATCACAAGGTAAGATATGATATCATAATATAATGAGATAAAACAAAAGCTAGCATTATAATAAAACAAAACAAAAGAGCAAAAATCAAAGAGTTCTGGAAAAGCCAAATTAAACAGATATAGACGCAGAGACTGTGTTGTTAGATAATCAGAAGTTCCTTTAAAAAACTTAACTGAAAACTATAATATATAAACAAATGACATATAGTGTAAAAAGAAGGAATAAGAAAATATAAATAAAGTAAAATAAACCATATGAAAATATGAGGAAAAACTAAAATAATGGTAAAGCCCTGACCTAACGTCATGAGACAAAGAATCATCAAAGACTGTTGAGTTGTTTATGTTGGCTGTCCCCTGAGAAGCGTTCAGCTTACCTTCAAGAGTAATTTGATTCCCCAGTGAGTCGCCCCAGAGAAAAGTAAATTTTTATTTACAAGTGGTTATCAGTTATGAAAATACTTCTTGATTTGGGATTGAGTTATGTGTCCACTTCTCCTTCAACTCTATGCCGCCATCTGGTGTAGACTTGTGGAAAATCTGTGCATTTTCCTCGTCTTTAAGTCCCCTAGGGATAAAAGCTTCTTCTTTGCTTTTATTATTACTATTATTGTTATTGTTGTTGTTGTTGGTTTATTATTATTATTGTTTGGTTTTTCAAGACAGGATTTCTCTGGGTAACAGCCCTAGCTGTCCTGGAACTAGCTCTTTTAGACCAGGCTGGCCTTGAACTCACAGAGGTCCGCCTGCCTCTGCCTCCCAAGTGCCGGGATTAAAGGTATGTGCCACCACTGCCTGGCTATTTTATTATTCGTTTTGCCTTGTTATACTCTATTCTTTGTGTCTTGTTCTTCTATTTCAATGTTTCTCTTTTTCTACTTTCCTGATGACTTCTTTCCCATCTGTCTTGGTTTCTTCCTTCTACACTTTTCCTTCTGCATCTTTCCTAATGTATTCTGTCTCTCATCTCTTATTTTTTTTCCTTACAGCTTATATACCTGAGCAGAATTTTTGAAGCAGTATAAAAGTTAGACCGTGATTGCATTTTGCTTTTTAAGTGAATGATTGCAATGAATACAAGTAAAAAAAAACCCAAAATATTTTATATCCCTTACATGAATAAATATTGTCCATATTACAGGTGAAAAACAAGACCGTTTATATAGGGAGTAGTTTTTATAATTGCTAGAAAAATGGGCTACTCTAAAATATGAAAAGTGAAACAAGTCTTTGTAAGTTTATAAATGCTTCAGTAATGTTGATTTAGAGAGCCTGGTTTTCTTGGTGTCCTCCATCCCCTCTGGCTCTCACACCCTTTTTGCCTACTATTCCAGTGTCCTTGGCCCCTGAGTGGAGGCATTTGATGGAGACATCATGTATTGTACTGAGTGTTGATTGTTTCCTCGCTCTCTACGTATTGTCTGCATGTGGTTCCTGTATTCGATCCCATCTGCTACAGGAGGAAGCTTCTCTGAGGATCATTGAGCAGTACTGTGATCTAGGCGTACAGTGTAATGCCATTAGGGGTCATTTTAGTGCTAGTTTTGTTGTTGTTTGGTTTTAGTATCGGTCCCTAGGATGTATAATCTCAGGAAATCGCTCACCCAAGCACTGTTACCTATGGGTTCCATCCTGTGGAGTGGGTCTTATTTCAAATCAGGTCCAAGCTGGTTACACCCACAAGTAAGTAAATTAATTAGTTAGTTAGTTTGCTTGTTTATTTATTTAACCATCATTGCATTGGCATCTTTTGGAAGTAGAGCATCATTTTAGATCGCAAGGTTTGTGGCAGGCTGTGTGTTTATGATCTCATTTGATAGTGTACAGAATACGTTCCTGTTGCAAAAATGTCAGCAGGTCATGGTGGGTGGTGGTGGGTAGGCGGCAGCTTCACTTCTTCTTTAATGGGTTGTGTGCATGTCATCTAGTTCTGTTGAGTAAGGTTATTTTTGCCATACTCTTCTCTATTATGGTTCAGAGGTAGCCTGAGCTGGTTGCTCCTTCCTTTGGAAGCTAGTATGGAGAAGTTTGGTTCCATGAAAGGTACTCCTCAGGGAAGAGGTCAGTTTCAGCACGGGGGACTCATTTTGTGCCTGGAATATATATTGTTTTCATCAATAGTGATTTTAATCCCATCTCTATGGGTCGGCCAAGTGAAACTGCAAAAACCTATAATGCGCTGGAATTCTCTTGGACAACTGTGACCAACAACTCAATATAGGGATTCTCATGCCTTCTTTTGGGTATTTGGTAGGTGGTGTTTGACTCTTGGAAGAAACATTGTCAGCACAAATGAGTATATATTTATACACAGACATACAGTATATTTTAGGTATATAGATATAGTTTAACTGATTATTATAAATTTTTCATTCATCCTTACCATTATTTTTACTCTTTTTTATCTTCAATATAATCTCCCTCTCCCTTCAGTATTACCACTCGCTAATTAGATTACTTTTACCCTGTTATTTCACTATCTCTGCTTCCTTACCCTCTCACCCTGGGAATGAAACCTTTTTACTTTCCTGCTTTCTTAAGTTACTCTGGAATGTTTACTTGCATTGAAGATTTGTACCTATAAACCCATAATAAGGGGGTACATAAAATGTCTCTCTTTCTCAGTCTGGGTGACCGTACTTAGTAAGATCTTATCTAGTTCCATCCATTTACCTGAAAAGTTTAAGATCTTATTTTCCTTTATGGATGAAAAATTTCTTATTATGTATATACCACAATTTTATTGGCCATTTTGTCAGTTGAAGAACATTTAGGTTGTTTCTGTTTTTTTTTTTTTGAGTAAAGTAGCAATGAACATAGCTAATCCAGTATCTGTGCATTAGGAGATGGAGTCCTTTTTGTATAGGCCAAGGAATTATATCGCTGGGACATATGGTACATTCATTGTTAGACTTTTGAGAATTTTCCACAGCTTTCCACATAATACTTTCACCAATTATCTATTCTGACTAGCAATGAGTTAGGGCTCCTTGTCCTTCATACCCCTCCATCAATTGTGGCCATAGGTGAACTCTCAAATTTATTTTGATTTGCAGTCCCTTATTGCCAGGCACAATGAACATACTGAGATACTTTTAGTTATTTTTCCTTCTTTTATGTACACTGTGTTCAGATCACAGGGTCCTTTTTTTGAATGACTCAGCTTTGTTTCGGTTTTTAAATTTTGAATATGAACCCTCAGTTAGGGGTATACCTGATAGAGATTTTCTTATATTCTGTGTGCTTCCTTTTTCTCTGATTGATTGTTTGCTTTAGCTGTTTATAAGCCTTTTTAAATTTTGTTTTTATTGGGTTATATATTTTTCTCCTCATCCCTCCCTTCCTCCCCTACCCCTTTTACTATCTCCCATGATCTCTAAACTCTCAATTTACTCAGGAGATCTTGTCTTTTCCTATTTCTCATGTAGGATTAGATCCATGTATGTCTCTCTTAGGGTTCTATTGTTGTCTATGTTCTCTGGGATTGTGAGTTGTAGGCTGATTTTTCTTTGCTTTATGTCTAAAAGCCACTTGTGAATGAGTACATACTATATTTGTCTTTCTGGATCTTGGTTACCTTGCTCAATATGATGTTTTCTAAATCCATCCATTTGCCCACAAATTTCAAGATTTCATTATTTTTTCCCGCTGTGTAGTACTCCATTGTGTAAATGTACCACATCTTCTTTAACCATTCTTCGATTGAGGGGCATTTAGGTTGTTTCGAGGTTCTGACTATGACAAACAATGCTGCTAATGAACATAGTTGAGCAATGTCCTTGTGGCACAATTGAGCATCCTGAGCATCCTTTGGATATATACCCAAAAGTGGTGCTGCTGAGTCTTGAGGAAAATTGTTTCCTAATTTTCTGAGAAATCGCCATACTGATTTCCAAAGCAGCTGTACCTGTTTGCACTCCCACCAGCAATGCAGAAGTGTTCCCTTTTCCCCACATCATCTCCAGCATAAGTTGTCATCAGTGTTTTTGATCTTGGCCATTTTTAGAGGTGTAAGATGGAATCTCAGAGTTGTTTTGATTTGCATTTCTCTGATGGCTAAGGATGTTGATCATTTCCTTAAGTGTCTTTCAGCCCTTTTAGATTTATTAATTGGATTATTTTGTATTTTGCTGTCTAGTTTCTTGAGTTATTTATATATTTTGGAGATCAGTCCTCTGCTCGACGTGGGGTTGGTGAAGATCTTTTTCCATTCTGTAGGCTGTCGTTTTGTCTTATTGACTGTGTCCTTTGCTTTACAGAAGCTTCTCAGTTTGAGGAAGTCCCATTTATTTATTTATTGTTGCTCTCAGTGTCTGCTCTACTCATTTATCATCTATGTAAGGAGGGCTACTGATTTTTTTGAGTTAATCTTATATCCTGCTACATTACTGAAGGTTTTTATGAGTTGTAGAAGTCCCTTGGTAGAATTTTTGAGATCACTTATATAAAATATCACATCATCAGCAAATAGTGAGAGTTTGACTTCTTCTTTTCTGATCTGTATCCCCTTGATCTCCTTTTGATGTCTTATTTATCTAGATAGAATCTCAAGTGCTATATTGAATAGATATGGAGAGAGTAGACAACCTTGTCTTGTTCCTGAATTCAGTGGGATTGCTTTGAGTTTTTCTCAATTTAATTTGATATTGACTGCGGTCTTGCTATATATTGCCTTTATTATGTTTATGTATGTTCCCTGCATCCCTGCTCTCTCCAGGACCTTTATCATGAAGGAATGTTGTATTTTGTTGAAGTCTTTTTCAGCATCTATTGAGGTGATCATGTGTTTTTTCCCAGTTTTTTATATGGTGGATTACATTGACAGATTTTTATATGGTGGATTATATTGACAGATTCAACCCCGGGATGAAGCCTACTTCATCATGGTGAATGATTTTTCTGATATGTCCTTGGATTTGGCTTGCCAGTATTTTATTGAGTATTTTTGCATCAATGTTTATGACTGACACTGGTTTGTAATTCTCTCTTTTAGTGTTGTCTTTGTATGGTTTGGGTATCAGGGCAATTGTAGTCTCATAAAAAGAGTTTGTCAATGTTCCTTATGTTTCTATTGTGTGGAATAATTTGAGGAGTATTGATATTAGTTCTTTTTTAAAAAATCCTGTAGAATTCTGAGCTGAAACCATCTGGTCCTGGGCTTTTTTTGGCTGGTAGACTTTTGATGACTGTTTCTATTTTATTTATTTATTTATTTATTTTAAATATGTCTATTTAATTTTTTTATTTTTTAAAATATGTCCATTTAATTTGCTTATTTGGTCTTGATTTAATTTTGGTAAGTGATATTTATCCAGGAAATTGTCCATTTCTTTTAAGTTTTTCAGTTTTGTGGGGTTCAGATTTTTAAAATATGACCTGATTATTCTCTGGATTTCCTCCATGTCTGTTGTTTTGTCCCCCTTTTCATTTCTGATTTTGTTAATTTGGGTATTCTCTCTCTGCCTTTTGGTTAGTTTGGATAAAGATTTCTCTATTTTGCTGATTTTCTCAAAGAACCAGCTCTTTGTCTCATTGACTCTTTGTATGGTTTTCTTTGTTTCTATTTTATTGATTTTAGCTCTCATTTTGATTATTTCCTGCTATATAGTCCTCTTGGGTGAGTTTGCTTCTTTTTGTTCTAGAGTATTCAGGTGTTCTCTTAACTCTCTAGTGTGGGATTTTTCAGCTTCTTTAAGTAGGCATTTAGTGCTATGAACTTTTCTCTGAACACTGCTTTCATCATGTCCCATAAATTTGGGATCGCTTATGTACACTATCATATCATCTGCAAATAACGAAAGTTTAACTTCATCCTTTCCAATTCGAATCCCCTTGATCCCCTTATGTTGTCTTATTGCTATTGCTAGAACTTCAAGCACTATATTGAAGAGGTATGGAGAGAGTGGACAGCCTTGTCGTGTTCCTGATTTTAGTGGAATGGCTTTGAGTTTCTCTCCGTTCAATTTGATGTTAGCTGTCGGCTTGCTGTAAATAGCTTTTATTATATTTAGGTATGATCCTCGTAAACCCAATCTCTCCAACACCCTTATCATAAAGGGGTGTTGAATTTTGTCAAATGCTTTTTCAGCATCCAATGAAATGATCATATGGTTTTTTCTTTCAGTTTATTTATATGATGGATTACATTGATAGATTTGCGTATGTTGAACCAACCCTGCATCTCTGGGATGAAGCCCACTTAATCATAATGGATAATTTTTCTAATGTGTTCTTGGTTTTGGTTTGCCAGTATTTTATTGAGAATTTTCGCGTTGATGTTCATGAGTGAGATTGGCCTGTAATTCTCTTTCTTGGTTGTGTCTTTGTGTGGTTTTGGTATTAGGGTAACTGTAGCTTCATAAAAGGAGTTTGGCAATGACTCTTCTGTTTCTATATTGTGGAATACGTTAAGGAGTATAGGTATTAGCTCTTCCTGGAAGTTCTGGTAGAATTCTGCATTGAAACCATCTGGTCCTGGACTTTTTTTGGTAGGGAGATTTTTGATAACAGCTTCTAATTCTTCACGATTGACAGGTCTATTTAGATTGTTCACCTGGTCTTGGTTCAACTTTGGTATATGGTACTTATCTAAAAAAAAATGTCCATTTCTTTTACATTTTCCAACTTTGTGGCATATAAATTTTTGTAGTAAGATCTAATGATTCTCTGAATTTCCTCTGTGTCTGTGGTTATGTCCCCCTTTTCATTTCTGATCTTATTAATTTGCATGTTCTCTCTCTGCCGTTTGATTAATTTGGATAGGGGTTTGTCAATCTTGTTGATTTTCTCCAAGAACCAGCTTTTTGATTCATTGATTCTTTGAATTGTTTTCTGTGTTTCTATTTTGTTGATTTCAGCCCTCAGTTTGATTATTTCCAGTCTTCTACTCCTCCTGGGTGAATCAGCTTCTTTTTTTTCTAGAGCTTTCAAGTGTGCTGTTAAGTCTCCAATGTGTGCTTTCTCCATTTTCTTTAATTGGGCACTTAGTGCTATGAACTTTCCTCTTAGCACTGCTTTCATAGTGTCCCATAGGTTTGAGTATGTTGTGTCTTTATTTTCATTAAATTCAAGGAAGACTTTAATTTCTTTCTTTATTTCTTCCTTGACCCAGGGGTGATTCAGTAGTTGACTGTTCAACTTCCATGAATTTGTTGGCTTCCTGGGGGTTGCACTGTTGTTGAATTCTAACTTTAATCTATGGTGGTCTGACAAGACACAGGTGGTTACTAATATTTTTTTGTATCTGCGGAAGTTTGCTTTGTTACCCAGTATGTGGTCGATTTTTGAGAAGGTTCCATGAGCTGCAGAGAAGAAGGTATATTCTTTCCTATTTGGGTGGAATGTTCTATAGATGTCTGTTAAGTCCGTTTGATTCAATACCTCCAATAATTCTCTTATTTCTCTGCTAGGTTTCTGTCTGATTGACCTGTCCATTGGTGAGAGAGGAGTGTTGAAGTCTCCTACTATTAGTGTCTGTGGTTTGATGACTGCCTTGAGTTCTAGAAGTGTTTCTTTTACATAAGTAGGAGGCTTTATATTAGGGGCATAGATATTCAGGATTGAGACTTCCTCCTGATGAATTGTTCCTGTTATGAGTATAAAATGTCCGTCTCCATCTCTTCTGATTGATTTTAGTCTGAAGTCAATTTTGTTAGATATTAGAATGGCCACACCTGCTTGTTTCTTAGGTCCATTTGCTTGGAAAACCTTTTCCCAGCCCTTTACTCTGAGTAGATGTCTGTCTTTGTGGTTGAGGTGTGTTTCTTGTAAACAGCAGAATGTTGGATCCTGTTTTCGTATCCAATCTCTTAGTCTGTGCCTTTTTATAGGTGAATTGAGTCCCTTAATATTAAGTGATATTAATGACCAGTGGTTGTTGACTCCGGTTATTATTATTTTTTGTTTGTTTGTTTAATAGAGTTTGTATGTGTCCCTTCTTTGAGTTAAGCTCGTGAAGGGTTGCTAGATGTCTGAGTTATTGTAGGCAGTGTTGGCAATGTTGGATTCCTTGGGTTGCGATTTTCCTTCTATTACTTTCTGTAAGGCTGGGTTTGTGGCTACGAATTGTTTAAATTTGTTCTTATCCTGGAATATTTTGTTTTCTCCATTGATAGTGAATGATAGCTTGGCTGGATATAGTAGTCTGGGTTTGCATCCATGGTCTCTTAGTTTCTGCAGTACCTCTACCCAGGACCTTCTGACTTTCATGGTTTCCATAGAGAAGTCCGGTGTAAGTCTGATAGGTTTACCTTTATAAGTTACTTGACCTTTTTCCTATGCAGCTCTTAATATTCTTTCTTTAATCTGTATGTTTTGTGTTTTGATTATTATATGGCGAGGGGATGTTTTTTTTTGATCAAGTCTATTCGGTGTTCTGTATGCTTCTTGAACCTTCATAGGAATATCATTCTTTAGGTTGGGAAAGTTTTCTTCTATAATTTTGTTGAATATATTTTCTGGGCCTTTCATCTGCAGTTCTTCTCCTTCTTCAATCCCTATTATTCTTAGATTTTGTTTTTTTATTGTGTCCCAGATTCCTTGAATGTTTTGTGATGAGAATTTGTTGGATTTGCTGTTTTCTTTGATCAGAGCATTTATTTTCTCTATGGTATCTTCAGACTCTGAGATTCGTTCTTCCATCTCTTGTATCCTATTGGTTATGCTTGATTCTGTAGTCTCTGTGCATTTGCCTAGATTTTCCATATCCAGCCGGCCCTCGTTTTGTGTTTTCTTCATTGCCTCCATTTCAGTTTTCAATTCTTGAACTGTTTCCATTACCTGTTTGATTGTTTTTCCTTGGTTTCCCAGTGTATCATTCACGGATTTACTCATTTCTTCGAACTTTTTGTTATACTTCTCATCCATTTCTTTACTCATTTCTTCAAACTTTTTGTTGTACTTCTCATCCAGTTCTTTAAGGGAATTATTCATATCCTGTTTAAGGGACTCTATTGCTTTCAATAATGACACTTTTTTCCACTTCTTCTGAATTAAGGTGTTCAAGTCCTTCTATTTAGGGTCGTTGGAATCTGGTGTTTTCATGTTGTTTTTTAGATTGTTGGAGGAGTTCTTGCCTTGGCGTCTGCCCATCTCTTCCTTCAACTGCTCTATATTGGATCTTCTGGTACCAGGTCAGGTTCCCTTGTTGGGTAGGGACTTCACTGCCAGAAGGTCTACCTTTCCTCAGGCAGTCTATTGAAACACAAGCACTCCCTCCTGCCGGGTTGCACTCACAGCCCTGGCCCAGCGCGCAAGGGAGCTGCTCTGTGGAGATCTTGTGGCCCCAGGGGGAAGGGGGGAAGAGAGGAAGGTGTACCTGGATGAAGGCTGGGATGGGATTCGGGAGAGCTCCGCAGGGTGGAGCCACCGCTGCAGGGCGACCAAAAAGTCGAGGGGGGCGGGGAAAGTCTGAATTCCTCCTAGCCGAAGCCCTTGGGCCAGGAGCAAACTCACCCCTCCTCCAATGGATGTCTGCTAGAAGTTCACTGTCTCTTGCTGGCCAGGAATGTGGCTGAGCTGATTCAGGGCCTGCCTGTCCTCAGGCAGGCTCTCAAAGCACAGGAACTGCCCCTGCCTGGCTGAGCCCACAACCCAGGCTCAGCGTGCAAGGGAGCAGCTCTGGGGAGATCTTGTGGCCCCAGGGGGAAGGGGGAAAGAGAGGAAGGTCTACACTTTATAGTTTTATCATTGATGCATATTTTATCAAAGGCTTTTACTTCGGCTGTTGAGATAATCCTGTGGTTTTTGTCTTTATGTTCATTCATGTGGTTTATTACACATATTGACTTGCATTTACTGAGCCATCCCTACTTTTCAGGAATAGCCCAGTTGATGACAAGGTATAGTTCTTCTTATGCATGTGTGCTACTTTGTTTGCAGGTATATTGTTGAGCACTCTGAGTTTATGTTCATCAGTGATACAGCCTGTAGTTTTAGGGTTTTAGTTTTAGAGTGGGAATGGCTTCCTAGAAGTCGTTTGGAAGAACACTTTCTGTTTCTGCTTCTTTAAATATTTCTAGAAAGATAGTCTGTAGATTTACTTTTAATGTCTGGTAGATTTCCTTTGTGCCTCCACCAGGTCTTGTTCCCCCTTTTTATCTGGATGCCTATTATTTTGTGTCTTCTCTTTTTTGTTAATTAGTTGGGGGAAGATTTGGTCAATACTGTTAGCCTTCTCTAAGAGCCAGCTCTAAGATTAGTTCCTTCTTTGCATTATTTTATCAGTTTGTATTTTGTTGATTGCTTTGATTTTTATTACTTCTTTCTGTCAACTGGAGTTGCATTTGGTTTGTTGTTTCTTGAAGTTTTTTAGTTACTTCCCTAAGTCATGCATTTGTGCTTTCTCTGGTATTTTAAAGTGGCACTCAGAGCTATAAAGTTCCCATGTAGTACAGCTTTCAATGTATTGAAGAGGTTTTATTGTTGGGTGTTCACTTTCCTTTCATCGCAGGATGATTTTTGTTTCTCTATGGATTATTTACTTAGTTGTTCATTCTTTTACCTCTCCATCACTCAGTAATGTGTTCAGTTTCCCTGAGTTTACACATTTTTAGTAGTTTTTTCCTGTCAATATAAGTATTATTTCATTGTGTTGTATATAATACATTGAGTTAATTAGTTCTTTTGAATTTATGAGACTTGTTTTTCCAAGATGGGGTGCATTTTTAGACAATCTTCCATAGGCTGCCAAGTAGATTTTCAATTCTTTGGGGTTTGTGTGAAATATCCTGTTGATATCTGTTAAGTATATTTGCTGTGTTATGTCAGTTAATCCTAGCACTCCTCTTACTTCTGTTCTGATGACCTGTTTATTGGAAGAAGCAGTGTATTGAAATCACCTACTATTTGTTCCTCGGTACTTATCTGTGCCTTTAAATCCAGAACTCCATTTAACAAAATGAATATTGGTACAACAGAGTTTGCTAAATATATGTTTAGATTAGTAACTTTAACTATTTGCTTAATTAGGGTGAAGTGTTATTTCCTTTGATTAGTTTTAGTTAGAAGACTAATTCATCAGATATTACAATAGTGATTTTTGCTTCCTTCCTGTTCTCATTTGAAAGGGTTACTTTATCCATCCCTATACTCTATAGTCATGGCTATCTTTTTTTGATATTTATTGAGCTCTACATTTTTCTCTGCTCCCTGCCCTGTCTTTCCCCTCCCCTCTCAGCCCTTGCCCAAGGTCCCCATGCTTCCAATTTACTCAGGAGATCTTGTTTTTTTTCTACTTTCTACTTCCCATGTAGATTAGATAATGTAAGTCTCTTTAGGTTTGTGGGCTGGCTTTCTTTGCTTTATGTTTAAAAACCACCTATGAGTAAGTATATGTGATAATTGTCTTTCTGTGTCTGGGTTACCTCACTCAATATAATGTTTTCTAGCTCCATTCATTTTCCTGCAAAATTCAAGATGTCGTTATTTTTTTTAAAATTTATTTATTTTTCCATTCAAAAATTTATGCCTCTTCCCCTCCTCCCTTCCCCTCCCTCCTTAAGAGGGATGTAGGCCCTCCCCTCTACATCCAGGCCTAGGAAGCTTTGCATCCAAATAGACTAGTGTCCCAAAACGCCAGTACATGCAGTAGAAACAAGTCCCAGTGCCTTTATCAATGGTTTCTCAATCAGCCCCCATTTTCAGCCACATTCAGAGAATCCAGTTTGATCACGTGCTCATTCAGTCCTGGTCCAGCTGGATTTGGTGAGCTCCCATTAGAACAGGCACACTGTCTCAGAGGGTGGACCAACCCCTCGTGGTCCAGACTTCCTTGCTCAACTTCTCCTTCCTTCTGCTCTTCAACTGGACCTTGGGAGCTCAGTCCGTTGCTCTAATGAGGGTCTCTGTCTCTATCTCCATCCATCACCAGATGAAGATTCTATGGTGATATTCGAGATATTCATCAGTGTGATGGTGGGGCAAGGTCAGTTCAGGCACCGTCTACTCTGCTGCCCTAACTGGACCTAGCTGGGGACATCCCTGTGAACACCTGGGATCGCCTCTAGAGCCAAGTCTCTTGCCAACCCTAAAATGGCTCCCTTAATGTGGATATCTTCTTCCCTGTTCCTATATCCGCCCTTCCTCCATCTCCACCCTCTCACTCCCCCAAGCTCTCTCCAGTCTTTCCCTTCTCCCTTCTATCTCCCCATCTCCACTTCCCCTAACCCCACTCCCACCACTACCCCCACCCTCATGCTCTCAACTTTTACACAGCAATCTTGTTTGCTTCCAATTTCCAGGAGAATCTATATATGCTTTCCTTTGGGTTCACCTTGTTATTTGGCTTCTCTAGGCTTGTGAACTATAGGCTTAATGTCCTTTGCTTATGGCTAGAGTCCACTAATGAGTGAGTACATACCATATTCATCTTTTTGGGTCTGGGTTTTCTCACTCAGGATAGTGTTTTCTATTTCCATCCATTTGCATGCAAAATTCAAAATGTTATTATTTTTTACCGCTGAGTAATACTCTAATGTGTATATATTAAACACTTTCTTTATCCATTCTTCCATTGAGGGGCATCTAGGTTGTTTCCAGGATCTGGCTATTACAAATAATGCTGCTATGAACATAGTTGAACAAATGCTTTTGTAGTATGATTGGGCATCTCTTGGGTATATTCCTAAGAGTGGTATTGCTGGATCCTGAGGTAAATTGATTCCCAATTTCCTGAGAAACAGCCACACTGATTTCCAAAGTGGTTGCACAAGTTTGCATTCCCACCAATAATGGATGAGTGTTCCCCTTACTCCACGTCGTCTCCAGCATAGGCTATCATTGGTGTTTTTGATTTTAGTCATTCTGATAGGTGTAAGATGGTATCTCAAAGTTGTTTTGATTTGCATTTCCCTGATTGCTAAGGAGGTTGAGCATGACCTTAAGTGTCTTTTGGCCATTTGATCTTTGTCTGATGATAATTCTCTTTTCAGTTCAGTACCCCATTTTTTAACTGGGTTAATTAGAATTTTCATGTCCAGTTTCTTGAGTTCTTTATATATTTTGGAGATCAGACCTTTGTCTGATGCGGGGTTGGTGAAGATCTTCTCCCATTCAAAAGGATGCCTTTTTGTCTTAATGACAGTGTCCTTTGCTTTACAGAAGCTTCTCAGTTTCAGGAGGTTCCATTTATTCACTGTTGCTCTTTTTTTTAATAATTTAAGGGTTTGTAATTTTTTTAATATTTATTTATTTATTATGTATACAGTATCTGTCTGCATGTATGCCTGCAGAGGGCACCAGGCCTCACTACAGATGGTTGTGAGCCACCATGTGGTTGCTGGGAATTGAACTCAGGACCTTTGGAAGAGCAGGCAATGCTCTTAACCGCTGAGCCATCTCTCCAGCCCTTCACTGTTGCTCTTTTTGTCTGTGCTCCTGGGGTTATACGTAGGAGGTGGTCTCTTGTGCTCATGTGTTGCAGTCTACTTTCCACTTTCTCTTCTATCAGGTTCAGTGTGGTTGGATTTATGTTGAGGTCTTTAATCCATTTGGACTTGAGTTTTGTGCATGGTGATAGATATGGATCTATTTTCATTCTTCTACAGGTTGACTTCTAGTTATGTCAGCACCATTTGTTGAATATGCTTTCTTTCTTCCATTGTATACTTTTAGCTCCTTTGTCGAAAATCAGGTGTTCATAGGTTTGTGGATTAATGTCCGGGTCTTCGATTCAATTCCATTGGTCAACGTCTCTGTTTTTATGCCAATACCAATCTGTTTTAATTACTGTTGCTCTGTAATAGAGTTTGAAGTCAGGGACAGTAATGCCTCCGGAAGTTCCTTTAATGTATAGGATTGTTTTGGCTATCCTGGCTTTTTTGTTTTTCCATATAAAGTTGATTATTGTTCTCTCAAGGTCTGTGAAAATTTTGTTGGGATTTTGATAGAAATTGCATTTAATTTATAGATTGCCTTTGGCAGAACTGCCATTTTTACTATGTTGATCCTACCTATCCAAGAGCATGGGAGATCCTTCCATTTTCTGGTGTCCTCCACAATTTCTTTCTTCAAAGCCTTAAAGTTCTTGTCAAATAGATCTTTCACTTCCTTGGTTAGTGTAATCCCAAGATACTTTATGTTATTTGTGGCTATTGTGAAAGGTGAAGTTTCTCTGATTTCCCTCTCTGCTTCTCTATCCTTTGTGTATAGGAGGGCTACTGATTTTTTTGAGTTGGTCTTATATCCTGCCATATCACTGAGGGCATTTATTAGCTGTAGGAGTTCTTTAGAAGAGTTTTTGGAATCACTGATGTACACAATTATATCATCTGCGAATAACGAAGTTTGACTTCTTCCTTTCCGATTTGAATCCCCTTGATCTCCTTATGTTGTCTTATTGCTATTGCTGGAACTTCAAGCACTATGTGAAGACATATGGTGAGAGTGGACAGCCTTGTCGTGTTCCTGATTTTAGTGGAATGCCTTTGAGTTTTTCTCCATTTAATTTGATATTAGCTATTGGTTTGCTGTATATTGCTTTTATTATATTTAGATATGATCCTTGCATCCCTAACCTCTCCAATACCTTTATCATAAAGGGGTATTGAATTTTGTCAAATGTTTTTTCAGCATCTAATGAAATGATCATATGATTTTTTTCTTTCAGTTTATTTATACGATGGATTATATTGATAGATTTTTGTATGTTGAACCAGCCCTACATCTCTGGGATAAAGCCTACATGATCGTAATGAATTATTTTTTTTGATGTGTTCTTGGATTCAGTTTGCCAGTATTTTATTGAGAATTTTTGCATCGATGTTCATGAGCGAGATTGGTCTGTAATTCTCTATCTTGGTTGAGTCTTTGTGTGGTTTTGGTGTCAGGGTAGCTATAGCTTCATAAAAAGAATTTGGCAATGACTCTTCTGTTTCTATTATGTGAAACACATTAAGGAATATATGTATCAGCTCTTGGAATTTCTGGTAAAATTCTGCATTAAAACATCTAGTCCTGTGCTTTTTTTGGTTGGGAGGTCTTTTTTAATGACAGCTTCTATTTCCTCATTACTTATATGTCTATTTAAATTGTTCACCTGGTCTTGATTTAATTTTGATGTATTTATCTAAAAACAAGTTCATTTCTTTTACATTTTCCAACTTTGTGGCATATAGGCCTTTGTAGTAAGACCTAATGATTCTCTGAATTTCCTCAGTGTCTGTTGTTATGTCCCCCTTTTCACTTCTGATCTTGTTAATTTGCATGCTCTCTCTCTTCCTTTTGATTAGTTTGGATAGGGGCTTGTCAATCTTGTTGATATTCTCAAAGAACCAGGTCTTTGTTTCTTTGATTGTTTGGATTGTTTTCTGTGTTTCTATTTTGTTGATTTCTGCCTTCAGTTTGATTATTTCCAGTCTTCTACTCCTCCTGGATAAATCTGCTTTTTTTTTCTAGAGCTTTCAGGTGTGCTGTTAAGTCTCTAATGTGAGCTTTCTCTGTTGTTTTTTTTTAATGTGGGCACTTAGTGCTCTGAACTTTCCTCTTAGCACTGCTTTCATAGTGTCCCATAGGTTTGGGTATGTTGTGTCTTTATTTTCATTGAATTCAAGGAAGACTTTAATTTCTTTCTTTATTTTTTCCTTGACCCAGGGGTGGTTTAGTAGTTGACTGTTCAGTTTCCATGATTTTGTAGGGTTCTGGGTGTAGAATTGTTTTTAAATTCTAACTTTATTCCATGGTGATCCGATAAGACACAGGTGGTTACTAATTTTTTTTTTATATCTGTGGAAGTTTGCTTTGTTACCAAGTATGTGATCAATTTTCAAGAAGGTTCCATGATATGCTGAGAAGAAGATATATTCTTTTCTGTTTTGGTGGAATGTTCTATAGATGTCTGTTAAGTCCGTTTGATTCATTACTTCTGTTAATTCTCTTATTTCTCTGTTAAGTTTCTGTCTGGTTGACCTGTCCATTGGTGAGAGAGGAGTGTTGAAGTCTCCTACTATTAGTGTGTGGGTTGTTGATGTGTGCTTTGAGTTCAAGTAATGTTTCTTTTACATATGTGGGTGCTTTTATATTAGGGGCATAGATATTCAGGATTGAGACTTCATCCTGGTGAATTGTTCCTGTTATGAGTATAAAGTGTCCATCTCCATCTCTTCTGATTGATTTTAGTTTGAAGTCAATTTTCTTAGATGTTAGTATAGCCACACCCGCTTGTTTCTTAGGTCCATTTGATTGAACAACCTTCCCTCAACCCTTTACTCTGAGTAAATGTCTGTCTTTATGGTTGAGGTGTGTTTCCTGTAAGCAGCAGAATATTGGATCCTGCTTTCACATCCATTCTCTTAACTTGTGCCTTTTTATAGGTGAATTGAGACCATTGATATTAAGTGATTTAATGATCAGTGGTTGTTAACTCTGGTTATTTTTTTTGGTAGTAGAGTTTGCGTGTTTTCCTTCTTTGGGTTGTGCTTGTGGAGGGTTGTTAGATGTCTAAGTTGTTGTAGGTGTTGTTGGGTTCTTTGGGTTGTGATTTTCCTTCTATTACTTTCTGTAAGGCTGGGTTTGTGGCTATATATTGTTTAAATTTGTTTTTATCCTGGGAATACCTTGTCTTTTCCGTTGATGGTGAATGAAAGCTTTGCTGGGTAGTAGTCTGTGCTTGCATTCATGGTCTCTTAGTTTATGCAGCACAGCTATCCAAGACCTTCTGGCTTTCATGGTTCTATAGAGAAGTTAGGTGTAATTCTGATAGGTTTCCCTTTATATGTTATTTGACCTTTTCCCCTTGCAGCTCTTAATATTTGTTCTTTATTCTGTATGTTTTGTGATTTGATTATTATATGACAAGGGGATGCTTTTTTTTGATCCAGTGTATTTGGTGTTCTTTATGCTTCTTGTACCTTCATAGGAATATCCTTCTTTAGGTTGGGTAAATTTCTTCTATAATATTGTTGAATATATTTTCTGGGCCTTTGAGCTGTAATTCTTCTCCTTCTTCTACCCCTATTATTCTTAGGTTTGGTCTTTTCACGGGGGTCCCAGATTTCCTGGATGTTTTGTGTTAAGAATTTGTTGGATTTGCTGTTTCCTCTATAGTATCTCCAGTGTCTGAGATTCTTTCTACTATCTCTTGTATTCTTTTGGTTATATTTGTCTCTGTAGTCCCTGTTTGTTTACCCAGATTTTCCATATCCAGTTGTCCCTCAGTTTGTGTTTTCTTCATTATCTCCATTTCAGTTTTCAAGTCTTGAACTGTTTCCATTACCTGTTTGATTGCTTTTTCTTGGTTTTCTAGGGTATCTTTGAGGGATTTATTCATTTCTTCTAACTTTTTGTTATTCTTCTCATCCATTTCTTTAAGGGAGTTTTTCACTTCCTGTGTAAGGGACTCTATCACTTTCATAATGTAGCATTTAAAGTCTATTTCTTCTATGTCTTCTGGATTAGAGTGTTCAAGTCTTCCTGTTGTATGTTTGCTGGATTCTGGTGTTATGTTGTTTTTCAGATTGGTGGAGGAATTCTTGTATTGGCGCCTGCCCATCTCTTCCTTCAAATGCTTTCCAATGGATCTTCTGGTACAGGATCTAGGCCGCTTGCTGGCCAGGGGCCTTGCAGACAAAAAGTCGTTATTTTTTTCTGCTGTGTAGTACTCCATTGTGTAAATGTACCAAATTTTCCTTATCCATTCCTCAGTCAAGGGGCATTTAGGTTGTTTCCAGGTTCTGGCTATAACAAACAAAGCTGCATGAACATAGTTGAGCACATGTCCTTGTGGCATGACTGAGCATCCTTTAGATACATACCCAAAAGTGGTAATACTGGGTCTTGAGGAAGGTTGTTTCCTAATTTTCTGAGAAATTGCCACACTGATATCCAAAGGGGTTGTACCAACTTGCATTCCCACCAGCAATGCAGGAGTGTTCTCTTTTCCCCACAACCTCTCCAGCATAAGTTGTCATCAGTGTTTTTGGTCTTGGCCATTCTTACAGGTGTAAGATGGAATCTCAGAGTTGTTTTGATTTGCATTTCTCTGATGACTAAGGATGTTGAACATTTCCTTAAGTTTCTTTCAGCCATTTTAGATTCCTCTGTTTAGAGTTCCCAGTTTAGGTCTGTACTCCATTTTTAAAATTGGCTTATGTGATCTTTTGGTGTCCATTTTCTTGAGTTCTTTGTATATTTTGGAGATCAGACCTATGTCTGATGGGTGAGTGAAGATCTTTTCCCATTCTGTAGGCTGTTGTTTTGTCTTGCTGACCATGTCCTTTGCTTTACAGAAGCTTTCCAGTTTCATGAGGTCCCATTTATTCATTGTTTCTCTCAGTGTCTGTGCTGCTGGGGTTATATTTAAGAAGTGGTCCCCTGTGCCAATGCATTCAAGTGTATTTCCCACTATCTCTTTTATAAGGGTCAGTGTGACTGGCTTTATGTTGAGATCTTTGATCCATTTGGACTTGAGTTTTGTGTATGGTGATAGATATGGATCTATTTTCATTCTTCTACATGTTGATATCCAGTTATGCCAGCACCAATTGTTAAATATACTTTCTTTTTTCCATTTGATATTTCTTGCTTTTTTTGTCAAATATCAGGTGTTCAAAGATGTGTGGATTGATATCCGGTCCTCTGTTCGGTTCCATTGGTCCTCTTGTCTGTTCTTATGCCAATACCAGGCTGTTTTCAGTACTGTGACTCTGTAGTAGAGTTTGAAGTCAGGGATTGTGATGCCTCCAGAAGTTCTCTTATTGTACAGGATTGTTTTGGCTATCCGGGGCTTTTTGTTTTTCCATATGAAGTTGAGTACCTTTCTTTCAAGGTCTTTGAAGAATTTTGCTGGGATTTTGATGGGTATTGTGTTGAATCTGTAGATTGCTTTTGGTGAGATTGCCATTTTTACTCTGTTAATTCTGCCTACCCTCGAGCAGGGGAGATCTTTCCACTTTCTGGTGTCTTCTTCAATTTTTTTCTTCAAAGATTTAAAGTTCTTGTCATACAAGTCTTCCACTTGTTTGGGTAGAGTTACTCTAAGATATTTTATGCTATTTGTGGCTATTTTGAAGGCTGTTGATGATCTGATTTCTTCTCTAGCCCTTTTATCATCTGTGTACAGGAGGGTTACTGATTTTTTTTAAGTTAATCTTGTATCCTGCTACATTGTTGAAAGTGTTTATGAGGTGTAGAAGTTCCTTGGTAGAATTTTTGGGATCACTTATGTAAATTATCATATCATCAGCAAACAGTGAGAGTTTGACTTCTTTTTTTTCCCAATTTGTGTCCCCTCATCTCTCTTTGTTGTCTTATTGCTCTAGCTAGGACTTCAAGAACTATATTGAATAGATATGGAGAGAGTGGACACACTTGCCTTGTTCCTGATTTCAGTGGAATTACTGGGAGTTTCTCTCCATTTAGTTTGATGTTGGCTGTTGACTTGCTGTATATTGCCTTAATTATGTTTAGGTATGTTTCTTGTATCCCTGCTCTCTCCAAGACCTTTATCATGAAGTTATGTTGTATTTTCTCAAAAGCTTTTTTGGCATCTAATGAGATGATCATGTGGTTTTTAATTTTCAGCTTGTTTATGTGGTGGATTACGTTGACAGATTTTCATATGTTGAATCATCACTGCATCTGTGGGATGAAGCCGACTTGATCATGGTGGATGATGGTTCTGATGTGTTCTTGGATTTGTTTTGCCAGTGTTTTTTTTTTTTTTTTTTTTTTTTTTTAGTATTCTTGCATCAATGTTCATGCGTGAGATTGGTCTTTAATTTTCTTTCTTAGTAGTGTCTTTCTCTGGTTTGGGTATCAGGGTAATTGTAGCCTCATGAAAAGAGTTTGGCAATGTTTCTTCTGTTTCTATTGTGTGGAATAATTTGAGATGTATTGGTATTATTTCTTCTTTGAAAGTCTTGTAAAATTTTGAACTGAAACCATCTGGTCCTGGGCTTTTTTTGGTTGGGAGACTTCTGTTCACTGTTTCTATTTCTTCAGCAGTTATACACCTGTCTAATGTGCTTATCTGGTCTTGATTTAATTTTGGTAAATGATATTTATCCAGAAAGTTGTCCATTTCCTTTAAGTTTTCCAATTTTGTGGAGTACAGGTTTTCAAAATATGACCTGATGATCTTCTTTATTTCCTCCGTGTCTGTTGTTATGTCCCCTTTTAGTTTCTGATTTTGTTAATTTGGATATTCTCTCTCTGCCTTTTGGTTAGTTTGGATAAGTTTTGTGTATTTTGTTGATTTTCTCGAAGAACCAACTCTTTGTCTCATTGATTCTTTGTATTGTTTTCTTTGTTTATATTTTGTTGATTTCAGCATTTCAGCTCTCAATTTGATTATTTCCTGCAGTCTAGTTCTCTTAGGTGAGTTTGCTTCTTTTTGTTCTAAAGTTTTTAAATATTCTGTTAATTCACTAGTGTGGGATTTTTTCCAGCTTCTTTATATGGGTGTTTAGTGCTATGAACTTGCTTCTTAACCCTGCTCTCATATTGTCCCATATATTCGGGTATGTTGTGTAGTCATTTTCATTAAATTATAAGAAGTCTTTAATTTCCCCCTTTATTTCTTCCTTGACCCATTGATGATTCAGTTGAGCATTGTTTAATTTCCATGTGTTTGTGGGTTTTCTGGAATTAGTATTGCTGTTGACTTCTAGTTTTAAAGCATGGTGATATGATAAGGTACATAGTATTATTCCATTTTTTTGTATTTGTTGGGGTTTGTTTTGTTACCGAGTATGTGGTCAATTTTGAGAAGGTTCCATGAGGTGCTGAGAAGAAGGTTTATTCTTTTCTGTTTGGATGGAATATTCTATAGATGTCTGTTAAGTTCATTTGTGTCATAATATCTGTTAGTTCTCTTATTTCTCTGTTCATTTTTTTGTCTGAATGACCTGTCCAGTGGTGAGTGGTGAGTGTTGAAGTCTCCCAATATTAGTGTGTGGGGTTTAATGTATGATTTAAGCTTTAGAAGTGTTTTTTTGATGTATGAGGGTGTCCTTGCATTTGGGACATAGATATTAAGTATTGAAGTTTCCTCTTGATGAAGTTTTCCTGTGACCAATATGAAATGATCTTTGTCTCTTTTGACTGATTTTAGCTTGAAGTCTGTTTTGTTAGATATTAAGATAGCTACACCCGCTTGTTTCTTAGGTCCATTTGATTGGTATATTTTCCCCAACCCTTTACTCTGAGATGATGTCTGTCTTTGAGGTTGAGATGCTTTCCTTCTATGCAGAAGAGGGATGGATTTTGTTTTTGCCCAATCTGTTAGCCTGTGCCTTTTTAGAGCTGAGTTGAGTCCATTTATATTCAGGGATATTAATGATGAGTGATTGCTATCTCCTGTTAACTTAGTTTTCATCGTTGGTGATGTTAATTTGTGCATTTTTTTCCTTCAGGATTTGCTATTATGAGATATTCAATTGTTGGTGTTTTTGTTGGTGTAGCCATCTTCCTTAGGTTGGAGTTTTCCTTCTATTATTTTGTGTAGGGCTGGGTTTGTGGCTAGATATTGGTGCAATCTAGATTTGTCATGGAATATCTTGTTTTACCCTTCTATGGTGATTGTCAATTTTGCTGGGTATGGTAGTCTAGGCTGGCATCCATGGTCTCTTAATGTCTGCATAATGCTTGACCACAACCTTCTGGATTTCATCATGTCCAGTGATAAGTCAGGTGTAATTCTGATAGGTCTACCTTTATATGTTACTTGACCTTTTTTCTTTGCAGCTCTTAATATTCTTTCTTTACTCTGTATGTTTAGTGTTTTGATTATTATGTGGTGAGAGGATATTTTTTGATCCAGTCTATTTGGTGTTCTGTAAGCTTCTTGTATCTTCATAGGCATATCTTTCTTTAGGTAGGGGAAGTTTTCTTCTATGACTTTGTTAAATACATATTCTGTGCCTTTGAGTTGAACTTCTTTTCTTTCTTCTATACCTATTATTCTAAGATTTGGCCATTTCATGGTGTTCCATATTTCATGGATATTTTGGGTTAAACTTTTGTTAGATTTAATGTTTTCTTTAACTGATGAGTCTATTTTCTCTATTGTATCTTCAGTGTTTGAGATTCTCTCTTCCATTTCTTGTATTCTGCTGTGTAGTGAGGAGCTGCGGGCAGGCCTGCTTTTCATCCCACCTGGCTCCCACACGGCTAGCTTAGCCCCGAAAATAACAACATACAAATTGTATTCATTTAAACACTGCCTGGCCCATTATCTCTAGAGAGTTAGTTACTGGCTAACTCTCACATCTTGGTTAACCCATTTCTAATAATCTGTGTAGCATCACGAGGTGGTGGCTTACCAAAAAAGATTCAGCATGTCTGACCTGGTGGCTGGTTCCATGGCATCTGCCTCATTGCTCTCTTCCCAGAATTCTGTTCTGTTTACTCTGCCTACCTAATTTTCTGTCCTATCAGAGGGCAAAGGCAGTCTCTTTATTAACCAATGAAAATAACAATAGATAGAAGACCCTTCCACATCATTTCCCCTTTTCTGTTTGAACAAAAAGGAAGGCTTTAACTTTAAAATAGTAAAATTACATATAACAAAACAGTAAGAATTACAGTTACAATATTTATATCTATTTTATCTTTATCATAATAATGGAAAACTATAACTATACCTAATCATTCTTCAACTCCAACAAAGACTCCAGAAGGATATAATATTATCTAAGTAAACAAGAAGTAAACAACTTCCAAAACTCTAGAAATGACAGAGACATCTCGCTACCTGTACAGTTACCCAAAGTTCCTCTGTACCGTTGGGGCATCCATCTTCAGCCATCAGGCCCATAGTTCCAGCAGACATTTCCATGAAGCAGGAACTTTTAAAGACAGTTCAGTCATTATCTGCAGTGTCCTGCAGAATGTCTCATAGACTCTTTCATAAATCAGGAACCCCGAAAGATTATCTCACCTTTAGGCAAGTTCAGCAGTCCTCTCTCTGTGGGTTCAGGAGGGCGTGGTCTATCATACCATATTGGGATAGAAGCAATCCACAGGGTCTCATCCTCTGTGAAAACAAAAGAAGAACCTCCTTTCCAAAGTATCATATCCTTAGATCCAAATTCAGAAGTCAAGGTATTTTCAACATATCTATCTTGGATTAGTTCAGCAGCATTTATAAACAAATATCTTTTAGCAGCTGTTGCTCCTTCCTCAGCATTCAAACAATTCAAAGAGAGCATAATAGCATACAGTATCAAGATTCTCTGTGTATTTTCCATCTTTACGCGGCTTTTTTTAACCTCTATTTCTTTTATTTTTATTTTTACTTTTTGAGACTGGTTCTCTGTATATCTTTGTCCTGGAATAACTCTGTAGACCAGGCTGTCCTTGAACTCACAGAGATCCCACTGTCTCTGACTCCCCAGTGCTAGGATTAAAGGTGTTTGCTATCACACCTTGAACTCACAGAGATCTGTCTCTGCCTCCCAGGCATTGGGATTAAAGGTGTGTACCACCACACCCTATTTCTCCCTTTCTTTCTTTTTTATTTTTAATGACTTTAACCTTTATCCTGCATATATTTTTAACACACTGTAAACTCTTTAGAGGTTTTCTTCATCTTTGAACCTCTCTTTACTATCTCTCTCTCTCTTTTTTGACTACATGAGTCTTTAAGGAAAGGACTAAAACTGTGGCTTTTACGGCTGGAATTAGCCCATTCCTTAGCTTTCCAGCCTCATGGCTGAGATACCAGCCAGAGCTGTGTTCACTGCCACAACTCTACAGTGTTTCAAGGTCCTTGCTAGCAAGCAAGCTGGAGCATTCTGCCCACAGACCACACTCAGTCGGACTGCCTGCCTGAAAGAGTCAGAGATTGCCCTGGCAGGACAGTCCAGAAAGCCGGCATTTTAAAACAGCACAGCTTTTTTCCTGCTACTGCTGAAAACTCGAAAAGCATGCGTTCAGCTTTTCATCAACACCGTTTAAGTGTTTCGTGGCAGGACCACTTAATGAGCTGCAAGGTTTTGCAGCTAAAGCTGAGTCAGGAAGCCTCTCTTAGATGAGAGCGCTTACTTGCCTCTAGCAAGCAGCACAGACCCGAGAAATTGCTGCCACCAAGAAAACATGCTTTACTCTATTCTTCCCCAAGCTTTCTCAAGCTTTCTGTGGATTCAGTTATCCACGTCTGGGCGCCATATGTAGTAAGGAGCTGCGGGCAGGCCTGCTTTTCATCCCACCCAGCTCCCGCACGGCTAGCTTAGCCCCGGAAATAACAACACACAAATTGTATTCATTTAAACACTGCCTGGCCCATTATCTCTAGAGATTTAGTTACTGGCTAACTCTCACATCTTGGTTAACCCATTTCTAATAATCTGTGTAGCATCACGAGGTGGTGGCTTACCAAAAAAGATTCAGCATGTCTGACCTGGTGACTGGTTCCATGGCATCTGCCTCATTGCTCTCTTCCCAGAATTCTGTTCTGTTTACTCCGCCTACCTAATTTTCTGTCCTATCAGAGGGCAAAGGCAGTCTCTTTATTAACCAATGAAAATAACAATAGATAGAAGACCCTTCCACATCACTGCTGTTCATGCTTATGTTTGTGGTTCCTTATCTTTTTCTCATGATTTCTGTTTCTATAATTCCTTCAGCTTGTGTTTTCTTTATTGTTTCTATTTCAATTTTCAAGTCCTGGATAGTTTTTTTTTTATATGTTTGATTTCCTTTTCTTGGTTTTCTTTAAGTGATTTGCTGGTTCCTTCCCATTTTTTGTTTGACTTTTCCTCAGTTTCTTTAAGGGAATTTCTCGTTTTATCTTTAAGAATTGCAAACATTCTCTTGAAGTTATTTTTAGGTCATTTTCTTCTGGTTCATCCATATTTGGTTGTTCAGCTCTTGTTGTTGTAGGGTCTTTAGGTTTTACTGGTGTTGTGTTGCTCTTTGTGGTGTAGTGTGTGATTTTACCTTTTCTACTCATCTTTTCCTCTAATAGGTGTGGTTGGGGCTGTCTGAGATTCTGTTGAATAATCTTCTAGGTGCCAGTGAATCCAAAGCTCAGATGGTTGTTCCTCATGGTACAGTCAGTGTCACAGTTCTAGTTACCCCTTTGGTTACTTTGTGTTTCTGGTGATATCTCAGTGCTCCTGTGCTTTGCTCTGCCCTTTGCAGTTTGCTGTCTCAGGCCTACTTTGGCCTAGGTTGCCAGCTTTGCTTTGCTTCTGTAAATCCTGGTCTGGATCCCCTCCTGCAGAAGTCCCTGGCTTGAAGTTGGACCTGTTCTGGTGGAGATTGCTAACTCTGGATCTGGTCACTGGCTCAGTCCTGATCTGCCAGTGTCCTGGGACTGGGTTGGTTCCCAGCTTCTGCTCCCGGTGGAGCTTGTTCACTCTCTGTCCTAGGTAGCTGGTTCTGGCCCACTCTGGTTCTGGTGGAGATAGCTGATTCTGAGTCAGGTCACTGGCTCAGTTTTGGTCTGCAGTGTCCTGGGACTGGGTTGACTTCTGAGACTGTATTTCCTCCTGGCTTCTGATCCTGGTAGAGTTTGTTTTCTCAGGCCCTCTCTATCTTAGGTAGCTCATTCAGATAATCTCTAATTTCTTGAGTTTTTTATGTATTTTGGAGATCAGTCCTCTATCTGAAGTGGGGTGAAGATCTTTCCCTATTCAGTAGGCTGCCTTTTTGTCTTACTGACTGTATCCTTTGCTTTACAGAAGCTTCTCAGTTTCAGGAGGTCCCATTTACTTATTGTTGCTCTTAGTGTCTGTGCTACTGGGGTTATATTTAGGAAGTGGTCTCCTGTGTCCATGTATTGAAGGCTACTTTCCACTTTCTCTTCTATCAGGTTCAGTGTGGTTGGATTCATATTGAGGTCTTTAATTCCTTTAGACTTGAGTTTTGTGCATAGTGATAGGTATGGACCTATTTCCATTCTTTTACAGGTTGACATCCAGTTATGGCAGCACCATTTGTTGAAGATGTTTTCTTTTTTCCATTGTATTATTTTAGATTTTGTCAAAAATCAGGTGTGCATAGGTGTGTATATTAATATCTGGGTCTTCAATTTGATTCCATTGGTCAACGTCTCTGTTTTTATGGCAATACCAAGCTGTTTTCATTACTTTAGCTCTGTAATAGAGCTTGATGTCAGGGATGGTAATGCCTCTGGCAGTTCCTTTATTGTGTAGAATTGTTTTGGCTATCCTGGGTTTTTTTGTTTTTCCAACCCTGACATTAAGCTCTATTGCAGAGCTACAATGATCAAAACAGCTTGGTATTGGCATGAAAATATCTGTGTCTTTTTATTAGAGAATTGAGGCCAGTGATATTAGAAGGTAATTTTTAAATATGTAAGTTAAATATAAGTTAATTGTTGCATCATGTTGTTTTTGGTGATCGTGTTTTTTCTTAATGGTAGTTAATAAAATAATTACAGCATAACTCTTCTCTTAACGGTATTCTCATTCCTAATTTTAGCCAGAAATATTCTTCCTATAATATATTGAAGTAGATTGATTCCCAATTTTCTTAGGAACCATCACTCTGATTTTCAAAGTGACTGTACCAGTTTGCACTTCCACCAGCAGTGGAGGAGTATTCCCCTTACTCTGCATCCTCTCCAATATAATCTATCTTTATTGTTTTTGATCTTAGTCATTCTGACTGGTTTAAGATGGTATTTCAGAGTCGTTTTGATTTGCAATTCCCTGATGGCTAAGAATGTTGAACAATTCCTTAAGTGTCTTTTGGCCATTTGCAATTCTTCTGTTCAGAATTCTGTTTAGATCTGTACCCCATTTTTTTTATTGGATTATTTGATAAGTTAATATCTAGTTTCTTGAGTTCTGTATATATTTTGGAGATTAGTTCTCTGTCTGATATGGAGTTAGTGAAGATCTTTTCCCATTCTGCTGTTCTGTCTTAGTGATTGTATTCTTTGCCTTATAGAAGCTTCTCAGTTTCAGGAGGTCTCATTTTATTAATTGTTGCTCTCAGTGTCTGTGCTATTGGTGTTATATTTAGGAAGTGGTCTCCTGTGCCAATGTGTTCAAGGCTACTTCCCAGTTTTTCTTCTATGAGGTTCAGTTTAACTGGATTTATGTTGAGGTCTTTGATCCATTTGGACTTTAATTTTGTACATGGTGATAGATATGGATTTATTTTCATTCTTCTGCATGTTGATTATCTGGTATGCCAGTACCATTAGACCCAACAATATCACTCTTGGGCATATACCCAAAGGACATTGGCTCAACTGTGTTCACAGCAGCATTATTAATAATAGCCAGAATCTGGAAACAACCTATGTGCCCCTCAACCGAAGAATGGATAAAGAAAACGTGGTACATTTACACAATGGAGTATTATTCAGCGGTAAAAAAACCAATGACATCTTGAAATTTACATGCAAAGGGTTGGAACTAGAGAAAACCATCCTGAATGAGGTAACTCTTACCCAGATAGACAAACATGGTATTTGCTCACTCATAAGCAGATATTAGACATAAAGCAAAGATTAACCAGCCTATAGGCCACGATCCCAGAGAAGCTAGGTTACAAGGAGAACCCTAAGAGAGACTAACATGGTTTCCACAGAAAAGGGCAAACAAATAAGATCTCGTAAAAAGATTGGGATTTTGAGGTTGGAGAAGGGAGGCTGGAAGGTGATGGGGAGGGGAGAAGAAGAGGGAAGAAGAGAACATGAGGGAACTAGATGCTCAAGATGGGGAAGGGCAGAGAGGGAGAGCAAGGAAAGAGATATCCTGATTTAGAGACCCATCAAAGGGCTAGCAAGAAACATGACACTAGGGAAATTCCAAGGAATCCACAAGGATGACCCCAGATAAGACTCGAAGCCACAGTGGAGAGGATGCTTAAACTGGCCTTGCCCTGTAATCAGATTGATGACTACCTTAATTGTCATCATAGAACCTTTATCTAGCAACTGATGGAAGCAGATACAGAGATCTATAGTGAAGTGCTGGGCAGAGCTTCCAGAGACCAGTCTAAGAGAGGGAGGAGCAATACTAAGAGCATGCAGGTGAAACCCACAGAAACAGCTGACCTGAGCTAGAGAGAGCTCGCTGACTTTGAACTGATATGGGGGAATCCTGCATAGGCCCAAACTAGGCCCATTGAATATGGGGGGCACTTGTGAGGCTCGGCAGTCGGTGGGACCACTGACAGTGGGACAAGGATTTGTCCTTAGTGTTTGAACAGGCATCTAGGAGCACATTCTCTTTGGAGGGATACCTCGCTCAGCCTAGATATGGGGGGAGAGCCTCGGTCTTACCTCGAAGTGAAGTGTCAGACTTGGTTGATTTGCCATGGGAAGCCTTACCCTTTTCTAAGGAGTGGATGGTGGGTGGTGGAGGGGAAGGGCTAGGCAGGAGGAGGAAAGGGAGGGGGAACAGGGATAGCTATGTAAAATGAGAAAAGATTGTAATAAAAATTCTTAATAAAATAAAAAACTAGTGTATTAAGATTTTGAATGTTGTAAATAATTTGCTTTAGGATGTTTCTGTCATGGAGGTAATTTTTTTTTGTTCTTCCATTCTGGAACTCATATTAGTCTATGTTATCAATCCTTGTTTTTTAGGGCCTTAATGCATTTCTCCAGAGTCTTCTGCCTTTCCAAAGCTTCCAATAAGAAGTGAGCTATTATTCGGATAGGTTTTCCTTTATATATTTTTTTGTGTTTTTTTCTTGCAGCTTTCTGCAAACTTTCCTTGTTTTATATATTTAGTGTTTCATCTGTGGTATGCCATAGAGATTTTCTGTCCCTGATTTCCCTGGTATGTTCTGTGTGCCTCATGCATCTGTGTGGATGTTTATTTCCTTAGTTTGTAGGAAGTTTTCTTCTACAATCTTGTTAAAGAGCTTGTCTGTGCATTGACTTTGGGTTCTTCTAACTCACTTAGGCCTATAATTTGATGGTTTTAATATTTTCATGCTGTCCCACATTTCTTGTTTATTTTTTTCTGTTTTTCGATAGTTCTTCCTTTTTTGTTTTAGGTCCTCGCCTTAAACTTTTCTTGATTCATAATACTAGTAAGGTTTTTCTTTTAGTCTTCTCACTGTATTATTGGATTGTTTCATTCTATCTTTATTTCAGTTATCATTTTCTTCAGTGTTCCTATCACTTTGTTAAATCCCTTCTCAGGTTATGGGTTGTTTTTGTTATTTCCATCCACCTTATTATTTTGTTTTTTTGGGGGGGGCATCACTCAGACTACAGAAGTTCATCTATTTAAGATTTTCTCTTTCATTTCTTTGAGCTATTCCTTTGTGTTTTTATTTTCTGTCTTGAATTATTTTGTGAACTTCATGGTTGTTCATTAAATTCTGTTTCCTGTGTCTTATCAAAGTAATTGTCACTGGCAAACTTTTATGAGGTTAATCAGTTTCGGAGGGAGATATAGACTTGATTTTTCACCATGTCTGAATTCTCGCAAAGGGTTCTGAGATTGTGGTGGGGAAAGTCAAGCAGAATCAATTAGCTAGACTCTTGACAAAGAGGTGGAAGATTTTCCTTGGCAGTTAGGTTAAATGTGGTATCAAGGAGGCAAATCTTTTAAAAAACAATATGATGTGGGATTCCCCTCTGTATGCTGTAAATACCATTGGTTAATGAAGAAGCTTGTTTGGGCCTAATACTGCGCAGAATAGGGTAAGGCAGGAATGCCAGAAAGTTAGGGGAAGAGAGAGTAGGTAGAGTTAAAGAGAAGCTGTGTAGCTGCCACAGGAGACAGATGCCAGATGCTGGGTGGAACCTCACCAGTAGGCCACAGCCCCATGGTGACACACAGATTAATAGAAATGGGTCAATTTAAGATAGAAGAGCTAGCTAGCAATACGCTAGAGTTATTGGCCAAGCAGTGTTTTAATTAATAGTTTCTCTGTGGTTATTTTAGGTCTGGGTGTCCATGAACGAACGAGCAGCCTCCATCTACAACAATCCTTCTGTTTAGTCTTTGAAATTTTTATACATTTATATAATGTATTTCCATCTTATCTATAGCACTTCCTCTCATGAACTGACCCTATGATCATCCAATTAATTTGCCTTCCTCCTTAAAGTCTAATTTTTTTGTTTTTATTGTTATTATAACCAATGGACTAGTGAATCTAGGCAGTATAGTTTATAGGCAAATTTGTATAGAGGTATTCACTGTAACATTGGTGAGTCGGTATTGGATACATTTCCCCCAAAAGTGTCTTTCATTCTCCTAGTGGATAATCAACATTCAGTAGCTTCTTACCCAGGAGAGGAACTTAAAGAGTATCCTCCTCACCCACATAGAAATCTGATATTGGCTTGATCTGATGTAGTCTTGTATGGGTGGCCACCCCCGCAGCTAATCACTTGTGTGTCCAGGAGACAGAATTTCACAGTTATCTTTGTAACGTTGTTTTATTTAATTTTCCATTTGTTTTCATTTACTTAGATTTTAAATACATAATTTCTGTTTTTGATAATTTCAGACATACACAATTTATTGTGAGCCTATTAACCTCCTTATTAAAAATTATTTTATTTATTATTAAAAATTATTATTAATTTATTTATTAAATAATAAAAATTTATTATTAAAAATTATTTATTATTAAAAATAAAACCTTTTTATTTTCTTTCAAATCCAGTTGATTCTTTTACCCAAATAGTACCTCCAATATGTTCATGTCTTTTTTGTGTTACCTACTGAAATTTGTAAGATTTACTGAATGAACATGGTTAAGGTATTATTTACTGTACCCTCTCCAATTTACTACATTAAAGAAAAATGACTTCTCAAAAAAAATGTGAGGACTTCTAATTCCCTCTTCTTTCCAGAAGGGGGCGCTGAAGAACTTCATTTTCTACAGGTATTTTCAGGCTACACATATTTGTTTTAAGGTCATGTTTGTATTGACTGTCTTATATACTGAGCCTGGAATTTACAATTAGCTCTCCCAATCCTCTGGCTCTTATAAACTTTCTGATACCTCTCTTGCAAGGTTCTATGCATATTGGAGGCGCTTAAGATGTCACTTGGGACTGAGTTTTCCAAAACCACTTACTTTGCCACCTACTTTTTTTTTTTTTAACATACTGTAAGTGTAGATTATAGAACAACCATAAACACTGAATAGATTCTTTAACAATGTCAAATTTGTTTTTGAAAATTTGAATTGATAAAGTAACAGGGAGAGTAGTGTATGCCTTAAAAGTGGTTTATGATATCAGAGTGGAAGGTCATTTGTTTGATGCCAGAAACCAAAGCTATGGGCAGCTACTGCTGAAATGAGAGCAGAGGATGGGAAAGAGGGGCAGAAGAGATAGTATTGAAATGAGTGGGAAAGTTCAGGCTTTAAAGAGTAAGACTAGACAACACAGTGCATCGCAAAACACAGAAAAGCCATAAAACCTACATATTCAATATAGCAGCATAAAAAGTAAAAGAAAATAATTAAGGTATGTGTGTATGCTAGAGAATATGTTATAGAATTATAGCGAGGCATAGAGAATATGGAAAGTACAATAAATAAAGTATTATACTGTCAATCAGGGCATACTATTGGTGGGCTGTTTTTACTTCCTTCTTCCCTTGTGATGATTCACTTAGAAAAGTGTCCTGAAGATTGAGTTATAGTCTGTAGCTTCAGATATAATCTAGAAAACCAGACTTGTAGGAATGTAGTCTGCTGAACAGTTTAATATTTCTTTTGTTGTTGTTGTTGATTTCTTGGTATAATTGTGCTGAGTAAAGTAGTGTAGATCAGTTCTCATATTCTTTGTTTTCATGTCAACTTCAGATTTACGTGGTATGCATCATCTACTCAATCTACTGCCTGCACTATGCCTTATCTGTTAGCCCACAGTGGACCCAGCATTGAGTCAGGCCTCAGAAGCCAGTCTGCTTCCTGCTCCCTGCAGCTGTGGAGCCATTGTGAGGGCACAGGACTCAGTCCTCTCCTCGTCTCTTCTGTGGCTATCAGTAGAGCCATGTGCAGACAGAATCTCTGCTTCTTTCTTGGATATGGCAGTCCTGGCTCTTGCTCTATATCCTGATCTGGGCAATGTATTCAACTACGGTTGCATGAATACATGTCACATCTCTGCAGCCAACTGTTCCGCCAGCAACAATTTGTGGAGAGGAGAACCTTGACCGGTGATTCACATGGAGTTTGCCTAGAACAACACATGAAGATGATTTGCCTTTCATCCACACATCCCATTACAACCAGTGAATCTAACACCTATGCTGGTCTCACATCACTTGACCTATCATATTCCAGGATAAACTATTGTCAGCATAGACTGTAATTTATACTATCACGTTTAAAATGATGCTTACTTAAGAACATTTTATTTTCTGCACTTATTCTTGTTTCCTTAGGTGAAATAAAGAACTTTGCACCTGGGTCCCCGATAAAACAGCTCTCTTTCGTGACAGGGCATACTGACATTTGAGAATGTGGCCATAGACTGCTCTTGGGAGGAATGGGAATGCCTGAGCTCTGTACAGAGGGCTTTGTCCAGAGATGTCATGTTGGAGAACTAAGGCAACCTGGTCTCTGTGGGTGAGAGTATTTTTATCTCATGATTCCATATTTATTATAGTTATTCCATTCAATTATGTTTTATAGTTGCATCTAAATTATTTTCTTGACATCTACATGAAAATTTAATAAAATGTACATTTCATCATGTACACCATAACACTTTAAGGAACATTATCTTGATATTATATTTACCTTTGCTGATGCTAGCAATCACCCTCAAATCTTTTATAATATGTTTTACTTTTCAGATTATTATACTTCATAGGTTATATTTTGATCTATATCTTAATGATTCACAACATACTTGAATTTAGATTCAGTAGTAATTTAAAAAGGAATTCAAGGTATATAATAGTTACTATTATATTTTTTGAATATTTTAAAATATCAACAGATGACATTTTAGAAATTTGGAAATTTGGAAACTTAAATTCCTTCTTATTTAATCAGTACAGTGGTGTATTAGAAACTAATATACTTCCATTATTATTCCCAGAAAGGTCATGTGTCTCTTCTAATAAACAGGCCTTGCAGTGTCAAAACCAGAACTAATCAGTTCTCTTCAACAAAACAAAAGAGTCCTGGAATGTGAACAAAAGAGTGACAGAAGACAACGAGAAAGGTGAGTTAGAAAAAACCACTGGCATATGAATAAGACCGAAGGCAAGTTAGAATTCAGACCTGCAGTGGGGTTTGTGGAAATCTTCACTTGAGATGATCTAAAATAAACTATTGATTTTTGTAATGTCTTCAAATATGCTATTGATGTGGGAGTCCCCTCTGTATTCTCTGATACCATTGGTGAATAAAGAAACTGCCTTGGCCTGTTGATAGGCAGAGTAGAGCTAAGCAGGGAAAACTAAACTGAATGCTGGGAGAAAGGAGGCGGAGTTAGTGAGAAGCCATGTAACCCTGCTGGAGGCAGATGCCAGAATTTTACCCGGTAAGCCACAGTCTGTGGCAATACATAGATTAATGGAGATGGGTTAATTTAAGATGTGAGTTAGCCAGAAATATGCTTAAGTTATTGGTCAAACAGTATTACAAATAATACAGTCACTGTGTGATTATTTCGGGGCTGAGCAGTCAGGAACAAACAAATGGCCTCTTACAACGTGCCATAAGGAGGATTGCAGATGATTCATTGCCATATTTTTGAATGCTGTTGATCCCTTAATTTTATTATCTTGAAACAAAAACTCACATTCAAGTAATATTTTGGCCGTATGTGATAGACAATTTCTCTTTATCTAATTTCACTTAGGCAGAGGCTGCTCGTTCATTTGGCCCGGACCCAAAATAACCACACAGAAACTATATTAATTGTAATACTGTTTGGCTTAAGCGTATTTCTAGCTAGCTTTTACATTTTAAATTAACCATTTTCTATTATTTTATATTTTCGTGGTTTACCAGCAAGTTTCCGGCATATCTATTTCCTGCAGCAGCTACATGGCTTCTCTCTGACTCCACCTACTTTCTCCTCCTCTACATGCTTGAAATTCCTACCTTGCCCTATTCTGCGCTGCAATAGGCCCCAAGGCAGCTTCTTTATTAACCAATGGTGTTCACAGCATACAGAGGGGAGTCCCACACCAATTTCATGTTTTTTTTTATGCTTCCATATCTATATTACATGGGTTTTATTGTTGTGTAATATTGAATGAAAGCAGGAAAGAGAAAATTTATAGGTCTACTCATTTTTGAAGACTATCTTACCACTTTCTTTACCTTTAGATTTCATAGCAACTTAAATGTAATTTATTTATTTATACAAACATACATTAGATTTTGTGTGTGTGTGTGTGTGTGTAGAAAATGCCATTTTTTTGTCAGTATCTATTAACTCTGGCCCTTACCATATTTCTTCATATTTCTTTTGTTGATTTTATGTAAGTAACACTTTTTTCATTTATTTTGCATACTGACTCCAGTTTCTGCTTCCTCATCTTCTCTGCAAGTTTGCATTCCCACCAGCAATGGAGGAATGTTCTCCTTACTCCTCATCCTCGCCAACATAAGCTGTCATCAGGGTTTTTGATCTTTACTATTCTGACAGGTATAGGATGGTATCTCAGAGTTGTTTTGGTTTGTATTTTCCTAATGGTTAGGATGTTGAACATTTCCTTAAGTGCCTTTCAGCCATTTGAGATACCTCTGTTGAGAATTCTCTGTTTAGATCCGTACCCCCATTTTTAAATTGGATTATTTGGTATTTTGATGTCTAGTTTCTTGAATTCTTTGTATATGTTGGAGATCAACCCTCTGTCTGATGTGGGGTTGGTGAAGATCTTCTCCCATTCAGTAGACTGCCGTTTTGTCTTGTTCACTGTGTCTTTTGCTTTGCAAAAGCTTCTCAGTTTCAGGAGGTCCCATTTATTAATTGTTGATCTCAGTGTCTGTGCTGCTGGTGTTTTATGGAAGTGGTCTCCTGTGCTAATACATTCAAGGCTACTTCCCACTTTCTTTTCTATGAGGTTCAGTGTGGCTGGATTTAGGTTGAGGTTTGTGATCCATTTGGACTTGAGTTTTAGTCCATATTTACTATGTTGATCCTACCTATCCAGAAGCATGGGAGATCTTTCCAATTTCTGATATCTTCTTTTATTTATTTCTTCAAAGATTTAAAGCACTTGTCATACAGGTCTTTCTCTTGTTTGGGTAGAGTTACCCCAAGATATTTTAGGTTGTTTGTGACTATTATGAAGGGTGATGTTTTTCTGATTTCTTTCTCAACCCATTCATTGTTGTATATAGGAGGGCTACTGATTTTTTTGAGTTGATCTTGCATCCTGCCACATTATTGAAGATGTTTATAAGCTGCTGGAGTTCTCTGGTAGAGTTTTTTGGGTCACTTATGTATACTATCATAATCTGTAAATAGCGAAAGTTTGACTTCTTCCTTTCCAATTTTTATCCCCCTGATCTCCTTTTGTTGTCTTATTGCTCTAGCTAGAACTTTGAGTAGAGTATTGAATAGATATGGAGACAGTGGACAGCTTTGTCTTTTTCCTGATTTCGGTGGAATCACTTTCTCCATTTAATTTGATGTTAATTGCTGATTTGTTGTAAATTGCCTTTATTATGTTTAGTTATGTTACTTGTCTTCCTGATCTCTCCAAGATCTTTATCATGAAGGAGATTTAGATTTTGTCAAAGACTTTTTATGTCTAATGTGATGATCATGTGGTTTCTTTCTTTCAGTTTTTTATATGCTGGGTTACATTGAGAGATTTTTGTATCATGGACCATCCCTTCATTTCTGGTTTGAAGCCTACTTACCATGGTGGATGAAATTTTTGAAGTTTCTTGGATTCGGTTTGACAGTATTTTATTCAACATTTTTACATTAATGTTCATGAGGTAGATTGGTCTCTATCTTTTTTGTTTCATCTTTCTGTAGTTTGGTTATGAGGGTAGCTGTAGCCTCATAAAAGGAATTTGGCAATGATCCTTCTATTTTGTTGTGTGGACCAATTTGCAGAGTCATGGTATTAGCTCTTTTGGTAATATTTGTGCTGAAGCAATCTGGACCTAGGACTTTTTTTTTTTTTTGATTGGGAGACTTTTAATGATTTCTTCTATTTCCTTAGGTGTTATTGGTCTATTTAAATTGTTTATCTGGTCTTGATTTAGTTTTGGTAGCTATCTGGTATCTACCAAGAAAATTGTCAATTTCTTTTAAATTTTCCAATTTTGTAGAGTACAGCCTTTTGTAGTATGACGTGAAAATTCTTTGGATTTCCTCAGTGTCTGTTGTTATGTGCTATCTCTTATTTCTGATTTTGTTAATTTGGATATTCTATCTCTGTCTTTTGAGTTGTTTGGATAAAGGTTTGTCTATCATGTTGATTTTGTCAAAGAAACAACTCTTTGTTTCATTGAGTTTTGTGTTCTCTTTTTTCTATTTTATTGATTTCATCCCTCTGCTTGATTAATTCATGTCATCTACTCTTTCTGGCTGCATTTGCTCTTTTTTGTCTTAGAGTTCTCTGGTGTGCTGTTAAGGCATTAGTGTGAGATTTCTCCAGCTTCTTTATGTATACACTTAGTGTGATGAACTTTCCTCTTAGTATTGCTTTTGTACTGTCCTGTAACTTTAGGTATGTTGTACATTCATTTTCCTTGAATTCTAGGAAGTCTTTAATTTTTTTCTTTCTTCCTTGGCACAGTGGTGATTTGTTTGGGCATTATTCAGTTTCCATGAGTTTGCAGGCTTCCTGCAGTTTGTGTTGTTGTTGAGTTTTAACATTAAGCCATGATGATCTAGTTCGATACAGGGGTTTATTTCAATGTTTTGTATCTCTTGAGATTTGCTTTGTGATTGAGTATGTAGTCAATTTTAGAGCAGATTCATGAGCTTCATTTGGGTGGAATGTTCTATAGATATCTGTTAAGTCCATTTGAACCATAACATATGTTAATTTCCTTATTTTTTTGTTAATTTTGTCTGACAGACCTGTTCATTAGTGAGAGTGTAAGTCTCCCGTTATTAGTGTATGGGGTTTGATGTCCAATTTAATCTTTAGTAAAGTTTATTTTACACATGTGGGTTCTCTTGTATTTAGGACATAAATGTTCAGTATTGAGACTTCATCTTGATGGATTTTCCCTGTGGTGAATATGAAATGCCCTTCTCTATTTCTATTCATTAATTTTAGTTTGAAGTCTATTTTGTTTGATATTAGAATAGCTACACCAGCTTACTTCTTAGGTCCATTTTATTTGGAAGTCTTTTTACAAACCTTTATACTGAGGTAATGTCTGTTTTTGAAGTTGAGTTATGTTTCTTGTATGCAGCAGAGTTATTGGTCCTATTTTCTTTTCCATTCTGTTAGCCTGTGTCTTTTTATATGTGAATTGAATCCACTGATATAAAGGGATATTAGTGATTGTTAATTCCTGCTTTGTTTGGGGGATACTGTGTATATATGTGTGTTTCCCGTTTTTGGGAATTACTGGTGTGAGATTATCTATTTTCTGTGTTTCTGTGGGTGCAGTTAACTTCCTTGGCTTGGAGTTTTCCAACTAGTATCTTTTGTAGGACTGGAATTGTGGATAGAGATTATTTAAATCTGTTTTTCTCATGGAATATCTTGTTTTCTTCATCTATGCTGATTGAAAATTTTGCTGGGTACAATAGTGTGGGCTGGCATCTTTGGTCTCTTCTTGTCCGCATAATATCTGTTATAGCTTTCAGAGTCTCCACTTAGAAGTTGGGTGTTATTATTTTTTGTTTTTTGAGACAGGGTTTCTCTGTGCAACAGTCCTGGTTGTTCTAGAACTCACTTGGTAGACAAGAATGGCCTTGAACTCACTGAGATCAGCCTGCCTCTGCCTCTCACCAGCAGAGGTGTTATTATTATGGCTCTACCTTTCTTTGTTACTTGGCCTTTTTCCTTTGTAGGTCTTAATAGTCTATCTTTGTTCTGTATGTTTAGTATTTTGATTCTTTTGTGGCAAAGGGACTTCTTTTTTTAACTCCACTCTATTTGATGTTCTGTAAGCTTCATGTACTTTGAAAGGCATGCTCTTCTTTAGTTTAGGAATGTTTTCGTCTATGATTTTGTTATATATGCATTTTCTGTTTATTGGAGCTGGTATTTTTTTCTCCTTCTTCTACCCCCATTATTCTTAGGATTGGTCTTTTTATTGTGACCTAGATTCTGGATGTTTTGTTTTATCACTTTGTTGACTTAAACATTTTCTTTGACCAATGAATCTATTTCCTGTATTGTATTGTCAATGCCTGAGATTTTCTCTCCCATTTCTTGCATTCTGTTGGGTATATTTACATCTGTCATTCCTGTTCATTTTCCCAGATTTTCCTTTTCCATAATTCCCTTGTTTGCATTTTTTATTGCCTCTATTTCAATTTTCAAGTCTTGAATTGTTTCCTTCAACTATTTGTTTTTTTCTTGACTTTCTTTAAGAAATTTAGTGATTTCTTCTAATTTTTTGTTTTTTCTTCCTCAATTTCTTTTTTTATTATTTTATTACTAAATAAATACCAATCCAAATTCCCACACCCTCCCCTCCTCCCACTCCTCACACCCTGCCACCCCTACATACTAAGTGAGGACAAGGCACCCTGCCCTGTGGCAAATCGAGGTCCTTCCTACTGTATCTAGGTTGAGCAAGGTATACATCCAAAGAGAATAGGATCACAAAAAACCAGTACATGCAGTAGAGACAAATCCCAATGCTGCTGTCAGGAGCCCCTCAGTCTGCCCCAACTGTCAACCACATTCAGAGGTACTAGTTTGATCCTATGCTCATTCATTCCCAGTCCAGTTGGAGTTGGTGAGCTCCCATTAGCTCAGGCAAACTGTCTCAGTGGGTGAACCTCTTATGGTCTTGACATCCTTGCTCATATTCTCGCTCCTTTCACTCTTCACCTGGACATTGGGAGCTCAGTCCAGTGCTCTGATATGGTTCTCTGCCTCTGTTTCCATCTGTTGTTAAATGAAGGTTCTGTGGTGATATTTAAGATAATCATCAGTCTGAATACAGGGAAAGGCCAGTTCAGACACCCTCTCCTCTATTGCTTAGGGCCTTAGCTGGGGTCATCCTTGTGAATTCCTGGGAATTTTTCTAGGGCCAGGTTTCTTGCTAATCCCATAATGGTTCCCTCAGCCAAGATATCTCTTTCCTTACTCACATATCTGTCCTTCCTCTAGCTCAACTATCTATTCCCTCAAGTTCTCCTCAACCCTCCCCTTCTTCCCTTCCTTCTACTTCCACCCCCATGCTCCCAATTTTGTCAGGTGATCTTGTCTTTTTCCAATTCCCAGGTGGGTCTATATATATATTTTTCTTTGGGTTCACCTTATTACTTAGCTTCTCTAGGATTATGAACTATAGGCTCCAGGGAATTTTTCATTTCTTCTTTAAGTATCTCTATCACCTTCACATAGTTATTTTTAAGGTCATTTTCTTTTGCTTCATCTGTGTTGGGATATCCAGGTCGTGCTGTTGTAGAACCACTAGGATCTGGTGATGCAATATTATTCATGTTGTTGGGTGTATTCTTACCCTACTTTCTACCCATCTTGGTTTGGGTAATTCTAGGTGCAGGTGTTGATTCTTCCTCGAAACTGTGCAGGTGGTGCCTGTGCCTCTGGACACTAATGCCGTGAGGGAGTGGTTGATTGGGGGAGGATGATGGGTTCTGTGGGTTTGTGGGGCAGAGTGGGACTTGTAGATTACAGGGCCCATTGGGTGGTGGGGGTGGTGAAGCTCTGCCACAGGAGTCTTACCTGCTGTCTGCCTAGTAGAGTTGTGATGGTTGAATGTGGAGCACAGGATGGGCCTCAGGGCCTAGGGCATAGAGACCTGGGCTATCCAGCTGGGAGACCAGCCAGTCCCCTCTTCCTCCAATCGGTACAGGTAATCACTTTTTTATTTTCTAAGAAGAGACAGAAAGGGGATGGAGTCTGACAGGAAGCAAAGTGGGGAGGATTCAAGAGGAGTTAAAACTGAAAAGCTGTAATCAGAATATGTTGTATAAAAAAATCTATTTCAGTAACAAAAAGTTGTGAAACATTCTCTTTCTGATGAGATGATGAGTCCTCAGAACTTCTTTGAAGTCTGAAATTTTGGAAAACCTTTCTTGTTTGTTAAGTGTATGATTATTTGTAGTGATTTCTTATGTTCACATCCTTTTTTCTTATTAATATTTCATGTTTTTATTAGCACTACTAAATTATTCATTTTGTTGGTTTATATGAAAAGCGGTGTCTGTTTTGAAAGTACAGTTTCACGATGAGAGTATATTTTCTTAATTATTGGATTATAGACTTATTTTACTTATTTTTCTATTGCTGTGGTTAAACACCACTGTAAAAGCAATTTGTTGAAGAAAGATTCATGATGGTGAGTCAGAGGTAATAATTGGCAGTGGGTTGCAGAAACAAAGAGAGCTCACATCTAGAAGCCCATAATGAAGCAGAGAGCTTACTGGGTACAGTAGGAAGATTTTCAAATCTCAAAGTCAGTCCCGAGATATATTCTTCTTCCAGTAACTGTATATCTATTAATCCTATACATAAAACTCCATCAGCTTCAGGCCACGTATTTAGAAGTCTGAGTATATTGAGCCATCTTATTCAAACTCCCACAGTCTTATTTACTATTCTGATTTTTTTTCTATTTTTGAGACAGGGTTTCTCTGTGCAGCCCTAGCTGTCCTAAAACTTGCTGTGTAGACGTTCTTGGCCTTGAACTCAAAGCATTTTGCCTGCCTCTGCCTCTCAAGTGTGGGGATTAAAGGTGTGTGCTACAACCTCTATACCTATTCTGAAAAAAAAATTGTTTAAAAATTCTACCATAACATAATTAATGGCAATCTTTTTATTGATGCTATTTAATAAGTCATGAATCATATATCTAAAAGAAGACGTTTTTAAGAATAAAAGATCTGAAGTTTGTTTTTTGTTTTTGTTTTTTTTTTGGTTTTTCAAGACAGGGTTTCTCTGTGGCTTTGGAGCCTGTCCTGGAACTAGCTCTGTAGACCAGGGTGGCCTTGAACTCACAGAGATCCGCCTGCCTCTGCCTCCCAAGTGCTGGGATTAAAGGTGTGCGCCACCATCACCCGGCCTGACGTTTTTTAATATGTTTCCTTACATATGTGTCTACATATTTGTAAAATTTTATGTCTTGCGTTCTGAAAAATTTTGACCTAAGTAGGCTCATTCAGATAATTATTTATTTTCCTTCCCTCCATGTCTGAGTTCCCATAATACTTAACCCATAATTTCACAGAAGAACATACAAAATTCTACCCAGAAAGTGGTATCAGGATTATTTGGAAGTATTGACCTGGAGACTTGCATTTAAGGATGTTCCAGGAAGGTGCGGATGAGAACAAAAGCAAGGCTAATGTTATGATAGAAACAATCTGTGCTCACCAGCATCCTAGGTAGTCCTGAAAAAACAGTTCAAGAGCCTCTGTCTTTTCTTAACAGAAGTCATGCTAGGCCTCTTTGTCAACAGCAGATTCTTCAGTAGTAAACTATTTACATAAAATTTTGAAACACATTTGCATTATTCACAGAAATTTGAAAAATCCGTGAAGTGACACACAGAGCAATATAATCAGTTCTTCAAATATTTTTCATGTACCATGGGATTAAACCATACTTTTAATAGATTTTGAGAAAAAGAGACCTACAAGTAAAGAAAAATTTTCTGTGTAATCAGAATGACCTATATTCTACTTGATGGTGACCTGATTTCCTCAACAATTAATTGACTTTTATGACAAGTAATTCAATTTTGATCCACATAAGAAGGCTTGTCTCAATCAAATGAGGTTGAAAATTTATCACAGTCTTTTTTTGTTATGAAAAGCCTTACAATATAATGATATTATTAAAGCCACTGCTGGGAGCTGTGAAGAATAGATACCAGAACCCTTTTCTTGTAGGGCCAACTTCCCAAGACAAGGACTCGGTATGTCTTTATACAGGACTTAAAACCTACTAATTCACAGAATAAAACAGTTTTTGCAGAGGACCATTTCAATTACAATAACTGTAAAGAGACTTTTGATTATAACAAACACTTTTTTAGGCACCAGCCTGGTCAGACCAAAGAGAAGCTTTATAAAAGCTATCAACATGGCTGAGCATTTGATGAATGCTCAAACTGTTTAGTTTAGAAGAGCTATTGCTAAAAACATTTCCTACAGACAGAGTCAAGAATGTGATACCCTACTATCTGTGTTCAAATCTTATTCAAAATCATTCAAGGAACATGGAAGAGAGGCCCCAGACTTGCAAAACCTATAGTAAATCTTTTCCCTCTTGTTTAAATCTAGGTTGTCTAAAATTCCATGTTGGAGAGAAATCATGTAAATATAACTTATGTAAAAAACACTTCAGGAGACCTTCACACCTCACCAGTCATAGGAGACTGCATTCTGAAGAGGCACCGTTAACCCGTAAGGAATGTGGGCAGCGCTGCAGTGAATGTTCACACCTCACTAAGAATAATAGGACTGACCCCAGAGAGGAGGCATACAGATTCAGCAAGAGTGCCAAGGCCTTTAAAGAGCTCTCACTTCATAGAACATACCATGAAATCCGTCCTTTGATAAACCCCACCAGGTATGAGAAGTGTAAAATAAATCTCAGGAGCACCTCAAATCTCACCATACATCCAATTCTGTCTACAGTAAGGAAATCCTACACAAGTGAGGAATGTGGAAAATGGCGCCAGAACTACCCAAACTCTAGCAGACACCAGAGAATTCATACATGAGAAAAATCTTACAAATGTAAAGACCGTTGCAAGTCTTTTGCCTATCACTCATCTCATAAAAGGTCACTACAGAATCCATACTGGTGAGAAACCTTACAGATTTGAAGAATGTGACAAAATCCTTTGCCTATAATTTGACACTTCAAACTCACCACAGAATCTATTCAGAAGGGAAACCTTAGAAATATGAAGCATGTGGAAATTTCTTTCCCAGGACTCAAATCTTCAGGCTCACCACAGAATCCATTCTTGTGATAAACCTTACAGATGTAAAGAATGTGGCAAGTTCTTTACTCATTTCTCAAGTCTTCACTCTCATTACATAATTCATACTCATGACAAACCTTACAAATGTCAAGAATGTTAGAAATCCTTTACCAGAACCTCTAATATTAGAAGCCACCAGAGAATTCATATAATGGAAAAGCTTTGTAAATGTCCTTAGAATATCTCACATTAACTCACTGTGTAAGAAAGACTTCATCCAGGGACGTGGTTCTATTATATTTTCAAAGACTTCAATTAATTTCAAAGCTTAGTCAATACTAGGGAAGCCTCTTTAAGAAGTTCTACACTTGCTGGGTGCTGGTGGTGCACACCTTTAGTCTCAGCACTCGGGAGGCAGAGCAGGCAGATCTCTGTGAGTTCGAGGCCAGCCTGGTCTACAAGAGCTAGTTCCAGGACAGGCTCCAAAGCCACAGCGAGACCCTGTCTTGAAAAACCAAAAAAAAAAAAAAAAAGAAAGAAAGAAGAAAGAATCTCTACACTTGGTATATATTTAGAATTATTCTATACAGATAGGGACTTTATAATCATAAAATATTTGTAGGAAAGTGAGCTATTTATGAAACAGATGCAGAGATATTCTTTCAAACTCTAAGTATTACTAATAAGGAAAGTTTTCCACCTGACATAATTTAAGCAATAATATTTTCTGACCTTATGTGTCAGGATACTGTTTTAAAGAACCATCCAAAGTAAAAATATTGAAGATTCTAGTGCACTTTTTAAGTGTAGTGTGATGCTGTTGTTTGTTTCATATGATGTTTACACAATGTTCAATATAAATATTAACACCCTGATATTATTTGAGATAGCACATATATTGCAGTTTGTTTTTAACTTCAACTACATTCCTTCTGTTTCTAAAAAAATATTAATTTTTATAGTCAATTTTTACATCTTTTATTTTTGTGGTGTCTATTCTTTACTGGGAGAGCATCATTAATGTCAGTTGTTTGATCAACAATAATGCCAGGAGAACTAAATGGTACACAAGTTTTAATCATCTTGGTTTAAATCAGTATGAGGTAGATTATAAAACCAATGTGCATGCCATATTAGTCAAAGAAAAGCCTACGAGGCCACAGCCTTATTCAAAGAACTGTAAACAAAGATTGGGAAGGCAGTTTTCCCCAGAAAAGAATATCAAGTGGATGGCCTTAAAACAAATATGCAAGAAACATTGTATGAATTTAGCCAGGTTTATTTAGGAATATTTATGTATATTCATGTATATATCCATGAGATAATAATTAGCAGAAAAGAAATGTGACCAGAGACCATACCTTTGAAGAACAGAATTTGGAGGTATATAGAGTTTGGAGGGAGGAAAGTTAAGATAGAAATGTTGTAATTTGGAGAGATCAAAAAAGTCCTTGCTCTACCAGATAACACTAGGAGAACCATAAAGTTTAAAGAGGTAGGGTTTTCTTTTCTTTTATTTCTTTTCTTCTTTTTATTGACTTTATTGAACTATATATTTTTCTCTGCTCCCCTCCCTTCCTTTCTCCTCCTCTTCTACCCTCTCCCATGATCCCCATGCTCCCAATTTACTCAGGAGATCTTGTCTTTTTCTACTTCTTATGTAGATTAGATTCATGTATGTCTTTCTTAGGGTCCTCTTTGTTGTCTAGGTTCTCTGGGATTGTAAATTGTTGGCTGGTTTTTCTTTGCTTTATATCTAAAAGTAACTTATGAGTAAGTGCACATGATGTTTGTCTTTCTGGGTCTTGGTTACCTCACTCTATGATGTTTTCTAGATCTATTCATTTGCTTGCAAATTTCAAGATGTCATTATTTTTTTCTGCTGTATAGTATTCCATTGTGTAAATGTACCACATTTTTCTTATCTATTCTTTGGCTGAGGGGCATTTAGGTTGTTTCCAGGTTCTGGCTATGACAAACAAAGCTGCTATGAATATAGTTGAGCACATGTCCTTGTGGTATGATTGAGCATCTTTGGGTATATACCCAAAAGTGGTATTGCTAGATGTGGAGGTAGGTTGTTTCCTAATTTTCTGAAAATCACCACACTAACATCCAAAGGGGCTGTACCAGCTTGCACTCCCACACTTTTACTTTTTTTCATCTGCTTATGCCTGTGCATTTGCCTTTTCTTCTCTTCATAGGCATGAATGGAAAAGAGCCATTTCTTATAAGATTTTCCAAATAGGACACAGTTTGTCTGAAGTTGTCTGTGCCCCAAACTGATTCACATTAGATCAGATTCCCAATCCTAAATCCCATAAAATTATGGGACATATATTAATGCAAACCAGACCTTAAAGAGGAGAAACACATTTTACTTTTTGAGATGAGTTATAAGTTTAGCCTGATGGAAGTGGGGGTTACTGATTTCTAAGCACATAAAGAGAGAATATTCATGTAAGTAGCATGTGAGCATAACTCTAAATGGGTCACAGTGTGGGATAGATGTATGTGGGCTTGGGAAAGAGAAGAAAAAGAGTATAGAGAGTTGGAAAAGAAATAAATCATTAAAAAGTCTTTAATAAAACAGAGTACAGTCATAGATTAAAAGGAGTAATAAGCCACACAAAGTTGGACTATACACAGAGAGTCTGGATTATGTATATTATTGTGATTATTGTGTTTTCTTTGAATTTTTTGACTGTGGAGGGGTACAGAGAGACATTTTATTGTATGGACTGCTAAGCTAAACCAGCATATATATTATAAAGGTATCATGACTTCCAAATTTGGGTCTAAGAATATATTGTTTTGGAAAAGAGGTTCTTCTTTTGTTTCCACAGAGGGTGAGAACCTGTGGATTGCTTCCAGACTGGTTAGGTTTGATAGACCACATTCCCCTGAAAGGTCACTGTGAACACCCCCCAAAAATTACTTCACCCAACTGCTGACTGAGATGAACCTTGTACACAGGATACACCATGAAAAACCTGATTAACAGCACCCCCAAACAGCAGAAAGCAGTTTGGACTAAACTATGCCTATATTCCCAAATATTGTCTATAACTGTTTGTTTACATTTGAAGGGGGATATACTGCAGAGATTTGCATTGGTATGGATCTTGGTTTATTGATACCAATTTAAAGTCAATTTTATTTTATGTATACTTCTGTTCTTGATTAAGGTATTGTGATTGTGTATCTCATTTTAAAAAATGTAATGTATATTTAAGAACTATAGATTAATAGATAATCATCCATAGTAGTCAAGCTTGTAGTCATGTTAGTTAGATTTCCAAGATGTATAGAGATATATTTCAGTTAGATAGGTATTCTTCAAATCTTTCAGAGACCTTTAGATTATGGCATTTAAAATGTTTAAAAACTTAAGACTTTTCATGACAGGGAGACACATCTGCTCCTGGTAGCACCAAGCTACTTCAAGAAAATAATGGACATTGAACAGGCTCCTTATGGAGTTGATTGACCATTTGGCAAGAAACTGTTCTTACCTAGACTGCTTGATAAATTGGACATGCAAGACTCTCAGAGAAATGACTGCTAAACTTGCCTAAAAGTGAGATGAACCTTCAGGGATCCTGTTTTATGAAAGAGTCTGCTAGAATTCTGCAGGACAGAGAAAAATATGACAAACAAACTGCCAGTAAAGACAGAACTGTCTTTGAAATTTCCTGCTTCATGGCAGAGTCTACTGGACACTATGGGCCTGTGGGCTGAAAATGGATGCCCAACGGTACAGAAGAACTTTGGGTGACTGTTCAGGTAGCGAGATGTTTTTGTCAATTCTAGAATTTTGGAAGTTGCTTGCAATGCACTTCCTGTTTACTTAAGTAATATTATACCCTTCTGGAATCTTTGATGGAGTTGAAGAATAGATATAGTTTTCCTTAGTTATGATAAAAGATAAAGTAGATATAAATAAATATCGTAACTGTAATTCTTGTTTGATACCTGTTTTGTTATATGTGATTTTACTATATTAAAGTTAAAACCTTCCTTTTTATTTAAACAGAAAAGGGGGGTGATGTGGGACTCCCCTCTGTCTGCTGTGATTGCCATTAATGAATAAAGAAACTACTTTGGATCATAGCAATTCAGAACTTATGTAGGCAGAGAAAGCTAGGCTCAATGCTGGGAGAAAGAAGGGCAGAGTCAGAGAAAAGCTATGGAACCGCTGCCAGAGTCAGACATACTGAAATTTTGCTGATAGTAAGCCACTGCTACGTGGCGATACACAGATTAATAGAGATGGGTTAAATTAATATGTAAGAGTAGCCAATAGGAAGCGAAAGCTAATGGGCCAAGAAGTGCTTTAATTAATACAGTTTCTGTGTGATTATTTTGGGTCTAAGCTCCCTGGGTGACTGGGATCCAACAAGCAGCTCTCTCCCACTACAGAAACTGGGAAGAAGCAAATCACAATCCCAGAGAACCTATACAACAATGAGGACCCTAAGAGAGATTTGCATAGATCTAATCTACATGGGGAGTAGAAAACAAGATCTCCTGAGTAAACTGGGATCATGGAGACCTTGGAAGAGGGTTGAAGGCAAGGGGGGAGACAGTGAGGGGAGCAGAGAAAAATGTAGAGCTCAATAAAAATCAATAAAAAAAGAATCTGGGTTCACAAGAGATGGGTTCACAAGACATGGAACAAGTTAGATGTACAGAAACAAGTGAGAGATTTAAAAAGCCACATGGTAGAATGTAGATTAACAGAAACAGATTGCTTCAGTATAAGAGCGAAGGGAGAGTAAGCTTCAGCTAAAGGATGGGATTTCATAATTATTAATAAGCCTCAGTGTAATTATTGTGAGATTCTGGTCCAAAGAAAATATGACTACAACATCCTAACCTATTATATAAATAGGAAAAAAGTTAAAGCTGATCTGTTAATTTCCTTAGACATGGAAAGTTAATTTGTTTATTCCTTTCTTCATCTCTAAAAAGCCATCACTCAACATCAATGGGCTCTGCTTCTTTGACAAAAAGACATTTTTGTGTTACAATTTTAACCCTTTTAATTTAAAATTGATACAGATTTTACATGATATATAATACAGCCATCATGAAAAAGAGAGCTCATAATTTAAGATTGTCAGAAATCAACAAAAACCACATGAAAGGGTAATTATGGCTGCTTCTTCTGAAGAACTGATAATGTTGTATCTGCTTGGTATTAATGCTTCAAAAGATGATTGCTTCTTCTCCAGAACACATTTTTCTTTTGAATAATTATTTTAGTTAAAAATCACAGTTTATGCCTTTTAGTACATTTTATAAATAAATAGATATATCTGTATATACAAACACAAACATTTAAATTAGTGAAATATTGGAAAGATATTTTATCCCTATGAACATACTAAATACAAATTAAAAATGACATTTTTACAGATTCAATGCGGTGCTTTTGCCAAATCTTCTAACTGAAACAACTCTTGTCTTTATTCCTTCACCTGTGCAGGCCAAAGATGAATCATAACACAATTTCTTAAATATTAATAGTCCTTAAGAATAAAAAACATTATTACACTATCTCAACTAATTTTATTATAAAAACAAGGAGAAAAGCTCCACCCATGACTATGAAGAGATATGATATTAAAAATAAAAATTACATAAAGAAAATAATTTTATTAAAATTTTATATTTAAAGTTTAAGATCCACATGTATTTAAAATGGATAGCTAAAAGACTTTTTTAAGATATGAAAGTCCAAGTAAGTTTTTAGGATATTTAAAGGATTATATAAAGCATGTAGGCTATATAAAGGATAAGACATAAGAATAATATACATGATATTAATGTTTATGAGGCCTAAGATAAAAGAATTACAAAAAGTGTTTAAACATATGTCACAGAAAGACTTATTTACAAATAACTGGTTGTTAAAATATTATATAGAAGTCATAAGTATCAACTTGAGGTAAATCATCTTCTGAATGTTTCTAATCTTTTCTTTAAGTATAATGGGGTATCACCCACTATTCATGTTTGTTTGTCATTTGGTCATTATGGATGTGTGCCTTTCATCTCAGTGACACATAGATTTAATAAAATTGTGATTCAGGAGTAATCTGATGTACAGTTTTTCAAATATGATCAGTTCACTTATTATTTGAGTTTCCCAGTCTCTAATCACCCACATGTTACCTTGAAAGATGTAGTGATATTTTATTTTTTTTAAATAAATGAAGCTTGCCTGAAGATAAGACTGCAAAATAGCTAAATACTGGCTCTTACCTCTACTTTAGTCTGAAATGGCAATCCTGCCTCCAGGAATCTCAGAATGAGACTGTGTCTGAGAGCTGTCTCCTCCTGTCTTATATTTCTCTCTAGGGCTGGGATTAAAGGTATGAACCACTACCTCCTAGTTTCTGTGGCAAATTAGTGTAGCTACTGGGATTAAAGGTGTGTATGCCTGGTCTGTAAGGCTGACCAGTGGGGCTGTTTTACTCTCTGAGCTTCAGGCAAGCTTTATTTATTAAAATATAAACGAAATATTATTACATTTCCCCTTTTTGTCTAAAATAAAAAGAAGGCTATAACTAATATAGGAAAACTATATATAATGATTACAATGATTATATACAATTTATACAGGCAGTAAATACATCAACAATGTCTAGTCCATTTGCATTTGTCAAATTCAGAGAAAATACTCCATACCTGTCCTATCTTGGTGAGTCCAAAGTTTTATACCTAATTTACTTTCTATCATAACTTATTTTCTGTGTCAGATAAACAAGGAGAACTATAACTATTTAGTTTTCAACTCCCTCAGAGATCAAAGAAGGAAATACTATAACTGAGTAAGCAGGAAGTATGAGCAAGCAACTTCCAAAACATGTAAGAAATTACAGAAACAGCTGGCTCTCTGGACAGTCATGAAAAGCTCTTCTGCAACACTAGGCATCTATCTTTGGCCTACAGGCCTAGTATATCTGACGACTTTTCTGTGAAGCAGTATATTCTGAGAGGCTGTCCCTCCTTGTCTTAACAATAATTGCCAGCAACTTTCTTTTGGGTCTTGTTTGTCTAATTAGGACAACATACTGTCAGTAGTCAAAGTAAGGACATTTTCTTTTTATTTATTTATTTATTAATTAAAAATTTCCACCTCTTCCCATCCTCCCATTTCCCTCCCACTCCTCCCCCTTCCCTCCCTCTCCAGTCCCAAGAGAAGTCAGGGTTCCCTGCCCTATGGGAAGTCCAAGGCCCTCCCCCCTCCATCCAGGTCTAGGAAGGTGAGCATTCAAATAGACTAGGCTCCCACAAAGCCAGGACATGCAGTAGAACCAAACCCAGTGCCATTGTCCTTGGCTTCTCAGTCAGCCCTCATTGTCAGCAACATTCAGAGAGTCTGGTTTGATCACATGCTCGTTCAGTCCCAGTCCAGCTGGCCTTGGTGAGCTCCCTTTAGATCAGTCCCACAGACTCAGTGGGTAGACACACCCCACGCCATCCTGACTTCCTTGCTCATGCTCTCCCTCCTTCTGCTCTTCATCTGGGCCTTGGGAGCTCAGTCCAGAACTCCAATGTGGGACTCTTTCTCCATCTCCATTCATCACCAGATGAAGGTTCTATGGTGATATGCAAGATATTCATCAGTGTGGCTGTGGGAGAAGGCCAGTTCAGGCACCCTCTCCTCTGCTGCCCAAGGACCTATCTGGGGACATCTCCTTGGACACCTAGGAACCCCTCTAGAGCCAAGTCTCTTGCAAACCCTAAAATGGCTCCTTTAATTAAGATATCTTCTTCCCTGCTTCCATATCCACCCGTCCTTCCTCAATCTCAACCATCCCATTTCCCCAAGCTCTCAACAGTCCTCCCCTTCTCCCTTCTTTCTCCCCATCTTCCCTTACTCCCACCACACCCCCATGCTCCCAACTTTTGCTTGGCAATCTTGTTTACTTTCAATATCCAGGAGGATAACTATATGTTTTTCTTTGGGCTCACCTTCTTATTTAGCTTCTCTAGGAGCACTAATTATAGGCTCAATGTCCTTTATTTATAGCTAGAATCCACTTATGAGTGAGTACATACCATATTCCTCTTTTTGGGTCTGGGTTATCTCACTTAGTAAAGTGTTTTCTATTTCCACCCATTTGCATGCAAAATTCAAGATGTCATTGTTTTTTTACCACTGAGTAAAACTCTGAAGTGTATATATGCCACACCTTCTTTATCCATTCTTCTATTGAGGGACACCTAGGTTGTTTCCAGGTTCTGGCTACTACAAATAGTGCTGCTATGAACATAGTTGAAGAATGCTTTTGTAGTGTGATAGGGCATCTCTTGGGTATATTCCCAAGAATGGAAATGCTGGATCCTGAGGTAGGTTGACTCCCGGTTTCCTGAGAAACCGCCACACTGATTTCCAAAGTGGTTGTGCAATTTTGCAATCCCACTAACAATGGATGAGTGTTCCCCATACTCCACATCCTCTCCAGCATAGGCTATCATTGATGTTTTTGATTTTAGCTATTCTGACAGGTGTAAGATGGTATCTCAAAGTTGTTTTGATTTGCATTTCCCTGATGGCTAAGGAGGTTGAGCATGACCTTAAGTGTCTTTTGGCCATTTGAACTTCTTCTGTTGAGAATTCTCTATTCAATCAGTACCCCATTTTTTAATTGGGTTAATTAGAGTTTTAGTGTTTAGTTTCTTGAGTTCTTTATATATTTTGGGGATCAGACCTTTGTCTGATGCGGGGTTAGTGAAGATCTTCTCCCATTCAGTAGGTTGCCTTTTTGTCTTAATGACAGTGTCCTTTGCATTACAGAAGCTTCTCAGTTTCAGGAGGTCCCATTTATTCATTATTGCTCTTATTGTCTGTGCTACTGGGGTTCTATGTAGGAAGTGGTCTCCTGTGCCCATGTGTTTCAGACTACTTCCCACTCTCTCTTCTATCAGGTTCAGTGTGGTCAGATTAATATTGAGGTCTTTAATCCATTTGGACTTGAGTTTTGTACATGGTGATAGATATGGATCTATTTTCATTTTTATACAGGTTGACATTCAGTTATGCCAGCATCATTTGTTGAAGATGCTTTCTTTCTTCCATTGTATAATTTTAGCTTCTTTGTCAAAAATCAAGTGTTCATAGGTTTGTGGGTTAATATCCAGGACTTCGATTCGATTCCATTGGTTGACTGCCACTGACCAGCTCAGGGGAGCCACTCAGATCGTGGGAGAATCAGGGCGAAGGCTTAGAAGATTTCAGGAATCAGCGAAGGAAATGACAGACGGACACATTCAATGTGGTTGAATATGCTGCTGCAACTTTACTTCAGTTAGTGTAAGGCTTTTATATTTTTTACAAACAAAGAACTTGGCAAAGGCATACATCATCAGATCATAAAAAAAAAGAACAGCATAAAGCAGTTTACAAAGAGAATCTTTGAAAATGCTTTGACTTGGGTACAAGGACTTTTGCTCTCTCATATTTTGTTAAATAAACTCTTTTTCTTGCCTTCAGAGAGGCCATTGCCCTTGAGCTAGGCTATCTTTATCAGCCTGTACCAGGTGGCTGGCTGATTTGAACTAAGTGACCTTGTGCTCAGAATATCCTGGGTGGGAAAGAAGAAGGCCACTATCTTCCTGGGAAAATCTTTCTGCTAGGAAATTTTAAAGGCATGATCTCAAAACTTGTCTGAAACTCATCTCATACCATTAATCTCAACTCTCTTCCCTCCCCGACTCTCAGGGTCAGATGTTGTTATCAGCCTAGGTTCTTTCTGGCCATAAGGAAGGCTGCATAGGCCTCCTGTTAAACTGCACGTATCCCCCAGGCAAATGCCTAGTGGGGGTTGCTGCAGCTGTTTTCCTACAGAAGGGTTCTAAGGTTTCTCCTGATAAGAACAACTCCTTTTGCTCCACATCATTAAGGAATTATTTTAATGATGACCCCCCAATTCCCAGAACTGGCTACTTCTTTTAAGGCTTTAATGAATGGTGGGGCAGAGCTCAAAATGTCCTCAGCAGTCTTGTTTGTATCCGTAACTGCCTGGAATAGTCTGATCTGTTGGCAATATGCAAGAATCACAGAAAGACAAGAAAAAGACAGACATATCGGTGCCAAAGGCAGAGAGGTCGAGTCAGGGCAGGTAGCAACTTCAGGTGGCATCATAACCACAGCTGATTGCCAAGGAACAGCCTGGGGCAACAACTCCAGGGAGCACAGACCCCAATCCTATGGCAACAGTCTGTCCAGTCAGCATTTCTGCTACACTGGCGTGACAGCCGTGCATGTAGCAGTTGACATCTCTGTTTTTGTGCCAATACCAAGCTGTTTTCATTACTGTAGCTCTGTAATAGAGTTTGAAGTAAAGGATGGTAATGCCTCCAGAAGTACTTCTATTGTATAGGATTTTTTTTTTTGCTATCCTGGGTTTTTTGTTTTGCCATATAAAGTTGATTATTGTTCTCTCAAGAACAGAAAACGCTTTACTGAGTGAGGTAACCGAGACCCAAAAATAGGAATATGGTATGTACTAACCATATTATAAGTGGATTCTAGCCATAATTAAAGGACATTGAGCCTATAATTTGTGATCCTAGAGAAGCTTAATAAGAAGGTGAACCCAAAGAAAATCATATAGTTATCCTCCTGGATATTGGAAGTAGACAAGATTGCCAGGCAAAACTTGGGTACACAGAGGTGGGGGGGTGGATGTAAGGGGAGATGGGTAGAGAGAAGGGAGAAGGGGAAGATTTGGGAGAGGTTGGGGGAATGGCATGGGTGGGATGGAGTAATGGTGGATATGGGAGCAGGGAAGTAAATATCTTAATTAAGTCAGCCATTTTAGGGTTTGCAAGAGACTTGATTCTAGAGGGGTTCCCAGGTCCAAGGAGAGATCCCCAGATTGTTCCCTGGGCAACAGAGGAGAGGGTGCCTGAACTGGTCTTGTCCCATAGCCACACTGATGAATATCTTGCATACCACCATAGAACCTTCATCTGGCGATGGATGGAGATAGAGATACAGACCCACATTGGAGCACTGGACTGAGTTCCCAAGGTCCAAATGAGGAGCAGAAGGAGGGAGAACGTGAGCAAGGAAGTCAGGACCACGTAGGGTGTGTCCATCTACTGAGACGGTGGGACTGACCTAATGGGAGCTCACCAAGGTCACCTAGACTGGGAGTAATGGAGCATGTGATCAAACTGGACACTCTGAATGTGGTTGGCAATGAAGGCTGACTGAGAAGCCTAGGACAATGGCATTGGGTTTTGATTCTCCTGCATGGAATGACCTTGTGGGAGCCTGGTTTGTTTGTATGCTTACCTTAAAGACCTGGATGGAGGCAGGAGGACCTTGGACTTCCCATGGGGCAGGAAACCCTGACTGTTCTTAAGACTAGAGAGGGAGTGGGGTGAGGAGGGGGAGGGAAGAGGGAGGTGAGGAGGAGGTGGAAATTTCTAATAAATAAATAAATAGACAAATTTAAAAAATGAAGTGCTGGAAAGGAGAAACAAAAAATGGAGGAACTCAATAAATCCCTTAAAGAAAACCAAGAAAAAAAAACAATCAAATAGGTGAAAGTAATGGTTCACAACATAAAAATTGAAGTACACACAATAAAGAAAACACAAACTGAAGGACGTCTGGAAATGGAAAATCTGGGTAAATGAGGAGGAGCTCCAGATGCAAGCATAACCAACAGAAAGATTTGAAAATCATGAAAAGTCCCAACCTAAAATTTTGGTGATTGAAGATGGAGAATTCCAGCTCAAAGGCACAGAAAATATATTCAATAAAATCATAGAAAAAAACTTTCCAGCCTAAAGAAGGACATGTCTATGGTATTGCAAGAAGCTTATAGGACATCAAATAGACTGGACTAAAAAACAATTACCTTTCTACACAATAATTAAAATGCTAATCATTGAGAAAGAAAGAATATTAAGAGTCTCAAAGGAAGAGACCAAAGTAACATATAAAGGGAGACCTATCAGAATTACACCTGACTTCCTAATGGAAACTCTGAAAGCCAGAAGGTCCTGGATAGGTGTACAGCAGACACTAAGAGACCACAGATGCCAGCCCAGACTACTATACCCACCAAAGCTTTCAATCACCATAGATGGAGAACACAAGAAATTCCATGAAAATAAAAACAGATTTAAACAATATCTATCCACATATCTAACTCTATAGAAAGTACTAGAAGGTTTTCAAATATTGTTTCTGTCTTTAAAAATTTTACTTTTTTCACATTTTTGCTATTTTTTGCTTTTATGAAACAGGGTTTCTCTGTTCCTTTGCACTCTGTTCTGTAACTACCTCTTGTAGACCAGGCTTGCCTCGAACTCCTGCCTACTGGCATTAAAGGCATGTGCCACCACTGACTGACTTTTGCAATTATTATATAATTATATCATTTCTTCATCTCCTAATTCACGCCAAACTGCACTGCTTATACATCTTTAATCTGCTTACTTTTTACTGGCTGTTTTTCACTAATTTGTGTTGCATGTGTGTGCATAAAAGTATGTGCAAATATTTTCTTAAATATGGACAATTGATTTTGTGTAATGTTTATTGTATGTATAATTTCAGGGCTTAATCTTCAATGCAGAGTGACTAATTGGAGTGGTTTTTCCTGTGACAGATTATTTCTTAATTTTCTTATTGGACACAAGACATTTAGAAAAAGTAACTCCGCTGTTTTTGAAGAGACGAGGCCTCTCTGTCTTCCTAGTCTCCCTTGGCATAGCTTTTGTTGTTTTCCTTTTTTTTTCACATCACATTTACCCAGTATTTAACAGGACTATATAGATGTCACTTTCAAATTACTAAAACGAACAATATCACAGCAATCTTCCTGCTACTCTGTTTCTTACCATCTTTCTACACAGTTTCTGCAATGTCCCTGCGCGCCAGCTGTGGGAGTTGATTGGTAGACGTATCCATCTGGATTGGCTTCAAAAACTCTACATTTTCATTGGCTTTGTTTTTATTTGATGGTCTCTATCTGTTGCAATGTGAAGTTTGCTTGATATGGAATACACTTATCTATGGATATAGGATTTCTTTTTACAATAAACCCTGGTGCGTGGCTTCTTACCAGCCTCAGACATGGAGGTACTCATCTTTAAAATGTCTGAGGTGCAGTTACAGAGCTGCTGGTTATGTTAGCCACCACTAAACCCTTTGTGTTGTGCCATGGCTGTTGATGGGACTCAAAGCTTGCTGGGACTTCTTATGACTTCCCTCCTTTGAAATTTGTATGTTTCATCTGGTGTCAAGAAACCTTGTTTTCAAAAAAAAAGAAAAATGTTCAGGCAGTTCAAGCTCAGAGACCCCAGCAGGGAAATGCACACTTCCACTTGGACGGAGACAAGCATGGCCGCAGGAATAATTTGCAGTGCTGGTAGTTTCCTTGACAGCCCCGAGGACAAACCGAACACAAAAATCTGTTTCAGCTGACATCTGAGTTTCTGCTAGATGCCCAGAACTCATAAATGAAGCATTGTTAGTACAGATGAGAAGATAGTGTTTAAGTTATACATGTGGCTTTACACCCAGACGTACATATATTATGATGCTGAGGGAGAGATACAGTGAATAGTGCTATTGCTTATGATTTACTTAGACTTCCTTGCTGATCTCCACACACAGAGCTCCTCATTCTCATTTCCTGGTCATATCACCTATAGCCTGCTCGGTCTCTCTATCGCTACCTGACCTGATTACCGCAGAAATCATGTTTTACTTCTATGATTTTTGCAGTGACTTCAGAACATGTGTTTATGTCTGAACACTGAGAACTAGAACAATAAAGAGAAAGAGAACTTTTGATCTGATTCTTTTTTTGCCCATGATACCACATCCAATTAAATTTAAGGCAAGTCCATCTGTTTACCTGTAAATTTCATGATTTTATTTTTCTTTTACCACCAACATATATTGCACAGTTTTTATCATATATGTTATATTATCTATTCCTCAGTTTAGGGACATTAAGGGTGTTTTCCTATTTCACGTGTTCCTATCCCAAAACCCAAGGTTTACCAGCAGCTCAGGAACTCAAGAAATGTCATGGAGTAGGTGACTGATCACAAAATAGAGTTTTAATTAATTAATTTAAAATCTCCACCTCCTCCCATTTCCCTTCCACTCCCCACCACTCTCCCTCCCCCTCGCTCTCCAGTCCTAAGAGAAGTCAGGGTGCCCTGCCCTGTGGGAAGTCCAAGGTCCTCCCCACTCCATCCAGGTCTATAAAGGTGAGCATCCAAACAGACTAGGCTCCCACATAGCCAGTCCATGCAGCAGAATCAAAACCTGGTGTCATTATCATTGACTTCTCAGTCAGCCCTCATTGTCAGCCACGTTCAGAGAGTCTGGTTTGATCACATGCTCCATCAGTCCCAGACCAGCTGGCCTTGGTGAGCTCCCATTAGATCAGCCCCATCTTCGCAGTGGGTGGGCGCAGTCCTCGCGGTCCTGACTTCCTTGTTCATGTTCTGCCTCCTTCTGCTCTTCATCTGGGCCTTGGGAGCTCAGTTCAGTGCTCCAATGTGGGTCTCTGTCTCTATCTCCATCCATTGCCAGATGAAGGTTTGGTCGGGAAGGAACTCCTCAGCAAAAGAACAGGGACTCCTGGAAGTCCAAGGACCCCACTGACAAAAGGGCGAACTTGGGGCAGAGCAGGGTCGTGTGGAACAAAGAAGCCCCTGCAGCAGGAGCTGGAGGTGCCCTGCACTCCAAAATAGAGTTTTATATCCGAGCGAGTAAAACTCAATTCCTTGGTTCATTGAAAATGTGACTCTCACACATACTTGTACACACACACACACACACGCATACACGTACACACACATGTACACACACGTACACACACACACACATACACGTACACACACACACACGCACACACACACACGCATACACGTACACACACACATGTACACACACGTACACACACACACACACACACACGTGACACACACAGCTGCAGCATGTCAGGGCCGGTCTCTCTTCTAGATAGTTTCCCTTACCTCTTCCTGCTGTCACGGTTTCATGACTTCCTGGTGAGTTCCTTCTAATTCTTTCCTGCTGTCTTCCAGCAATGTTTTTTTTTTCTCTGATTGCTTACATAACACAGCAAAATCTTTCAAGCAGTTTAACAATTACAATTTTGGTACATTCCATTTTTCCAAGTGAATGGGTATAATGAATACATGTTAAAAATAACGAATTTCTCATTTCCCTGACATGATTAAAACTTTTACATTTTACAGATTAAAACATATTATTCTCACAGGCCCACATGCATTCATGTCTACGCAACATGTTATAGATTAACAGAGTGTAAGGAAGGTCTTGTTCTCAGCCAGTTTTCTTTTTACCAGTGGCTGCATTTCATCATTACAAGGAAAAGATCAATCATTTTATTATCTTAAAAGGTAACCTTACATAAAATCTGAAAATAAAACAAGTCTAAACTTTTATAAGTGTAAAATATCCACTTTAAATCCTTAGGGTGTATATCCACTCATCAACAGATTATTATTAAATCATATCAGGAAGTTGAGGGCAAAAATATATACATATAATTAATCACCTCTCTCTCCAACCCATTGAAAGTATCACTTTCTAATTTTTAAATTTTTTTCCCCCAAGAGTTTGTACATTGAAGCCATTAACAAAAACATATTAACTTAACTATACTAACAGTCTACATGTTTTCAGTTCCTTCTAACAATGGTGGTCGAATCATTCAATATTAGTTTAAGGACCAGTAATGTTGCCCAAAATGAGGCAGGATACCCCTTAGAGTTTTCGTGCAGTTCAGATGGTGCTCTGATACACGGAGTTATGGCTCTGTAACAGCATAAGTCCTCAAGACTCACAGTTCTCAGTGATCTGCCTTTCCATGCTCACTTAGCATGGTTTTGCAGGCCACCTTTATGTGTTTTGAGTTCGAACTTTGCTTGCTGTTTCTTACATGGCTTCCAACAATTAGCATCTTACAGGAAAGAGCCCCCTTCATGATTTTCCAATAAAACAGACTGGTCTTCTTGATATATTATATACCCATGTTCCAAAACCATGTATAAACATTTAAATATAGGATAGAAAAAAGTTATCAACACGAGTGTGGAGGGGACATGATTTAGGCTCAAGGGATGGTATATGAGAGGTTCTGGGAAGAAGAAGCAGAGGGGATCTGTGATGTAATTCTATTTCAATTAAAACCTTTTAAAATTAAAAAAATAAACTAAGAAAATTCAAATTCTATAACAAGGGTCACTTTTGAAATGGCAAGGTAGAATTTACAGATTAAAAAACCTTGAGAATTAATAACTACACTCGAGAAATCCAAAGACAAAAAACTAAAAGATGTTTCTACATAGGTTAACTGTACAACTGTTTTGACATATCAACAAATCCAATTCTGTCAGTACAAACTTAGTTCCATAACATGAAATGTGTCACAATTTCATATACGGCATTTAATTCTTAACTGTCTAATATCTAAATCTTTTTATTTTAGCATTTCTACGTGAATTGTCTATGATTACTTTTCACCTTAGGTTCATTTATAGTTTTCTGATATTAACACTGATAAACTAATTTTCTTCACAGTCTTGACTATATTGTAGATGTGTATGTCCATGAATGTTATCGAGCCTATAGGATATAAAGTTAAAATCCTCACAATCTACTTGTAGTTATTCTTTCCGTACTGTGAAGTTGGATAACAGATAAGTTTTTACCATTGTGGAGGTGGTTTATTTCAGGATCAATTTTCCAAGGAGTTTACATTTTAATCAGTAGGTTTTGACAACATCAAGTCATTTCTAGAAGTTCTCTATATTGGATTTCATAAGGTAAAATGAAGCATGTATCTAACACAAGGGTAAACTTTTCAATGCTTTCTAGAATCAATTTTCTGAAGTATCACAATTTGGGAAGTAATATTAATGAAGTCCAGTCATGTTATATGATAGACATCTCCTGGGAAAGTGCAAAATACATATGCATCTATTCAATCAAATTGTGGATTGAAAACCGAAACAAGAATGGATAGCACTGAAGGGCATCTTCTTATCTCTAAGTCCATTATGGTTCCTTAAGGAATATGGAAACAGGGTGGTTACAGGAACAAATCAGACTAAGACATAGTTGTCATTATGAAATTCCAACTCTTCATGGGAAAGCGCTTATGAATGCTAGACACCCAGTTATACCACAGGTCTGGACAAGTATCTACAGATTGTAGGGCATCTTTTCTCAGAGACTTAGTTCATTAGTGACTCTTCTAAGCAGCATGACTGTTCTCCATTTCTCCAAGAGAGTTTATGAGAGTGAATCATGTCAGTTCTTGGGACTTCCAGAAATGAGTTAGAGGTGCTTATTTCCTGATTAGTCAGCGTCTACTCAGGATGGAAGGTTTCATTCTCAGGGACCTGAATAACAAGGCATAGTGTGGAGGCGTCTTCATCTTTCACTCTGATGCAATTTTTGAGATTGGAAGGTAAAATATTTTAATTAAATTGTCCCACATTCCCACTGATACAAGGGAACGGATCTGATGAGAGTTTACCAGGGCCAGCCGAACTGGGACTGAACGAGGACGTGATCTAGCCAGATTCTCGGAATTTGGCCGGATTCTCTGACTGTGGCTGGCCCGGGGTCTTTCTGAAAAGCCATTGACTATGACACTGGGACCTGTTTCCTCTGCATATGCTGGATTTTGGGGATCCAGTCTGTTTGGACGCTCGCCTTCCTGGACCTGGAGGGAGGGGGAGGGAGCTGGAGCTTCCCACAGGGCAGGAAACCCTGACTGCCCTGGGGGACGGAGGGGAAGGAGGGGGGGAGTGGGGGAAGTGGGAGGGTGTTGGGAGGGGGGGCGGAAATGGAAACTTTTATAATTTAATAAAATTTACTAAAAAAAAAATAAAAATAAATTGTCCCACATTGTTACAATTTCCAACTATTTCCTATCATGCACTCAATGTTTGTAATATCCATAAATTATTAAAAATCTCACAAATATCTCATGATCATAAAGTTTCTCTTATATGGAGATGCAATAGTCTCGAAGAACAGAGATTTGAATAAATCACATGCCTCATTATTTACTATGGAAACTTTTCTCTCCAGTATGACATTACTTAAGTATTCTTAGAAGTGAGAAACAGATAAAGACTTTGTCACATTAACTACACTGACAATATTCTCTCCTTTATGAATGATCTGATCTTGTCTTGAACACAGTGTAAAGGATTTCTCACAGCCACTCCATTTGGAAGGTTTCTCTTCTGCATGACAGATCTGATGCTTTCAAAAATTGTAAACCTGTTGAAAGTATTTCTCAAGCAAACACATTTGAAAGGTCAATGTTTTTTATGAATTCTCTGATGTTTTCTCAGAATTGTGTTACGTGCAAAAGATTTCTCACATACACTACATTTATAAGGTTTCTCTCCTGTATGACTTCTTTGGTGATTTGTAAAACTTGATATATGTGCAAAAGATCTCTCACATTGATCACATTTGTAAGGTTTCTTGCCTGTATGAATGGTCTGATGTTGTTGAAGATTTGAAATCTGCCTAAAGGATTTCTCACATTCACTGCATTTGTACGGCTTTTCTCCTTTATGAATTCTCTGATGTGTTGTAAGACTAGAGGCTTGTGTGAAGGATTTTCCACACTCAGTACATTTGAAAGGTTTCTCTCCTTTATGAGTTTTCTGATGTACTCTGAGAGCATTCATACACGTATAGGATTTCCCACAGTCAGTACATTTGAAAGGTTTCTCTCCTGTATGAGTTCTCTGGTGTACTCTGAGACGATCAGGACGTATAAAGCATTTCTCACAATGACTGCATTTGAAACGTTTCTGTCCTGTATGAATTCTCTGATGTGCCACAAGTTGGTCTTTTTGGAAAAAGCACTTATCACATTTACTACACTTGTATGGTACCTGTCCACTATGGGTTTTCTTATTGTTTTTAGCCTGATATAAGAGATAAAGGCATTTTCCATTGGCCATTTTGACAGTCTCATTCAATTTATAAGACTTCTCTTGGATATTCACTTGGTGGTAGATGATGTCCTTTATTCACGATATTTATATATTTTCACCATATATGATATTTTTCTGAAAATGAGAACAAATATGGCTTATAGGTATTGATGCATGTTTACAGATTAAAAACCAATGTCTCCTTAAGTTCTATAAGACACATTTCCTAGGAAAATTCTTGAAACAGAGTTCTCAGGGGAATCCATTCTCCTTCCATGATTGTTACATGCAAGCTTAGTACCAATCTAACTGTCATCTAACTCTGAGGACTGTCAGTAGGTTTCACACACACACACACACACACACACACACACACACACACACACACACACTATTATATATATATTTACATATATATATGTGTATATATATATACTAAAAATCTTGCAGAAGTTGGTAAAAATAGATGATTGAGCAATAACACATTATGACAAAGGACCTCTCTACAACACCATCTATAGAATATGTGGAAGTCATTTTTTATTTTCTTACTGTGCTTTAGAGAGGCTCACAGTTTATAGATTAGTTCATCTAATAACACGTTATGTAGTCCAGGCTGGCCAGGAAATTACCAGATCTTGTGATCTCATTCTCCTTAGTCCTAGGATTACTATCATGCTGTCCTGTGCTGCCGGGACTAAAACTACAGAACAAACCTCAAAAATAAACAATTGAAATTTTAAAAACCAACAAAAATGCTCATCAGAATAATTTGGTCTCTATGTAACATCTCTAGTTTTTAAAATTCAGGCATATGTAAAGGTTAAACTGGTACTAGTATCAATCCACTCCAATTACAAAGTACAGTATCATGCAACTGCTTGCTCTGAATGTTCAACATTCATTGAAATTTGAAGTTCTCATTAAATGCTGTGTAAGAGGACTACACAGGTCATTTCATAATAGTATTGGTTGCTTTTTCAGAGAGGAAAGAAAAGTGTTTGGACAAAGCATTAAAAAGTTATGTTTATTACCAGAATTTCCCTCATTTCTAATAGTCTCTAGATGGTTTACAAATCAGGTACACACTGTGGATGAAGCAGAAATTCCTCAAGAAGAGAATTATTAACAACAAAAACTAGATTGCTGTAATTGTCAAGCATCATATCAATGCACATGTCCCTGCAATAGTACTCTCAGGGAGAAGTCCACGTCCACATCCCTGAATGTTCCCAGACCCTATAATGGCAAATTATCCATTTACTATGTACTACTGGAAAAAAAATGCTATACAAAGAAAAAGAGACCTAAGGAAATGGATCGTTTTGTGATGTAAAAGATCCATACGTGTTAATCCAAGATAAACATTTTCTGGAGATGGAGAAAAATACTGTCCAGCAGATAAGAACACCAACTGCTCACCAAGAGGACTCCCATTCAGATCCCAGAATCCACATTAAATAATGCAATTTATTCTACTTCCAGTTCTCTGTGATACTCGATGGTTTGAATGAAAGTGGCCCTTAACGGAAATAGCACCTTAGGTGGTGTGATGTTTTTAGAGTAGTTATGGCCTTGTAGGCAGAACTGTCTTACCACTGGCATGGTTTTTAGGTTTCCTATGATCAGTCTACTCACAGTATGGTAGACAGTTCACTTCCTGTTTTCTGCAGATCAAGACTTAAAACTCTCAACTGCTTCTCCATCACCATGCCTACCTGAATGTCCTGTGTATTCTGCCATGATTATAATGGATTAGAATACTGAAATTGTAATCTAGCTTCAATTGAGAATGTTTTCCTTCATAAAAGTTCTCATGGTCATGGTGTGTCTTCACAACATTTGAAACACTAGCTAAGATGACAGTTATTACTGAGGACTACAGTATTGCTGTCATAGACTGGACCATGACTTTGCTTAGAGGAACATGGATTTTGTTTCTCTGGGCTATTTTAAAATGGCAAGTATTGTTTAATGGGCCATAGAAGAATTTCATTTTACTTGTATTGTCTAAGGAAATCTCAAAACAGCCTTCTATAGACTGGTAGGATTAACTAGTGTTATGCATAATGAAGTTTTATGTGAAAAAGGGCAAATTGAAGAAGGATGAATAAAAAAAATGTGTAATATAGAAAGAAAAGGAGCACCAGGAAGTGGAATGGAGTAAAAGTGTTGTGTTTAAGGTGACACACACACAACTGTAATTGTTTGTGGTGACTTTGGGACAAGAATCTACCAAGATGCTTCAAATTGTGAAAGGATTTAATGTAAAGTTAGAGCCAGGTATGGTGATAAAAGCCTCTCATCCCAGAACTCCTGTGACAAAGGGAAGAGGATCTCTGTGCTCGAGGCCAACCTGGGCAACAGATCAAGTTCCATGACAGCCAAGCTAAGACAGTGAAGGAAATCTTGGAAAACACAGTAAGATTTGAAGGTTCCAGTACCAGCAAGCAGCGAAAATTTGCAGTTGGAGCCTCATGGTTATGAATTTCTGACACGGATATAAGAAAGGGATTATCAACTTTTCCTCCACAATAAAGGAAAGTGGGTGAGCTCGGGCTTGTGTCAGCTGTGTCCCTGAATGGAGACACAAGAATCCACTCTTTGAAACTGTGCAAGTGAAGTGAGGGCCATCCAAATCCCAAGAGCTGGAGCTGACAGAACCATGGAATATCTGTGAAGGAGTGAGGAGAACCTGTCCTAGAGAGAGAAGGGACTTGCAGTCAACCAAGCTGAAAGGAGTTAGAGATCTGAAAAGCTTTGAAATCAGATGCAGAGATGCAGAGTTTGGAGTTTGACAAGCTCTCTTTCAGTAAGCTTTGGTCAAATTTTTCCTCACTATGCTCCTTTCCCCAAGAATTTGGATGGTCATGTGTATGTTCAAAGTATGTGAGTAGCTTTTTGACTTTGATTTTACAGTGGGATTATATTTAAGAGATTGCTTGAATCTCAAAAGAGATGCTAAGCTTTAGTCTTTTAAATAAGTTTGAGATCATTGTAGACTAGGAGTGCTTTTGACATGGGACAGAATGAGTTTTTCCATTATGATATAGTTACAAGCCTTTAGGACTGAGAGAGTGGAATGTGGTTACTTGAAAGAAAATTGTCCCCTAAGAGAATGGCACCTTAGGAGATTGTCCCTCTTTGGGAATTTACAAAGACAGAAGTGCATCTTCTCTAGGATCTGTGCATCAAAATATTTCTTAGATAATCCTTTACTATGAAATCTCTTTGAGAATTGCAGTGTTTAAGTCTGTGAAAAATATATATTAAATATTTGGAAGAAAAAGAGTAAAATCATATGAAGTAAATATTTTAGATGATATTACCAGAAGCAGAGAATTAAAACTGGAATGGTTTCCATATAGAAACAATTTTCAAAGGAATTTTGACAGTACACTGACCTGGGGCACATTTACTAAAGATAAAGTCATTCTCTCTGATAATTCTTCTCTAAGTCTCTGCTGCAGGAATGAAGAAGAGATCCTGTTGACATTTCACATCAAGATGTAACAGACTCAAACCTAAAATTAATAAAAATTATGGGCAATGCCAAACAACATAATAGCATAAAAACACCATGATGATTTCAGAGGTCCTCTCAAAATTAAGTCAGAAAAAAAATGCTACAAAATATTTAGCTGGTTAAAAAAGTTTACAGTAAACCACATCATTGTACCCTAATCATTTAAAGAAAATTATGAATTCACACCGTTCATTCTGTCAAGCAGCACTGCAGAACACAATTAGAGGCCAAGCATACATGAAATCTCAGAGTAAAATTATCCATGGGAACACAGAAAATAGGATATTTCCCTATCCTATTTTCCTAAATAGGAAATATCCTATTTAGAATAGAAGATATCCTAAAATAGGATATCTTCCCAGAGAGATCCCTCATCTGGCGTTGGATGACAATACAGATGGAGGCCCGCGTTGGAGCACCGAACTGAGCCCCCCAAGATCCAAACGAGGAGCAAAAGGAGGAAGAAAATGACGAAGGACTGCGAGGGATACTATCACCCACTGATACAAGGGGTTGGATCTAATGAGAGTTTACCAAGGCCAGATGGACCGTGACTGAACGAGCATGTGATCCAACCAGATTCTCTGAATGTGGCCGGATTTTCTGAATGTGGCTGGCCTGCAGTCTTTCCGAGAAGCCATTGACAATGACACTGGGACTGGTTTCCTCTGCATATACTGGATTTTTGGGATCCAGTCTGTTTGGATGCTCACCTTCCTGGACCTGGAGTGAGGGGGGAGGAACTTGGACTTCCCACAGGGCAGGAGACCCTGACTTCCCTAGGGGACAAAGAGGGAGGAGGAGAGGGAGGGGGGAGTGGGAGGGCGTTGGGAGGAGGGGCGTAAATGGAAACTTTTTATAATTTAATAAAATTACAAAAAAAAAAAGAAAATAGGATATTTTACATGTGACATAGTTGAATACAGAGGAGCTGGAGAGTTATTGGCCATATCCAACACACACACACACACACACACACACACACACACACACCAAAAACCAAAAAAACAAAAACAAAAACAAAACAAAAAACCATTACTTCCAACTAGAGGGTAGAAAAATAATGTTGGTAACTGATCCAAACAGAATATATTTTTTAAATAAAATCAAAAAAACAAAAACCGACACTCACACCAAATCGAGCCCATTGAAGAGAAATTCTCAGTGGGAAATACAAATGTATGAGACATAGGTCAGCAAGACTGTGTGATAAGCTTCTAAAGGGTCTAAGAGGAAACGGCACACAGCTGAAGAGAGTAAAGTGTGTGAGTGTGTGTGTGTGACAACTAGTCCAACATAAGAGAACACAGACAAAAAGGCAGTATTAGCAGGAATATATTGAGGAAACATTCAGGCCTCGTTTACTCTAGAACAATAAAAGTGACCGAGAGCAATTCAAATTACAAAAAGGATATAAATGAGACACTGGTAGAACCGGAAGGCATCCAACTCCCTTGTAATGATGGTGTAATCACAGGAAGAATTTACCACAGTCACTCTGGGCATCTCTCAGAATTCAGAAGGGATCTAAGTGATATCAAAAACTACAAAACACACACAATTACTACTTTTCCCAGATATCAATAATGGTAATTTCAAAAATACATTAGTTAATCACCACATTCAGGCTGCTTCAAAAATACGTAGGAATAATCCTAAGTAATGAGGTAAATGTCATCTGCAAAAGCAGCCAGTGCTGGGATGACTGAACCATTTCTACAATTACTCAAAAATATGTGTTTTAAAATACTCGTCATCCTAAGGAATAAAATTAGGATGTCAAAAACAAAGCTTAGTGATCCTCGACTGATAATGGCTAATGTTAAGTTATGGTGACGTTTGTCAGGGTTGAAATGCCCTCAATCCCACCACTCCAAACCCAGAAGACAGGGATTTCATTGATTGCATGAGACCCTTGGCTATACAGTCAGTTACAGGTCAGTTAGAGCTACATAGTGAGGGCCTACTGCAAAAATACAGTGAAGGAACCCCAAGGATCCTGTGCTTCATCAGTGACCACAACCCTACCTGTACCTGGAAGAGCTGAGTGTTTGAACGCCAGAATGGAAAGTCCTGTTCTCTAGGACTTAGTCCACCATCCCATGACCCTCACATACCCCCTGAAGACACTGAGACCCTAGTCCACCATCCCACGACCCTCACATAACCCCTGAAGACCCTGAGACCCTAGTCCACCATCCCATGACCCTCACATACCCCCTGAAGACCCTGAGACCTAGTCCACCATCCCACGACCCTCACATACCCCCTGAAGACCCTAAGACCCTAGTCCATCATCCCATGACCCTCACATACCCCCTGAAGACCCTGAGACCATAGTCCACCATCCCACGACCCTCACATACCCCGTGAAGACCCTGAGACCCTAGTCCACCATCCCATGACCCTCACATACCCCCTGAAGACCCTGAGACCATAGTCCACCATCCCACAATCCTCACATACCCCCTGAAGACCCTGAGACCATAGTCCACCACCCCACGACCCTCACATACCCCCTGAAGACCCTGAGACCATAGTCCACCATCCCATGACCCTCACATACCCCCTGAAGACCCTGAGACAATAGTCCACCATCCCACAATCCTCACATACCCCCTGAAGACCCTGAGACCTAGTCCACCATCCCACAACCCTCACATACCCCCTGAAGACCCTGAGACCCTAGTCCACCATCCCATGACCCTCACATACCCCCTGAAGACCCTGAGACCCTAGTCCACCATCCCACGACCCTCACATACCCCGTGAAGACCCTAAGACCCTAGTCCACCATCCCATGACCCTCACATACCCCCTGAAGACCCTGAGACCATAGTCCACCATCCCACAACCCTCACATACCCCCTGAAGACCCTGAGACCTAGTCCACCATCCCACAACCCTCACATACCTCCTGAAGACCCTGAGACCCTAGTCCACCATCCCATGACCCTCACATACCCCCTGAAGACCCCCTGAGCATCCCCTGCATCATCTGTGCCCATTAAATTCTTGGTGTTGTCTGCAAGTGGAAGAGGTGAACCCTGGGATTTCAGCTTGACAGAGCTGCTCTCTCTGCCACAGACCAGAAGAACCGGCCATGCACCTCCCATACCCACCAAAGCTGCAGAGGCTGAGCAGTAGCATCCCCAAATCCCCAGACATCCAACTCAAAATCAGTGATGACCCGGACTACTGGCCCGAGTATGGTAGTGCACCCCTATAATGCCAGCAATTGGGGGTGTAAACAGAAATATTAGAAGTTCAAGGTCAATGTTGGCTACATAGTGAGTTTGTGCCATCCTGGGATACAGGAAAAATTTTGTCAAAACAGAAAGAAAATAAGATTATATTACAGGCACCATCACTGCACTCCTGGTTGTCAGCATCCCTAAAGGTGACCAGGCCTAGACGTGTTTTCCCAGGCTCAGTGGTCTCTGAGGAACAAAAGGGCTGAGCCATTTCCAGTTGCTAACAGCCTGACTGCCTTGTTTCTTTCTTGCTAACATTGTGTTTCTTCCTCTACTTTCGTTAAGCAATATGGGAGAGTTCCAGTCTTTCAGTAACACACTTGGTTCATCATCTCCCTATCTGTTTTTGATTACTCCAATACCTTGCTAGCTGCTGCATGGGCTTAGGGCCCAAATAAGGGAACTTCATCACATCATTTAATTAAAGTTCAATTTTAATTAAAAGACATAGATGTGTCCCTCACAATAATGAGAGATGATTATCTGGGAGCCTTTAGTCTCTAAGCCGCAAACCACTGGTGGGAGCAGAATGCCTCAGCTGTGGGTTTGAACGGAATAGAAGATAGGGTTTCCCAGTGATGTCTGTCTACCTGACTAAAATAATGATGGGATGGAAAGGGGTGAGTATCTACCTGCAAGGCAGGCCAGAAGCTCGCCTCAAGGGAGTGCAGGGCACCTTCGGCTTCTGCTGCAAGGTCTGTGTTCCACTCGACCGTGCCCTCCCCCCACATTCGCCCTTTGGTCTGCAGGGTCCTTGGACTACCAGGAGTCCCTGTTTTGGTGCTGAGGAGCTCCATCCAGACGGGAACAGTTCCTGCTCCTGCACTGAGGAGATTCACCCAGAGAGTCAGACACAGCAAAGATTGGACCAAGACAACAAGACTCTCCTGGCTGCATTTGAAGGAAGAGATGGGCAGGCACCAATACAAGAATTCCTCCAACAACCTGAAAGGAAACATGACAACACCAGAATCCAGGGATCACACAACAAGAAGAATTGAACACCCTACTCCATAAAAAATAGAAGAAATCGACTTTAAAAGGAACTTTATGAAAATAATAGAGGAACTTAAACAGGACATGAAAAACTGCTGAAAGAAATGGAGAAGACAAACAAAAAGGTAGAATAAATCTCTCAAAGATACCCAAGGAAACCAAGAAAAAGTAATCAAACAGGTAAGGGAAACAGTTCAAGACTTGAAAAATGAAATGGAGGTAATGAAGAAAACACAAACTGAGGGAAGGCTGGATATGGAAAATTTGGGTAAACAAACAGGAACTACAGAGACAGGTATTACCAACAGAATACAAGAGATAGAAGAAAGAATCTCAGACACTGAAGATACTATAGACGAAATAAACTCACTGATTAAAGAACAAAACAAATCCAACAAATGCTTAACACAAAATATCCAGGAAATCTGGGACACCATGAAAAGAACAAACCTAAGAATGGGGTAATAGGGGTAGAAGAAGGAGAAGATTTACAGCTCAAAGGCCCAGAAAATATATTCAACAAAATTATTGAAGAAAACTTTCCCTACCTAAAGAACGATATTCCTATGAAGGTACAAAAAGCATACAGAACACCAAATAGACTGGATCAAAAAAAAGCATCCCCTCACCATGTAATAATCAAAACACAGAACATACAGAATAAAGAACAAATATTAAGAGATGCAAGGGGAAAAGGTCAAGTAATGTATAAAGGGAAACCTATCAGAATTACACGTGACTTCTCAGTGGAAACCATGAAAGCCAGAAGGTCTTGGATAGATGTGCTTCAGACACTAAGAGACGATGGATGCAAGCCCAGACTACTATACCCAGCAAAGCTTGCATTCACTATCGATGGAGAAAACAAGATATTCCAGGACAAAAACAGATTTAAACAATATGTAGCTACAAACCCAGCCTTACAGAAAATACTAGAAGGAAAATCACAAATCAAGGAAACCAACAACACCTATAACAACACAAGAATCTGACAACCCTCCACTAGCACAACTCAAAGAAGGGAAACACACAAACACTACCACCAGGAAAAATTAACTGGTGTTAACAACCACTGGTCATTAATATCACTTAATATCAATGGAATCAATTCACCTATAAAAAGGCACAGGTTAAGAGAATGGATATGAAATCAGGATCCAACATTCTCTGCTTATAAGAAACACACCTCAAACACAAAGACAGACACTACCTCAGAGTAAAGGGTTGGGAAAAGCTTTTCCAATCAAATGGGCCAAAGAAACAAGAGGGTGTGGCTATACTAATATCTAACAAAATTGATTTCAAACTAAAATCAATCAGAAGTGATGGAGATGGACACTTTATACTCATCACAGGAACAATTTATCAGGAGGAAGTCTCAATCCTGAATATCTATGCCCCTAATATAAAAGCACCCACAATGTAAAAGAAACATTACTTGAACTCAAAGCATACATCAAACCCCACACTCTAATAGTGGGTGATTTCAATACTCCTCTCTCACCAAGGGACAGGTAACTCAACAGAGAAATAAGAGAACTAACGGAGGTAATGAGCCAAATGGACCTAACAGACATCTATAGAACATTCCACCCAAACAGAAAAGAATATGCCTTCTTCTCAGCATCTCATGGAACCTTCTCAAAAATTGAACACATAATCGGTAACAAAGCAAACATCCATAGATATAAAGAAATTGGAGTTCCCCCCTCCCCTCTGGAGACGCAAGATCTCCCCAGAGCTGCTCCCTTGCACGCTGGGCCTGGACTGTGGGCTCAGTCCGGCAGGGGCAGCTCCGGTGCTTTGAGAGCCTGCCTGAGGAAAGGCAAGCCCTGTCTCAGCTCAATCACATTCCTGGCCAGCAAGAGAGAGTGAACTTCTAGCAGACTTCCATTGGAGGAGGGGTGAGTTTTCTCCTGGCCAGAGGGCTTCCTCTCAGAGGAATTCAGCCTTTCCCCGCACCCCTCGACAATCTGGTCACCAGGCAGAGGCGACTCCTCCCTGCGGAGCTCTCCCGAATCCCGTCCCAGCCTTTATCCAGGTACACCTTCCTCTCTTCCCCCCCTTCCCTCTGGGGCCACAAGATCTCCCCAGAGCAACTCCCTTGCTCGCTGGGCCTGGGTTGTGAGTACAACCCGGTAGTAGGGAGTGCCTGTGTTTCAATAGACTGCCTGAGGAAAGGTAGGCCTTCTGTCAGTGAATTCCCTGCCCAACAAGGGAACCTGACCTGGTACTAGAAGATCCAGTAGAGAACATTTGAAGGAAGAGATGGGCAGACGCCAAGGCAAGAACTCCTACAACAATCTAAAAAACAACATGAAAACACCAGAACCCAATGACCCTACAATAGAAGGACTTGAACCTCTTAATTCAGAAGAAGCGGGAAAAAATGCCATTATGAAAGCAATAGAGTCCCTTAAACAGGATATGAATAACTCCCTTAAAGAACTGGATGAGAAGTATAACAAAAAGATTGAAGAAATGAGTAAAGAAATGGATGAAAAATATAAAAAAAAACATCGAAGAAATGAGTAAATCCATGAATGATATATTGGGAAACCAAGAAAAAACAATCAAACAGGTAATGGAAACAGTTCAAGAATTGAAAACTGAAATGGAGACAATGAAGAAAACACAAAACGAGGGCCGGCTGGATATGGAAAATCTAGGTAAACGAACAGAGACTACAGAATCAAGCATAACCAATAGGATACAAGAGATGGAAGAACGAATCTCAGAGTCTGAAGATACCATAGAGAAAATAAATGCTCTGATCAAAGAAAACAGCAAATCCAATAAATTCTCATCACAAAACATTCAAGAAATCTGGGACACAATAAAAAAAAACAAATCTAAGAATAATAGGGATTGAAGAAGGAGAAGAACTGCAGATCAAAGGACCAGAAAATATATTCAACAAAATTATAGAAGAAAACTTTCCCAATCTAAAGAATGATATTCCTATGAAGGTTCAAGAAGCATACAGAACACCGAATAGGCTTGATCAAAAAAAAACATCCCCTCGCCATATAATAATCAAAACACAAAACATACAGATTAAAGAAAGAATATTAAGAGCTGCAAAGGAAAAAGGGCAAGTAACTTATAAAGGTAAACCTATCAGACTCACACCGGACTTCTCTATGGAAACCATGAAAGCCAGAAGGTCCTGGATAGAGGTACTGCAGAAACTAAGAGACCATGGATGCAAGCCCAGACTAATATACCCAGCCAAGCTATCATTCACTATCAATGGAGAAAACAAAATATTCCAGGATAAGAACAAATTTAAACAATTCGCAGCCACAAACCCAGCCTTACAGAAAGTATTAGAAGGAAAATTGCAACCAAAGGAGTCCAACATTGCCAGCAATGCTTACAATAACTCAGACATCTAGCGACCCTTCACGAGCTTAACTCAAAGAAGGGACACATACAAACTCTATTAATCAAACAAACAAAAAATAATAATAACCGGAGTCAACAACCACTGGTCATTAATATCACTTAATATTAATGGACTCAATTCACCTATAAAAAGGCACAGACTAAGAGACTGGATACGAAAACAGGATCCAACATTCTGCTGTTTACAAGAAACACACCTCAACCACAAAGACAGACATTTACTCAGAGTAAAGGGTTGGGAAAACGTTTTTTCAAGCAAACGGACCTAAGAAACAAGCAGGCGTGGCCATTCTAATCTCCAACAAAATTGACTTCAAACTAAAATCAATCAGAAGAGATGGAGATGGACATTTTATACTCATAACAGGAACAATTTATCAGGAGGAAGTCTCAATCCTGAATATCTACGTCCCTAATATAAAGCCTCCTATTTATGTAAAAGAAACACTTCTAGAACTCAAGGCAGACATCAAACCACACACACTAATAGTAGGAGACTTCAACACTCCTCTCTCACCAATGGACAGGTCAATCAGACAGAAACCTAACAGAGAATTAAGAGAATTATTGGAGGTATTGAATCAAATGGACTTAACAGACATCTATAGAACATTCCACCCAAATAGGAAAGAATATACCTTCTTCTCTGCAGCTCATGGAACCTTCTCGAAAATTGACCACATACTGGGTAACAAAGCAAACTTCCACAGATACAAAAAAATATTAGTAACCACCTGTGTCTTGTCAGACCACCATGGATTAAAGTTAGAATTCAAGAACAGTGCTAGCCCCAGGAAGCCAACAAATTCATGGAAGTTGAACAGTCAACTACTGAATCACCCCTGGGTCAAGGAAGAAATAAAGAAAGAAATTAAAGTCTTCCTTGAATTTAATGAAAATAAAGACACAACATACTCAAACCTATGGGACACTATGAAAGCAGTGCTAAGAGGAAAGTTCATAGCACTAAGTGGCCAATTAAAGAAAACGGAGAAAGCACACATTGGAGACTTAACAGCACACTTGAAAGTTCTCGGAAAAAAAAGAAGCTGATTCACCCAGGAGGAGTAGAAGACTGGAAATAATCAAACTGAGGGCTGAAATCAACAAAATAGAAACACAGAAAACAATCCAAAGAATCAATGAATCAAAAAGCTGGTTCTTGGAGAAAATCAACAAGATCGACAAACCCCTATCCAAATTAATCAAACGGCAGAGAGAGAACATGCAAATTAATAAGATCAGAAATGAAAAGGGGGACATAACCACAGACACAGAGGAAATTCAGAGAATCATTAGATCTTACTACGAAAATCTAAATAGACCTGTCAGTCGTGAAGAATTAGAAGCTGTTATTAAAAATCTCCCTACCAAAAAAAGCCCAGGACCAGATAGTTTCAATGCAGAATTCTACCGGAACTTCCAGGAAGAGCTAATACCTATACTCCTTAATGTATTTCACAATATAGAAACAGAAGAATCACTGCCAAACTCTTTTTATGAAGCTACAGTTACCCTGATACCAAAACCACACAAAGACACAACCAGGAAAGAGAATTACAGACCAATATCACTCATGAACATTGATGCAAAAATACTCAATAAAATACTGGCAAACCGAATCCAAGAATACATTAGAAAAATTATCCATTATGATCAAGTGGGCTTCATCCCAGAGATGCAGGGCTGGTTCAACATACGTAAATCTATCAATGTAATCCATCATATGAATAAACTGAAAGAAAAAACCATATGATCATTTCATTGGATGCTGAAAAAGCATTTGACAAAATTCAACACCCATTTATGATAAAGGTGTTGGAGAGACTGGGGATACAAGGATCATACCTAAATATAATAAAAGCAATATACAGCAAACCGTCAGCTAACATCAAATTGAATGGAGAGAAACTCAAAGCCTTTCCACTAAAATCAGGAACACGACAAGGCTGTCCACTCTCACCATTCCTCTTCAATATAGTGCTTGAAGTTCTAGCAATAGCAATAAGACAACATAAGGGGATCAAGGGGATTCGAATTGGAAAAGATGAAGTTAAACTTTCGTTATTTGCAGACGATATGATAGTGAACATCAGCGACCCCAAAAACTCTACCAAAGAACTCCTACAGTTGATAAACACCTTTAGTAATGTGGCAGGATACAAGATCAACTCCAAAAAATCGGTAGCCCTCCTATACACAAAGGATAAAGAAGCAGAGAGGGAAATCAGAGAAACATCACCTTTCATGATAGCCACAAATAGCATAAAATATCTTGGGGTAACTCTAACCAAGGAAGTGAAAGACCTATTTGACAAGAACTTTAAGACTTTGAAGAAAGACATTGAGGAGGATACCAGAAAATGGAAAGACCTTCCCTGCTTTTGGATAGGGAGAATCAACATAGTAAAAATGGCAATTCTACCAAAAGCAATCTATAGATTCAATGCAATTCCCATCAAAATCCCATCAAACTTCTTTACAGACCTTGAGAGAACAATAATCAAGTTTATATGGCAAAACAAAAAACCCAGGATAGCCAAAACAATCTTATACAATAAAGGAACCTCTGGAGGCATTACCATCCCTGACTTCAAACTGTATTACAGAGCAACAGTATTGAAAACAGCTTGGTATTGGCATAACAACAGAGAAGTCGACCTATGGAATCGAATAGAAGACCCGGGTATTAACCCACAAACCTATGAACACCTGATTTTTGACAAGGGAGCTAAAGCTATACAATGGAAGAAAGATAGCATCTTTAACAAATGGTGCTGGCATAACTGGATGTCAACCTGTAGAAGAATGAAAATAGATCCATATCTATCACCATGCACAAAACTCAGGTTCAAATGGATAAAAGACATCAACATTAATCCGACCACTTTGAACCTGATAGAAGAGAAAGTGGGAAGTAGTCTACAAGATATAGGCACAGGAGATCACTTCCTAAGCAGAACCCCAGGAGCGCAGACAATAAGAGAAACAATAAATAAATGGGACCTACTGAAACTGAGAAGCTTCTGTAAAGCAAAGAACACTGTCAGTAAGACAAAAAGGCTACCTTCTGACTGGGAAAAGATCTTCACAAACCCTGCAACAGATAAAGGTCTGATCTCCAAAATATACAAAGAACTCAAGAAACTAGACACTAAAACTCTAATTAACCCAATTAAAAAATGGGGTACTGAACTGAACAGAGAATTCACAACAGATGAACTTCGAAGGGCTAAAAAGCACTTAAGGTCATGCTCAACCTCCTTAGCGATCAGGGAAATGCAAATCAAAACAACTTTGAGATATCATCTTACACCTGTCAGAATAGCCAAACTCAAAAACACCAACGATAGCCTATGCTGGAGAGGATGTGGAATGAGGGGAACACTCATCCATTGTTGGTGGGAATGCAAACTTTTGCAGCCACTGTGGAAATCAGTGTGGCGGTTTCTCAGGAAACTGGGAGTCAACCTCCCTCAAGACCCAGCAATTCCACTCTTGGGAATATACCCTAGAGATTCCCTAACATACTACAAAAGCATTTGTTCTACTATGTTCATAGCAGCACTATTTGTAATAGCCAGAACCTGGAAACAGCCTAGGTGCCCCTCAATAGAAGAATGGTTTAAAAAGGTGTGGAACATATACACATTAGAGTTTTACTCAGCGGTAAAAAAACAATGACATCTTGAATTTTGCATGCAAATGGATGGAAATAGAAAACGCTTTACTGAGTGAGGTAAGCCAGACCCAAAAAGAGGAACATGGTATGTATTCACTCATAAGTGGATTCTAACCATAATTAAAGGTCTTTGAGCCTATTATTCGTGATCCTAGAGAAGCTAGATAAGAAGATGAACCTGATGAAGATTATTTAGCTATCTGCCAGGAGGTAGGAAATAGACAAGAGTCCCAGGTAACCTCGGGTGCATGGGGGGGTGGGGTGGGAGGGTTGTCAGAAAGGGAGAGGGTTAGAGAGAAGGGAGTAGGGGAGGATTGGGGAAAGATCGGGGGACTAGGATGGGGGGGAGGGAGGAAGGATGGATATGGGATCAGGCAAGTATATACCTCAACTAAGGGAATCATTTTAGGGTTTACAAGAGACTTGATTATAAAGGGGATCCCCGGTCCAAGGAGAGATCCCCAGATGGTTCTCTGGACAGAGGAGAGGGTGCCTGAACCGGCCTTGGCCCACAACCATACTGATGATTATTTTGCATGTCACCATAGAACCCTCATCTGGCGATGGATGGAGATGGAGGTGGAGAACCACGTTGGAACACGGGACCTAGCTCCCTAGGTCCAAATAAGAGGCAGAAGGAAAGAGAACGTGAGCAAAGATGGCAAGGGCAGAGGAAACCTTCATCCGACGTTGGATGGCGATACAGATGGAGACCCATATTGGAACACCGAACTGAGCACTCCACGGTCCAAATGAGGAACAGAAAGATGAAGAAAATATAAAAAAAGTAACCAGGACTGCGAGGGATGCGAGCACCCACTGATACAAGGGAACTGATATAATGAGAGTTCACCAAGGCCTGTTGGACTGGAACTGAACGAGGTCGTGATCCAACCAGATTCTCTGAATGTGGCTGGCCTGGAGCCTTTTTGAAAAGCCATTGACAATGACACTGGGACTTGCTTCCTCTGCATATACTGGATTTTGGTGCTCCAGTCTGTTTGGACTCTCACCTTTCCTGGACCTGGAGGGAGGGGGGAGGAACTTGAACTTCCCACAGGGCAGGAAACCCTGACTGCTCTAGGGGATGGAGAGGGAGGAGGAGAGGGAGTGAGGGGAGTGGGAGGGTGTTGGGAGGAGGGGCTGAAATGGAAACTTTTATAATTTAATAAAAAAAAAAAGAAAAAAAAAGAAATTGGAGTAACCACCTGTGTACTATTGGATCACCAGGGAATAAAGTTAGAATTCAACAACAATTCTAACCCCAGAAAGCCAACAAACTCATGGAAACTGAACAGTCAACTACTGAACCATCCCTGGGTCAAGAAAGAAATAAAGAAAGAAATTAAAGTCTTCCTTGAATTCGATGACAGTAAAGAAAAAACATACCCAAACCTATGGGACATCATGAATGCCGTGCTAAGAGGAAAGTTCATAGCACTAAGTGCCCACATAAAGGAAACAGAGAAAGCACACATTAGAGACTTAACAGCACACCTGAAAGCTCTAGAAAAAAGCAAGCAGATTCACCCAGGAGGAGTAGAAGACTGGAAATAATCAAACTGAGGGCTGAAATCAACAAAATAGAAACACAGAAAACAATCCAAACAATCAATGAAACAAAAAGCTGGTTCCTGGAGAAATTCAACAGGATTGACAAACCCCTATCCAACCTAATCAAACGTTAGAGACAGAAAACGCAAATTAACAAGATCAGAAATGAAAAGGGGGACATAACCACAGACACAGAGGAAATTCAGAGAATCATTAGATCTTACTACAAAAGACTGCATACCACAAAATTGGAAAATGTGAAAGAAATGGACAGTTTTTTAGATAAATACCATATACCAAAATTAAATCAAGACCAGGTGAGCAGTTTAAATAGACCTGTAAGTTGCGAGGAAATAGAAACTATCATCAGAAACCTCCCTACCAAAAAAACCTCTGGACCAGATGGTTTCAATGCAGAATTCTACCAGAACTTCCAAGTGGAGTTAATACCTATACTCCTTAGTGTGTTTCACAAAATAGAAACAAAAGAATCATTGCCAAACTCCTTTTATGAAGCTACAGTCACCCTGATACCAAAATCACACAAAGACTTAACCAAGAAAGAGGATTAGAGACCGGTCTCACTCATGAACATTGATGCAAAAATTCTCAATAAAATACTGGCAAACCGAATCGAAGAACACATCCAAAATATTGTACATTATGATCAAGTAGGCTTCATCCCAGAGAGGCAGGGCTGGTTCAACATACGAAAATCTATCAATGTAATTCATCATATAAATAAACTAACTGAAGGAAAAAAAACATATGATCATTTCATTAGATGCTGAAAAAGTATTTGACAAAATTCAACACCCCTTTATGATAAAGGTCTTGGAGACACTAGATATACAAGGTTCCTACCTAAATATAATAAAAGCAATATAGAGCAAGCTGACAGCTAACATTAAATTAAATGGAAAGAAACTCAAAGTCATCCCACCAAAATCAGGAACACGACAAGGCTGTCCACTCTCTCCATGTCTCTTCAATATAGTACTTGAAGTTCTAGCAATAGCAATAAGACAACATAAGGAGATCAAGGGGATTCGATTAGGAAAGGAAGAAGTCAAACTTTCGTTATTTGAAGAAAATATGATAGTGTACATAAGTGACCCCAAAAACTCCACCAAAGAACTACTGCAGCTGATAAGCATCTTTGGTAATGTGGCAGGATACAAGATCAACTCCAAATATCAGTTGCCCTACTATACACAAAGAACAAAGAAGCAGAGAGGGAAATCAGAGAAACATCACCTTTCACGATAGCCACAAATAGCATAAAGTATCGTGGGGTAACCATAACCAAGGAAGTGAAGGATCTATTTGACAAGAACTTTAAGGTTTTGAAGAAAGAAACTGAAGAGGATACCAGAAAATGGAAGGATCTCCCATGCTCTTGAATTGGGAGGTCATCATAATAAAAATGGCAATTCTACCAAAAACAATCTATAGATTCAATGCAATCCCCATCAAAATCCCAATAAAATTCTTCACAGACCTAGAAAGAACAATAATCAAGTTTATATGGAAAAACAAAAAACCCAGAATAGCCAAAACCATTCTATACAATATAGGAACTTCTGGAGGCATTACCATCCCTGACTTCAAACTCTATTACAGAGCTATAGTAATGAAAACTGCTTGGTATTGGCACAAAAACAGAGATGCTGACCAATGGAATCGAATCAAAGTCCTGGATATTAATCCACAAATCTATGAACACCTGATTTTAGACAAAGGAGCTAAAAGTACACAATGGAAGCAAGAAAGCATCTTCAACAAATGATGCTGGCATAACTGAATGTCAACCTGTAGAAGAATGAAAATAGACCCATATCTATCACCATGTACAAAACTCAAGTCCAAATGGATTAAAGACCTCAATATTAATCTGACCACACTGAACCAGATAGAAGAGAAACTGGAAAGAAATCTACAACACATGGGCACAGGAGACCACTTCCTTCATAGAACTCCAGTAGGACAGACAATAAGAACAACAATGAATAAATGGGATCTTCTGAAACTGAGAAGCTTCTGTAAAGCAAAAGACACTGTCATTAAGACAAAAAGGCAACCTACTTATTGGGAGAAGATCTTCACCAACCCCGCATCAGACAAAGGTCTGATCTCCAAAATATATAAAGACCTCAAGAAACTAGACATTAAAACTCTAATTAACCCAATTAAAAAATGGAGTACTGAACTGAACAGAGAATTCTCAACAGAAGAAATTCAAATGGCCAAAAGACACTTAAGGTCATGCTCAACCTCCTTAGCCATCAGGGAAATGCAAATCAAAACAACTTTGAGATACCATCTTACACCTGTCAGAATAGCTAAAATCAAAAACACCAATGATAGCCTATGCTGGAGAGGATGAGGAGTAAGGGGAACACTCATCCATTGTTGGTGGAAGTGCAAACTTGTGCAACCACCTCAGGACCCAGCAATTCCACTCTTGGGAATATACCCAAGAGATGCCCAATCATACTACAAAAGCATTTCTTCAACTATGTTCATAGCAGCACTATTTGTAATAGCCAGAACCTGGAAACAACCTAGGTGCCCCTCAATAGAAGAATGGATAAAGGTGTGGAACAAATACACTTTAGAGTTTTACTCAGCAGTAAAAAACAATGACATCTTGAATTTTGTATGCAAATGGATGGAAATAGAAAACACTTTACTGAGTGAGATAACCCAGACCTAAAAAGATGAATATGGTATGTATTCACTCATAAGTGGATTCTAGCCATACATAAGGACATTGAGCCTATAATTCGTGATCATAGAGAAGTTAAATAAGAAGGTGAACCCAAAGAAAATCATATAGTTATCTTCCTGGATATTAGAAGTAGACAAGATTGCCAGGCAAAAGTTGAGTGCACGGAGGGGTGGGGTGGGATGGGGGGTGGGGGTGGATGCAAGGGGAGATGGATAGAGAGAAGGGGAGGATTGGGGAGAGCTTGGGGGAATGGGATTGGTGGGATGGAGGAAGGGTGGAGATGGGAGTAGGGAAGTAGATATCTTAATTAAGGGAGCCATTTTAGGGTTTGCAAGATACCTGACTCTAGAGGGGTTCCCAGGTCCAAGAAGATGTCCCCAGCTTGTTCCTTGAGCAGCAGAGGAGAGGGAGCCTGAACTGGCCTTGTCCCATAGCCACACTGATGAATATCTTGCATATCACCATAGAACCTTCATCTGGCGATGGATGGAGATAGAGACAGAGACCCACACTGGAGCACTGGACTGAGCTCTCAAGATCCAAATGAGGAGCAGAAGGTGGGAGAGCATGAGCAAGGAAGTCAGGACCACGAGGGGTGCGTCCACCCACTGAGACAGTGGGACTGATCTAATGGAAGCTGGACTGGGACTGATGGAGCATGTGATCAAACCGGACTCTCTGAATGTGGCTGTCAATGAGGGCTGACTGAGAAGTCAAGGACAATGGCACTGGGTTTTGATTCTACTGCATGGACTGGTTTGGTGGCAGCCTAGTCTGTTTGGATGCTCACCTTCCTAGACCTGGATGGAGCGGGGAGGACCTTGGACTTCCCACGGGGCAGGGAACCCTGACTTCTCTTGGGACTGGAAAGGGAGGCAGAGGGGGAGTGGGGGGAAAATGGGAGATGGGGAGGAGGTGGAAATTTTTAATAAATAAATAAATAAATAGATAGATAAATAATAATGATGGTGTGGTGGCTTCAATCCTGAGATCTGATGATGTTCACTCTTTTTCCCTTCCTATATGCCTGTTCTCCATGTCTCCGGTCCTTGTCAGTCTTTTTCATAGCGACATAAACCAGGTGCCTTCAGAGTCCCTCTGATTAAATACACACTCTTTCCCCTCCACAGCTCCCTGTGCTTTCCCATGGCCTAATTCCTAGGGCAGAACAGAAGGCTGGCCCCGGGTCTAGGAGCTGAACATGACCCTAGTGTGGACACGGGTAGAAGGGGGTGAAGGGGACTAGCCCAGTCAAGCACGTGGCTGGGACACCCCTGCCCTTCTCCCTCTACCTAGATAGAATCAGCAGACTGCACTCCTAAGGCTAGCCACCTGGTTTATCACATTATTTGCTTCTTCCTCCTCCTGAGGCTGACTACTGGGGGCCAACTATCCAAAGTCCTGCAGTCAAAAGTCCCCTTTGGTTCACCTGATTAATATGCAAAATACATATCAAAATACAGGCTATTATAACACAGACCACTCACATTTTTTTTTCTTAAAAGTGACACCTGCAAGGTCATTTTTACTGCTTGAGTTAGAAAGTGGTTGCTTTGCCGGGAGGTGGTGGAGTAAAGGTCCAAACACTCGGTAGGCAGACGCAGACAGACATCTGTGAGTTTGAGGCCAGCCTGGTCTATAGAGCCAGTGCCAACCCAGGCTCCAAAGCTACCCAGAGATACCGTGTCTCAAAAAAAAAGATCAGAAAAAAAACAACCAAACAAACAAAAACCAAGAAAGTAGTCATGTTAAGATTTCTTCCCTGCTTATAAAATTATCTTTTTATGAAAACAGTGTTTGGATGTTGTTTGTGCCTAATCCAGGGTCCAGAAAGAAGCCCCCACTGTGTGGGATGGATGGGGGAGAATGGAGTCCTGAGGAGAGGGGAGGGACAGACTTGGAGCCAAAATATCAAGACTTTTCCCCAGATATATAAAGGTTATTTTTTTTCTGCCCATTTCTTTTTAATGAGACAAGATGTACCTCAGAATGATGTTAAACTTCTCTTACTTCCTTCACCTCTGCAGGAATTGCAGACCTGTACCACCTCGTCCTGGATACAGGTATCAAATCCAGGGTTCTCGCATGCTAGACAAGCACTCTGCTAACTGAGCCTCATCCCCGCCTGTCTTTCTTATTTCAAAAGACTGAAAATGGAGGCAACTTTGGGTCTCTCCTTTATATTCAGTGTTACTTTCCCCTCCCCCACAGATGCTGTTTTCAGACCCTGGAATGAACCCTGCCTAACAGGCCAGCACCATCTCTCGAGCCTGGCCATGCTCCCACGTTCCTGGCAGAAGAAGGCTGGAGTCCCGGTTCTCCTTACCTTGGCACCAGGCCCTGCCACGACACTGGTGGAAGAAATCTCAGCAGTCCCGCGTTGCTCCTTCCTCCACAGGCCCCCAGAGAAAAGCTTCCAGCTCACACAGGCAGGTTCCTGCTGCTCCCCTGGTGTTAGGGGGCGGGAAGTTAGTCTGCCAGATGCCACTCCTTCAAGGCAGAGGAATCTGAGGGAGGGTCCCAGAGCGGTGACTCCCAATTAAAATGGAAGTCCCGAGTCATTTCGGAGAGTTCTCCACAGTCTTCCCCAAAGCAGCTAGGATTCTGTGGGAGAGTCTGTCCTCCACTACCCCATTCAGGTCTACTGTCAAGGTAAAGCACTGGAAACCTAACCCCTAGCTATGCTGGAGGCTCCTTGTCAAGAGCCTCCCCCATGATATTATCAGTTGCCACAAAGGCTCCCAGCACCCAGGCACCCCACGTGGTGAAGAGGCAGGAAGGTCTCCAGCAGCTCAAGGCTGTCTGAGGTGCAAGCCTGATGCTCTCCTCCTGGCCTGAAGAGCTCACAATGTGGGAATTCAAACTTTCCTGACCAGGTGGCTAGCTCCCATGGTTGGAGCCTCTTGTACTATACACAGATATTTTCGTTATCCACTTCTAGATGTAGCTTCTTGGTCTGAAGCATCTTCTCTAGATGCAGCAAAATGGCCTAGCAAGGCTGGACCTGTCCTGGATGCCTTTCCCAAGGGACTTGGTTTGGGTGAGACCAGGAGTTCACTGGGACACTTGAACCCACCTTTCTTTTCTAGATCTTTCCTGAGCTCCAACAGGAAAAAGAGAAGTGGGGAAAGGGCAGGAAAAGGAAGATTCTTAGGTTCCCCCTGTTCTAAGATCTCAGATTGTCATGGAAGCTTCTGGTCCCCACAGCAGTGACTAGGTGTCGGGGCGGGGAGAGGGGGGCTATGTAAGTCTTCAGTGAGCAGTCCTGGTGCAGTTTTCAGCACATTGGCCCTTTGTCCTGATTTAATTTCTCCCAGAGGATCTTCAGTCCTGTGCTCTGGGGTTCTTTTCCCTGCTGGGTGGCCCTGTACAACTCTTTCATCAGGTTATATCCTTGGCTGATGTTTCTCTTAGTTTGCCTCACCCAAATCATGGAAAAGGTTAACAATCGTCCTTTAAAAATGTCTGTTTTCATCGCTTTGAACTTTAAGCCTCTGAAAAAAGTCACTTTCCTGAAACTGGTAAATTCTAATATTTTACAAGGTGCAGCCATTGTGGCTCTTGGTAATACCTGATCCTTTCTGTCATAGACGCCAGAGGAAAACTTTGCATTTCAGGCAGACATCACTTACGCCACGCCCCTTGTCGATAATATTTTCTATTCCAACAAGGAAAATTTCCTACAGGAGTTGATTTCTAATATTTCAGATGAGAGTATTCTGTTGCACTTTGTAAAACTTTGTAGAAGTGGGAGAATTTTTGTGTCTTAGGACACTTAGTGGGAGTGACTGACAGGAAGAATCTATTGGTTGCCCCAAAAATCTGCACAAGTTTAAAAGGGAAGGGACATTTGAGACAAATGAAATAATGTGAATGTATATATGTATTTATTGAACTTGAACTAAATTTACTATAAGAGTAAAGACTCTTCTCAGTTGGACAACAATAAAAGCTGTTAATGGGCATCATCTCCTAACCTCAGAAACGGAAACAATGCCAGACACAGGCACTGGCATGACCGAGGCTGACTTGGGGATCCTTGCTAATTCTGGCACAAACATGTTCATGGAGGCTGTCCAGGTGTGGCCTTTTATCCATTACATTCTCAATTCATTACTGGTTTTCAATACAGGGTCTAGTGGTGTATGTGGTTCATTTCATAGTGAGGACTTCTGGCGATGCGGGAAGAGCTTTGAGAACTAGGTTCCCAAGAACGTTTACTTCTGCAGAGTCATTTGGCTGGCTCTCTCTTTCCCTGCCTGTGCAATCATCTCCACGACTGGGCAGTACTGGGCTGGATTCCACTCTGTCTATCTGTTGAAGGAGAAAGTAGTTATGAACACTGAGCACAGTGGTGGTGAGCAGTATGCCCGGAGTCCTCTGCTGGTACATCCTACATGGTCCATGAAGAATGTAGTGTGTTGGCAGTGTTCATTGTGTTGGGTCCAGGGGGGTCACGCAAGGATGGGAACACCACCAAGTCTAATAAACCAGAAGCAAACTTTATTCCAGAAACCAGATCCCAGGAAAACCAGAAGCAAACTTAAAAACAAACAAGCAAACAAACAAACAAACAGCCACTGCGGGCACAGAAGCTTATCAGCTAGCTGAGACCATAGCCAGAGATGGTGCTTGTTAGGCTGTGGCAAAAGGCCAGTTTCTGAACCCATCTTTTTATAGTAGGGGCACCAAGCATTAGGTCTGAACAAAGGAATTTTTATGATCTTGCCCTGACCTGTGGGTTAGTCAGCCGAGACCCTAAGGAGGGGAGTGAGTTCTAATGTCAATGGGTAACTAGGCAGCTAATATGAAATATGTTTTAGAGTATAGATTACAGTGAAAGTCAGTAATTGCAAGAAAACAGCTATCTTTAGTAATTAGTCAGGAAAGGGACTGCTAGTAATACCAGAAGGCTAATAAATTAGGATTAATTGCTTCTTAGGCTGGGAACTTAGAAGATAGCAGAAAGATCTTCACACCATATCAAAGTAAAACTCAGATACAGACTGCCACACTTTACAACCTCCATTATCAGAGCTCAGTAGTCAAACCTGTGTTTCTACCTTGTCCAGTGTCTCTCCTGGTACCTCCAGGCAGTGTATACTGAAGCCCCATGCCTCTCCTTTAATGCTGCCAGTTTCCCATAACAGAGACAGTGCCTACCCAGAGGTCACATATCTCTGTCTCCTAGTGGTTAACTCAGGTCATATCTGCTGTTCATCAAGGATGACCAGGACACTACTCTCAGTTTGCAGAGAGAAGTTCTGGCCTTGTAAATAGAACAGCCGGTTGTAAAATGAAATGACCTAGGCTGATGGAGGCTTCTTAAGATCTGAGAAAACAGCTCACTGTGAATGACTGATCCTTGATCTGCTGAGAAAGCTGCTGGCAGTCTGTTCTGGTTCTCCTAGACTTATAACTTTATATTTTTTTTATTTTTACATTTTTATTTCTGGAATCTACATTTTATTTTCTTATTCTTGGACTCTTCAATTGTGTGTGGTGGACTTCTCAAAGTAAATCAGAAATCTTGAGCATTTTATTTTAAAGTGGTCTAGCTGAAGCTTTAATTCCATATCTTCATGTTTCATTATGGTTCTTATTTATATAGGTAAACCCGCTGACTGTGAAATCAGTGCAATCGATCCCGTACTCACAGAAAACCAGACCGGCCAGGGATGGGTGGCACAACACTCAGGAGGCAGAGGCGGGCGGATCTGTGTGAATTCCAGGACTGCCAGGGTTACACAAAGAAACCCTGTCTCAAAAAAAAATCAAACAACCAAAAACCAAAACCAAACAAACAAAAAAAAGAAAATCAGACAAAATACTTTTGGGAGAGGAGGTTCAAGGTGTTAAGTTGGGAGTGTAGCCCCTAGCCCCCAGGCCTGAGAGTTGTAATGGTCTGGACTCCAAATCCCAGCATGCAAGGTCCTGACCCCTGAGTATTTCCCACAGAGTATTTATGTGAGCTCCCAAAGGAGAAGCACGTGGTCCCTTTTCCTTCCTCCTGGTGGTCGTGTTCGTGGCCTCCCGGCTCCCATTGTGGATGATGACAGCGCAAAGATAGAACAAAAGCAAAGCGATTAGGCAGTTACAGAACAGCGAAGGTGCATCACATGAACCACTACATCAACACAGGATTTGGATTGTCCCCAGATGACAATTTCCAATCGGCTTGGGTCTTCACCCTGCTACATTATGATAACCACCTATGCCCGAACAGGGAACATGGAGCAGATCATTAAGGTCATCTCCAATGGGTAGATGATGACCATAAAGGCAGCGAGAAATCAATCCTGCCCACTCCATTGTGGAAATCCTACAGCAGAAGGCTTAGGTTGACAAAAATTACAAAACTCTCAAAGACCTCGTGCTACTGATGTTTGAAACTGCTCTGGTCCTCCTCTGGTTTCTCCCATGAGGAACCCAAATCACCTTGAACTGTATCTACTGCATGACCAAACTAGGCCTCTCTGAGTTAAGGGACTTGTGAACTACAGGTGGCAAATTGTAGAACTGGCTGAGCCTTTGGACAGACTTAATGGCATCTGGTTGAAATCGCATGCCTTTGTTTTTAGGCACTGATGAGGACACAGTGACAGCAGAGGTCCCAGCGCTGTTGCTCCTGAAGTGAACCCAGCAGGCACTTGAAGGTGATGAGGGGGCTTCTTAAGTGGAAAAGGAGATTGGAGAGCTCCCTGGGGTGCCTGTGGCTTTTATTGAATTTTCCTCTAGCTCCCCCAGCAGTCTTGACTGGTTTTAACCCACCTGGCTCTTTTCTTAATTTCAGGGAATCTCTTCTATTCTGCCCTATTGCCTTGAGGCAGAAAAATCCCCTTCCTCAGTATACCAGGTTGGGTATTGTGTATTGTGCTTTTTCGTTTCTTTTGTTTTGTTTGTTTCATTCTAACATTAAATTTTTTCAAAATGGAAACATTTCTATTTTATGCCATTCTGCTCTCCTTGTGAAGTAACTCTCAGGGTACCATGAGCTTTTCCTGGGTTGTACTGGAATGTGATGAGAAAGACACTTGTTCACTGTTTTGAACTCAGAATCCTATCCTTTGAGACAACTTCAGCAGACCAAAACACAGGGCCCATGTCCCTGCATCGCTGTTTTGAAATAAGAACAAAAGGTAGTATCTCCAGTTACCAAAAGTTGTTCAAGGAACACAGAAAACCGCAGTGGGCCTGGTCAGCACTATCACTTCCGGCACAACCGTGTGTTCACCGGCCCCAGAGAAATAGCATTAGGCTTGGAATTCTCTGACTGAATCAGTTTTTGGTAGTTTGAGCAGTAGGATGTTAAAGACTTGTGCCAACCATCTAAGTCACCTCCATGCAGTAGCTAAGAAGAACTACCTTACGGGAAAGGTAAAGAAGACTTGTATGGCAAAGCGGCTGCCCTCAGGGATTCTCTGATACTGGAAAAACATTGTGACTTGAGCCAGCAACTCTGAGAAGCTGCAGGAAAGCAGAGTGATGAGAGCAGCAATGAGGGCTGCAATTCATCAGCTCTGTCTTCTTCTGGGACTTCTGGGCACTGGAAGTGCCCAGTGACTCCGCGCCTCTGCTTCAGCACAGCAGGACAAACAGAGACCCTCTCTTCCCCCTTAGGGGTCTTGGCAGGCTGGGCAGCATCCCCTGTCAATAGAAGAGCAGTCCCCCTATCCAGCCCCATAGGTAACCTCTGTGCCCTCCAGTATAATGGCAACTCGGGCAATAAACTCACCTCCTTCCTGACCTGCAGAGATCCTGACATTGCCATGCATGCCAGCTACTTGGTGCCCCCATCCTGCCCAAGCCCACTTCCTTAGCATGTGTGGAGGGGAGAAAGGCAAATGCCTCCTCTTTCAGCTTTCTCTGCAGCCCAGATGCAGCAGGAATGGAGACCATGGAAGTGCTACAAGCTTCTTGCCTAGTTTCCACATATCCCTTAGCCCTCAACGTGGTCACTTCACCAGAAAGTCTGCAAGGCAAGGGCCAGGAAGGAGGCCTGGCACAGTTCCCTTGGGGAACTTTCCTTGTTTTCCATGCTTCTTGGTCACAGCCATCAACCTTTCACACCCCAAGTACATCTATGACCATTGTCACCTGGTGAATATCTGAGGCTGGAGTTGGACGAAGAGTGGCCCCCGTACACTAATAGAATGCTGGGTGCCCAGGGAGGGACACTGTTAGGATGTACAGCCTTTTTGGAGGATGTGTGGGTTTGTAGAAGAAAGTGCATCACTAGGGGTGGACTTTGAACTTCAGGAGATAAAACTAGACCCAGGGTCTCCCTTTCTGCTATCTGCAGATTCTGATGTAGAACTCTTGGTTTCTTCTCCAACACCATGTTTGCCTGTACAACACCTTGCTTCTCACCAAGATAATAACTGACTAAATCTGAACCTGTAAGCCAGCCCCAACTTAAGGCTTTCCTTTATAAGATCAGCCAAGGTCATGGTGTCTCTTCAGCAATAGAAACCCTAACTAAAACAGAAGCCAGAACACTTTCCTTAGGTTAGTTTTCCAGTTTTCTAACTATAGAATCCTGCTGACTTGCTTACTTGTCTTTGCCTGAATGCTCTGCCCGTTCTTTGAATATCCACTGTCCTCATTTACAAGTTCTGAAGTTTCCCTGTGCCAGCCAAAGTATGATGTTCCGTCCACTTTGTTGCCCTCCTTCTTGCCTTCCCTGCAAGAATTCCCTTCCCTGCACACATTGCAATTCTGTCCTTTTTTTATGAAGTTGATAGTGGTTTCACTTAAAGGAGGAACTTTAAGTTTATAAGCATCAGAACCTATGTGGGTCATTTCTTTTTGTTCTTACTCTGATTTAGGACTAAGCCAGGCAGCATTCTTCTACCGGAGCTGAAGACCAGCAGAGAAGGGACTCAGTCAACAACTACCCAGGTAGTATGTGCTTTGAGCATGGCCAGGCTCCAAAATTTGAGACAAGCTTTCCTAAAAATCATGCAGCATGTGTGGGCTAGGATATGCTTAGCAGGAATCCAATCTAGCCTGCTTCTTGTGACTCTTTTGCAGGTGTAGAAGGGTAAGAATGAGATGTTTTACATAATTTTGTTTGTTTAGTTTTGAGACAGGATTTCATTTTGTAGCTCTGCCTGTCAAAAAATTTACTGAATAGACCAGACTCACCTCAGACTCCCATAGTTCTGCTGGCATTTGCCTCCTGAGTGCTGGGATTAAAGGCATGTGCTACCTGGCACAAGTGAATACATTTTATGTATGGAAAATTTCAGTTTTGCCTCTTTATTTTATTTTTTTAAAACTATCTTTTGTCATTTTACATGCCAAATTCATTTCCCACTCCCTTCCCTCCTTCTGCTTCCTCCATTTTCTTAACTCCCATTCTCTTCCCCCATCCACTCCTCAGAGAGGATAAGGTTTCCCATGGGGAATCAACAAAACCTAGCACATTGCTTTAAGGCAGGACCAAGACCCTCCCCAACTATATCTAGGTTGAGCATCATATCCCTCCAGAGAGAATGGGTTCCAAAAAGGCAGAACAAGCAGTAGGGATAAATCCTGGTCTCACTGTCAGTGGCCCCACAGTCTGCCCCAGACACACAACTGTCACCCACATTCAGAGGGCCCAGTTTTGTCCTTGTGCTGGCTCCCTCACTGTCAGGCTGGAGTTGGAAGGCTTCCATTAGTTCAGATCAGTTGATCAGTGGGTTTATCCGCGATGGTTTGACCTCTTTGCTATTCTTACTCCTCCTTCTCTCTGTTGGACTGGACTTTGGGAGCTCAGCCCAATGCTCCTCTGTGGTTCTTTGCATCTGCTTTCTTCGGTTACTGGATGTAAGTTTTAAGATGACATTTGAGATAACCAACAATATGACTACAGGACAAGGCCAGTTTGGGCACCCTCTTCACGATTGCTTAGGGTTTTAGCTGGGGTCATCCTTGTGGATTCTTGGGAAATTCTCTAGTGCAAGGTTTCTTGCTAGCCCCATAATGGCTCCCTCAATCAAGGTATCTCTTTCCTTGTTCTCCTTCTCTGTCCTTCCCGCATTTCGACCATCCCGTTCCCTCTCATTCTCCTCCCCACTCCTCTGCTCCCCTTCTCCACTCCTCTTCCTCTTACACCTTCTCTTCTCTCCACCCCCACACTCCCAATTTTCTCAGGAGATCTTATCTATTTCCCCTTTTCCAGGAGAATTATGTATGTTTCTAAAAGGTTCTCCTTGTTACTTAGCTTCTCTGGGGTTGTGTGCCTCTTTATCCTTTGCTTTATAGCTAGTATTCACCTACGAGTGGGTACACACCATGCTCATCTTTCTAGATCTGGGTTACCTCACTCAGGATGGTCTTTTCTAGTTCTATCCACTAGCATGCAAGTTTCAGGATGTCATTGTTTCTTAACACTGAGTACTACTCTAATGTGTAAATGTACCACATTGTCTTTATCCATTTTTCAGATGAGGGGCATCTAGGTTGCTTCCAGGTTCTGGTTATTATAAATAATGTTGCTATGAACATAGTTGGATATATGTCTTTGCAGTATGATTGGACATCTTTTGGGTATATGCTCAAGAGTGGTATTGTTGAATCTTGTGGTAGGTTGATTGCCAATTTTCCGAGAAGCCACCATACTGATTTCCAGAGTGGTTGTACAAGTTTGCATTCCCATAAGCAAAGGAGGAGTGGTCCCCTTACTCCACATCCTCTCTAGCATAAGCTTTCATTGGTGGTTTTGATTTTAGCCATTCTAACAGGTGTAAGATGGCATATCAAAGTTGTTTTGATTTGCATTTCCCTGATATTGAAATTATTGAAGTTAAGGATGTTGAACATTTCCTTAAGTGTCTTTCAGACATGTGAAATTCTTTTGTTGAGAATTTTCTGTTTAGATCTGTACCCAATTTTTAAATTGGATTATTTGATATTTTTATGTCAGATTTCTTGAGTTCTTTATATATTTTGGAGATCAGCCTTTTGTCTGATGTGGGGTTGGTGAAAATCTTTACCCATTCAGTAGCCTGCATTTTTGTCTTATTGAAAGTGACTTTTGCTATACAGAATCTTCTCAGTTTCAGGAGGTCCTATTTGTTTTTGTTGCTCTCAGTATCTGTGCTACTGGTGTTATATTGAGGAAGTGGTCTGCTGTGCCAATACATTGAAGGCTACTTCCCACTTCTTCTCCAGTCATGTTCAGTGTGGTCAGAAATATATTGAGGTTTTCAATCCATTTGGACGTGAGTTTTGTGCTTAGGGACAGATATGGATCTATTTTTATTCTTCTACATATTGACATCAAGTTATGACAACACTACTTTTTGAAGACGCTTTATTTTATCCATTGTATAATTTTAGATTTTTTGTCAAAAATCAGGTGTTCATAGGTGTATGGATAAATATCCTGGTCTTTGATTCTATTTCATCAATCAACCTGTCTGTTTTAATGCCAATATCAAGCTATTTTTATAACTGAAGTTCTATAAGAGAGCTTGATGCCAGGGATGGTGAAGTCTCTAGCAGTTCCTTTACTGTACAGGATTGCTTTGGCTCTCCTGGGTTTTTTGTTTGCTTTTCAATATGAAGTTGATTATTGTTCTTTCAAGGTCTGTGAAGAATTGTGCTGGGATTTTTATGGGGATTGCAGTGAATCTGTAGTTTGATTTTGGTAGGATTGCTGAAAGACACTTAAGAAAATGCTCAACATCTTTAGCCATCAGAGAAATGCAAATCAAAACAACTCTGAGAGTCCATCTTACACCTGTAAGAATGGCCAAGATCAAAAACACTGATGAGACTTAGGCTACCCACCCAGAGCGGTGAGCTCGCACCCCCAGGGCGGGAGAGGAGTGCAGGGCACCTCCAGCTCCTGCAGCAGGGGCTTCTTGGCTCCACACAAATCTCCCCTCCCCCTCGAGTTCGCCCTTTTGTCTGCGGGGTCCTTAGACCTCCAAGCGTCCTGCCCCTGTGCTGAGGACAACCTTTCAGACCAGTGAGTGGGTGCTATCCCAGGATGGGGCAGAACAACCGGGAAAGGAGCACTGGGACCCTTTAGCTTCTGCTGCAGGGGCTTCTCTGTTCCACACTTCCCTGCCCACTGCTCACCCCCACCCCAAGCCTGCCCTATTGTCTGTGAGATCCTTGGCCCAGGAACAGGTCCTGCTCCTCCACTGAGGCTACCCACCCAGAGTGGTGAGTGCCCACCAGCCCCGGATGAGAGTGCATGGCCCCTCCAGCTCCTGCTGCAGGGGCTTCTTGGCTCCACACAACTCTCCCCTCCCCCTCGAGTTCGCCCTTTTGTCTGCGGGGTCCTTAGACCTCCAAGCGTCCTGCCCCTGTGCTGAGGACAACCTTTCAGACCGGTGAGTGGGTGCCATCCCGGGATGGGGCAGAACATCCGGGAAAGGAGCACTGGGCTCTTTTAGCTCCTGCTGCAGGGGCTTCTTGACTCTGCACAACTCTCCCCTCCCCCTCGAGTCTGCCCCTTTGTCTGCCGGGTTCTTAGACCTCCAAGAGTCCTGCCCCTGTGCTGAGGACAACCTTTCCAAACGGCCAGCTGGAAGAACAGTTCCTGCGCCTGCACTGAGGAGATCCACCCACGGTCAGCCACAGCAAAGGTTGGACCAAAACACCAAGACTCTCCTGGCGGCATTTGAAGGAAGAGATGGGCAGGCGCCAGTGCAAAAATTCCTCCAACAACCCGAAAGGCAACATAACATCACCAGAATCCAGGGATCACGAAACAAGAAGAATTGAACATCCTACTCCAGAAGTAATAGAAGAAATCGAATTGAAATGAAACTATATGAAAATAATAGAGGAACTTAAACAGGAGGTGAAAAACTGCCATAAAGAAATGGAGATAACAAACAAAAAGGTAGATGAAATAAAAAAAAAAACTCTCAAAGAAACCCAAGAAAACCAAGAAAAAGCTATCAAACAGATAAGGGAAACAGTTCAAGACTTGAAAAATGAAATGGAGGTAATGAAGAAAACACAAACTGAGGGAAGGCTGGATATGGAAAATTTGGGTAAACAAACAGGAACTACAGAGACAGGTATTACCAACAGAATACAAGAGATAGAAGAAAGAATCTCAGACACTGAAGATACTATAGAGGAAATAAACTCACTGATTAAAGAACAAAACAAAGCCAACAAATTCTTAACACAAAATATCCAGGAAATCTGGGACACCATGAAAAGACCAAACCTAAGAATAATACGAATAGAAGAAGGAGAAGATTTACAGCTCAAAGGCCCAGAAAATATACTCACCAAAATTATTGAAGAAAACTTTCCCAAACGAAAGAAGGATATTCCTATGAAGGTACAGAAAGAACACCAAATAGACTGGATCAAAAAAAAAAATCCCCTCGCCATATAATAATCAAAACACAAAACATACAGAATAAAGAACAAATATTAAGAGCTGCAAAGGAAAAAGGTCAAATAATATATAAGGGGAAACCTATCAGAATTAAACCTGACTTCTCAATGGAAACCATGACAGCCAGAAGGTCTTTCATAGATGTGCTGCAGAAACTTGGAGACCAAGGAGGCAAGTCCAGACAACTATACCCAGCAAAGCTTGCATTCACCATTGATAGAGAAAACAAGATATTCCAGGACAAAAACAGATTTAAACAATACATAGCCACAAACCCAGCCTTACAGAAAATACTAGAAGGAAAATCACAAACCAAGAAAGCCAACAACACCCATAATAACATAAGCATCTGACAACCCTCCACCAGCACAATTCAAAGAAGGGAAACACACAAACACTACCACCAGGAAAATAACCAGAGTCAACAATCACTGGTCATTAATATCGCTTAATATCAATGGACTCAATTCACCTATAAAAAGGTAAAGGTTAAGAAATGGATACGAAATCGGGATCCAACATTCTGCTGCCTGAAAGAAACACACCTCAAACACAAAGACAGACACTACCTCAGAGTAAAGGGTTGGGAAAAGCTTTTCCAATCAAATGGACCAAAGAAACAAGCGGGTGTGGCTATCCTAATATCTAACAAAATTGATTTCAAACTAAAATCAATCAGAAGAGACAGAAATGGACACTTTATACTCATATCAGGAACAATTCATCAGGAGGAAGTTGCAATCCTGAATATCTACGCCCCTAATATAAAAGCACCCACTTATGTAAAAGAAATATCACTTGAACTCAAAGCATACATCAAACCCCACACTCTAATAGTGGGTGATTTCAAGACTCCTCTCTCACCAATGGACAGGTCAACCAGACAGAAACTTAACAGAGAAATAAGAGAACTAACAGGTGTAATGAACCAAATGAATCTAACAGACATCTATAGAACATTCCACCCAAACAGAAAAGAATATATCTTCTTCTCAGCATCTCATGGAACCTTCTCAAAACTTGATCACATAATTGGTGACAAAGTAAACATCCATAGATATATTGAAATTGTAGTAATCACCTGTGTACTATCAGATCACCATGGAATAAAGTTAGAATTCAACAACAGTTCTAACCCCAGAAAGCCTACAAACTCATGGAAACTGAACAGTTAACTACTGAACCACCCCTGGGTCAAGGAAGAAATAAAGAGAGATATTAAACTCTTCCTTGAATTCAACAAAAATAAAGACACAACATACCCAAACCTATGTGACACTATGAAAGCAGTGCTAAGAGGAAAGTTCATAGCACTAAATGCCCACATAAAGGAAACGGAGAAAGCTCACATTAGAGACTTAATAGCACACCTGAAAGCTCTAGAAAAAAACAAGAAGATTCATCCAAGAGGAGTAGAAGACTGGAAATAATCAAACTGAGGGCTGAAATCAACAAAATAGAAACACAGAAAACAATCCAAACAATCAATAAAACAAAAAGCTGATTCCTGGAGAAATTCAACAAGATTGACAAATCCCTAGCCAAACTAATCAAATGCCAGAGAGAGAACAAGCAAATTAACAAGATCAGAAATGAAAAGAGGGACATAACCACAGACACAGAGGAAATTCAGAGAATCATTAGATCTTACTACAAAAGCCTGTATGCCACAAAAATGGAAAATGTGAAAGAAATGGACACTTTTTAAGATAAATACCATATACCAAAATTAAGTCAAGACCAGGTGAGCAGTTTAAATAGACCAGTAAGTCGTGAGGAAATAGACGCTGTTATCAGAAACCTCCCTACCAAAAAAAGCCCTGGACCAGATGGTTTCAATGCAGAATTCTACCAGAACTTCCAAGATGAGTTAATACCTATACTCCTTAGTGTGTTTCACAAAATAGAAACATAAGAGTCATTGCCTAACTCCTTTTATGAAGCTACAGTCACCCTGATACCAAAAACTACACATATACTCAACCAAGAAAGAGAATTACAGACCAATCTCACTCATGAACATTGATGCAAAAATTCTCAATAAAATACTGACAAACAGAATCCAAGAACACATTCAAAAAAGTATACATTATGATCAAGTAGGCTTCATCCCAGAGAGGCAGGGCTGGTTCAACATACAAAAATCTATTAATGTAATCCATCATATAAATAAACTGAAGGAAAACAGCCATATGATCATTTCATTAGATGCTGAAAAAGCATTTGACAAAATTCAACACCCCTTTATGATAAAGGTCTTAGAGAGATTAGGGATACAAGGTTCATTCCTAAATATAATAGAAGCAATATACAGCAAGCCAACAGGTAACATTAAATTAAATGGAGAGAAACTCAAAGCCATCCCACTAAAATCAGGAACAAGACAAGGCTGTCCACTCTCTCCATACCTCTTCAGTATAGTGCTTGAAGTTCTAGCAATAGCAATAAGACAGCAAAAAGAGATCACAAGGATTAGAATTGGAAAGGAAGAAGTCAAACTTTCATTATGTGCAGATGATATGATAGTGTACATAAGTGACCCCAAAAACTCTACCAAAGAACTCCTACAGCTGATAAACACCTTTAGTACTGTGGCAGGATACAAGATCAACTCCAAAAAATCAGTAACCCTCCTATACACAAAGTACAAAGAAGCAGAGAGGGAAATCAGAGGCATATCACCTTTCATGATAGCCACAAATAGCATAAAGTATCTTGGGGTAATTCTAACCAAGGAAGTGAAAGATTTATTTGACAAGAACTTTAAGTCTTTGAAGAAAGAAATTGAAGAGGATACCAGAAAATGGAAAGACCTCCCCTGCTCTTGGATTGGGAGGATCAACATAGTAAAAATGGCAATTCTACCAAAAGCAATCTATAGATTCAATGCAATTCCCATCAAAATCCCAACAAAATTCTTCACAGACCTAGAGAGAACAATAATCAACTTTACATGGCAAAACAAAAAACCCAGGATAGCCAAAACAGTCTTATACAATAAGAGTACTTCCAGAGGCATTACCATCCCTGACTTCAAACTCTATTTCAGAGCTACAGTAATGAAAACAGCCTATATTGGCATAAAAACAGAGACGTTGACCAATGGAATCGAATAAAAGACCTGGATATTATTCCACAAACATATGAACACCTGTTTTTCAACATGAGCTAAAATTAAACAATGGAAGCAAGAAAGCATCTTTAACAAATGGTGCTGGCATAACTGGATGTCAACCTGTAGGAGAATGAAGTAGATCCATATCTAACACCATGCACAAAACTCAAGTCTAAATAGTTTAAAGACCTCAATATAAATCTGACCATGCTGAACCTGATAGAAGAGAAAGTGGGAAGCAGTCTACAACACATGGGCACAGGAGACCACGTCCTACATAGAACACCAGTAGCTCAGACAATAAGAGCAACAATGAATAAATAGGACCTCCCGAAATTGAGAAGCTTCCGTAACGCAAAGGACACTGTCATTAAAACAAAAAGGCAACCTACTGAATGGGAGATCTTCATCAATCCTACATCAGACAAAAGGTCTGATCTCCAAAATATATAAAGAACTCAAGAAACTAGACATTAAAACTCTAATTAACTCAGTTAAAACATGGGGTACTGATCTGAACAGAAGTTCTTCTTAACAGAAGAAGGTCAAATGGCCAAAAGACACTTAAGGTCATGTTCAGTCTCTTTAGTGATCAAGGAAATGCAAATCAAAACAACTTTGATTTACCATCCTACACCTGTCAGAATAGCTACAATCAAAAACACCAAGATAGCCTATCCTAGAGAGGATGTGGAGTAATGGGAACACTCATCCATTGCTGGTGGGAATGCCAACTTGTGCAACCACTTTGGAAATCAGTGTGGCAGTTTCTCAGGAAACTGGGAGTCAACCTACCTTAGGATCTAGCAATTCCACTCTTGGAAATATACCCAAGAGATGACCAATGATACTACAAAAGCATTTGTCCAACTATGTTCATAGCAGCACTATTTGTAATAGCCAGAACCTGGAAACAACTTAGGTGCCCCTCAATAGAAGAATGGATAAAGAAGGTGTGGAACATATACACTTTAGAGTTTTACTCAGCGGTAAAAAACAATGACTTCTTGAATTTTGCATGCAAATGGATGGAAATAGAAAATGCTTTACTAAGTGAGGTATTCCAGACCCAAAAAGAGGAATATGGTATGTACTCACTCATAAGTGGATTCTAGCCATACATAAAGGACATTGAGCCTATAATTTGTGATGCTAGAGAAGCTAAATAAGAAGGTGAACCCAAAGAAAACCATATAGTTATCCTCCTGGATATTGGAAGTAGATAAGATTGCCAGGCAAAGTTGGGTGCACGTGGGTGAGAGGGGGTGGATAAGTGGAGATGGGTAGAGAGAAGGGAGAAGGGGAGGATTCCGGACAGCTTGGGGAAAAGGGATGGGTGGGATGGAGGAAGAGTGGATATGGGAGCAGGGAAGTAAATATCTTAATTAAGGGAGCCATTTTAAGGTTTGCAAGAGACTTGATTCTAGAGGGGTTCCCAGGCCCAAGAAGAGGTCCCCAGATTGTTCCTTGGGCAGCAGAGGAGAGGGTGCCTGAACTGGCCTTGTCCTATAGTCACAGTGATCTTGCATGTTGCCATAGAAACTTTATCTGGCAATGGATGGAGATAGAAACAGAGACCCACATTGGAGCACTGGACTGAGCTCCCAAGGTCCAAAAGAGGAGCTGAAGGAGGGAGAACATGAACAAGGAAGTCGGGACCACAAGGGGAGCCCCCACTCGCTGAAATAATGGGGCTGATCTAATGGGAGCTCACCAAGGCCAGCTGGACTGGGACTGATGGAGCATGTGGTCAAACCGGAGTCTCTGAACGTGGCTGACAAGTAGGGCTGACTGAGAAGTCAAGGACAATGGCACTGGGTTTTGATTCTACTGCATGGACTGGCTTGGTGGCAGCCTAGTCTGTTTGGATGCTCACCTTCCTAGGCCTGGATGGAATGGGGAGGAACTTGGACTTCCCATGGGGCAGGGAACCCTGACTACTCTTTGGACTGGAGAGGGAGGGAGAGGGGGAATGGAGGGAGGGGGATGGAAATGAGTGGAGGGGAGGAGGTGGAGAATTTTAATGAAAAAAATTTAAAACATTATCCCATTTAGTAAGTTCTCTAGAACACGCTAGACGTGAGTCATAGGGAAGCCCATAAATATATGATCTCTCCATCTTAGTAAAACTAACCATACGTTCTCAAGTGAAGGTGCAATTACTAATGAATCCATTTAGTGAATAGATGAAATAAGGACCAAGAATATCACAAAACTCTGTTACTCCTGTTCTCACCAATGATCACTGTTGGGAAGGGATAAATGGCATGAATTGGGATGTAAGTATCTGTAAATATTCAGGATATCTAATATGCAGTCCCTGTAAAAGCGTCTTCACAACACCAAGGGAGTCACATCCCACACCTTGAGAACCATTGATCAAATGCTTATTTTCAAGATTTATTTTTTAGTTACAGTTATGTGTGTCTGTGTCTGCATTAAAATGAATATAGTCAACTCCACAGTCCAAAGGAATATGATCCTTTTTAATTAGAGTTGTCTCAGCACTGTCTGAAGTACGTGCTGGCAAGAGCTCATCAGTTTATTTGCAAGAATGACATGTACACTGAAATGATCAAGTATGTCTCCAAAATTATTTCTATTTGTTTAAATAGTCCCAGAAACTTCAACAAAATGGTTGCCTAAAAAAGATGTTCACAATGACAACACTGGTTGACAGTCCAAAGCATAATTGAACACAACTCAGATATCAAAAGAGCATGGAAGCTCACTGGCAAAATAAATATTTACATAACATCTCTTCATCTAAGGTCAAGGAACTCCACACCAAAGGGATTGGGCAAAGATAATATAACTGTCAAAATATGAGGAATTTGACTGAAACATTGTCATCTAAAATGACATATTAATAGGAGAGAGAAAAATTTTCACATTTTCCTGTCACTAACACAAAGAATTATACCTACTGAATGCCAGAAGAAAATTACTGACATTTGGGGATGAACACTCTTAATGTTTCTCAAATAGAGCAGAGTAGTCAGATTAAAATCATGTACACAAAAATAAAGTCACAGTTATGTCAGCATTAAAAATTAACAATAAAAGAAAAATACCATCTACTTGAGTGTGTAAGGCATAGACTTATGTAACATTAGGTTGGGCACCATTCTGTAACATGAGGGCCTGCTTGTTGGGGTTTATGTCCTGCCCAGTTCCCCACAGCCAGCAAACCCCAAAGAAAATCACACAGAGATCTCCATAATTAAAAAATTGATTGGCCCATTTTATATTAACCCATTATTCTTATCTATGTTAGCCACATGGCTTGGTACCTTTCTCAGCGGGGCAGTTCACATCTTGCTTCTTTGGTGATTTGGGCAGAACTGCGGAGGGAGCTTCCTGCTTCTCAGAATACTCCTGTTCTCATCACCCTGCTTCTACTTCCTGTCTGGTTGACTCACCTATACTTCCTTCCTGGCCAATCAGCATTTATTTAAAACGTGATTGACAGAATACAGACAATTCTCCCACACCAGACTTAAGTAATGGTATCTGAGTAGGGACCAAAGGAAAAGATGAGTGGGATAGTGATATAATTTTATTTTAATTGAAACATATCAAAATAAGAAAAAATAACATTAAAAATACAGATCTTTTAGTAAGGGTTACTTCTGAAACCACAAAACAGAATTTACAATTTAAAATAAAGAAAATGAACAGTTGCTTTCAAGAAGCTCAAAGATGTTTCTACTGGAGGTTATCTATGCAAGTGTGTTGAGATGTTAACAACTCCCATATTGGCGATACAAAATAAAGTTTCCCCTAAAGGCTTCAGTGTCAGTCTAAAAAAATAATTCTTGCTCACTTAAAGTGTGAGGTATTCATTTATTGCTTGTTTCTTAATTGTACTGCACCAACTTTTATAATGCTACAGATCTGTCTGTCTTAGTATTTGTACGCGAGCCTTCTATTATTTCTGTCCTGTTTATGCTGATTTTATTTCTACAACTGAGTTGGGTGCTGACAAACTAATTTCTTTCCTATTTTTGGGTAGTTTCTAGATGTACATATACATACCATGTTGTCAAGTTGCATGGTAGAGCTTTTAAAATTTGACTTGTAGGCATTTCTTCCATAATCAATATTGTAAAGGAAGGTAAGAGATGAGGTTTTACTAACCATTAATAATGTGGTTTATTCCAGTATCAATTTCCAGATGAGTCTAAACTTTTCTCGCTAGGTGTGAACAACTGCTGCACATTTCTAGGGGTCTCCAGTGTGGAGCTTACAAGGTACCATGAACAAATTATCTTACAAATGATGGGCGGTTAAAAGCTTTCTCTCTAATACCAATTTTCTCATGTGTTTCAACTTTTGAAGAACTATTAGTGAGGTCAGCTCATGTTGCATGATCGACCTTTTCTGGGAAGATGCAACACACACTTTCATCTAATCTCCCCAAATGGGGACTAGCAACAGAATCAAAACTTAATGACACTGAATTCCATCTTAATGAATCTAGAAGGCCTATATGTGTTACTTTCAGGATTATGGCAAATGTGCTGCTTAAAAGAGGGAAACAGACTAGAAAGCAGTGGCCACCAGGAAGCTCCACCCATCATAAGATATAGCCTAAGAACTCTAGATACCCAGAACACACTGCATACAACCTGTACAGGCATATCTGCAGGTTGGAGTGCATCCATTCATTCCTGATGGTTTAGTTCTTCAAAGCCAGTTTTAAGTATCATTACTGGTCTCTGTTTCTTCAGAGGAGTAAATTCTGAATTCTGTCAGGTTCCTATATTCTGAAATGATTTAGAAATACTTCTTTCCTAATTAATAAGCTTCTATTCAGGATGTAATGATTCAGTGTAACATGAGGGACCAGCTTGTTGGGGTTTCTGTCCCACCTGGTACCCCATAGCCGGCATACCCCAAGGAAAATCACACACAGGACTCCATAAGATTATAAAGTGATTGGCCCATTAGGTCAGGCTTCTTATTAGTCCTTGTAACTTATATTAATTCATTATCATTATCTATGTTAGCCGCATGGCTCAGTACCTTTCTCAGCTGGGCAGCTTATATCTTTCCTCTCCGGTGGTCTGGGCAGAACTGTGGAGGGAGCTTCCTGCTTTCCAGAATACTCCCAGTCTCTTTGCTCCACCTCTACTTCCTGTCTGGCTTTCCCGCCTATACTGCCTGCCTGGCCAATCAGCGTTTTATTAAAATATGATTGACAGAATACTGACAATTCTCCCACACCATTTCAGCATCCAAGGAACTGGTGCACCAAAGCACATATTCAAAGGCATCTTGATTTTTCATTGTTATGTAAATTTGAGGTTGATAAAGTAAAATACCTTATTGAAAATTTCTTACCTGGTCACATTATCAGAATTTTTCCTTAGGATAAACTGCCAATAACATTTCTACACTTGAAGTCTTTCAGAAATTTCAGATGTCATAAAGTTTCTCTTGTATGGATTGGATGTGCAGTGATCTCTGAGAACAGACTTTTGGATTAAGCTATATGTCACATTATTTACTATGTAAACTTTTTTCTCCAGTATGATTTTTTTCAAGTATTCTTACAAGTGAAATGCAGATAGAGACTCAGCCAAATTCATTACATTAACATTTTTCTCTCCTTTATGTATTCTCTGATGTTTTATAAGATTTAAACACTCAGTAAAACCTATTTCACATTCTCTGCATTTCTAAGGTTTCTCTCTCGTGTGGATTTTCTGATGTCTTTTAAGATGAGAAGAACGTGTAAAAGCTTTCTCACATTCGCTACATTGATGAGGTTTCTTTCCTGCATGGATTCTCTGATGTTGTGTAAGATTTGAACACTGTGTGAAGGATTTCTCGCATTCATTACATTTGTAAGGTTTGTGTCCCGTGTGAATTCTCTGATGCACTCTAAAGTAAGAGGCACATTTGAAGGATTTGTCACATTCACTGCATTTGTAAGGTTGATGTTCTGTATGAGTTTTCTGATGATGTCTAAGATTAGAGATGCTCACAAAGGATTTGTCACATTCACTACATTTGTAAGGTCTCTCCCCCGTGTGAACTCTCTGATGGACTCTAAGAAAACAGGCATGTGTGAAGGATTTATCACAATCCCTGCATTTGAAACCTTTCTCTCCTCTGTGAATTAACCGATGTTGTCTACGATGTGAGACACATGTGAAGGATTTCTCACAAACACTACACTTGCAAACTTTCTGCCTTGTATGAGCGAGCTGATGTTTCCTAAGATTTGAAGCCTGTGTGAAGGATTTCTGGCACTCACTGCATTTGTAAGGTGTCTCTCCTGTATGGCTTCTCTGATGTACTTTAAAATGAGAAGCAAACATAAAGCATTTCTCACATTCACTGCACTTGTAAAGCTTCTCTCCTGTGTGGATTCTCTCATGCGCTTGGAGATGATAGGCACATTTAAAAGATTTCTCACATGTATTGCATTTGTAAGTTTTTTGTTTCATACATACTCTCTGATGTGCCCCAAGTTTGCTTTTCTGAATAAAACATTTTCCACATTCACTACATTTGTAAGGTCCCTCTCCACGGTGGGTTTTACAGTGGCTTTTATCCTGACACTCACCACATTCTGTACATTGATAGCACTTCTTTCCAGAATGTCCATCACGTCTGCTGAAACTCAAATATGACACGAAGCATTTTCCACAGTTTTTGCATTGGTGTGTTTTAGAGTCAGATGATTTACCACAGTCTGTAATTTTGTGTTGTTCCTCTCTAGTGTGACTTCTTTGACTAATGACGGAACACACTTTTAACCATTTCTTACAGTCTTTATACTTGAGAAGTTCTTCACCAGTATTCCCACGTTCGTCACTCTTTAGGACTGTAGAACAGGCAGAGGCTTCCCTCTGGTCACAACAGCCATACTGGTTGCAGTTCTTTGTAAGATCACTTGTGTTATAAGGTGTACACTGGACAATTTTATCAGCTGTTTTCCCAATCCCATTACATTTATGTGACTTCTCTTGGCTACTCAAGACTTTGACACGTTCACCACACTGATGTTTTTCTGGAAAATGAGCACAGACAAAGTTCATAGGGGTTGAGGATGTTGTTGACACACTGGAGAAGTGGTGTCTCCTTCCGTTCTCTAGGACAAGTAACCCTGGAATTCTTAGAAACAGAGCTCTCGGCATACGTATTTGCATTTTACCATGATTACACGAAAGCTCAGAAGAACCATTCTAACCCATCAAACTGTAAAGACTGTTGGTATTCTTCTCACTCCTATATAAAATGTAAACCTTATAGAAGTAGGGAAAAATAAGTAAAGAATGTGCTAGGTAACCCAGGCTGGTCAGAAACTCATGACATCCTCTTGCCTCAGCATCCATATTGCTAGGATTAAAGTCATGCTGTCCTGTGCTAACATGACTTATTGTACAGATGAAAACTCAAAAATAGATATAGAAAAAAATGAAATGAATAAGAACCACAGAATCCACAACAGAAATAATTTTCTCTGTTTTAAAATGTTTTCTAAAATTCAGAAATAAATGAAATTTAATCTGATATTAATATTAATACATTCCAATCACTACATATAATATAATGCACTTTCTTGCTTTGAATATCCAACTTTTTTTGAACTCTGAAGTTTTCATTGACTAATAGAAGACTCAAGAAATGACTCACTATATGGAATCAGTTGCTCTTTCAGAGAACAAAGAATATAACAAAGGAAAAACACTGAAAGTTACATTTACTGCCATAAATTCCTCCATCTCTGGTAGTCTCCATACTGTTCAGAGAATTTGCATACATACAAAGAATTTAAATAGTAAGGATGAGTAAGATATTCCACAAGAAGAGACTTCTTACCTACAAAAACCAGATTGCTATAATTCTCCATCATCACATCAATGCAAAAGGCCCTCCAGGAGGACTCCAGACATTCCCATTCCTCCTGAGAAAAGTCCACAGCCACATCTCTGAATGTCAACAGACCCTGTAAGGGAAATTACCCATTGACCATGTGCTGCTAGAGAAAATGCTTTCATAAGAAAACAACTTCAGTAATTATAGATATTTTGTGATATAAATGACCCATGCCAATTATTTCCATAGGTGGTAAAAATGGTCCAGCAGATAAGATTTGCTTTCCTAGAGATAAACAATTCACATTCCAGTATATACATGACATAACAGAACTGATACTGAGTGAAGTTTCATTTGATTGGGATGATTTGGAAGAAAATGGCCCCCATAAGGAATTACACTATTATGATAGCTGACTTTGATACTGTGTGTGTGGCCTTTTATGATGATGTGTGTCACTGTGGGTGTGGACTTTGGGGTCTCCTATGCTCCAGCTATGCTCTGAATAACTGGGGTCACTTTCTGCTGCTCGTGGATCAAGAATTCTAAGCTGCTTTTCCCGTTTCCAGCATCATGATGACGCGCATGCCATGTGGGCCACTTTCCTGCCATGATGTTAATGTAAGAAACTCTGAGACTATATAAGCTAGCCTCAGTTAAATGTTTTCCTTTCTAAAAGTTGCTGTGTTTCTGGTGTTTCTTCACAGCAACTAAAACTCTAAGACAGGATACAATTCTCTTCTTATCTCAGCATGCAGGAGGCATACACTCCATTCAGTAACATAGACACACAAAGTCTCTACTTATATAGTTTCAATGATGTGCATGAACAGATTTTCAATCCGTTTTTACCCCTTAAGTTTCTATAATGACTACAAAAATGACCAGTTTGTTCAATGTATTGTTCCCCTTCATTCACCCTACTCTTCGATTGGTAGCCAATACATTTTTCACACAAACACACACACACACACAGCCAGAGGCATAAGCAGCTACAAAGGAACTTTTCAAACTAGGCAGACCTACAGGTAGAAGAGTGTTCCCAGTTGACAGCACACATAGTTACAGTATCATGCAGTATGATGTTCTTAATATTTACTTCTTATAGGGTCTGAGTTCTCACAAGCAGCTCACCAGCCAAACTGGATCAATCCATTCTACATTTTGTACTGCTCTATTTCCTCTATGGGCATACCAGGTTTCCCCATCATTTATTCTGTTTTCTATGTCTATAAAAATGGAATGGTATAATAGTCTCACAAACCTTAATCTTTTAAAGATTAATGACATAACATTGAGGTCTAGATCCAGGGATATACCTTTATGAAGTAGACGTTGATATCAAACAGGACCACAGCGTCTCATAGCAGAGAGACAAGCTACAAGAAGTACATCTCTTCTTCCAAACACTGCAACTGTTCTCCTTGCTCAAATGTGAACACTGGATAAATCTTCTCTGCAAATAGAGCTCACCCATGACTATTCTAACATACTTAGTTGTGATGCTGAGTTGCATGTTCAATGACCCACCCTTTGTAGAATGAAGAGTTTGAATGTGGGAGGGAGAAGTATTGATGGACTAAAATCAGAGTTTAGGGGTTTTAATGGTAACTCTCCTTAAACAGCACATAGAACCAAATATTCTAATGTCCCTTTATGAGAATCGTGAGATAAATACAGAAATCAGCACAACATGAGGTCAGCGTTATCTGAATTTCTCTAACAGTCAACATAGACAGCTAAAAACAATCCTGAAGAATCAAGATGTGGTTTCATTATTTAATAGTTATGAAAATGTATATACACAATGACCTATGTGACAATGCATTAAAATGTAGTAAAATCTATGGTCAAACCGAATATATTAAGCTTTGAGTGAGTAATACAAACTCTTCATTGATTTTCAATATATTATTGCTCATGAAATTTGCTTAATTAACCATTTGAATCATGTAATCCCACCTTCTTTTTTTTGCTTAGTATCTGAACTTAAGAATTTACAAGGATTTTAGGCTACATAGGTAGTATCATTTATGACTCTCTCGTTTAAGAAATTAGATGGTACAGGCTGCATAAGTTATACAACTTTCACAAATCTTCACCATAAATATAAACCTGGGGGCTGGTGAGATGGCTTAGTGGTAAAACACACAATCTTCTCATGCAGAGAAACCCAGATTGATTCAGGCCAGGTGACAAATGTGCCTGATTCCAATGCTGAAGGTTTGATGCCAACCCAATAGTGAGTGGGGAGGCAGTGACTACACAAGGATGTCCTGTTGGGAAAAAAGGAACAAAATACAAAGAGAATACAAGTCTCTTGAAAATTTACTATGGAGCATTTAAATAAAAATATTAGTAGTAACTCCACTGAGACAAAAAAGATTTTATGAGTCAAAAAAGAACAACAATAACAAAAAACACATAGGCGCATCATCATTGTGGGATATTAAATGACATTATATGAACATATTCCATTACACAAACTCTGAATGGTGCTGACATAATATTTAGGACTCAAGAGAGTGAGTCTATTCTAATTCTAATTTTTCATATATTTGTTAGTAATACCAGCAAAACGTTAAACAAATTTGTGTGATCACTTCCAAAAGACTATTTCTGGAAGCCAATCCATCCCTGAATTAAAAACCATATAAGACATGAAACCTTCCCTCTTCAATAATATACAAAGACAGAAGTGTATCTCCTGTAGGATCTGGGCATCAATCTATTTCTTGGACCAGCTTATACAATAAACTTTTTTTTAGAATTGCAGGTTTCAAGTCAATAAAAAATATATCTGGAGAATGAAGTAAGAAAAAGAAAGAAAGGGATACATTAGATGTTATTACCTGAGGCAGAGAATTAAAGGCACACAATATTTCAATATAAAAACAGTTTTCCAAGTAATATGGATAGGCCACTGACCTGAGACACATTTACCTGAGATACAGCCATTCTCTCTGATAACTCTTCTCTCTGTTTCTGTTGTAGTATGAAAGACCAGAATTCTTGTTGATAACTTGCATCAAGGTATCAAAACATCAACCTAGAATTAATATAAATGTTATGAAGAATGTCAAATCACATAAAAAAGAAAAGGAACTAGGCCATTTCACACAAGAAACAGTTGAAAAGGGGGAGCTGGAGAACTATGTCCAAACATACCAAACCACAAACCATTATTTCCAAACAGAGGGAAGACAAAGATTGCTAATAATGTAACCAAACACAGTCTTTAAAAGAAACCTAATAATAATATACATATCAAATAGAGCCCAGTGGTGATGAAAACTTCAGAGGACATACAGATGTCATAAGACATTTCAGCTACAACTGTGGTAAACTACTGAAGGATGTAAGAAGAAATGGAACACAGTCTAAAAGAGTAAAGGACTCTTGTGCCACAGCTGGTCCATCCGTGCAGAAAAGAGGCAGAAACCATCAGAAAGAACAACGTGAGTCAAGTGCTTGCACACTCAGGTCTTATTTCACCAGAGCTGTAGGAGTGGCATACAGCAAATGTGGGAGGACCAAACGACATTAACTCCTTTGTAATGAACATGTGATCACAGAAAGCACCTACAACTGTCACTCAAAGTTTGTCAGAGCTGAGATGTGCTTTAAGTGATACTGAAAACAACAAAACACATAAAATCTCTATTAAATTTCCTATATATCAATAAAGACAATTTCAAAAATAATTTTGAAAATTAGCTCATTTGTATTGCTTCAAGAAGGTCTAGGAATCCACCTAAGAAAATTTCTAAGAAATCATTTGCGACTAAAAGAAAACAATAAAAATAATAGCAAACAAGTTGCATGCACTCTGAAAGAATAGGATCTGCTTTGTTTATGACTAACAGCAATGGACAGAATCCACGCAATCCTTATCAATTAAAACTGAATTCTTCCTAATAGTAAATATGGAAAGAGGGAAAACCCAAAGTTCAAAATTAATCCTGAGAAGGTGCGTTACTGGTTGTATCACAGGACCTGACCTCAAATCATACTACAGAGCCTCAGAGGCAGACAGATCTTACTCCTGTGCATGAAAAAATATGTAGAAAGTTGAACAGAACATAGATAGAACACAGCAATTAAAATCAAACTGCAGAGGCCCATTTTAGAAAAATGTGTCAAAGAAAACCCATGAAAGGAGAGACCGTTGAACAGTCTGTGTTGGAAAAATAGTTGAATATGTGAAGAAGAAAAACATGACTAAATGCCTATTGATTCAAAAGTAAGCAGACACTGTGTCCTAGTTAAATTTTCTACTGTGGTGATGAAACACCATTACCAAAAAGAAAGTTGGGGAGGAAAGGGATGATTTTGCCTACCCTACGCATTGCTGTTTCTCACTGAAGGCAGTCAGGACAGGAACTCTAACAGGGAAGAAACTAGAGGCCAGAGCTGATGCAGAGGCTATGGAGGCTGTGACTGGCTGGCTTGCTTCCCATGGATTGCTCAGTCTACCATCTTATAGAACCCAGGACCATCAGCTGAGCACCACGGACCATGGGCTGGACACTGGCCCCATTGATCATTAGTTGAGAAAATGCATTACAACTGGATCTCATGGAGACATGTCCTCAGCGGAGGCTCTGTACTCTTTAATTACCCTAGCTTGGGTCAAACTGACATAAAAGGGCAGCTAGTACAACAGATCCCTTTCCAACTTGGCACAAATACATCACTCTTAAGCCACAACCTTTACTTTATTATTCATCCCTAAGATCTCACAATAAAAACATAAATAACGTTAAAGTTATGCAGTCTTTACAAACTCAAACATTAAAATTTCAGTCTCTTTTAAGTAGCCAAACTCCTTTAAAATCCTAAGTCTTTTAAACTGAAATCCCTCTTGAGCCTGGACTCCAGTAAAATACCTCCTTACATCAAGAGGGGAAAATCAGGGCATAGTTACAATCAAGTCAAAGCAAAACCAAATTCCAACATCACCCTGCTGCTGCTGCTGTTCTTGGTGGTCATCCCACGGTACTGGCATCCTTATAATGCTGTGGTCTCTGCTGCAGCTGGGCTGCACTTTCACCAATAGCCTTTCACAGTCTCTCTTCATGGTGCCAAGCTTCTATTTTGCATGACTCCTTCAATCCTGGTTGCTGAGACACCACTGACTGCCTCTTCACCAGCGACCCCTCCTGGCCTATCACAGTGGCAAGCCTCATCTACTCCCACGGCCACTTTGGAATACAGCTTTACTATGTTCTGAGGAAACACTTCCTAGAATATTTCACTTCACTGATGCTGCTCTTAATTACCTCGACTTTCTTAACATCAGCTGACCAGCATCAAGCATAACAGCAGCATAAGTGTTCCTTCAGTAGTTCCGGTATCTTGTTAACCATAGCTGACTCTCCAGACCCAGCTAACCAAAAACACAGAATCTCAATTGAAAATAACAAATGACCCAAATAGAGTCTTTAAGCTTTAACTGAAGCTGCATAAACCAGACCTCCATTATCTGCACTGCTGACAACACTGAAATCTTCCAGCCTCCCATAGAATATCCCACCAAACTCCTTATACTCAATGGCGCTTCTAATCTGGACTTCCAAAGTCCTTCCACAGTTCTCCCCAAAATCTAAACAGGTTTGTCACAGCAATACCCCACTTTGCTAGAACAAATTTGTCTTACAGTGTCTATCGCTGCAGGACAACATCATGACCTTAAAGCAAGTTGCACGGAAACATAGGAACCAGAGTGGGACTGAACTGCTACCTAAGACAGAGAGAGAACAAGCTCCACCAGGAGCAGAAGCCAGGAACAAACCCAGTCCTGGGACCGGGCAGAGCAGGATTGAGCCAGCAACCCGATCCAGAGTCAATGATCTCCACCAAAACAGGTACAGGGGAGTGAGTAAGCCAGAGCCAGAGACTGCTGAGGGTCCAGACATGAATCTGGGACCTTCAAGGGAGTAGACCTAAACCAGCACCCCAGTGGGTCTGGGTGAGAGTCTAGGTAGGACCTCCCAGGAACTAGGCCAGAGCCAGGACCTCTGTCAGCCTGGGCGTGAGTAAAAGATATGCCGATGAAGACACAAGAAGCTTACAGAACACCAAATAGACTGGATCTAAAAAAAAGTAATCTCACCACATAATAATCAAAACACTAAACACACAGAGTAAAGAAAGAATATTAAGAGCTGCAAAGGAAAAAGGCCAAGTAACATATAAAAGTAGCCCTATCAGAATTACACCTGACAACTTCTCATTGGAGACAATGAAAACCAAAAGGTCATGGTCAAGCATTATGCAGACATTTAGAGACCATGGATGCCAGCCCAGACTACTATACCCAGCAAAACTGTCAATCACCATAGAAGGACAAAACAAGATATTCCAGGACAAACCTAGATTTCACCAATACCTAGCCACAAACCCAGCCCTACACAAAATACTAGAAGGAAAACTCCAACCCAAGGAAGATGGCTACATCAAAAAAACAAAACAAAAGAAAACAAAACAGAGACAATTGATGATCTCAAAACAGCAAATCCCAAAGAAGAAAAAAATGCACAAATTAACATCACCAACAATGAAAACTAAATTAACAGGAGATAGCCATCACTGGTCATTAATATCCCTTAATGTAAATGGACTCAACTCACCTATAAAACGGCACAGGCTGAAAGACTGGATACAAAAACAGAATCCACCCTTCTTCTGCATACAAGAAACACATCTAAACCTTAAAGACAGACATTTCTCAGAGTAAAGGGTTGGGAAAAAAATATACCAACCAAATGGATCTAAGAAATAAGCGGGTGTAGCTATTCTAATGTCTAACAAAATAGACTTCAAGCTAAAATCAGTGAAAAGAGACAAAGAAAGTCATTTGATATTAGTCACAGGAAAAATCTATCAAGAGGAAATTTCAATACTGAACATCTATGCCCCAAATACAAGGGCACCATTATATGTCAAAGAAACATTTCTAAAGCTTAAATCATATATTAAACTGCACACACTAACAGTGGGAGACTTCAACACTCCCCTCTTACCACTGGACAGTTCAATCCGACAAAAAATGAACAGAGAAATAAGAAAACTAACAGATGTTATGACTCAAATGGACTTAACAGACATCTATAGAATACTCTATACAAACAGAAAAGAATATACCTTCTTCTCAGCACCTCATGGAACCTTCTCATAAATTGACCACATACTCGGTCAACAAACCTCAACAAATATGAAAAAACTGGAATAACCCAATGTACCTTATCAGATCACCATGGTTTACAAGTAGAAGTCAACAGCAATACGAATTCCAGAAAACCCACAAACCCATGGAAATTAAATAATGCTCACCTGAATCATCAGTGGGTCAAGGAAGAATAAATTAAGAGGGAAATTAAGTCTTCCTAAAATTCAATGAAAATGACCACACAACATACGCAAATTTATGGGACACAATGAAAGTAGTGTTAAGAGGAAAGTTCATAGCACTAAACGCCTACATAAAGAAGGTGAAAAAAATCCCACACTAGTGAATTAACAGAACATTTGAAAACTTTAGAACAAAAAGAGGCAAACTCACCTAACAGAACTAGACGGCAGGAAATAATCAAATTGAGAGCCGAAATCAACAAAATAGAAACAAAGAAAACAATACAAAAAATCAAGGAGAAAAAGAGTTGGTTCTTTGAGAAAATCAACAAAATAGACAAACTTTTATCCAAAGTAACCAAAAGGCAGAGAGAGAATATCCAAATCAACAAAATCAGAAATGAAAAGAGGGGTATAACAGACATGGAGGAAATACAAAGAATCATCAGGTCATATTTTGAAAATCTGGAGTTCACAAAATTGGAAAACTTAAAGAAAATGGACAACTTTCTGATTAAATATCACTTTCCAAAAGTAAATCAAGACCAGATAAGCAAATTAAACAGACATATAACTGATGAAGAAATAGAAACAGTCATCAAAAGTCTCCCTGCCAAAAAAAGCCCAGGACCAGATGGTTTCAGCTCAGAATTCTACAGGACTTTCTAAGAAGAACTAATACCAATACTCCTCAAATTATTCCACACAATAGAAACAGAGGGAACATTGCCAAACTCTTTTTATGAGGCTACAATTACCCTGATACTCAAAACACAGAAAGACATTACTAAGAAAGAGAATTACAGACCAATCTCACACATGAACATTGATGCAAAAATACTAAATAAAATACTGGCAAATCAAATCCAAGAACACATCAGAACCATCATCCACCATGATCAAGTTGGCTTCATCCCACAGATGCAGGGACAATTCAGCATATGAAAATCTGTCAACTTAATCCACCATATAAACAAGCTGAAAAATAAAAATCACATGATCGTCTCATCAGATGCTGAAAAAGCTTTTGACAAAATCCAACATCCCTTCATGATAAAGGTCTTGGAGAGAGCAGGGATACAAGGAACATACCTAAACACAATTAAGGAAATATACAACAACTCAACAGCCAACATCAAACTAAATGGAGAGAAACTCCCAGCGATTCTACTGAAATCAGGAACAAGAGAAGATTGTCCACTCTCTCCATATTTATTCAATATAGTTCTTGAGATCCTAGCTAAAGCAATAAGACACCAAAGGGAGATCAAGGAAATAAAAATTGGAAATGAAGAAGTCAAACTCTCACTGTCTGCTGATGATATGATAGTTTACATAAGCGATCCCAAACATTTCAGCAAGGAACTTCTACAACTCATAAACTCTTTCAGTAATGTAGCAGGATATAAGATTAACTCAAAAAAAATCAGCAGCCCTCCTGTACACAGATGATAAAAGGGCTGGGGAAGAAATTAGAGAAAAAAAAACACCCTTCACAAAAGCCACAAATAGCACAAAATATCTCAGAGTAACTCTAACCAAACAAGTAGAAGATTTGTATGACAAGAACTTTAAATCTTTGAAGAAAGAAATTGAAGAAGACACCAGAAAATGAGAAGATCTCCCATGCTCTAAGGTAGACAGAATTAACACAGTAAAAATGGAAATCTATAGATTCAATGCAATGCCCATTAAAATCCCAGCAAATTTTTTCACAGACCTCAAAAGAATGGTAGTCAACTTCATATGGAAAAGCAAAAAATCCAGGAGAGCCAAAACAATTCTGTACAATAAAAGAACTTCTGAGGGCATCACAATCCCTGATGTCAAACTCTACTACAGAGCTACAGTACTGAAAACATCCTGGTTTTGGCATAAGAACAGACAGGAGGACCAATGGAACTCAATAGAATACCTGGATATTAATCCACACACCTTCAAACCCCTGATTTTTGACAAAGAAGCAAAAAATATCAAATGGAAAAAAGAAAGCATATTCAACAAATGGTGCTGGCATAGCTGGATATCAACATGTAGAAGAATGAAAATAGACCCGTATCTATCACTATGCATAAAACTCAAGTCTAAATGGATCAAAGACCTCAACATAAAGGCAGCCATACTGAATTTTATAGAAGAGAAAGTGGGAAGTATACTTGAACTCATTGGCACAGGAGACCACTTCCTAAAAATAACCCCAGCAACACAGACCCTGAGAGAAACAATTGGTAAATGGGACCTCCTGAAACTGAAAAGCTTCTGTAAAGCAAAGGACATGGTCAACAACACAAACTGAAAATCTACACAATGGGAAAAGATCTTCATCAATTCCACATCAGATAGAGGTCTGATCTCCAAAATATACAAAGAACTCAAGAAATTGGTCACCAAAAGAACACACAATCCAATTTTTAAAAAAATGGAGTACAGACCTAAACAGAGAACTCTCAACAGAGGAATCTAAAATGGCTGAAAGACACTTAAGGAAATGTCCAACATCCTTAGTCATCAGAGAAACAGAAATCAAAACAACTCTGAGATTCCATCTTATACCTGGAAGAATGGCCAAGAATACAAACACTGATGACAACTTATGCTGGAGAGGTTGTGGGGAAAAGGGAACACTCCTGCATTGCTGGTGGGAATGCAACCTGGTACAACCCCTTTGGATGTCAGTGTGGTGATTTCTCAGAAAATTGGGAAACAACCTTCCTCGAAGACCCAGCAATACCTCTTTTGGGTATATATCCAAAAGAGGCTCAATTGTGCCACAAGGACATGTGCTCAACTATGTTCATAGTAGCATTGTTTGTCAAAGCCAGAACCTGGAAACAACCTAAAAGCCCCTCACCAAAGAATGGATAAGAAAAATGTGGTACATTTACACAATGGAGTACTACACAGCAGAAAAAAATAATGACATCTTGAATTTTGCAGGAAAATGGATGAAGCTAGGTAACATTATTTTGAGTGAGGTAACCCAGACATGGAAAGACAATTATCACATGTGAAAGCCAGCCTACAAACCACAATCCCAGAGAACTTAGACAACAATGGACACACTAAGAAAGACTTTCATAGATATAATCTACATGGGAAGTAGAAAATAGAAAAAGACAAGATCTCCTGAGTAAATTTGGAGCATGGGGACCATGGGGGAGAATTGAAGGGGGGAGGTGAGAGAGGCAGAGAGGGGAGCAGAGAAAAAATGTAGAGCTCAATAAAATATGTATATCAATAAAAATGTATAAAAGAAAAAAGCAAGTTGCAGGGAAATGGGTTTATTTAGCTTATACATCCACACTGATGTTCAGCACTGAAGGAAGTCAGAATAGGAACTCAAATAGGGCAATATCCTGGATACCAGAGCTGAAATGGTGGCCATGGCGAGGTCCTTGCTTGCCATGGATTGCTGAGCATGCTTTATTGTAGAACCTGGGACCACCATGCTGGGCATGGGACCACCCACTACAAACTGCCCTCTCCCAGTGGTCATTAATTGCCAAAATGCCTTACAGTTGGATCTCATGGAAGCATTTGTTCAACTCAGATGCATTCCTCTCTGAAGATTTTATCTTGTGTCAACTTGACTATATGAAGTCAGCCAGTAAAAGCAGTCTACAAGAAATTTTAGGAGAAATATAAAAATCCAAGACAACTGAAAAATGTTTTCCATGAACAAAAATTCTGTAAAGGTTAGACAAATATTCACAGAGGGAATGGCAGCTAAGAGAGTAACCTAAACACTTAGCAGGTTTTCTTCTCAGTAGTGATTAATAGATAGATGATACAAAATCCTGAGTAGTGTAAACTCATGATGTCCAACCCATGCAATACAAAAATGGAAAATTGAAAAATTACAGAGATTTCATTATACAAAAGGACAAATAAACCATATATCTATATTTATCTCTATATACACACATATACATATGTATTTTAATTTTTTAAAAACATTATTTTTATTTTTGTGTACCCATGTTTGTCTTCCCTGCATATATTTGCATACCATAAGTGTTCAGTGCCAAGAGAAAATAGAAGAGAAAATTGGGTTCTCCACATCGAGTTAAGGACAACTGCGTGTTATAACGCAGGAGCTGAGAAGCAATCTGTGTCTTTTGCAAGAGTAACTAATGCTCCTAATGCTTGAGACATTTCTAGAATGACTGAAAAATGAGTTCTAAAGGACTCATGATCCTTAGTCATGAAATTACAAAGTCAAAACCAAAGTTCAGTGATTGCCAGCATGGTCAGAATGGTTAATATTAAGTTACAACACATTTAGGCATGGTGGGGATGCCTTCAACCCCACCACTCCAGAGGCAGAAGCACATGAATTTCAGGGTGGCGTGATCTATGTAGATGGTTCCAGGTCAGCTAGATAATCATAGTGAGGCCATCTCAAAAATACATTTTAAAATGTATAGTAACATATGGAGGTAAGGGGATGGAATATTAGGATCTTCTTTCACTCCTGATGGGCAAGTCACTGAAGTCCATTCTTTGTCAAGGTTTCATGTCACAATCTTACCCGCCACAGTTAAACTGAGTTTTCACTCATAGCTCCCAAAGTTCTCTCACACACAGACTTGCATACTCAGGGCTGACTGATAATATTATTCACCAACATCTGGGAATGGAAACAGCCCAGATTCAAAGGAACAGATTCAGGGTTAAAAATGACAAACAGGAATCTAGGATTAAAATCGATAATAGTGAGAATGACATTGAGTGAATGACTAATGATAAAGTAAAACTCCTCCATGTTTTCTTAGTTGGACAAATTCCATATTTCTTTTTTGTCAGTGTGCTTGTGGTTATGGTCTATGACTCCACACAGAGGGACCCAAGGTAGGAACAAGATCTCACAATAGGATTAGGAATAAATGAAATAATGATTCTTGGAAGACTGGCGAAGACAGTATTAAGAACGGAAGGTGGCTCCCATTTATGCTTCAGAATAAATTTACAGGAGAAAGGGCATGGAAAGAATCATGTGGCCTTGAGACAGAAGTAGAGCGCCACTGTGTTCTTCATATGGCTTACGGCCTTCAAGAATTCACAGATGTCTCTAGCTCACAATTTAGGAAAGGGACAGCTTCACTATTGGGACAGCTTCACTAATGTTCAGGGGAACACTGTTAGTGATCTGGAAAAATAAAGAACACTGTCTTCTATGTGAACACACAATCACAATCTCTGATCAGTCAGATCCTGAGGAAATGGTTGAGGGTCTCTCAGATGTGCCATCTTTGCACGTATGTCCCAGTTCTTCTAGTTGTTAGAAAAGAGCTAGAATACACTGTCTCAATTTGACCAAATTTCACTTCATTCTAGCTGGAATACCCGGGCATGTATTTAGCATTTGTTTCATGCTCTCTTGGCAAACAGACATATTATGCCTGTCTTTGAAATATCACATTTTTCTTAACGTAGTCAACTTGTTGTCAGTCAGGTTAGAACATTTCCCATCATTATCCAAGTAGACCAAGAACTTGTACACTGAGGTAAGGTATACTCTTCTGAGACCCAAGTATTTAAGTAGGAGGGTCAAGCATAGGTATGACATTTGTGAACCTCTAACCCTGAACTGAGCTACTGCATCCTCTTCAGACTGGAACAGAATTGACGAGGTCTGAAACTGTCTCTAGGCACTCAGCGTATTGGAGGGGAGAGTGAAGAATTAAACAAAAGGAAATTATACAGGAATGATCTCTGTTCCTTGACAATAATACAGATGTGGAAGAGGAAGTAGTCACGATGTGGTGGTGTTTGTGGCCTACTTGGCCCTTTGGGTACAGTGCTTACAGCTGAGTTACTTTGATGCTTGCAGCACAGTTGGCAGGGCGCTTCTGACTCAGTGAGTAGAGTGTCTGTATCTCCGTAGACAGAGTGGGTCCAGCTCAGTGCTTAGAGTGCTTATAGCCCATTGGATATATTGCCTGTAGAGATGTCAGTCCTTACTCCCCCTCTTTTTAATCTTCAGGGTCTCTGACTCAGACTGACTACTTCTGTGAGGAACCAGGTGGGAGAAAAGGGTGCATTTGGCTTCATGTGCTGTCAGTGCTCATCAACTCAGGGCTGGAAGCTGAGTTACTACAGTGCTTGCAGCTCAGCACTGGGAAACTACCTGAAAGAATCCCCATTCCAGCTAGGAAAAAAGGACTCCAGCAAATAACCAAGGCTCAAAGTAGACTTCAGATACTATAATAAAGACACAAAGTGCAGAATCCACTGTGTCACAGCCAGGGTAGGGTACAGCTGTCCTTCCTTCCTTCCGTCCATCCTTCCTCAGCCCTTTCATCCATTGTGCTGTGTCCAGAGACAGAGGTTTCTCCTAGTTCCTCTCTCTCTCTCCCTCTCTCCCTCTCTCTCTCTCTCTCTCTCTCTCTCTCTCTCTCTCATGCGTGTGTGCACGCATTGGACTATTGTACACAGCCATCCATAAATCACTATGGATCAGAATCAATTTTTCCCCCTCTCTAGATGGCAATTCTGCATTTTTCCCTCTTTTTCAACTTCAGGGTCACTGTCTTAGTTAGGCTTGCGGTTACTGTGAGGAAATCTGTGACTAAGAAGAACCTGGAAGGTTTGCCTGCCCTATCAGTGCTCATCAATGAAGCACACCATGACAGGGACTCAATTCAAACAGGAATGTGACCTAGAGACAGGAGTTGGTCCAGAGGGTATAGAGTAGTGGTTCTCAACATGTGAGTTGCTAACTTTTGGGGTGATGTTGGATGACCTCTTCAGAGGGCTAACATATCAGATGTCATACGTATCAGATATTTACAATGTAATTAATACAGTAGCAAAATTAAAGTTATGAAGTAACACGATAATAATTTTTGGGTTAGGGATCAACTCAATATCAGGAACTATATAATAGGGTTGCAGAATAAGAAAGGTTGAGAGCCACAGCCATAGAGGAATGAGGATGAGAAGTCTGCTGAGGCTGAGTTCTTGTAAAATCCAGGACCACCATTCCAGGGATGGTGCCTCCCACAAGGAAGTAGGCCCCCCACATCAATCACTAATTAAGAAAATGCCCTTCAGGTTTGCCTGGAGAACAATCTTATGGAGGCATTTCTTTAACTGAAGTTCTGTCTTCTCAGATGACTTTAGATCATGTCAAGCTGATGAAAAAATATCTGTCCTAATAATTATTGCCTTATTCTCCGCTGTGAAGGATGAAGTTGACGGTGGCTGAAGGAACTTGTGCATGGAGTAAGACTGCTTGTTGTAGAATATTATTTTAATTATGTGTTACATTTGTTTATATTGCCTATGTTGATTTTGTAAAAATGTGTTTATGCTGCATTTGTTGAATTTTGTAAATATGTGTTGCTGTCATTTTACTTACCTAAGTCACCTAATTGGCTTAATAAAACCTGAACAGTCAATAGCCAGGCAGCAGGTAGGTAAAGGGGCATGCAGAGAGAAAACGCCCAAGGAGGGGTAAGAGAACAAGGAGAAAGAGAGGGAGACACATGGGCCAAAAGCCAGGTAGTCACCAGAGAGACCGACATGAAGACATCGGAAAAGTAAGATAAAGAAAGAAAGAAAGAAAGAAGGAAGGAAGGAAGGAAGGAAGGAAGGAAGGAAGGAAGGAAGGAAGGAAGAAAGGAAGAAAGGGAAGAAGTCTCAAGGCAAAACTGGAATCAGAGAAACAGGATAATTTACATTATAGGAGCAAGTTAGCCAGCATAAGCAGGAGCATTCATAACTAATAATAAGTCTCTGTGTCATGATTTGGGAACTGGTTGGTGGCTCAAAGGAACCCTGTTACAGTATGTGCTGTGGTGGCAAAGCCTTTAATCCCAGCACACAGGGGGCAGGCAGGGCAGGCGGATCTCTGTGAGTTCAAGGTCAGCCTGGTCTACAAGAGCTAGTTCCAGGAAAAGCTAGGGCTGTTAACAGAGAAACCCTGTCTTCAAAAACAACTTAAAAAAAAAAAAGAAAAAGAAAGAAAGAAACCCTGTTACTGCTGCCACAGCTTTCAAGGATGGATTTAACCAGAGTCCAGAGCAGGAAAAATGGAGGGATGTTAGGAACACAGAGAACCTTCTGCCAGATCTTCAAGTATTTAGTCATCCTGCCAGAGGCTAGAAACATCTCTTCTGTTGTACAGTGTTGAGACTGGGGCCCAGAAGGAGCCTTGTACTATATTTAAATCTACCTGCGTATTTCTTTCCCAAGTCTTTTCTCTTAAATTTCAAAATCTTTGGCTATGTTTGAGCCTCACAGTCGTTTTCATGTGGGTAACTAGAGGACAGGATACACTCCTGTGTGTTCAAAAAGGTCCGAGAAGAACACCAAGATTGTGTAATAATAGTAAAACTGGGTAGTAGTGGGGGCTGGAGAGATGGCTCAGTGGTTAAGAGCATTGCCTGCTCTTCCAAAGGTCCTGAGTTCAATTCCCGGCAACCACATGGTGGCTCACAACCATCTGTAATGAGGTCTGGTGCCCTCTTCTGGCCTGCAGACATACACACAGACAGAATAGTGTATACATAATAAATAAATAAATATTAAAAAAAACCTGGGTAGTAGTTTGTGGTAGAGGGCTTCTCTAGCGTGTGTGACCCCTGCGTTCTGTCTGTAGCACTGCAAGAAGGAAAACATTAGCATAGTGACAAGTCTGTAATTTTCAACTCCATACATAACATACGTGGAACCTTGTATACAATATTTTGGTTTGAGACCTAAAAATTGTCACATTTGGCTTTTATTTTTACTGAGACTGGGTCTCACAATGTAGCTTTGACTGTCCTGAAACTCCCTATGAAGAAGAGGCTGCCATAAAATGCATTGAGATGCATCTGCCTGTGCTTCTCCAATGAATGTGCTACCATATCAAGCTAAGATTTTATTTTAAAAAAAATTGTATTGAGACTGTGTTTAAATGTGTGTGGGTGTGAGTGCATGTGAGTCCAAGTGCCCAGGGACGGCAGAGTCCCTACTGACTGAGGTACAGCCAGTGGACAGCTACTTGGTGTGGAAGTTGAAAGCTGAACCTGGGTTCTCTGCAAGAACAGTGCTCACATAACCAGAGACATGTCTCCAGCCATGTCTACTGCATGGGCTCATGTATAATGCACAAACATCGACACAGAAGAATTCTACTCCAATATTTTGGACTTGGGGTGTGACTCAGTCGTTAAGACTGCTTACCTGTCACTCTTCGTGACGTCCAGAGTTTGTCCCAGGGCACCTCAGAAGTCAAGTAGGGTATTACAAACCTGTAGATGCATCAGTTGAGGGGTGAAGATAGGAAAATCAGAATTTCAAGGCCATTCTTGCCTACATAGACATTATGCACTTAACAGGACTCCTATCTATCAGCAATCCCAAAGGGAACCAGGCCAAGACAGAGACTATGGGGGCCAGCCCGAGCTGAGCCATGTCCTGTTCCTTACAGCCTGACAGCTGCCGACTGCGAAGTTCAATGGTTGCCAGGCTTTTGCTCCTGCTGTTGCTATGCAATGTTGGAGAGCGTTACTGTCTGTCTTTGTCCTTTAGCCCAGTACCTATCTGGCTGACCATCTTCCTGGCCCTCTCTCTCTGCCTACTCTAATACCTTGCTTGCTTTGCATGCACTTAGGGCCCTGAAGGAATTTCCTGATATCACATAGGATTTCATGAAGAGTTCCAGTGTTGTCCCTCAGTAGAATGAGTGGTGACCATGTGAGAGCCCTAAGTCTCGCGGGGAAGCTGTTGGTGGGGGCAGAATGCCTAGGCTTGGAGGTTGTTGGGGGTCAGCGGAAATAAAGGCTTCCCAGAGTTTATGCTGTGTGATCAGAAAGGAAAAGGTAGAGTGGACGACAGCCCCATGAGACATTCCACAAAGAAGCAGGCTGGGAGCTCGAAGTTAGGAGGCTGAGAAAGAATGTCTGCCTCGACTTTCCTAAGTCACCCTGCCTTCCTTCTGTCAGCCTTCTCTTCCTTTACAGGCCTGTCTCTGGGGAGCTCTACAGTGTGTGACCACACGGGAACAGAAGGGCTGCGCTGTCTGCCTCCTTCCAGCTCACTTCTTTTCCTTCCAGGATGGAGCAGGAGTCCAGAGGAGACTGCCCTTCTAGCTGACTTCTCTCTTCTTCTGGCCTGTACTGGACTCAGATGTCCAGGCTCCAGCGAGGCAGCCTCTATGGAGGGACTTGGGATTGAGGGGTCAGAATGGCAAGGGGCACAATCTGTTACTCATACCTGTGACTGATCTGAGCACAAGAGGCTCCTGGGCTGAGAGAGATACGTCCATCTACCTATCACAAGGGTCGGACGGAGGCTTCGGAGATGATGGCTGTATCTCACAACTTGATGATGTTCTCTCTCCCTCCGTTCTCCTATTGCTTCTCTCCATGTCCCATTCCCTGCCATTTTACTGCCTTTTTATTTTGACATAAACCAAGTTCCTTCAAAGTCCCTCTGAAAAAAACAATCTTTCATGTTGAGCAGTGGTGGCGCACGCCTTTAATCTCAGCACATCTCTGTGAGTTCACATCTCACAGAGATGATAACTCACATCTCTGTGAGTTCGAGGCCAGCCTGGTCTACGAGAGCTAGTTCCAGGACAGGCCTTAAAGCTACAGAAAACCCTGTCTCGAAAAACAAAACAAAATAACTACAAAATCACCCTTTCCTCTCCCCAGTTCCCTGAGTCTTCCCATGGCCTACTCTCCTGGACAGGAGAGAAGGATGGCTCCCTGGGTCTAGAGTTTAAACATGGCCCTGTGGCTGCTGCGCTTGAGCTTGTGGCTCTGGAACACCAAGTCCTTCTCCCCAGTTGCCTCTACCCCGCTGAAGACCCTTAGGTTGCGTTGCTAAATTGGGCTACCAAGGTCTATTCTCTCACTTGCCCACCTCCTCCTCCTGGATTGCCAAATTCCAGCCACCAAAGTATTAAATTCCCACAACCAAAGGCACCTTGGAAACTTTCTTTCACCTGATTAACATGCTCAATGAAAATAAGCCACCACAACCTAGCCCCGTCTAACAGGAACCTCCCTCTTTTCTCCCCTGCAAGGGCATTTCCTGTTGTTCTTCAGCCTGAGTCAGAAAGCGGCCTCTTTCACTTTCCTTCCCTGCTTAGGAAAGGATCTCTCTGTGTAAGCAAGGGTTTGGGAGTAGTTTGTGCCTAAACTGGTAACCAGGAAGAAGCTACCTCCTGGAGAAGGGAGACTTTTGGCTTCATAGAGGGGCTGCAGTACCCCCTGTTATGGTAAAAATAAAACGGCACCTTTGGGTTCCCTCAGTGGCTGCAGTAGAGAGCGGGCCAGGAGGCCAGTCAGGGAGCTGCAAATATTATGGTAAAAATGAGGGGCCCGCGGGTACGAGGAGCAGAAGTCTCAGGCAGGGAGCCTCCTGACGGTGAGAGACAGATGGTTAGAGTGAGTTTGGATGTTTATTTAGAGGATTATGAAAGCGAAGGGGTGAAGGGGGAAGAGGCACAGAGAGGAAAGTGGGGAGAAGAGGAGGGAGAGGAGGAGCCAGGCAGCAGCAACCCGGAACTCTGACTGGTTGGGAGGGAGTGGGTGGGGCTTGTCTCTTAAAGGGACAGAACAGTCCATTTCACCCCCCTGCTAGAGACATCCAGACTGTGGCCCAGATCTAAAAAAGCCATTTTGCTTTTTCTTCTTACTTTTCTTTGAGACATGATATATTTGAGGATGATCTTTAACTGTTCCTCATGCTTTTACCTCTTAAGTGCCGTTTCTCAGGGCAAGTACCACCACGTCCTAGGACCAGTGATCGAATCCAGGGCTCGAAGCAAGCTACATAAGCGCTCTGGTAACCAAGCTACAACCCAGACTGTCTTTCTTATTTCACAAAACTGGAAATGGAGGCACCTTAGGGTTTTTCCTTTTTCTTCCCTGTTACATTCCCTTCCCCAGCAAACACTGTCCTCGGCAAGTGGGGTGGACTTTATCAAACTGGCCAGCACCACCCCACATCCCTGGGCAGACAAAAGCTGAAGTCTGGGTTCTCACTTACCTTTGCACCAGACCAAGCACTGTTGGAAGAAATTGCTGTAGGGCGAGAGCAACTCTTCCTTCTCAGGCAGACAGAGAAGACTGACTTCCCGACTCAGCTGTACAGGTTCCCTGACTACCCTCCCCCTCCAGTCCATTTGACCACGACTTTTGCACGTCATGGGGGTGGGCAGATGCGATTGGTTAGCTGGATGTCACTCCTTTCCCAGGGAGGGGCTGAAGTTGTGAGTTCTGGTTGGAAGGGCGGTGGTGCTCTGAACAGTCACCCCTAACCAGATTCCTTTCTGTGGACCCTCCAGGTGCTGCCTTGGTTGCCTACCCCCATCTGCTCCAGGCTGTTCCTTTCCAAGATCCTATCTGTTGTCCCAAAGGCGCCAGTGACTTGCGGCCTGTGGGGAGACATGCTCAGGATGTCTTCAGCTGTTCGTAACTTTCCAGAGCATAAGTCTGCCAGAAGTCTCCTTGTGGTGACTAGATCAGGAGACCCCAAGGCAGGGGACATAGCTTGTTTCGTCAAGGTGGCTGTTGCCCGTTTGGAGCCGCGTATACAGCTCAATGCCATATTTACCTCCCGATTCGAAAGGCAGGGGCTGGATCAGAAGCTTCTTCTCACTGACTCTCTGTTCCAGGCGTGAGACAGCACAGCCAGGCATGGATGGCACTGCCACCTCTCCTGGATGACTTTCCCGAGGTGCTTGGTTTAGGAAAAGGGTCCAGGCATTGCCAGTGCTGATGGAAGCCAGTGTGCTTTCCCTGTGGAACTTTCCTCTGCAGCCAGTGGAGGAGGAAAAATGGGGAAGAGTCAGGAACAGAAAGATTCATAGTTTTCTCCTCTCTCAAGAGCTCAGATTATTCTGGAAGCTTCTGGTTGACACAGCGGTGACTAGATGCTGGGTGTTGGGTATGGGTATAGCAGGGCTTCCTCCCCTTGCTGCTCCCTCCCATGCATGCTGTGCAGTGACTAGGCTTGGGACAGGTTGAGCAACTATTTTCCTTGAGTTTGGGGCCTATGTTGGTATTAACAGTGAGCAGTCATGGTGGAGCTTTTGTCCCGTCGGCTCTTTGTCCTGATGTAATTGCCCCTGAGCACCTCCACTCCTGTGCCCTGCTACATGGCACTGCTCAATTGCTTCATCAGCTAAATCCCATGGGGAACAGCACAAGGAAATGGCTGCTATTTCTCTGACTTTTCTTTTTCATTGACAAAATAACTTTGCAGAAGATCTAGTTAAGAAATTGCCCATCTCTATGTACATGTGTTCTCTGTGGTACTTAATGTAGGGAATTATAAATCTGTATTTTTCCAAGATATATCAGCAGCTGGTAAATTTCTGCCCGCCTAGCTGAACTTGAACATACAGTTCAGAAAGTCTGACCTTCCATTGTCTGAAGAACCATCTTCTGAATATTTCCCACTCTTGATTTCCTTTCTCACTGGAATTTCAAGGTGGTCTTAAAATAGTGTTTCTCATCTCTTGGGACTAAAAGCAGTTTTAACTATGCCTCTGAATAAGTAGTTTAATTGAAACAGGTAAACCCTTGGATTTCACAATGTGCAACCATTTTGTCCCATTATAACACACGATCTGTTTGTTCATATGTGCCAGAGGAAGAGGTGGAGAACTTTGCCTTTCAGACACAACCACACAGCCCACGTTCCCCGTCAACCAAACTTTCTATTCAAATGAGGAAAGTTTACCACAGGATTTAATCAGTATGGCTTCAGAAGGGAGTGTTCCGCTGTATTCTTAAAACTTTATAGAAGTGGGAGAAGTGATGTGTACTGTGACCTTATGGGGTGGCTGAGGGACAATGCAGTCGTTGATCCCAAAAATCAGCCACAAGATTGAAGGGGAAGGAAGGGCCTGTTAGGGCTGATACAATAATGTACCTGAGAACCCAAAAGAACCTTCTAAGTTAGACAACACTAAGATGCTGAAAAATGGCCTAATCTCTATTCCTCTGGAATGCAGCCTGTCCTTGCTAGACAGAGACATCGACAGGACCAGGGCTGAACTGAAATAAAACTTAACAACCAGTGCAGCTTCTGGCAGAAACACTGTCAGGGTGCCTGGCCTTTCCCCCACACCATTCTGAGTTTACTACTGCTTTTGTCTTCCTAAATTTTCAAAAGTTATTTGACTGGTGCCTGTACTAAGTTTTAGAATGAGTGTATGTGAAGGGTAGAGGAAAACTATAACAATTAGGTTATGGAGTTTGAAACCTGGGTTGTAATGTTGGCTGGGCAGGAGCTTTTCCTTGGGCAGAGGAATCTTGCTGGCTCTCTCAACTTTGAGAATCCTCCCTCTGGCTGTTGGGAGCATCTACATGATTGCGCAATTGGTTCTGGATTTGATTCTGCTTTCTGGTGGCAGAGAAAGGAGTTGCAAACACAAGAGTACCAAGATGAGCAGCATGCCTTGGCGTCCTCTGCTGGTGGCCCCTTTCTGGTCCGTGCAGACAACAGTGAGCTGTCTGCGCTCACTGTGGTGGTTGGTGGAAATTGCTGAGTAAGTCAAGTCTTCAACACTGTATTTTAAATGTTTAGGTGAAGTTTAAATTCCATGTCCTCATACTTTATTATGAAAATCTTTTTATAGGTGACTCATTGAATCCAATTCTTTACCTCAAACAAATTCAGACAGAACATTTAGGGAGAGGGTTTCAAGGAAGTTCTGAAAACACAGTTCATGGGCTGTCCCATCATTCTCTGTAAGTATGGGTTTGGCCGTCTGAGCAGGCTGCTGTGTTGGCTCCTGGCCTCTGGCTTTGCTGTTGTTGAACTCACTACAACACATCATTACATTTGGAGACTTAGCTGGAGAAATAGGAGAGAGGAAAGTCAGTGAAGATTAGACAGAGGAAGAGGAAAGCAAGAAAGAGGAGGAAGATGGAGAAGTCTAAGATTCAAGATATGGGAACAGATGAGGAGAATGTCCGTGGCAAACAAAAAGTAAAGAATGGAAGAGAATCAGGAACAGGACAACCAAGGGCTACATCCTGTGAGACCCTGCATCAAAAATGCTTTTTGCCTCTCCCCAAGTGATAATACCCATTAGCCTATGGTCTTCATCCTGCTGCACTGAGAACAGGACCTGTGGCTGAATAGACAACTTGTAGGACCAAGTTGCCATTGAGACCCAGATAGTTCAAGATAATTCTATAATGGGTACCTGATGACCAAAAATCACCAAGAGATCCATCTTTCCCACCCGTTGTGAAGATGCTCCAACAGAAGGCGTAGGCTTTCATGTTTCAGGGTTCGGACTACTGAGTGACAGACCCAAAGATGAGCACTTTTCCAATGCTCAGGTTTGGATCCCTCAACTCTAAACTGTACCTGCTGCCTTCGAGCCCAGCTAGGCCCCTTAGATAAGCTGCCTATGGATCCTCATGCCCCTACGTTCGACCTGGGGTTCACTCCTTTTTATCTGCCCCATGGCTCTTGTTTTACTTTTATCTTCCTTCTGGCCTGCAGTGTCCTTCCATTTTTGTAGCCCTGCTTGTCATAGAAATTTAGATTCCTACTTCACCCTTTGTCCCTTTTCAGTCTCTGTTCAAAGGTTCCTGACACTGAGGCCTTCCCTGAATTCCCTAAGAAAAATTTACCCCCGAAACTGCCACACTTTAGTCTTTCTCCCTCTAAAAGTTGATCAGTGGACTTCCCTTAAATACACATATAGTTCACTTTGTATATTTTTTGTCTTTCTTGTTCTTCCTTGGTTTTTCCTCACAAATGTAAGTTCCACTCCTAGGATGAGTGGGATCTAGAAGGTGAGTTCAGATAGTGAGTGCTGAATTTATTATGTGTAGTGCAATACACCAATTTTTACACAGCAGAGACTGCACAAATGCTGAAACTAATCATTTACTCAATCATGTAGTAAGAATTTATAGATTGCTCATGCACTGAGACTGAAGGGACAGCAATGTATAAGGTACGGCACTTCCTTCCCTAGGACATGGGCCCTGTCCTTGCCCCTCAGCGCCTGTAGCTACTTAAAACTTTTCATTTCTTAAGTGGAAGGTCTAGGTGGTGAGGGGGCTCTTTGTCTGGCACCGACTGCTCCTCTAACAGGCCGCATGCACAAGCCAGTTTCTGACAAGGAGCTTCGTGCAAGGCTGTGTCACCACAGTGATCCTGTGGTATTCAGCTGTTCCCCTTCAGCACCGAATCCCAAACTGACTCGATCTGGTCCAGATCAATAGCGAAGTGTGGCACAGAGGGCCATGGAATCACTGCAGCAGTGATCATCTTCAAGTCCTACCAGAGCCTCTGGATGTAGTTTGAAGGCCATTTTCCAGTCTTCTGTGAAGTCACTCCCAAGCCCTTTCCCATATTCTTAGGTCCCCAATTCTGGAATCAGAGAGAACAAAACAAAGCTCTTCTCTGAATACTTCTTCCACTAAAGAGATTTGTGTTATCCTCAAGAGCTGATCTGTAGGGTTAAGTTAGAGGAAGAAACACAAAGGAGACAGGGAAGCACACCTGGCTACTCCATCTTTTAAGACTCAATTAATCTGTTACGTTTGGTGTTAAGACTCCCTGCATGTACCACAAAGACATTAACATCTTCTACCCCAAAGCTGGAATGAGTCCTCCACACAACAATTTGCCAGCATGCTATAAAACTAGGAGCTGACAATTTTGCTCAGCGCAGTCTTGGGGCAACTCAGGGGCAGAGACTTCATTGTAGTCATTCATTATTGTATCTCAGCTGCTGGCTCTGCATCTGGCTGATGGCTTCCTATGACTTCTGATTTGGCTGTTGTGGATGCAGCCGAGGAATAAACAGGTGTCTAACCATAGCCTTCTCTCTCTACTTACGTGGCAAAAATTCTTCTAAATGTACAGGACTTCCTGAGGCAAGAAACCCAGGTGGAATAAAGCAATGTTAATTCTATACAGATTACTGCCAGGTATCACGCCTTCAGGAGGAGAAGGCTAGTGTCACGGCTTAGAGCAGAGAGTTTATGCTAGAATCTTGGGGTTAGAATGAACACATCAATCTCTGACTGCCTACCCTAAAAATCTAAAGTAAGAAGTTTGAACAAGAATATGATGGGTTGGCGCAGGAAGCCAGGATTCTGGAGGTGACAGCTCGGTGCTCCCATGGCTGGCCTTGTGAAAGGACTTGGCTGGGAGGTAATGGGCACAGTGATAATGGGGGAAGGGCCCTTCCAGTCAGCTTATCCACAGCCTTCCACCTTCTACCCTCAGGGCCCTGCTAGGCAATCTCTAACTCCAATCTAAATTGAAAAACCGCTTGAGAGTTACAGAGCAAGTTTCCAGGACTGAGCTACCCACCAAACAGGGGGGACAGGACGAGTGAGTTTTTGACATTCTTCCAGCAACTCCAAGGGAGGGCAGAGCAAGGAGACAGCATGGCATAGTGGACTGCTGCCCTACCCCGGAGTCTCTGCCTGTACGGGTCTCATGGTGCCTGGTCAGAAGCTATCTCCTAGGTACAGCTCCAAGGGGGCGATTTCTGCAGTGCAGACATGCATTTGATGGAGACGGGACGCAAGAGTTGTGACTCAGTAGCAACCAGGCTGTTGTGTTGAGAAGTTTGCACACTTCACGTAATAAAAACAAAAGCCAGCCTTAATGGACTAAATCTGAACAGCTGCCTTGGAAAAACCTGGTTTAAAGACCTATCATCTGGACTTGTTGTGGAAAATTACTTAGGAGGGGAACAAGCTTTTGCTGTAGGCAATGGGTAAATGAAGGGAGGCAGGAACCACTTCGATATCGCTTCAAGCCATGGCCTGCTCTCTGGCTTACATTCCTGCAGCTGCCTCCCTCTCTCCCTCAGTCTCTCATCCTCCCACTTCCTTTCCCCACTTCCACACTTCTCAGTTCACCCAGCACCGAATAAGGAAAGAGCCCTGCTGGGGTATCCTGAATCTTCTCTAAACAGACCTGTTCAAGGCTGGAACTCAGGCTGTATAAGGAGGAATGTGTGGGTAGTTTGTATGGAGCTCCCAAAACTTTGAGGTTTTGGACTAACAGTTTTTGAACGAGGCACGAAGCACAAAAGGTTACTATGGTTTCTTCTCTCTCACTCAGAAGATAGGGACTCTTTGTCAGTTCCAAGCAGAGACTTCCCATTTCAAAAAACCAGGTTAGGACAGGTAATCCCTAAATTCCACCATCCCTCACCTTAGACTCCAACTGTCCTGATTCTGTCCGTCATCTACAAAGTCCAGTCACTTCCTCTGCTAATATGTTCTACCTAAGGCCAAGTGTTCTTCTGGTGACTCAGTCGAACACAATCAATTGCCTCTCTGTCTAACTGTCCCTGAGTCCCATTGGTCCTATGGTGGGAATGTGAAAATGAAGAGACAAGACAGGATCATGAGGATTATTTGGGGGAATTCAGGAGGTGCAGGGTTTTGGGGAGTCTGAAAATAGGCACCACTTCACTTTTGTTAACAGAGAGGGAAGAAAACTGGGGCAGGGAAGTGACTACCCTGTCTGCTGGTGCAAGAGTGTTGGTGCAGCCACCTTCCTGTTAGAGCCACTCCAGCAGAACCCACAACCAAAGCTCCCTGGGCTCAGACGGAAACCTGTAACCTGGGGTTGCCTTACTCCTTGGGTAGGGTGATTTCAGATCAGGTGCTGAGATCTCATAAATGGGGACAATCCTCCCTCCACAGGAAAATGCTGGTGGGCATCTCAACGTCAGGGGACCTGCCACCCGGGAAACAGAACCCCGATGAGGGAATCTCTAGTCAGTAAGTCCCCAAGAGCCTCGGTCCTAGAATGTCTCTTGCTGCTACTTCTCTTTGCGTGTTTGCTGCTGATACTTTTCTCTGGTGTCCAGCATGGTGTGAATATACACTGGGAAATCCCCGCTCCCCTAATGCAGTATGATCATCTCTTGGATCTATCCTGTTGAGTCTGGGAGTAAAACAATGATGCAGGACAGACCACCAAAACCTGTTAAACCAGGAGCAAACTTTGTTCCAGAAAAAGAAAAGAATCACTTACCAGCTATGGCTGTGACCACAGCCAGAGATTGGGATTCTGAAACTGTGGCAATGGCGTCTGGTTTGGGGCCTCTTCGTATAGCAAAATCAAAGAGGTTTTACCACCTTGAGGTCAGGTTTAAATGAACATTACATTTTAAATTTTACAATTTTTGGTTATAGAACTTTAGAAGTGTTTACTTAGAATGTTTGCAAAAGATTGTGGCTGAATGGCCACCTTTCACTGTCCCTGAAAGAATGCAAGGCAGAGAGTAGAGACACATGGGGGAGCGTTAAAAATTAAGGGACTACAAGAAGGGGGTCCCATAGAGGCAATAGTTAGTTAGAAGCTAACCTTTGTCTGCAATACCTGCCTAGCTGGGAAGCTGGGAGGCAGGAGATAATTGTTAAAAATTTACCTCTGTACACTCTATCTTCCAGGTTGTCTGTGCCTAAGGCAGAAAGTGTTTGTTAAAGGTTGACAGTGGCTAACCTTCTCTGCTTTCATACAACACAGAGCTGTAAAGGAAAGAGGTCAACACATGAAGGCAGACCTATCAGAATTATACCTGACTTCTCAATGGAAACAATGAAAGCCCGAAAGTCCTGGTCAAGCGTTCTGCAGACATTAAGAGACCATGGATGCTAGCCCAGACTACTGTACCCAGCAAAACTGTCAATCATCTTTGATGGACAAAACAAGATATTCTATGTCTGAACCAAATTTAACCAATACCTAGCCACAAACCCAGCCTTATACGAAGTACTAAAAGGAAAACTGCAACTCAAGGACAATAGCTACATCTACAGCAACACAGAGAATAGATGATCTCACAGCAGCAAATCCCAAAGAAGGGGAAACACACAAAATAATGTCACTGACAACAGAAACAGAAATGACAGGTACTAGCAACACTAGTCATTGATACCCCTTAATATAAATGGGCTCAACTCTCCTAAAAAGACACAGGATATCAGATTGGAATCCATCCTTATGCTTTATACAAGAAACACACCTCAAACTCAAAGACAGACATCGCCTCAGAGTAAAGGGTTGGAAAAAAATTCCAATCAAATGGACCTAGGAAAAAAAGCTGCTGTAGCTATCCTATATCTAACAAAATAGATGTCAAACTAAAATCAATCAAAAGAGACAAAGAAGGACATTTCATATTTGTCACAGAAAAAATCCATCAAGAGGAAATCTCAATACTGAACATTTATGCCCAAAATACAAGGGCACCCTCATGTGTAAAAGAAACACTTCTAAAGCTTCAATCACACATTAAACCCCTCACACTTAATAGTGGGAGACTTCAACACCCCACTGTCACCACTGGACAGGTCTGACAGACAGGAACTTAACAGAGAAATAAGGGGACTAGCAGATGGTAAGAGTCGAATGGACTTTACATGCATCTATAGAACATTCCATCCAAACAAAAGAATATGCCTTCTCAGCACATTATGGAACCTTCTCAAAAATTGACTACATACTAGGTAACAAAGCAATCTTAAACAGTTTTTTTAAAAAAATAGAATAATCCCACGTTATAAGATCACTTTGGCTTAAAATTAGAATTCAACAGCAACATTAATTTCAGAAAGCTCACAAACACATGTGCCACAGACCGGCTCAGGGGAGCCATTCAGACCGTGGGAGAAGAAGGGTCTTGGTGCACAGGAAGGCACAAGTTTGGTGAATGACAGACAGACACAACACACAAGAGAGTGGTTGGAATCTGTTGCGATTTTATTGAATTTATGTTTTTATTATATAGTATTTAAACAAAGAACAAATCAGAAGGTCATGAATCATTGGTTGGCACAGTATGAATGCTTCTTTTAGTCACATCAGCGATATTATAAGAAAAGCATATTATCAGGGACAGGGGTTAGACATAAAGCATCCTTAGAAGAGGAAATCTTGTCCTTGGGAACGTAAACTTCAGACAAGTGGTTTCATCTTATGAATAGAAAGTTTCTGTCTTATTATGGCTATCATGGCCCTTCCTATTTCTAACCCTTTCTTTATTTCATCTAGTGACCAAATATACCTAATCAGTTCTCTGCACCTGCTGAAATATACTTGGATAATGATGAAGGTGGTGGGAGCAAATTGGTTGGTAGCTATTTATCAAAATAGGAAATTTCAGCGTTATTACCATGTCCCCTGTCTAAGGAGCTTGGGGCAAAGCATCACTACTTCTTCCTCTGAGACCTCATCCAAGATAGGGCCATTTATAAGTTCTTAAAAGTGTCCAGTGTCTTTCTCCCTTAATAGCAGAATGTCCTTCCTAAGGTCTAGTTCCACACACATCTGCTGCTACTTTTTTGCATCTGGTCTGCCTTTGACAGATGCTATAGCAGAAGTTTTCCATGCCGGGCTTGATATACCTTTTCTGGAGAATATTAAAATCAGTTGTATTTTAAGATCAGGTCCTAATGTCACAATTGACCATTTTCTTTTAACCACATTTGATTGCTTAAAATATACATATGTAGATATTTGTCTGTGCTTTCCCATGACCTGAAAACAATCAGACTCTGGCAAAGAGAGTACGTAAAGATGTGTACCTTGTAGTGATCTTTTATACAGAATAGACACATTGTTTATACAAATTTCCAAGCTCCTAGTAAATGATTGGTAGAGAATGGATGTCACTTGCCACCTGTCCGTGTCTGGGGCCTTCTGTGCTCTCAGCTATGTAGAGATCTGTGGTGGAATTCACTCCAGATGTGAGTGCCAACCTTCGCCTATTCATCTGTGCAGGACAGCCCAAGGCAAGACTAGACAATGGAAATGGGAAGCTAAGAGACACCATGGTCATAATTCCAGGATGATTTCAGAGGAAAAGGGGAAGAAGCAAGCTATCTTTCAACAACTTGTTGGTAAGAAAGGAAGAATGTAATACTATTTAAAAGAAACACTGGCAACTAATATGTTTATTGATCGTTTTGTAAATGCTTTGTGGTGTTTGCCTAAGTAGAATATGCACTATGAGTGGCCAATTTTGCTTGGCTTTTGCATTCAGTACATTTGACTGTGCTGTATGTACTGACAGATGATAACCTGTGTGCATATTTATTGTGAACTGCCATTATGTCACAAGTAGGACTTGACTTCGTCATACACTTCTTCTGCATGACTTCTCTAGGAGCCAATACAGCAAAAGGTGAGATTTGTCCTAAATATATTAGAAATTGATTTAGAAATATTTTTATATTTATAAAATCCCTTACTGTTCATAGCAAAAAGTCATTATGGATCACCAATGAATGCTTACTTGAAAAATTCTAATTATAAAACCAAAAGTATATAAAAATATCTAAATGCACAATTAATATAATACATTTAGTTAACTTTTTAAAAATTTTCACTTTAAAGGATAATGCTGTAGCTCCTGCAATTTTGACCTAAAGAAACAGAGGATAAATATATGTTAAACTAAACATCTAGGAACTACTGAGTGGTAAGGGCTTGATGTTCTCTTAACATCAGAAACATTATACTTTTATCTTTGCACCACTGATGTCTTCACCTGCAAAGGTAATCAGGCCGTCAAGGTTTTTACAAGTCCCAAGGGTCTCTGATGACCAAACTGGGCTGAGAAATTTCCTGTTCCTTTCAGCCTGATAAGGCTAGCTACTGATGGCCAAGTTTCCTGGCTGCCAGACTTGTTATTGTGGGGCAATGTTATTACTCATCTTTGGTCCTTAGACGTAAAACCTGGCTCATCATCTTCATGTCCCTCTTTGACTACTTCAGCGCCTTGACAGCCTCTGCATGTTCTTAGGTTCCAAATGAAGGAGTTTCATGACCTCAGAGAGCGTTTGATTATGAGACTCAGGGGTGTTCCTCAGTACAATGAAAGATGACAATATGGGAGCCCTTAGTCTCTAAGCTGCAAGCTGCTGATGGGGGCGGAATACCTAGCGTCGGGGTTTGAGATTCAGGGAGAGTAAGGGCTTCCCTATGATAACTGTCTAACTGCCTAAATCAAGATGAGATGGAGGCTTCAGGCCTGACTGCTCTATCATGTGATCTGATGATCTCACTCTCCCTGATTCTTCTATGCCTATTCTCCATGTCTCCGTTCCTTGTCATTTAATGCCTGTTTGACAGGGACATAAACCAGGTGCCTTCAAAGTCCCTCTGATTAAATACACACACTTTCCTTTCCATGGTTCCCTGTGCTTTCCCATGGCCTAATTCCTAGGACAGGACAGGAGGCTGGCCCTGCGTTTAGGTGTTGAACTTGACCCTGAGTATAAGGGGATTGAAGTGGCACGGGCCCACTTGAACTTGTGGCTATGGCAGCCTTGCTTCCTCCCCCCCCCAATTCCCACAGCCTTGAAGAGAACCCTTAGATTGCACTGTTAAAGCTATTAAGGCAAGGTCTATTAACTTATTTGGCATTTCCTTCTCTGGAGGCTGACTACTAAGTTAAAGCTATCTTAAATCCAGCAGCCAAAAGCCCTCTTGGTTCACTGAATTAACATGCTCAATTAAAATGCACCACCCCAACCTAGAGCAGTGTAGCACAGACCTTCATTTTCTTTCTTCTAAAAGAATTACACCTGCAAGGTCATTTCCTGCTGCTTTTCTGCCTGAGTCTGAAAGCTGTTCCTTTAACCTTTCTTCCCTGCTTAGTAAAGGATCTGTCTGTGAAAACAGTGCTTGGGTGTGGTTTATGTCTAATCCAGGGTCAAGGAGGAAGTTCCCACTGTGTGATGTGAGGAGACCTTTTCAGGCAGAATGGAGCCCTTTGTCCAGCTAGGGCCTGTATTATACCAACTGCTAGGACCACACAGAAGAAATAGCCTTGGAGCCAAGACGTCCTGAGTGTGGCCCAGATTAATATATTCTATTTTTACCTACTCATTGCTTTTAATGAGACAAGAAGAAACTGATTATAACCTTGAATCTTACCCTGGCCTTCTTCTCTGTTACTGGTACTGCAGTCATGTAGCTCCATGTCCTGGGACCGGGGATAAAATCCAGGCTCTGTGCATATTAGGAAGCGCTCAGGTAACTGGGCTACATCCCAGCCCTTCTTACTTTTTTCATAAGACTTTCCATTCTTACGAAATGAAATAAGTGGACCCAGAAAATGAAATAAGTAGAAATAAAGGAAATAAGTAGACCAAAGTTGTTAGCAGCTTTGGGTCTTTCCTTTGCAGTCACAATTGCATTCCCCTCCCCAACACATGCCATTCTCAGTTCTTGGCATGAACTGTGCCATCCTGACCAGCACCACCCCTGCCCTGGGCCATGCTTCCACACTGCTGACAGAAAAGGCCTGGGTCCTGGTCCTCCCTTCCCTTGTGACCAGGCCATGGCATGGCACTGCTGGAAGAAATTGTTCTAGTGTGAGTGTGGCTTCTTCCTCCACAGGCAGCCAGAGAAAAACTTCCTGCTCAAACACACAGATTCCAGCTGCTCCCTGTGCCCTTCATGACAGGAAACCATGGTGTTAGATCATGAAAGGGGCTGGTAACTCCCATTGGTCACTCCTTCAGTGCAAAGTAATCCAAGCAAGGGGCCTAAATCCTGACTCACAGTTAACATGGAGGTCCTGGAGCATGTTGAAGAGTCCTCTATAGTCAATCCCCAGGAACCTAGGTTTTTCTGTGAAAGTCTATCCCTACCACCCCACTTGTTCCTACTGCAGAGGTAATGCCTTGCCCCTGACTTCTCTGGAGGCTCCTTCCCCAGAGTCTCACCATTATCTTATCAGTTGTATCCAAGACTGTGAACATCCAGGCACCCTTTTGTGATGAACCAGGAAGGCCTGCAGCTGCTCATGTGCCTCTTCATCAATACTTTCTGCTCCCACAATAAAAGTTTCCTACAGGAATTAATCTCTAATGTTTCAGAAGGGTGGATTCTTTTGCATTTTTAAAATTTCATAGAAGTGGGAGAATTGAAGCATCTTACGACACTTGGTGGGAGTAATTGAATAGAATAATCCAACTGTTCATGCCACACATCTGCCCCAGATTTGAAGGAGAAGGGACAGTTTGGACAAATGGAATAATGTAACTGTGTATATGTTTATATAGGCCTTGGAAAAGATTCACTATGTAAGTTCAAGAAAATATCTAAAGTTAGACATTAGAAATCTCATCTCCAACCCTCAGGGTTATAAGCTGGCCTTACTTGATGCACACATTTAAATGATTAACTGGTGGATCCTTCACAGTTCATGCAGACCACAGTGAGCTGGCTGTGTGCTGGGTGGAATTTGCTGAGTAAGTCAGAAGTCTTGAGCAGAGTATTTTAAAGTGGTCTAGTTGTAGTTTTAATTCCATGTCTTCATACTATATTATGATTCATCTTTATAGGAGACACTTTGACTGTGTAACCAATCTGATCCCTCACCTCAGAAAATCAGACAGGGCTGGCAGAGGTGGTGCACACCTTCAATCCCAGCACTCGGGAGGGAGAGGCAGGCAGAACTCTGTGAGTTCAAGGAGAGCCTGGCCTACTGAGCTAGTTCCAGGACAGCCAGGGCTCCACAGAGAAACCCCATCAGGACAAACAAACGAGAGAGAGAGAGAGAGAGAGAGAGAGAGAGAGAGAGAGAGAGAGAGAAAATAAAGAGGGTCAAGGTAGTGGTGAAGAAACAACTCATGGGCTCTCCCATCACTCTGTGTGAGTATGGGTTTGGCAGTCTGAGCAGGCTGTTCTGTTGGCTCCTGGCCTCTGGCTTGGCTGGTGCTGAGGTTTTCACAACTCATTATTACACTTGGTGATTTAGCCATGTCAGATGTGATCTCTTGTACGAAGATTTCCCTGCCTGGTCCACAAAGACATTAAACCACAATGAAGCTGGTATGAGCCTTATTCAATTCCTGTTATCCTATGTGTAATCAGGGACTGGAAATTTCTCCAGCAAGGATTGTGATCACCCACTGGATATGTCTGCATCTAATTCACTCATCTTTGTATTGCAGCTGCTGGCGCTATGTCTGGCAGACGGCTTTCTAAGGCCTCTGCCTTGGCTGCTGTGGATGACATCCCAGTCACAAACAGGTATCTAGACATAGTCTTCTCTCTTTACTCACTTGGCAAAGGTTGTTCTAATTGTACAGGATTGCTGGGGCAAGAAACCCAGGAAAAGACTGGCATTGCTGCTGACTCAAGAATTGCAGGCAGATGTAGCACCCTTGAGCAGGAGAAGGCTAGCATCAGGCCCAAGCCAGAGAGGGTGTGCCTTAGCTTTGGGGATAGAGTAAAGGCAGCAGCCTCTAACTGCCTGCCTTACAAAATAGATTTAGTTAGAAGGAGATTGGGCCAGGAAATTCATGGTTGGCCCAGGAAGCCAGGATTCTGGGGGAAGGAGCTCCAAGTTCCCCTACCTGGCCCCATGAAAGAGCTTGGCCGAGTGCTCAGGTGACCCAGTGCTGACAGGAACAGGGCTTCCTGTCCAGCTCGCCAACATACTGCCCCTTATGTACCGTGGTCTTGCCAGGAAATCTTCATTTCAAATCTAAACCGATGGCCACTAAACAAATGCCGAGAAGCTTTCCAGTGCAGAGCTGCCCACGCCACGACACATGGAGGGCAGGAGGGGTCAGTTCTGGAGACCACCCAGCAACTGTCGGTCACATATTCCATGGGAGGAGAGCGAGCATGGGGATGGCATGGCATACTGAACCGCTGCCCTCACCAGCAGCCCTTCCTCAGCCCGCACAGGCCTCACGGGCCATGGCAGAAACCATTCGCTAGGCACAGCCCCTGGAGGGAGATTGTACAGTGCAGAAATGTGTTAGTTGCAGTGGAGGGTGACAAGATGTGTAAATCAGGAGCAACCAGACTGCTGTGACAAGAAATTCCAGTCTTGTGGCTTCCCCAGAGTAGGAAGGGAACACAAAAGCAAGGGCTAAATGGACTAGACTTGGAAAGATGCCTTGGAACAACTTGCCTAAAGGCCCGTCTGCACAAGGGTTGGACAGTTACTTAGACAGGATGGGGGAAGCTTTGGCTGTAGGCAGGCCGTAACTGGAGGAAAAGATTTTCACCAACTGTCCACCTAACAAAAGGCTGATATCTAAAATATATAAAAGAACTAAAGACACTAGACATCATCAAAGCAAATAATCCAATTCCGAATCTGATCATCACCAGAGCAGTTGCCTCCAACGGCTGACGGGAAGGGAAGGAGAAACCCACATTCAAACATTAGACAGAGGGAGATCCCAAGTTGGAGGTTTTCAATGGTTCCCTACAGGCCTAGGCTCAGTGAACTCTGTGGAAAGGGGAGGTGAAATTGTGGGAACAGAAAGGCCAAGAACATTAAGAGATTACAGCTGGTAGAGTCAGTTAAGCAAGGTTCATGGGGGCTCACAGACACTGAACCCTCAATCATGGGGACTGCAAGGCCTATGCTAGGACTTCTGTTTACAGGTTATGCTTGATTGCTTTGTGTTGTTTCCATTTTTATTGCTTTTGGACCCTTTTCCTTCTACTTGGTTGTCTCAGCTTGCCTTGACGTGGGGGTTTATGCCTGGTCTTATTTTATCTTATGCCATATTAGTTGATGTCACTGGGGAACCTACTCTTTCCTGGGAGACATGGTGTGGAGTGGATCTGGGTGAAAGGGGAGTTGGGTAGGATACTCATAAGAGTGAATGAGGGGAAGCCACAGTCAGGATGTATGAGAGAATAATATTTTAAAAGATATATTATTTAAAGTTTTTCAGCATAAAAGAGATAGAAAGGTCCATTTAGGTTCTGCATTGAGAGTGTACAGCTGTGTCAGAATTGCTGGGAATGCTAGGTAGCAAGAGTGAAGGACATCAGGTCACATTTTGTCACAATAGGGACTGATGTAAATGAATGGTGATATTCACAAAACTTCCCATTTACTCAGACTGGAACCCCAACTCACAAAACAATAATCTCCACAGTCAGGATGGTTCTTCAAACATGATTTGAATCTCTGTGAAAATACCCTCAGAGACCCACTAGTGAGGTGTCTTCTCAGCAAGTCTAAGTCCATAAAGTATACCATCAGGATTATCCATCACACAGTTAACATGAACACTTGAATTTTACATAATTATTCCAATTGCTCATTGAAGTATCATATTAATTTCACAAAGCAAACTGATAGCCTCAGATAAGTGTATCTATGAATCCTCCTTGAAAAACTTTCTCTTTACAGAAAACGGAAACCATCACAGAACCCCACAACTGGACACATGCAGAAATCAGAAGGTCACTTTTAGCTGTCATGGGTCCTAGAGAGTGTATGCATAAAGAGTTGTATGACAAAGTCATATTCCAGATATGGTATAATGGTGTTTTTCTGAAGATCCTGGAGCCTTGTGTCTTGCCTAGTGCTGTCCTCTACAGATGAATACTATGGAATTGGCATGATGCACATCTGTAGTGAAGTCCAAGACAAATCTGTGTACAGTGGAGAGCAGAGAAGTTCCTAGATACAGAGAGCTGTAGTTCAAGATATCAAGTTGATGTCCATTCACTACAAATTTTGTACTAGAAGGCTAGAAATCTGATCAAAACAAAGAGTTTATACTGCATATAAGATTGCATTTAAAGAGCACAGGCTTTCTTTAACTACTGTCCTTGCCAGAACACACAAATATATACATATACATATGCACATACAGACACACACACACATATGTGTGTGTGATGGGGAAGCTTTCTCAACCAATTATCTTTAAGAGGTGGTACTAAGTTAGGGTGTGGAGAAAAATGGACACACACGGCCCAGGTGCACTCTCTCTGTGGGTCCCTCACAGCACAGCTGAACTTGGACTTCTCGTTCCTGATTCTGAGTTTTCCCCTTATAATAAATAAGAATATAATTGCTTTATCTTTTAGCTAGCCTGTTTATTTCCTGAACCAAGTTAATTCAACATATGCACATTTATATGTGTATATATGTATGTGTGTATGTATATACACACAAAAACCACATACATATATACCTATATGAGTTAAGCAATCATACTGTGGTTAAATGAAAATTATTGGGTTGGTGAGAGGAGGGGTAGGAGTGAACTGTGGATGGAATGTGAAACAAAATTGAAAAATAAAATAAAAAGTTGGCCAATACTGATCTTATGATACAATTGCTTTCAATATTTTTATTAAAAGTGGACATCAGACCAGGCATGGTAGATTGATTTTAATCCTACTACCTATAAGCCATAGACAGGCACAGCTATGCAAGTTTGAAGCTACCCTGCATTCCTCAGGGAGTTCTAATACTGGACAGCTACAAAGTGATACCTAATTTGTCTGAAAAAAAAATGCCAAATAGGGCTGGAGAGATGGCTCAGAGGTTAAGAGCACTGACTTTCCTTCAGAGGTCTCGAGTTCAATTCCCAGCAATCACATGGTGGCTCACAACCATCTGTAATGAGATCTGGTGCCCTCTTCTGGCATGTAGGCACACATACAGCCAGAACATTGTATACATAATAAATAAATAAATCTTTTTAAAACATGCCAAATATACAAACCAAAAAATATCAGACTAAGGGTATGGGCATTTCTATACACATGAAAGGCAGGCATGGGCTCTTGTTATTTCAGCTGTACTTGTTATAGGCATGGGATAAGTTGGGAGTGATCTACTGCTTCCCCTATAAGAATTGTTAGAGCAATGGGTGGCTCTATGACCTCTGGCAGAGGCATACTACAGACAGAAAATAGCAGTAGAAGCAGCTAGAACTAGGCCTTTGGGAGAATATTCCAAATGTATACCAAATGTATAAGACATTAGCAAGTGTCTAGAGGATTACAGCTGACCCTGTCTGGGATGAAGACTCAAAGGAAGTACGAGGGCTTGCCCCAGACTAGTTAGACAGGTGTCATGAAAATGATGCTGGAGTCTCCTGCTTTGAAGTGACATCTTTGAACCAGCTTGCTGTGGGTACCTGTTGTGGTTCCTAAGCACATAGGAAATCATGCAACAGTCCAGGCTTGAGCTTTGGAAGATGTCAGGAGTCCAGATGCACAATTGGAAAAAGTCTACATAGCCTATTGCCACTGAGCCTTCTCTAGCCAGTACCCGTGGTGCACCTGACCTGGCATTCCTGAACACTAGACATCGCATCTTGTCTAGAGACAAGGATAGGTCTCAGGAACTATGCATTCTCTTTAAGATAACTGACAACACTCTAGACAAAAATTCCACAATAGCCTACTTTACTATGGCAGCTTGTGCACAAAACTGTGTGGAGGGAGGGGTTCCTTCCACAGGGGCCATGCTACTCCTCTACTATTCCAATTTTACTATATATGCTGTTGAAGCCAGTACTGTGAAAATATTTTAAACAATTGAATGAATAAATGAATAAAGACACAGAACATGAGTGAAGGAATCTGTAGAACTATTAAAAAACATTTTACAAAGGGAAAGAGTAAATGAAGGATGAATGGGTGAAAGAATCAAAGCAATTGCGAGTAAAAACTGGGAACCAGCCACTCCCAAGCTTCTCCAGCAGACTTCAGGGGGATTCCAAAAAGACAAGTTCTGTGGATGAATGAAAGTGCTGGCAAGAGGAAGGCCTGTGAGCAGGGCCAATGACAGGCTGCCCTAGGGACAATTCAACTGCCCAAATCACTGACTAAAGTAGAAATATCTAATTTCTTGTCTGCATTTATCTATATACCCAGGGAATAATAGAACTATTTACCTGTTCTACTAGGTGGCTTCACAAACCCAACATGCATACAACATGCCTCTGAGGTGGTACCTCCTCTTCACTGTGCCCTAGGCATGGCCACATGCATTTCAGCAGTGTGGAAAGAGTCAAAGTGGGTGGCAACAGCCAGCATGGCTCAAGCACAGAGTCACTGATTTGTTTTTTGACTTTGCTTGCAGGGATACCAGGCTCAGGGTTCTTGCACAGTGATCACCCACAGCTCTGGATCCATCCGTGGTGGACCTACAAGTCATTTGAGGAAAAGAACGATGCCGAAGGGGATCAAGTGGACTCCACCTTTGTCTCTTCTGCTCTCACTAAGTCCTTGCCCTAGTGGGGAAGACTCTAAGTGGAGGACCTGTCCCCAGGGTAGCAGCTGCCCACTGCAGGTGCTGCAGCCTCAGCAGCTCTGAGCCCTCACATACATCTCTGTGGATGGTGGCACCTGAGTAAACAGGCTTGACTGAGACAAGATCCTCAATTTGAGTTCACCACAAACTACAAGCCATTGGGCACCTGCCATCATCCCAGTAATAGACCCTCAGTGAACCTTCCCTGAAGGATTCAGTGCTCTTTTCCAAATTCCAAACTTAAATCACAGGCTACATTTAACTTATTATCAGGTTAACCACCCCCCACAAAAAGCATCCCCTCTCTTTTGTGAATGGGTAGAGGAGCAGGGCTCTTATGTATGCACTTTGATCTCCAGCCAGAATATTGAAAATCTACTGATGATCCAACCCTGGCAAGAGAAATTCCTGAATCAACTCAGTTTTTGTTTTTCCTGTTGATGCAGGGAGTGACCTTGTTTGCTCAATATTTGAGATCTTGGTGCCTGACTGCAGAACACTCTATCTCAAAGACCGAGACAACCCAAGGTTACAGGTTGATGATGGAGCCCAGGAACATCGGGTTAAGTGTGCATTTAGAGTGCCTGTTTATAATTGGCTTTAATAGAAAAGTTGCTAGATTCAACAGTCTTAACCCATCAAACAGAATATCACTTGCCTAGCACAATTTTCTTTCTCCTCTGCTAAGAAAAGTGAAGTGATATCTATTGTCAGCATTTCTAAATACCATGTACAGTCTGAATTCCCAGATAACCCTCATGGTCCTGTTTTATCTCTTCATTTCCTCTCTCCTTCACCTATGATAAACCATGGGTACTCTTGAAGTTGGACTAAATGCATTTTGCATTTTATTGTTACAAGCTTATGGGGACCAGGGAGTGTAATGTGGTAATTCGAATGTAATTACTCCACAGGATCTCATACTTTAAAGTAAGCAGCAGGAACCGTGCCCCCTAGTTCTGGCTACTAGACTCTGTTCCTGTTTGTGCTCAGAGGACTGTTGTTTAGGATGGTGATCTGTAAGCTTTTCCCCTTAAATAAATAACTTTTTAATAAACAATAATTCTGAACTGGTGTGGGATTGTTTTATGGCATCATCTGTCACCTAACATGTGATTTTAGAACCCCCAGTTCGGAGTGGGTCCAGTTTGGCATGAGCCCTCCCTCAGTCGGCTGTGGCCTGTGTGTGGAGCCAGCAGTTCATATAGAATCTCATACAGCGGCCTTTCTACGGATCAGCCGCAGTTCTTTCCTCTTTACACGCCTCGGATTGACTTCAGGTACCCACTCACCCTACCATCTGCCTCCCACCAGGGCAGACATTTGGGTGAAATGCGGGCTTCCCCCATCTGAGCCAGCTGTTCTGTGATTTCTAAAGATTTGCTTGCATTTGCCTATTCCGTTGCTCTAAAGACATCTGCAGAGCACACAGACTGTGATTTATCTTTCAGCATTTCACTCTAAATTCAGATTTCAGACCAGCCACGTGAATTCACATGCACCACTACACCCGGCTGGGTTAGTTTTGTAGATAGCCCGCGACACCTACTGGCATATTATGGTTATTGCACCTAATCCAGTTTATTGAACCACAGGCAAGATTTAATACACTAAATATAGAGCATAAATTGCTTATTTAAAGGGGCAATATGTCAGACAATTTAGCCATCCAAGGTTTAATAGCCTTTTTACTTACACAATGTGTGAGTTTTTACAAGACTTATATGATGTCCCTTCTGCATCACTATTTTTGTTTCTTGGGATTAGTCTTCTACTCAATATTTTTTTTTGTTTAAAATATGGTTTGATAATAGGGCTAGGAATGAGGCATTTTTAGAAATGGCACAAGTCCCTATGACCAATGTGTCCAGTCATTCCCAGTTACTGTGGAGAACGTGTCTTGCCAGGAAAATTAAAAAATCCAATGCCTGCTGTAAAAAGCAATACTGGTCTGAATGATGGGTTAAATGTGAAGGATAGGTCAAAAATTCCAGTAGGACAGAGGAAATGTGTATTTTAAACTTCTCTAAATGATTAAAGACCAAAGCTAAGAGTTTGTATAAATGGCATTTTTATTTTTATTAGACATGGGTGCAGATGTAAGTATCATTACTCCAGAATCTTGGCATCCAAATTGGCCTCTTCGTGAGGTAGATGTTCAGTTTCTGGGAACTGGAACCCTATCCGGGTAAAACAAAGCACAAGATGGGTTGAATGCAAAGGGCCAGAAGGGCAAATAGGAAGACTAAGGCCGTATATAGCCAATATTGCAGTGAATTTGTGGGGTTGTGACCTATTGCAGCAATGGAATACCCAGATTAACATTCCTGCAGCCCCCAAAACTTATGTTTCTGTGGAAAATATTAGAAGATAATACAGACAACAGACACCAGCCGTTCGGGTTGTACAAGAACACAAAGCAACTGATAAACCTTCAGAGGTACCAAGATCCTTACCTTTAAAATGGTTAACTGAGAAACCAATATCAGTTGGGCAGTGGCCTCTAGCTGGGGAAAAGTTGCAGGCTTTAGAACAGTTGGTACAAGAGCAACTAGATGCTTGACATATAGAAGAATCTACCAGACCTTGGAATAATCTTGTATTTGTTGTCAAAAAGAAATCTGGAAAATGGAGAATGGTGACAGATCTAAGGGTTATCAATAGGGTTATTCAACCTATGGGCCCTCTACAATCCGGAATTCCTCTGCCTTGTCTGTTACAAAAGGATGACCTCTCATAATTATTGATTTAAAGAATTGTTTCTTCACTATATTTTTACAAGAAAAGGATAGAGAAAAGTTTGCTTCACAGTACCTACTTATAATAATTCTCAGCCTACTAGAAGGTATCAATGGACCGTCTCCCACAGGAAATGCTCTATAGCCCCACCCTGTGCCAATACTTTGTCAGCCAGCCGTTGGAAACAATACATAAGAAATTTCCTAGGTCTATAATTCTACCATTACGTGGATGACATTTTGTTATCTGATTCAAATACAGATACTTAGAAAGATTGTTGGAAGAAGTAAAGAAATCTTGCCTAAATGGGGATTATAAATTGCTCCTGAAAAGATTCAAAGAGGAGATTCTGTTAATTACCTAGGTTATATAATTGGCTTACAGAAAATTAGAACACAAAAGGCACAAATTAGGAGAGACTGGTTGCAGACTCTTAATGACTTTCAAAGATTGTTAGAAGACATTTCCAGCCTACGACTGGCTATTGGGATAACAACTGATCTAATAATTCATTAAAACAAAACCTTAGATGGTGATAAAGACTTGAATAGTCCCAGAGAATTAACAGCTGAAGTGGAAAAGGAATTGACAATTGTTGAGGAGAAATTACAGGAGGCACATGTGATAGGGTGAATCCAAATCTTAATTGTATTATAGTTATATTGCCTTCTAGAATTTCTCTCAGAAGAATTTTAATGCAGAGAGATGATATTATCTTAGAATGAATCTTTTTATCACATAAACCTAGTAAAAAATTAAAAACTTATGTGAAAAAGGTCTCTGAATTTACTATAAAATGTAAATTGAGTCTTCATCAATTAGCAGGCATAGACTCAGCAGAGATTATAGTGCCTTTTACTGCTGATTAAATAAAAAAGTTGTGAGAAGACAATGAACCTTGCCAAAGGGCTTGTGCTAATTTTGGGGAGAAATTAATAGCAATTATCCCAAAGGCAATAGACTTAACCTTATAAAGAGAACTTCTTGGATTCTTCCCCAAATTGTACGTGATGCACCAATAACTGCAGCCCGTACATTTTATACTGATGCTAATAAATCAGGGAAGGCAGGTTACAAATCAGATGAATTGAGTAAGGCAGAATTATATGCTATTCTTATGGTACTAAGGAATTTTAAAGAACCTCTCAATATAGTTACTGATTCACAATATGCAGAAAGAGTTGTCTTACATATTGAAACTGCTGAATTTATACCAGATAATATGGAATTGACTTCATTGTTCATCCAGGTTCAAGACATAATCAGGAATAGGCTTTGTCCTATATACATAAGACCATCCGATCCCATACAGGTCTGCCAGGTTCTCTAGCACAAGGTGATGCAGAAATTGATCAATTATTGATTAGAAGTGTGTTAAAGGCCTCTGAATTTTATAAAAACATTGCGTCAACAGCAAAGGTTTAAAGAAAGAGTTTTCTATTACTTGGCAGCAAGCTAAGGAGATTATAAAAGGTGTCCTACTTGCTCTTTCTATAATCAAACACCATTACCTGCAGGGAGTAATCCTAAGGGTACTGAAAGGAATGAGGTGGATGTGTTCCACTTTGCAGAATTTGGTAAATTAAAATATGTACACCACACCATAGACATGTATTCAGGTTTTCAATGGGCAACTGCCCTGAGCTCAGAAAAGGCTGATTCAGTAATCAGACATTTATTAGAAGTTATGACCATCATGGGCATTCCTGCACAAATAATGACAGACAATGGTCCAGCTTATGACTCTAGGAAAATGAAATGTTTTTCTTATTATAATATAAAGCACATTACAGGTATACCAAATAATCCTACTGGTCAGGCAGTTAGAGAAAGATCATATTGTACTATAAAGGATATACTGAACAAACAGAAATGGATGGAAAATACCCACAGAAACAGATTACATAATGTTTTATTAATCTTGAAGTTTCTTAACGCTAATGAGAAAGGGACAACAACAGCAGAGAGACATTGAATAATAGAAAAGTCTTCTGAATTAGATAAACCAGTTTATTTTAAGAATGTGCTGACCTCACACTAGAAACCAGGAGATGTGCTGCGTTGGGGAAGGGGTTTTGCTCTTGTTCCCACAGGAGAAGAAAAGCTATGGATACCATCAAAATTAATAAAGATTTGATTTAAAAAGGTGAAACCTCTTGAAATGGAGAAATGACAGCTCATCCACAATGATGACAACCATACAGATGGTAAGAAAACTTCATAAGGGTTGGGGCAGTGTTCTGTTCTTGTTTTTGCAGGAAAATATTCATCTTCATAAATTCAAGAGACCCTGGATGTTTGAATGCTGACAGATGGAAAAATAGCTACTCAATAAGGATCATCAAGAAAATCGAATATGATTCATAAGTACAAATGTTAAAACATACATTTATATATATGTATGTATGTATTTATGTTTATGAATATATAGAGCTGGTTTTGGAGTTGGACAATGGCTCTGTCTTTCTCTAAATCCAAGCCTGTTGTTAAAAGAAAAAAATCAGACTTTCTGTCTCATGTCAAGAGCCTCGTGATATGGGACAGAAAGAAAAAAGAATTTAGATTTTTTTCCTTTTCTTCATATCTATTTCTGTTTTTTTATCATATCTTTCATTGAATATATGTTTGTATATGTCTATATAAATAATGCTTAAGTTTTCCACAATGAACAATGAATTTTCCTGCAGTAATCTTTGAAGTTTCCAGAAAGAAGATGGGGGCCCCACAACAACTCCACCTGGTTGATATGACGTCATATGCTGATAGCACTACTACAAGACCTGTTTCGGGTACCAGCTGCTCAAGATGGTTCCAACTTGGTTAGCTGAAATGGTGCACCTTTTTACAGTGTTCTGGTCAGACCTCCACCAAATACTCAGAGACTATTTGCAATTATACCAGACATTAATCTTGGAACTTAATCGTCATTTTACTTTCATAGGATTGCATAGAAAGAACGTCGCCCCCATGGCAGTGGGAAGTAATTTTAGAAGACAATGTCCAATTTCCCAGCAAAGTTTCTCCTCAGAGTTAGGGACATCATATAGAGGTTGATTATAATTGGTATAGGGTTGGGGTTGGATGGGGGAATTTTGCAGGCTCAAGGATCTCTTTGAAAAAAAAGGGAAATTGGATGGGATAATAAATTGGTGTGAGCTTACTCACACTAATAATAATAGTGACTAATAGAGTAAGTACTTATGAGTTATTATTTATAGTCAATTACATTGGTATAGATTCTTGTATGTTGATACAAAGTTAAATTATATTGAATAATGTATGCATGCATGCTTCTACCTTTGCTTAAACATTTTTTATATATTGGCATATATTTATTATATTGCTATGTACATTTTCCCCTCTGATCAAGACACTTAGATATTGTTTATATTTGAAAGTCATTCTCTTCATTTATTGCACAGCTGTTTATTGTCCTAGTCTTTATGTTATATAGGTATTAATAATTATAGGTCAATAGTCATCTATGTTTGTCATACTTATAGTAGACTAATCAGGTTCTTTAGATACATAGAGATTATATTCTACATAGATAGAAGATCTTCAGCCACTTCAAAGAGCTGTAGAAAAGGGCATTTAAATAACTTAGAGTTCTGTTGACGTGAGACACAATTGCTCTTGGAAGCACCAATCTATTCTTGAGAGAATATTGAGCACTGAAGACACTCCACTTGGAACTTGTTTTCTTCTTGGCAAAACTGGCCTTTGGGGAAACAATACCCATGCCTCAACCACTGACAAGATACATAGTATCGGGAAATGGATAAGCAGGACTGTCAAATCTTGCCAAGATAGAGTAAGACAGTTTTGGAAAATTTCCTGCCTTTGAAAATGGTCTGTCAGTTATTCTAGACCTTAGCCAAAGTTGGTTGCTTCAATGTTGTAAATGAGTCTTTGAGTGATTACCCAGGTAGCCAGTTGTCGCTATCATTTGTTGCACGTTTGGAAATTGCTTGATTGCACTTTCTGCTTACTTAAGTAATATTATTTTCCTCCAAATCTTCAGTGGGGTTGGAGACTAGATAATTGTAGTTATTTTCCGCTCATGACTTGGCCAAGTTCTTTATTATACAGACTTAAACTAGTTAGAATAGAATATTTGTTCTTATTGTATATAATTGTGTAATAGGCTTAAACAAAAAGGGGAGGTGCTGTAGGAAGTCTTACAGCTTGTGGTTACCCACCTACTGGGGCATGGCCTCTTAGATCATAGATGCTGATGCAGAGCCTGCGCCCACCCCTTCTTCTTTTTCCCCAGCTGCTCTTTTGGATTGCTGGATTTGATCTCTGTTCTCCGTTCAAGCAGAGAACTCTGATACGTTAGTTTGCCACTAAATTAAAAAACATCTATCTCTCAATTCTGAACTAGGGTAGGATTTCTTTTAAGCTTCTGTTCCACACATATGCTTTATTTTCTTATTTAAATTTATTTCAGAATGTTGCAAGTGAATGGTTTTTTTGTTTTTGTTTTTATGGAGCTCTATTTTTCTCGACTCCTCCTCCTTTTCCTCCCCTCCCCTTCTACTTTCTCCCATGGTTCTCATGCTCCCAATTTACTCAGGAGATCTTATCTTTTTCTACTTCCCACGTAGATTATATCTATGTATGTCTCTCTTAGGGTCCTCATTGTTGTCTAGGTTCTCTTGGATTGTGAATGTAGGCTACTTTTTCTTTGCTTTATGTCTAAAAATCACTTATGAGTGAGTACATATAACATTTGTCTTTCTGGGTTACCTTACTCAATATGATGTTTTCTAGATCCATCCATTAAATTTCTTTCTTTTTCAAGTTAATGGAAACAAGTCTTTATTAAGTAACTTTTAATATCAGAACAATAAAGCCCTTATAATTCTTTTACAGCAAATATATAGTATCAGTGCATTGGCCATCTTAAGTTAAAGTCACTTTTTCATAAAATATATGGTTTGAAATATTACTCAAATTGAATTTATAATACCTATAACTTCCCTACATGTACATAAAAAAGAGTGAGATAAGATGAGCAAATACAAAACTATATTGATAATTTGTCATGCTTTGTTTAAGGTTTGTAGAAACAGTACATGCACTTAATATATGCTGATTCCTTGGCTTATTAGTTGCAATGTACAAATACAAATCACATGCTTGGTAACATTCGTCCATATCTACAAGACTGCAGCTAGAGATTAGGTTTCAATACTGACAATTAACTATCCTACAAGCAATTACCGTTACATCATAATCTGCCACTAAGGCAACTTTTTTATACTGATAAATCAAAGTAAAAAACGCTATTTGTAAACTTTATGTGAAATGTATCTCTTTAAGTGGAAATAAAAACCAAAATAAAATAAAAATGCTAATGAATACACGGAAGATTTTCATTCTTGTTCTACTGTCTTTGTTCTCAGTGCTTTAATTTTACAACCCTGCCATCCAACAATCTAGGCGACATGCTCAGAAATGGGCACCAGGATGCACTCAGTGGTGTCGACTCTCCTCATCCTCAGCAGGGCTGCTTGCTCCCCATTCAGAGTGGCTGCACTGGCCCTGCCACCGTCTAGACAGTAGGCATGGGACTACTGTAGGCAGTAGACAGTAGCCATTCTGCCCTAGGCATCATTCCCTCCATACAGCACCCTTGACGCCACTGCCGGTGCCTCCAGAGCATCGAACCACAAGGCTGGCAACAGCACAGACCCCAGGGGCTCCGGCAGGATCTGCTGGTTCTGAGAAGCGGTGGCCACTGGAGGAGACAGCAGCAGCCAGCGAGGTCCTCTGCTTCAGCCCCCTCCAGCTCTTCCTCCTCCAGCTCTGCCATCTGGGAGGCCGCTGGTCAGCTGGGTGGAGCAGCCTTCTCCTGAGCCAGCTAGGTCCCTGCCCTGCCTGTCCCTGTGCTGCCAGCCACCAGCCACAGCCCTGAGCGCTGAACTCCCCTGGCTGGGGTCTTAGGGGCTGAGTGAGGCCAGGCGTTCCCTCAGCTACAGCCTGCCCGCCTCAATCTCTGAGCCTCCCTGGGGCTGCATAGGCGGTTGCAGCAGCGGGCTCGGGACCATCGCCAGAGCCAGGGCTGCAGCTTGGCATAGTAGCAGTGTGCTGTCAATGGCGGTGGAGGCATTAGGAGAGGCAGGCGACAATCCCATGGCAAAGGGGTTTCCGGGCCCTGCACAGTGCGCAAACACCTTTCCTGGGGAAGGCGGTCGCGCCAGTACCCCGGGCTGAGGAGCACCAAGGCTGCTAGGGCCCCATAAAATTTCTTTTTTTTTTCTTTTTTCTTTTTATTTTTCCATTAAAAAATTTACACTTCCTCACTCCTTCTACAACCCTCCCGTTCCCCTACTCATACTTCCACTCTCCCCTTCTCTGATTGAGAGAGGGCAGGGCACCCTGCCCTGTGGGAAGTCCAAGGCCCTCCCCCTTACATCCAGGCTTAGGAAGGTGTGCATCCAAATAGACTAGGGTCCGAAAATGCCAGTACATGCAGTAGAAACAGGTCCCAGTGCCATTATCAATGGCTTCTCAGTCTGCCCCCCATTGGTAGCCACATTCACAGAGTCTAGTTTGATTGCATGTTTATCCAGTCCCAGTCCAGATGGATTTGGTGAGCTCCCATTAGATCAGGCAGGCTGCTTCAGTGGGTCCCTCGTGGTCCTGATTTCCTTGCTCATCTTCTCCCTCCTTCTGCTCTTCAACTGGACCTTGGGAGCTCAGTCCATTGCTCTGATGAGGGTCTCTGGCTCTATCTTCATCCATCGCAGGACAGAGATTCTATGGTGATAAACCGAGATAATCATCAGTGTGGTAGTGGGGCAAGGACAGTTCAGGCACCCTCTACTCTGCTGCCCAAGACTTAGGTGGGGACATCCCCGTGGACACCTGGGATCCCCCCTAGAGCCAAGTCTCTCGCCAACCCTAAAATGGCTCCCTTAATGTAGATATATTCTTCCCTGCTCCTATATCCGCCATTCCTCCATCTCCACCCTGCCACTCCGCCAAGCTCATGCCAGTCTTTCCCAACTCAGCCTGCTTCGGGGCTGAGGGCTTGGGGAGAATTTCTTAAGGTTCTTCGTGTTAATTAGGCCTCCACATAATCACTCTTGTACCTTGCTCTCTCATTCACAACCCGATCCAGTCCTTACTGCTCCATTATTCCCCATTCCTCCTTCACACAGCCAGCACTCCATCTCACCTCACTTGAATTCTCCACCTCATTGATCCCCTACCAGGTTCATGACCTCCATGACTATTCCAAATTAAGTACACACTGAATACCAACTTCAAGGCTAACATTTCCATATTAGAGAGGTCATGTGACATTTGTCTTTCTAGGTTTGGATTACCTCGCTCAGAGTAGATAGTTCCAGCTCTACGGAGATTTACCACTAATTTCATTTTTCCTTAGAGATGGGAACTCTTCCATCGTTTAAATGTAACACATTCATCAGATTTATTCATGAATCAATAGGTACATAAACTGTTTCTATTTCTGAGCTATTGTGACTAGAGCAGCACTGACCATGGATGTGCAAGCATCTCTGCAGTAGAGGGTCCTTTGGACACGTGCACAAGTGTGGAACAGCTGGATTAAATGATAGTTTTATCTCTAGCTTTTTAAGCAACACCCACACTGAATTCCATATGGCTTTACCAGAAAATAACCACTCTGTAATATGCAATCTACAGATTTCTTATAATTCCCATCATTACAGATTTGAATCAGTGTCTTTAAATCCACAAGTACACTTTTTAAATGAAACTGGATGCCCCAGAATTTGGTGCATATATGTCTAGGATATAATATCTTCTTGTTTAGCTGTTCTCTGATTAGAATGGAGAGTTTCTTGTCATACCTATTGATTAGTTATAGTTTGTAGTCTGTATTGTTAGATACTAATATAAAATTGCTTTCTTCCTTCTTGGACCCAATTGAGTGGCCTAATTTTGTACATCCTTTTGTACTAATTAAGTTTCTGTCTTCAAAACTAAAATAGGTTTCCTGTAGATAAGAAGTAGATGGATTTTATTTCTTGATTCATACTGTCATCCTGTATCTTATAATTAGTTCATTGAGGTCATTGGTATTTAAAGTAATTATTGAAATGTGTTTATTAATTACAGCCATCCTGTTGCTAGTTGTTATGTGTGTTCTCAGTGGTACACCATGTTTTAACCATTATGGCTTTATTTTTTTATTTCTTTCCACAGAATTTTGGATGTGCTAAGTTGTTCTTCAACTTGAATATTGCTTTCTGCACTTTCTGTAGGTTTGGTTTGCTGTCTCTTTGTAGTGTTAAAAGTTTTTCTTTCTCCTTTAATAGCAACAGAAAATTTTTTCTGTGTATACTACCCTAGGTCGACCATCATGGTAGCCTTTAAGGACTTCAAATGCATTGTTCGATTTTCTTCTGACTTTGAAAGTTTTCATTGAGAAATCAGCATTAATTTTGAAGGATTTTGCTGTATTTGTAGCTTCAGTTTTTTATCTTGTAGTTTTCGGTACACTTTATTTGTTCTGTGTACTTAGTGCTCTATCATATACTCTGAGGATTTTCTTTTATGGCCTTATTGATTATGTGTTCTTTGTGATTCTTGTATCCATAATGTGTGTTTGCTTTATTTGGAGAAGTTCTTTTCTATGTTTTTGCTGAAGATCTGGTCTATGCTTTAGACTTGGGATTTGTCTCTCTTCTTTATGCACATAATCTCAAGGTTAAGTTATTTTACTCATGGTGTTTTATATTTTCTGTCTATTCTTTTACTTTTTAAAAATTTCCTCATTATTTGTTCATTTGATCCAGATCCTTTACTTCACATTAAGTCCTGATAATCTCTCTTTTTCTATATTCATTCTTTTTGAAAGGCTTGCCTTATAGTTTTCTTTTTGAGTTATTGAGTTTTTCAATTTCATCTTTATAGTATATATATGATATCATTTTCAGTTTCATCTTTATATAGCCCGAGTCAAGTACAATATTTCTATCTCCTCTTTGAAGTCTGTTCTTAAGCCCTAGATTGTTTTTGTCATTTCCATCAAAATTACTTTTGTATTTTTCTTTGATATCACCCAGGTATTTACTCTCCTTATGTTCTTTCTCCTTAATTTCCTTGTTCTATGAATTTCTGTATCTTTGTCCCAAATAAGTGGCTTTTGGATGAAGAAGAATGAGTCGTCAAAAGCTGGAGGTAATGAAAAATCCTAGAAGAGATTTTTCAGTGTTTTAAAACCAATAGATTATGCTTGGGAAGCGCATGTCAGACATGAGGTTCTGAATTTGAGACATAACATGGAATGACAATTTTAAGCATTACTATCTAAACGTGAAGGTATTCACTATATTATGATTTGTTGTTTTTAAATGTGCATATTCTCTAGAGAATTGTCCTAAAAAGGAAACGAGTAAATTATGACATTAAAGAAAAAATTTTTTTCTGTTTCTTTGTGCCTTCTTATATTATTTGAAGTTTCTGATGTCATTTATGATTGCTCTTTTAAGTTCTGGGTTATGAGGTTCATCTAAATAATTTTCATTGGCAACCATTTCTATAGGATTGGTTGGTTTTAGAGAGAAGATACTGGTCTAGTTTAAGATACAGTTGGTATTTTATGACAATGTCTAAGTATATAGCTTCCTTTAATAGTTCTAAGTCTAATCTAGACTGAGCAGGTTCAGGTAGAAGAGAGGTTGTGTGGGCAGGACAAGCCTATAGGTTGGACATGACTTGGGGTAAAGAAATCAGGTAGACATATAGCTCCTGACTGATATACAGGATGTGCTTCTTGTATGACTGTGTAAATAGACTGGATGCTGTGTTAAAGGAGCCTATTGTTGGGGGAAATATAGAGGATGTTTAGGCAGAAGCTTTGAAACTATCTTGAAACAGAGAGTAGAGGCCAGATTTGATTGGGACACTAGATGTCCAGACTATTATCTCACAGGTGGGGAGAAGACATGAATGAGACATTTGAACAATGTAACAGGTATTTTTGTTGTTGTTGTTGTTAATGTATGATTCAGGCAGGTCTGTGGGAAGGGCTACCACTGAGCTGATGGTCCTGGGCTGTATAAAGAAACAAGTTGAGGAAACCATGAGGAAACAGCCAGTAAGCAGCATTTCTCGAGGGTCACTGCTTTAGGTCCTGCCTCCAGGTTCCTGTCTATACTTGGTGTTTTGGATTCTCTTGATGATGATTACAAACTGTAAGATGAAATAAATGTCTTTTCTCTCTAGATTGGTTTTATAGTGTTTTATCACAGCAACAGAAAGCAAGTGAACATATCAATCACGATTTCATCAGGAAAGAGGATGAAGTACCAAATACATCTACCTACATTATTTATTTGACTTTAATATTAATTTTTGTTAGTTTTCAGAATTGCATACATGTATACAATTAAAAATGCCCATATCCAATCCCATTAATCCTACCGAGATGATCTCTTATTTGTTTTGTATGTATTCTTTCTAACTTCAATATTTTTGCTTTTTATGATACAAATAATTATGTCCATATGTGAATGGGTATGGGGCCATTTCATGGAGCATGGAAAACATGCCAAAAGTCACATACTCAAAATGAATGATTCTCCATCCTCCAACAACTACCAGTATCTCCTCAGTACTGAGTGCTATCTAGAAATTATTTGCTCCATCTACACTAGGATTTTGGCTTTCTTGATCTTGTGTAGGTCTGTGAAGACAACCACAGCTGCTGTAAGGTCATGATTTTTACAGCCGTGTCATGTACACAAGACAGCACCCTGTAATCCTCTTCCCTGTAACATTTGCTCTGCTTTCTCCTTCTTGCTGTTAATGGAAACTTGTTGGTAGTGGTGGGTTTAAGATAATTGTACTGTTTAGGATTGAGAATTCAGGCTTTTATGCTTAATATGTTGAGAACTTCTTCTTTGACTTTTGTTCATTGCAAAATAAACTTTTATGATTAAGGTTGACATCAGCATAGCTCTATTGGTGTGCACATATAAACTATGAAGGCAACTTGACGGAATGACCATTTGCAAGATAGCATTACCATGTCCTGCCTTGAATCAAACATGAAATTCCATTCTGAGAAGCAAGTATTCAATCTAATTAGAAAGTGGTTAATTACTCTATAATAGGCTTGTAAATATTGTATTACCAGACATATCTTACCTGTAAGGTAAGTATTTCAGATACTAGGTCTAAAGTTGGGTAAGACCATTGATGTTTTTTCTCCACAAATCAGCACCTTTTATCATTATAAAATCTAGGTAGTAGGGAAGAAGTTTGGTGGTTGATTTGAGACTGATTTCTTGATATCATTTAGCTAAAGCTCGTAGTGTTTTCAGAAGTATCATCTTGTCATGGGTATGGTGGCTAAAGAACATGGCAGGTTAAGTAAAATTAAGAATGTGTTAAAAATTCTCTTGGAGGTCCACTGCTTTGCTCATTTCAAAGTTAATGATAGTATTCATACCATTTATATACTTAGGAATATGTAGTAATGTACATATATAGCAAAATATGTATATATAACATAATATATATCATGCATATATATGATAATAATTAATGTTAAAATAGGGCATTGACTTGAATGGGTTCAATAAGAGATATATGGGTATATGGGGCATTTTGGAGAGAAGACAGAGAAAGAGGAGATGGTAAAATTAGATGAGCCACCTGAAATCTAATCCCAAGTGTTCAGACCTAAACACCCCTTCACACAGGCAATAGTTATCAGAAGCAGTATATATATATATATATATATATATATATATATATATATATATAGCATATGCATGTATAAGATGTATTATATATTTTATATATTTCATTTATATGTACTTAAATAAGTAGCAATAATAGTTAGAGATGAGGTCATGAATTTTATTATTATTATTATTACTTAAAAATACCAATTCAAATTCCCACCCCCTCTCCTCCTCCCACTGCCTCCCCACACCTTCCCACCCATCCCCCTCCAATCCTAAGAGAGGACAAGGCCCTCAGCCCTGTGGCAAGTCCATGGCCCTCTCTACTACATCCAGGTTGAGCAAGATATACATCCAAAGAGAATATTACATCAGGTAGAGACAAATCCCAGGGCCGCTGTCTGCCCCAAATGTGAACCACATTCAGAGGGAATAGTTTGATCCCATGCTCCTTCACTAGCAGTCCAGCTGGAGTTGGTGAGCTCCCATTAGCTCAGGCAAACTGTCTCAGTGGGTAAACCTCTCATGGTCTTGACATCCTTGCTCATATTTGCACTGCTTCCACTCTTCACCTGGACCTTGGGAGCTAAGTCCAGGGCTCCGATGTGGTTCTCTGCCTCTGTATCCTTTCTCTCATTTCTGTCCTTCATCCATCTTGACTATACCATTCCCTCAAGTTCTCGTTAACCTCCCCCCCTTTCTCCCCATCCTTCTACCCCTTCCCCCACGCTCCCAAATTTTTGTCTGTTTCCAATTTCCAGTAGGGTCTATATATGTTTTTCTTTGGGTTCACCTTAAAACTTAGCTTCTCTAGGATCATGTACAGTGTCCTTTGCTTATGGCTATATGTTTTAGAGATCTGTCTTTTGTCTGATGTGGGGTTGGTGAAGATTTTTTCTCATTCAGTAGGCTACCTATCTGTCTTATTGATTGTGTCCTTTTCTCTACAGAAGCATCTCAGTTTCAGGAGTTCCTATTTATTTATTGTTGCTCTTAGAGTCTGTGCTACTGGAGTTATATTTAGGAAGTGATCTCCTGTGCCCATGCATTGAACGTTACTTCCCACTTTCTCTTCTATCAGATTCAGTGTAGTCAGAATTATATTGAGGTCTTTAACCCTGTTGTACTTGAGTTTTGTGCAGATCTATTTTCATTCTTCTGCAGCTTGACATCCAGTTATGGCAGAACCATTTGTTGAAGATGCTTTCTTTTTCCCATTGTATCATATTAGTACTTTATCAAAAATCAGGTGGTCTTATGTGTTTGGATTAATATCTGGGTTCTTAATTTGATTCCATTGGTCAACATTTCTATTTTTGTGCCAAAACCAAGCTGTTTTCATTACTGTAGCTCTTTAATAGATCTTGATGTCAGGGATAGTAATGCCTCTGGCAGTTCCTTTATTATTCAGTATTGTTTTGGCTATCCTGGGTTTGTTTTTCCATATGAAGTTGATTATTGTTTTCTGAAAGTCTATAAAGTATTTTTTTGGATTTTGATGGGGATTGCATTGAATCTATAGATTGTCTTTGGTAGAATTGCCGTTCTTACTATGTTGATCTTTCCTATCCAAGAGTATAGGAGATCTTTCCATTTTCTGGTATCTTCTTTCTTCAAAGACACAAAGTTCTTGTCAAATAGGTCTTTCATGTCCTTTGCTGGGGTTACCCCAAGATATTTTATGTGACTTGTGGCTATTGTGAAAGGTGATGTTTCTCCAATTTTCCTCTCGGTTTCTTTATCCTTTGTGTATAGGAGAGCTACTGATTTTTTTTTAGTTGATCTTGTATCCTGTCACTTCACTGAAGGTATTTATCAGCTGTAGGAGCTCACTGGTAGAGTTTTTGGAGTCACTTATATACACTATCATATCATCTGCAAATAACGAAGTTTAACTTCTTTTTTTCCAATTCGAATCCCCTTGATCTGTTTATGTTGTCTTATTGCTATTGCTAAAACTTCAAGAACTATGTTGAAGAGATATTGAAAGAACAGACAGCCTTGTCTTGTTCCTAATTTTAGTGGAATGGCTTTGAATTTCTCTCCATTTAATTTGATGTTAGCTGTCGGCTTGCCATATATTGCTTTTATTATATTTAGATATGGTCCTTGTATTTCTAATCTCTCCCAGACCTTTATCATGAAGGGGTGCTGAATTTTGTCAAATGCTTTTTCCACATCTAATGAAATGATCACATGGTCTTTTTTCTTTCAGTTTATTTATATGATGGATTACATTGATAGATTTGCGTATGTTGAACCAGTCCTGTATCTCTGGGCTGAAGCCTACTTGATGATAATGGATGATTTTTTTTTGATGTGTTCATGGATTTGGTTTGCCAGTATTTTATTGAGAATTTTTGCATTGATGTTCATGATTGAGATTGGTCTGTAATTCTCTTTCTTGGTAGAATTTTTGTGCAGTTTTGGTATCAGGGTAACTGTAGCTTAATAAAAAGAGTTTGGCAATGAACCTTCTCTTTCTATTATATGGAACACTTTTGAGGAATACAGGTATTAATTGGCTCTTCTTGAAAGTTCTGGTAGAATTCTGTACTAAAACCATCCGGCCCTTTGCTTCTTTTGGTTTGGAAGTTTTTGGTGACAGCTTCTATCTCCTCGCGGCTTATAGTTCTATTTAAATTGCTCATCTGGTCTTGACTTAATTTTGGTAGATGGTATCTATCTAACAAATTGTCCATTTCTTTTATATGTTCCAATATTGTGGAGTACAGGTTTTTGTGGTAGGCCCTAATGATTCTCTGAATTTCCTCAGTGTACACTGTTATATCCCCCTTTTTATTTCTTATTTTGTTAATTTGAGTGTTCTCTCTTTGCCTTTTGATTAGTTTGGATAAGGGTTTGTCAATCTTGTTGAATTTCACAAAGAACTAGCTCTTTGTTTCATTGATTCTTTGTATGGTTTTCTGTGTTTCTGTTTTGTTGATTTCAGCTCTCAATTTGATTATTTCCTGTCTTCTACTTCTCCTAGGTGAGTCTGCTTCTTTTTTTTTTTTCTGGAGCTTTCAGGCGTGCTGTTAAGTCTCTCATGTGCGCTCTCTCCATTTTCTTTATGTGGGCACTTAGTGCTATGAATTTTTCTCTTAGCACCGCTTTCTTTCATTGTGTCCAATAGGTTTGGATGTGTTGTGCCTTCATTTTCATTGGATTCAAGGAAGGTTCTAATTTCTTTCTTTATTTCTTCCTTGACCCAGGGATGGTTCAGTAGTTGACTCTTCAGTTTCCATGAGTTTGTAAGCATTCTGGGAGTAGTATTGCTGTTGAATTCTACCTTTACTCCATGGTGATCTGAGAAGACACAGTGGATTACTCCAATTTTTTGTATCTGTGGATGTTTGCTTTGTTACCAAGAAGGTGATCAATTTTAGAGCAGGTTCCATGAGGTGTGCTGAGAAGGAATAATACTCTTTTGTTTGGGTGGAATGTTCTAAATATGTCTGTTAATTTCATTTGATTCATTACATCTGTTAGTTCTCTTATTTCTCTGTTAAGTTTCTGTCTGTTTGACCTGTCTACTGTCGAGAGAAGAGTGTTTAAATCTCCTATTATTAGTGTGTGGGCTTTGACATGCGATTTAAGTTTTAGGAAAGTTTCATTTACATATGTGGTTGCTCTTGAATGAGGGGCATAGATATTCAGGATTGAGACTTCATTTTGATGAATTGTTCCTGCTATGAGTATAAAGTGTCCTTCTCTATCTCTTTTGATTGATTTTGTTTGAGATCAATTTTGTTAGATATTAGGATAGCCACACGTGCATGTTTCTCAGGTCCATTTGATTGGAAAATCCTTTGCCACCCTTTACTCCTATGTAGTGTCTGTCTTTGAGGTTGAGATTGTTTCTTGTTCCAGTGAAAGGATGGGGACACCTGAGGCAGAGGAAAGCCACTGCATCTCTCTTGGCACTCCCGAGCCCTGGAGGCAGAAGTGCCCATCCTGGGCTGAGGATGACTCTATGCTCAACACACACAGCCCCAGGGGAATCCTCTCCTCTTTAGAGTTCTGCACCCAAAGGACCAGAGAGGCCCCTCCTTGGCTCCTCCCAGGGCAAGGCCACCTGCTTCCCAAAGGCAAGGAATCCCAAGATGTGGTCATGGCTGCCATGCCAGCCCCCCTGGTGTCACTGGTATCTTTGGTGCTGTGGTGAGTGACTGCAGGGCAGTCTCCCAGGAGATTAAGGTGCCTGGAATGGTGAGGGAGGAAGAGGCACCACCACTGCTCACAGACTAGGAGCAGTAGCCCCCTTTCTTCCACAGCATAGCTGAAGTATCTGGCTGAAGAGTACAGCTTCTCCTTCCAGGTTCTGCTGTCCATGCACTAGCAGCTGTGACTGATAAACTCACAGCTGGAGCCCTGTCTGTGGGTCTTCCCCGAAGAGCCATCTGGCATGTGAACAGTGCTCTTCGGGGGTACCCCCAAGAAGACCAAGAAGGAGATCAATGCTCTGTGTGACCAGCTCTAGGTCTACCTGGGCCAGGACCTGGACAAGTGCAGTTGGAAGATCATTTCCCAGGTGCTCTTCACCAAGACCCACAGGGATTGAAAGGCAGGGAGATTGTCTTAGGGCTTAGGCATAGGGATTGGGGCATTTTTGTTGGACGACTAACCACTCACCACTTCTTCCTTTGATTCAGTTGGTGCTTGCATCTCAAGGGGCTATTCTTCTTTTGATTCATTCAGGTGGTGTTATGTATACAGATTTCTATGGCCCAACATGGATAATGTACATGAATAGTATATGTGTGTGTTCATGTGCTGCTGTGTATATATACATGTGTGTGTGTACACATATATGTAATGTGCATAAGTAAATAAAATGAAATTGAAAAGCTTAAGAATCTCCCAATAGGTAGCTTTCTTTCCTTTCCTAGGTTGCTTCTCCAGGAGTCATGACATACACTAGGCATGGACCAATAATTACATATAAATTTTTTTTTGATTTTCGAGACAGGGTTTCTCTGTAGTTTTTGGTGTCTGTCCTGGAACTAGCTCTTGTAGACCAGGCTGGCATCGAACTCACAGAGATCCGCTTGCCTCTGCCTTCCGAGTGCTGGGATTAAAGGCGTGCGCCACCACCACACGGCTCATATAATTTATTTGAAAGTGTAACTACACATCTAGATAAAAAAGTTTTCCCTTCATGTAAAAACAGTGACAAAGTATAGAGAAACTATAGGCATTGTATGAATAGTGCAAAAGGTATTAACAGTTATTTTACACAGCTATAGGAATGAAATACTCATGACAGTGTCAAAATAGACATGTTAATTGAAGAATTTGAATGAAAGTCCCAGACACAAATCCACAACCTATGAACACCTGATATTTTATAAAGAAGCCAGAAATATGCAATGCAAATGAGAATTATCTTTAACAAATGGTGCCATTCTAACTGGATTCTATGTGTAGAAGAAAGGAGATAGCGCCATATTTGTCAGCCCGAACAAACCTCCATTCCAAGTGATTCAAAAGCCTCACCTAAATCCATTTTTACTGAACTAGACAGAAGAGAAACTAGGGAATAGCCTGGAAAGAATTGACAGAGGAGACTACTTCTTAAACAAAACACTGATAGTGCAGGCACTAAGATCAACAATTAATAAATGGGACCTCACAAAACCAAAATTCTTCTGGAAAGCAGAGAACACTGGCAATAGGATAAAGCAGCAGCTGGCAGATTGGAAAAGGATTCTCCCTAACTCCACATCTAATAGAGGGCTCATATCACAAATATCTAAACACTGGAAGTCCATGTGGTAATCTGTGACCCGTGCTGCTGCCAGATTTTAGGGGCAAGGGATATTCTTTTGCAGACCCTTTATTAGGAATGAGAGATATTGAAGGCTGCTGTGACAACCTCTCCCCACAAACAAACAAACCAATTTAAAACCAGTCCAGACAGGGAGCTGTTGAGGAAAATTTTTGAAAATTTGATAAAGTTTCTGAAGTATATAGATCTTCACAAATGATGGGTTTTCCTGTGGGGCAGGGGGCTGGGAATAAACTTAGCAATCTTTAAGGATCTGGACACTGTGAGTTTGACCATATTCCAGTGAGTATATGGGAGACACAAATTCAGATTGGTGTATATTTTTTCTCCTTTTTATTTTTATTTTTTGAAAGGGGAAAAGGGTAGAAGGGTAAGCCTGGGAGGAATGGGAAGAGAGTGTGCTCAGTGTCCATTGTATGAAATTCCCAAGTAATTAACCAACTTATTGTATTGAGGCAAAAAAAAAACCTCAAGAAATTAGACATAAACAAATCAATTAATCCACTTAAACTGGGTTACAGGTATAAACATAATTCTCCATAGAGAAATCTTGAATGACTGAGAAAAAGCCCCCCCAAAAATGTTCAACATTTTTAGCAATTAGGGAAACGTAAAATCAAAACTAGTTTGAGATTCTATTGAACATCTGTCAAAATGACTAAGATCCATAGCACAAGTGACAGCTCGTGCTGGTTAGGATGTCGAGCATGGGGAACATTTTTCCATTGTTTGTGGGCTTTAAAACTTGTATAACCAATATGGCAATCAATGTGGATGTGCAGGCTTTGTTGACTCCTCATGGAGGCCTTACCCTTTCTGGGGAGTAGATATGGTCATGTGCATTGAGGTAGGAAGAACAGGAGAAGCCAGCCATTCTAGTTACCATGTTGTTGGAGTTGGAGGAGATGCTCAAGTCTGACTGGGTGGCAGTGCTGCCCCATGTATTCAAGGAGAGCGAGTATAACGAGTTCATGTTCACTGTGGCCTGGAACAAGACTGAAGGCAAATTTGCCATACCCTGCCAGAGCAGGATGGCCAAGAGGCTGAGGAGCGGTTCCCGGGAACAGATTGGGACTCCTGAGCCAGATGGAAGCCACTGCCTCTGCCATAGCGCTTCCAAGCCCCAGGCCGCAGAAGAGCCCGGCCTGGGCTGAGGATGGCTCTGTGTTCAGTGCATGCCACCCTGGGGGAATCCTCTCTTCTACTCTGTCAGGCCAGCAAAGGACCAGAGAATGCTCTCCATGGCCCTGCGCAGGGCAAGGCAAGACTACTTCACTGAGGCAAGATTTCTCGAGATGCAGTCGGAATAGGACCAGAGAATTCCCTCCATGACCCCGTGCAGGGCAAGGCAAGACTGCTTCACAGAGGCAAGGAATCCCGAGATGGGCTCCCAGCTGCCATGCCAGCCACTCCGGAGCCCCGGTGTCTTTCTTGCCAGTGGTGAGTGTCTGCTGGTGGTCTCCAAGAAGATCTAGGTGCCTGAAATGGTGTGGGAGGACTAAGTGCCACTGCTGCTCACAGACTAAGAGCCACAGCCGCCTTCCTTCCACTGCAGGACTGGAGTTTCTGCCTGAAGAGTGCAGCTGTGGCAGGTCTTCTCCTTCTGGGTTCTGCTGTCCCTCTCACCCGCTCCCTCACCCCTGTCACCTTAGCCCTCACCACCCTCACCCGCTCCCTCACCCCTGTCACCTTAACCCTCACCCTCTCCCTCACCACCCTCATCAGCCCCAGCCTTGGCTCTCGAGGCCCCACCGTTCATGGCTAGGCTGAGGTCTCACACTCTGAGGTTGTACAGAGTCCAGCCTTCCCCAGGAGCTCTGCGCATGCGTACTTAGGCGAGTGCCGGCAACTGTTGAGAAGACAGTTGGCAGAGCAGGAATTGTGGCCTCTGAGCCCAGAACCTACAGTCCAGTTTGCTGTCCGCTGCCCTGTCTGCCACTCAGTGGGGTCAGTGCTGCATGAGGAGCCTGCATGATGAGAAAACCGCCTCTTTTTTCCGTCTCGGAGGCAGCCACTGGTGAGCCGTGTTTCCCCCATGGGAAAGCAATAAACTTCACCCAGAAAGACTTCAGGGAAACGCGGCTCAGTTTTCCTAACAGTAAGACTCCACTGGCATCTGGTTAAAATTAGATTTAGAAATGCTAGGGCCCAGCCGGACATTCACTTCCAGCCAATGTCTCCTCACACCTAGGGTTACAGTTAATCTGACAGCCAGTATTTCCAAAATGCAGCCGTTTGTACTGAAAAACAGCGCGTGTATTCTTTCCTTTAGATGGGAAGTCGGCAGGTTTGTACAGGTTCTGTCTGCCAGGCTGTGTAAATTGGTGCCATTGTATTTCTCCTTTTCATTCCTTCTTTTTAGTGAATTTGACTTCTTCTTTTCCAATTTGTTTCCCCTTCATGTCTTTTTGTTGTCTTATCACTCCAGCTAGAACTTTAATTACTATATGCATAGATATGGAGAGTGGGCTACCTTGTCTTGTGCCCGATTTCAATTGGACCACTTTGAGTTCCTCTCCATTAAATTTTATTTTGGCTGTTGTGTTGCTGTATGTTGCCTTTATTATGTTTAGTTATGTCCTTGTATCCTTCCTTGCTCTCTCCAAGGTTTCTATCATGAAGGGGTGTTGAGTTCTGAGGAAGGCTTTTTCAGCATCTACTGTGATGATCATGTGTTTTTTTTCTTTCAGTTTGTTCACATGGTGGATTACGTTAATAGATTTTCATATGTTGAAGCATTCCTGTATCTCTGGGATGAGGACAACTTGGTCATGGTAGATGATATTTCTGATACGTTCTTGAACTCGGTTTGTCAGTATTTTACTGAGTATTTTGGCATCAGTGTTCATGAGTGATATTGATCTGTAATTGTTCTTAATAGTGTCTTTGTGTGTTTTTGTATCAGGGTAACTGTAGCCTCACAAAAAGAGTTTGGCAATGTTCCTTCTTTTCTATTGTATGGAACCACTTGAGGAATATTACTATTAGTTCTTCTGTGAAAATTTTGTAGAATTATGAGCTGAAACCATCTGGTCCCGTTTTTGTCTTTATTTTTCTGCGGGGGGGGGAGGGAGTTGGGAGACTTTTAATGACTGTGCTATTTCTCTAGTGGTTATATTTCTATTTATTTTGCTTATCTGGTCTTGATTCAATTTTGGTATGTAATATTTACCAGAAAATTTTCCATTACCTTTAAGTTTTCCAATTTTTTTGAAGTACAGGTATTTGATATATGACCTAATAATCCACTGGGTTTCCCCCATGTCTATTTTATGTCCTCCTTTTCATTTCTCATCTTTTAATTTGGATATTCTTTCTGAAGTTTGGTTAGCTTGGAAAGACATTTTTCAATTTTGTGGGTTTCTCGAAGAATCAACTCTTTGTCTCATTGATTCTTTGTACTGTTTTCTTTGTTTCTATTTTGTTAATCTCATCTTTCAATTTAATTATTTCCTGTCATCTAATCCTCCTGGGTGAGTTTTCTTCTTTTTGTTATAGAGCTTACAGCAGTTCTGTTAACTTTCTGATCTTGGATTTTTCCAGCTTCTTTATGTAGGTATTTAGTGCTATGAACTTTGCTCTTAACACTGATTTCACTGTGTTTCATAACTTTGGGTATCTTGTGTGGTCATTTTCATTGAATCGTATAAAGTTTTAATTTCTTCCTTTGTTTATTCCTTGACCCATTGGTGATTCAGATGAATATTACTCACTATCCATATGTTTGTAGGTTTAGAAAATTAATGCTGGTATTGAATGCTATCTTCTATTCATGATTATCCCTTAAGATATATGGGATTATTCAATTATTTTTGGTATCTGTTGAGGTTTTTTTTTTATTGAGTGTATGGTCAATTTTGAGAAAATTCCATGGGGTGTAGAGAAGAAAAGACGGTATACTCTTATATGTTTGGATACAATATTCTATGGATGTTGGTTAAGTCCATTTGAGTCGTAACATCTGTTAGATCCCTTATTTCTCTGATAAGTTTCTGTCTGTCAGACCTATCCAGTGGTGAGAGTGGAGTGTTGTGGTCACCCACTGTTAGTGTGTATGGCTTAAAATGTGATGTAAGTCTTAGAAGTGTTTCTTTTACATATGAAGGTGCCCTTGTATTTGGCACATACATGTTGAGTATTGAGATTTTTTCTTGATGGATTTTTCCTGTGACTAACATTAAATATCTTTCTTTTTCTCTTTTGATTCATTTTAGTTTGAAGTGTATCTTGTTTGATATTTGGAGAGCTACACCATCTTGTTTCTTAGGTCCATTTGACTTGAAAATTTTCTCAACCCTTTATTCTGAGATGATGTCTGTCTTTGAGGTTGAGGTATGTTTCTGGTATGCAGCAGAAGGATAAACTCTGTTCTTGTATCCAATCTGTTAGTCTGTATCTTTTTATAAGTGACTTGAGACCATTTATATTAAGGGATATTAATGACCAGTGATTGCTAGTTCCTGCTATTTTACTTTTTGTTGTTAGTGATATTATTGTTTTTGCTTTTCTTTATTTGGGATTTACTGCTATGAGATCATCTATTTTCTGTGATTTCGTGAATGTAATTGACTTCCTTGGGTTGAAATTTTCCTTCTAGTACTTTCCATTAAATCTGTTCATGTCATGGAAAGTCTTTCCTCTGTCTATGGTAAAAGAAAGTTTTGCTGGGTATAGTAGTCTGGGCTGGCGTCCATGTTTTCTTAATGTCTGCATAATGCTTGACCCAGACCTTCTGGCTTACATTGTTTCCATTGAAAAGTCAGGTGTAATCTAGCAGGTCTGCCTTTATCTGTTACTTGACCTTTTACCTTTGCAGCTCTTAGTATTTTTTCTTTATTCTGCATGTATATTGTTTTGATTATTATGTAGCAAAAGGACTTTTTGTTGTTCATTCCCCTCCCCCACCACAAAAACCCATCATTTGTGAAGATCTATATACTTCAGCATCTTTACACCAAGCAGAATTTGTGTTTCCCGTATACTTATTGGCTCATGGTCAAACTCAGAGTGGCCAGATCCTTAAAGATTTCTAAGTCCATCCCCACCTCCTTCCCTGACATGAAAGCCCATCATTTGTGAAGATCTATATACTTCAGCATCTTTATCACAATTTTAAGGACTCTCTTCAATGGCTCCCTGTCTCAACCCTTTTAATTTTGATTTGTGTCTTTCGGGGGGAGAGGTTGCCAGAGCAAGCTTCAATGTCTCTCATTCTCAATCATGGGTCTGCAAAAGAAGATTCCTTGCCTAGAACAACTGGAGGCAGCATGGACTTGCTGTCCTTATATATTTGGGATGCAAGCCCTCTATTAGATGTGGAGTTAGGGAAAATCATTTTTCAGTCTGTAAGCAGATGTTTTGTCCTATTGGCAGTGTTCTCTGCTTTCCAGGAGATTTTCAGTTTTGTAAGATCCAGTGTATTAATTGTTGACCTTGGGGCCTACACTATCAGTGTTTTGTTTAGGAAATAGTCTCCTGTGTCAGTGCATTCAAGGCTATTCCCTAGTTTGTCTTCTGTCAGGTTCAGTACTTATGGTTTTCTGTGAGGCTTTTGAATCACTTAGGCTGTAGTTTTGTTCAGTCTGACAAATGTGGAACTATCTCCTTTCTTCTATACACAGACATCCAATTAGACTGGCACCATTTGCTAAAGAAGATTTCTGTTTTTCATTGTATATTTCTGGCTTCTTTATAAAATATCAGCTATTCATAGGTATGTGAATTTATATCTGGGTCTTTGATTCAAATCCATTGATTAATATGTTTATTTTTGACAATATCACAAGGGTTTTATTACTATAGCTATAGAATATAACTTCTAATACCTTCTACAAAATTCATATAATACCTATATTTTTTCTACATTGTGTCACTATTTTTGCCTGAAGAGAAAATGTTTTTATGTTGATGTGTAGTTACTCTTTCAAAAAGTTTTATGTAATTATTTGTAACATAAGGGCTGGCTTGTTGGGGTTTCTGTCCCTCCCAGTACCCCAACAGCTGGCAAGCAACAAAGAAAATCACACACAAGACTCCATAAGGTTATAAACTGATTGGCCCATTAGGTCAGGCTTCTTGTCAACTCTTATAACTTATATTAACCCATTATTCTCATCTATGTTAGTCATAATGGCTCCATACCTTTTCTCAACTGGGCAAGTTACATGCTGCCTCTTTGGTGGTCTGCGCAGGAGTGGCTGAGAGAGCTTCTGCTTCCAGAATACTCCCAGTCTCTTTGCTCCACCCCTACTTCCTGTCTGGCTTTCCCGCCTATACTGCCTGCCTGGCCAATCAGCGTTTTATTAAAATATGATTGACAGAATACAGATAATTCTCCCGCACCATTTCCCTCTTTTTTTTTTTAAACAAAGGAAAATACCCATAATCCATTTGTTGGGAATGTGGGCGTAGTATTTCAGGCTACTTCCTGCTGGTTGGGGGTGCTGATAGTCTTAAGGGGACCTAAAGAAAATTTAGAGTTATAATCAAGTCCTGACTGGAGTATCCTGTGAGACCTGATCATCTCAGGCAGTGCCTTGAATCCATTCTGGATGTAGAACTCAGACATCTGGGCCATCTGTTCCTACCGGAGATTGCTCAGGTGGTCTCCCTTGGCCAAAGATGATTTTTCTTAACTCTGAATAAATCCAGAGCTTCTCATTTTCTGTGGAAACAAAAGCAAAATCTCTTCTCCAAAGTAACATACCTTTTGACTTCAATTTTGAAGCCAAGGTATTTTCAAAATACCTATCTTGGGTTAGTTCAGCAGCATTTATAAACAAAAGTCTTTTAGCAGTTGTTGCTCCTTCCTCAGCAATCAAACAATTTAAAGAGAGCATAATAGCATACAGTATGAAGATTCTCTGTGCATTTTCCATCTTTATGTGGCTTTATTTTAACCTCTATTTCTTTTATTTTTACTTTTACTTTTTGAGACAGGATCTTTGTATATCTTTGTCCTGGAATAACACTGTAGACCAGGTTGTCTTTGAACTCACAGAGATCCTCCTGTCTCTGCCTCCCCAGTGCTGGGATTAAAGGTGTATGCTACCACACCTTGAACTCACAGAGATCTGTCTCTGCCTCCCAGGCATTGGGATTAAAGGCGTGTACTACCACCCCTTGAGGTCACAGAGGTCAATCTACCTCTACCCCTTGAAGTCACAGAGGTCAATATGCCTCTGCCTCCCAGGCATTGGGATTAAAGGTGTGTACCACCATACCCAACTACTCTCTTTCTTTCCTTTTAACTTTAAGAACTTTAACTTTTAGCCTGCATATACACACTGTAAACCATTTAGAGGTTTTCTTCCTCTTTGAATCTCTCTTTACTGTATATTTTTCTTTTTCTGACCATATGAGTCTTTAATTTACTAAGCAATATGGAGAGCTGTGGCTTTGACGGCTAGATCCAGCTCATTCCTTAGCTTTTCAGCCTCAAGGCTGAGGTACCAGCCAGAGCTGTGGTTCACTGCCACAACTCTATGACGTTTCAAGGTCCTTGCTAGCAAGCAAGCAGCAGCATCCTGCTCACAGACCACACTCAGTTGGACTGCCTGCCTGAAAGAGTCAGAGTTTGCCCTGGCAGGACAGCCCATAAAGCCGACATTTTAAAACAGCACAGCTTTTTTCCTGCTACAGCTTAAAACCGAAAAGCATGCATTAAGCTTTTCATCAACACCGTTTAAGTGTTTCGTGGCAGGACCTCTTAATGAGCTGCAAGATTTTGCAGCTGAAGCTGAGTCAGGAAGCCTCTCTTAGATGAGAGCATTTGCTTGCCTTTAGCAAGCAGAGCAGAACCGAGAAATTGCTGCTACCAAGAAACCATGATTTACTCTATTCTTTCCCAAGCTTTCTCAAGCTTTCTGTAGATTCAGTTATCCACGTCTGGGCGCCATATGTAACACGAGGGCTGGCTTGTTGGGGTTTCTGTCCCTCCCAGTACCCCAACAGCTGGCAAGCAACAAAGAAAATCACACACAAGACTCCATAAGGTTATAAACTGATTGGCCCATTAGGTCAGGCTTCTTGTCAATTCTTATAACTTATATTAACCCATTATTCTCATCTATGTTAGTCATAATGGCTCCGTACCTTTTCTCAACTGGGCAAGTTACATGCTGCCTCTTTGGTGGTCTGCGCAGGAGTGGCTGAGAGAGCTTCTGCTTCCAGAATACTCCCAGTCTCTTTGCTCCACCCCTACTTCCTGTCTGGCTTTCCCGCCTATACTGCCTGCCTGGCCAATCAGCGTTTTATTAAAATATGATTGACAGAATACAGATAATTCTCCCGCACCAATTATTGGTCAATGCATGGTGTGTGTCATGACTTCTGGAGCAGCAACCTAGGAAAGGAGAGAATGCTGCCTATGGAGATTCTTAAGCCTTTCAATTTAATTTGAGTTACTGTGACTGTCAATGTTAGGCCATAGAAAACTCTATAGGTAGCGCCACCTGAATGAATCAGAAGTAGAATAGCCCCTATAGGCACAAGCACCACCTGAAACAAAGGAAGAAGAGGTAAGTGATTAGTCTCTCCAAAATGCCCCAATCCCTAAGCCCTAAGCCCTAAGCCACTCTCCCTGCCTGTCTCTCCCTGTGGGTCTCAGTGAAGAGCACCTGGGAAAGGATCTTCCAACTGCACTTGTCCAGGCCATGACCCAGGTAGACCTGGAGCTGGTAACATAGAGGGTCGATTTTCTGCTTGGTCATCATGGAGGTGCCCAGAAACAGCACCATGAACATGCCAGAGGACATTTTGGGAAAGACCATCAGACATGGCTCCAGCTGTGAGTCTGCCAAGCACAGCTGCTGGTGCATGGACAGCAGAATCTGGAAGGAGAAGAGCCCATTCCCGCTGCATTCTTCAGCAGGAAACTGCATATTTGCAGTGGAAGGAAGGCTGAGGTGGCTAATAGTTGGTGAGCAGTGATGGTGTCTCTATCTCCCTCACCAATTCCAGTACCTCAATCTCCTGGGAGACCGCCCAGCAGGCACTCACCACCAGAACAAAGGACACCTGGGGTGCCAACCTGGCTGACATGGCAGCCACAGTTGCATCTTAGGATTCCTTGCCTCTGCAAAGCAGGCTGCCCTTGTCCTGCATGGGGCTATGGAGGGGACTCTCTGGTCCTTTGCATATGGGACACCTGAGAGGAGAGGACTTCCCCTGGGGCTGTGTGCTCTGAGAGGAGAGTCATCCTTGGCCCTGGCCTGACTCTCCTGCGGCCAGGAGCTCCTGAGCACCATGGTAGAGGCAGCAGCTTCCACCTGTCTCAGGATTCTCCATCTCTTCCAGGGCATCGCTCCTCTGCCTCTAGGCCATCCCGCTGTGGCAGGTTATTGCAAACATGCCTTCAGTCTCCATCCAGGCAACAATGAGCACGGACTCCAGCTTCCTGTGCTCTTTGAATACATGGGGCCGCATGCCACCCAGTCAGACTGGAATATTTCCTTCAGCACGAAGAACCTCACTATACCCCACCCTATCCACTCCCTAGAAAGGGCAAGGCCTCCCATGAGGAATCAACAAAGCCTGGCACATCCATATTGATTTAAAAATTAGATGTGCAAGTTTTAACTCCCACAAGCAGTGGAGGAATGTTCTCCTTGCTCTACATCCTCACCCTTCTACACTTTTCACCCCCCCCCCAAAATACACCAAACCGATTTGTTTTCCTCATAAACTCATTGAAACATGGTCAAATCACGGTGGCCAGATCCTTAAAGATTGCTAAGACCTTTCCCAGCCCCCTGCTCCCCAGGAAAACCCATCATTTGTGAAGATCTATATACTTCAGCAACCTTCAATGTCTCTCATTCTCAATCATGGGTCTGCAAAAGAAGCTTCCTTGCCTCAAACAACTTGCAGCAGCAGGGATCACAGATTTCCACATGGACTTGCTATCTTTGTTTTTGATTGAGCCTGCTATTAAATGTGGAGTTAGTTAGGGAAAATCATTTTCCAGTCTGTAAGCAGCTGTTTTATCCTATTGCCAGTGTTCTCTGCTATCCAGGAGCTCTCCAGTTTTGTGAGGTCCCTTTTATTAATTGTTGATCTTAGTGTCTGCATTATCAGTGTTTTGTTTAGGAAGTAGTCTCCTGTGGCAATGCATTCAAGGTTATTCACCAGTTTCTCTTCTGTCAGGTTCAGTACTTAGGGTTTTATGTGAGGCTTTTGAATCACTTGGGCTAGAGTTTTGTTCAGGCTGACAAATATGGGGTTATCTCCTTTCTTCTATGCACAATAGGCTCACTGTTTTTTGCTTTACAGCTAGTATCAACTTTTGAGTGAGTATATACCACGTTCATCTTTCTGGGTCTGGGTTTCCTCACTCAGGATTGGTTTTTCTAGTTCCATCCATTTGCATGCAAATATCAAGATGTCATTATTTTCTACCCTTAGTAGTAATTCCATTGTGTACCACATTTTCTTTATTCATTGTTTTGTTGAGGGGCATCTGAGTTGTTTCCAGGTTTTTGCTATTTCAAATATTCTGCTCTGAATATAGTTGAACAAATGTCCTTGTAGTATTGTTGAGCATCCTTGGGTATATGCCCAAGATTGGTGTTTCTGGGTCTTGACGTAGGTTGATTCCCAATTTTCTGAGAAACCACCATATTGATTTCTAAAGTGTTTGTACAAATTTGCATTTCCACCAGCAATGGAGGAATGCTCCCATAACTCCACATCCTCTCCAGCATAATCTATCATTAGTGTGTTTGATTTTAGCCAGTCTGACATGTGTAAGATGGTATCTCAGAGTTGTTTTGATTTGCATTTCCCTGATGGCTAAGGTTGTTGAATCTTTCCTTAAATGCCTTTCAGCCATTTGAGATTCTTCTGTTGAGAATTCTCTGTTTAGTTCCGTACCCCATTTTTAAATCAAAATATTTGGAATTTGGAGCACTACTCAGCAGAAAACAACAATGACATCTTGATGTTTGCATGAAAATGATTGGAACTAGAAAAAAATCATCCTGAGTGAGCCTTGTTCTCTCTAAGAAGTGGATGGTGTGGTGTTGGTATGTAGGTGGAAGGAATGGGAGGAGGGGGGTGAATGTGAACTGGAATTTGTATATGAATTGAAATAGGATAGTTTTTCTTTTTTTTGAAAAATAAAAATCTAAGTCCATTTTTGCTGTTCACATATGACTGAACATCGGGACATTTGCTGTATCATGTGCAATCTGCCACAATCCAAATCCAAAATCTCACTTCTTCATCAAATTTCAATTCTGTCTGTCCCTCATGGCATAAGGAACATTGTGGAAGAGAGGGTGGGAAGTCAACAAAAAATATTTTAAATGACTCCAAATGAAGAAGTTTAAAACAGTGCTAATGTGGACTCACATGCATGAAGGCGTAAGTCACAAACAATCCCCCACCAGTTTGGAATTATAATAAATAGAGTGGTTATTTATTTAAAGGGGAAAAACTTACAAATCACCGTCCCAAACAGCAACCCTCTGCGTGATCAGGAAAGGAGTCTAGGAGCCGGAAGTGGAGCCGGAAGCAAGAGAGCAAACGGAAGGCTGCTGCTGCTTTTTTAAAGAGAAAGAGACCACGCCCCAGTGGGTTGGTATCTCAGTGGCTATTGGCTGAAGGAGTGGAAGGAGCTCCTGCAGCACCTTCCCCTTTTGTTTAAGTAAGAGAGTTCTAAGCCTACTATGAAATTATATACAATGAGAACAAATATCCTATTCTAACTAGCTTAAGTCTTACATAATAAATAACTTGGCCAAGTCATGAGAGGAAAGTAACTACATTTATATAGTCTTCAACCCTATCAAAGATCTGAGAAGGGAAATAATTTTACCTCAGTAATTAGGAAGTGCAGTCAAACCACTTCCAAAACATGCAACAAATTACAGAGACAATTGGCCACCTGGACAATCACCCAAACTCACATTTGCAGTATTGAAGCAACCAATTTTGGCTAAGGCCTAACATAACTGACATACCATTTTCAAAGGCAAGAAACTTTTCAAAACTACCTTACCCTGTCTTGACAGTATATGACAGTCCTGTTTTATCCATTTACAGATACTCTGTATCTCTGTCAGCGGTTGAGGTATGGGCATTTCTTTGCCCAAAGGCCAGTTCTGCCAAGAAGAAAGTCTCCAGGTGGAGTGTCTTTGGTGCTCAACATTCTCTCAGGAATAGATTGGTGTTGCCCAGAGTGGTTGTGACTCACTACCAGGGAAGAAACTCTGAGTTAGATTAAAGGCCATTTTCTACAGCTCTTTGAAGAGGTTGAAGATTATCTATCTATACTGAATATAGTCTCTATGTATCTAAAGAACCTGATTAGTCTAATTATAAATGACAAACATAGATGACTATTGATCTATATAATTCTCAATACCTATCTAACTTAAAGACTAAGACAATAAACAACTGTGCAATATATGAGGACAATATGACCTCCAAATGTAAACAATGTACAAGTATACATTGCAATATGGTAAATAAATATATCAATACATAAACAATATGTAAGTATCTTAATCAGAGGTAGAAATGTACACTGCAATATGGTAAATATACATATATCAGTACTATACATATATATATATCAATACATAAAAATGTTTTAAACAGAGGTAGAAGCATGCATGCATACAATAGTCAATATAATTTAACTTTGTATAAATATGCAAGAATCCATACCAATATAATTGTCCAAAAACAATAACTCACAAGTACCAATCTATTATCCCAATATCCAATTATCCCTCTTTTTTTTCCAAAAAGATCCCTGAGCTTATAAAATTCCTCCCCCAACCCTCAACTGTATACTAATTATAATCAACCCCTAAATGATGTCCCCAAACCCAAGGTCAAACTTTACTGGGAGGGGGGCGTCATCCTCTAGAATTACTTCCAGCTGTCATGGGGGTGATGTTTTTCCTGGGGAATCCCATGAAAGTAAAATGATGGATAAATTTCAAGATCAATGTCTTTTAAAATTGCAAATAGTCTCTGAGTATTTTGTGGAGGTCTGCCAGAATGTTGTACAAGGTGTGCACCATTTCAGCTAACCAAGTTGGAACTGTCTTGTGCAGCTGGTACTCAAAACAGGTCTTGTAGTAGCGCTATCAGTATCATGATGTCATATCAACCAGGTGGAGTTGTTGTTACGGGGCCCCATCTTCTTCCTGGGAACTTCAAATGTTACTGCAGGAAAAACTCATTGTTCGTTGTGGAAAACTTAAACATTAATTATATAGGTATATACAGATATACATATATTCAATGAAAGGCATGATAGATATATTCAATGAAAGGTATGATAGATATAAAGAAAAGCAAAGATGTTTTCTAAACTCATATTCCTTTCTGTCCCATATCATGGCTCTTGACATGAGACAGAAACTCCAGAAACTCTGGGTTTTTCTCTTAACAACAGGCTTGGAATTAGAGAGGGACTGAGTCAGAGTCCAACTCCAAAACCAGCTCTATAAATTTAGAAATATAATATAGTTTATCTCAGATTTTTTTACTTACAATCCCTGTTCAGTTTTCTTGATAGTCCCTATTAGGTAGTTATTTTTCCATCTGTCAGTATTCAAACCTCCAGGGTCCCTTGAATTTTTCAAAGATGAGTGTTTTCCTGCAGAGATAAGAACAGAACCCTGCCCCCATTCTATACATTTTTCTTACCACCTGTATGATTATAATCATTGTGGACGAGCTGTCATTTCTCCTTACCAAGAGGTTTCTCCTCTTCAAATCAAACCTTTATTAATTTTGATGGTATCCAAAATTTTTCTTCTTCTGTGGAAACAAAAGCAAAACCTCTTCTCCAACGTAGCACATCTCCTGCCTTCCATTGAGAGGTCAGCACATCTTTGAAATAAATCGGTTGATTTAGTTCAGCAGACTTTTCCAATAACCAATGTCTTTCTGCCGCTGTTGTTCCTTTCTCATTAGCGTTAAGAAAATTCAAGGTTAATAAAGTATAATGCAATCTATTTCTGGGGGTATTTTTCTGTCCCTTTCTGTTTGTTCAGCATATCCTTTATAGTATAATTTGATCTTTCTGTAACTGCATGACCTGTAGGATTATTTGGTATACCTGTAATGTGTTTTGTATTATAATAATCAAAAAAAGCATTTCATTTTCTTAGATACATATGCTGGACCATTGTCTGTCTTTATTTGTGCAGGTATACCCATGATGGCCATAACTTCCAATAAATGTGTGATTACCGAATCAGCCTTTTCTGAGCTCAGGGCAGTTGCCTATTGAAGACCTGAATACGTGTCTATGGTGTGGCGTGCATATTATAGTTTACCAAATTCCATGAAGTAGAGCACATCCATCTGCCAGATTTCATTCCTTTGAGTAACCTCTGGGTTACTCCCTGCAGGCAACGGTGGTTGGTTATAGAAAGAACAAGTAGGACATCTCTTTATAATGTCCTTAGCTTGTTACCATGTAATGGAAAACTTTTTCTTTAAGCCTTTACTATTGATGTGATATTTTTAATGAAATTTTGAGGCCCACAACATGCTTCCAATCAATAATTGATCAACTTCAGCGTTACCTTGTGCTAGAGGGCCAGGCAGACCTGTAGGGGATCGGATCTGTGTTATGTATATAGGACAAAGCCTATTCCTGATTATGTCTTGCACCTGGATAAACAATGAAGTCAATTCTGTATCATCTTGTATAAATTCAGCAGTTTCAATATGGAAGATAACTCTTTCTGCATATTGTGAATCTGTAACTATTTTAAGGGGTTCTTTAAAATCCCTTAGCACCATAAGAATGGCATATAATTCTGCCTTCTTGACAGAATTATAAGGACTTCGTTCCACCTTACTCAATTCATCTGATTTGTAACCTGCCTTCCCTGATTTATTAGCATCAGTATAAAATGTATGGGCTGCAGTTATTGGTGCATCACGTACAATTCGAGAAAGAGTCCAAGAGATTCTCTTTATGAGGTTAAGTCTATCACATTTGGGATAGTTTCTATTAATTTCTGCCCCAAAATTAGCACAAGTTCTTTGCCATGGTTCATTGTCTTCCCATAACATTTTATTTCATCAGTAGTAAAAGGCACTATAATTTCTGCTGGATCTAAACCTGCTAGTTGACGAAGTCTCAGTTTACCTTTTATAATTAATTCAGAGAACTTTTCCACATAAGTTTTTAATTTTTTACTTGGTTTATGTGGTATAAATATCCATTCTAAAATAATATATTCCCTCTACATTAAAATCCCTGTAGGAGAAATTCTGGGAGGCACTATGACTAACATACAACTAAGATTTGGGTTCATTCTATCCACATGTGCCTCCTGTAATTTTTCCCCAATCATTGTCAGTTCCTTTTCTGCTTCAGCTGTTAATATTCTGGGACTATTAAAATCTTTAACACCATCTAAGGTTTTGTTTAAATGAACTATTAGATCAGGTGTTATCTCAACAGCTGGTCATAGACTGGAAATGTCTCCTAACAATCTTTGAGAGTCATTAAGAGTCCATAAACAGTCTCTCCTAATTTGTGTTTTTTGTGTCCTAATTTTCTGCAAATCTATTTTGTAACCTAGGAAATTAACAGAATCTCCTCTCTGAATCTTTTCAGGAGCAATTTGGAATCCCCATTTAGGCAAGACGTTCTTTACTTCTTCAAGCATCCTTTCTGAAGTATCTTTATTTGAATCAGATAACAAAATATCATCCATGTGATGGTAAATTATAGACTTAAAAATTGCTTATGAATTATTTTCAATGTCTGACTTACAAAATATTGGCACAATGTGGGACTATTGAGCATCCCCTGTGGGAGGATAGTCCATTGATATTGCCTAGTAGGCTGAGAATTATTTTAAGTAGGCACTGTGAAGGCAAATTTTTCTCTATCCTTTTCTTGTAAAGGTATAGTAAAAATACAATCTTTCAAATCAGTAACTATAAGAGGCCATCCTTTTGGTAATAGAGAAGGCAAAGGAATTCCAGATTGTAGAGGACCCATAGGTTAAATTACCTTGTTGACACTCTTAGATCTGTCACCATTGTCCATTTACCAGATTTCTTTTTACAACAAGCACAGAATTCTTTTTTTTTTAATTTATAAAAGTTTCCATTTCCGGCCCTCCTGCCAACACCCTCCCACTCCCCCCCACTCCCTCTCCTCCTTCCTCTCCATCCCTAAGAGCAGTCAGGGTTTCCTGTCCTGTGGGAAGTTCAAGTTCCTCCTGCCTCCCTCCAGGTCCAGGAAGGTGAGCATCCAAATAGACTGGATCCCAAAAATCCAGTATATGCAGAGGAAACAAGTCCCAGTGTCATTGTCAATGGCTTCTCAGAAAGACCCTGTGCCAGCCACATTCAGAGAATCCGGCCACATTCAGAGAATCTGGTTGGATCATGTGCTCGTTCAGTCCCAGTCCAACTGGCCTTGGTGAACTCTCATTAGATCAGTCCCCTTGTATCAGTGGGTGAACGCACTCCTCGTGGTCCTGACATCCTTTTTCATGATCTCCCTCCTTCTGCTCCTCATTTGGACCTTGGGGGCTCAGTCCAGTGCTCCAATGTGGGTCTCTGTCTCAATCTCCATCCATCAACGGGTGAAGGTTCCCTCTGGTCTTGCCTTCTTTGCTCATGTTCTCTTTCCTTCTGCTTCTCGTTTGGACCTAGGGAGTTAAGTCCAGTGTTCCAATGTGGGTCTCTGTCTCTATCTCCATCCATCGCCAGATGAAGGTTCTATGGTAATATACAAAATATTCATCAGTATGGATACGGACCAAGGCCAGTTCAGGCACCCTCTCCTCTGTCCAGAGAACAATCTGGGGATCTCTCCTTGGACCTGGGATCCCCTCTATAATCAAGCCTCTTGTAAACCCTAAAATGACTCCCTTAGTTGAGATATATACTTCCCTGCTCCCATAACCATCCTTCCTCCCTCCCCCCATCCCAATCCCCCAAGCTTTTCCGATTCCTCCCCTACTCCCTTCTCTCTAACCCTCTCCCCTTCCAACAACCCCCCCACACCCACATGCACCCAAGGTTGCCTGGCACTCTTGTCTACTTTCAATCTCCAGGAGGATAACTACATGATTTTCTTCAGATTCACCTTCTTATTTAGCTTCTCTAGGATCACGAATTATAGGCTCAAAGACCTTTAATCATGGCTAGAATCCACTTATGAGTGAGTACATACCATATTCCTCTTTTTGGGTCTGGGTTACCTCACTCAGTAAAGCGTTTTCTATGTCCATCCATTTGCATGCAAAATTCAAGATGTCATTGTTTTTTACCGCTGAGTAGAACTCTAATGTGTATATGTTCCACACCTTTATTAACCATTCTTCTATTGAGGGGCACCTAGGTTGTTTCCAGGTTCTGGCTATTACAAATAGTGCTGCTATGAACATAGTTGAACAAATGCTTTTGTAGTATTATAGGTCATCTCTAGGGTATATTCCCAAGAGTGGAATTGCTGGGTCCTGAGGGAGATTGACTCCCAGTTTCCTGAGAAACCACCAGACTGATTTCCACAGTGGCTGCACAAGTTTGCATTCCCACCAACAATGTATGACAGTTCCCCTCTCTCCACATACTCTCCAGCATAGGCTATCATTAGTGTTTTTGACTTTAGCTAATCTGACTGGTGTAAGATGGTATCTCATAGTTGCTTTGATTTGCATTTCCCTGATCGCTAAGGATGTTGAGCATGACTGTAAGTGTCTTTTGGCCATTCGAAGTTCTTCTGTTGAGAATTCTCTGTTCAGATCAGTACCCCATTTTTTAATTGGGTTAATTAGAGTTTTAGTGTCTAGAGTCTTGAGTTCTTTGTATATTTTGGAGATCAAAACAATGTCTGATGAGGGGTTGGTGAAGATCTTCTCCCAGTCAGAAGGCAGCCTTTTTGTCTTACTGACAGTGTCCTTTGCTTTACAGAAGCTTCTCAGTTTCAGGAGGTCCCATTTATTCATTGATTCTCTTATTGTCTGTGCTACTGGGGTTCTACCTAGGAAGTGGTCTCCTGTGCCTATGTCTTGTAGACTACTTCCCACTTTCTCTTCTATCTGGTTCAAAGTGGTCAGATTAATGTTGAGGTCTTTAATCCATTTGGACTTGATTTTTGTGCATGGTGATAGATATGGATCTACTTTCATTCTTCTACAGGTTGACATCCAGTTATGCCAGCACCCTTTGTTAAAGATGCTTTCCTTCTTCCATTGCATACCTTTAGCTCCCTTGTTGACATTCAAGTGTTCATAGGTTTGTGGGTCAATATCTGGGTCTTCTATTCAATTCCATAGGTCAACTTCTTTGTTCTTATGCCAATACCAAGCTGGTTTCAATACTGTAGCTGTGTAATAGAGTTTGAAGTCAGGGATGGTTCTACCTGCAGAAGTTCCTTTATTGTATAAGATTGTTTTGCCTATCCTGGGTTTTTTGTTTTTCCATATAAAGTTGATTATTGTTCTCTCAAGGTCTGTGAAGAAGTTTGATGGGATTTTGATGGGGATTACATTGAATCTATAGATTGCTTTTGGTAGAATTGCCATTTTTACTATGTTGATCCTCCCAATCCAAGAGCAGGGGAGATCTTTCCATTTTCTGGTATCCTCCTCAATTTCTTTCTTCAAAGACTTAAAGTTCTTGTCAAATAGGTCTTTCACTTCCTTGGTTAGAGTTATCCCAAGATATTTTATGCTATTTGTGGCTATTGTGAAAGATGAAGTTTCTCTGATTTCCCTCCCTGCTTCTTTATCCTTTGTGTATAGGAGGGCAAGTGATTTTTGGGAGTTGATCTTTACCCTGCCACATTACTAAAGGTGTTTATCAGCTGTAGGAGTTCTTTGGTAGAGTTTTTGGGTTCGCTCATGTATACAATCATATCGTCTGCAAATAACGAGAGTGGGCACACACTGCAGCCTAGGAGGCAAAAGAGCCATAGAGAAAAAATTACAAACAGGCCTCAAGGCACATGGAACACGAGACTGGGGAACCTGGCGCCCAGGACTCACAGGGCCCCTGGGGCGGGGCCACGTACTGAACAGGGAAATGAGTATCCCCAAAACACAGGCCGGGGGAGCGCGGGGGTTGCCACCTTGGCCAAGCAGCTGGCAAAACAGCTACGGCATGGGTCTGTTTCCAACGCAATGGGCTCATGGAGCAGAGCAAAACACAGGCCCGGGAAAGCAGCCTACGGCAAGCGACAAGATCCTAAAGACAAAAACGCAGCCACAATAACAAACGCTGTTAAGTTGACAGAGGCCACAAGCCCGCAGCTTATTGGCGGGCAGTTCCTGCACCTGGGCTCACTCGGAGGGCACGCCTGGACAACAGAGGCAGACACGGGAGGTGGCTGCGAGGGCCAGGCCTTGGCAGTACAAAAGGATAGTTAAAAATCTGCCCGCCGGAGCTCAGGAGGCAGTCTGCAGACAGAACGGGCCTGTGTCCCGCCCCGCAGCACGGCCTTAGTAGTTTAAAGTTAGAAATTGTAATAGATTCAAAAGTTCCTTAATTTACACAGGATTTTAAGATTGCTTAGGCTATCCTGAGTTTTGTCTTTTCTCATAAGGTTAAAATTATTTTATTTAAAAGTCTAAAATTTTCATTATAAATTTAATGGGCGCTTACATTAAATTTATAGATTATTTTCAATAATATTGTCAATTTGGCTATATTGACACTGTCTTCACAAGAGAATAGGAGATCTTTCCATTATCTGATGGCTTAAATTTCTTCAGGTTTTTCAATTGTGTAATTAGAGTTACTCAAAGACATTTTATGGTATTTATGGCTATCTCATTTATCAGATATACAAAAGAGATACATTTAGGTTATTTTCAGATTCTATATATGATAAAGTAATTCTACTATAAACATGGTTAAACACATGTCCTAGTGACATGGTTAAACATCTTTTATATACAGGCCCAAAAGAGACATAGCTAAGTCTTGGGATGGTTTATTGCCTAATTTTCTAAAAATTTGCCATACTATAATCCAGACTGTGCCAGTTTACATTTCCAAAAGTGGTGGAGGAGTTTCTCTTAACATAAGTTGTGAGCAATATTTTTAATCTTGGTTATGTTACAGAGATAAGATAGAGTCTCAGAGTCGTTCTGATTTACATTTCTCCAATGGTTAGAGATATCATATTTAAACATTTTTAAATGTCTTTCAGTCATTTTATGTTCATCTATTAAGAGTTTTCAGTTTAGGTCTATTGCATATATTTTTATTTAATTAATTATTCTTTGGAGGACTAGTTTCTAGAGTCCTTATGTTTTTAAAGTGGATCAATGACTGATGAGAATTTCCAATTCTGTAGCCTGATATGTCTTGTTGACTGTTCTTTGCTATACGGAAGCTTCTCAGTTCTAAAGATCCTATTAATTATTTCTCTAAATGTTGATAGGAGGCTATTTGCCCCCATAAAAATGACAATTTACATAATTCTATCCAGTTGGATCAGATAATTAACATACTGGATCAGATAATTATTTTCTGCCCCTGGAAAAGTTCCAGGCGAAACTGATTCTAAAAAATGTTTTAAGGTTGGCTATTCAGCCCAATTCATAGGCCTACAGTGGTGGCATAGGCCAATAGGATTTACTCTTTAAAGGCAGAGACCTACAGATCTCTGTAAGTTCAAGACCAGCCTACATCAATACTGGCTGAACTAAATTTTGCTCTGAGTTTTTTATCACTCCCAATATACAATGTGGTCCAATTCATGCATTAATTTGGAGAGGAGCTTTGTCTGTCTTATCTAGAAATGCTGATATCCATTTGGGTACTGCTACATGCTGTGCTGTGCTGTGCATGCTATGGATTCTCCTGCTCAGAGGCCTAAAGGCGAAACAGACACTGGTGAGAGAGATCCAGCGACACTAACCTGCCAACCAGAGCTGCGGGGTTCCTGAGAAGCTGGCTAAAGCGATCCAATGCCTGGACTCCACCTTCCCCCGCTCTCTACCCTTGATCTGTCTGTCATTGCTGCGGTGCCAAAGACGGCTGCCAGTTTTTCCTTTTATTTTTTTTCTTATCCTGTCAGCTGATTCTGGGCACTATGAGTAACTTCTCAACGCAGGCTAAAATGCCATGGTCGTTCAAATTGAGCTAAATTCACAATTGGATACTGTAGTTAATCTTTACAAACTGGGTATGGGTTTTTGACCTCTGCGGGTCACAAATAGGCTTTTGCTGTTTTTTCTTGGACCCCGGAATACAATATTTCCAAATTGGCTGTCATTTAATCTGGCTAGTTATTCCAGGGGCTCCATTCACCTGTGCTGTAGCCCTACTCAAGGGGCTCTATTCTGAGCAGACTTTTCAGGATTATGCTAAGCACAATCTCCTTTGGGGATGCTTATATACGCTGGAGCGTGACCTTCATGATCTCATGATCTCATGAAGCCGGAGTCAGGACCACTCAGGTCAAGTCCTTTTGGCATTCGCCTCAGAGTATCTTTCAACATAAATCTGGCTAAACTCAATGGTATTGACTGGTGAGCCTATGATGGGTAAGGTTTCTGGCAGACTTTCCCCAACCTAAGACAGGATTGTGTTGGACCTAAACACCCTTCCAGAGACGGGTAAGGGGTCATGTCTGATGTCATGCCACCTAAGACAGGCCCTAGTCATCATATTTTATATAAAAGGGGGGCATGTGAGGCCTTGTCTTCCCTGTTCCTTGAGGCCAAAGCACAGGATGCAAGAAATGTTTACACTAACCAGCTTAGCTTCCTCTGCCCATTTCTGTCAGACCAGAGGGGATTAGATTAGAACTTTGTTTCTGTCTTTGCTATGGAAATTTCACCTGCTAAGGAGGGTCCTCACAGGCGCCCTGAATCTCCTCCTATCTGTCTGTCAGGGTTCCCAGCTTGGTACCCCCCTGCTGAAAGCTCCTGCCACTGGTGCCAGCGCCTAACACCTTGATCTCACTACTAGCTGGGAGGGGGCTCTCCACTTCTGGGGCAAAAGTATTTAACCCTGGGTTAAGTTTGAATAAATGGGGCATTCTCCTCTGGAGGATGACTTGAACTCTGTATCTGTGTTGTGTGCATCTTGTGTTCAACCCCTAGGATATTAGAGCTCGTGGGAGGTGGGTGGTGATGCTGACCCCGTGGTGTGGAACAACCCCCACAGAGGTTTTCTTCCTCTTTGAATCTCTCATACTGTATATCTCTCTTTTTCTGACCACATGGGTCTTTAATTTGCTAAGGAATATGGAGAAGTTTTTGCCACAACTCTATGGTATTTCAAGGTCCTTGCCAGGAAGCAAGCTGCAACAGTGTGTCCATGATCATCTGCTTGAAAGAGTCAGAGTTTTCCCTGGCAGGAGGGCTCAGAAAACCAGCATTTTAAAACAGTACAGCTTTTTTTCCAGCTACTGCTGAAAACCAAAATGCTTTACTCTAGTCTTTCCCATGCTTTCTCAGGTTTTCAGTGGATGCAGTTATCCATGTTGGGTGCCATTCTGTAACATGAGGGCTGGCTTGTTGGGGTTTATGTCTCACCCAGTTCCCCACAGCTGGTAAGTTCCAAAGAAAATTACACAAAGATCTCTGTAAGTTAGAAGCTGATTGGCCCATTAGCTCTGGCTTTTTGTTAATTCTTGTAGCTTATATTAACCCATTATTCAGATCTATGTTAGCAATATGACTCAGTACCTTTTCCAGCTGAAAGATCACATCCTGCTGCTTTGGTGGTCTGGGAAGGGGTGGGAGGAATCAACTTCCTCCTCCCCAGAATTCTCCTGCTCTCCTTGCATCATTTCCACATCCTGTCTGGTTTTCTGCCTACACCTCCTACCTGGCCAATCAGCATTTATTTAAAGCATTATTGACAAAAATCTCTTGCCTGTTAGAACTGGAAATGGATAAAATCCGAAAATGGATAAACAGAACTGTCAAATCTTGCCAAGACAGAGTAAGATGGTTTTGAAAAAATCTTTTGCCTGTTAAAAATAATCTGTCAGTTATTCTAGGCCTTAGTCAAAATTGGTTGCTTCAGTGCTGCAAACGTGACTTTGGTGATTGCCCAGGTAGCCAGTTGTCTCTGTGATTTGTTGCATGTTTTGGAAGTTCTTTGATTGTACTTCCTAATTACTCAGGTAACATTATTTCCCTTCTTGGATCTTCTATGGGGCTGAAGACTAGATAATTGTAGTTACTTTCCTCTCATGACTTGGCCAAGTTATTTATTATGCGAGATTTAGGCTAGTTAGGATAGGACATTTGTTCTTATTGTATATAATTTTGTAGTAGGTTTAGAACTCTCTTACTTAAACAAAAAGGGGATGTGCTGTGCGAGCACCTTCCACTTTTTCAGCCAATAGCCACTGAAATACCAGACCATTGGGGCATGGTATATTTCTCTTTAAAAAAGAGCAGCAAGCCTTGGCTTGCTCTCTTGGTTCCGGCATTTGGTTCCAACTCCTGCTTTAGCGACTAGGCCCCTTTGCTGATGGTTGGTGTTTTGTAAGTTTTATCCCCCAAAATAAATACCCCTTTAAAACCTAACTGGTGTGGGATTATTTCACGCATTATCAGCATATGCTCCTACACCAAGAATTTGATCTTGGGAAACTTCCACACGTTGTGCTCTTCCTTACTGTTTCATATATTTGGATTCTTCTTTGAAATAAATTCCAAACATCAAGGAAGGTCCATCATCTAATACTGTAGACACTAACTGAGAGAAATCATGGGGAGTAGCTCTGACATTAGAAGCCCAAGTCCTTATCATATCCTTAACAAATGCAGAGTGCAAGCCATAATTAATGACAGTTTGCTTAATTTCTTTTAGATAATCCATTCCTATTGGTGTCCATCTAGCTTCTTTGACTCCTTTGAACCTTTAGAAGTTGATGCTTTGTCTGAGTAAATTACAGGGTATGACGCTAAAACCCTGGGTAAACCAGTTCTGAAAGCCAGTGGTGACGTTGTATCCAGTCCTTGTGCCTTCTTACTCTGTTCACCAGTTCCAATAATTTCTTCAGTCATTTCAAATCTTTTTTCATTGTCTCTCTTAAAGCCTGAATCTCCTGACCTGCATGTGTTTCTAGTGATTTCACTAAGGTATCCATTTTTTGGTTCCCATTCTGCACCTGTGATTCCAAGGTTTTAATTTTTTCCTTCAAAGGTAGCATGTCCTCCTTGAACTTTTCTTGTATATCATGTAGATTCCCATCCTAGAGGTACATTCTGTCTGTTACCTTATCAAAACTTTGTGATAATGTCTGAACGTCATACTCAACAGCCTGAACTCTTTCAGGTAACTTCCTCTTACCCTTGAGTATGGAGTCCATTTTGCCTATCATAGTATCCACTTGTTCAGATAACCTCTGATTTTCAATAATTTTAATCCTTTCAACTAGCCAATCATTATTGATCTGTAAAGATTGTATCGTTCTTTGGAGTGCCATATTCTTCCTTAATGATAGAATATGGAGAAGAAAACTGAAACCTAGTAAACAGCAAATTGAGGTACCCCCATAGTCATATAAACCTCGCATGATATAATCCATGGTATTAGTAAAGAAAGCAGTAAACATTGCATTGGAAATGAAAACTGCCATATTACCTGTTATCCAGCAGGTGGCACTGTTGCCGAGTCACGACTAGAACCACTGCAAAGGTGACAGAAATGGGATCCTGTTTCAGTGTCCGCCTTAGTGTTTGTTAAAAACTGGGAAATATGAGTTGCTCAACAAAGTAAATATAATTAAATCAATTTCATACACGGAACTAGAAACCCAGAATCCATGGGTAGAGAAGAGCAACCCGGAAGCCACATGTGCCTCCACGTAATAGAGTCACCCCAAGAGGTTGTAGCTTTTGGCAACCGCTTGCGCTCTGATTAGCGCCACTTAAGCGCTGTGCTCGCCAGGGAGATTTAAAAACGACTCAAAAGAGAGCAAACCAGGTGGGCAGAGACTGTCCAGGCCTGTGGAGCTCAGGAGGCAAGGAGTTTAAATCTGCATGGGGAAGCAAACTATAGTGGGGGGGGGATTGAAGCCAATCTGAGGCGTGTAAAGAGAAAATATAAAGAATTGCAGCAAGAAAAGTCACTGTGTAATAGTTTATATTGAACTGTTGGCTCCACACACAGGGCACAGGCCATGGCTGAGGGAGGGCACGTGCCAAGTCCAGCTGGCGGCAGGCAGCCAAGTGGGGGGGAAGGGGGTTTCTAAAACCAAACGTTTGGGTGCCAGATGAAGGCATAAGTCACCAAAAATCCCACACCAGTTTGGAATTATGATTAATAGAATGGTTATTTATTTAAAGGGGAAAAACTTACAGATCACTGTCCCAGACAACAGCCCTCTTTATGATCAGGAAAGGAGTCTACGAGCCAGAAACAAGAGAGTGAGCAGAGGGCTGCTGCTGCGTTTTTAAAGAGAGAGAAAGAGACCGTGCCCCAGTGGGCTGGTATCTCAGAGGCTACTGGCTGAAGGAGGAGAAGGAGCTCCTGCACCACATGCACAATAAATATCTCAGTAAAATTTGTTTCACAGAGTCTCAAATTCTCAAAGAGCACATGTTCACAGAGGAACCTTGTAGAGCAGTGGCTTTGCTAATCTACTATTAAACACTGAGCTTGTGCCTACATTAGCAACATTTCATTATAGTTAAAAAATACAATTAGCTTGAAAAGTGAAAGCTACTTCTCCAGCTCAAAGATTTGTAGACTTAGTCTATGATTTGCTAGGACAGTGTCTCTTAAACATGCAGCAGTCCAGGATGTCAAAGGAATTTGAAAAGTGGTGCAGTTATTGCTCCATGACTGGCATGTGAAATGGAAATCGGAAAAAGGCAAGGGTTTCCTCACTCTCCTTTTCAGGTGTGTCATAGATGTTCTAGAATTGCCCTCTAGTCCTTACTGTTTACTACCAACTTCCAGAACCAAAGTTGAGCACCCAGCATTATGTAGCTGGGCTTGGGAGGAGAGTCCACAGACAGAACACAGTGAAGTCTTAAGCACAGAAGCATCTATGAGTAAATAGAAGTGTACCATCATGTATAAGGCTACATCTACATGACAGAGAATTCACAATGTCACCATGCGAAAGAGTGCCTTCGCTCAGTCACAGAGACTCTGATTAGCTCATTGGATGAACAGATGTGTTTGAAACCCAGCTTTTTAAGTCAAACACAGAGAACAATCTTCAATAGCAAAAATGAATTTCATAAGCTGAGCAATATATAAACTAATAATTAATATAAATCGTGCTAGTTTGCAATGTAAATTACATCAGTGTTCAAATGTAACTGCAAGAATTTGAGAAGAATAATAGGAAGAGAAAAGTGGTGAAGGGAAGAATTGTCCTACATGAGGGGAAAGTTCTCCGCACTGAAGAATTGAATGTGAAGGACAAGGAGAATATGATCCTGGGACTTTATCTTCCAGGTTAAAATAGCTGAAGATAGAAGTCTGGACCAGGTTAAGCTGCATTACTGTGAATGTGAGCTGTGAGGTGACTGAGAAGGCACATGTTGGCTACACACACACACACACACACACACACACAGAGAGAGAGAGAGAGAGAGAGAGAGAGAGAGAGAGAGAGAACTGAGTTGTGTGCCCAAGACATGGTAGCAACTGTATCCTACTTCAGTGGTCTTGTGTAAAGATGGAACAGAGAGACAGGATAATTCCCAAAGGCCATAAGCCTGACAGCCTGTTGATCACAGGCTCTTTATCAAAAAAATGGGAAGTGAAGAACAACACCCAGGATTCTCCTCTGAACTCTGTAGACACACTGTTTAATGCTCCATGAATGTATATTTGTTTGTGGATTGCAAATTGGAATTGGATCAATGTGGGGGATCCTCCCTCGAAAACTGACTATCCTGCACTCAGGAGGAATTTGTTGCCTGTAAATAAAATTTTGGACCAGGTTAAGGTCTAATGCTAACAGAAGAGCCAAATGAGTTTTCCTTGTCTGGAATGCATGCTCATATTTGTTGTCCAATTTCAGGTCTTCTTTGGCAGCCATGTTGTTGGAAAATCACAGGTTAAGCTTCTATGTCATTTCTAGGAAATGAATTTTTTGTTGCTCTTTTGGCACTTGTTATCATTCTGCCTGTCCTTTCCACAAGGTTTCCCAAGCCATAGGTGCAGCAGACACTTGGAGCATTTATTAATTCGACCTATGCACCATTAGGCAATGCTCATCCTCTGTTCTCACACCAGGTATGGCTTTCTGCAGTGATCATCTGTTTCAAAGACGAGTTTCTGTGGTGAGTCATGAGTGTTATACTTTTCTGTCTGTACAAGGAAAGCATTTCATGTCATTAGAAATGGTTCAGGATTAAAAAGGAAACCCTAATTTTAAAGGCCTAGGTGGCTAAATGGAGAATTTTATTGCATCTCTCTGTAATAAGAGGTGGAATGTGTCTTTTCTTCTGAATAAACATGAAATTTTTCCTCATAGAAACACCAAACACAAAGAAAATAACATTCCATTTTTATGAATGAATAAAAGTATCCTCATATGAGCAAGAATTCTGAGTCCTCTTCCAAGGACCTACTAAAAAATAGTAGTAAAAATCCTTCCTTTCTGAGCATTATATGGTGAAAACAAAATTATATACCATACATCACCAATCTATCTTAGCATGAAAGATATGACAGCCAGCAACAGCCAGGCTGATATTGTTTTAGTTCTTTGACCTCAATGAGTCCCTTCCTCAACTATTAAAAGTGTGCCTTTCTAAACTTTAAATTGTTCCCCAAAATTTTCGACCTCAAAGCCATTTACAGAAGCTTCTTAACCTAATATTACTCACAATATATATCCCTAAGTTCTTTCTAATGGTGGTGGTTGGATCACTAATCTGCTTCAACAGCAATGCTTGGGAAAAGTCAATCAATATTATCATAAGTATCAATAACACTGCCCAGTGAGTGGCTAAAACCCCCTTGATAGTATTCATACAACTCCTAGATTATGAGGGATGTGGTGAACGTGAGTACAATATGGAGAGGTGTTCTCGGTAACAGCATGAGGTCCTCAAGACAAGTAGTCATTAGGGCTCTACCTCTCAAAGGCTTTTTCAGACATGAGCTTGCTGACTGCCAAGCCATGTCCCATGAGCTGCTTGCTGTTTTTTTTGTATGGTCCTTGTCATCCATTGGTTGAAGATACTTTTATTTATCCTGTGTATCATTCTGGATGGTTGATAAAATATCAAATTCTCATAGATGTGTGGATTTATGTCTGTGACATTAATTCAATTCTGTTGATAAAAGTATTTGTTTTTATGACAATACCATGATGTTTTTATTAATACAACCCTGAAGTACAGCTTAAAATCACAGATGGTGACACCTATAGAAGGTCTTATATTTTTCAGTATTGTTTTAGCTATTCTGGGTTTGTTGTGTTTCCATGTGAAGGTGAATATTTTCCTGTAAAGACCTGTAAAGAATTTTAATTGGAATTATGGTGAATCTGTAGATTGCTTTGGGTAAGATAGCTATTTTTCCTGTTAATCCTACCTATCCATGAGCATGGGAGATGTTTTATTCTTCTGATATCATCTTCAATTACTTTCTTCAAAGTCTTGAAATTGTTGTCATAAAAATCTTTCCCTTTTTGGTTATAGTTACACCAGTATATCTTATATTTTGTGCTGCTATTATAAAGGGTGCCATTTTCCTGATTTCTTTCTCAATCCATTTGTAATTTGTATGTAGGAGAAATAATGATTTTTAAAAGTTCACCTTGTATTCAGACATTTACCTGAAGGTATTTGTCATATCTAGGATCTCTGGTAGAATCTCTGGTAGACAGAGACTATTAAAAATTAAATCAGAAATGGTAGAAGGACATAATAACAGACACCAAAATCCAGACAATCATCAGAGCATACTTCAAAAAGCTGTGCAATTGTGGTCCACCAAATTATAAAATCTAAAATTAATGGGTAACATTCTCAATAGTTATTAAACACCAAAGTTAAATCAATAGCAGGCAAATAATTTAAATAGACCTATAATCCCTAGTGAAATAGAAACAGTCATCAAAGTCCACAACCAAAAGTATCTGAGGGCCAAAGGATACCAACACACAAGAAATCTAGAGTTTGTAAGATCAGTTAACACCAACACTCCTCAAATTATTCCACAAAATTGAAATAGAACAGACACTATACAATTAATGTTATATGCCCAGAGTTACCCTGATACCCAAAACCACACAAAGATCCACAAAAGAAACAATTGCTGAACAGTTTTCTCTTTAAACATTGAGGCAGAAATAATCAATAAAATATTCACAAACTTAATTCAAGAAAACATCAAGAAGACCAATTAGTGTTTAAGAAAGAAAACATTTCATTGTATTTTTGTTATTATTTGTTTGATTGTGAAGCAGAGCGTTGTTAGGTAACTCTGGCTCCTGGAATTTGTTATGCAACTGTGGCAGGCCTTGAACTCATGACTATCCGGTTTCAGCCTCTGAATACTGACTTATAGATATGTGTTATCACAAATGGTCATTACCTAAGCCCCAGTCCTGGGAACTGAACCCAGTGCCTTCAGCATAGTAGGCAAGCATTCTATTTCTGGGCAATATCCAAGCTAGTTTATATTTAATGTAAAAAGTATTTTACTGATTTATTAGGTTCTAAATACTAAACATAAAATTGGATTTGGGAGCATAAGTAATGATGGTGGTAAGACAAATAATAGTGAACAATTACAACAGACAGATTTACTATAATAAATATTCCTCCCATTTGTGTATTTGAAGGATCTTGGATTTGTTAATACCACCTACTAATTGGGCTTGTGACACTGGTCCAGACAAAGTGAGCCCTGTTTACTGGGCAGCGTTTGGAGGACGGGAAGAGTGGATGGAAACATTACTGCAGAATGGTTACAGCCCAGATGTGCAGGTGTGCTTGGTCTTTGGATTCAGTTCTCCTCAGTGCATGGCTTTCCAAAAGGAGTAAGTATATTTGTTACATTTTGCTTATATTTAATTCCCAAGTGACTTTTCTTCATAGTAAAACTTGGTATATTTCTTCATACTAAGTTGCTAATCTAGAAAAGGCCTGCTTCAGGATATGTTGTTCAATCTAGCAGAAGTGAGGTTGATAACACCAGGTTATTTACCTTTTCTTTTTGAACCTGCATTATACTTTTAGTATAACAATGTTAGGAAATACTTTAAACAAATTACCACAAATACTGAGGCCTACTCTGATGTCTTTGAAACAATTCAAGATTCAAAATTGTACCTAACAAGTAAGGCAGTAACTGCTTCAGGTATTTTAAGTATAAAACGTTTAATTTATCTATCTATCTATCTATCTATCTATCTATCTATCTATCTATTTATTATTTTATAACTCTTTCAATAAAACCTTGGTTTCAGACAGTTTTTTTTATTAATTTATAAAAGTTTCCATTTCTGCCCCTCCTCCCAAAACCCTCCCACTCCCCCCATTCCCTCTTCTCCTCCCTCTCCAGCCCTAAGAGCAGTCAGGGTTTCCTGTCCTGTGGGAAGTTCAAGTTCCTCCCCCCTCCCTCCAGGTCTAGGAAGGTGAGCATCCAAACAGACTAGGATCCCAAAAATCCAGTATATACAGAGGAAACAAGTCCCAGTGTCATTGTCAATGGCTTCTCAGAAAGACCCTGAGCCAGCCATATTCAGAGAATCCGGCCACATTCAGAGAATCCGGTTTGATCACGTGCTCGTTCAGTCCCAGTCCATCTGCCCTTGGTGAACTCTCATTAGATCAGTCCCCTTGTATCAGTGGGTGAACGCACTCCTCACGGTCCTGCCTTTCTTCTTCATGTTCTCTCTCCTTCTGTTTCTCATTTGGACCTTGGGGGATCAGTCCAGTGCTCCAATATGGGTCTCTGTCTCAATCTCCATCCATCATCGGGTGAAGGTTCCCTCTGATCTTGCCTTCCTTGCTCACGTTCTCCCTCCTTCTGCTTCTCATTTGGACCTAGGGAGTTAAGTCCAGTGTTCCAATGTGGGTCTCTGTCTCTATCTCCATCCATCGCCAGATGAAGGTTCTATGGTGATATGCAAAATATTCATCAGTATGGTTATGGGCCAAGGCCAGTTCAGGCACCCTCTCCTCTGCTGCCCAGGGAACAATCTGGGGACCTCTCCTTGGACCTGGGAACTCCTCTAGAATCAAGTCTCTTGTAAACCTCAAAATGGCTCCCTTAGTTGAGATATATACTTCCCTGCTCCCATATCCATCCTTCCTCCCCCCATCCCAATCCCCCAAGCTTTCCCCAATCCTCCCCTACTCCCTTCTCTCTAACCCTCTCCCCTTTCATATACCTCCCACCCCTTCACTCCCTGTGCACCCAAGGTTGCCTGGTACTCTTATCTACTTCTAATCTCCAGGAGGATAACTACATGATTTTCTTCAGGTTCACCTTCTCATTTAGCTTCTCTAGGATCATGAATAATAGGCTCAAAGACCTTTAATTATGGCTAGAATCCACTTATGAGTAAGTACATACCATATTCCTCTTTTTGTGTCTGGGTTACCTCACTCAGTAAAGCGCTTTCTATTTCCATCCATTTGCATGCAAAATTCAAGATGTCATTGTTTTTTACCGCTGAGTAAAACTCTAAAGTATATATGTTCCACACCGTCTTTAACCATTCTTCTATTGAGGGGCACCTAGGTTGTTTCCAGGTGATGGAGGAGGGTTATCTGTCTATTGTGTTACTTTCATTGGTTAATAAAGAGACTGCCTTGGCCCTTTGATAGGACAGAAAATTAGGTAGGCGGAGTAAGCAGAACAGAATGCTGGGAAGAAGGGAAATGAGGCAGACGCCATGGAGCCAGCCACCAGGTCAGATATGCTGAATCTTTTCCGGTAAGCCACCACCTCGTGGTGCTACACAGATTATTAGAAATGGGTTAATCAAGATGTGAGAGTTAGTCAGTAACTAACTCTCTAGAGATAATGGGCCAGGCAGTTCTTAAATGAATACAATTTGTATATTGATATTTCCAGGGCTAAGCTAGCCGTGTGGGAGCCGGGCGAGATGGAAAGCGGGCCTGCCCACAGCTCCTCACTACATCCAGGTTCTGGTTATTACAAATAGTGCTGCTATGAACATAGTTGAACAAATGCTTTTGTGGTATGATAGGGCATCTCTTGGGTATATTCCCAAGAGTGGAATTGCTGGGTCCTGAGGGAGGTTGACTCCCAGTTTCCTGAGAAACCGCCACACTGATTTCCAAAGTGACTGCACATGTTTGCATTTCTACCAACAATGGATGAGTGTTCCCCTTAATCCACATCCTCTCCAGCATAGGCTATCATTGGTGTTATTGAGTTTAGCTAATCTGACCGGTGTAAAATGGTATCTCATAGTTGTTTTGATTTGCATTTCCCTGATCGCTAAGGATGTTGAACATGACCGTAAGTGTCTTTTGGCCATTCGAAGTTCTGTTGAGAATTCTCTGTTCAGATCAGCACCCCATTTTTTAATTGGGTTAATTAGAGTTTTAGTGTCTAGTTTCTTGAGTTCTTTGTATATTTTGGAGATCAAACCTTTGTCTGATGAAGGGTTGGTGAAGATCTTCTCCCAGTTGGAAGGTAGTCTTTTTGTCTTACTGACAGTGTCCTTTGCTTTACAGAAGCTTCTCAGTTTCAGTAGGTTCCATTTATTCATTGATTGTGGAGGGCCGGACCACATTCTCCATTGCTTCTAGGAACAAAGGTAGAGATTGACCTCTGTGACCCCAAGGTGTGGCGGCACACACCTTTAGTCCTGATGCCTGGGTGGCAGAGGCAGATTGACCTCTGTGACCTCAAGGCGTGGTAGTATACGCCTTTGGTCCCAATGCCTGGGAGGCAGAGACAAACAGATCTCTGTGAGTTCAAGGTGATGTAGCACACGCCTTTAATCCCAGCGCACGTGCTTTGTAACTCTCTACCGCTGCGTCCCTGCCTACTCCCGAGGCATCATTTGGGATAATGGGCAGTGGACCGATCCAAGAGTGACACGTCAGAAGCGAGGACTGTTTCCTTTATAAGGGCTGGGTTCCCCTCATTCGGGGTCTCCGCTTTGGAAGCTGATGCTCTCCCTCTCAAGAGGCATTAAAGCTTTACTACAAAAGTATCCTAAGTGCCCCGCGTCGTTCTTGCTGGCGAGACCGTAGCGCGGGACAATTGATTCTCTTATTGTCTGTGCTACTGGGGTTCTACCTAGGAAGTGGTCTCCTGTGCCTATGTCTTGTAGATTACTTCCACTTTCTCTTCTATCTGGTTCAAAGTGGTCAGATTAATGTTGAGGTCTTTAATCCATTTGGACTTGATTTTTGTGCATGGTGATAGATATGGATCTACTTTCATTCTTCTACAGGTTGACATCCTGTTATGCCAGCACCATTTGTTAAAGATGCTTTCCTTCTTCCATTGCATACCTTTAGCTCCCTTGTCGAAAATCAAGTGTTCATAGGTTTGTGGGTCAATATCTGGGTCTTCTATTCGATTCCATAGGTCGACTTCTTTGTTCTTATGCCAATACCAAGCTGTTTTCAATACTGTAGCTGTGTAATAGAGTTTGAAGTCAGGGATGGTTATACCTCCAGAAGTTCCTTTATTGTATAAGATTGTTTTGGCTATCCTGGGTTTTTTGTTTTTCCATATAAAATTGATTATTGTTCTCTCAAGGTCTGTGAAGAATTTTGATGGGATTTTGATGGGGATTGCATTGAATCTATAGATTGCTTTTGGTAGAATTGCCATTTTAACTATGTTGATCCTCCCAATCCAAGAGCAGGGGAGGTCTTTCCATTTTCTGGTATCCCCTTCAATTTCTTTCTTCAAAGACTTAAAGTTCTTGTCAAATAGGTCTTTCACTTCCTTGGTTAGAGTTATCCCAAGATATTTTATGCTATTTATGGCTATTGTGAAAGGTGAAGTTTCTCTGATTTCCCTCCCTGCTTCTTTATCCCTTGTGTATAGGAGGGCAAGTGATTTTTGGGAGTTGATCTTTACCCTGCCACATTACTAAAGGTGTTTATCAGCTGTAGGAGTTCTTTGGTAGAGTTTTTGGGGTCGCTATGTACACTATCATATCATCTGCAAATAACGAGAGTTTAACTTCTTCCTTTCCAATTCGAATCCCCTTGATCCCCTTATGTTGTTGTATTGCTATTGCTAGAACTTCAAGCACTATATTGAAGAGGTATGGGGAAGAGTGGACAGCCTTGTCGTGTTCCTGATTTCAATGGAATGGCTTTGAGTTTCTCTCCATTCAGTTTGATGCTAGCTGTCGGCTTGCTGTAAATAGCTTTTATTATATTTAGGTATGATCCTTGTATCCCCAATCTCTCCAACACCTTTATCATAAAGGGATGTTGAATTTTGTTAAATGGTTTTTCAGCATCTAATGAAATGTTCATATGGTTTTTTTTCTTTCAGTTTATTTATATGATGGATTACATTGATAGATTTGCGTATGTTGAACCAGCCCTGCATCTCTGGGATGAAGCCTACTTGATCATAATGGATAATTTTTCTAATGTGTTCTTGGATTTGGTTTGCCAGGATTTTGTTGAGAATTTTTGCGTCGATGTTCATGAGTGAGATTGGCCTGTAATTCTTTTTCTTGGTTGTGTCTTTGTGTGGTTTTAGTATCAGGGTAATGGTAGCTTCTTAAAAAAAGTTTGGCAATGACTCTTCTGTTTCTATATTGTGAAATACATTAAGAATTATAGGTATTAGCACTTCTTGGAAGTTCTGGTAGAATTCTGCATTGAAACCATCTGGTCCTGGTTTTGGTAGGGAGGTTTTTGATAACAACTTCTAATTCTTCGCGACTAACAGGTCTGTTTAGATTGTTCACCTGGTCTTGATTTAACTTTGGTAAATGGTACTTATCTAAAAACCAGTCCATTTGTTGTACATTTTCCAACTAGTGGCATATAAACTTTCGTAGTAAGATCTAATGATTCTCTGAATTTCCTCTGTGTCTGTGGTTATGTCCCCCTTTTCATTTCTGATCTTATTAATTTGAGTGTTCTCTCTCTGTCACTTGATTAGTTTGTCTAGGGGTTTGTCAATCTTGTTGATTTTCTCCAAGAACCCACTTTTTGTTTCGTTGATTCTTTGTATTCTTTTCTGTGTTTCTATTTTGCTGGTTTCAGCCCTCAGTTTGATTATTTCCAGTCTTCTACTCCTCCTCCATGTACTTTTTAATGTACCTGGGTATTTTGCCTGCATGTAGTCTATGCACTGCATTCACACAATGTCCGCAGAGACCAGAAAAGGGAACTGGAGTTGCAGATCATTGTTAGCTGCTATGCTGGGAATCGAACCTGGTCCTCTGGTCTAGCAGTCAGTCCCCTTAACTGTTGAGCCATCTCTCTGGCCCCAATGCTCTTACTTTTTACTGGTCTGAGATTTAGAAGTAGAAACTCTCAGTGAGGACAACCTATGTCTCTTGACAATCTGTTCCTGGCTTCTTTCATTCTCTTCAGTTTAGCATATTCTGTAGCCTCCTGTTACTGTCTTAGTGTCTTGTTCCTTCAGAGCAATATGTTGGCATTTATGCTATAGGACACTTGGATAACAAAAGCCTGAATCATGGGGGCCTTGGTCCTGGGTTTTTTAAAATTTTTTTAGGTGAGTACAAGGTTTTATAGGTACTTTATGAACATCAGAATCAATTGGGTTCTTTTCTCCAAAAGCCTGATGTCATATTACATGAACCGCTACTTTCCCAGGTGCTGTTCACAAGCTGTGTTCTGACGAAGGGCGAAGAAATCGTCCTCATAACTGGTGTTTTGGTGAGAAGACAAGAGACAATCTCAGTCAATCTGATTTGTCAGGGAAGAAAGCCTAAGATGCTGTCCACAGGATTCAAACTTCCATACTAACTCAGGGTCAGGGAAACCATGTGAACTAAGTAAGTCTTCTAGCAGATCTACATCTAAATCTCTGAGTGTCCTCTGCTGCTGAGCAAAAGTCCTGAGCAGCTCTCAGAATATCTGCTTTTCCATCTTCCGGGGACAGCACCTTCACTGCTGAAGAGCAATTTAAAACTTGGTCGTCTTTGTCATTACTACTTGCAAATTCTGGTGATTATTTGGAACAATCTCGGCCCAAAAGTTCCTGTTGTTGTTTCAAAATTTTATCCATCAATCAGACACTAATGTAGAGATCCCCAAGGCCATACACCACACCACTGAGGCTCACGGTGTCTGAGAAGCTGGGCTCAGGCTCCTCCTTGGTGACCACCAGGCAGTAGCAGCTTGTGCAGAGACCCGCCCTCCGAAGACCAGCACGGCCTTGGTGGGGTGGCAGCCAGCCTGGGGCCCAGTGAGGGTGCAGGTGATGATCCTGGTTCCTGCCAAGGGCCAGGGCTTGCTGAGCGTGAAGCCGAGCTGCGCTAGGACCGCAGTGGAGGCAGCGCAACAGCAGCTCCTCCAGATCCAGTTCCAGGGGAAGCAAAGGCAGAGCCAGGAGGTGAGCGCTGTGCAGGCATAGCAGCACGTGCAGCACACGCCACACCAGCTCCCACAGCCCGGTCATACTCCCGTGGCACGCGGGCACCGTCTCCTCCCTCCGTCCCACATCCCCGTGCTGGAGCACCTCACCACTGCACCCCCGCTGCCATCTTCCTCTTACCTCCTAGTCTTTTTATTTATGGCTTCCTGACAACAAATTGGTGACATCTTCTTTGAAAGATTGAACAGTTTTCAGATTCTACTTGTTCTTTTGTGTCCCGACCACATAGTAATGGTAATATCTGTCAGTTCAGGAATATCACTTTAGTAGCCCCAATACATCCCTAACTAATTGGTGCTTTCTATCCCCAGTTCTCCTTGGAACCCCACCCCTGACTCCTGTGGCCATAGATGCTATCATTTTAATGCTGCAGAAGTGGCTACAAGCATACTACAAATTTCATTGACTTCTTGAACTCAGTGTTATGCATAGCTCGCTGTAATATAACTTAACTCTCTCCAAACATTTTCACTGGCCCAGCCAGATGACTAGATAAAAACACTTGTCACCAAGTCTGACAACCTGAGTTTTCTTTCATGTAAGTATCATATTTTTGTCTATTTCTAACATGAAACACCATAGTGGTGAAAAATAGCCTTCAGAAATTTTTTTAGATAGAAAGATTATCTTTATTAATGACCCAAACCGTATTTCTTTAGATACAGGAGTTTTGAACTCAAATACTTAGAAGAATACAAGTTAAGATTGCATTATATGCAACTCATTACCAGTAACACATTGCAAAGCAAACAGCTTGGAAAATGGGGAAAGTTAGGGGAGTGAGGGAGGGAAAAATAAAAGAAGGGAATTAAGTTGACCAAGTGAAAATTTTTTCTATTCTTAAATTCTTGGGAACTAGGAAGTCCTTGCAAGCACAGCTCGTTTCTGCAGGTTATTTGCCAAACTCGTACAAAATGGAACCCAAACAGAGAATCCCTTAAGAACCTGGAGAGGTGCAACATGAAGGGCTACAATTATCCAGTAGCAAGCGGTCCAGCCTTCCACCAACAGAGCTTCCTCCTCAGTTCCCAAGCAAAAGCGGGATGACAATATCTTTCCTGTGATTGTTGGAGTATGTTTTGTCATTTTTTTATTTCCAGATAAGTCTTCATTTTACTGAAACTGGAAACTAAAGATTTTTATGTAACTATGCTGTTTTCAGTTTTTCCCTATATGTTTGTATATTAAAGAATTAAGAATTAAGGGAGGTGACTCAGCCTTTACCTACAAGCCTGATGATTGGGACCCACATGACAGGAGAGACCCAGCTCCTCCAACTTATCATACACAGACACACATAAGTTTTTAAATTCGGGAATCATTTTTTATACTCTGTTCCGTCATTTCATGTATACTTTCAAATACAGAAAACAAGTTGTTTTGAGATGAGTTTAGAGTATTATTTAGTTTCTTTACCTTCTGTTTCTTTGTGTTTGTGTTTGTGTGGGATGTATTAATTAGTGTGCATGTGTTTGAGGAGGTCTGAGGACACCGAGGGTTCCCTCTGTCCACCGCTTCCTTTTCTCAGTGTGCTTTCTGAGGAACCTGCAACTCAACTTTACTTCTAGCCTCCTATTTTTGTCCTCTCTTCAGTTGCTCCCTATTGGATGTCTTCAGAAATTGAACTTGAAAAGAATTTATTTTGTATTAATTGAATAAAAGGAAATAAAAGGAGGACATGACTGCTCCTAAGGAATTAGGGTCTAATAAAGAGATAGAAGGGAGAACAGAGGCCCAGGCAGAGGTGGGAGAGAGAAGTAGAAAGAGGGGGAACCAGGAGTCAAGAGGTCAGTGTAACTAAAATGGCTGGGTTATAATGTGAAGAGAAGCAAGAGGAAGACACATAACCCAGTCACTGGGATGGAGAGTTTAGGGTAGGTGGAGTGCTATGCCAGCCAGGATGTCTCTTTAACAGATCATAGCAATGCTGAGAGACTGGCAGACAGAGTCTGCTTTGATATGTTAAATATGCACCTAGGTCTGGTTTGAGACCTAACAGTAATGCAGTAGACCTGTTTTCTTCAAAGGACGTGAGGCTGTCTAGTTGAGACTTACATAAGTAATTTTGGTAGGATTTTGAGTTTTCTTAAAGTTTTGACTGAATTTCATGTGTATAATGATGTGAGATCACCTGGAAAGTACAATACTGAAGTTTCCATGTCCTATTAATCATCAGTAATTAATATATTGTAGACATTTTTGGTTTTTCCAGACAGGATTTCTCTATATAGCTTTGGAGCCTGTCTTGGAACTCTCTTTGTAGACCAGACTGGCCACAAACTGAGAGATGGGCCTTCTTCTATTTCCCGAGTGATGGGATTAAAGGTGTGCACCACCACCTCCCAGCCTATATTGTAGACTTTTAAAAGTGTGTTTATTCTCTTCTTGGTTATTATTTCTATAAACTCTGCAGAAATAGTTATATACTATGTAAGATAGCTGGACCTTAAAGAATTTCAACATTTAAGTAGCACAGATATTTTAGAAATTGGGACTTACTTTAAATTACTGCTCTATTCCTTAATTTTCAAGTATTTCTAACACTTGGGGAAGGCTCTTCTGGACAAATTGGCCAGGAATTTTGTGTTTTAAAAGAAGAGAGGAGTAACTATTAGGGTGGAACTCATACTTCCCTTCTTAAAGCTGAATTTTATATTTGGATCACCCTTGAGGACTGAATCTTTAATGAGGAACGTTCTTAGAACAGCTGCACAATCCCTGGAAATGGTATGGAAGCTGGGGCTGGAGCATTGGGGCGCTATCATTCCTGTATATTCAGCTCAGTGGTGAATGGAAATATTTGAGCTTTATCCTTTTCTATGATTCTGTGACTATTGGGATGGCAGAACTACATTTGGCAAGAGAGCTTAGTTGGGAGGAGGTAATGGCAAACTCACCCAAGACACTGCTGCATTTTCCAATGTGGAAGAAAGTACCTGCTCTTCATGAGGGTGGAGATTCCTCGTGAGGCCCCTCAGAGAACTGCGCACAGAGTCTAGTCCATGTCTAGGAGTACCCTAGATTATTATTGTCTATTGAACTGGCCCTAGCTTTATAGATACTTTCTGTGGTCTAGTTTTTGTTCGTCTTCATCATTAAGTTCTTATAAAAAAAAGAGTGTGATATTTGCTTTTAGTACTAGCCCTAGATATGTTAATATTTTGCTTTTGATGGCCTGTTAACTTGTTGTTAACACAGGGTTGACACGGTCAGCAATGGTGTCCCTATTTTTACTTTGGTATTTTGTAATTGGAAGAGACTTCTACCACGTGTTTAGAAGATGATCTCTGCTCATGCAAACTCTTCTTGGACTCTTCAGCAACATATGGGTGAGAAAGTACAGATTCAAATACACTGCCACTTTTCCTTCTCTTGATTTTCTTGCTGTAGTGTAACTTTTTGTGGATTTAGTAGAGAACATATAGTAATTTAGGCAGAATTTGTGTTTCCCTATACGTAAAAAACGTGGGGAAAGAAGAGTAATTTTTTTCTGAGAATTGTGTCTGTTCATAAGTTTAATCTACAGATCTTATAGAGAGCAGCCAGTTGACAATTTTGAATCAGTGATATTCTTTTGCTTTTCTAAAGTTATAGGGGCAAACTATTTAGTTTTTATTCAAGTGAATGCTGAACTTAATTTTTCTTTCCAAATTTCTGCAGATTTGGGTTACCTCTGTAATATGCTATCATCTCTAAAGGGAAATCCTAACATCTTTTATTTGAACTGTCTCTATTGATGGTATATCAACTTTTGGTATACCCTGTGAGCTGAGTGAAAATTCTGTGAACTTATTGCTTTGTTGTTGCTTTTTTAGAGAGGATCTTTCTTTTTTCACATTAATATTTATTTAAAAAAATTTCCACCTGCACCCTGCCTCCCTTTGCCCTCCCACTTCCCACCTTCCCCTCCCTCTCTAGACCTAAGAGCAGTCAGGGTTCCCTGCCCCGTGGGAAGTCCAAGGTCATCCCCCCCTCCATCCAGGTCTATAAAGGTGTGCATTCAAACAAACCAGGCTCCCACAAAGTCAGTCCATCCAGTAGAATCAAAATCCAGTGCCATTGTCCTTGGCTTCTCAGTCAGCCTTCATTGCCAGCCACATTCAGAGTGTCCAGTTTAATCACATGTTGTCCCGCGCTACCATCTCACCCGCAAGAACGACGCGGGACACTTAGGATCCTTCTGTAGAAAAGCTTTAATGCGTCTTGAGAGGGAGAGCATAAGCTTACATGGCGGAGACCCAGAATGAGGGGAACCCAGCCCTTATAAAGGAAACAGTCCTCACTTCTGACGTGTCACTCTTGGATTGGTCCGCTGCCCATTATCCCAGGTGATGCCTCGGAAGTAGGCAGGGACGCAGCAGTAGAGAGTTACCAAGCACATGCGCTGGGATTAAAGGCGTGTGCTACAACACCTTGAACTCACAGAGATCTGCCTGTCTCTGCCTCCCAGGCATTGGGACCGAAGGCGTGTACTACCACACCTTGAGGTCACAGAGGTCAATCTGCCTCTGCCTCCCAGGCATCAGGACTAAAGGCGTGTACCACCACACCTTGAGGTCACAGAGGTCAATCTCTACCTTTGTCCCTTGAAGCAATGGAGAATGTGGTTGCGGCCCTCCACATATCCCCCTTTTTTTACTTCTTTGCAGAAAGGCAACTCCCTCAGAAGGCAAAGATAGAGGTCGCACTTCCCAGAGCGGAAACATTACAATGGGCTTGCACGGAATCTGCCCCTAGGTTCATGACACCTGGAACCTATCCGGCCTGCCCTCTGCCATTTTTCTGGGAAAGGGAATATATGACAGGAAACCCTTATGCAGGGCGACATATCTCTCAGAGAGGGCCATTCTCTGTGCGATGCTCTTCAGCTCGACAACCTTCAGGGCTAGCTAAGCCAAGCATTCCACCCTGTGCAATGAACCACTGTCCTAGGGGTGCAGGAGCTGGTTGGCATAAATCTTATTGCTTCAGCATGGATAACCACACATCAGTAGAGGCTCTCTGTTCCAGGGCAGCCAGCGCTTGTGCAATAACCACTTTGTCCCTACGGCTTTGGGATTTGAGTCAGCAGACCATCCAGAGGAGAAACACTATTCCACAGCATAGGGCTGCTCCAAAACATTTCCACCCCCACCCATTCTTTGAAGTAGGGGATGAAAGACACAACCCAGGACTGAAATCCTACGACCAAGCTTATAAATCATCTCTAGGACGGTAGGGGGGCCCCAGAGTCTTATTGGTTGTAAAAAATCGAGGAAACACCGCCATCCTATGGCTGACTGGTAACAGCTTCGGGAAAGCTGAGAGTGTCCTCCATCGGTACTCTGTCATCCATCCGCAAAATGGCAGGAGGAACAGCAGCCAGGTCCTCAGGCGAATCCGTGTGTTGTGGATCACTCTTCACTGTTCGGGTCAATCGCTCTGGCAGCCAGAATGGGCTTTCTTGATCCTGTGGGAAGACACAAACAGCTCCCCTGGATCTCAATAGAATGGGATCCAGGCCTTTCCATTCATTAGAAAGCACATCTTTCCATTTAACCAAATCCTTGGGCCGCTGCGGATCCGAACAATGTCGTGTTGCAGCATTTTGGCCATTATCATCCAAATTTAAAAAATTTATAGTGAACAGAGCCATGGCAATGGCCACTCTTGGTGTCGGGGGCAACTCCTTCATTATTCCCCCTTTTTTTTGGTTTTAACAAGAACTGGTATCGGTATAGGCCATGCCCTTGTCATTGTTTAGAGGGTCATTCTTATTACTTTCTCATCAAGTTTTCCAGTCCAATTACCTAGAAGATAACTAGACAATTGCTTAATAATCAGTCATTGCATCTGGGATCGCAGGGGCGCAATTCTCCAGCTGCATCAAGAAGTCTACCAGAGGCGTGTTGGAAACTATGGGCTTTTGTGCCACAGTCACAGATTTAGCCAATGACCCAATCACCTTAAAAATCTAAGGACTTTTTGCATCTACCTCCCTGTGGATCCTGAAACATTAGATTTAAAACCAAATAGTTGTAAGCTGCCATGTGGTCGCTGGGGAATTGAACTCACGACCCTTGGAAGAGCACACAGCATTCTTAACCCCTAAGCTATCTCTTCAGCTCCTTATTCAGATGGAAAATCTCTCGGGCTAGTTAGAGAGATTCTACTTTTTCGCCCCGCCCGTTGCCCCAGGCTATTGGTCCACCTTTGTTACCTAGGATATGGGTAACCATGTTGTTGCGCTTTTATTATGATAATTACGACCAGTCCTGCCTGAAGTCAGCATAGCTCAGCTCAGCCAAACGGAGCAGAAGGCACTCCAGCCTCAGAGCCCCTCACAGTTTCAGGCACATTGCAAGCCTTCTGGCCTGGCAGCTTGTGGCACCGCTCTCATTCTCGGTACTGCTTTGACACCCTCCAGGCCAGGCACCAACTGAGCCGGCGCAACGTGCCCCCCACCATAGCCACCTAGCAAAGCTCCGCTCCAGCCACCCTCCAGCCGCAGCTGCATTCATTCCGAGTCCAAACTGGTGCACGGAGTAAAGCAGAATTCAGAGAAGCAGGCTTACTGCTCTGCAACCATTGAAAGGACCTCACTTAAACAATCTTTTAGGGAATTTGGGTGTTGTTAGTCTCTCTGGCTACTTCCTGCTGAATTGGGCCGTTGCATTCTTAGGGGTATTTACTACAACATTTCAGGAGGTCTCGGTGATTCAAACCACATAAATCCCAAGTATACCCTTAGGCTCTCATTTTCTGTGGAGATGAAAACAGAACCTTTTTTCCAAAACATTATTTCCTTAGCAGTTCCTAAATTTAGATATCTTTCTCCTGTCCAGTACATAAGAGACAACATAAACAACATAAAATATATCTGTCCTTTTTTCTTATTGTTGGTATCAGAAAGCTTTTGACCTTGTAAATCAGTCTCCCCCATTCTTAGAACCATCGGGGGATCCTTTTTCCTTATTTTCTTTTCAGTCTCCCCCATTCTTAGAACCACCGGGGGGTCCTTTTTCCTTATTTTCTTTTCTTGCGCACGCGCCTAACCTCTCACTGCACTCAGTTTCTGATATGCTATCCTGGACTTCCTCCAATACATTTTGTCCGTCTGCAACAACTGCCTGGCAGGATTTATCTTCTAAGCAATTTCAAAGTGATAAGAGAACTGCTAAGAAGTACTGAGGCCTCTACGAAACCTTTCCAAGGCGGAGACAAGTCAAGCCCAAAATCGAAAAGTCCAAGAATAATCATACCTCTCTGAGCAAACAACCTGCAGTTCTGAATCCTCCTTGTGTCCAAGGGGTCTCCGGAGGTGCGAGTAGTGGTCAGGGTCTCCCGGCGTCGCGGGTTTCAAGCACCAGATGTCCCACGCTACCATCTTGCCCACAAGAACGACACGGGACACTTAGGATCCTTCTGCAGAAAAGCTTTAATGCGTCTTGAGAGGGAGAGCATAAGCTTACATGGCGGAGACCCAGAATGAGGGGAACCCAGCCCTTATAAAGGAAACAGTCCTCACTTCTGACGTGTCACTCTTGGATTGGTCCACTGCCCATTATCCCAGGTGATGCCTCGGAAGTAGGCAGGGACGCAGCAGTAGAGAGTTACCAAGCACATGCGCTGGGATTAAAGGCGTGTGCTACAACACCTTGAACTCACAGAGATCTGCCTGTCTCTGCCACCCAGGCATCGGGACCGAAGGCGTGTACTACCACACCTTGAGGTCACAGAGGTCAATCTGCCTCTGCCTCCCAGGCATCAGGACTAAAGGCGTGTACCACCACACCTTGAGGTCACAGAGGTCAATCTCTACCTTTGTCCCTTGAAGCAATGGAGAATGTGGTTGTGGCCCTCCACAATATGTTCCATCACTCCCAGTCCAGCTGGCCTTGATGAGCTCCCATTAGATCAGTCCCGCCGTCTCAGTGGGTGGACGCACCCCTCGTGGTCCTGACTTACTTGCTCATGTTCTCCCTCCTTCTGCTCCTCATTTGGACCTTGGGAGCTAAGAATACATTTCTTTTGGTATTTTATGGGGTCTTTTGCAATCCTGAGAGTTGAAGCCAGAGTTGCAAACATGCCAAGCAACCGCTCAGCTACTGATGAGCCCAAGCCCTACTGCCCCTCACTCCATTTGGAGATGGGTTTCCATATGTAATCCAAGACTCAAACCCTCTGCCTTAGCTACTGTGATCGGGCAAGGCAGTGCTGACATTCCTCATTCTTGTATTCTTGCTGAGGCTGTTTTAGGATTAACTGGAATTTGATTCTCCTTTTCAAAACAAGAACTCTGAATCCACTCTCCTTTGTTTGACTTTTTTATTGTCCAGTATCTATTACAACTTGTAATCAACACTCAAAACAAAGACAAACAATAGTAACATATACTTGTAATCTCAAAGTGTGAAAAGCTGAGGCAGGGAGACCAAGAGTTTTAGGCCTGCCTGGTCTATATAGAAAGATCCCCTCTACCAGAAAATGGAAGAATCTCCCATGCTCTTGTATTGGGAGGATCAACATAGTAAAAATGGCAATTCTGCCAAAAGCAATCTATAGATTCAATGCAATCCCCATCAAAATCCCAACAAAATTCTTCACAGACCTTGAGAGAACAATAATCAACTTTATATGGCAAAACAAAAAACCCAAGATAGCAAACACAATCCCATACAATAAAAGTACTTCTGGAGGCATTACATCCCTGACTTCAAACACTATTACAGAGCTACAATAATGAAAACTGCTTGATATTGGCACAAAACAGAGATGTTGACCAATGGAATCGAATTGAAGACCCAGGTCTTAATCCACAAACTTATGAACAACTGATTTTTGACAAAGGAGCTAAAACTATACAATGGAAGAAAGAAAGCATCTTCAACAAATGCTGCTGGCATAACTGGATGTCAAACTGTAGAAGAATGAAAATAGATTCATATCTATCACTGAGAAGCTTCTGTAAAGCAAAGGACACTGTCAGTAAGACAAAAAGGCTACCTTCCGACTGGGAGAAGATCTTCACCAACCCCTCATCAGACAATGGTCTGATCTCCAAAATATACAAAGAACTCAAGAAACTAGACACTAAAACTCTAATTAACCCAATTAAAAAATGGGGTACTGATCTGAACAGAGAATTCTCAACAGAACTTCAAATGGCCAAAAGACAAAAGGTCATGCTCAACCTCCTTAGTGATCAGGGAAATGCAAATCAAAACAACTTTGAGATACCATTTTACACCTGTCAGAATAGCTAAACTCAAAAACACCAATGATAGTCTATGCTGGCGAGAATGTAGAGTGAGGTGAACACTCATCCATTGTTGGTGGGAATGCAAACCTGTGCAGCCACTGTGGAAATCAGTGTGGTGGTTTCTCAGGAAAATGGGAGTCAACCTCCCTCAGGACCCAGCAATTCCACTCTTGGGAATATACCCAAGAGATGTCCTATCATACTACAAAATCATTTGCTCAACTATGTTCATAGCAGCACACTATTTGTAATAGCCAGAACCTGGAAACAACCTAGGTGCCCCTCAATAGAAGAATGGTTAAAGAAGGTGTGGAACATATACACATTAGAGTTCTACTCAGCGGTAAAAAACAATGACATCTTGAATTTTGCATGCAAATGGATGGACATAGAAAACGCTTTACTGAGTGAGGTAACCCAAACACAAAAAGAGGAATATGGTGTGTACTCACTCATAAGTGGATTCTAGCCATAATTAAAGGTCTTTGAGCCTATAATTCGTGATCCTAGAGAAGCTAAATAAGAAGGTGAACCTGAAGAAAATCATATAGTTATCCTCCTGGATATTGAAAGTAGACAAGATAGGCAGGCAACCTTGGGTTGCACGGCGGGGGGGGGGGTGGAAGAAAGGGGAGATGGTTAGGGAGAAGGGAATAGGGGAGGACTGGGGAAAGCTTGGGGGAATGGGATAGGGGGAGGGAGGAAGGATGGATATGGGAGCAGGGAAGTATATATCTCAACTAAGGGAGCTATTTTAAGGTTTGCAAGAGACTTGATTCTAGAGGAGTTCCCAGGTCCAATGAGAGATCCCCAGATTGTTCCCTGGACAGCAGAGGAGAAGGGGCCTGAACTGGCCTTGGCCCATAACCATACTGACAAATATTTTGCATATCACCATAGAACCTTCATCTGGCGATGGATGGAGATAGAGACAGAGACCCACATTGGAACACTGGACTTAACTCCCTAGGTCCAAATGAGAAGCAGAAGGAGGGAGAACGTGAGCAAGGAAGTCAGGATCAGAGGGAACCTTTATCTGATGATGGATTGAGATTGAGACAGAGACCCACATTGGAGCACTGAACTGAGCCCCCAAGGTTCAAATGAGGAGCAGAAGGAGGGAGAACATGAACAAGGAAGTCAGAACCATGAAGGGTGCGTTCATCCACTGATATAAGGGGACTGATCTAATGAGAGCTCACCAAGGCCAGCTGGACTGGGACTGAACGAGTATGCAATCAAACCGGATTCTCTGAATGTGGCTGACATGGGGACTGTCTGAGAAGCCATTGATAATGGCACTGGGACTAGCTTCCTCGGCGTGTACTGGCTTTTTGGGTTTCTAGTCTGTTTGGATGCTCAGCTTCCTAGACCTGGAGGGAGGGGGGAGGAACTTGAATTTCACACAGGGCAGGAAACCCTGACTGCTCTTAGGACTGGAGAGGGAGGAGGAGAGGGAATGGGGGGAGTGGGAGGGTAGTGTGAGAAGGGGCGGAAGTGGAAATTTTTATGAATTAATAAAAAAAAAGAAAAGAAAAGGGAGGCGGGGAGGAGGTGGAAATTTTTAATAAATAAATAAATAATTTTTAAAAATACATGGACACAAAATATTTCACAAATTTCAAATATGAATACAAGAAAAAAAGACAGCAAAAGCAGGAAGTTCATCAATGGTTTAGGGGTAAACATCCTTAGAAACATTGCTGAAAACAACAGATTGTTCCTGTTTTCGTTCCTGTTTTCAACCAACTTCAAGAGTGCAAAACAGATCAAGAGGGGGTGCGAAGGCCTGTCCTCTAGGGACCCAACAATTCCCCCCTTTTTATTTTAAAAGCATGAGAGCCCTGTCTTAGGACTGCACCATTTTAAAACACAGCTTCCTGGGCTGTGCCGCTGGTACAAATGCAAGCTATTAAGCATTTAAATGGCATTAGTGGGCCCAGATGTTTGTGTGCCCACTCTGGATCGGGAACAAAGTACCTGAGACCATGCCTTCGACTCAGTGCTCCTTGCCTGAGCAGGCAGTGGGATCAGCATTACTAGGTGTGACAAGCAGGAGAACATGGCAAATACAGAGAGATGTTTCCAGGCTGCGCAGTGCTCTGTGTGGCAGATTTGGCTGTATGTGCTACATGCTCATTCTCAGAGTTAATGTGCTGAGTGCAGCTTCTGCCTGGTGGCTCCAGAGATAGCAGAAATGGTAGGTCCACCATTTTGAAATTGGAGAGAGGTGGAGTCAACATCCAGAGCAGCCACAACCTAGCTGCTTAGCATTTTAAAAGCTTGTCAAAACAGTAGAGAATTAAAGACAATGCAATAGGACAGATTCAGACATAAAAGACCTCTAAATGGGTCGTACTCTTAGATAAAGTTGTAGGCTTGGGACAGAAGAAAAACAGTATAGAAAGTCATAAAATAAAATTGATGCTTTAAAAAAAAGGGTAAAGTCTTTAAAGACACAGAGTACAGATAATGATAGATTAAAAGGAGTAAAAAAATAAGCCATGTAAAAATGGAAAATTCACAGAGAGTCTTGATTCTGTGTATTGTGTTTTCTTTGATATTTTGACTGTGAAGAAGCTAAGTACAGAGAGACATCTCATTATATGGGCTGCCAAGCTAAACCAGCATGTATATTATAAAGGTATCTTGACTTCAGAAGTTGGGTCTAAGGATGTGATGCTTTGGAAAAGTGGTTCTTTTTTGTTTTCACAGAAGATGAGACCCTGTGGATTCCTTCTAGACCAATATGGTATGAAAGATTTCCATAAACGCCCTCAAAAAATTGCTTCACTCAACTGGTGACTGAGATGAACCTAGCACATAGGCTACACCATGAAAGACCTGATTAACAGTGCCCCCATTCACTACAAAGCAGTTTGGAGAGAAATAACTATGCCCATATTACCAAATGCTGCTTATAAAGGTTCTTTTACATTTAAAGGGGGATATGACAGAGATAGTAATAATTTACACTGGTATGGATTTGGCTTTATTGATGTAAATTTAAGGTCAATCTTTTTATATATATATTTGTTCTTGATGAAGATATTGTGACTCTGTGTATCATTTAGAAATGTATTGTATAGTATAGGTTATTAATTGATAATTATCGATAATAGTAAAGCTTGTAGTCATGTTAGTTACATTTTCTAGAAGTGCATAGAAATATTTCATATAGGCACTCTTTATATCTTTCAAAGACTACAGAATATGGCATTTAAAATGTTTTAATAACTTAGAGCTTTTTATGACAATGAGACACGTCTACTCCTGGCAACACCAATCTACTTCAAGAGGAAGATGGGTATTGAAGAGGCTCCTTATGGAGTTGGTTAGCCATTTGGGCAAGAAACTGCTCTTGCCTGGACTGTGGCATGAACTGAACACAAAGAACCCACAGAGAGAGGACTGCTGAACTTGCCTAAAGGTGAGTTGATACTTCGAGATTCCTGATTCCTGAAAGAGTCTGCAAGACATTCTGCAGGATACAAAAGAAACTGAGTGAACTGTCTTTAAAATTTCCTGCTTTATGGAAAAGTCTGCAGGATACTGTGGGCCTGTAGGCTGAAGATGGATGCCCTAACGGTACAAAAGTACTTGGGGTGACTGTACAGGCAACAAGATGTCTCTGTGTTATCTCACTCAGGATGGTGTTTTCTACTTCCATTCATTTACATGCAGAATTCAAGATGTCATTGTTTTTCATGCTGAGTAGTATTCTAATGTGTAGCTGTGCCACACTTTCTTAATCCATTCTTCCATTGAGGGCACCTAGGTTGTTCCCAGGTTCTGGCTATTACAAATAGTGCTGCTATGAACATAGTTAAACAAATTCATTAGGCATCTCTTGGGTATATTCCCAAGAGTGGTATTGCTGGGTCCTGAGGTAGGTTGATTCCCAATTCTCTGAGAAACCGCCACACTGATCTCCAAAGTGGTCGTACAAGTTTGCTTTCCATCCAGCAATGGCTGAGTGTTCCCCTTGCTCCACATCCTTTCCAGCATAGGTTATCATTGGTGTTTTTGATTTTAGCCATTCTGACAGTTGTAAGACGGTATCTCAAAGTTGTTTTGATTTGCATTTCCCTGATAGCTAAGGAAGTTGAACATGACCTGAAGTATCTTTTGGCCATTTGAAGTTCTTCTGTTGACAATTATCTGTTCACTTCAGTACCACATTTTTAATTGGGTTATTTAGAATTTTAATATCTAGTTTTTTGAGTTCTTTATATATTTTGGAGATCAGTCCTTTATCTAATGTGTGGTTGAAGATCTTCTCCCATTCAATAGGCTGCTGTTTTGTCTTAATGACTGTGTCCTTTGCTTTACAGAAGCTTCTCAGTTTCAGGAGGTCCCATTTGTTCATTGTTGCTCTTATTGTCTGTGCTACAGGGGTTATATGTAGGAAGTGGTCTCCTGTGCCCATGTATTGCAAACTACCTCCCACTTTCTCTTCTACCAGGTCCAGTGTGGTTGGATTTATATTGACATCTTTAAAATACATTTGGACTTGAGTTTTATGCATGGTGATAGGTATGGATCTATTTTCATTCTTCTACAGGCTGACATCCAGTTATGCCAGCACCATTTGTTAAAGGTGCTTTCTTTTTTTTCAATTGTATAATTTTAGCCTCTTTGTCCAAAATCAGATGTTCATAGCTTTGTGGACTAATACCCACGTCTACAATTTGATTCCATTGGTCAAAGTTTCTATTTTTATGTCAATACCAAACTGTTTTATATCAGGGTAACTGTAGCTTCATAAAAAGAGTTTGGCAATGACTGTTCTGTTTCTATTATGTGAAACACATTAAGGAGTATAGGTATTATCTCCTCTCAGAAGGTATGTCAGAATTCTGCACTAAAACCATCTGGTCCTTGACTATTTTTGGTTGTAAGGTCTTTGATGACAGCTTCTATTTCCTCGTGACTTACAGGTCTGTTTAAATTGTTCACCTGGTCTTGATTTAATTTTGGTATATGATATTTAGCTTAAAATGTCCATTTCTTTTACATTTTCCAATTTTGTGGAGTACAGGCTTTTGTAGTATGACCTAATGATTCTCTGAATTTACTCAGTGTCTGTTGTTATGTCCCACTTTTCATTCTGATCTTGTTAATTTTCTCTCTCCAACTTTTGATTAGTTTGGAGAGGGGTTCGTTAATCTTATTGATTTTCTCCAAGAACCAGCTCTTTGTTTCATTGATTCTTTGGATTGTTGTCTGTGTTTCTATTTTGTTGATTTCAGCCCTCAGTTTGATTATTTCCAGTCTTCTACTCCTCCTGGGTGAGTCTGCTTCTTTTTTTCTAGAGCTTTAAGGTGTGCTGTTAAGTCTCTAATGTGAGCTTTCTCCATTTTCTTTGTGTGGGCACTTAGTGCTATGAACTTTCTTCTTTCATAGTGTCCCATAGGTTTGGGTATGTTGTGTCTTCACTTTTGTTGAATTCAAGGAAAGCTTTAATTTATTTCTTTATTTCTTTCTTGACCCAGGCGTGGTTTTGCTTTTTGGTTTTGTTTTTGTTTTTGTTTTTTTGGGTTTTTTTTTTGACTGTTCAGTTTCCATGAGTTTGTAGGCTTTCTGGGGATGGAATTGTTGTTAAATTCTAGCTTTATTCCATGGTTATCCGATAAGACACAGGTGGTTATTCCAAATTTTTGTATTTGTGGATGTTTGCTTTGTTACCGAGTATGCGATCAATTTTCAAGAAGGTTCCATGAGGTGCTGAGAAGAAGGTATATTTTTTCTTGTTTGGGTGAAAAGTACTATAGATGTCTGTTAAGTCCATTTGATTTATTATATCTGTTAGTTCTCTTGTTTCTCTCTTGAGTTTCTGTCTGATTGACCTGTCCATTGGTGAGAGAGGAGTGTTGAAATTTCCTATTAGTTTGTGGGATTTGATGAGTGATTTGAGGTCTAGTAAAGATTCTTTTACATAAGTGGGTGCTTTTATATTAGGGGCATAGGTATTCAGAATTGAGACTTCATCCTGATGAATTGTTTCTGTTATGAGCATAGAGTGTCCTTCTCCATCTCTTCTGACTGATTTTGTTTGAAATCAATTTTGTTAGATATTAGGATAGCCACTCCCACATGTTTCTTAGGTCCATTTGCTTGGAAAACCTTTTCCCAACCCTTTACTCTGAAATATTGTTTGTGTTTGAGATTGAGATATGTTTCTTGTAAACAGCAGAATGATGGGTCCTGTTTTCATATCCATCCTCTTACCCTGTGTCTTTTTATCAGTGAATTGAGTCCATTGATATCAAGCGGTATTAATGATCAGTGGTTGTTAACTCCGGTTATTTTTGTTTGGTGCTAGTGTTTGTGTGTTTCCCTTCTTGAGCTGTGTTGATGGAGGGTTGTCAGATGTCTGTGTTATGATGGGTGTTGTTGGCTTCCTTGGGTTGAGGCTTTCTCTCTAGCATTTTCTGTAAGGCTGGGTTTGTGGATATGTATTGTTTAAATCTGTGTAGTGAGGAGCGGCGGGCAGGCCTGCTTTTCATCCCGCCCAGCTCCCACATGGCTAGCTTAGTCCCGGAAATAACAACACACAAATTGTAATCATTGAAATTTCCTGCTTCGTGGAAATGTCTCTGGATACTATCGGCCTGAAGGCCGAATATGGATGCCCCAACGATACAGAGGAACTTTGGGTGACTGTCCAGGCAGCGAGATGTCTCTGTCATTTCTAGAGTTTTGGATGTGGATTACTTCTTGTTTACTTAGGTAATATATATCCTTCTGGAGTCTTTGATGGAGTTGAAGAATGGTTAGTTATAGTTTTCCATTATTATGATAAAGATAAAATAGATATAAGTATTTTAACTGTAATTCTCACTTGATAACTGTTTTGTTATGTGTAGTTTTACTATGTTAAACTGAAAGCCTTTCTTTTTTGTTTAAATAGAAAAATGGGAAATTATGTAGGTGGGCCTTCTGTTATGTGTTATTTTCATTGGTTAATAAAGAGACTGCCTTGGCCCTCTGATAGGACAGAAAATTAGGTAGGTGGAGTAAACAGAACAGAATGCTGGGAAGAGGGCAATGAAGCAGACGCCATGGAGCCAGCCACCAGGTCAGACATGCTGAATCTTTCCTGGTAAGCCACACCTCGTGGTGCTACACAGATTATTAGAAATGGGTTAATCAAGATGTGAGAGTTAGCCAGTAACTAACTCTCTAGAGATAATGGGCCAGGCAGTGTTTAAATGAATACAATTTGTGTGTTGTTATTTCCGGGGCTAAGCTAGCCATGTGGGAGCCGGGTGGGACGAAAAGCAGGCCTGCCCACAGCTCCACACTACAAATCTGTTTTTGTCATGGAATATCTTTTTTTCTCCATTGACGGTGAATGAAAGCTTTGCTGGGTATAGTAGTCTGGGCTTGCATCTATGGTCTCTTAGTGTCTGCAGCACATCTATCCAAGGCCTTCTGGCTTTCATGGTTCCCACTGAGAAGTCAGGTGTAATTCTGATAGGTTTCCCTTTATATGTTACTTGACCTTTTTCCTTTGCAGCTCTCAATATTCTTTCTATTATTCTGTATGTTTTGTGTTTTGATTATTATATGGCGAGGGGAATTTTTTGATCCAGTCTATTTGGTGTTCTGTATGCTTCTTATACCTTCATAGGTATATACTTCTTCAGGTTGGGAAAGTTTGCTCCTATAATTTTGTTGAATATATTTTCTGGGCCTTTAAGCTGGAATTCTTCTCCTTCTTCTTAGGTTTGGTCTTTTCAAGGTATCCCATATTTCCTGGATGTTTTGTGTTAAGAATTTGTTGATTTACTGGGTTTTTTTTGATCAGTGAGTCTATTTCCTCTATAGTATCTTCAGTGTCTGAGATTCTTTCTTCTATCTCTTGTATTCTGTTGGTTATACTTGTCTCTGTAGTTCCTGTACGTTTACCCAAATTTTCCATATCCAGTCATCTCTTGGTTTGTGTTTTCTTCATTACCTCCATTTCAGTTTTCAAGTTTCGAACTGTTTCCCTTACCTGCTTGATTGCTTTTATTGGTTTTCTTGGGTATCTTTGAGGGATCTATTAATTCTTCTAACTTTTTGTTTGCCTTCTCTTCCATTTCTTTAAGGGAGTTTTTCAATTCCTGTTTAAGGGTCTCAATCATTGTCATAAGGTTACGTTTAAAGTCGAATTCTTCTACTTCTTCTGGGTTAGGGTTTTCAAGTCTTCCTGTGCGTCACTGGATTCTGGTGTTATCATGTTGCTTTCAGGTTGTTGGAGGAATTCTTGCATTGGTGCCTGCCCATCTCTTCCTCTCTGGATCCTCTCAGCACAGGAGCAGGGACCTCGCAGACAAAAAGGCAGGCTTGGGATGCAGGGTGGGGCAGTACAAAGAAGCTCCAGAAACAGGGATACTCTCACTAGCTCCCCAACATCTCAGCCCCAGAGCATGCTGAGTTGGGGGATCCAAGGACCTTGCAGATGATAAGGGGTGCTTGAGGGCAGGAAGGAATGTGCTAAAGAGAGCCAGCAGCCAGGAAACATCATGCTGGATGGCAAGAAAAGCTTAGGGAGCTGAAGGAGGCCAGTACTCAGTTCCCTGGGGACTGTCTGGCCACAGGGCCACCCACTCACCTGTCTGGATCCTCTCAGCACAGAAGCAGGGACCTCTAGCCTTTTATAGTATTTTCACCTGTCAGGTACAGGATTAATTGTCATTTGACAGTTTACTTTTTTACTTGATAACTTTTTATTATTATTATTTTGTTATTACTTAAAAAAATACCAGTACAAATTCCCACTTCCTCCCCTCCTCCTACTTCCCTCCCACCCTCCACATACCCTCCTCCCCACCCCCTCCAATCTTAAGAAAGGGCAAGTCCAAGGCCCACCCCACTACATCCAGGGTGAGCAAGGTATACATCCAAAGAGAATAGGATCCCAAAAGTCAGTACATGCACTAGAGACAAATCCCAGTACCACTGCCATTGGCCCCTCAGTCTGACCCAACTGTCAACCACGTTCAGAAGGACTATTTTGGTCTCATGTTCATTCATTCCCAGTCCAGTTAGAGTTGGTAAGCTCCCATTATGCAGGAACACTGTCTCAATAGGTGAAACCCTCATGGTCTTGACTTCCTTGCTCATACTGTCCCTCCTCCTGCTCTTCAACTGGACCTTGGGAGCTCAATCCCAACCTAAAGATGATGGAGGAGGGTTATCTGTCTATTGTGTTATTTTCATTGGTCAATAAAGAGACTGCCTTGGCCCTTTGATAGGACAGAAAATTAGGTAGGCGGAGTAAACAGAACAGAACGCTGGGAAGAGGGCAATGAGGCAGACGCCATGGAGCCAGCCACCAGGTCAGACATGCTGAATCTTTCCCGGTAAGCCACACCTCGTGGTGCTACACAGATTATTAGAAATGGGTTAATCAAGATGTGAGAGTTAGTCAGTAACTAACTCTCTAGAGATAATGGGCCAGACAGTGTTTAAATGAATACAACTTATGTGTTATTATTTCTGGGGCTAAGCTAGCCGTGCAGGAGCCGGAAAGGACGAAAAGCATGCCTGCCCGCAGCTCCTTACTATATATGGCGCCTAGACGTGGATAACTGAATCCACAGAAAGCTTGAGAAAGCTTGGGAAAGAATAGAGTAAAGCATGTTTTGTTGGTAGCAGCAATTTCTCGGGTCTGCTCTGCTTGCTAGAGGCAAGCAAGCGCTCTCATCTAAGAGATGCTTCCTGACTCAGCTTTAACTGCTAAACCTTGTAGCTCTTTTAAAAGGTCCTGCCACGAAACACTTAAATAGTGTTGATGAAAAGCATGCTTTTCGGGTTTTCAGCTGTGGCAGGAGAAAAGCTGTGCTGTTTTAAAATGCCGGCTTTCTGGGCTGTCCTGCCAGGGCAAACTCTGACTCTTTCAGGCAGGCAGTCCGACTGAGTGTGGTCTGTGAGCAGAATGCTGCAGCTTGCTTGCTGGCAAGGACCTTGAAACGCCATAGAGTTGTGGCAGTGAACACAGCTCTGGCTGGTACCTCAGCCTTGATGCTGGAAAGCTAAATAATGGGCTGGATCTAACTATCAAAACCACAGCTTTAGTCCTACCAATATTGCTTGGTAAATTAAAGACTCATGTGGTCAGAAAAAGAGAGATATACAGTAAAGAGAGATTCAAAGACGAAGAAAACCTCTAAATGGTTTATAGTGTGTTACAAATAAATGCAGGATAAAAGTTAAAGTTCTTAAAGTAAAAAGAGAGTAGTTAGGTGTGGTGGTACACACCTTTAATCCCAATGCCTGGGAGGCAGGGACAGACAGATCTCTGTGAGTTCAAGGCGTGGTAGCATACGCCTTTAATCCCAGCACTGCGGAGGCAGAGACAGACAGATCTCTGTGAGTTCAAGGACAGCCTGGTCTACAGAGTTATTCCAGGACAAAGATATACAGAGAACCTGTGTCAAAAAGTAAAAGTAAAAATAAAAGAAATAGAGGTTAAAAATAAAGCTGCATAAAGATGGAAAATACACAGAGAATCTTGATACTGTATGCTATTATGCTCTCTTTGAATTGTTTGAATGCTGAGGAAGGAACAACAGCTGCTAAAAGATATTTGTTTATAAATGCTGCTGAACTAATCCAAGATAGATATGTTGAAAATACCTTGACTTCTGAATTTGGATCTAAGGATATGATACTTTGGAAAGGAGGTTCTTCTTTTATTTTCACAGAGGATGACACCCTGTGGATTGCTTCTATCCCAATATGATATGATAGACCACGCCCTCCTGAAAGGTTTCTGTGAACACCCTCAACAAATTACTTCACTCAACTGCCGACTGACATGAACCTGGCAGACAGGTTATACCATGAAAGACCTGATTAACTGCGCCCCTATACAGCAGGAAGAAGTTTGGAGAGAAATAACTACGTCCATATTCCCAAATATTGCTTATAAATGTTCTTTTACATTTAAAGGGGGGTATGATATAGATATGAATAATTTGCATTGGTATGGATTTTAAGGTCAATTTTGTTATATGTGTATATATTTCTGATTTTGATTGTGTAGTTCATTTAAAAATGCAATGTATAATTAAAAATATTGGTTGTTAATGGATAATCATTGATAATAGTCAAGCTTGTAGTAATGTTAGTCTGATTTTCTAGAAGTGCATAGATATATTTTAGATAGACATTCATATCTTTCAAAGACTACAGAACATGGCATTTAATGTTTTAATAACTTGGGACTTTTCATGACAATGAGACACATCTGCTCCTGGCAGCACCAATCTACTTCAAGAGGAAGATGGGCATCAAAGAGGCTCCTTATGGAGTTTGATAGCCATTTTGGGCAAGAAACTGCTCTTGCCTGGACTGTTATATAAACTGGACACAGAGAACCCACAGAGAGAGGACTGCTGAACTTGCCTAAAGGTGAGATGATCTTTCGGGGTTCCTGATTCATGAAAGAGTCTGCGAGACATTCTGCAGGACACAGCAGATAGTGACTAAACTGCCTTTGAAATTTCCTGCTTCATGGAAATGTCTCTGGATATTATGGGCCTGAAGGCCGAAGATGGGTGCCCCAACGATACAGAGGAACTTTGGGTGACTGTCCAGGCAGCGAGATGTCTCTGTCATTTCTAGAGTTTTGGAAGTTGCTTACTTCTTGTTTACTTAGGTAATATATCCTTCTGGAGTCTTTGATGGAGTTGAAGAATGAATAGTCGTAGATATAGTTTTCCATTATTATGATAAAGATATAGTTATAAATATTGTGACTGTAATTCTTGCTTGATAACTGTTTTGTTATGTGTAATTTTACTATGTTAAAATGAAAGCCTTTTTTGTTTAACAGAAAAAGGGGAAATGATGGAGGAGGGTTATCTGTCTATTGTGTTATTTTCATTGGTCAATAAAGAGACTGCCTTGGCCCTTTGATAGGACAGAAAATTAGGTAGGCGGAGTAAACAGAACAGAACGCTGGGAAGAGGGCAATGAGGCAGATGCCATGGAGCCAGTCACCAGGTCAGACATGCTGAATCTTTCCCGGTAAGCCACACCTCATGTTGCTATACAGATTATTAGAAATGGGTTAATCAAGATGTGAGAGTTAGCCAGTAACTAGCTCTCTAGAGATAATGGGCCAGGCAGTATTTAAATGAATACAACTTATGTGTTATTATTTCCGGGGCTAAGCTAGCCGTGTGGGAGCTGGGCAGGATGAAAAGCAGGCCTGCCCGCAGTTCCTTACTACATAAAGAAGAATATCCCTATGAAGGTACAAGAAGCTTACAGAACACCAAATAGACTGGATCAAAAAAAAATACCCTGGCCATGTAATAATCAAAGCAAGAAACATACAGAGAAAAAGAAAGAATATTAAGAGCTGCAAAGGAAAAAGGTCAAGTAACATATAAGGGTAAACCTATCAGAATTACACCTGACTGCTCAGTGAAAACCATGAAAGCCAGAAGGCCTTGGATAGATGTGCTGCAGACACTAAGAGACCATGGATGCAAGCCCAGACTACTTTACCCAGCAAAGCTTTCTTTCAACATCCATGGATGGAGAAAACAAGATAGTCAATGACAAAAACAGATTTAAACAATACATATCCACAAACCCAGCCTTACAGAAAGTACTAGAAGGAAAACCTCAACCCAAGGAAGCTAGCTACACACACAGTAACACAGACATCTGATAACTCCCCAACAGCATAACCCAATGAAGGGTAACACACAAACACTAGCACCAAAACATAACCGGAATCAACAACCGCTGGTCATCAATATCGCTTAATATCAATGGACTCAATTCACCAATAAAAAGACACAGGCTAAGAGAATGGATATGAAAACAGAACCCAACATTTTGCTGTTTACAAGAAACACACCTCAACCTCAAAGACAGACACTACCTCAGAGTAAAGGGTTGGGAAATGTTTTTCCAACCAAACGGACCTAAGAAACAAGCAGATGTGGTTATCCGATTATCTAACAAAAGTGATCAGTCAGAAGAGATGGAAAAGAACACTTTATACTCATTAGAGGAACAATTCATCAAGATGAAGTCTCAATCCTAAATATCTATGCCCCTAATATAAAAGCACCCACTTATGTAAAAGAATCTTTACTAGAACTCAAATCACTCATTAAACCCCACAAACTAATAGTAGATTTCAACACTCCTCTCTTAACAATGGAGAGGTCAATCAGACAGAAACTTAACAGAGAAAGAAGAGAATTAACAGATGCAATGAATCAAATGGACTTAACAGACATCTATAGAACATTTCACCCAAATAAGCAAGATTATACCTTCTTCTCAGCACCTCATGGAACCTTCTTGAAAATTGATCACATACTCAGTAACTAAGCAAACATCCACAGATACAAAAAAAATTGGAGTAACCACCTGTGTCTTAATCTTATCACCATGGAGTAAAGTTAGAATTTAACAACAATTCCATCCCAGAAAGCCTACAAAATCATGGAAACCGAACCGTCTACTACCGAACCACCGCTGGGTCAAGGAAGAAATAAAGAAATTAATATCTTCCTTAAATTCAATGAAAATGAAGGCACAGCATATCCAAACCTATGGGACACTATGAAAGCAATGCTAAGAGGAAAGTTCATAGCACTAAGTGTCCACATAAAGAAAATGGAGAAAGCTCACATTAGAGACTAACAGCACACCTGAAAGACAGAAAAAAAAGAAGCAGACTCACCCAGGAGGAGTAGAAGACTGGAAATAATCAAACTGAGGGCTGAAATCAACAAAATAGAAACACAGACAACAATCCAAAGAATCAATGAAACAAAGAACTAGTTCTTTGAGAAAATCAACAATGTTGACAAACCCTTATCTAAACTAATTAAAAGGCAGAGAAAACACCCAAATTAACAAAATCAGAAATGAAAAGAGAGACATAACCGCAGACACTGAGTAAATTCAGAGAAACAGTAGGTCATACTACAAAACCCTGTACTCTGCAAAATAGGAAATCCTAAGAGAAATTGACAATTTTTAGATAGATACCAAATTCCAAAATTAAATCAAGACTAGGTAAACAATTTAAATAGAACTATAAGCTGCGAGGGGAGATAGAAACTGTCATCAAAACCTCCCAACCAAAAAAGAAAAAAAAAACAGGGGTGTATGATTTTAGTGCAGAATTCGACCACAACTTACAAGAACATACTCCTCAAAGCATTCCACATAAGAGAAACAGAAGGGTCATTGCAAAACTCTTTTTATGAACTTACAGTTACCCTCATACAAAAACCGCACAAAGACTCAACCAAGAAAGAGAATTATAGACCTATGTCACTCATGAACATCAATGCAAAAATTCTCAATAAAATACTGGCAAACTGAATCTAAGAACACATTAAAAATCATACATAATTATCAAGTAGGCTTCATTCCAGAGATGCAGGGCTGGTTCAACATATGAAAATCTATCAGTGTAATCCAGCATATAAATAACTGAAAGAAAAAACATATGATCATTTCATTAGATGCTGAAAATGCATTTGACAAAATTCAACACCCCTTAATGATAAAGGTCTTGGAGAGATTAGATATACAAGTATCATATCTACATAAAATAAAAGCAATATACAGCAATTCAACAGCTAACATCAAATTAAATTGACAGAAACTCAAAGTGATTCTACTAAAACCAGGAACAAGACAAGGCTGTCCACTCTCTCCATATCTCCTCAACATAGTTTTTGAAGTTTCAGAAATAGCAATAAGAAAACATAAGGAGATCAAGGAAATTCAAACTGGAAAGGGAGAAGTCAAACTTTTGTTATTTGCAGGTGATATGATAGTGTACATAAGTGACCCCAAAAACTCTGCCAGAGACATTCTACAGCTGATAAATATCTTCAGTGATGTGGAAGGATACAAGATTAACTCATAAAAGTCAGAAGCCCCATGATAAACAAAGGATAAAGAAGCTTAGAGAAAAATCTGAGAAACATCACCTTTCACAATAGCCACAAATAATATAAAATATCTGGGGGTAACACTAACCAAGGAAGTGAAAGATGTGTTTGACAAGAACTTTAGGTCTTTGAAGACAGAAATTGAAGAGGATACCAGAAAATGGTAAGATCTCCCATGCTCTTGAATTGGCAGGAACAACACAGTAAAAATGGCAGCCCTACCAAAGCAATCTCTAGAGTCAGTACAATCCCCATCAAAATCCCCACAAAATTCTTCACAGACCTTGAGAAAACAATAATCAATTGTATATGGATAAACAAAAAACCCAGGATAGCCAAAACAATCCTATACAATAAAGGAACTTCTGGAGGCATTACCATCCCTGACATCAAACTCTACTACAGAGTTACTTTAATGAAAACAGCTTGGTATTGCATAAAAACAGAGATTTTGACCAATGGAATTAAATCAAAGACCCGGATATTAAGCCACACACCTATGAACACCTGATTTTTGACAAACTAGTTAAAATTATACAATGGAAGAAAGAAAGCATCTTTAACAAATAGTACTGGCATGTCAACCTGTAGAAGAATGAAAATAGATCCATATCTATCACCATGCACAAATCTCAAGTCCAAATGGATTAAAGATCTCAATATAAATCTGACCACACTGAACCTGATAGAAGAGAAAGTGGGAAGTAGACTGCAACACATGGGCACAGGAGACCACTTCCTACATATAATCCCAGTAGCACAGACAATAAGGGCAACAGTGAATAAATGGGACCTCCTGAAAATGAGAAGCTTCTATAAAGCAAAGGACACAGTCATTAAGACAAAAGGCAACCTACTGAATGGGAGAAGATCTTCACCAACCCCACATCAAACAAAGGTCTGATCTCCAAAATATATAAAGAACTCAAGAAACTAGGCACTAAATTTCTAAATAACCCAATTAAAAAATGGGGTACTAAACTGAACAGAGATTTCTCAACAGAAGTTCAAATGGCCAAAAGATACTTAAGGTCATGCTCAACCTCTTTAGCTATCAGGGAAATGCAAATCAAAACAACTTTGAAATACAATCTTACACCTATCAGAATGGCTAAAATCAAAAACACCAGTGATAGCCTTTGCTGGAGAGGATGTGGAGTAAGGGGAACACTCATCCATTGCTGTTGGGAATGCAAACTTGTGCAAGCACTTTGGAAATCAGTGTGGTGGTTTCTCAGAAAATTGGGAATCAACCTACCTCAGGACCCAGCAATACAACTCTTGGGAATATACCCAAGAGATGCTCAATCATACTACAAAAGCATTTGTTCAACTATGTTCATATCAGCATTATTTTTAATAGCCAGAACCTGGAAACAACCTAGATGCCCCTCAGTGGAAGAATGGATTAAAAAAAGTGTGGCACATATACACATTAGAGTTCTTCTGTGTAAGCAGTAAAAACAATGACATCTTGAATTTTGCATGCAAATGGATGGAAATAGAAAACACTATCCTGATGAGATAACCCAGACCCAAAAATATGAATATGGTATGTACTCACTCATTAGTGGATTCTAGCCATAAACAAAGGAGATTGAGCCTATAGTTTATGATCCTAGAGAAGCTAAGTAATAAGGTGAACCCAAAGAAAACCACATATAGATCCTCCTAGAAATCAGAAGCAGACTAGATCACAGGCAAAAGCTGGGAGCATAGGGGTATCATGCCATGGGGGTAAGTGGAGAGGGGGAGAGAGAAGGGAGAAGGGGAGGGTTGGGGAGAGCTTGGGGGAGTGAGATGATTGAGATGGAGGAAGGACAGATATGGGAGCAGGAAAGAAGATATCTTAATTAAGGAAGCCATTTTGGGGTTGGCAAGAGGCTTGGCTCTGGAGGGGTTCCCAGGGGTCCATGAGAACCCTGGGCAGTGGAGGAGAGGGTGCCTGAACTGGCCTAGTCCCGCAGTCAGACTGATGACTATATTGAATGTCACCATAAAACCTTCATCTGGCAAGGGATGGAGATAGAGACAGAGACCCACACAGGAGCACTGGACTGAGCAGAAGGAGGGAGAACATGAGCAAGGAAGTCAGGACCATGAGGGGTTTGTCCACCAACTGAGACAGTGTGCCTGATCTAATGGGAGCTCACCAACTTCAGCTGGACTGGAAATGAACAAGCATGGGATCAAACTGGACCCTCTGAATGTGGTTAAGAATTGGGGCAGACTGAGGGGCCAATGATAATGGCATCGGGATTTGTCTCTACTGAATGTACTGGCTTTTTTGGTATTCTATTTTTATTGGTGCAAACCTTCCTAAGCCTGGATGTAAGAGGGAGGGCCTTGGACTTCCCACAGGGCATGGTACCTTGCCCTCTCTTAAGACTGGAGAGGTTTGAAGCGGGTGTGTGGGGGAAGCGGGATGGAAGTGAGAGGAGGGGAGGAAGTGGGAATTTGATTGGCATTATTTATAAAGTAATAAAAAGAAATAAATTTTTTTTAAAAAGTAAAAAAGAAGATACAAATCAGAAATGAGGAAGTCAAAGTATCATTATTTCAGATGGATTGATAGTATGCATAAGTGTCCCTAAAAATTCCACTGGGGAAATCCTACAGGTGATAAACACTTTCATCAAAGTAGCTGAACACAAAATTAACTCATAAAAATTAATAGCCCTTCTATATACAAACAACAAACAGACTGAGAAAGAAATCAGAGAAACAGCACTTTTCACAATAGCTTCAACTTATACAAAATACCTTGGGATAACTCCATCTAAGCAATTAAAAGTTTTGGTGATAAAAACCTCAAGTCTTTGAACAAAGAAGGTGAAGAAGATATCAGAAGATAGAAAGATCTCCTATGCTCATGGATCAGTAGAATTAACAGTAAAAATGGCCATCCTACTGAAAACAATCTACAGATTCAGTGAAATCCCCATCAAACTTCCAACATAATTCCTTACAGACTTTGAAAGAACAGTACTCAACTTCATGTAGAAAAATTAAAAACCCAGGATAGCCAAAAACAATCCTAATGAATAAAACAACTCCCAGAGGCATCACCATTCCTGATCTCCGCTCTACTACAGAGCTACAGTAATAAAATTCACATGGTATTGGCATAAAACCAGACATATTGATCAATGAAATTGAATCAAAGACCCAGACATAAATCCATACGCTTATGGACACATGAATTTTTATAAATGTCTTAGTTAGGGTTTATATTTCTGTGATGAAACACCGTGACCCAAAAGAAGGTAGAGGGGAGGATAGGGTTTAGTAGGCTTATCCTCAGCATTGCTGTTCATCACTGAAGTCAAGACAGGATCTCAAACAGGGCAGCATCCCAGAGGCAGGAGGTGAGACACACAGGCCAGGGAGGAGTGCTATTTACTGGCTTGCTCTCCATGGCTTGCTCAGCCCATGTTCTTATAGAACCCAGGACCACCAGCCCAGCTATGGCACCACCCACCATGGGCTGATTCTCCCCAACTGATCACTAAGTGAGAAAATGCCTTACAGCTGGATCTCATTGAGGCATTTCCTCAACTGAGGCTCCTTCCTCTGGTAACTCTAGCTTGTGTCAAGTTGACATACAAAACCAGCCAGTACAAAAAATTATACAATGGGAAAAAGAAAATCTTCAACAAATGATGTAACATGATGGCCTGCTTGTTGGGGTTTCTGTCCTGGTCAGGTTTCCGCAATCAAGTTCCAAAGAAAATCACACAGAGTTCTATATTAATCATAAACTGATTGGCCCATTAGCTCAGGCTTCTTCTTAAGTCTTATAACTTATATTAACCCATTATTTTTTTCAGTACCTTTTTCAGTGGGGCAGGTCACATTCTGCTTCTTCGGTGTCTGGACAGGACAGTGGGAAGTATTCTTCCCAGAATACTCCTGTTCTCATTGTCCTACCTCCACTTCCTGTCTGGGTATCCCACCTATACTTCCCGCATAACTACTGGCCAATCAGCGTTTATTTAAAGCATAATTGACAGAATACAATTGTCCCACACCAAAATGGTGTTGGTATAATGTGGAATTCCCTCTGTATGCTGTGACTATGTTTTATTGCCATTGGTTAATAAAGAAACTGCTTTCAGCCAATGGGTTAACAGAGTAAAGCCAGGAGGAAAATCTGATCAGAGATGTAGAGAGAGAGTAGGCAGAGTCGGGGAGATGCCATGTAGTTGCTGAAAGAGACAGAGGCCCCAGAACCTTACCAATAAACCACAAGCCTATATAAAAATAATAGAAATGGGTTAATTTAAGATATTAAATTATTGTTATATTAAATATTATTAATATTTATAAATAATATTAAATATTAAGAGTTAGCCAGGAATATGCTACAAATTGGAGTGGCAATGTTGGCTGACAGTATCCACATAAAACCTGAGAGAGCTTAGAAAAGAAATTCTAGAAAACTAGGAATCAACCTACTTCAGGATCCAGCAATTCCACTCTTGGGAATATATCCAAAAGATACTCAATCATACTACAAGAGCATTTGTTCAACTATGTTCATAGTAGCACTATTTGTAATAGCCAGAACCTGGAAACAACCTAGATGCCCCTCAATGGAAGAATAGATAAGAAAGTGTGGCCCTTCTACACATTAGAGTACTACTCAGCAGTAAAAAATAATGACATCTTGAATTTTGCATGCAAATGGACGGAATTAGAAAACATCATCCTGAGTGAGGTAACCCAGTCCAAACAAAACAAATATGGCATGTACTCACTCATAAGTGGATACTAGTCATAAACAAAGGGCAACGAACCTACAGTTCAGGATCCTAGAAAAGCTAAGTAATAAGATGAACCCAAAGAAAAACATACATAGACCCACCTGGAAATTGGAATCAGACAAAAATTTGGGAGCAGGGGGATGGGAGTAGAGGGAAGAAAAGGGGAGATTGAGGAGAACTTGAGGGTATGGGATGGTCGAGATGGAGGAAGGACAAATATGAGAGCAAGGAAAGAGATATCTTGATTGAGGGAGCCATTATGGAGTTAGCAAGAAACCTGGCTCTAGAAAAATGCCCAAGAACCCACAGGGATGACCCCACCTAAGACCCTAAGCAATAGAGGAGAGGATGTCTGAACTGACCTTATCCTGTAGTCAGACTGATGATTATCTGAAATATCGCTATAGAACCTTCATCCAACAACAGATGGGAACAGAGGCAATCACCCACATCGGAGCACTGGACTGAGCTCCCAAGATCCATTTGAAGCATGGAGGGAATGAGAGTATGAGCAAGGAGGTCAAGACCATGAGGGGGTCATCCACTGAAGCAGTTTGCTTGAGCTAATGGGAGCTCACCAACTCCAACTGGACTGGGAGTGAACGAGCATGGGGACAACCAAGCCCCTCTGAAGGGGGTTGACAGCTGGGGCAGACTGAGGGGCCCTGATAGCGACAATGGGATGTGTCTCTACTTCAGATACCGGATTCATGGGATCCTAGTCTCTTTGGATGTAAACCTTGCTCAAAATAGATGTAGTAGGGAGGGCCTTGGAGTTTCCACAGGGCAGGTTCATGGCACTCCCTTAGGGTTGGAAGGGTGTGGGGAAGGATCTGTGGAGGGGGAGGGAGGGGACTTGGAGTAGACGAGGGAGTGGAAGTTTGGATTGGTACTTTTTAAGTAATAAAAAAATGAAAAAATAAAAATTAAAAAAAGAAATTCTAGATATAAAACAGAGTTTAGCACAGCTTCTTGGTAGCTGCATTTTTTTTTTGATGGGCTCTGTTTGCTGGCAGTGAACAGGGGCACCATGGCTCCTTTAAGAGAGGTCTTCTTGACTCAGCTTTGGCAGCGAAGGCAGTGTGGCTACTTTAGGGAAGGGCTTCCTGGTTCATGCTATTTGTGGGAACAGTTCTAGCTCTTTCAGGAGGCTGAGCACTTAAATGGGGTCTATGAGCAGCATGCTACAAATTGCTTAATGGTGACACAGACCTGCTGGGATACTGGAGTTGGCAATGTGCATGGTTCTCAGAGGCAATGAACATGCCTCAGCCATGTTGGACTGTGTGGAATTGGTCCTGGCCATGTCTGCTTAGCATTTAAAAAAAAAGTGCTCCTGGTCAAAAAAATAATCACAGATCTGCACACAATAAAGACAAATCCAGATGGAAAAGACCTCTAAATGGGTCACAGTGTTGGATAAATGTATGCTGGTTTGAAGAGAGAGGAAAAAGAATATAGACAGTTATAATATAAAAGAGTACAGACATAGATCAAAGGAGTAAAGATAATTAAATAAATATTAAACTTGTGGAAAAGGTAATAGAGTAAGAAGAATAAGTCATGTAAAGATGGAACATACTCAGAGAGTCTGGATTATGTATATTATTCTATTTTCTTTTAATTTTTTGACTGTGAATGAGCTAAGAACAGAGAGACATTTCACTGTATGGGTTGCTAAGCTACCATTTTTTTTCCAAACCTTTCAAAGATTAATAGATTGTGACACTTAAAATGTTTAAGAAATTAGGACTTTTCATGACAATGAGACACATCTGCCCCTGGCAGCAACAATCTACTTAAAAAAAGAGGATGATGGGCCTCGAGGAGGCTCCTTATGAAGTTGCCAGCCATTTAGACAAGAAACTGCTCCTGCCTGGTCTGGTTGATTATGGAATGCTGTATGAACTGAACGTGCAGGACCCACAGAAAAATGACTGCTGAAGCTGCCTAAAAAAGGTGAGACAGTCCTTCAAGGTTCCTACTTCATGAAAGAGTCTGCCAGACATTCTGCAGAACACAGAATAAAGTGACTGACAAACTGCCAATATAGGCAGAACTCTCTTTGAAGTTTCCTGCTTCATGGAAAAGTCTGCCGGATACTATGGGCCAACAGGCTGAAGATGGATGCACCTCTGTATGTTGTGATTACCATTAATGAATAAAGAACTGCTTTAGCCTTTGACAGGGAAGAACAGAGCTAGGTGGGGAAAGCTAGGCTGTATGCTGGCAGAAAGAAGGGCCGAGTCAGAGAGATGCCATGGAGCCACTGCCAGAGTCAGGCATGCTGAAACTTTGCTGGTAAGTCACATCCATGTGGCAATACACAGATTAATAGACATTGGTTTAATTAATATGTAAGAGTTAGCCAATAAAAAGCTAGAGCTAATGGGCCAAGCAGTGATTTAATTAATACAGTTTTTGTGTGAATATTTTGGGTCTAAGCTAGCCGGGTGGCTAGGAACCAACACGCAACCTCTCACTACATTTGGCACCAATGTGGGGCTAAATCCACGTAAAACCTAAAAAAGCTTTTTAAAAAATCCTAGACACATATAAGGGAAAAAAAACAGAGTTAAACATGGTTTGGAAGCACCATTTTCTTGAGGGGGCACTGAAGGCGTAAGTCACAGACAATCCCACACCAGTTTGGAATTATGATTAATAGAATGGTTATTTATTCAAAGGGGAAAAAACTTACAGATTACCGTCCCAGACAACAGCCCCTCCGCGCGAACAGGAAAGGAGTCCAGGGGCCAGAAACGGAGCCGGAAGACAAAGAGAAAGTGGAGGACAGCCGCTGCTTTTTTTAAAGGGAGAGACCACGCCCCAATGGGCTGGTAACTCAGCGGCGATTGGCTGAAGGAGCTGAAGGAACTCCCACAGCATCTCCCCCTTTTGTTTAAGTAAGAGAGTTCTAAGCCTACTACGCAATTATATACAATAAGTACAAACCTACGAAATTATATACAATAAATACAAATATCCTATTCTAACTAGCTTAAGTCTTGTATAACAAATAACTTGGCCAAGTCATGAAAGGAAAGTAACTACATTTATATAATCTTCAATCCCATCGAAGATCTGAGAAGGGAAATAATGTTATCTGAGTAATTAGGAAGTGCAATCAAACAACTTCCAGAACATGTAACAAATCGCAGAGACAACTGGCTACCTGGACAAACACCCAAAGTCACATTTGCAGCGTTGAAGCAACCAACTTTGGCTAAGGCCTGATGTAACTGACATACCATTTTCAAAGGCAAGAAACTTCAAAACTATCTTACCCTGTCTTGGCAGGATATGACAGTCTTGTTTTATCCATTTACGGATATTCTGTAACTCTGTCAGTAGTTGAGGTATGAGCATTTCTTTACCCAAAGGCCAGTTCTGCCAAGAAGAAAGGCTCCAGGTGGAGTGTCTTTGGTGCTCAACATTCTCTCGGGCATAGATCAGTGTTGCCAGGAGTGATTGTGTCTCCCTACCATAGAACTCTGAATTAGATTAAAGGCCATTTTCTACAGCTCTTTGAAGAGGTTGAAGATTATCTATCTATACTGAATATAATCTCTATATATCTAAAGAACCTGATTAGTCTAATTATAAATGACAAACTTAGATGACTGTTGATCTATATAATTCTCAATATCTATCTAACTTAAAGACTGAGATAATAAACAAGTGTGTAATAAATGAGGACAATGAGACCTCCAAATATAAACAATGTGCAAGTATACATTGCAATATGGTAAATATATATCAATACATAAACAATATATAAGTATCTTAATCAGAGGTAGAAGTGTACAATGCAATATGGTAAATATACATATATCAATACAATATATATATACAAATACATAAAAATGCTAAGGATATGATACTTTGGAAAGGAGGTTCTTCTTTTGTTTTCACAGAGGATGAGACCCTGTGGATTGCTTCTATCCCAATATGGTATGATAGACCACGCCCTCCTAAAAGGTTTCTGTGAACACCCTCAAAAAATTACTTCACTCAACTGCTGACTGAGATGAACCTGGATGACAGTTTATACCATAAAAGACCTGATTAACTGCGCCCCTATACAACAGGAAGAAGTTTGGAGAGAAATAACTACGTCCATATTCCCAAATATTGTTTATAAATGTTCTTTTACATTTAAAGGGGGATATGATATAGATATGAATAATTTCATTGGTATGGATTTTAAGGTCAATTTTGTTATATGTATATATATTTCTGATCTTGACTGATGTATTGTGATTGTGTAGTTCATTTTAAAAATGTAATGTATAATTAGAAAATATAGGTTGTTAATGGATAATCATCGATAATAGTAAAGCTTGTAGTAATGTTAGTCTGATTTTCTAGAAGTGCATAGATATATTTCAGATAGACATTCATATCTTTCAAAGACTACAGAACATGACATTTAATGTTTTAATAACTTAGGACTTTTCATGACAATGAGACACGTCTGCTCCTGGCAGCACCAATCTACTTCAAGAGGAAGATGGGCATCGAAGAGGCTCCTTATGGAGTTGGTTAGCCATTTGGGCAAGAAACTGCTCTTGCCTGGACTGTTATATAAACTGGACACAGAGAACCCGCAGAGAGAGGACTGCTAAACTTGCCTAAAGGTGAGATGATCTTTCGAGGTTCTTGATTCATGAAAGAGTCTGCGAGACATTCTGCAGGACACAGTAGATAGTGACTGAATTGCCTTTGAAATTTCCTGCTTCATGGAAATGTCTCTGGATATTATGGGCCTGAAGGCTGAAGATGGGTGCCCCAACGATACAGAGGAACTTTGGGTGACTGTCCAGGCAGCGAGATGTCTCTGTCATTTCTAGAGTTTTGGAAGTTGCTTACTTCTTGTTTACTTAGGTAATATATCCTTCTGGAGTCTTTGATGGAGTTAAAGAATGGATAGTCGTAGTTATAGTTTTCCATTATTATGATAAAGACATAGTTATAAATATTGTGACTGTAATTCTTGCTTGATAACTGTTTTGTTATATGTAATTTTACTATGTTAAAATGAAAGCTTTTCTTTTTTGTTTAAACAGAAAAAGGGGAAATGATGGAGGAGGGTTATCTGTCTATTGTGTTATTTTCATTGGTCAATAAAGAGACTGCCTTGGCCCCTTGATAGGACAGAAAATTAGGTAGGCGGAGTAAACAGAACAAAATGCTGGGAAGAGGGCTATGAGCCAGACGCCATGGAGCCAGCCACCAGGTCAGACATGATGAATCTTTCCCGGTAAGCCACACCTCGTGGTGTGATACAGATTAATAGAAATGGGTTAATATCAAGATATGAGAGTTAGTCAGTAACTAACTCTCTAGAGATAATGGGCCAGGCAGTATTTAAATGAATACAACTTATGTGTAATTATTTCTGGGGTTAAGCTAGCCATGCGGGAGCTGGGTGAGGCGAAAAGCAGGCCTGCCCTGCAGCCCCTCACTACAGGGCACTGTTTGCTAGAAGCAAGCAGAGGCAGGGCCCCTTTAAGAGAGGTTTTCCTGATTCAGCCATATGGGGAAAAAGGAGCCACTCTGTTTTAAAATGCCAGCATGACCTCTGGCTCTTTCAGGAGGCCCAGCATTTAAATGGGGTTTGTGAGCGACGTGCTACAGCTTGCTTGGTAGCAACATGGACCAGCTGTGTGCCTAGATTTGGAGCATTGTGCATGTCTCTCAGAGACAGTGAGCAGCTCTACCATGCTGAGCTAGGTGGAGCAAGCAGGAAGGACAGTATTTCCCCTAGCAATGGTGCAATTTAAGTTTTAAGAAGCGTTTAACATTTTAAAAAGTGCTCCTAAACAGTAAAAAATTACAAATATACAGTAAAGACAAATCCAGATTTAAAAAAGAACTCTATATGAGTCACATTGTTAGATAAATGTACATAGGCTTAAAAAGGAAAATAAAAATACATAGAGTTTTTAAAAGGTTTAAAAAAACAAAAAATCTTTGAAATCTTTAAAGAGACAGAGTACAAAAGAAATAGAGTAACAATAAATAAGCCACATAAAGATAAAATACACACAGAGACTCTACATTATGCACATTGTTGTGTCTTCTTTAATTCTGACTGTAAAAAAAACCAAGCACAGTTATGGGCTGCTAAGTTAAACCAACATGTATATCTTAAAGGTATTCTTGATTTCAAAATATGAATCAAAGGATATGTTGCTTTAAAAAAGAGGTTCCTTTTTTGTTTCCACAGAGGATGAAAATCTGTGGATTGCTTTCAGACTAATATGGTTTGATGGACCAAAACCTCCTAAAACATTGCTTTAAACATTCCTCAAAAAAATTACTTTGCCCAATAAACAGCAGAAAAAAGTTTGAACAAAACTACACCCATATTCCCAGATATTTTCTATAAATGTTTGTTTACATTTAAAGGGGGATGTGCTATAGAGATTTGCATGGGTATGGATCTTGGTTTATTGATACAAACGTAAGGCCAATTTTGTTATTTGTATATTTATGCTCTTGATTAAGATACTATGTTTGTGCAGCTCATTTAAAATGTAATATATAATTAAGAAATACAGGTTAACAGATAATCATCTATAGTAGCCAAGCTTGTAGTCATACTAGTTAGATTTTCTAGATGTACAAAGATGTATTTCCGATAAATAGGTATTCTTCAAACCTTTCAAAGTCTATGGAATATGGCATTTAAAATGTTTTAAGTATTTAGGACTTTCATGACAATGAGACACATCTGTTCCTGGCAGCACTAATCTACTTCAAGAGAAAGATGGGCATCAAAGAGGCTCCTTATGAAGTTGGTTAGCCATTTGGGCAAGAAACTGCTCTTGCCTGGACTGCTTGATAAACTGGACATGCAGGACCCACAGAGAAATGGCTGCTAAATTTGCCTAAAGGTGAGACAATCCTTTGGGGTTCCTGCTTCATGAAAGAGTCTGCCAGACATTCTGCAGAACACAGAAAAATGTGATGGACAAACTGCCAGTATAGGCGGAACTGTCTTCGAAATTTCTTCCTTCATGGAAAAGTCTGCTGGATACTATGGACCTGTAGGCAGAAGATAGATGCCCCAACATTACAAAAGAACTTTGGGTGACTGTCCAGGCAGTGAGATGTCTCTGTCAATTCTAGAGTTTTGGAATTTGCTTACAATGCATTTCTTGTTTACTTAGGTAATATTATAACCTTCTGGTTTCTTTCTGGAGTTGAAGAATTTATAGTTATAGTTCTAGATAAAATAGATATAACTTTAATTCTTGCTTGATAACTGTTTTATGTAATTTTACTATGTTAAATTTAAAACCTTCCTTTTTATTTAAACAGAAAAGTAGAGGTGATGTGGGATTTCCCTCTGCATGCTGTGATTACTATTAATGAATAAAGAACTGCTTTAGCCTTTGACAGGGAAGAATAGAACTAGGCAGGGAAAGCTAGGCTGTATGCTGGGAGAAAGAAGGGCAGAGTCAGAGAGAAGCCATGGAGCCGCCACCAGAGTCAGGCATGCCAAAACTTGACCAGTAAGCCACCTCCATGTGCCAATACATAGATTAATAGAAATTGGTTAAATTAATATGTAAGAGTTAGCCAATAAGAAGCTAGAGCTAATGGGTCAAGCAATGGTTTAATTAATACAGTTTCTGTGTGATTATTTTATGCTAAGTTGGGCGGCCAGGAACCAACCAACATCCTCCCATTACACTAATGTTACAGAAGAATTTCTGTAACAGAATGAGTAACTGTCCAGGCAGCAAGATGTCTCTGTCAATTCTAGAGTTTTGGAAGTTGCTTACAATGCACTTCTTAATTTAGGTAATAATATATCCTTCTGGAGTCTTTGATGGAGTTGAAAAATGGATAGTTATAATTAGTTTTCCTTAGTTATGACAAAAGATAAAATAGATATAAATATTATAACTGTAATTCTTGCTTGATACCTGTTTTGTTATATGTAATTTTACCATGTTAAGGTTAAACCTTCCTTTTTATTTAGACAGAAAAGGGAAGGTGATATGGGATTTCCCTCTGTGTGCTGTGAATGTTTTACTGGTTAATAAAGAAGCTGCTTTTGGTCAATGACTTAACTGTAAAAGGAACAGTGGGCTGCGATCCCACTCGCCACCTGGCTAGCTTTACCCCTGAAATAATTACACGGAAACTGTATTCATTTAAACACTGCCTGGCTCGTTATCTGTGGCCTCTAATTGGTTAACTCTTACATATTGATTCAACCCATTTCTAATAATCTGTGTCTCACCACGAGGTCGTGGCTTACCGGGAGGATTCTAACCCACGTCATTCTTGGAGAGGAGAGCCACATTGGGCACCACTCTGTAGTGGTGGGAACGGCGGGCTGCGGCCCGGCTCCCAGCTAGCTTTACCCAAAATAATTACACAGAAACTGTATTCATTTTAAACACTGCTTGGCCCATTAATTTCAGCCTCCTATTGGCTATCTCTCACACTTGATTAACCCATTTCTAATAATCTGTGTACCACCACAAGGTGGTGGCTTACCGGGAAGGATCTTTACCTGCGTCCATCTTGGAGAGGAGAGCTGTAGCGTCTGCCTCACTGCCTTCTTCCTCCCAGCATTCTGTTCTGTCTTCCCACCTACCTATATTCTAACCTATCAGGCCAAGCAGTCTCTTTATTAACCAATGAGAGTAACACATAGACAGATGACCCTCCTCCATCACTTAACAGAGTAAAGTCAGGTGGAAAATCCCAACAGAGATGTAGAGAGAGAGTAGGCAGAGTCAGAGAGACAAGATGTAGCTACTGAAGGAGACAGACACCAGAACTTTACCCAATAAATCACAATTTTGTGGCAAACACAATAATAGGAATGGGTTAATTTAAGATGTAAGAACTACTTAAGAATATGGCTGAGTCATTGACCAAGCAGTGTTGCAATTAATATAGTTTCTCTGTAATTATTTTGGGTCTGGGTGACCAGGAACAAACAAGCAGTCTCCGACTACACTGGTCTAACTGGATATCTGCATGCAGAAGAATGCAAATAGACCCTTATCTATCACCCTGTGCAAACTCAAGTCCAAGTTGATCAAAAAAACAGATCCACTGAGCCTTATATAAGAGAAAATGGAGAACAGCCTTGAACGCGTTGGCATATGAGAAGACTTCTTGAACAAAATATTATGTGCTGACTAGTCGTGTGTCAACTTGACACAAACTAGAGTCAGCTGAGAGGAGAGAGCCTGAACTGGGAAAATGCCTCCATAAGATCAGGCTGTGGGGTATTTTCATAACTAGTGATCAATGCGGGAGGCCCAGTCTCTTGTGGGTGGGGCCACCCCTGGGCTGGTGGTGCTGTAAGAAAGCAGGTGTGCAAGTCCCGGGGAGCAAGCCAGTGAGCAGCACCCCTCCCAGGCCTCTGCATCGGCTCCTGCCCTGCTTGAGTTCCTGTCCTGACTTCCTTCAATGATGAACAGTGATGTGAAGTGTAAGACAAATCAACCCTTTCCTCCCCAACTTGTTTTTTGGTCATGGTGCTTCATCGGAGCAATAGAAACCCTGACTGAGACAACTTTAACACAGGCACTAAGATCAACAGTTAATAAATGGGGCCTCATGGAACCGAAAAGCTTCTCAGCACACGCAGGGCCTGCGCAGGTCTGCACCAGAGCCTCTGCATGGATATTGTAGGTTCCAGGCTGGTGTTTTGTGTGATTGCTGAGTGTGAACAAGTGGGTCTCCGCTGGTTGCAGTCTCTCGAGCTCTTTCCCTTCTGTTTGTCTTGTCCAGCTCTGACATGTTAGCTTTTGTTTCATATTATCACATTTTATTTTGTTGCTATCCCTTAGAAACATGTGCTTTTCTAGTGAAAAGAAAAATCGAGACAGGAGGGGTACGGGGAGGACTAGAAGAAGGGGGCGGGAACCAGAGTCACAATATATTGTGAGTGGAGATCTGTTTTTGATAAAAGGACTAAAGAAAGGATTTGTCCTTTCTGTGTGTGGGGAGGGAGGGTTAAGGGAGGTGGTACGTGCACATAAATGTAGTGCATTTATATAGAGGCCAGAAGGGGACATCAGGTACCCCCAGGAGATGGAGTTCCAGGCAACCGTGGGGCCGCCAGCATGGGTTGCCATGCACTTTACCCACTGTGGCATCTCTCCAGCCCCTGCCTGTTGTTTAAATAAAGAATCCCTCTCTAGGGTCGTGAGAGAAGGGTGTCAGCAGCATACTTCTCCAAAAACATGAGGACCTAAGTTTGGATCCCCGGGAGCAATGCAGTAAGGCAGGCATGACATAATGCCAGCAGTGGGAGGCAGAGACAAGAGCATGCCTGTAAGCTGGCGGCCGTGTACTCTGGTCTACTTGAAAGTTCCGGGCCAATGAGAGACCCTGTCTCAAACAAAGAGTGGGAAGCATCTAAGGGTTGACACTTACAGTCACCCTCTGACCTCCACAGACAGGCACACACATGAACGCCCACGGATATACACAGAAGCGTCAGCCTAGCCCAGGCTGTTCTCACACTCACCAGCCTACCTCAGCCTCCCCAGGGCTAGTGTCACAGGCGTGTGCCCCACTCCCGCTAGGCTTACACTAAACTGAGTTGTCAGTCTGACAGGCAGACATGGGTGCCTGGAAGAGGCCCAGCTCAGCTTCTGGCTGGCCAAGCAGAGGGTGTGTAGAATCAGAGCCTTGCTGAGCTCAGGTGACATGAACCCTCCTTCTCCCTGGGGTCTTCTGACTGTAATGGACCAGCTGATCCCGATACGAACCTGGTGGACAGGACTTAGATTCAATCCTGACCCAGCCTCTAAGAAGAGGAGTGAGATGGGAGTGTTCCTAACTGCCCCACCGTGCTCTCTGACCCAAGGGTCTGAGGAGTACACAAGGAGCCGGCCTATTCCCAGACAGACACACACCTTGCCCTGGGATACAGCAAGACCTGTCACCACGCCTGCTGCCCCTGGATGACCGGCAAGGCACCCTGGGAGCATCCTTGGGCATCTAGTAATGTGGTCCACGAAGGGTCTCTTGTTCTAAAGTGGGCCTAGCATAAGCGTCCACCACACAGCAAGGAAGGCCACAGTGGCTATAAGGCCTCCATCTTGGGCTGTATACAGAACAACCAGGCCAGGTCTGTGTCCCCTAAGTCAATGCTGAGACTGGGCAGGCCCAACACAGTGCACTGGGGAAGAAGGCAGGTGTCGCAGGGCCATCTCACCAGGAGAGAGTAAAATCAACATCCATGGCCAAGACATTTGGTACAAAGTTTATGACTCACCCTCCCATGAAAGTAACTTTAAGTGTTCTGAAATAGATGGGAACGGCAGATCTAGACCCACACCCAAAGCCTGGCTACACATCCAGTCCATGCCGGGGAGTGGAGACCGGACTGGACAGCAAGCTTTGAGGGAGGGCTTTGGAGGGCTCGGACAGGAATCTTCTGCAGGCTTGAGAACAGGATTCAGACCAAAAGTCACGTGTGTCTGTTCCTAGGCAGCCCAAGGTTTAGCAACCCTTTTCACACTTGTGATCCCTGACCTAGGCCAAGGTGAACTGCTCCACCCAGGCAGACAAGCGGTCTGTCCCTGCAGGACCGACAGGGAGGGTGCTGACTTCATATACCATCGCAGACTGGCCCATTCCTGGGGCCGCGCAGGGATGGCTCTCCTCGAAAAGCCCTTTGTGGTGGGAGACAGTCCTCAGAGCAGGACCTCATCTCATCTTCCTGGGGCACTCAAGGAGCAATGAGGATGGATCCTGCCCACACTCAAGGCCAGTCAGGTACCCAAGACCCTGATCAATGGTCACCAGCCGGGACCCTGGGGCAGCTCCAAAGTCAGTAGTGCCTGACCAGGGCCAAGGGGCCAACACATGACTGGCCCACAGGTGGCTTCCGGGAAGAGACTGGGTACGCAAAGTGGCTAAGGTCCGTCGCCGAGGGTCAGCGTCAGTGACAGACTGGGCTTGCGCTCAGGTTCCGGGTCCTCCTGGCAGGGCTGGGGCGGCCGGGATTTGAAGAAGTCTGAGACATAGCGGACCTGTGGGGGAGGGGAAGGAAGAAGCCCAGAGGGAGGAGCCAATGAGGGTTGTAAAGGAGATGGGGCCAGTGGTGAGGGGCAAGCTCTGGGACGCGGATCAGCAGGGAGAGGTCACAGTAACATTGGGCTCAGCCAGGACAGGTCCTATAGGATGAGGCACGCAGGGCTCACCGTGAGGCACGCTACCAGGGCTCCCTGCAGGAGGCCGACGAGGACATCACTCCAGTGGTGCTTGTGGTCGGACACACGGGTGTAGCCCACATAGATCGCAAAGGCCACCAAGAAGAACTGGACCGTGGGCCTCAGCAGCCGTGCCCACTTCCAGCAGAGCCGGGCCTGCACATAGAGCTGTCGGGGCATCAGCCTGCATTAGCTGGGACCGTGGGTGTCCACACCCTACCCAGCCCAAAAAAGAGCCGTAAACCCCCTACCCTCAGGGCCTCCTCCACGTACTCCATTGTGCAGCGGGGAAGACCCAGGCCCAGGGAAGGGGAGGCAAGAAGGGAGACACTCACCGCCAGGAACAGCATGCAATACATGCCGAAGGAGGAGTGTCCGGAGTAAAAGGAGAGCCTGGGAGGGAGGGCAGCCGGTCAGTGGAACCCAGAAGGCAGAGCCAAGAGCTCCTTGGGAAGCTGGCAGTCACAGAGGGGTGAAACTCTAAACTACGGGAAGCGGGGCTGGAGAGATGGCTCAGCAGCTATGAGCCCTGGCTGCTTTTGCAGATGACCCAAGTTCAGTTCCCAGTACCTACATCATGCTGCTCACAACTACCAGAAGATCTGATGCCTCTGAGGGCACCAGCGTGCACGTGCACGTGCACAGAGCGGGGGGGGGGGGAGAGAGACCAAAAATAAATCATCTTTAAGATTTATTTATTTTTATGTATATGGTGTTTTATTTACATCCGTGTGCCACATTCCTGCAGTGCCTGAAAGTGGCCACAAGGGGGCATCCAATCCCCTGGAACTGAAGCTACAACCGGTTGTGAGCTGCCTTGTGGGTTTTGAGAATCTAACCCAGGTCCTCTGGAAGAGCAGCCAGTGGTCCTAACCGCTGAGCCATCTCTCCGGTCTCTTAACCTGAGGGAAGGCTTACACACACAGGACACTCACCACGGAGCGGCCATCTCCCCTCCTCACTCTCACTTCACCAACTCCAGCTCTCCCACCTGCTCCTACCTGTTCCTGGAGCAGGCCTGGCCAGCAAGACCACACTGAGGGTGGCAATCACCCAGGACTGCCACCGTAACCCAATACTGTCACGGCCACTGTCGCCGTGGTCTGAGGTACTGATATCACCTCATCTTATAAAGACATCAGTCACTGCTGCCTCAGAGCAACCTGGGGGCTGTGCTTTGGAGGCTCAGAAGGACCAGGCACCCCCAGTGCACCCACAGAGCCACTCCGCAATCTTGGCAGACAAAGTAAGGCTAAGGCAGAGCCCCTAACTCCACCCTAGCACCCAGAAAACAAAAGAGAATTATATGTCCAATCCTGCCCACCACTACACCGACAACAGACCCTCACGACATGGCCATCCACATTGTTCAATCAGGGAAGTCACTAAATAGATGGTGACCACACTGTCCATTCTCCCCTGTAACTTGGTGTTAGAGAGACTTGCCTGGCATGTGTGAGTCAGAGCCATTGATTTGATCATTAGTATGGCCATAAAGAGACAAACAGACAAAAATCACTGTTTTGCAGCAAAATAGAGAGAGAAAGAGAGAGAGAGAGAGAGAGAGAGAGAGAGAGAGAGAGACTCATACATACACAGAGAGAGAGAGAGAGCACGTGTGGAGAAAACACTCATGCACACACATAGCGTGACTAATGAACAAGCTAAGGAGCTGCAGAGATGGTCAGTGAGGAGCCTGCTCTGTAAGAATAGGACCTGAGCTCCATCCTAGCACTCACGGGAAAGTGAGGTGATCCGGGACCTCAGACTCCATCCTAGCACTCACGGAGGTGTGGAGCATGCCCATAATTCCAGGACCTCAGACTCCATCCTAGCACTCACGGGAAAGTGAGGTGTGCAGCGCACCCGTAATCCCAGGACCTCAGACTCCATCTCAGCACTCACGGAGGTGTGGAGCATGCCCATAATCCCAGGACCTCAGACTCCATCCTAGCACTCACGGAGGTGTGGAGCATGCCCGTAATCCCAGGATCACCGACTCTATTTTAGCACTCACGGAGGTGTGGAGCATGCCCATAATCCCAGGACCTCAGACTCCATCTCAGCACTCACGGAGGTGTGGAGCATGCCCGTAATCCCAGGCCTGGGGAGCTGGAGACAGAAGGCTCCCTGGAACTTGCTGGCCAGTCTAGAATTGGACAGCTCCAGCTTCAGTAAGAGACCTTGTCTTAAAACAAAACGTGGAGAGGGAGTGGAGAGGTCACTCTGGAGTTAAGAGCACTTCCTGCCCTTGCAGAGGACCAGGGTTCCGCTCCCAGCACCCACACAGCAGCTAACAACCTCTTGTAACTCCAGTTCAAGGGGATCTGATGTCCTCTTCAGACTCCACGGACTCCCGCACAAGTGTGGTGCCCGTACATGCATGCAGGAAAACACACATGCACATAAATAAAATAAACACCTTATATATTTATGGATGGTGGAGAGCAACTGAGGAAGACACTTGCCCCTTGACTGACTACTGGCCTACACATACGTGTGGACACACAAACACGCACACATAAGGAGACACAAGCGCCAAGCTTAGGGGACAGACACTTCAACCAGTCACTGGAAGCATCCAGAGATGAGAACATCTGTGAGGATGGAAGGGAAACAGAAGCCGGGGAGACAGTCTATGCCAGCCATAGTGACACAAGCCTGTCAGTGACCCCAGCACTCAGGAGACTAAGGCAGGAAGACGAGAAGTTTGAGGTCCTCCTGGGCTACACAGTGAGATCCTGTCTCAAAAATCTAAAACTGCATTATGGGTGTGAAAATGCCTGTAGTATTGAAGGAGAGAAAGCACTGGAAGGACTTAGGGCGGATGGGAGCCAACAGAGAGGGTCAGGGGAGACAACAGAGTGTGGGTGCAGACCCACAGGCCACACCAGGCATGAACAGCGGAGCTCAAAGAGCAGGATGGGCAGGGAAATGGTGCCAAGAGCAAACAAGCTCACCACAGAAGACCCTGAAGAGGAAAGAACTCAGTCACAAGCCTCGAGGGGCAAGCGGCAGCCAGCCCACCTCTGCAGGGCCTCCCAGACAACTGAATCCTGAGTGCACAACAGTACAGAGGAAGACCCATGACCAGCTTCTCTGCCTGCCTCTGCTGAGAGGTTTTCTCCCTTCACCAGGCCCCAGATTTTCTGTCCCTCAGAGCCTTGCCTGGCCTGCAGTCAGTACCCACCTGGCCTCAGTGACATTGGCAGGGCTGCCCCTGCACACCTCCAGCTGCACGTAGCCAGAGCAGTTGACCCGGCTCCAGTCAGGGTCACAGACAGCCAAGAAGCTGGGTCTCAGCCGGCCGATCATGTACTTGGCCAGGTCGGTCAGAGACTGGCTCACAGCGGCCCCGAACAGGAAGGTCCCCAGCACCTTGTAGATGGCGGCCACGTAGTTGTTGAAGTCGGAACGTGAATAGAGACGGTCTGTGTATACCAGGTAGGCCTCCCCCGATGAGACCTGCCAACAGAAGAGCTGCAGAGCGCGGGGCAGACACCGCTCCCACTGTGCATCCTGCTAGGGAGCTGGGCCCTACACACCTCAGGGCAGGGCTCACCCGGCCCCCACCCAAGCACTTTTCCGCCTTACAAGGATGACGGTGGCTGTGATGATGACCCCAGCCATGAGTCCATGGGTGATCGTGTCTGGACGGTAGGGGTACCGGATGGAGTCATCTCCGCAGTAGAACCCTCGTTTGTATGGTGTGTTCACCAGAGTCAGGATGATGAAGGGCAAAGAGGCTGTGGGAAGCCAGGGAAGGCACACAGTACAAATCTTGCCCACATGGTAACTGTCCTGGGATCAGAGTCACTCTGCCATGACCCTATGGGAAACTCCTCCGTGACTTCTGTTAATGAGCCCAGTACTGAGCAGCTCTACCATGCTGCACTCTGGCCCCACCTTAGGCCTCCCTCGGGCTGACTCAGCACCAGCAACCACAGCCTCTACACACCATACTGCCAGCACAATGGCTCCTTCCCATCTCATCCCAGCCCCCTGATGAGCCACCCATGGGGTCACCATTGCTCTTCATGGCTTCTGTCGCCTTAGCGACAGTTGACTGGACTGCTCCGTCTGCATAGGAACACCAAGGTGCCTGCTGTGTTTGGGGCAGGGCACGACACCAGGCTAGACCGGAGGGCTGTGGGGTGGAGTCACCTACATCAAGGGCACAGTCGGAGGGCTATCCCTAGAGTCTGCCCTTTTGAAGGTGCACTGATGTTTTGTACTGTGTGAGGGTGTTGGATCCTGGAGTTACAGACATTTGTGAGCTACCACGTGGGTGCTAAGAATTGAACCTGGGTTCTCTGGAAGAGCAGTCAGTGCTCTTAAGTGCTGAGCCATCTCTCCAGCCCCTAGAGTTTCTGCTTCTTTATCTGCCTTCATTCCAAGTTCTGAGCCACTGCCAGCTACACACTGGACAAGATGGACCCAGCCCTGGATGTGGGAAGCTCAGACCAAAGCCCAGAGACACAGAACCTCTTGGAAAATGACCTGGCAGAGAAGCTGTGGACAGAGTTGCAACCTGGAGCCTCCAACCAAGGACAGCTTGGAGGTGAGAGCCAGTCACAAGGACAGGACAGTGGGTAGCGCCTTGTTCTGCAGGCATGGGAACACAGACACCAGGGCAAGTGCCCTTTGCCCGTGAGCAGGGAAGCTGGGTGTGGAGGGCGCAGCTTTCAGGCCATGACTGCCAGGAGAACACAAGGAGATGAGCCTCCTTCAGCATGGAAAGGGGCAGCAGGCAGCCAGAAAGCAGTCCCTGGCATGGGCTGAGCCATCACAAGGCCCAGATGGGACATGATCCAGGAAGGTGCTAACATCATGAAGCTAAGAGATGGGACTAAAAACTAAGGGTGACAGCAGCAATGTCCCCTGGGAGGGATCAGGCTTCATGACAGTGAGAGAGGGCTTGAGGGAGAAGAGGTCAGAGGACAAGGTAGGATGGCCACAGAGGAGAGGGGAAGGGTGAGAGCGGGGAGAGAAGGAGAAAGAGGGCAGAGGGTGAGAGGAGAGAGGGTCTGAGAAAACAGGTCTGAGGAAATCCCTTATCTTGTTTATAGGAGGTGGCAAAGTCAAAGGATCTGGTGATATCATCACGGGAGACACTGGAGTCAGTGAGTCCGCTTAGTGGACATCTGGGCAGACCACAGGCACAGAGACGGCTGGGCGCAGAGACGGCTGGGCTGCATGGCAGCTGTGAGCCAGGGCACCGACTTCTCTTTCCACCTTCCGGGGATATCTTTCGGGGATCCACCAACAGGCAGGGGCCTCCCTGCCAGCACCCGAAGTCTGTGCTGACTAAGGGGAACAACAGGCTGGCATTGGCCTCCTCCTGCTGCTGTGACTCCCTGGGTAACTCCGCCTCTGGGGACCCAGGACTTCCCAAGGAAAAAAATGTAAACTATTTCCAAGTCCTCCAGCCCCTGGCACACAGTTAAAGCAACAGAGATGTTTTAATAAACCCATACCGTCGAAAAGTGTGCCCAAGGCTCGGGGATGTCCCACGGGGCCTCTTGGTTGCCAAAGGGCGAAGCTAAATAAAGTATCCTTCCGGAATATGGAAGGTGGACCAAGAGCGGGAGATGCAGAATGGGGGAGGAGAGACAATACCCTGTCACCGCCTTTGGTGTAGGATCCAGTCACTCACTGTCTCCTGGGCCCCCGAACAAACACTTGGCCTTTGTTCGCGCCTTGGGGGTTCGAATGCTCCTCCCCACGGCCTGAACCGGACTGGCAGGTTTGTCTGTGCGAGCCTGGACGTCCCCGCCTTCCGAGGGCACCGTGCTGGACCTTGGCCACGAGTCACTGGCCTGCAGGGTCTTGGTGCCGCCCCGCCCAAGTGAGTCACGTCGCCCCGAGGTACTCGAGCGACTTCCTGTTGCCGGCTTGCTGGGACCCACACCCCGGGAATAGCCACAGGTAGAGAGGCAGCCCCGATCCTGCCAAGCGCCCAGGAGGGCTGGCAGGGCGCGCACTGGGAAGTGGGGAGCACCGGTCACCACCGTCAGCATCCCGAACGCGCACTGGCAGGAGGGACTGTGGGAGCGTGCACTTGGGAGAGAGTTCCCGTACCCGGGTCCCAAGATTCTTACCGACCAACACGCACAGCACGTCCAGCAGCACGAAGACCCACCTCCGCTCCATGTCGCCCCCGCCCAGGGACGCCCGCGACTCCCGCTGGTCCCAGTTGTTCCGGAGCGTCCCAGCAGCCCCAGGATCACATGGCCGTGGAGACTGCCCGGCCCAGGGAAAGGGCTGGGCTTGAAAAAAGGGCCCGAGCGAGGCGGAGGCGGGGCTGGGGAAGGGCGTGGCACAAAGAGAAAGTGAGGAGGCAGGAGGGGCAGGAGAGGCAGGAGAGGGCGGAGGCCCTGAGGGGTGTGTTTACCACCTTGACCCCGGCGAGGAGGGGCGGGGGTTTCGGGGCTGGGAGGGGTCTCAGGACAAACAGAAGTCTCCAGGCTGACATTCCGGAATCTCCGGGTTGAGAATATGCTTCCAAAGCTTGACTGGGGTCTCCCACCTGGAAAGGAGTCTTCCGGCCACCGAATGTCTAGGATGCAGGCTGGAGGTCACCCAAGCGTCCCCAGCATTTCTGCGGATTCTGCAGTTGTAATGCACGCAGAGTTGCGGGTAGAGTAAGCCGACAGCCGCCTAGGCAGCACTGAGCTCACACTCAGGAGCTGATCTCCTCAGCCTTTCCGAGGGAGGGCACCTGACACCTCTGAAACCAATAAGTACCATACATAGCACGGGGTGACCGGGCTCAGACAGAGACCCGCCTTTCCTCTAAGCTAGCATCTTGTAGTCCCTGACATTTAAAACGGTTCCTTAACATTCCCGTCAGGGTCAGGATCACGCCCCTTACTACTGTGGGATCCACCACCACAGAGTTTCTGACCCATGAATGCGGCCCCAGACCACCCTGTTCCCAGGGGTGTCCTGGAGCCCTGGGCCAGGGACATTTGGGAGTCAGTGGGATGTGGACGCTGGAGAGGAAGTTCAGGCTCCAATGCACACCTGGAATCCTTTCACTCCGGAGATCACAGCTCCTTGAGGCCTCCACCTAGGCCACGCTCATGGCCACCATCAGCCTTTCTCCCATCACAGGGTTGAGTTTCAAGATGTTTGAGACTTGAGGATAGGGGAGGACAGGAGAGGACCAGCTCCTGGATGAAAGTCCAGAAGATTCCCCAACCTGCTCCTGCAGGATGTCATCTGGTGTAGGACTGTCCAGAGAGGTCCCGAGAGAACCCAACTGCCCGCCTTTTGGTGCTGGGACAGGGCAGCACAGTGGCCTGCTCATGGGTAAGAGAGGGACCCTGCACCCTAAAGTTGGCAGGCAGCACCTCCAGCACACAGTAACCTGCCGACCACTGAGTCTGGACAAGGACTGTGCAGAAACCTGGCTCCAGATCTTCTGTATCCCTCCACCATCCACCCCCACCTAGGCCGCAGGCCTGACCCTTGGCAGGCTGGACTCTGAGGACAGGGCTCTATTTGAGAGCATTGGGAGCAGAGCTCCCCAACGCCAGCATTCGTTCACACCATCCACCATGGCTGCAGCACACGACTCAGGGGTACCAGGGTTATACCCGCGACACATGCGACATGTCTGCCAGCTCCTGACAATTCGTATGAATGGTGGCATCCTCTCTGCCCCCTTCAACCGCTGATTACCTGGGACCCAACCATTAGAAAGTCTTAGCAGGTTAGGGCAGCATTGCGATTGTGTGGAAAACACACTAGGGTCCCCTACTGAATGCCTACTGCGGCTGAGAGGAGGGGGGTGAGACAATAGGCTGGAGACAGAGAATGTTGATGGAGAAAGTGGGGGCTGGGGCAGGGCTGGGGAGTGTGGGGAAGGAGGAGGGTGAGGCTAGAGGGGTGAATGGGAGGGATTGGGGGAGGAGAATCCTGGATAAACTCGGAAGGATCTGGGTCAGTCGTTAAAATCCTTGGGTAGTATCAGCATTAAAACCTTGTGGAGGTGGCAAAAATTAGGATTAGGGTTAGGATTGGGGTCATGGTTCCTAATCAGTTACCAACGTGGCCATAAATAGTGAGAAACTTCCCTAGAATTCTCCTACCCTGCGCAGGGCCCGGGAGGAGGGCTAGGAGAGTGGCCTTTTCCTGGGGCAGAGGGGATCTGTCAGTACTGCTGTCTTGCTAGCTTCCTGTTCCTAAGGTCACTGTTGGCCCAGGGCAATGGAGTCAGGGTTAGCTCTAGCCCTGGGGACTCAGTGTCTCTGAAGGAATGCTGCAAGACACCCAAAGTGGCCAGCAGGATCTACAGTTAACAGACACCACCCACAAACACGCCGCCTCGGCTCTCCATTTCCCTGGGGATCTGGAGGATGTTTCAGGGCTCCCCGCCCCAGAGTCAGGGTAGGGGTTCCACACAGTCTGACGCAGGCAAGATGAAGGCCAAGGCAGGGAATTTGGATGCGTCCCTGCAGACAGACCCTGCAGCCTAGGACACCTGGAAACACTCAGCAGAGGGAGAGTGGGCCACCATCAGCCTCAGGACCCCGCGCACTGCAGAACCGACCTTCCGCCCTCCCTGAGTCCCCACCCCATGCCAGTCAACTGCAAGGTCCAAGCTGGGCAGCTCCTGCCCGGTACCTAGCCACTCCCCTGTGTGAGCACTAGAGGATGCACACACCAGCAGCGTGCAGGGCTGGGGACGGCTGAGCAGGGCACTGGCTGCAGTGCACAGCGGTGCGGCGGTGCGGCGGTGCGCTGCTCTCACACACAGTGGGGCAGGGCAGGTGTGAGCAGCACTGAGGTCCTCACACATGGCTGCCTCCTTCCCTGCTGCTAAACCGGAAGCACCATACTGAGGGGCAGCCAGCTGAGGGCCGAGTCACTGGAACACGAGATAGACACCTTATGACCCTCCTGTTACTGCTCATCCCTCAGGACAGGACAAGTGTCTGCTGGGCAGAGCTCCAAAGGAGCAGGGAGTGGCACCCGCCCCCGCGGACCACCTGCCCTCAGTTTGTCTCTGAAAATCTACACGGAGGCTCCGTACATCCCCCTCAAATCACCATTCCTGTCACCTCATGCCAGCCACAAGGCCTGGATCCAGGCCATACCACAGTCCTTGATCAGATGACTGCCCGGGGTGGGGCTGTGGATCAAGCAAAAGACAAAGCCCAGAGGGTCTGAGTTCCAGGCTACCAAGCCCTTATCAGGGGAAACGTAATTCCTGGTAATATGGAGCACAAGGCAGTGTATAGCCTGTCTGTCATGGGAATCTGAGTACCCATATTTTACCCAGTGACCCCATCAAGAAACTACAGTCTGGGAGACTGAGGACCACCGAGAAATGAGCAGAAGTTTAGACAACAAAGTCAGGCCTGGGTCCATCAGACCCTAGAGCTCTGACCAAGTCAGACAGCCTGAGCTCAGGCCAGCGGCAGCCCAGATCCTCCAGTTCTGGAAGGCTTTCTCCCTCCTCCAACGCTGACTTGAGAAGCCCCATATCCACCTGCCTAGTCCAGCACAGACTCCCACACTTGTACACATCCCAGTGCAAAGAGAAGGCCTGGTCCTGACGGCTGTCCCCAGCCTGAGGTCTAGGCTATAAAACAGGGACAGCACTGGTAGGAACGACCTACAGCCATTTAAATTCATGAGGGTGGCCTGGCATCTGCCCCAGCTGCAGATGGTGAGGGCCGCCAGTCCAGTTCTGATCCCCAAGTCGTCTGTCCCGTACAAGGCACAGATGCTGGCTGTGAAGTCACGAGTCGGCGTGATGCAGAACTCAGGGTGGCTCCTCTCAATTCCAGCCCGCCTTGAGTCCCAACATACTTCTGCAGCAGCCAGGACCCTCCTAGGCTCCCCACAAGCTCTTGGCCTATGCTCCCCAGAACCGAGAACATGCCACAGACACAGCAACTGTCCGAGTCTCAACTGTCGCTGCACACTCACGCCAGAAAATCCCATCTATGACACGAGACCCAGGAAATCTCACCCAAGGACCTCCTGGCAGAACTGGAAAGACACAGGCCTTCCACAGGGAAGACGCAGGACTGCAGCCGCAAGCCAGGCGATGCAGCAACAGGGATGACCCGTTCCCAGCAACCTCCACAAGAAAACCCACAGAGCCAACTAACCAGGGTTCATGGAGGACCACAGAAATTAAACTGACAACCTGGGAACCTGCACAGGTCTGACCTAGGTCCTCTAGGTCCATATATTATGATTATGTAGCTTGGTGTTCTTGTGGGACTCCTAACAATGTAAGTGGGGGTGCTTCTGACTCTTGCCTGCTGTTCAGACCCTTTTCCTCATACTGTCCTTGTCAAACCCTAATATGAGGGGATGTGCCTAATGGTGCTGCAACTTGATATGCCATGTTTGGTAGACATCCACGGGAGGCCTGCCCTTTCTGAAGAAAAGCAATAGAGTGGATGGGGGTGGGAGGAAAGACAGGAGAGCCAGGGAGGTGAGGAGGGCTGTATTATATGAGAGAAAAATAACTTTTAGTAATTTGTTTAAATTTATTTTATATGTGTTGGTGTGAAGGTGTCAGAACCCTGGAACTGGAGTTACAGACAGTTGTGAGCTACCACATGCGTACTGGGAACTGAACCCAGGTCCTCTGTAAGAGAGGCCAGTGCTCTTAACCGCTGAGCCATCTCGAGTCCCCAGTTTTTCAAGACAGTTTTCTCGGTAGCTTTGGAGTCTTCTCTGGAACATACTCTAAGCTGGCCTCAACCTCAGAGATCCACCTGCTTCTGCCTCCCAAATCCTGGAACGAAAGGTGTGTGCCACCACCACTTGGCCTGAGAAAAATTAATTTAAGTTTAAAAAAAAATAGACTCAGATCCTCAGAAACAGCCAGACATGAAGCAAGGCCGATGTGGCAGAACGTGAGTGGAGGGAACGGGAAGTGTGTGAAGACTTCTAGGACCCGAATCAGCAATCAACACTTGTCAAAACTACACAGACATTTTGGGCACGGTGGCTCAGGCCTATAATCCCAGCACTCGACAAACTGAGAAAAGGGGATTGGAAAAGGCCAGCCTGGGCTACACAGTGAGTCTGGGGTCAGTCTAGGCTAAAAACAATGGAATAAAAGCAGGGCCAGAGAGCTGGCTCCACAGCTTGCATGCTGTCAAACCCGAGGACGGATGGCCTGGGAACAAGATGAGAGAGAACTAGCCCCCAGGCTGCTCTCTGACCTCCCATGACATGGATGTACCCATACGTATACATACAAATAAATAAATAGAAAATACAGGACTGGGAATGTCCATGGTACAGAACTTGTCACGTAAAAGGCCTTGGGAAGGAAGGATGGACAGACACACACCCTTCCTCCTTTCCCCTCCTAGGCAGGAGAATGGCAGGTTTCAGACCAGACTGCTCTACAGTCTGAGGCATCTTAAACTACACAGCAAGACTCTGTCTGTAAACAAAACAGGAAAAACCAACACATAAAATACAACAGTAACTATTTCAGAATACAAAGAGACAGCAGACACAACACGGAGTGTTTTAGCAGAAAAATTTAAAGATTCAGGACTATGAATGGGCCTGGAGTATTAGAAAAGATGCCAGTTCTCTGTGCCAGGTTAATAGGAGCCATATGAACAGAGGGGTGGACGGGAACAGACCCACTGTCCACACAAGAGAAAAGCCTCCCCACAGCAGGGGAACTCTCAGATCCCACGCTCTCTCCTCTCTCCCAGACTGTCTTCCTTCCTCTCTGCCTTGGGCCCCACTGTCTGGGTTCGATCGCCCTGTCCCTGCCCAGCCTGTTTGGAGTACCCAAGGAAGTGGTGCCTGTTTCCAATAGTGTCCACACACAACACCCTTCCCAGCAAACACTGACCTCTGCCCACCACCCTAGGGCTCTGCTCTAAGTGTCTCCTCTGCCACTGGCTCCACCCAAAGTCGACTGATGTCTGAGCTTTACTGGAAACTTCCAGGCTGCCCGGGCCCTATGCCATGGGGTCCTGTACGACCTGTTGACCTCACGCCTCTCAGATGTGCTCTGCTGTGCAGCCAGACTCTTGCCCAGAGTCCCTAAGGGTTAACAAGGGCAATACAGGTTCCCAGCTTCTGCCAAGCCACCATAAGACACCCCGGGCTTCAAATCAAGTTTAATAAATAAAATAGAGTTGGGCAAAGGCAGTCTCACATCACAGTGTCCTCGGGGGGCGAGGGACGGTCCAGTCCAGCCGCACAGACTCAAACAGCACCGCTCTGCCAACACCGGGCGGAGCTGCCTGCCCAGGGACCCCACTCCAAATTGTAAACACCAACATAAATAAAATGAGGGAGGCCGAGGACAAGACAGACCCAGCCACCCTGACAGGAGCCTCCAAAGAAATGAGAGCCTCAGGACAGGGGATGGCAGGGTGGTACTTCCAGAGCTGTACCCCAAGATGCCCCAAGGAGAGGGGCAGGAAGGGAATGGACCACCTGCTCCTCACCCACCAGGGCTGCTGAGGCCCCACCTCAGCACGGGGGGCGGGGGTGCAGACAAGAGGCAGTGGGGTATAAAGTGCGGCTTTTCCTGAAGTGGAGACGGCAAAGGGCTGAGAAAGGGCGGCCACAGGGCGAGGTATATGGCTCTGTGCCCCAGGGTCCCACGCTGAGCAGAGGCTGGCGGCCACAACCCCGCTGTGGTGGGGAAAGAGTTGGCCTATGGAAGGTGCCCGGGCAGAGGCTGCTTGTTCATAATGAGTCCTGCCCAAAGCCCCAGGCAGCACCACCTGCCCAGCCCCTGTAGGCTGAGAGGCCAATGGCTGGCTCCACGTCGGGATGGGCCCTCTCTGAGCCCAGTTCCAGGTTCACTCCATGGCATGGTGGCAGCCAGGGGCTGTGGCGGTACTGGATGCTGAGGTCTGGGGTCTGTGTGGCCCTGGCCACTTCACTGAGTCCCATCATGTTCTGAAGCAAAGGAGGCACCACGCAGGCCTGCGTGGGAGGGGTCAGGAAGACTGACGGGCAGGCCTGGCAGTGCTGCCATGTCCATTCTGAGCACGCGTCCCCACAGATGACCAGGGGTCAACAGGTCATCACATTGCACCTGTGAGAAATCGTAAGGAAGGGTCAGTAGCTGAGCGACCCAGGCCTTGCCCATTCCCACCACTGCTCCCACCCAGAGAACGGCTCTGGTTTCTGCCTAGACAGAGCCTGGAGCCTGCGCCTGATTGAAGCTTTGTGAACAATGTGAACATATTGCCAAGTCAAACACTAAGGAAGCCATAGAGGAGGTACAGACAGGGCAACCACAGTCCACTGGAGGCAGCTGTGCCCTGGGCACTGGTCAGCCCGCAAAAGGTGCTAAGGATGGCACTCACTGTGACAAAGGCTCTGAGCGCAGTGTGGAGGCTGGGCACGTGGGGTGGCCAGTTAGGAAGGGATTCACATCTCCGATGCCAATGAGTCCAAATTCAGTGACTGACAAGGCCATCTGTGCTGGAGCCATGGGCTCTGCAGTGTCCTCGCTCAAATCCACAGGGCTGGACACAAGGGGCAGTTCCTCAGGTAGGGCAAGGTCCACAGCCAGTCTGGGGCTGGTGCCCAGCTCTGGAGCAGCAGTGGCAGCAGCAGCAGCAGCCACCACCAGTGGGAGTTCAGCCGGGGCGGCCAGGCTGCTGGGCTGCTGGAGCGAGGCCACAGCAGGGGGCTCATCCAGAGGCTGGACCGAACACGGTTTTGGCTCTGAGGATGGGAGCTCAGCTGAGCCCACTCCGGGCTGATCGAGACCACCAGTTGCAATGTCCACACTCGGTAGTTCTGAAGGGAGAACAGGGGAACAGCATCAGCCCCCACAGCCCCACATGCTCCTCTTGGGTCTCATGGATGTGGGGCCTTCTTAGCCAGCCCAGCCACAGAGACTGAGGCCAGGAGCAGCCCTTGTCTATGGACAAGCTATGGCTTTGTAAACTAGCTCAGGGGACCCAGAAATGAAACAGGACCCTGCTGGGCAGTGTGAACACTGGACAGTCCTGCAAACCCACGAGTACCACACAGGGAACCAGGCAGACACGACGCCAGAGCACTGAAATGAGGCCTCTGCCAACAGACAGATGTGCAAGCAGAGTCCTTAACCGTGTGCCCTGCGTGAAAACACGTTTGCTACCTCCCAGTCACAGGGTGAGCACGGGTGGCTAGGAGCGAGACCCAGCAGGCCCACTGCTCACTACAGAGACCGTGTAGCAAGGCTTGGGTTCCCTGTCCTTACCCACAGCCCTGCCTCATGAGAACTCACCTATGGGCACCCCTGCCTCAGATTCCTGCTCAGGGTGCAACCGGCCAGGGCCATCGGGGTCAAGGCCATCCAGGTCCTGCTCAGCATCCCTGTGGAGAGAGGACTATGAGAAGAAAGCCAGGGAAGCAGGGCTCCAGCAGGAGGGGCTGCCCCATCCCCCCCACCCCCACCCTGGCCAATGGTTAGCAAGAGCACGCACGTGATTCCAGAGGAGACAAACTTCCTCCGGCCCAGCCGCGTCTGCTGGGCAAAGTAGTCGTAACGCTCAGATTTCTTCCACAGGTAGTAATACTCCACACACTCGCCCACTGACCGCGTGCGCACCTGTATGGACCACAAGTATGCTTTGTGGCCTACTGCACAGCTGCGGCCACAGGGCAGCAGGAAAGGCTTCCATAGGAACCTCTGAGACCCCACCAGTGTCCCATCAACTAGCTCACAGCCTTCTTTTCCTGACACCATGAGAACCTGCCTCACCCCTGTGGGCAACTGCCTCCTGAATCTCAGCTCCATGTGCCCAGGACATCTGAGCTCCTCCCCATGAGGTGCACAGACAAACAGAGCCTCCAGCCAGAGGGCAGTGCAAGTGTAGGATGCTGGCCCTGGGAGTCAGCTGCTAGTGTGAACATGGACTGGGGCCGTCCTGAAGACACAGCTGAGGCCGTGCACTGCTGGGCCAGTGCTGCCCATCCACTGTCCACCTCCAGGAGACACAGCTCACACATAATTTACAAGGGTGTTTCTGGGTTTACAAGAGGAAACCCCACGCTGCATATGGGTGGGGTCCAGGATGAATCAAAAAGGAAAAAGACGCCAGCCAAGCACCTGCACCCACCTGGCGACTGGGACAGAACTCAATGCGACCGTGGTAAACTGCACCCTCAAATCATGACCAATAACAGACGTCCTTAAGATGTTTGTGGCTAGAGGTTTGGTCACAGCAACAAGCAAGTGACTATACAGAAAACCAGTGCTGAGAAATGTCACTGGTAGACGGGCCTGACCGTGTGGTCCACAAGTATCTGGGAGGAACGTGACAAAGTTTGAAACTATGAGTTAGAAGCTCTAGGCTCTAGCTCCTAGCAGAGTTTCATGGCCGCACTGGTAGGAACCCAGAAGGGCAGAGTATGGAGAAAAACATGCACAGTGGAAGCCGAGGTTCCCATAGGGAACAAGGCTGGCTACATTTTGGCAAAACCTAGCTTCCTCATATCTGGTTGCTGAACACTGGAGTGGGGCTGAACTCAAAAGTAACAGACACGGCTGGGCAGTGGCACACACTTTTCATCCCAGGAGTAGGGAGGCAGAGGCAGACGGATCTCTGAGTTCGAGGCCAGCCTGGTCTACAGAGTCAGTTCCAGAACAGCCAAGGATATAGAGAGAGATCCTGTCTCAAAAAGAGAGAGAGAGAGAGAGAGAGAGAGAGAGAGAGAGAGAGAGAGAGAGAGATACAGCTGCTCCGTGGAAGAGATTTCAAGGTAGACTAGCACGCTCACTGTGCACTGCACCCTGTCCAGATGCGGCATGTGCATTGTGCACTGCGCCTGCTCAGATCAACAGTAACAGAGAACAGAGAGAAGAGAACGTGAGGTTCAGCGGGAACACGGACCTCAAGCGAGATCCCAGCTGCTAGTGCAGCTTCAAGCACCGAGTCCCTGAGCCCTGCGATGGGAGAGTGGAGCAGACACAGAACCCAGCACAGAAGGTGCTGAAACCTAAATCCATTAGGAAAGAGCACAGACTGAGGTCGCTGACAGGGCCCTTCCTCAACAAGTGCCCAAACGAACTAACTCCCCAGGTGCAGCCAAGGAGCAGAGGCCGCCGAAGCACTGGCACAAAGGGCCACACCAGCTGGGCTGGCAGCAAAGCTCAGCAGCAACAAGCACAAGCGCTGGCTTTGCAGACGCAAAAAGCCAAGTGCAAGAGGGCCACGGAGGCTTGCACCAGCTTTCTGGAAAGCCACTACATGAAGCTCCGAAGGTAAAGCCCAAGCTCAGTGGAGATGCCAGGGTGCTGGAGGTACCAGAAGCAGGAAAAACTGCTGGCAAGGAGTGGAGCTGTGGCAACACGGCTACAGTGGCAGGACTAGGGTTGCTGGAGCCCAGATGAAGTCATCAGGAGCAGGATACAAGCTGTGGAGTGTGGGATCAGCCAAGCAGGGTCCAAACAGTGCTTTCGGCTCAGTCTTAGCTATGCGGAAAGAACAGTACTGTATGTTGAGCCCCACTGGACAGAGTATGGAGCTTAGAGTTTTGCTTTTCTTTGTTTTCTTGCTTGAGAAAGGGTTTCTCTGTGGAGCCCTGGCTGTCCTGGAACTCGCACCCGTAGACCAGGCTGGCCTTGAACTTAAAAATAGATTCGCTGAGTGCTGAGATTAAAGACATGAGCCACCATGCCGAGCAATTTATGTATGAGTATGTATCTGCATGTACGTATGTGCACCGTGTGTGTGCGTGGTGCACCTGGAAATCAGAGAGGGAACAGATCTCTCAGAACTGAAGCAACAGGCATTGTGAGGCAGTGCCCTGCAAGGGCAGCCGGTGCTCTTGAGCGTGGAGCCGCCTCCCCAGCCTATGAATGCTATGCAGAGAGAGGACAGGGAGTTAGGTACAGGGAACTGGATGCACTCCCGTCAGGAGGAATCCAGGAGAAAGGGAACTCCAGAGTCCTTAGGAGAGTAGACTGTGACAGGGAATCTTGTCAACCTGACAGGATTTCCAGTCACCTAAGTGACACACACAATCAGCGTGTTGGAGAGTCTCCAGAGAGATGTAACTGGGTATGGACAACACACCCTGAAGGTGAAGGTGCCATCCAATTAGTAGTGGTTCTGGGTGAATGAAGGGGAAGCAAACGACAAGCAGGGAATCTATGCTCGTCTCTGCTGTGCAGCGGGGACGGAACGCAAGCAGCTGACTCCTGCTCTCAGTCCTGCTCTGCTATGAGTGATAGCCTTTCCTGAACCCTTGTCCTACAGTATCTTACCACAGCTCCAGGACAGTGACAGACTGATAGGCCACAGGTGCAGTGACAGACAGGACACAGGTGCAGTGACTGACAGGACACAGGTGCAGTGACAGACAGGACACAGGTGCAGTGACAGACAGGACACAGGTGCAGTGACAGACAGGGCACAGGTGCAGTGACTGACAGGACACAGGTGCAGTGACAGACAGGACACAGGTGCAGTGACTGACAGGACACAGGTGCAGTGACAGACAGGACACAGGTGCAGTGACTGACAGGACACAGGTGCAGTGACAGACTGATAGGCCACAGGTGCAGTGACAGACAGGACACAAGTGCAGTGACAGACAGGGCACAGGTGCAGTGACTGACAGGACACAGGTGCAGTGACAGACAGGGCACAGGTGCAGTGACTGACAGGACACAGGTGCAGTGATAGGAAGTGACAGACAGGACACAGGTTCGGTGACTGACAGGACACAGGTGCAGTGACAGACAGGACACAGGTGTAGTGACCGACAGGACACAGGTGCAGTGACCGACAGGACACAGGTGCAGTGACCGACAGGACACAGGTGCAGTGACTGACAGGACACAGGTCCGGTGACAGACAGGACACAGGTGCAGCGACTGACAGGACACAGGTGCAGTGACAGACAGGACACAGGTGCAGCGACCGACAGGACACAGGTGCAGTGACAGACAGGGCACAGGTGCAGTGACTGACAGGACACAGGTGCAGTGATAGGAAGTGACAGACAGGACACAGGTGTAGTGATAGGAAGTGACAGACAGGAGGCAGGTGCAGTGACAGGAAGTGACAGACAGGACACAGGTGCAGTGACTGACAGGACACAGGTGCAGTGACAGGAAGTAACAGACAGGACACAGGTGCAGTGACTGACAGGACACAGGTGCAGTGACAGGAAGTGACTGACAGGACAGGTGCAGATGCCAGGCTTCATCTGTGGTGCACCAGGTAGGCTGAAATACAGGTGGCAGATCATCCAATGGCCACCATGCACCCCAAATCCCAGAGCTGTGCCAAGTTATAACTGTGGCACTGCTGCTCCAATGTCCCCAGTAGTGTTCCACCTGATATCCTCTGGCTCACAGCCCCGCCCCTGTCCAGGACACAGCAGTTCTGCCCAGAGAGCAGGCCTTGCACACGCGTAGGCAGGGGCCGGTTTCCACAGGTACGGGTCATCATCTGAGGAGGCCAACCTTGCAGTGCGCTCCTCGTGGGACAGTTCAGGACTGAGCACTGACTCTGACCAGTGCTCGGCACAGTCACCCCTGCACCCCCACTCACTACAGATGAACCGGTTCCCAGGCAACCAGGCCAGAACAGGGATAGACTGCCAGCAGTCACATAACCTAACAGCCACAGGCTAAGGCCTGTGCGACATGTCAGTCCAGAGCAGGGCCAATGGCACCGCAGCAAAGCAGGTGTCCAAGGGGGATTCAGGTCTGCGAAGGAAGACAGACCTAGGCGTCCTGTTCAGTGTGCAGCACTGAGCCAGCAAGGTCCACAGAAGACAAAAAGGTGACAGGGTCGAGCAAGGTGTGGGTGAGAGAGAGCCAGCTTGGGGACAGGAACCTCTAACTTTGGGGTGAGAAAGTGGCCTGGTGAGTGTGGCCAAGACCCAAGGGAGCCATCAACAGGAAGGGCAGGTCTGCCAGGACAGTGAACCTCACCCACCTTGTTGGCCTGGATCAGGTGGAAGTTCTTCCCGTGAACACGGAAGCCGTGTTCAAAGTTCCTGCACTCTTCCTCACTCCAGGCGCAGAGCCCGTCTGCAAAGAGAGAGGGGCGCTCAGGCAGCTCGGGAGCAGCAGGGACAAGGGGGAGTCCAGGGCTGCAGCTCACCTCTGATCACTTTTACGTTGAACCTCAGTCTGCGCAGGGCCTCCTCCACGTTGAAATTACACTTCACCAGCTCGTACAGCGCCTGGGGCAGAGCGTGGTTTAGCTTTTCCACCAGCCTACGAGGGCCAGCACAGAGGGTACCTACGCCACATGCCACACCCACACCACGGCCCCAGAGCCATGTGCCACACCCACACCACGGTCCAAGTCACATGCCACACCCACGTGGTGTGGGTGGGGCCGTGGTGGCCCCAAAGCCACTGCCACCGCACCCACACCACGGCCCCCAGGTGTGATCAGGACTGACACCATTGCCCCCACAAGCTGTTCAATGTGAAGTCCATCCCACGAGCACACTGCCTGACCATTCCTGGGGTGTGCCCAGGGTGTGACCCCTACCTGTTCACTGTCCTTAACCACCTCGCCCTCTGGGATCTGGGGGCCAGTTGTCTCCTGCCACCTCCGCGTCACCGCCCTGTACAGGAACTCTTCCACCTCCCGCTCCGGGAGCACGCTGGGGCTCCACAGCAGCTGGTCTTCATTTTCATAGACTGTGGAAGAGGCTGAGAGTCAGGTGGGCAGTGGCCACCCACACCAGGGGAGTCAGGGCAGGCGCCTCAGCACCTCCCGATGGGTAAAACCAACTCCTGGCACGTGCAGTTCAACATCATATGGACCCAAGAGGGCTGTGGGCACTGAGGGAACAAAAGAGGTGGGGTGTGAAGTCAGTGAACAGGCCCCAGAGGCGGCACCCCTCGGCGTGCTTTGGTCACAGTAAACACAGCGGAAACAAAGGGGACAGCAGCCCGACCAGGACGGCGGTGCTCACCGACGAGCCCGGCTCTTCAGAGTGTCAGCCATCTACACACAGAAGGTTCTAGGCCTCAACTACAACAGACCCTGTCTCACAAAGGGAAATAAACAAGAGAACACACACACACACACACACACACACACACACACAGAAGTCGATGAACTCAGCTGAATTTGTCATTTAAAAGTTCACAGATCTCTGTGAGTTCAAGGCCAGCCTAGTCTACAGAACTAGTTCCAGGTCAGCCTATACTACAAAGAGAAACTTTTTGTTTCAAAAAACTGAAATGAGTAAAACCAAAAGTGAAGCACAGTCCAGATGGCTTCACAGCAGAACTAACACACGCTTCATGGGACAAGCTCAGAGTCTTCCTGCCGCTGAAGAATGGCAACCTCAACACTTCCACAGGGCAGTGTAACCTGGGGTACACACACACAATGTAGATATAACGTGTAGATAAAGATGCAAAGGAAGAGGCTACTGTGTCCCCAGTGAGTGACATAAAACATACACAACGACCACAAAGCGTCAGCCAGATACTGAACAAATGGACAGAGATCTGGCACCATCCTGACAGCAGGGGGGAAGCCACGAGCTGGCGACTACCAGGAACAGAGTCAGCCTGGGTTGTGTCCCAAACATGCAAATAAGTAACAACCCCTGCAAACCACACGGGCGCTGGGTAAAGCGCTGGGTCCACAGCGCAGGGTGCTGACAAGGGGGGGAGCACCTACAATACCTGAACACTGGGGAGCTCTCCACCCACCTGGGGACAATGTGACACCAGCCAAGAGATGAACGTGCGACTAAGGAACAGCTGACACCCACTACGCAAGCAGCAGACACTGCAGGGACATCCACAGAGGCAGTCACAGAGCAAGGCCACAGGGAGGGACGGCTACTAGAGGCCGTGGAAGACCTGAATGACACCGAGGGCTCGGGTGCACACCAGTCCGGGCTCAAGGACACAGCGGGGCAAGTGTAGGTGCCTGTTGACTAAGTGTCTCTGTGCCCCACCCTAAGTGGGCACACCCTGCACAGTCCGCGACCTAGCAGTCATCCCCTGCAAGGTCTCTGACCCCTGCTGCTGGGCAGAGCAGAGACTGCTCAATTGGCAGTGGCCCTGCAGGCAGGAGGCAAGAAGTCCAGACAGGAAGTGACCTCCCAGATCAAGGAACAATTAGGGGACACAGGAGCAGCAAGCATATCGTATCCAGGGTAGGCCCAGAGGAAACACTAGACCCATTCAGGGAAGGGTGCTGTTGGTAGTGCCAGTACACACGGGGCAGTGGGAACCCACAGCCTGGGTGAGGGCCATTACCCTAGGATACTGCTAAGGCTGGTGGACTCCACCTACAACAGCAAACAGAAGCTTGCTGAGGTGCTGCCTATTCCCGGAGTCCCTGGACAGAGCCCCAGGCCTCCGGGATCACTTACTCTTGTCGCAATGTCGGCTCAAGTGCAGGATGTTGAGGTCAGCCTGGAACTGAGGCCCCACCATGATCTCCTGCAGAGGCAAGGACCAGGGAGAGGGTCAGGAAGTCAATGGCAGACATGAAGCTGGGACCCCACAGGCACCATGGACTCCAAGCAGAGGTTGTCACCCAGAACTGTGGGTCTGCCAGACAGTGCCCACTTCTGTACTCTGGTGGGTGAGACTGAACACTCTGCTGCCCTGCCCTGCAGGATGCTGGGTCAGTCATCCCCAGAGCAGCAGAAGCACAACCAAGGTCCAGGTACACGGTGGGCCCCACCCAACCTGGAGGCACGCAGTAACACACAGCTCCACACCTTCTTGCACTTGTTGGCAGGAAGCGTGTCCTCCTCAGTGTCGGAGGAGACTGAAGAGCCTGGGCCATTATCACCAGCCAAGAACCGAGCTGAAGAGAGAGAGGCAGTAAGGGGACCCACCAGAGTACGGTCGGCCCTTCCGGGGGCTTCGATGGCAGTCCGCACAGCAGCCCTCAGCCCCACCCTGGCAAAGCCCCCAGCCGAGGCTGTGCGTGCAGGCCTAGGTGACACACAGCAGCAATGTCAGTGACAGCGACACTATACCCACTCTGGTTACGGAAGAGGTCCGAGGCTTCATGGGAGGTGACAGATGGGGTGAGGTCGTCAGCCGAGGACTGCGTCTCTTCCTCCTCTTCCCCAGAAAGCAAGTCCTTGGCTATCTGCTCCTTTGAGCGGGACAGCGAATGAAGTGTGGCAATTACTTTATCTATACCAACAAAAAAGGCCAAGCCTGCCGGGCGAAGGGGACTCAAGACACTGTCTGTGTTGGCCCAAGATGCAGACTCCACATGCCCTCTGGGGCTCCAGCTCTTTTCCCTGCCACAGTTCCCCTGGATGGCATCCATCACTTGAACCAGAACGGGTGTCAGCCCTACCCCAGGGCAGGGTCCCTGTGGTTGTACCAGAGAGGGCGGAAAGGCAGAGCAACCCTGGGCAACTGTCGCACTTGCTGACTGAGTAGCTCCCCATCCTGGGCCTGATATCCCTGCTCTTCCCCTCCAACTCAGGGCAACCAGCGGCACCCTGGGGCCCTATCAGGGACACTTCCACTCACCTTGTCCAAGGTCATGTCCGGGAGGGTTGGGGCTGTGTCTCCGCCCTCGCTCTCCTGCTCAGAGATGGGGTCCGAGGCCTCGTACCCATACAGTGCAAGCAGTTCATCCAGGGGCATGTCACTGCTCTGGGGAAGGAGTACCGGACCCATGTGGGGGGTCAAGCCTAGGGTTGTGCCTGAGACCTCCACAGCCGGGACCCCTTGACACCCCTCTAAGTCCCCATGGGGCACTACAACTGCATCAGGACCACCGAGGAGATAAGAGGCCTGAGCACCAGCCACGGTCCTGGGGGGCAGAGCAGGCTCTGAGGCCGGGCCAGCACAGCACTATGCAAACCACATGTGCACGGGGATGGACCACATGGAGACCAAGGGGAGCAACTGGATCAGACTGGTGAGTCACCACACCTGGGCGATGAAGTCCTTGTCCAGCTGATCCTCCGGCTTATCAGGGCACTGCGGGGCCTCAGCACAGCCCTCTCGGAGGCTATAGTTCTGCGACAAGAGCTCGGCGAGGTTAAACCGATGGTCTGCAGAGCCCATGGATACCACTGTGGGAGAGGTCAGCAGGTAGGCAGAGTGTGGGGACTGAGTAGGGGTAGGTCTGGGGGGCCCATAGACTGGAAGGGCACTGGGGTAGGAAGAGGGGAGGCATCAGTCAGGTGACCGTGGAAGGCAATGAAGGTGTCCCAGGTCCGGCCCCACAGCCATAGCCCTGGTTCTGGACTCTGGACAATATGGGCAAGGTGCTCAATTCACACACGGGGCCACATAGGCAATACCACACAAGTCACTGTAGCTGCACCAAGTTCTGCTATCTGCAGGGCCACAGCCATGTGATATTTATGGTGGCAGAAACCTCCATCACTTCACCCACATGGGCCCACAGCAGACGACCAGCAGACCGGCTAGGGACCTTAAAGTCATCAGGCATGTAGCCACCCCGGGGAGGGCCTCCCACTCACTCTCAGTTAGCTAGCCCGTCCCATGGCTCCAAGGAGAGGGAGTGTCCCGACCACTGTGTATGACTCCACCTGATGGGGGACACTGAGCCGCTCAGGAGCACGGGCTCTGTCTCTGGAGGTCTAGGGCAGAAGGGGTGAGGATGGTTACCTGCTGTGGCCTGCAAGCTGCACTCCCGAGGGCACAGGCTATGTGCAAGGCAGGGGGCCACACAAGGACTCTGCCTCTCCAGCGAGGAGGCCTGAAAAGAAAGAAAGGTGGTGCTGGCTCTGGAGCCAGAACCCACAAGCAGACCTCACGCAGCTACCGAGGCTCTGGTGAGAGCCCAGCCACTGGGTAACTTTGAGGACAGCAGGGAAAGCGGAAAGGGGACCGCCCAATCACAGCTCCTGTGTGGAGGGACCTTGAAGACATGGGGCTTGGCGACAGATAAAGACACAGAAGGATATACTTGTAACACTCCTGACAAAGCAGAGAGTGGAACTGGACTCAAGGGTTCTGCTGGCTGGGGAGAGCGGCTCTAGAAAGGAAAGCAGTAGCTACACAGGTCCCACTGTACTGAGAGGAGGGGACAAGTGGCAGCAAACTGAGGCCATGCTGTGAAACCAGGACCAAGGGACGTCAGGACTGCACCGGGACACATCCCCCATTCCATCAACAGAGAATGAAAGGGAGGGACAAAGGACGGCACCTCTTCCAGGTGGTGACAGAGAGGTGGCTCAGCAGGGCTAAGCACCATCTTGGTCCCACACTCCAGCTATGGAGATTCTGTAGATTAAGGAAACAACCGCACTCACAACAGCCGGGATGCACACAGCACATGCTCCCTAAGAACACAGACATGTTCTGCTGACAGAGAAATGACTGGTATGAGAGAAAAGATAACCATGTTCCCAGCCAAGGTTCTCACACTGGAAGATGGAGACCCTCTGAAGTGACCTAGACAGCCAAAACCACCTAAATTGTAGAAATCGACAAACAGCACACACAGAAACTCAAGGGACCCAGAAGAGCTAAAACCATCCTGCAATGGGGTGCTCCCAATTTCACAAATGACTATCAGAGACATCTCAGCAGGGCGGAGTGCGTCCACAGACAGGCTCAGGTCAGGAACCTCAGAGACATCTCAGCGGGGCAGTGTGTACCCACAGACAGGATCAGGTCAGGGACCTCAGAGACATCTCAGCGGGGCAGTGTGTACCCACAGACAGGATCAGGTCAGGGACCTCAGAGACATCTCAGCGGGGCGGTGTGTGCCCACAGACAGGCTCAGGGCAGAGGCACACAACTGGGGCCTCAGAGACAAACTCCCCAATGGCCTGGACACATGAGTCCAACACACGTAACCAAGCAAGCAGACCGACACTCGTGACTGGACTCACAGAATGGGAGGAAACACTGGCAAAGCACGCATCTGGAAAGAGGCACACACACGTACGGACCGCTTACTGAGGAAGAGAAAGACAATGGTCCTGCCTCCCAACGTCTCAGGCCTGGAGCACATATCTCGCTCCTATCAGAACCCAGTGCACTCCAAGAGTAAGCCCAGAACAGGGAAGGCGCATCAGAGCCTGCATTCCTGGAGACAAGCATGCAGCACCAGAAACGGCTTGGCAGTATCCCCAAAGTCACACCACCGTGAGACCAGCACTTCTACCCCAGAAGGGAAAATACACAGGAGAATCATTCACCTCAATCAGAAGTGGAGGAACATGTCTACCGCTGAGGAACAGATGAACGAAACACCACAGAGTATCACACAGTCACGAACAAGCAAGGCTCTCTCACACATGCCACTAGAACCAAGGGGGACCTTGTAAGCACTGCAAAGAAAGGTCACACAGTGTGGGGGGCACCATGGTGGGAAATGCACACCAGGGATGAATCCTGAGACAGGAGGTAGGTGTGTACTGGCTGAGTGCTGGAAAGGGGCCAGGGTGACTGCTCATGGGGACAGGGCTTCCTTCAGAGGTGACTGGACACTCTCAACTGATTGTGTTTGGCAGTTATACCAACTTCAAAAACAACAAAAGCTACCGAACTGTACACACTAAAAGGGAGACAGGGTGTACCACAGCAAAGCTGCTGCTGATAATAATAATAATAATATCATCATCATCATTATTATGTGGGCAGGAGAGATGGCTAAGTGGTTAAGAACGTTGGGGTACAGTTCCCAGCACTCATGGCAGCTCACAGCCATGTAACTCCAGTTCCAGATCTTGCACCCTCTTCTGGCAAAACACTCATACACAAGAAATAAAGTTACATCCCCCCCCCCAAAAAAGTTAGAATGTTAAAGAAAGTTTAAAACTTAGAACACTGTAGCACTAGGTCCTTGGAGAACCTTAGAGGTGAAGCATTCATCCCTCCCAGAAAAGAAACAAGTAAACTACAGCCCAGAGAGGTGGAGTTACCCACTCAGCAAGGGGCCCACCTAGGACAGCCGCAGGGGCTGAAGGCAGGGAAAGAACAGGGCGTTCACGCAGGCTGTACCTGGTGTGGTGAGGCAAGGCGTCCTAACCTTTCTGGAACACAGGCCACAAGCAGACCAACAGGCAGAGGTGAAGGCACGGGGAGGGTGTCCCAGTGTCCGTGGAACCATGCCCAAGGACTGGCCCTCTCTCCCTACATTCGAGAGCCCTAACTAAGAGGGGAGACCCCAAAGGACACCACAGTTGCATGGCAGCCTAGCAACAGTCTCAGTGTCCCTCCTGTTTCAGGTCAGGGGTCAGACCTAAACAGGGTCTCAAGCAGAGAGGAGCTAAGAAGAGTGAGACACAGCCAACTGGGGAGCCACACAGTTTCTTCCTTGCCAACCGGGCCAAGTTCAAGAGCCCCGAGATAGGCAAGGTCACTGAGAAACCAGGCACATCACTTCTAAGATACTTTAAAGGGTGGGTTCCGAGCCCTACTTCCCCACATCGGGAAAGACAAAGGACAGCAATGCCCCTCAGAGCTAAGATGATACAGGTGACAAACACACTAGACGCTGAAACCAAGGGAGAGGCCAGAGGCAAGCGGGTCCTCCCGCCCCCAGGTCCCTGAGAACAGAGGATGAGGGCGCAAGTGGATTAGCATGGCCACCATCACCCTGACCGTCAGAAGCCCAGACACAGAGCAGGTGGTGCCTCACAGGCGGGTCTCCACCCAGGACCCAGCCAAACTGAGACTGTTAGAAGGACAGGCGATAACTTCAGAGGCTGTCCCCAGCATTCCACAGAGCATCTTTTAAAGCACAGACGCCATGATGCGAGGAAGCCCAAGCCGTGCAGAGACCTCATACGTGTGTGAGAGCCCACATTCCATTGGAGAAGGAGCCTAGCATTAGTTCTAAGTCCAGTTACCTACAAATGGCAACCCACAAGAAGTCAAGCGAACCCCAAGAATTATAAGGTCAAGTGAATGCCGAGGAGTTAAAGAGAAAGACTCGCCCACACCCAGGCAAGTGCCCCAGTACCCTCGGTGTCCCAGTCTCACCCCTCCACTGTGGCACCTAGGACATCCCCAGAGACAGGTTCAGCCTGTCTCTACCCACATGGAGCTGGGACACAGGAAGACAAATACATGAGGGCTAAAGGAAGGCACAGGCATGAAGAAAACAAGGTGGAGGCTGGGCAGCTGGGGTCAGAGAAGGCATCCCAGGGCCAGATAAGGTGCGACAACTGGGGGGCGGCTCCATGGGAATTCAGAGTACCAGGGAGGACTCCATGGGGTGGGTGGTCTCAGGAGGGCAGCAAAGGGTAGGCACAGTGAAAAGATAAAGCTTAGACTATAAGAGCGGGACAAGCCACCAGGGCTCCCACCCTTCACTGAGACGCACACTAACAAGCACTAACAAAGAGAACTTCTAGATGACCGTGTCCACTTCTATGACTTAAAAATATATGGACACCACCACATGAGAGGACGATGCATCAGGACTCCACTGGACCTCTCAGTTATGGGAAGACACCAACACGGTCCCACTTGAGATTGGGAAACTGAGGCCGACCCCTTCTAAATCCTAGACTCCAGAATAGGGGGGAGGCAATCTGCTAAGTCTCCACCACCCAAGTCACCCAGGGCAGAGCAGCCTGGGGCCCAACAGCACCCACTTGGCCACCATGCCCCGAAGGTTGATCTGCCTTGTCTTCATAAGGACTCAGTTTCCCCAAAAGCCCCCTAAAGAAGGAACTACGCCCGTAAGAACCCTCTGGATCAACCAGCCGGAGAGGTCCAAGTGGACTTCCAGAACTCGACCCTGTGGCCCGCGCGGGCCTGTTGCTACCCAAGCGGCCCCACTCGCCCACCGTGCTGAGTTGCAGTCCTGGAGTGGCGGGTTCGCGGCGCCTCGATGGGGGCTGGTTCTGGGGTTCAGTGGCCGCACCCAGTGGTGCAGGTGGGCTCTGGGCAGAGCCCCGCAACCCCGCGCCCGCGGGGAGGCCCGCGCCCTACCTCCTACAACCAGACGAACTCCACGCGCGAAACTTTCCACTCGCAAAGCACCGCGGACTCCGCACCGTGCTCGTCCCAGCGCGCTCGGCTGCGGTCTCCGCGTCGCCGTCCCAGACGCCAGCGCCGCCCACCCACCCCGTCCGCAGCGCTGCGCCCTCCCACCGCGCGGCCCGGGGTCTCGGCCCGGCACCCGGTCGCCCGCGCCTCGCGCCCCTCCCCCTCGCCCGCCCGCCCGCGCATGCGCACCGTGGCCGAGCTGGGGTGCGGCGGGCGCCCACGGGGCTCACGCTCCGGCCCGGGGGTGGTAGGGAGGCTCGGGGCGCTCGGGCTGGGAGAGCACGAGCCAGACCAGGGCGACTGAGGGCAGCGTGTGGGAGGGGCCGTTGCCCAGCCGCTCACTCACCTCCGCCATGGCCGAGCCTGCGCGCGGGAGGCGGCAGCCAAGCGGGTCCCCGGATGCGGTGCTGCGCGCTTATTGGCGGAGGTGCTGGGAGGCGGGGTGGGGCGGGCCGCAGCCGGCGCGTAGTAGGTGTGCTGGGGCGGAGGGGAGGGCTGTAGGTCAGTCCGTGTACCCCACTCCTGCTGATTCCCGTGTGGATGCCCAGCCACAGGTGAGGGAGGTGGTGCAGAGGTGAGGGCACAATCCACAGGTGAAGGGGCAGACAGAACTGTAAGGGGCATTGATCTGGAAGTGAGAGGGAAGTAGTTCACAGGTGAGGAGGAACAGTCTACACGCGAAGATGGCCCACAGGTGAGGGACCAGTCTATCGGTGAGCGGGACTTGGTCCTGAAGAGAAATGGGTGGCCTGGAGGTGAGAGCGATGGTCCAGAGGTGATGGGGAATGGCCTAGAGGTGAGAGGGCCAGTTCGGAGATGAAGGATACAGTTCACAGGGGCGGGGATTGAGGAGGGTGGGCCTGTGGTGAGGGACGGTACCAGGAGGTACAGAGAGCAGGCGCACACGGGAGCTTCGGGAACCTGGGCTTGCTGATGTCAGGAGGGGGCACACAGAACGGGAGACACTTGGAGACCCTCAGGTAGGCTAACCTGGGTTTGCCGAGGTAAAGTACTCGTCTACACAGGTCACCCAGTGAGCCTTCCCACTTGGGCCAGGAGCAGCTGAGCTGAGAACTGAAGGCACCACTGGGTGCTGGAAGAAAAAGGCTCCGTCCTGGCCCTGAGGACTTGCCAACCCAAGACAGAAGGTTTGCTTCCTGCCCCTGAGCCAGCGCCCCACTCCTCCACTCCTTAGTTCACAGCCATCACATCCGCTGGGACCTATACAACTGCCCCCTGGATGCTGAATCCAGAAGTCAAAGTGAGTCTTTGAGACACTTCAGCAAGCACAAGAGGGAGCTGAGGAGAAAGGCTGAGCCTGCCTTTCTCCTCAGAGCTATGACAGAGCTATGACAGGATCACTAAAGAAAGCCAGGCATGGTGGCTCACACTTGTAACTCCAGTGCCTGGGGGACTGAGGTTTGAGCATCATTATCAGTTTGAGGCCAGCGCAGGCTATGGCGCGAGACCCTGCCTCAAGAAACCAAACTAAATCTGGGTACGGTGGTACACACCCTTAATCCCAGCACTCAGGAGTCAGAGGCAGGTGGATCTCTGTGAGTTCAAGGCCAACCTGGTCTACACAGCGAGTTCCAGACCAGCCAGGGCTGCATAGAGGCACCCTATATCAAAGTAAACAAACCAGAAACAACAACCAAAAAAAGCAGATTAATCGATCACGAGAGGTTAAGCAATTGGACAAGTGGATGAAGAGAAAAAACTCTTCAAGATGGGGTCTTTGTTCCCCATGGACTCAATGGTTGCCATGGAGAACTGAAGTGACCTTTTGACCAAGTGGCAAGCATGAGTACACCTAATGAAAGCAGGTGGACACTGTACCTCCTCAGGTGGTGCTGGGACGCATCTCATCCAGGCCAGACTGCCGAAACTTGACAGAGGCATGGGCGCCAGACCAAGCTTGAAAAGGAACATTCTGTGGCTGATGCTGGAAGAGGGGGAGCCGTAAAAGTCTTCCAGTTCCATCAACAACATGCAATCCTTGATATTTAGTGACCCAGGAGGGAAGGGAAATACCACACAGGACTCTCAGACTTCATAGATAGAACTGAAGTCCAATTGTAAAGGATTGGATCAGTGTTGAGTTTCCCAAAATTGATGACTGTTTTATGGATCTGCAAGAGAATATTCTTGTTTGAAAATTCATGGGCTAGAGAGATGGCTCAGTGGTTAATAGCACTGGCTGCTCTTCCAGAGGTTTTGAGTTCAATTCCCAGCAACCACATGGTGGCTCAGAGCCATATGTGATGAGATCTGGCGTGCAGGCATACATGGAGGCAGAATGTTGTATACATAATAAATAAATAAATAAATCTTTAAAAAAAAACAAAATTCACCAGGTATGGTAACTCACACCTGTAATCCCACCATTCACAAGGCTGAGGCAGGAGGATTGCTGTCCAGTCAAGGCCAGTCTGGGCGACAGAGTGACTTCACCATGGGATATAGGCCGAAACCATTGCCCAAAGGGGCCGGGGACCAGCTCACTTGCCCCCTGCCACTCTTACTGAGGACCCAAGTTCCATCCTAGTGTAGGAGCCTGCTCCTACCAAGTCAGCTAGGGTTCCTGGGTTGGGGGTCGTCAAGGCTGAGGAAATTTCAGATGAAAGAAGCTGAGACAGGAGACACAGGATAGAATCAGGCGATCTCTTCGGTCATGCCGAAACAGCCAAACAGCCCAGAGTTTATTTCAGAACTTGCTTCTATGCAAAAGCAGAACAGAGCACAGCACAGACGGTCGGTCAGTGTCTAACCTAAGACCATCCCTGTCCTTGAGTGAGCAGCCTCCTCTCCAACATGTGCTTGCTGCTCCGAAGCTGCCTTACTTTCTATCATGTTCCTGAGGTTTGTCGTCAGCAGTATAGTGTCTACTAGATAGAGTGCTCTTTTCTCATGGGCTAAATCAGAAGTCTCTCATAGCCCTCAAGGTTATTTTAAAAAGCAGAGTAGGCAAGATTGAACTCAAATGACTTATAAGTCAGAATGAGCTCCAGATGGAAACTGAGTCACGTATGGGCTCCCACACCTTAGTACCTACATAGCAACTCACAACTACCTGTAACTCCAGACCCAGGGAATCCAATGTCACCTGGCTTCCTAGGGTACCTGCACGAATGTGGTACACATACATGCACTCAAGTGCATACACGGAAAATTTTTAATTTTTAAAAATCTGGGGAAAAAAAAAACAGGTTGGAGAGATGCAGAGGACACAGGGTCAGTTCCCAGCACACACATGGAGAGATGCAGAGAACACGGTCGGTTCCCAGCACACACATGGAGAGATGCAGGGACACGGTCGGTTCCCAGCACACACATGGAGAGATGCAGGGACACGGTCGGTTCCCAGCACACACATGGAGAGATGCAGGGACACGGTCGGTTCCCAGCACACACATGGAGAGATGCAGAGAACACAGGGTCGGTTCCCAGCACACACATAGAGAGATGCAGGGACACGGTCGGTTCCCAGCACACACATGGAGAGATGTAGGGACACGGGGTCGGTTCCCAGCACACACGTGGAGAGATGCAGAGAACACGGGGTCAGTTCCCAGCACACACATGGAGAGATGCAGAGAACACAGTCGGTTCCCAGCACACACATGGAGAGATGCAGAGAACACAGTCGGTTCCCAGCACACACGTGGAGAGATGCAGGGACACGGTCGGTTCCCAGCACACACATGGAGAAATGCAGAGAACACACATGGAGAGATGCAGAGAACACTGTCGGTTCCCAGCACACACATGGAGAGATGCAGGGACACGGTCAGTTCCCAGCACACCCATGGAGAGATGCAGAGGACACCGTGGTTCCTCCATCCAACCCCACCACCTTCACCCTCTGGCCCAGTATCACATAAATTTCTCCCTATAAGCAGCTGTTCACCCTTAGGGCTCCTACAACAGACCGAGGTGTGATTCCCTGAAGCCAAACTTGGCAAGCCAGTAAGTTTATTTGGTTCACGGAGAGTTGTGCATGACCCCAAGGCAGCTGGACCATCAAAAGTCTTACCCAGGAATGATGATAATGTCCCCATAGCTGTGGAAATGGGATTCTCCTTTCAGACAATCTCCCTGCATCCTGTGAACTCTGTCTGCTCCTGAGGCCGTGAGCAGACTGGAACCACACTCAGATGGGAGGGTAGGAAGGAATGACAGCTCAGATGAGGGCTAATGACAGTCCTCAACCCTTTCTGTGAGGGAGAATGTTCATAGCTGCACTATTTGTAATAGCCAGAACCTGGAAACAACCTAGGTGCCCCTCAATAGAAGAATGGATAAAGAAGGTGTGGCACATATACACATTAGAGTTCTACTCAGCGGTAAAAAGCAATGACATCTTGAATTTTGCATGCAAATGGATGGAAATTTACTGAGTGAGATAACCCAGACCCAAAAAGATGAATATGGTATATACTCACTCATTAGTGTACTCTAGCCATAAACAAAGGACATTGAGCCTATAATTTGTGATCCTAAAGAAGCTAAATAAGAAGGTGAACCCAAAGAAAAACATATATTTATCCTCCTGGATATTGGAAGTAGACAAGATTGCTGAGCAAAAGTTGGGAGCACGGAGGTGGGGTGGGGAGAAGGGGAGATGGGGAGAGAGAAGGGAGAAGGGAGAAGGGGAGGATGGGGAGAGCTTGAGGGAATGGGATGGTTGAGATGGAGGAAGGGTGGATATGGGAGTAGGGAAGAAGATATCTTAATTAATGGAGCCATTTTAGGGTTGGCAAGAGACTTGGCTCTAGAGGGCTTCCCATGTATCCAAGATGTCCCCAGCTAGGTCCTTGGGCAGCTGAGGAGAGGGTGCCTGAACTGGCCTTGTCCCATAGCCACACTGATGAATACCTTGCATATCACCATAGAACCTTCATCCAGCGATGGATGGAGATAGAGACAGAGACCCACATTGGAGCACTGGACTGAGCTCCCAGATGAAGAGCAGAAGGAGGGAGAAGATGAGCAAGGAAATCAGGACCACGAGGGGTGCGTCCACCCACTGAGACTGTGAGACTGATGTAATGGGAGCTCACCAAGGCCAGCTGAACTGGGACTGAACGAGCATGTGATCAGACCTGACTCTTTGAATGTGGCTGACAATGAGGGCAGACTGAGAAGCCAATGATAATGGCACTGGGTTTTGATTCTACTGCATGGACTGGCTTTTCGGAAGCCTAGTCTGTTTGAATGCACACCTTCCTAGACCTGGATGGAGGGGGAGGGCCTTGGACTTCGCACAGGGCAGGGCACCCTGACTTCTCTTAGGACTGGAGGGGGAGGGGGAGAGTGGGAGGGAAATGGGAGGAGGGGAAGAGGTGGAAATTTTTAACACATAAGTAAAAGAAAGGAAAAGATGAAAAAAGAAGTTTAAATGGCTTTTAAAAAATAAAGTCTTTAAAGAGACAAAGTACAGACAGTCATAGATTAAAAGGAGTAAAAACAAAATAATAAGCCACATAAAGATGGAAAATACACAGAGAATCTGGATTATGTATATTATTGTGTTCTCTTTGAATTTTTTGACTGTGAAGGAGCTAAATACAGAGAGACATTTTATTGTATGGGCTGCTAACTTAAACCAGCCTATATAGTTTAAAGGTATCGTGATTCCAAAATTTGGGTCTAAGGATTTGTTGCTTTGAAAAAGAGGTTCTGCTTTTGTTCCCACAGAAAATGAGAACCTGTGGATTGATTTCAGACTAATGTGGTTTGATGGAGCAAGACCCCCGAAAGGTCACCATGAACACTGCCAAATATACTTCACCCAACAAAAAGCAGGAAGCAGTTTGGAGAGAACTATGCCCATATTCCCAAATATTGTTTATAAAGGTTTGTTTGCATTTAAAGGGGGATATGCTATAGAGATTTGCATAAGTATGGATCTTGGTTTATTGATACAAATATATATGCACTTGATTCAGGTATTGTGTTTGTGCAGCTCATTTAAAAATGTAATGTAGGGCTGGAGAGATGGCTCAGCGGTTAAGAGCATTACCTGCTCTTCCGAAGGTCCTGAGTTCAAATCCCAGCAACCACATGGTGGCTCACAACCATCTGTAATGAGGTCTGGTGCCCTCTTCTGGTCTGAAGGCATACACGTGGACAGAATATTGTATACATAATAAATAAATGAATATTTTTAAAAAATTAAAAAAAAATAAAAATAAAAATGTAATGTATAATTAAGAAATGCAGGTTAGTAGATAGTCATCTATAATACTCAAGCTTGTAGTCAAGTTAGTTAGGTTTTCTATATATAGAGAGATACATTTCAGTTAGAAAGGTATTCTTCAAATCTTTCAGAGACCTTCAGATTATAGCATTTAAAACATTTTAAGAACTTAGGACTTTTCATGACAGTGAGACACATCTGCCCCTGGCAGCACCAATCTACTTCAAGAGGGTGATGGGCATCGAAGAGGCTCCTTATGGAGTTTGCTAGCCATTTGGATTAGAAACTGCTCTTGCCTGGACTGCTTAATGAACTGGACATGCAGGATTCACAGAAAAATGACTGCTGAACTTGCCTAAAGGTGAGACAGTCCTTCAGGGTTCCTGTTCCAAGAAAGAGTCTGCCATACATTCTGCAGGACACACAGAAAGTGACTGACAGACAGCCAATATAGGCAGAACCGTCTTTGAAATTTTCTGCTTCATGGAAAAGTCTGTCGGATACTATGGGCCTGTGGGCTGAATATGGATGCCCCAGTGTTACAGAAGAACTTTGGGTGACTGTCCAGGCAGTGAGACGTCTCTGTCATTCTAGAGTTTTGGAAGTTGCTTACAATGCATTTCCTATTAACTTAGGTAATATTATATCATTCTGGAGTCTTTGATGGAGTTGAAGAATAGATAGTTATAGTTTTCCTTAATTATAATAAGAGATAAAGTAGATATCAATATTATAACTGTAATTCTTGCTTGATACCTATTTTTGTTATATGTAATTTTACTATGTTAAAAACCTTCCTTTTTATTTAAGCAAAAAAGAGGAAATGATGTGGAAAGTCCTTTGTATATATGTTGCTTTTATTGGTTAATGAATAAAGAAGCTGCTTTTGGCCAATGGCTCAACAGAATACAGCCAGGCTTGAAGAGATATAGAGAGAGTAGGCAGAGTCAGGGAGATGCCATGGCGCCGCCAGAGAAGACAGACGCAAGCTGCCAGCCGGAACCTTGCCAGTAGGCCACAGGCCTCGTGATAAAATATAAAATAATAGAATGGGTTAATTTAAGAGATAAGAGTGAGATAGAAATATGCAAAAGCCAATAGGCCAAGCAGTGATTTAATTAATGCAGTTTCTGTGTGAGTATTTCTGTCTAACTGGCCGGGAACAAACAAGCAGCCTCCTACAACAGAGGCAGGAGGATCACTTGAACCCAAGAGTTCAAGAACAATGTGGCGGTGTAGCAAGGCATCTTAATTACTTTTAAATTGCCATGACGAAAGACCATGACCATGGCACCTTGCAAAAGAAAGTATTTAAATTGGGGCTTACGGTTCAGAGGGTGAGTCCATGACAGGGAGGCAACAGGCAAGCAGGCCAGGTGCTGGAGCAGTAACTAAGAACCCACATCCTAACCACAGCCCAAGACGGGGCGGGGGGGGGGAGCAGAGAGCTATGAGGAATAGTGTGAGTGTTTAAAACCTCCAAACTCTCCTCCATACACCTCTCCAACGAGGTCACACATTCTAATCCTTTCCAAACAGTTCTACCAACTGGGGACCAACTGTTCAGACAGAGGAGCCTGTGGGGGTCATATTCTCATTCACCAGCACAAGACACATCTCAATAATAATAATGCCACAAATGGGTTATAAAGGACATAAATTAAAACTGGCTTATTGAGCTGGGCAGTGGTGGCGCACTCCTTTAATCCCAGCCCTCGGTAGGCAGAGGCAGGTGGAGCTCTGTGGGTTTGAGGCCACCCTGGTCTACAGAGCAAGTTCCAGGACAGCCAGAGCTACACAGAGAAACCCTGTATAGAGAAGAAAAGAAAACCCTCTGTGCTGGAAAGTTGACTCAGCTGGTGAGAGTGCCACCGCCCTTCCAGAGGACCCAGGTTCTAGTCCCGGCATCTACATGGCAACTCACAACTGCCTGTAACTCCAGTTCCGGGGGATCCAAAATAATAATAAAAAAAAACTGGCATATTGTCCATATGTTAATCCTAGCACCTGCAAGGCTGCAGTCAGAAGATCCAGTCTCAAAGACTGCTTCCACGGAAATGCATTTCCCAGAGCAGGGGAGAAGGTTTAGTAAAGTGCCTGCCACACAGCATGAGGATCTGAATTCGGATCCCTGGTACCATCTAGAAGCCAGATTCACATGTCTGTAGCTACCTCTGGGGATGTGGAGACAGGTAGGTTCCAAAACTCACTGGCTGACCAGTCTAGCCAGTGGCTGACCCAGAGTGTTGGACCAGGTTCAGTGTCTGTTAAAGGACCATGCTGTACTTCCTCCAGAAGGGGCACACATTGATTGTGTCTTGTCATGGTGGAAGGGCAGAAGGGCAAGCAAACAGCCCCCACCTCAACCTCAAACCCTTGATGAGGTGCTAATCCCATGAAGACTGCCTCCCAACTCAGTCACCCTCTTAATAATGTCACATTAGGAATGAATCTCGGAAGGGGCCCCGTCATTTGACTCACAAGAAGCTTTACAGTAGGAAAGATGCCCCAAAACAAGATGGCACCTAGTCCTGTGAGCAGTTGTGTCAGAGCTGCCCTCAGAATGCATGGCAGGAGAGCCCTACTGTGTGCTGTAGTTCAGGAGCAACCCGTGTGTCTGCAGTATTCTCCCCGTCGCCAGCACAAGGTCCCACAACTGTGCCTTGTCGCTGCCAGACACAGCCTGGCCACCCAAAGCTCCTGTGTGGGAAGTCAGTCTCTTCCCATCCCTTTGCAGGTCATACTCTCTAGGAAGCAGCCCTGGCTAGTTCTTAGGTCAAGTAGACACAGGCAGACATACCTGAGAAGAGGGAACAACAATTAAGGAAATGCCTCCAAAAGGTCGGGCTGTAGACACCCCAGTAGGGCATTTTCTTAATTAGTGGTTGATGGGAGAGGGCTCAGCCCATGGTGGGTGGTGCCATCCCTGGGCTGGTGTACTGGATTCTATAAGAAAGCAGGCTGAGCAAGCCATGGGGAGCAAGCCAGTGAGCAGCACCCCTCTGTGGTCTCCGCATCAGCTCCTGCCTCCAGTTCCTGTCCTGACTTCCTCCAGTGATGAACTGTGGTGTGTAAGTGTGAACCAGATAAACCCTCCCCTCCACAGTTGCTTTTGGTCATGATGTTTTATCACAAAGCCTCGATGAAGACAGAAGCAAACAGAGACTCATACTGGGGAGAGGACACCTCTGGAAGTGGAGGCAGCAAGGTGAGGGAACCACCAGGCAGTGGGCAGAACCCGTGATGACCTCAGCATTTAAGGCTTCCCCAGTGAGAGTGTGACCCAGAGAGCTGCCCTCTGGGGCAAGTCTGCAAAACTAGAGTGAGGCCAGACATGGTGACATACATCTTTAATCCCAGCACTCAGGAGGCGGATGCAGGCAGATCTCTGGTCCACAGAATTCCAGTACAGACAGAATGATACCTTGAGTTCAGGGTCAGCCTGGACTAAATAGTAAGGCCGAGGCCAGAATGAGACTCGCGCTGGTTTCCTGAGATCCTCCCTTGCCTGGTCCCCTCTTCTGTGTTCGTACTGCCGACTTCTGCTTTGGTGACGCAGCCCCTGTTAGGAAAGACATCTACCTCTAGGCAGAGACAGTAGGGCTTGCCAGGGACCTCAGAAGGGAACCGCCCCTAAGGGGGCAGATTCACCTTGAGATAATAGACTTTTTTTAAAAAATATTTATTTATTTATTATGTATACAATATTCTGTCTGTGTGTATGTCTGCAGGCCAGAAGAGGGCGCCAGACCTCATTACAGATGGTTGTGAACCACCATGTGGTTGCTGGGAATTGAACTCAGGACCTTTGGAAGAGCAGGCAATGCTCTTAACCTCTGAGCCATCTCTCCAGCCCCCGAGATAATAGACTTTTTCCTCTCAAAATTCCCTGCCCCTAGTGCAGCCCCTGGGAGCCACTGTGAGGCTGTCCTGAGGCCTGACACGGAAGGAACTATTTCCTTTTCCCTTTAATAACGTTTTCTTCCAGATGCTAGTCCAGAGCCTCAACATGCTTTTAGACCTCCTAACTAATGCTCTGAACTTCTTCCCCTTTGTCTAGCTTAGCCTCCCACCTGCCACTGCTCTCTGCCTTATCTCAGATGGTATAACCTTTGCCGCTTCTCTCCTCCGCCTGCCCCACACCTGCAGCCTCTTCCAGGCAGCTCTGATTTGTTCAGCTTGCCTGCCCTGAAGTTTCTGTCTGAAACTCTAATCAATTGTCCTCCAACTGCCATTTGTAGCGATTCTTAAATTCTTTTATTAATAAGACTGGGAACCCCAAAGAGGGGACCCCAATTTCCCAGGTATCATATGATGACTCTTCTGGGACTTCCCGAGATTTCCTGGAACATTTTTTTCCTGTCTTTTAGTTAGTTCGTTGACAGAAAACAAACAAACCTATTTCTGATACCCTGCGATGGCCGTCATTCCGCTTGTCAGAGCCTCGGCCTCCATCCTGCAATCTGTTGAACCCACCTGTGATCAGATATTACCCCCAGTTCAGGACCCCAGGCATCTGTGAAGGGGGAGCATGACCACAGACATCAGCCATACACAGTCTGTGCCTCAAAGGGCACTAACCAGAGCTGAGCACTGTCTGTCTCTGCAGAGGCAGAGCCTCATTCAGGCCACATAAGACATCCAACTACCTCCCCCAGTTCCTGAGTGCACTACCCAAGCACTGAAGAAATGGGGACCCCCACCCCACTATCCTGGATGACCACCTCCCTCCTGCTACGTAGACACCTCTGGCTACACTGCCCGTGCTGTGAGGACGGCCTCCTCCATCAGCATGGCTCTGTTCAGAGACATCTCCACCATCTCTCTCGGTCTAGGTCTGGCAGCAAGTGCTCAATCATATTCTCTGAGTTACCAGAAAAGTTCATGTTTTCTGATAACTCATGACCAAGACTGTGGGATTCCCAGGCCTAGCTCAGGATCTGTGAGATGATGTTTATGGTGATAATGCAGTCCTCTCTCACTGTCCTGAACAGGGCAGCTGGCTCACCGCGACACAGCCAGCCTCCAAGGAGGTTCTGTGTAAGGTTCCACAATGAGGGAGAGTCCTCCTGCACAGTTCCCCATTCTAGAATATTCTCCTCGAGAATAGATAAAGAACCCTAAACTGGGGACCATAATGGACCAGGTGTCACCATGGGATCCTCAGAGAAGAGGATCACTGGAGCAGAGACTGGGAGACACGAGCTGCTGGCTCCAGAGGAGGAAGGAAGGGCCTCGTGCTAATATGGCCCCTGAGACTCTGGGGCAACGGGACCAGGATGTGCTCCCAGGATCTACCAGAAAGAAGTACCTCTATTTCATCCAGCTCTCATGGACCTGAGAGGTGAGAGACCCTGGGGGTGGGGGGGTTCATTGGGAACCTAGAGCCTGCTCCACACATCCGCACCGCCTAACCAGCTGCCCACATCTGAAGAAAGAACTGACAGACAGAAGTCTGTTTCTGACAACTCTGGGAGCCATGTCCTGCTGTGTGCCTCCAGCTTGTGCAGTGATGTACCCTCAGGTGGCAGAAGTGGCCAGGAGCGCTCCCCTCCCAGCCTCACTGCCCCCAGTCCTCCCTCCAAACACCATGACCCTGTGACAGTTTCAACCGTGAAGCTCAGGACGTTGGCAGGAACCCCATAAGAGGATGATGATCTTGTCAGGGTCACCACAAGGACCAGCATGCCATGGGGCTGAACTCGAGGTCCGTGTGGGCATGTGGGAGGCAACAGGAGGGGAAAGTCGGGGAGATGGGGCAAGGGCCTTGGGCCCAGCCTCAGAGTCCCTTGAGATGGGAAGAGAAACTTGGGAAATAAAAGGGCCGCACATTGCAGGTAGAATGTGAAAATAACGTTATTATTGTTGTGGCCTGTGGCGTCCCTGCCCACCCATGCCCAGGCCACGAAGCTCAGCAAATCAGGCACACAGGTGAGGATGCACTTGGGTGTTTACTGGGGGTGGGCCGGAGGTCAGGCCTGGCTGTCACACTTTCTTGGTGATGAATTTGGGGGTGGCAAGCTCATAAATGCGAGGAGACGCCTGGGCCACCAGAGAGGCTGGAGAGATGTAGTACGGGTTGTAACCCTCGTTGAGGTCCTTGCGGATCTTAGGCTGGGCCAGGGAGAGGATCCGTGAACTGGCCACTGCTCTCTTGGTGACATCCAGGACCTCCCACTGAGGACTGCGGTCAGGAACACACTTTTCTGACAGGGCTTTGGGTGCTGGAAGGCAGAAGAGAGGAACGAGGCCAGGCTCAGACTTCTCAGGCAAAGCTCCAAGCTGGGCCCGCCAACCAGCAAAGGAGTGACAGAATCTGTGTGGGCCACGCTCACAATGTCACTCAGAGACACGGCATTCCCACGCTGGAGTATCACACGGCCATGACCAGAACCGAGGCTGGGAAACAAACGTGTGAGCAGTTGCGGGACTCAAGGACAGCGGGAGAGCCAGACACAAACCACATGATGGCGCAGGATTCGTGACAGGGGAACCCAAAAGAGGAGGTGGGTTCAGAGGTGCAGGGGACTGCTCAAGAGGACAAGGTTTTCTTTTGTGGTGAAAGAATGTTCTAGAACCGGATAGGTGATAATTGGACAACTTTGTGAAAATACCGAAAACCATCTTTTAAGAGGGTGAATTGCGAAGATGTTTTAGTTGGTCATGGTTTTAGCGCTCAAAAAGGAGACCACAGGCACCAGGGAGAACATGGGTCCTTCTCCACCTGGACCTGGTGTCAGTGGTGGAAAGAGAAAGAGCCTGCCTGGTCCGTGTGTTCTATGCCTTTGGCATCACTATGGGATGAGGTACAAGGCTACAGGACTTCTCCCTGGCCGGTGGCCCTGGGCCTCTTCCGGCCAGCCCATCCTCCCAGAACAGCAGCCGCAGCCTCTATCCTGTCTGCCTGGGCCCCGGAGAAGATGGGCGAGCCCTCTGCCCACACACACACACACACCAGGGTCAACAGTCCCACTGCACTGAGGCCCTGGGGAGAGAACTGGGACCCTGTGATGGAGAATCACCATGGAAACATGCCTCTGGGCATGTCTACAAAAGTCTTTCTCACAGGGCCAGGAAAGTACACCCTGAATGTGGCGGCGGCACCAACCCGAGGGCTGTGCCCTCAAACCGCAGGGGTAAACAGCTAACACAAGCCCTGTCCTCAAAACCCAGAGGACCTCAGGTTGGATCAAAGCTCTGCTAGCAAAGGTCCTGGGGTAGAACTGAGCCAGCATCTGGGACCCTGCGGTCCCAAGGCAGGAGACGAGACCCTCCCTGAACTCAGGGCACTGAAACTTTCAGCGGTGGTGACACCTGAGCCCATCTCTGCTCCAGAACAATTTTAGTGTTTAGTATGTATGAAGGTTTTCGTCCATATGCACATCTGTGCACATGTGGGTGCCTGGTGCCCTCAGAGATCAGAAGAGGGTGTCGGGTCCCCTGGAGCTGCCATGTGGGGGCTGGGAGGAATCGAACCCCAGTCCGCTGAGAGAGCAGCCAGTGCTCTTAGCCGCTGAGCGATCTCTCTAACCCCAACATCTGGGCTTTAAAACTCTGTGCCGCACAGCATGACAGTGGAGAAGAGCCCCGCCCCCTCCCGCTCTGACAGGACTGACAGAAGCAGAACAGGGTGCATGCTCCCACACATCGCTAAGCACACCCCATTGTCAGCAGCAGAGGGGGCGCCTGGCAAGCTCAGCGCCAGGAAGTGCTGGTCACAGTCCTTCTGACTGGGTCCTTGTATTGGACAGTAAAGCCTGAAGCTGCCCTAGCCCACGGTGTACACGGTAAGGCCTGGGTGAGAGGAAACATGCATGCATGTTCACACGAGCTCACGCCACCTCGACCTCGCACCTCACCATCTGCTGTTGAGAGAACGAACAAGTGGACAAACAGAAAAGGACAAGTGGGTTGGGAGGCGTCGCCGCAGGGGGTTACCATCCCCCCATAAAGAGACCTCCAAGCTGTAACCAGAACCTGGGGCAGAGGTACCTGGGGAGATGGTGGGGAAGGCAGAACATGAACGACCAGATGTGCAGCTGCAGGCCCAGGGCAGCACAGATCAGAGGCTCTCAGGGACAGTGTGCAGCGACCAGGACCCAGGCACACCAGACACGCATCCCTCATAGGCCACGCCGGGTGCAGAAAGCACCTAGACTGTGCCAGGGTTCCGTATCCGAAGTGCACAGGGTGCAGGAACGACACAGGAAGGGGATCACGGGGCCCCAACGTGCTAAAGGCTCAGCCCAGTGGTCAGTATGAGGGGGGATCGCCTGGAAGAGGTGTAGGAACTAGCCCACACGGGTGCGCACTGTGTGTGGCCTCTGAGCTGAGCCACTAAATGTTACTTTCACCTTCTTCTCGGGCTCTTTTGTTTCTCCTGTGAACAGTACACATTGCTTTTGCCACTGGTGAATGGCTATTCGACTTTCACACAGAAAGGAATCAAACAAATAATTGTTTCAAATCAGCCCTCCCAGCTCAGCCTGGCTGCCAGGTGCCTGCCCTCCACCTCATGCCCGGCGCCCACTTTGTCTGCTATACCCTCTGTTGTTGCCAGGTTTCAGACAACCAGTCCACAGCTGAGGGAGATGCAGGCACAGCCCTGGCAAATGCAGGCCTCCATCCTGTCTCCTCAGCCACCCGACAGCCAGGAGGGCATCCACTCACTTGCCAGCTGGAGGAGGCGGTTATAGTCTGACACATAGGGCTTGGGTTTCGGCATAGGGTCCCACTCCTCCAAGAGGATGGCTGGGGGCCTGGGCTTTGCCAGGCTAAGGGTCCGTGGGGTGGGGACTGCCATCTGGGCTGCTCTGGACACCTGGGAAACCTGGAAACAGGAACAGAGGGGAAGAGTGAGGCAGTCGTGATTCCTCAGGTTTGTGGAGCAGCGGTTGATTCCTCAGGTCTGTGGAGCAGCAGTGCCCTTCTCCTGGGGAGACGTGAGGTTTGCAAAGTGTTCAACAAGGATTAATGGCCTTAGTACACAAAGAACCCCTCCGGGGACAAAATGCCAGTGCTCTCAGCTGACTCGGTGAAGGAAAATCATAAAGCGAAATACCAGCAATGCTATAATAATAGCCCAGCATGGCGGCGCATGGGAGGCAGAGACAGACAGATCTCTGTGTGTCTGAGGCCAGGCTGGCCTACAGAATGAGACCCTGTCTCAAAATGAATAAAATAAACAAATAAATAATAAACAGAGAGAAAACAGGCTATCGCTGGACAATCACTTGAAAACACGCTGGTGACAATGTGGTAGCAGAAACTACGGACACCAGAGCAGGAGAGCAACTCTACACAGCTTCCTGTGACTCGGAGTGAGCCTCGCAGCTCTGACATCAATGCAGAACACACATGCAAAGCCAGCAGGTAGCAATGCTGAATTCACCTGGAACGGGGAGGCTACGGAGGGGCTGTTGAGGTGGAGGCAGGAGGATGCGGAGGGGCTGCTGAGGAAAGAAAGGGAAGCAAGCCAAAAGACATACTCCCCTAAGGTACGTTCTTTTTTAAAAATTATTTTATAGTTTGTATGTGTATTTGAGTCTGTGCATCACATGTGCGTACTGCCTTCAGTAGCCAGGAGAGGGCGCCAAATCCTCTGGAATTGGAGTCAACCCTGGTCCTCCAGAAGAGCTGCCAGTGCTAATAACAGCTGAGCGGTCTCTCCAGCCCCAGCCCACTGTCCAAGGCCTCAGATCAGATCTGGGACTGTGGCTCATCACCCACCCTTGAAAAGCTGTTGCATTTCCCAGCCTGAGTCTTCCCCACTGACACTCTCATGGTGTCTTAACCTTGCTCCCTCCCAGGCCCAGAGAGAAGCCTGCATGTACATATTGTATATATATACATGCATGTATATATACATTGCTGATACACGGACTGGAGATACTAGCACAGACATACTAGATACTCGCGGGACTTGCTGAGCTCTGCAAGAGCCAACGCACGCAGGAAGACACAGTGCTAGCCCTGGCGAGCTGGTTTCTGGACGAGGGATGGATCGTGACAGAAGTCCCCAGAGAGACCAGGCCAGTAAGCACAGGAAAGACACACACAAGGTGGGCCTGTGTAGGACTAGTGTGACTGAGTTGTTCTGGGCAAAGCCTGGGCTTGGCTGAGGCTAGACCTTCACCTGTTTCAGAAGGAGTAGCTGAGAAGGGTAGAAAGACCCCGTGGGGCCTCAAAGGAACCTGGACTCTTCAGAGGGTCCTGGTGACCACAGAGGCCTGAGGGGATTGCAACCCTGAGGCACCAGAGGTGTCCTGAGTGCAGGACCCAGCAGGAAGGAGGTGGGTGTGTCACACCAAGCGTGAGGGCAGGGATAGGAGGCAGTGTGTAAGAAGAATCGGCTTCTCATTTGGATCCAAATGAAAACCAAGTTCAAAAGTCACCTCTGAGATAAGCAGGGAATTTAGTTTGCTTTTGTTTGGGGAGGGGTGTTTTTTGTTTTTGTTTTTGAGACAGGGTTTCTACATAGCCCTGACTGTCCTAGAATTGACTATGTAGTCCAGGCTAGATTTGAACTCACAGAAATCCACCTGCCTCCTCCTGCCTCCTCCTGTCTCCTCCTGCCTCCTTCTGCCTCTGCAGGGCTGGGATTAAAGACTCGCACCACCACCATGCCTGACATGATTTCTGGTTTTGGAGGCAGGGTCTCTCAAACCTGGAGCTAACTGATTCAACTAGACTGCCTGGCCAGGGAACCCCACCTGGGCTTTAAAATTATTCTAAAAAGCAGATTCAAATGACCACACAGAGTGACTGGTCACATCCCTTTGAGTGGAGTCCCTTCTCAGTGGAACCCCACCCTAGCCAGAGGCCAGATACTGACTTGACTGGGAGTGAAGCCTTGGACTGGGGGGGGGGGGTTGCTTGGAGGCAGAAGAAGGTGACAAGGAGTATGGGAGAGCAGAGTCTTCCAGATGAGCCTGCGAACCCACCCACTCCGTAAGGCTGCATCCCTGTCCCCTCAGCTACACCTAAATGCAGCTGTCACACTGTCCCGCCCACTTGGCGTGTGGCCAACGCTACCTACCTCAGACATGTTGATGCTCCAGATGTTGTTGCGGACCTTAGGAATAGCCAGTTGCTTCAGCCGGTTAGTCGGTTGGTACTCCAAAGTGGATCGAGGAATGGGCCAGATGGGTGTGATCCTAAAAGGCACCCTGAGTTCAGCCGTCACCCCACGCCTCTGGGTCCCCGTGAGGGGTTAACAGTGTGTACGGTCTTTCTCAGAATTCTCAGAATGCCCCTGGATAGGCAATGCCTCCCAGAGGAGATCCAGCAAGGGTCAAAACAGACCTCTCCCAGATGTCCAGCCCAGAGGGTAGAGCGGCCAGCTCCATCCCTATCAGGATCCTGATGGGGAGGAGGGCACAGAGACAACAAGCCCTGCGGCTACCCCGAAAGGCTGACCTCAAAGGGTAAAACCAGGTCCCATCTCTTCCCTGTCACAAGAACGCCTCTGCGACCCGGACTTCTGCGACTGCTAAGCCACCTCTCCCATTGGCTGCCAGAGGCTCACCCTGAAATCCACTCCAGTGCCAGGGCATAGCCACCCACAGGTGAGCAGGACTTCAGCTTCCTCCCACTCAGGTGACAACATGGCAGAATGGGGGGCAGTGCATAAACACAGGTATGAAAACCCAGGACTCCACAGTGGTGGCCCGGGGCTCACTTCAGCCATCGGTGGGGATTTATCTCCTCTGTGCACAGAGACAGCAGGCTTTGCCTGTGTGGCTCTGAGGACAGGCTGCAGAAAGCATGGCTGTCCTCCAGCTCCCGCCTCTATAGCCTACAGTCAAGAGCAGCAATGACACGGGGCCAGGTTGATCACCTACGGGTGCTATCCCCGTGACCCCTGAGGTCAGTCCACCGTGGGACGGTGGCTGGGAGCTCTTGAGATCCAGACCCAGAAGTGGGTCATGCAAAGCCCGTCTGGGAGAGAAGGAGGAGGGCCTCAGCTGTGGCGTCTGCCTACCCTCTCTCACCTGTTGTTGTTGTAATATTCCAGGTAGAACCTCTTGGGCCGCGACAGCTCTTCCACTCGGCGGGACACCACTGAACAGATACGGTCCAGTCACCACAGTTACACTGGGCCTCAGTGGGAACCACCCTCCACCCCAGGGCTCTACTCAACCCTCCACCGGTCCAGCCAGGGACATAGGCCATAGACATGGATGCCCACAGACACCCTCTCATAGGGAGGACAGGCATACATAATACAAAGGACAACAGGACACCGGGACTACAGCTCCTTCCTGTCCAGGGCTGAGCACAAGAGACTCAGAAACTGGGTTTCTGTTGGAAGTTAGTGCCAGCCTAGGATTTCTAGGGCTTGTGGGTTGTAACTGAATCTGGAGCCCCAAGAGAGACCCTGCTTGCTACGCTCATTCACATAGGAGCTCTTGTTGGGAGGGGGCTTTATTTGAGGGAGTCCATGCTTTCAAAGAAGATGGATCTCATCTGGGGAGGAAAGTGGGACTCTCTGTAAAACAAATACTAGCCCTGCCCAGCTTTGCCTTGGAAACTGCCCCGAGCCCCTTACCCTGTGAAGTGTCTACAGGATTCTAACCACTCAGGGAGGTGGAGGAGGACTGGGGTCCTGGGGAGGTGGGGGAAGACTGAGAAAATGACACAATGGTCACAGGCCAGGCAGATGACACCCAGGCTGCCCTGGAGAGATGCAACCTACCAGGGACAGTGATGCTCAAGGTGGTGTCCTCGATAAACCGCTCGGTCCAGTATACAGAAGGCCTGGAATACAGCCGAGCAGCTCAGGGCGGAGCGCCTTGTGCCCTGCGCCCTGCTGGGGAAAGGAAGCCTGGGGCCCTGGAACAATGAACAGGAAGCTGGGGAACCAGGGAGGGCGGCCTGAGGAAAATGGAAGGAGGACCCGGAGGAGAGAGAGGTTGGGCTGAACGAGGGCAGCGAGTAGCAGGGAAAACAGATTGTGTAGAGCGAGGCCCACGATCCAAGCCGGGGCGGGTGCCGAGTGCCGTGCGGAGAAGTACGACCCCCAGCGGCACAGACAGACACTGCAGCGGGCTCGGTCCACAGCAGGGGAGCGCAAGCAGGCCAATCCTAGCACGCGGGTGCCCCCAGCCAAGACAAGAGCCCTTCACCCCCAGAACCTGGTCCCTGGAGAAAAGGCAGCTCGGGTGTAACCCTGGGGCCTGGCATGTCCCTGACATGGACAGGTGACACAGGGAGGGGACACCCCAACTCACCAATACAGGCAGAACTGCAAGTTGTTCTTATGTGGGGAAATCCAGGCATAGCCCTTACAACAGCACCCCTTCCTGCGATGAGACAGGGTCCCAGGCCCTGCCTTTGCCTCTGGGTCCCCACGGGCTCCCAGATTCCTGTTTCCTCTACGTACCACCCAGGGACCCCACCTTTGGTGTCCTGCCTGATGCCTCCCCAATGGCCCATTTATTCTCTAGGTGGTGCGGGGAGGGGGTAATGGGTTGGAGCACAGAAGCCTGGGGCTCCCACTGCCTCACCTCCCCATGGGCTCCACCCCTCACCTGTCTCTGAGGCATTGCCAGTTGGTCTTGGGCTTTGCCAGCTCCAGCAGCCTCCTGCCCTTCTTTCTCCTCCTGCTCTTGGCAGTGGAGATGCTGGGAGTCCGCTCAGTGATGGACAGCTGGCTGCAACAGAGATTGGTGTCCAGGATCTACTGGTCCACCTTGATGTGTCCCCCACAATCAGGAATCATTGATTGGCTCTGGTCCCTGGAGCCTCGTTACGCTCTGTCACCCAGGCTCCACAACGTCCGGAAACTGAGCCCTGAGCCCATGGAATTGGAAGAAACCAGCTCCCGCCTCCTGGGGCCGTTGAGAGAATGAAGCACACAATGCTCACTTATTGTGGAATGTTACTTTAGGTATGTAAAGATGTGTTACATTTGTTTGTATTGCCTTGGTTTAACCATGGAAAGATTGTTGCTTTGCCTGCCTAAGGCCCCTGGTTGGTCTAATACAAAGCTGAGCAGTCAGCAGCTAGGCAGGCAGAGGGAACAAATAGGAGGAGAGAAGAGAAGGGAGAGAGAGAGACAGGGAGACGCCTGGGGCCAGCCAGGCAGGCAGCTGCCATCTCAGGAAAGCAGGACACACAGAATGAAAGAAAACAAAAAGCCCTGAGGTGATAGATCAAGAGAAACAGGTTAATTCTAAGTTATAAGAGCTAGTGGGACAAGCCGAAACTAAGGCTGAGTGAGCGTTCATAACGAATATGCAGTCTCTGTGTCATGATCTGGGAGCTGGCACACTCACTTCTCTCACCAGCGATTACTGAACCCAGAGCAGGACAGTTACCAGCAGCACCCCCAGCCTCTGGGGGAGCTGGGGACTCTGAAGGGAAGGACAATGAAGATGGCCAGGGTGGACTGGTGTGTGAGCACAGTCCTCCTCCTGCTCCCCAATACCCACCTCATTTCTACCACCTCCACCTCCAGCTCTCGTCCGTGACTATCATCCGGATTGGGAGCCTCAGCTAGCTCTTCCCCAGCCACCTCTTCCTGGGGAATCTCTTCCTCCGTGTCTTCTGGGGCTAGCCCTGCGGTGGCCTGGGAGCCCTGTAGCCAGTGGCTCTCAAATGACGTGCTCTGGGGGCCCAAATTGCCATTGGTCAGACCGCCATTGTTCTGCCCATGCTCTGACCCTCCCGAAGTCTTGGCCTCCAGGACAGGGTTGCTGAGCAAACTGGCTCTGTGTTCACCGAGTTCCCCCATGTGCTTGGTCCTCCTAACCCTTTAACCCCACTCCTTCAACACCCAAATGGGTATGTGGTTGCCACAGTAACAGGAGAATGCCCACCCATGGATTCTGAGGCCCCCATTCCATCCAGTCTGGGAGTTAAACCTGAGGTGAATAGTTCAGGGTTCCACTATACATGTCTTTCCTTTGGAGTGGGGGACAAGGGGTGACAGGGTCTCGCTATATAACTCAGGCTGGCCTCGAACCCAAGCTCCCCCTGCCTCAGCCTCCTGAGTGCTAAGATGATCCATCTTCACTGGACTCCAGAGTCAAACCAAGATTCAGATCTCACCAGAGGCTGCACCTCTCCCATGGATGGTTTGTGGGTTCCACGGAGATTTCTAGGCACAGGTTCTTTTTTTTTTTTTCTCCTTAACAGAGACTACATCTCTTCTTCTGGTTATAGTTGGGTCTGTTTTTAATGCCTGATGCCCAAGCAGCCACCCTGTGACCACGGAGCCTGCTAATCTGATAGCAAGTGACCAAGATGAGGCTTCTATTTCTGGGGCTTCCAAACTGTACCCCCTCAGAGATGGTGCTAAATCTCTACTTCCTCCTCTGGTAGCTGACCCTCAGGTCCTCACAGCTCAAAGCACTATGACATGAGAAGACTCTGCCACCAAGCTATATAAGAAGTACCTTCCAAAGGTGCCAGCTTGCACCCTCACAGTAATACTATGGCTGTGACAGAGGGTGTGGCTAACACATCCCCCATCTCCAGCCTGGGAATGGGGGGAGCTAATGGCACTGAGGACCTTGGCCCTCGTCCCAGGGCTAGAGAGCCTTCACCTCCACCTTCACTGCCTCCACAGGGGTGGGACTGAGAGGAGGTCAAGGGGCATGTGGGAGAGGCAGGACTCAAGGGAGCTGAGGTCGTTTGTATGTAATTGACCCCAATAAGCTCACAGGGAGTGGCACGGCTCGGAGGTGTGGCCTTGTTGGAGGAAGTGTACCACTATGGGTTCAGACTTTGTTCTCTCCGTGCCCCAGCCCGGTTCCTGCTGCAGTCTGATCCAGATGTAGTCAGCGTGTGTCTGCCTGCACACCACCATGCTCCCCGCCATGACAGTAACAGACTGAACCCCAGAAACTGCAAAGGAGTCATTCTGATTAAATGATTTTTTTATAAGAGTTGTTGCAGTCATGAGGGTCCGGGCATGAATCTGGGACCTCGCAGCGAGTAGGCCTGAGCCAAGTCTGGGAACTCTGAGGAAGTAGATCAGAGCTAGAGACCTTTACAGGACCAGCCCCAAGCCAGGGACCTCTGCAGGAATGGATCCAGACAACGCACATTTACAGAAGCAGGTCTGAGCCAAAACCTAGGCTAGAACACTCCTGAGACAGCAAACTTTACAGAAGCAGAGCAAAGCCAGAGGTGCTAAGCAGCCTCCAGGAACATGGAGTGACCAACGGGGAAACTAGAACCGTGGCACTGACTGTACCGCGAGGAAGAACCATCTGAGCCTCGGATTTACTGGCACCTAGAAGATTAATCACCAGAATCACAGAAAGCCCCAACCACACCAATCAGAGGAAAAAAATGAGTGGACAAGAACACAGGCAACATCCCAAAGAGCAACATGACACCAGTAAAATCTAGAGACCCTACAACAGCAAGACTTTTGTTGGTGTTGTTTTTTTCGAGACAGGGTTTCTCTGTAGCTTTGGAGCCTGTCCTGGAACTAGCTCTTGTAGACCAGGCTGGCCTTGAACTCACAGAGATCCTCCTGCCTCTGCCTCCTGAGTGCTGGGATTAAAGGCATGCGCTACCACTGCCTTTAACACTAAACATACAGAGTAAAGAAAGAATATCAAGAGCTGTAAAGGGAAAAGGCCAAGTAACATACAAAGGTAGACAAATCAGAATTACACCTGACTTCTCATTGGAGACAATGAAAGCCAGAAGGTTGTGGTCAAGCGCTATGCAGATATAAAGTGATCACGGATGCCAGCCCAGACTACTATACCCAGCAAAACTGTCAATCACCATAGAAGGACAAAACAAGATATTCCAGGACAAAACTAGATTTCACCAATACCTAGCCACAAATCCAGCCCTATACAAAATACTAGAAGGAAAACTCCAACCCAAGGAAGTTGGCTACATCAACAAAAACACAGACAATTGATGATCTCAGCAACCAATCCCAAAGAAGGGGAAAACGCACAAATTAACATCACCAACAATGAAAACTAAATTACTAGGAGATAGCAACCACTGGTCATCAATATTCCTTAATGTAAAAGGACTCAACTCACCCATAAAAAGACACAGGCTGCCGGAGAGATGGCTCAGGGATCAGAGCACCTGACCGCTCCGCCCAAGGACCCGAGTTCGATTCCCAGCCGGGCACCACGTGTAGTTCAGTGACCCTCAGTCAGCGCCACCCAGCAGCCTGAAGAGCGACCAACACACGACCTCCCACTGTCCACCGTAGATCCCCGTACAGTAATAGGCAAAAAAAACAAAACAAAACAAAAGACACAGGCTAACAGACTATATATGAAAACAGAATCCATCCTTCTTCTGCATAGAAGAAACACATCTCAACCTTAAAGACAGACATTGTCTCAGAGTAAAGGGTTGGGGAAAAAAATCTTTCAATCACATGGACCTAAGAAACAAGCAGGTGTAACTATCCTAATATCTAACAAAATAGACTTCAAAGAAAAATCATTCAAAAGAGACAAAGAAGGTCATTTCATATTAGTCACAGGAGAAAGCCAAGAGAAAATCTTAATACTGAACATCTACGCCCCAAATACAAGGGCACCCTCATAGGTCAAAGAAACACTTCTAAAACTTAAATCATACATTAAACCCCACACACTAATAGTAGGAGACTTCAACACTCCCCGCTCACCACTGGACAGGTCAGTCAGACAAAAAATTGACAGAGAAATAAAGGAACTAACAGATGTTATGACTCAAATGGACTTAACAGACATCTATAGAATATCCCGTCCAGAGATTAAAAAAAATACCTTCCTCTCAACATCTCATGAACCTTCTCAAAAACTGACCACACACTTGGTTAAAAAAAAAAATACAAAAAACCCCACATATCATCAGATCACCATGGCTTAAAACTAGAAGTCAACAGCAATACGAATTCCAAAAAGACCACAAAAACATGGAAATTAAACAATGCTCACCTGAGTCATCAATGGGTCAAAAAATAAATAAAAGGAAAAATTAAAGACTTCCTAAAATTCAATGAAAATGACCATACAACATACCCAAATTTATGGGACACAATGAAAGCAGTGTTAAGAGGAAAGTTCATAGCACTAAATGCCTACATAAAGAAGCTGGATAAATCCCACACTAGTGAGTTAACAGAACATTTGAAAACTTTAGAACAAAAGAAAGCAAACTCACCTTAGAGAACTAGACGGCAAGAAATAATCAAATTGAGAGCTGAAATCAACAAAATAGAAACAAAGAAAGCAATTCAAATAATCAATGAGACAAAGAGTTGGTTACTCGACAAAATCAACAAAATAGACAAACCTTTATCCAAATTAACCAAAAGGCAGAGAGAGAATATCCAAATTAATAAAATCAGAAATGAAAAGGGAGGCATACCACAGACATGGAGGAAATACAGAGGATCATCAGGTCATATTTCGAAACCTGGACTCCACAAAATTGGAAAACTTAAATGAAATGGACAACTTTCTGGACAAATATCACTTACCAAAATTAAATCAAGACCAGATAAGCAAATTAAACAGACCTATAACTGCTGAAGAAATAGAAACAGTCATCAAAAGTCTCCCAACCAAAAAAGTCCAGGACAGGATGATTTCAGCTCAGAATTCTACAGGACTTTCAAAGAAGAACCAATACCAATACTCCTCAAGCTGCTCCACACAATAGAAACAGAAGGAACATTGCCAAACTCTTTTTATGAGGCTACAATCACCCTGATACCCAAACCTCTGAAAGACATTACTAGGAAAGAGAATTTCAGACCAATCTCACTCATGAACATTGATGCAAAAATACTAAATAAAAGACTGGCAAATCGCCAGGCGATGGTGGCGCAAGCCTTTAATCCCAGCACTCAGGAGGCAGAGGCAGGCGGATCTCTGTGAGTTCAAGGCCAGCCTGGTCTACAAGAGCTAGTTCCAGGACAGGCTCCAAAGCTACAGAGAAACCCTGTCTCGAAAAAAAAAAAAACAAAAAACCAATACTGGCAAATTGAATCCCAGAGATGCAGAGATGGCTCAACATACGAAAATCTGTCAACGTAATCTACCATATAAACAAACTGAAAAATAAAAACCACATGATTATCTCATTAGATGCCAAAAAAGTTTTGGACAAAATGCAACATTCCTTCATGATAAAGGTCTTAGAGAGAGCAGGGATACAAGAAACATACCTAAACATAATAATGGCAATATACAGCAAGCCAACAGCCAACATCAAACTAAATGGAGAGAAATGCACAGCGATTCCACTGAAATCAGGAACAAGACAAGGTTGTCCACTCTCTCTATATCTAGTCAATGTAGATCTTGAGTTCCTAGCTAAAGCAATAAGACACCAAAAGGAGATCAAGGGGGATACAAATCGGAAAAAAGGAAGTCAAACTCTCCCTATTTGCTGATGATATGAGAGTTTACATAAGCGATCCCAAAAATTCTACAAAGGAATTTCTACAACTCATTAACATTTTCAGTAATGTAGCAGGATACAAGATTAACTCAAAAAATCAGTTGCCCTCCTGTACACAGATGATAAATGGGCTGAGAAAGAAATCAGAGAATCGACACCCTTCACAATAGCCACAAATAGCATAAAATATATTGGAGTAACTCTAACCAAACAAGTGGAAGACTTGTATGACAAGAACTTTAAATGTTTGAAGAAAGAATTTGAAGAAGACATCAGAAAGTAGAAAGATCTCTCCTGCTCTTGAGTAGGCAGAATTAACATAGTAAAAATGGCAATGTTACCAAAAGCAATCTACAGATTCAATGCAATGCCCAGCAAAATCCCAGCAAAATTCTTCACAGACATCAAAAGAATGGTACTCAACTTCATATGAAAAAAAACCCAGGATAGCCAAAATAATCTTGTACAATAAAAGAACTTCTGGAGGCATCACAATTCCTGACTTCAAACTCTACTACAGAGCTACAGTACTGAAAGCAGCCTGGTATTGGCATAAGAGCAGACAGGAGGACCAATGGAACAAAATCAAGGATCCAAATATTAATCCACACACCTTTGAACACCTGATTTTTGACAAAGAGGCAAAAAATATCAAATGGAAAAAAGAAAACATATTTAACAAGTGGTGCTGACATAACTGGATATCAACATGTAGAAGAATGAAAATAGAGCCATATCTATTGCCATGCACAAAACTAAAGTCCAAATGGATCAAAGACCTCAACGTAAGCCAGCCACACTGAACCTTATAGAAGAGAAAGTGGGAAACAGACTTGAATGTATTGGCACAGGGAACCACTTCCTAAATATAACCTCAGCAGCACAGACACTGAGAGAAACAATTAATAAATGGGACCTCCTGAAACTGAAAAGTTATTATAAAACAAAGGACATGGTCAACAAGACAAAACGACAGCCTACAGAATGGGAAAAGATCTTCACTAACCCCACATCAGACAGAGGTCTGATCTCCAAAATATACAAAGAATTCAAGAAATTGGACACCAAAAGATCACATAATACAATTAAAAAAATGGAGTACATGTAGGTACACAGGTCTTTCCCCCTTTTGTTCGTGGCTATTTGCAGGGCCGTTTGACCTCTGGCTCCCTGGCTTGCACTTGCACCGGCCTGAGGGTTTAGCTTAGAAAGAACTTGGCTCTCTTTTGTTATGGTGATTCCACCTGTAAACAAGGCCCTATATGCCTGCCACGCCTACCTCCCGCAGCTGCTTCTGGCCTTGGGCGCCTGGCACCTGTCATCCTCTTCCACTGCTCCTGATGGGAGGGGGCTTTGCCCTTTTGCCCCCTTGCCCACTAATATATATACCCGACTTGAGTTTAATAAAGTGGCCATTTACTCTTTGGTGAATGAGCAGGTCTCTTGCTGTCTTTGTGCTTCAACCCTTAGGATATTAATCCATTCTCGTGGGCCTGGTTCGGGAAAGTGCACGCCTGTTCTGAGGTCTGGGTATTCACAGAAAAGTGCCGTGGGCAACAAGTACAGACCTAAACAGAGAACTCTCAACAGAGGAATCTAGAATGGCAGAAAGACACTTAAGGAAATGCTCAACATCCTTAGTCATCAGAGAAATGCAAATCAAAACAACTCTGAGATTCCATCTTACACCTGTAAGATGGCCAAGATCAAAAACACTGATGACAACTTATGCTGGAGAGGTTGTGGGGAAAAGGGAACACTCCTGCATTGCTGGTGGGAATGCCACCTGGTACAGCCCCTTTAAATGTCAGTGTGGCGATTTCTCAGAAAATTAAGAAACAACCTTCCTCAAGACCCAGTAATACCACTTTTGGGTATATATCCAAAGGATGCTCAATCGTGCCACAAGGACATGTGTTCAGCTATGTTCATAGCAGCTTTGTTTGTCATAGTCAGAACCCGGAAACAACGTAAATGCCCCTCGACCAAAGAATGGATAAGAAAATGTGGTAATTTACACAATGGAGTACTGCACAGCAGAAAAAAATAACGACAGCTTGAATTTTGCAGGAAAATGGATGGAGCTAGAAAACATTATTTTTAGTGAGGTAACCCAGACACAGAAAGACAATTATCACATGTACTCACTCATAGGTGGTTTTTAAACATAAAGCAAAGAAAGCCAGCCTACAAACCACAATCCCAGAGAACTTAGACAACCATGCGGACACTAAGAGAGACATACATAGATCTAATCTACATGGGAAGTAGAAAAAGACAAGATCTCCTGAGTAAATTGGGAGCATGGGGACCTTGGGAGAGCATTGAAGGGGAGGGGAGAGCCAGTGAGGGGAGTAGAGAAAAATGTAGAGCTCAATAAAAATCAATAAAATTTAAAAAAAGAAAGAAGGAGTTGTGGCAGTCATGATGTCTCTTCACAGCAACAGAAACCCTGACTAAGACGGGGTTTTAGGGGACAATGCCAGTCCAAAGATCACAACAAATGCCAGACCCAGGGTGATACCCCAACCTCCGACAGGTGCGCTAGCCCACCTTGACTGTCAATATGATTGGATCTGGGGCCATTGGAGAGATGACCTGGTTGATCTATAAGAGCCTCTCCAGGGGAGACTAACTGGTGCGGGCAAACACTCCCTCAGAGTGGCAGTCCTTCCCAGTCCGTGCAGTGAGAGCAGGTCCCAGGGAAGGCAGGGCTTCTTGCTGGCTAGAGTGTCTACTCTGTTGTGGCCTCTGCCACCGCCTTCCTTCACCGACGTCAGAACCCTGCTCCCTCAGCTTTCCAAGGAGGACTGAAGACGGGTGGTTCCCCAGGACCCCTCAAGGCCCTCAGTGCCAGATTGGGACTGGTAAAACATTCCCTCAGCCTCTGCAGAGTGCAGTGGCCATTGCGATACGGCCTGAAGGGTCTGAAGACAAGAATAAAAATATAGACACTAAAGATTAGAAGGTAGAAGTTTAGGATGTAGGAAGAAGGACACATAAAGCTGTAAACCTAAGTAAACTATCAACAACTTTCTCAGCAGATCACAGATCAATCTTCACAGGGATTACTTTCTCGGATGCCTGGGAAATCTCCATCACGTTAGCTATTTACAACTGACTTTTTTTATTACAAGGCCAGAGCATCTCCCTGTAAACTGAGGGTAGTGTCTTGACTGTCCTTAACAAACAGTAGGTGTGAACTGAGTTTAACCCTTAGGAGACAGAGATATGTGACCTCTGAGTCAGACACTGTCTCTGTTATGGGAGACTGGCACTACCAGAGGAGAGGCATGACCTCAGTTTGTACTCGGGGATACCAGGAGACAGTGGATAAATAAAAGAAGGTTTTAATGAGCTCTGATAATAAAGGTTGTAAAGTATGGCAGTCAATTTACCTAAAAATAATGTGAAAGACTTTTCTTCTAAGTTCTCAGTCCAAGAATCCTAATTTATTAACCTTCTAGTGTTACAAGCAGCCCCCTTTCTGACAAATTGCTAAAGATATCTGTTTTCTTGCAATTAGTGAGTTTCGTTGTAGTCTCTCCTAAAACATATTTCATGATGGCTGCCTAATTACTCATGGACACTAGCACTCACTCCCCTCTTTAGGGTCTCCGCTGACCAACCCAAGGGTCAGGGCAAGGTTGTAAAATTCTCTTGTTCAGGGATAATGCCTGGTGCCCCTGCTATAAAAAGTAAGTTCAAAAACCAGCCGTTTGCCACAGCCTAACAAACACCATCTCTGGCTGTGGTCTCAGCTAGCTGATAAGCTTCTGTGCCCCGCGGTGTTTTATTTTTATTTTTTTATTTTTAAGTTTGCTTCTGGTTTTCCTAGGATCTGGTTTCTGGAATAAAGTTTGCTTCTGGTTTATTAGACTTGGTGGTGTTCTCATCTTTGTGCGACCCCCCTGGACCCAACACGGCCCACATTCTGGAAGCCCATCTAACACATGCTCATTCTGTCCCGCGTGTCCCAGGGAGAACCCCGGCTAACACACATAAAAAGTCAATAACTGGAATCATTGCAGGCCCTGACACTCTGGTGGTGAATGAAGCTACAGTCTCCGTCTTGGGGTTCCCAGAGAGGGAACAAAGACTACGCCCTGCTTTGTGTGCTGCTGTCGCCATGATGAGAGGCACCACAGGCTCAGCCAGAGAAAGCATGGTTGCTTGACTGTCTCTCCTCAAAACGCTTTTCCCCTGAGAATTGTTCATATAACTTCAGGTGTAGCTAAAGATGAACTGGGCGGGGCGGGGCGGGGCGGGGCGGGGCGGGGGGCGGGGCGGGGGGGCTCAGCAGTTAAGAGCCCTCGCTGCTCCTCCTTGGTTCTCAGCGCTCATGTGGTAGCTCATGGTGCCTGTAACTCCAGCTCCAGGGCATCTAACACCATCTGGCCTCGGCAGGTGTCTGAGTGTCCTATTGCTATGAAGAGACTCCATGACCAAGGAAGCTTATAAAAGAAAGATTTTTTTTTTTCGAGACAGGGTTTCTCTGTAGCTTTGGTGCCTGTCCTGGAACTCGCTCTGTAGACCAGGCTGGCCTCAAACTCACAAGAGATTCGCCTGCCTCTGCCTCCCGAGTGCTGGGATTAAAGGTGTGTGCCACCACTGCCCAGCTAAAAGAAAGCTTTAATTGGAGGCTTGATTACAGTGTCAGAGGGTGAGCCCATGAGTACTACGATGGGAAACATGGCAGTAAGGTAGCTAAGAGCTTACACCTTACCTACATGTTGGAGGCAGAAAGAGAGGGAGCCTGGGCCTGGTAAGGGCTTTTGAAACCTCCAAGTCCACTCCCAGTGACACGCCTCCTCTAACATGGCCACACCTCCTAGTCACCCCAAAACAGAATGAGAATATCTCTTGTGGACTTGTGTATTTGGATGCTTGGTTCCCAGTTTATGGAACTGTTTTGGGCTTCCTGAATCTTCTTTCCAACAAGTTTTGGTCCTTGGCACTTCTCCGGCTCTCCATTCCAAATCAGATACCACGTTTCCCGCTATATGAGTCTGGGGGAAAGTCCTGAGGGTCTCCCCTGGACAGCTCCAGCTCAGCCGTGCTTCGAGTCGAGATTGTGGTGATGATCATAAAGACCACTAGGTGGCGGCGTACTCACGGCCACCGGTGCCCTACACCAAGGAAAAGGCTCCAGGCTTCGAGCCGAGGTCTCCCTGCAGCTGGGCAGCGTTTACAAGCAAGAAGAATCGCCCAGCGGCCTGCGTGGATGAAAACTGCCATTGAACAGAGCTTAGGGCCAGAGCATCGTTCCTGGGACTATCGACTCTCCGAAGAGTCGCAGGTATCCCACAGATCAAGGATAACTGTTTTCCAGGAGATGAACACAGACTGGTGCCCGGCAGAAGAGCAGGGTTGAAACCATTAATACAAAGGCGAAAATTCCAATCCTTCCGGTCCCCCAAGGGACTGCTTGGCTCTAACAAAAAACCTGACGTTCCCAGAATTTCTTTACCCAAAAGCAAGTAGGCTCTGTCCTCATCTCCTGGGCTCTGCTGCTTGTTCTCTTCCAGGAAGGCTGCACCCGCGGCCTAGCAATGAGCACAAGCGTGGGGCTGCGTGGCTTCCCTGCGCCTGAAACTCCGCTGGAGGTCCTGCTGCCCCCGCAGTACCCACGCGCTCTTTTGAGAACAGGGACCTCTTCTGAGGTCCCACAGAGTGATCAGAACTAGGAAACGCAGTGCGTGGGGTGGTGGGGATTTTTGAACCCTGCTGCCTGGGGACCTAAGCGTCCATCAACTTCTGCAGTGTGCCTTCAGGTTTTTCTCTGGTGACCAGGCAAGACTGGTGCATCTGTGCAGGCATGGCGCCGTCCTCCACAACCTGATTGGTCTCCAGCGGTGGCCTTCCGTGTGGGCCCCTCTGGCTTCCGTGTGAGCCCCGCTGGCTACCCTGATATATCTCAGGCATGTACAGTCAGCTGCGGCAGATTCAGGCGGGGCTGTAGCCCAGCGATGGAGCCTAGCACGCATAACGTTGTAGGTTTAAACTCCTGCACCAGAAAGGCAGGGAGGAAAAGGACAGCCATGGACTCGTGAAGAGCTTGTGCTAATTTCTTGGGAGAAAATTAATAGCAATTATTCCAAAAGTGATAGAATTAACCTTATAAAGAGAATTATTTGGATTCTTCCCCAAATTGTACATGATGCACCAATAACTGGAGCCTGAACATTTTATACTGATGCTAATAAGTCAGGGAAGGCAGGTTACAGATCAGAAGAATTGAGTAAGGTGGAACAAAGCCTTTAAAATTCTGTCCAAAAGGCAGAATTATATGTCATTCTTATGGTGCTAAGGGATTTTAAAGAACCTCTTACTATGGTTACTGATTCACAATATGCAGAGTTGTCTTGCATATTGAAACCGCTGAATTTATACCAGATGATACAGAGTTGACTTCATTATTTATCCAGGTGCAAGACATAATCAGGAATAGGCTTTGTCCTATATACATAACACACATCCGATCCCATACGTGTTTGCCAGGTCCTCTAGCACAGGTAATGCAGAAATTGATGGATTATTGATTGGAAGTATAGTAAAGGCCTGAGAATTTCAGAAGAAATATCATGTCCGTAGCAAAGATTTAAAGAAAGAGATATTCAAAGGAATGAAATCTGGCAGATGGATGTGGAAATTAAAATATGTACACCACACCATTGACACGTATTCAGGATTTCAATGGGCAACTTAAGCTCAGAAAAGGCTGATTTGGTAATCACACATTTATTAGAAGTTATGGCCATCATGGGTATACCTGCACAAATAAAGACAGACAATGGTCCAGCTTATGTGTCTAAGAAAATGAAAGAGTTTTTTGCTTATTATAATATAAAGCCTATTACCAAACAATCCTACAGGTGAGGCAGTTATAGAAAGATGAAATTGTACTATAAAGGATATGCTGAACAAACAGAAAGGGACGAAAGATACCCTCAGAAATAGACTGCATAATGCTTTATTAACCTCGAATTTTTTAACACTAATGAGAAAGGAACAACAGCAGCAGAGAGACATCGGATAATAGAAAAAAAAACTTCTGAATTGAATCAGTCAGTTTATTTCAAGGATGTGTTGACCCCACAATAGAAGCCAGATGTACCATGTTGGAGAAGGGGTTTTGCTCTTGTTTCCATATGAGAAGAAAAAGCTCTGGATACCATCAAAATTAATAAAGATTTGGTCTGAAAAAGAGAAATCTCTTGAGAAAGAGAAATGACAGCTCACCCAAAGAGGTGACAATCATAAAGGTGGTAAGAAAACTTCATAAGGGTTGGGGCAGGGTTCTGTTCTTGTCTTTGCAGGAAAAAAAAATTATCTTCAAAGAGTCGAGAGACCTTGGATATCTAGATGCCTAAAGATAAAAAGGTCGCTATCCAGAAAGAATCAACAAGCAAAGAGAAATCTACCTTATGATGTTGTATCATCTGCATGGTAAAATTTGTTTATCTGGACGTGTACACATCATACTTAAAAATCAGAGCTGGTTTTACAATTGGACAATGGCTATCCTTCTCTAAATCCAAGCACACTGTTAAAAGAGAAATTCAGAATTTCTGTCTCATGTCAGGAGCCATCTGGTATGGGACAGAAAAAGGATAGATGTTAAGGAAATATTTTACTTTTCTTCATGCCCATTTTGTTTATATCGTATCTTTCATTAAATATATGTCTATATGAATGGTGTTTAAGTTTTCAAGTATGAACAGCAGATTTTTCTGCAGTAATCTTTAAAGTTTCCAGGAAGAAGATGGGGCCCCACAACAACGACTCCACCTGGTTGATATGACGTCGTGATGCTGATAGTGCTACTATGAGACTGGTTTTGGGTACCAGCTGCGAAAATGGTACACCTTCCTACAACATTCTGACCAGAACTCCAAATAAGAATAAAAACAAACAAATAAAAAAACCTATCGACTACTCAGAGACCATTTGCAATTATACAAAACAGCAACCTTGAAACTTAACCATCGTTTTACTTTTACAGGATTCCATAGAAAGGGCATCACCCCCACGACAACAGGAAGCAATTCTAGAAGACAACGTTCTCTCTCCCAACAAAGTTTGTCCTCGCGCTTAGGGACACCATTTAGAGGTGGATTATTACTCATGTAGGGCTCGGGGTTGGAATGGAAATTATGTAGGCCCAAAGATCTCCAAAAAAGGAGGGAAAATTGTATGGGATAATAGGTAGATTAGTGTGAACTTACTCACACTAATAACAATAATGGTGAGTAATAGATTAGTGTGAACTCACTCACACTAATAACAATAATGGTGAGTAATAGATTAGTGTGAACTCACTCACACTAATAACAATAATGGTGAGTAATAGATTAGTGTGAACTCACTCACACTAATAACAATAATGGTGAGTAATAGATTAGTGTGAACTCACTCACACTAATAACAATAATGGTGAGTAATAGATTAGTGTGAACTCACTCACACTAATAACAATAATGGTGAGTAATAGATTAGTGTGAACTCACTCACACTAATAACAATAATGGTGAGTAATAGAGTGAATACTTGTGAGCTGTTATTTATGGACAGTTTACGTTGGTATCGATTTTTATATATTGATACAAGTTCAAATTACATTTGTTATATTGAATGTGCTCCTATATCTGTTTACAATATTTGTACACCTATGCATAGTTATCTTGTCAGATTATATGCATGCATGTTTCTACCTCTGTTTAAGACATTTTGTATACTGATACAATTTTAAGATATAGTTATCATATTGCATTATACATTTCTACCTCTGATCAAGATACTTACACATTGTTTACATTTTGATGTCATTGTCCTCATTTACTGCACAGTTGTTTAAAGACTGTTTAACATTCTGATATGAAGTCTTAACCTCTAAGTTATATAGGTATTAAGTATTATAGGTCAACAGTCATTGATGTTTGTTATGCTTTTCGTCAGACTAATTAGGTTCTTTAGATACAGAGATTGTATTCTGCTTAGACAGGTAATATTCAACTACTTCAAAGATCTGTAGAACATGGTATTTAAATAACTTAGGACTTTGTTGACATGAGAAACGATTGCTCCTGGCAGCACCAATCTATTCCTGAGAGAGTGTTGAGCACCACAGACACCCCACTTGGAGTTTGTCTTCTTCTTGGCACAACTGGCCTTTGGGCAGGGAACTGCCCATGCCTCAACCACTGACAAAGTGCATGACGTCTGGACCAGACAAACATGGTACAAGGAAAAAGACTGCCAAACCTTGCCAAGACAGAGTAAGATGGTTCTGAAAATATTCCTGCCTCTGAAAATGGTCTGTCAGTTACTCCAGGTCTCAGCCAAAGTTGGTTGCTTCAACATTGCAAATGAGACTTTTGGTGATTGCTCAGGCAGCCAGTTGTCTCTGTCATCTACTGCACATTTTGGAAGCTGCTTGATTGCACTTCCTGCCTACTCAAGTAACATTATCTCCCTTCTCAGGCCTTCGATGGGGTTGAAGATTAGATAGTTGTAGTTACCATCCTCTTATGATCTAGCTAAGACATTTCCAATACAAGACTTAGACTCCTTAGGATAGAATGTTTATTAAAACGTTTAGCATTTGCTCCTTGCTTAATATTGTTTATGCTGGTTGTGATTCTAATCTTATACTTGATATCTGTTCCTAGTGTATGTAGTTTTTATTGGGTTTGGAACTCTCTTATTTAAACAAAAAGGGGAGGTACTGTGGGAGCTCCTTCCACTCCTTCAGCCAATAGCCTTTAAGATACCAGCCCACTTGTGTGTGGTCTCTTATACTATAAATGCAGCTGTAAGCCTGGGCTTGCTCTCTTGCTTTCGGCTCTCACTTCCGGCTGCTAGACTCTGTTCCTCTTCCCCGTTTGTGCAGAAGACTGTGATCTAGGACACAGTCTTATTTAGTCCCCTAAATAAATAACCCTTTATTATACATAATTCTGAACTAATGTGGGATTATTTTGTATCTTCCGCCATCACGGTGGGTGGGGGGACTATTTTTTGTCCTGGGACTTTACATTTCTTTCCCCCAGATAGAGCATCCCAGAACTTGCTCTAAAGAAGAAGAAAGGGCAGGAGCTGACAACCCTGTCACAACGCTTGGGCTTCCACCTCTTTTCAGGGGCATGTAGGGGTCAGAGGGGACCTGGAGCTGCCAAGGCAACCTCAATGGGCATCCACAAGCACAACAAGCACAGGCTTCGGAAAGGCAGAGGCAGAACCGATCTCCAGTGTGGTCCTCTATCCTGGCATTTCCCAGCGCTGTCTGGTTCCTATGGAGACGCCCAGAGAGGAACCAGGCTGAGCTGGGCTTCCCGCCATGCGCCAGGCTCTCGCCTCAGACTAAATTAAGTCGTCCCAGTGGGGGAGGTGGAAAGAGAGAATCTAAAATGAGCCGGGGTGAGTCAGCGCCCAGGGCCTGAGGGGGATGCGGCCAGCCCACCAAGGTCTCATTCAGTGAGGGGTGGCCGCATAGCAGCTCCATCTGAGAGAAGTCTATTAATACACATTAGGCTTTCTGTAACTCGGAGAAGTGACCATCCCACTCCATGCTGGGCGCTCCCCTGGTTCAGAGAGACACATGTGACCCCAACAGGGCCCAGGATCCCCTAGAGCAGAATCGTCCTGAGCGCAGATGACTAAACAGTGGGTAAGGCGATGAGCAGTAGCTATGGAGACCACAGGCTGCGCACAGCACCTGCCATCACTACGTGGATGTCCTTGAGAGCCCACCTGGTCCCGGCTGGCTGGTGGAGCGCGGAATACTCCCAGTCGAGGGCTTAGATGGCATCGCTGGCTATCATCTGGCCTGACTGCGGCGCTGGGGCTGCGGGGTACAGGCTCATATTGGCCACTGGGGCTTAGGCTTCAGGAAAACCAATGGCTCATTTAGATTAAAGCTTACTGGTTACTCATGGGGCTGAGCTGCTGGGAGCACACCCAGTTTCTGGCAAAAGGGAGAAGAGAGGCCCGTGAGGGCAAGGGACAGAAGGAACATTTAACCCCTCACCTACCACCAGTGAGAACTAAACTCCTAACTACCTCAGGCCAAGCTAACCCATCTCCTGCTAGTCCCTGGCTACCTCAGTCTCATGCCAAGATAACCCATCCCCTGCTAACCCCTGAATACCTCAGGCCAAGCTACCAGGCAATGGTGGCACACACTTTTAACCCCAGCACTTGGGAGGCAGAAGAGGCCAGCCTGGTCTACAGAATAAGTTCTAAGACAGCCAGGGATACACAGAGAAACCTTGTCTCAGAAAAGAGAGAGAAAGAAAGAAAGAAAGGAAGAGAGAGAGAGAGGGAGGGAGGGAGGGAGGGAAGGAAGGAAGGAAGGAAGGAAGGAAGGAAGGAAGGAAGGAAGGAAGAAAATTAGGACAGGGAGTGAGAGGAGAATGGTGGGGGATGGTGGTGGATGATGGAAGATGGTGGAGGGTGGTAATGGGAGGATGGCTAGAGGATGGTGGGAGGATCCAAAGAGTGTACTGGAAAGATGGGAAGATAGTGGTAGGATGAAGGAAAGATTATGGGATGGATTTTGAAGTTCGTGACAGGATCAGTTATTGGACATCTCCCACTTGGGGCTGTATCAGCTTACCCTCATAAGGGTCTGAAGAGACAGTTAGGGCACAGGCTACCCTTGCAGAGAAACCCAGGTTAGGTTTTCTTTTTTCTTTAATTTTTTAAATATTTATTTATTATGTATATAATATTCTGTGTGTGCCTGCAGGCCAGAAGAGGGCACCAGACCTCATTAGAGATGACTGTGAGCCACCATGTAGTTGCTGGGAACTGAACTCAGGACCCTTGGAAGAGCAGACAATGCTCTTAACCGCTGAGCCATCTCTCCAGCCCCTCAGGTTAGGTTTTCAGCCTCTACATGGTGACTCACAATCACCTTTAACTCTGGTTCCAGAGGATCTAATGCCCTCTTCTGGCCTCTGTTGGCACTATAAATACACAGAACATAGACCTATATGCAAGCAAAATACCTATACACATTAAATAAAAATGAAGAAAATATTAAATACTCAAACAAAAAACAAATTAAAAGAGAAAGGCTTTATTTGTATTCCTATTTTGTGGAGCCCAGGCCATCATGGAGGGAAACCATGGCAACAGAATAATGAATTCTGGGACTCAGCTCACTCTCTCCATCCCATCCCTGCTGGGAGACAAGGTCTCACTGTGTAGCCCTGGCTGTCCAGGAGCTCACTCTGTAGACCAGGCTGGCCTTAAACTCATAGAGATTCCCCCTGCCTCTGCCTCCTGAGTGCTGGGATCAAAGTCCGGCTCACAGGAAAGGTGCCATTAGCACTTAGGGTGGGTCTTCCTACCTCAGTTTACCTAATCTACACAACCCCTCACAAGCAGGGCTAGAGGCTCCCTGCTCCACAAGTGCTCACACACCTCTTGTCTCTTTGACCTAAACTTATACCACTTTTACGTCCTAATCTTTCTTCCCCTTCCCCCCAGAGGTTCGTGGCCATCTCGAAATGCAGAATGCATCCCATCCAATTTCAAAAGTCACCCATAGTCTTTAGCAGCTCTAACACTTTGTATAGGCATTCACAACTAGGGATATCTGGGACTCTCCAAAGTGTTAGAGCTGTGTTTGATTGTATAGGCATTCACAACTAGGGATATCTGGGACTCTCCAATCAAACACAGTTGCATCCTGCCAAGACACAAGCACGCACAGTAAAAATTTCCATCCCAGACAGGAGAGGACAGGATACAGTGAGTATCTACCAGACCAAAATAAGAATAAAACTCAGGATGCAAACAAGTCCGCCAGCCCCATGTCCAGCATCTGTGGTTTATAACAGAATCATCTGGGTTCCAGCTCCACCACTTGAAACACATGCAACCCTTCTCTTGGGCTCACCCCACTCCATGCCCACGGCTGCCCTATGCTGGTGCTATGGTCCTGGCATCTACTTCCTCCTGGGTCTCTACTGAATCATAGACTTTGCTTTCACCACAGTGGCCTCTCAAAGGCTTCTTGCAGAGACTCCAACCCTACCTCCCACTGCCTGGCTCAGTGACTGTCTGGAGTCGTGGTTTAAGACTCCCTGACCCCTCAATCCTTTTATACCTGGAAAACCCTCACTTCGTGGGTGACGCTGCCAAGTTCTGCCTCCAGCTCTGACGCACATTGTGTTGTAGCCTTGATGTGATGTGTGTTAAGAACAGTTTCCCTGAGCAGGTTTGTCCTGCAGGGAACTCCTTCAGATGCATTTTTGATGCAGGCTGTCTGCTTTCAGAGAAGTTTACGTTTATATGTATTGGAACCTTTGGTGGATTTTTGCCCTTAATCATCCCATAGTGCAGAAGGTTTTCTCTTCTTCAGCATGTGCCTTGACTGAAACTTTACAGCTGTGTGTGTTCTTTCCCTCAAGTCAGGTTCTCTAGAGGAACAGAATTTACAGGATGAATATGACACACATGGGGGGCGAGATTTATCTGAATGGCTGTGCACTGTGGTTCACCTAGTCCAACAACTACTGTCTACAACAGGAGGTTCAAGAATCCAATGGTTGTTCAGTCCGCGAGGCTGGACATCTCAGCTGGCCTTCAGGATAGTCGGGAATCCTGAAGAAGTCGGCTCCAATGCCAGGGGGAGATGAACTCGCTAGAGAGAATGTGAGCAAGCAGAGAGCAGGAGTTTCCTTCTCCGTGTCCTTTATAGAGCTGTGGCCTGGGTTAAAGGCAGATCTTCCCACCTCAAAGACCTGGATTAGAGGTGGTTCTCCCCACTTCGAATGATCTAACTAAGAAAAAGCCCTCTGGGCAGTGGAAACCCAGCGCTCAGGAGTCAGAGGCAGGGAAATCTCTGTGAGTTAGAGGCCAGCCTGGTCTACAGAGTGAGTTCCAGGGCAGCTAGAGCTACAGAAAGCAAAGCCTGTCTTGAAAAACAAAACAAGGAAGAAAGGGAGGGAGGGAGGGAGGGAGGGAGGGAGGGAGGGAGGGAGGAGGGAGGGAGGGGGAGGGAGGGAGGGAGGGAGGTCAGTTCTTCACAGGCATTTGTTGAGTATTACTTTAACTGGACAAAGCTGTGTTACTTTTGTTTATGCTGTATTTGTTTATTGATGTGAGGATGTGTGTTGAATTATGTAAAGATTGCTGCTTCTGTTTCACAAGCCTAAGGCTCCTGATTGGTCTAATAAAGACCTCACTGGCCAATAGGTGGGAAGGGAAAGGATAGAAGGGACTGGGAGGCAGAAAGAATAGGAGGAAAATCTAGGCTCGAAAGAAAGAAAAAGGAAAGAACTAGAGAAGAAAGTGGAGGGAACGAGGGACATGCCTGAAACAAGAATTCAGGCAGACACCAGCCAGTCAGAGAAGCAGTGGAAGTAAGATCTACAGAAGGAAGAAAGGTAATGAGCCCCGAGGCCAAAGGTAGATAAAGAGAAACAGGTGGATTTAAGAGCTGCTTGGTAACCAGCACCAACACCACCACCATCACTACCACCCCACCACCACCACCACCACCATCACCACCATCACCACCACCACCACCACCATCACCACCACCACCACCACCACCACCATCACCACCCCCATCACCACCCCCATCACCACCCCCATCACCACCCCCATCACCACCTCCATCACCACCATCATCACTACCACCACCATCACCACTACCACCATCACCACCACCACTACCATCACCACCACCATCACCACCATCACCACCACGACCACCACCACCACCACCATCACCACCACCACCACCATCACCACCACCATCACCACCATCACCACCATCACCACCATCACCACAAGCACCACCAGCACCACCAGCACCACCACCATCACCACCAGCACCACCGGCACCACCACCATCACCACCATCACTACCACCACCACCATCACCACCAGCACCACCATCACCACCAGCACCACCAGCACCACCACCAGCACCACCAGCACCACCAGCACCACCAGCACCACCAGCACCACCACCATCACCACCACCACCCCCACAACCACCATCACCACCACCACCATCACCACCATCACCACCACCACTACCATCACCACCAACACTACCATCACCACCACCACCACCACTACCACCATCACCACCAGCACCATCACCACCACCACCATCACCACCATCACCACCAGCACCACCACCAGCACCACCATCACCACCACCACCCCCACAACCACCATCACCACCACCACCATCACCACCATCACCACCACCACTACCATCACCACCACCACTACCATCACCACCACCACCACCACTACCACCAGCACCACCAGCACCATCACCACCACCACCATCACCATCACCACCACCATCACCACCACCATCACCACCACTACCACTACCACCACCATCATCACCACCATTACCACCACCATCACCATTACCACCCTCATCACCATCACCACCACCACCCCCATCACCACTACCATCACCACCATCACCATCACTACCCCCATCACCACCATCATCACCACCACCACCACCACCACCATCACCACCACCACCATCACCACCACCACGATCACCACCACCATCACCACCCCCATCACCACCACCATCACCACCACCACCACCACCATCACCACCACTACCACCACCACCATCACCATCACCATCATCACCACCACCATCACCACCACCACCACCATCACCACCACCATCACCACCACCACCACCATCACCACCACCATCACCATCACCACCAGCATCACCACCACCACCAGCATCACCACTACCATCACTACCATCACCACCATCACCACCACCATCACCACCACCACTACCACCATCACCACCACCATCACCACCACCACCACCATCACCACCACCACCACCACTACCACCATCACCACTACCACCATCACCACCACCATCACCATCACCACCCCATCACCATCACCACCACCACAAAAAAAAACAAAACAGCCTGGTACAGGTGTTCCCGGCCCTTAGGGTTTTAATTAACTCCAGATGTAGTCAAGTAGACAACTGAGAATCCCTACCACTTTACCGAGCCACACACTTTGACTATCATTCTACCCAACTGTGTTCTCTCACTGTACACCTGCATTGTGCACCCAGCATTTATGTGTATTATAAATGGACCACAGGCTGAATCTCTCGTCTTGAAACCTCCTCTGTCAAATAAATGAATCTATTAACTTGTATATTTGTTTTTATTATTTTATGTGTATAGTTATTTTCTCTGCATATGGGTCAGTGCATCATGTGTGTGCCTAATGCCCTCAGAGGCCAGAGGAAGGCATAGAATCACCTGGAGCTGGAGTTCCTGGTGTGGGAGGTCCTTCTGTATATGTGTTGCTTTTATTGGTTAATGAATAAAGCTGTTTCAGCCAGTGACTGGGTAGAATAGAGCTAGGCAGGAAAACTAAACTGCATGCTGGGAGAAAGAAGGCAGAGTCAATGAGAAGGTAGGTAGCCTATGGAGGAAACAGATGCCTCAGCTGGAGCTCACCAGAACCTTGCTGGTAAGCCACAGCCACATAGCAATACACAGATTAATAGAAATAGGTCAATTTAAGATATAAGAGCTAGCCAGAAATATGCTTGAGCTATTGGCCAAGCAATGTTTTAAATAATATAGTTTCTGTGTGTTTATTGCAGGACTAGGAGGGACAGAAACCTCCCCCAACAAATTACAGATGATTGTGAGCCACTATGTGGGTGCTGGGGACTTAGCCTGGGTCCTCTGCAAGAGCAGCCAGTGTTCTAACCACTGAGTCATCTCTCCAGTCCTGTCAGCCTCATTCAGGTTCTCGGGTAAAGGCAGATTCTTGACCAGAACAACCCCTTAGCCCTTGCTACCCTCTAACACCCGGTGAGCCAGGCCTCCCCAGTCCTTATGGGTTTTCCCCCAGCCTTATATTCTTCCAAAAATTCATCAAAACAACCGATTAGGCTCTGCTCACATTTGAGGACTTTCCTGGGCCCAGCTTCTACTCTTCCACATTCCTCCCACAAACTGCTCCAAAGCTCCAAGAACTCCACGGTCAGGTCTACCAAAACAATGACTCTCCTGGCCATTCCAGTCCTCTCCCTGTTCCTGCCACTGTGACTACACACATGGACAGAAGCGGTCTACGGGGAGAGGTTTGCTCTGGCTCACACTTGGAGGGTACAGTCCATGATGGGGGAGCATGCTGGTCGGAGCATGCAACATCTGCTGCACCACATGTGCAGTCAGAAAGCAGAGAGAGGAGGGCTGGTGTCAACTCGCAAGCCCCAAACACGGAAAGGTGGATGTTTTGCTGCGCTGGCTGGTTTTAGAGCAACTTGACACAGCCGGAGGGAGCTGCAGTTGAGGAAAAGCCTCCATAATAATGGGCTGTAGGCAAGACTCAAGGCATTTTACTCAATTAGTAAATTGAGTAATGGTGGAGGGCCCCGCCCATTGCTGGTGGTGAAAAAAAAAAAAAACAGGATGAACAAGTCATGGGGAACAATTCAGTAAGCAGCACCATCCATGGTCTCTGTATCAGCTCCTGCCGCCAGAAATATGCCCTGCTTGAGTTCCTGTCCTGACTTCCTTCAATGATGAAGTAATGTGTAAGCCTCATAAATCCTCTCCTCCCCAGCTCGCTTGGATCCTGGCATTTCACCACAGCAATGGTGACCCTGATGAAGACACTCACAGTGAAGGCAAACCTTCCCACCTCGATTGACCCAGTATCCCCGACAGGCACAGCCAAGGGCTGTGCAGAGCATGTGTGCTGAGATTCCACACTTCTTCTGTCTACGACTTTTTAATTAACAGACAGCAGCACAGACTCACAAGCTGCTGTGTAACCACAGTAGAATTCAGATATCAAATAAATCCATCGTACACCTCAGTTCCGGTCCGCAACACTTTCGCAGCATTATGCAACCATTGTCCTTACTCTACCATTCTGTCGTATCGAGAACAACTCCCGTCCCCATGAATAGTCACCCCATGTCCTTCCAACCCTTGGCATCCATGAACTGACATCTCCAGAGTGCCATACTGTTGTAGGAGGCTGCTTTTTCATTCCTGGCTGCCCAGACTCAAAACAGCCACACAGAAACTGTATTAATTAAACCGCTGCCTGGTCTATTAGCTCTAGCTTCTTATTGGCTAAGTCTTACATCTTAATTTAACCCATTTCTATTAATCTGCATATCACCACGTGACTGTGGCTTACTGGCAAGGTTCTGGCATGTCTGTTCCCTGCAGCAGCTACATGGAGTCTCCCAACTCTGCCTTCTTTCTCCCAGCATTCAGTTTAGCTTTTCCTGCCTAGCTCTACTCTACTCTATCACAGACCAAGACAGATTCCTTATTAACCAATGGTATTCACAGCATACAGAGGGGAATCCCACATCACCATACTGATGTGGGAAGTCTTTCTGTATATCTGCTGGTTTTATTGGTTGATAAATAAAGAAGCTGCTTTGGCCTGTGATAGGGCAGAATAGAGCTAGGTGGGAAAACTAAACTGAATGCTGGAAGAAAAAAGGCAGAGTCCAACAGAAGTCATGGAACCACCGCAGGAGACAGATGCAGGAGTCAGACACCAGATGGAATCTTACCAGTAGGCCACAGTCCACATGGCGAAACATAGATTAATAGAAATGGGTTAATTTAAGATATTAGAGCTAGCTATTGGTCAAACAGTATTGCAATTAATATAGTTTCTGTGTGGCTATTTTGGGTCTGAGTGTCTGGGAAATGGATGAGCAGCCTCCGCCAACACCATATCGCGTAACTTTTTGTGCCTGATTCTCACTTATCATGACACAATAGGGTCCTTCCCTGTATACCACAGCCTTGCTCCTGTTCACACCTGGGTACCATTTCAGCAGTGGATCATCATCCCCGTGTAGACAGCCCAGTTCTCTCCACATCTTGACGTGTAAACAATGCAGATAAGAACAGTTCTGTGCCTTGTGATGGCTTTCTTCCCTCCTGCATGTACATGTGAGAGAAACGATTGCTCTGCCTAAGGCTCCCCTCCCCCCAGACTGCTCCAAGGCCGCTGTTATGTGTGACAGTCCAGTTTCCCAGCAACCTCGTTGGCTGACATCTGTGGGTATGAAGCATTATCCCATGATTTTCATTTACATTTTCCTTGTGCTGGGTGGTACATGTGATCCCTGTGAGGGTTGAGTCTTTGGAGCAGTGGCTCTCAACCTTCCTAATGCTGCGACTGTAACTTTTTTTTTTTATTTATTATGTTCTGTCTGTGTGTATGCCTGCAGGCCAGAAGAGGGCACCAGACCCCCATTACAGATGACTGTGAGCCACCATGTGGTTGCTGGGAATTGAACTCAGGACCTTTGGAAAAGCAGGCAATGCTCTTAACCTCTGAGCCATCTCTCCAGCCCCCTGCGACTGTAACTTTGCCACCGTCATGAATCGTATGCAAATATCTGAGATGCAACCTCTGTGAAAAGGTCGTTTGACCCGAAAGGGGCTACGGCCCACAGGTGGGAAGCCACTGCTCTAGACTCTGTCTGCTCACTTTTTACATTATATGGCTCTGGGCACTCAACCTTTGGGAGATCACCACCCGTGGATGAGAACACTGATGTCCCCAGAGGCCCCTACCCCCACCATGACTACCTTGGGTTCTACCCTGCACCTCGCTTCATGTTGTACGAGACCAAAACAGTAAAATTATACCTTGTAGGTTAAGAGTTCTGTTTGTAACTAAGACAGCTAAGAATAAGGTCCTGGACAGGCAGGGGTGCACGCCTTTAATCCCAGCATTCGGGAAGTAGAAACAGGAGGATCTCTGAGTTCAAGGCCAGCCTGGTCTACAGAGTGAGTTCCAGGACAGCCAGGGTTACACAGGGAAACCCTGTCTCAGAAAATAAAAAAAGAAAAAGAAAAGCTCCTGTGTTAGGTTCTCGCAAGCTAAGTTTCTACTTGTAACTAAGTTCCGTTTCTTAGGCCTGACGGAAACTGCTTGCACCCCTTTCCATGATTCCTTACCGTGTTCTTCCCTTTCCGTGTAGTTTCCTAATGATGCGTAACCGCCAACCCTTCTGTGGCCTAAAGGACCCCAAGAGACCAGCAGGGGCTGCTCGCTCAGACCCATACAGGGTGAGGCAGCCGGCTGCTCAGTCCTGGCACACCCAAAATACAGCTTGCTTTAACTGGACAATTCTCAGGGTTGACAGCTGGAGCGGCAGCAGAGTAACTCCTTAGTCTCCTCATAGGCTGCGGCTCTTTCACCCTGGGGTGCTGTGGAGACATAGCTGAGCTTCCTCTGCCCAGATCTGCGTGCTTGGGAGTAGGAGCCTGAAAACTCTGCACCCCCTCATCAAACAGTGCCAGCCCCCGCCATCTTTGTCCTGCCCACAGACATCTGGCAGCAGCAGGGTAGATGGGGGAAATCTGCTGACAGATTTCTGTCCCAAAGAAACACACAGTTGGCCCATTAGCTCAGGCTTCTTATTTACTCTTATAACTTAAATTAGTCCATAATTCTTTTCTATGTTAGCCACATGGCTTGGTACCTTTTATCAGTGAGGCATTCTCATCTTGCTTCCTCTGTGTCTGGGTGATGACTGCAGACTTGGCCTTTCTTCTTCCCAGAATTCTCCTGTTCTGGTCACCCCACCTATACTTCCTGCCTAGCTACTGGCCAATCAGCATTTTATTAAAGCAATACAACTGATAAATCTTTACATGGTAAAAGAGCATTGTCCCCCAGCAGGAATCCTTCTAAAATATCATCAAAACCCAGCCTGGGCTGGCAAGATGGGCCAAGACCCTTGCACCCAAGTCCAACAGCCTAAGTTTGAGCCCAGGGACCCATGTGGTGCAGAGGAGAACCAACTCCCATGAGTTGTCCTCTGACTTACACACACACACACACACACACACACACACACACACACACACAGACACATATACACACACATGCATACACACACACACATACAGATAGACAGACACATATATACACACATGCATACACACACATACATACACATACATACAAACACACACACACACCATATACACACTAAATAAATACATAAGTATTAAAAAAAATCTGTTTTGAGACAGAATCTCATTATGCAGCCCTGGATGGCCTAGAGCTTGCTGTGTAGACCAGCCTGTCCTCGAACCTGAATAAAATAATAATACTTGTTAGGTTTCAACCCCAGGACAAAAGGCTGAGGGGTCCATTAACACATCAAAGCGGACCAGGACTCCAGGCTCTCCCAGGATCCCTCAGTCCCTACCCTAAATTCTTCGGCCTAGGGACTAGGCTGGCCCCTGCTCTGGACTGAACCTCGAGGCTGCTGCACCTGATGCCCTCTCTCTCCCCTGACTTGGGGTCACGTCCCCCTGGCTGTGTCTCCCCCACCACACCTCGGAGCCGCCGAGCCCTTTCCTTTTTACACATCTGCTGCCAAAACCCGGGAAACCTAACAGGAATGATATAATAATAATAACAATAATAATTTTTTAAAAACCTTATTCCTAGAGGCTTGTCCCTGCTAGGACCCAACTTTTCACTCCCTGCTGCTGCACACGGCTCCCTCTCCTGTCTCCTCCCGCTTCAGGAAGCCCCTAGGCTCATCCTCTCTGGACACAGCACTGGACTGGCTAGGCTCTTGTGTGCTGCCAGCTGGCCGCCTGACTGCCTGGACCTCCCCTCGGCAGGGTGGCAGGTTCCCAGAGCAAGTGGAGAGCAGATGAGAACGAGGACCCAGTCACTGGGAGGCACGGTCGAGGAGGCGGCTCCCACTGTAGATATTAAGGAGAGTTCAGTCATCAGCATCTGAAAGAGGACAGGGCAGAGAGCAGAAAAGCAGCAGACTGAACATGGAGAGGTGGGGAAGAGACGAGAGAGAAGCAAGAGATGGGACCAGGAGCCAAGAGCGGGAGATCAAGAGGAAGCAAGAGAAGAACCAAGGCAGCATGTGGCCAAGAGGGCAGGTTTTCTTAGGAAGCTGGGGTGAGAAGAGCAGAGAGAAGCCCCAGGTGCAGAAGGAGCCTGGTGACCGGCTCGCACTTTGGTATGTTAACAGGCACCACAGTCAGCCATTTGTCCTGAGTTTCCTTGGGACCTAATTGAGAGCAGGCAAGGGAAAAAACAAACGCATCCTGCTGTAAGTAAAGCCGTGGGGATCATGGCATATCTGCCCAAACTGAGAGGGTTGGGGGTGTCATCTGGGACACTATTCCAGGAACATGAGCCCCCATAGGGTCCTACCTTCTACCAGAGACTCCGGAGCCAGATTTGAATACTAGCTAATGAATGCAGATGGAGCACCTTCTGTCTGCACAGAAGGCACGGTTTGCTGTGTGCAGCCAGCATGCATTGAGCACTGACTGCATGCAGCTGGCTGTATCGTGTGGCCGACGGGTCACAAGTCCTGACCTCATTCCTTTCTAAGAAAAACCCAGAGCCTGGAAAGGGACAAAAACATCCCTGCTGCCTTCTTGTTACACCCTAGACCGAGGTTTTCTTAGTGTGGCTTGACGTGGCACGGCATGGCACGTGAGTTCCGAGCCAAGGCAGTATGATCAAGTCAAGACTGAGACCCAAAGCCCTCCCAGACTTCCCAGACTTCCCTCCCAGGAGCCAGGCCCAGCCTAGCCCTCTCTCACTCCCGACAATGAGAGAGACTGACTCCCACCTGGGTCCTCCGGTGAGCACAGCCAGTGCCATGTGTCTATCCCTCTATCCCTCCCACACCACCATCAGGATGGAAGGCAGGATACAAGCCAAGGCTGCACACAGAGCAGCCCTGAACCTGAGTCCTACTATCTGCGGCCCTGAGAGTGGGTGCTTATAGCAACCCATTGTAAAGCGAGTGACAGGTGGCAGCCCACAGACCACCCTGTAAACACCGCATCCATCGCTATGCGGCCATCACCCCACACACAACCCCAGCAGCTTGAAACCCAAAGTCAGCTGAGCCGGCTGAGGCCCCTCCTACCGAGCACGGAGGGAAGTGGCGGGGATCACCATCCAGGGAGCCACTGTCTCAGGCAACCTGCAATTACCACCTAATATGATTGTGTTCATTACCGCTGCAGTGTATGAGCACTGAGCTGTGAGCCCAAGGTTACTTGAGACCACACACAGGCTTTCCAAACTAATCACATGCTCAGCTGGAACCCCACATGGTCAAATGGAAAAATAGAGACTTAAGCTGGAGTGTAGAGGCGAAGGGAGGCCCCACAAGCAGCCACAGCCTTTCCAGCGAGTGGACTTGAGGAGGTGGCAGGTGGGGCTCCAGAGATCCCGGAAAGCTGGGGAGCAGGGCCAGAAGGGCATCAAAGAGACATCCCTGTGGCCCTTCCTCGCGCCCTTCCTCGGTTCAATACCTTCCACAAATCTCGGGCAGGAGGCTCATGCCCTCTTCATTTCCTCCCAAGCTCTCCAAGCATCCACTGTCTGTTTCTTCCTGGGGCTCCCCAGGACAGGGACCTCACCCCTCAGTCATGAGGCCACTGCGCCACTGTTCTTGGCAAAACTCATGCTGTCCTATAGCCACACTGATGAATATCTTGCATATCACCATAGAACCTTCATCTGGCGATGGATGGAGATAAAGACTGAGACCCTCATTGGAGCACTGGACTGAGCTCCCAAGGTCCGAATGAGGAGCAGAAGGAGGGAGAACATGAGCAAGGAAGTCAGGACCGCGAGGGGTGCGTCCTCCTACTGAGACGGTGGGACAGATCTAATGGGAGCTCACCAAGGCCAGTTGGAATGGGACTGATGGAGCATGTGATCAAACTGGACTCTCTGAATGTGGCTGACGGTGGAGGCTGACTGAGAAGCCAAGGACAATGGTGCTGGGCTTTGATTCTACTGCATGGACGGGCTTTGTGGGAGCCTTGTCTGTTTGGATGTTCACCTTTCTGGACCTGGGGGGAGCGGGGAGGACCTTGGACTTCCCATAGGGTAGGGAACCCTGACTGCTCTTTGGCCTGGAGAAGGAGGGGGAGGAGGAGTGGGGGGGGAGGGGAGGGGAGGGAAGTGGGAGGAGGGGAGGGGGTGGAAATTTTTAATAAAAAATATAAATAAATAAATAAAATTGAAAAAAAAAGAGTAAAAAAAAAAACCTCATCAGGTTGGGGCACAGAGGAGACGCAGTGCCTTTCCCAGCTGCAAGGATGCCCAGTCATGGACTTCAAGCATAGCTGGACCCAGGGAGCCAGCATGGACGTAGCCCTCACCCTCAGTTCCTCTTCCCCCTACGCTGGTCCCCTCTGAAGAAGGCACGTCTGCTGTGAGTGGAATCCTCTAAGAGGCTTCAGATTCCACCTATGAGGACCTGGATGTCCACTGCATCTTCAAGGCAGGACAGCTCAAGTGGAAGCCGTGCTGGCAGGGCTGGGTGCTCACTCACCAGCCTTTGTCATCACCACGGACCAGAGGAGCCTGAGTGCCCTGGGGACAAGGCAACCCTGGACACTGTCCATGCTCCCTAAGTGTCCTCCTGGGCAGCATGAAGAGAGAGGCGACCAGGCTCAAAAGGGCTCTCCTCTTCAGGAGAGAGACGGGATGGACATGCAGGACCTGTATGGAGGGATATTTTGTTTGTGTTTTAACAAATAAAGCTCACCTGAGATCAGAGGGCAGAGCTGAGCCACTAGAGGACAAGCGGTGGTGGCTCGGTGGCTCACACCGTTAATCCCAGACTAGGGAGGTGGAGACGTGGCTGGGCGGCTCAGTGGCTCACACCGTTAATCCCAGACTAGGGAGGTGGAGACGTGGCTGGGCAGAAGGACAAATGTAAGGTGGGGGGAGACAGGTGCTCAGACGTTTGGTGGAGACAACTGCAGTCTGAAGATGCAGTCTGAGCACAGGATCGCCCCTTCAGTCTGAGGATTTGGTAGAGGTAAAAGGTCTCTCTAGGCCACATCGCTTCTCTGATCTCTCAGTTTTTACTCCCTAATATCTGGCTCCGGGTTTTTATGAAAAGCAACTAGAATTCATGCTACACCATTCATGTGCTTTGATGTGGGGAAACCCCTGCCAGACACAGACACAGGGTGAAACAGCCATCCAGGAGCACAGTCACATTATATATGGACACAGGTAAACACACGCAAACACACAAGTGTGCAAACCGAGAAAGCAATCTATTCAGAGTCACACAGGGTATCAGGATGTCTTCTGAGAGATGACATTAGCTCTGGGATGGCACACAGTGGCCCAGGAGAAGCCCAGGGGCCCCAGTAACACATGCCAGGACCTCGGCCTCGGCGGTACTGGTCACTGGCAGCAGCGGCTGCTGGGGATTCCAAGGCAGCAGGAGGACTCGATGTGCTCTGGGGCAGTGAGTCAAACTGGCCAATGGGCTAAGAGGGACATGGTGTCCTGTCCTGGGGTCAGGAGGACACAGGGGTCCTGTCCTGGGGTCAGAGGGACACAGGGGCCCTGTCCTGGGGTCAGAGGGACACGGGAGTCCTGTCCTGGGGTCAGAGGGACACAGGGGTCCTGTCCTGGGGTCAGAGGGACATGGTGTCCTGTCCTGGGGTCAGGGGGACACAGGGTCCCTGTCCTGGGGTCAGAGGGACACAGGGATCCTGTCCTGGGGTCAGAGGGACACAGGGATCCTGTCCTGGGGTCAGAGGGACACAGGGATCCTGTCCTGGGCAGAGAGGGACACAGGAATCCTGTCCTGGGCAGAGAGGGACACAGGGATCCTGTCCTGGGCAGAGAGAGACACAGGGATCCTGTCCTGGGGTCAGAGGGACACAGGGGTCCTGTCCTGGGCAGAGAGGGACACAGGGATCCTGTCCTGGGCAGAGAGAGACACAGGGATCCTGTCCTGGGCAGAGAGAGACACAGGCGTCCTGTCCTGGGGTCAGAGGGACACAGGGAACATGTCCTGGGGTCAGAGGGACACAGGGGTCCTGTCCTGGGGTCAGAGGGACACAGGGGTCCTGTCCTGGGCAGAGAGAGACACAGGGGTTCTGTCCTGGGGTCAGAGGGACACAGGGGCCCTGTCCTGGGCAGAGAGAGACACAGGGGTTCTGTCCTGGGGTCAGAGGGACACAGGGGTCCTGTCCTCGGGTCAGAAGGATATGAGGTCCTTGGTGGGGATTAGAGAGGCCGCAGGGCCTTAGGTGGACACCAGGAGCTGGGCCCTGTCCTGGAAATCTAGGAGGCCTTTAATCCGGGGCTCTGAGCCTTCAGTATCAGGACACCAGCCTGGGCTCTGCTCGCTTCTCTTCTGTAGCCGAGGACCGGCCAGCCCAGCCCTCCACACATGGTCACAAGCTTCCCACATTCCTTTCTCTAATATTGTAACTCGTGCCCAGGTTCAGCACAAGGCCACAGGCCACAGTATGGTAGCTCTCCCTCTTAGCATGGGCCCCTCCCACCCACAGGAACCCATGTTGACCAGAGTAGCCAGCAAGGTGATGAGGGACAGTGGGACCTCCTCTCCTCAGTCTGCTGCCATCTAAGGCATCCCCCCCAGCACCCTGTCCTATTCATGTGTGCATGGTCCCAACTCCGGTGTCAGATGCGCGGCCACACAGTGACTTGGTGCAGAGAAAACCCTGTTTCCAGCTGAGAGGCCCCAGAGGGCTTCCTGTAGGAAGTGCCTGCCACCCTGGGGAAGCAGCCTCGAGACCTGAGTCTCACTGGGCCAGATAGGGCCAGGTCAGTTCCTGGTTTAGGCATCTGGCAGGACCTGGAAAATAGAGGAAATGGAGACAGCTCTCTGAGGACCGCAGTTTGACTAGGCTCCACTCTCAACCCCGTCCAGACAGTTGGACATTTGGCAGAGCCCACGGGCCTTCAGCACCTCAGGGGGTATCTGTAATGTCCATTCTGCAGCCTATGGGGAGGACAGGATGGGTTGATGTGGACACAGGGTGAGGACAGGGCCCAGCACTCAGATCTGGGAGTCCCTCATCACACAGGCTGGGGCCTCCCTCTCTCTCTGTCCAGCAGTCCCGAGAGACAGAGAGTAGGAGTGTGAGAAAGGCCTTCCTCACCCAAGGTTCTCCCCCACCCCCCCCGCCCGCCATCCACAGCGAGACTATGTTGTTATTAAACACAAAGCAAGCAGACCTGCACCCCCGCACTCCCCAAACACCTTTACTGCACTAAAAACAGCATTATAAACAAACACATTGGGGGAGGCATCGTAAAGAGTCGCACACAGTCAACTGCAAACACAAAGGTATCGAACAGCGCAGGGTGTAGAAAACGGGAAACCGAAAACAGCAGGTGGTCCCTGCCCTCTGTCCATCACCCCAACTGGCCAGCCCAGGTGTTCCAGAGACAGTGGGGACCAGGCACAGGGAAGAGTCAGCTCCAAGGTGCCACTCGGCTGTGCCTAAAGGGTCCCTACAGGATCAGCTCCCATGTTCTTCTCTAGAGGGACTTGGGCTTTTAGAGTCTGAGGACAGCAAAAGAGGAAGGACACCGGGCCCTTCCTGGTCCACCGGGGCCCAACAGGCCGTCCGTTTAATCTGAGTCATAGTTTCTGCAGAACACAGCAGCCGTTCAGCGAGCCAGGATCCTACCCCAGGAGGGTTTCCTATGCGGGGAAACCACACAGAGCCCAGACTTGTCCCTCCCACCCACCACCAAAGCCTATTTACACTCTGGAGCAAGGGGCACCCTGGGAAGGAAGTTTGTTTGGAGCCTGCAGAATGGGGAGGGAGTCATGGGGCAGAAGCTCTGGGTTACAGATGCTTCTGGTTGGTCGGGAGGAGTGGAGAGAATCCTGTGCCAAAGAGCCAACAGCCAAGAGACACTGCGACCCTCGGCTCCATTTGCACTCTGGCCCTCTAGTCTCCCCAGCTCTAGACAGAATGGAACACCAGCTCCAGAACCTGAGAGGCTGGGTCTACCTGGAGCCAGCCTGTCAAGGAGGATGACCTCCGACAGACGAGGGGTTCTCAGAGCATCTGAGCAGAGAGTGTAGCAACCAGACTGTGAGGGAAAACACCCCCTGTGCAGTGAAGGGGGGAAAGAAAGGCCAGCCCCCACTCGGGGAACTAATCTCTGGGTACCGGTTGCCTTAGGTACCCGGGATGCTGGGACCGCTAAGAACCCCACAACTCAAGATGAAAGGGCCAAGAGGTATCACGGAGCGGGAAGGGGGTGGGGTGCCGGCCGGCAGAGCGCCTGCAGCCCATCTTCTATGAAAAGAGCAATCCACTAAGAGAGACCCAGGGAAACACAGGGCCACAGGCCCCGCCCCCACCCACTCCGATGAGCTCAATGTGGAGGGGGAGGAGCCGGTGACCTCACAGAAAGGGCAGCAGCGAGGTCAGTGGCAGTTCCTCCTCCCCCAGGATTGTGTCCCGCTTGAGACTGCTACCCTTATTGACCACCTTGATTCTGAGGGCCAGCTTGCGCACGCTGGCGGGACCCAGGCCGTCAAAGAAGAAGTCCTCGTTGAAGATGGGGTGGCGACTGTTTTTGATGATGGTGCTCCGCTGCTTCTGCAGCTTCCCGGGCACCAGGCACAGCCCTACGCAGCAGTTGATGCTCCGGGCATCACAAGGCCGGTCAAACAGACCCTCAGCCGCCAGCAGGCGCACACGCAGGCGGGCCTGAGCCGCCTCGTATTCCGCCAGCAGCCTCACGCTGCCCCTGGTGCCCATCCGCACTGTGTGCTCTCCACGTGGTGCCTGGCCAGACTCGGGGCCTGGCTCCGGGGTAGCCTTGCGGGTCAAGCGGCGACGGACACCTGGGCTAGTGTCTGGTGTGCTGTCATCGGCAGACAGGGAGCCATGGCGGCCCACCGACTGTTTCAGCTGGCTCACCTTGGCCTGGCTGTCCTGGGCGAAGCCCTTGAGCAGCGACACAGAGCGAGAGAGCAGAGGGGACCCGAAGGGAGAGGACTCCGCAGAGGACCCCGTATCACTTTCCCCGCCACTGAAGTAGCGACTAGGGCTCATCAGGGTCCCCCCAGCCTCCCGGGGTCCCCCATTACCCCCATTGGCCTTGGCACCTATTCGCCGGCGGCCAGCACCAGGGGAACCCACCTGGGCCAGGGCCCCATGCTCACTGTGGAAAAGGGACTCCTTGCGTCTGGTGTGGGGGCTCTCAGCCAGTGTGGCAAAGCCATAGGATGTTTGAGCCTTGGGCACAGAGGGCAACGACATGGCACCCTGTGCCTGGGGGTCGGCATTGGTGGCCTCCTCTGCTGTCCAGTCCTCTGCACTCTCTATCTGAATCACGTGTCGTGTGGCTGCCTTCAGCAGACTCCTGCTCTCTGAAGCCAACTTGACAGGCAGCCGGGGGCTTCGTGGTGTTCGGCGGGGCCCAGGTGAAGCCAGGTTCTGCTCGGAAGTGGATGGGCCCAGGTCTGCCTGCCCCTCGGCCTCTGGAGGGCCTGAGGGCAGCTTGGGGGGTATGAAGAAGTCGGGGATCTTGTCCGGCGTCAGCACGTTGCTATATAGAGGGCCCTTGGAGGCCTTGTCCCCAGCCTCGCCACCCACCCCGCGGCTGGCTCCATTGTCCCCAGACCCCCGAAGCCGTTCCAAGAACCACATGTTGGTTTTTCTCATGAGGGCAACAGGCAAGAGACCAGGGAGTCTGAGAAAAGAAATAGGGATCAGAGGTGACAGATGTACTCAAAGGCCACCTGTCAGAGGGTGGGACCTGTTGGGGTTACCAAGAGGTTGGTATCTGTACCCAGATGTAAAATGATTGTCAGAACTGTCAGGGGCCGGCACTTTACACAGGGTGGGGGGCGTCATCTGTCAGGGCCCCATGGGGTTGACATCTGGTTCAGTGGTCATCACCTGTCAGGGTCGAGGCCAGCGTAATGCAGGGACACGCTGAGCGCTTGGAGCGCCCTGGGAAGTGTCAGCCTCCCAGGCCAGCTGGCCTCAGCCTGTATTCCGCACACCTACCCACCCACCCGAAGGGCTCGGGGTCTCCCCCAGGAACCACAGGCCTGAGCTGTCCCGGCCCCGCCCCCAGCTGCCACCCACCTGTGGCTTCGCTCAGCTGCTGCGCCTTGCGTTGGAGCGGGGGAGGCGGCGGTCCTGGGTCCCGCGCAGCGAGTTGACCGCGCCCCCGGCTTTCTGTGCGCAGGATCTGGGCACCTCGGAGCGCGCCGGGCTCACCTGCCGCGGGCTTCGGCGACTCCGGAACGCGGGGCTCGGCTGCGGGCCCGGCGCAGCTGCGAGCGAGGCGGCAGCGCAAGGGCCAGCTCTGCGCTCGGCGCGGGAAACCGCCCACCACGCCGTATTCCTCCGAATGTGGCCGCGCGCCCGCGTCCCCGCAGTCCGGGAGGGGCGGGGCCTCCCGGAACTGACCGAGGGTGGAGGATCGGGGGCGGGGTTCCTAATATCAATAGGGCGGGGTCTGCATGTAGGACCGGACTGGGAGCCGGGTTGGATGACGGGCGGGGCTCCTGGTTAAAATAAGGTGGAGCCTGAAGAAGGGGCGGGGCTGGCAGGAGAGGCAGGACTTTGTTGGTCTGGGCCTGGATGCGGGGCCGGTAGTATTGGATCAATTGTCTGGCACAAGGAGGGAACGCTGAGAGGGTTAGGGGGAACCTACTCGTACGGCCAGGGGCGGATCCAGCTGTGGGACGGGTCTTGGGCTCTGGGCTGAACCCCCTGATACCAACTTGTACCGCCTGTGGTCCTGAGCAGGGCCCCACAGCACTGATCTGGGCCTCTGGTACTAGACTGAGTGGAATACAGACTGGATGGGGAGCTGAGGGGCGGGGTTTGTGGCAGTGACCCCAGCTGAGGCAAGCTGTACCACTTCCGGTCTGGGCACCGCCCCTCACCTTTGAGGAGCGTAGTAGTTATAATGATTGGAGTAGGGAACTGAGTCCCTACTTCTAAATGACTTTCTCCATCTTGGGTTCTCATGGCCACTCAGCAGGGAGCCGTGCTCAGCGGTTTGTAGATGAGGTGACAGTTTCTAGGAGAAGGACCTAGCCAGAGGGAGGCCTGGTCACTGCTAACTAGGTTTCCACAGCTCAGTATCAGGTCCTGAGGGAATGCACCTTTCATGGGACCCTCCTATGACCAAATGACCCAGATGCTGGAGACAATCTGATGGCCATCCTGATGCCCAGGAAGACAGGTGCCCACAGAGTAGCACACAGGTGAATGGCAGTGTGGGTGTGTGGCTCTCCATGACACAACTGTAGCAAGCGGATCGTGGTGGTGCACACCTTTAATCCCAGCACTAAGGAAGCAGACACAGGTAGATCTCTGGGAGTGGGGCCAGCCTGGTCTACAGAGTGAGTTCCAGGACAGTCACCAGGGCTGTACAGAGAAACCCTGTCTCAAACCAACAAAACAACATCAAATAAAAGCCTGTGGCAGGAAATCTACAGGGGGATGAAAGAAACTGCCATTGGCCATGGCAGATATAGCCAGGGCTCAAACTGCAGGTACCTACTGGGTCACAGTGCCTAGGAGCCAGGCTGCCTTGGTCTACTTAGCTGGAGCTTGATTCTTGTGGCCATACGCACTTGCTGCCGTGTGCCTCCAAACCCCCCCCCCCCCGTCCCTCCGCCACCTCAGTGTTTCCATAGACCACATTTGTCCACTGCTGAGAGTCCCAGACAGCCTAAGAGATGTTGGCTAGATTTTTTCCCCAAGCTTTCTGCAGGTGATCACGTGTCTTAGCGAAGGGTGCTGACCCTCACAGCAAAGGATTCCAGAGGCTGTCCCCTGCACCCTGTTATGTTTGGAAGCTTAGAAATGGAAGCCAAGGTGAAAGTTATCTGGAAGTGGGTCTTCACTACCGTATTGGCCCTCGTGGACCTCACCCTGTAGGGAGGGAGCCCAGCCCTTCCAGCTGGCAGATGGCAACCAGGAGCCTCTTGGTCAACAAAGCCGTCTGCCTCTTTCTGGGCAGAACCACTGGCCGAGGCAGATGTGGCCAACCCCCCTCCTATCTAGGACTCAGGCTCAGTTCATGCTGGAGAGAGCTCCTAGGGCAGGTGGTACTGATCCGGCTTCTTCCGCGCCACCTCCTGCTGGGCACAACCTTAGCCCCCAGGGTCAGTGGGAGGGGCATTTCTCAGAGGTCTGTGTGCCATTTTGCTCCTGTCTGGGGCTAGAGAGATGGCTCAGTGCTTAAAAGAACATTCTCTCATCGAGGATCCAGGCTCAGTTCCTAGTACCCATATGACTCACAGGCACACACACGGGCAAATGCTCACACACACACAATGCAGTGCTATGTACAACGAAGGTGTGGGGCTCAAGACCTGCTGCCGGTCTTTGGTTTTTGTACCCTCGGCTCTAACAAGAGGAGTCTTGCCTCAGGTCACAGGGGCCTGACAGCTCCTGCTCCACAGCCTGTTCACTTAGACATGTGCAGAGCATGGCAGGCCCACAGGAAGCTGGGCCTCCTGTCTCACAGTAAGGGACCTATGGGCACGCCAGAGGAAGAAAACCCCAGAATTCAAACTCAGAACTCTGGCACGCTCATCTGAGATCCCTCAGGGCAAGTATTTGCTGAGCAGCTGGTGTGGACGGTAGGACTGTGGGTGGAATCCCCCAGAGTCAAGCGCCTGAGCTTCCAGGAGAACCGAGCCTAAACAGGAGGGCTGGCCACAGCTGCCTTCACCCATGGCTCAGCTCAGTGACAGGAGGTTAATGGAGCCCAGCGGCTCAGCCATCCTTGTCACCCCTCACCATGGGTGGGTCTCTGGTGAGTCACTAGCATCCACCTCCTAGCCTGCACCATGAGATCTGAAGTCCCTAAATTCAGGCCGGTGTGAGTACACGTCCTGAGAGGGGCCAGACACGGGACTTCAGAGAGGAGGGGGGCTGGACCTTGTAAAAACCTAGTGTATGAATGGATTCACGAATGACTGAACGAAGCTAGTTTAGACCTCTTTGACCCAGGTTCCAGAATCCAACTACACTGCCTCTTCCTGGCCCCTCTCTGGCACCAGTCCTGTGCCCCCCACCCCTGGGCACCATTCTGTCCCTGGGCATGCCAGCTTCACACACAAGCCCTGTCTACATGTTCCCACTCTGCCCAGAACTCTCTGCCCTCCACCTTGGGATCAACAGCGGTCTGCAACGAAGCCGTCCAGATTTCCTGGACTCCAAAACGGTCCTCTCCCGAGATGTTATCTGTAAAGTACACTTAGTGGTGACTTGCTGATCAGTGTCTGAGATAGTCTTTCATCCTGCTGAAGACTGCGGTGGGATGCATGGATGAGTTGGTATATGGGTAGACGAGTAAGTGGAGAGAAGGGTGGGTGGGTGTGGGCAGGGCTGAAGGCTGGGTGGGTAAAGACATGGGTGGGTGGGTGGGTGGGTGGATGAGTGGATGGGTGGGTGGATGAGTGGATGAGTGGATGGGTGGAAGGGTGAAGGGGGTGAGTGGGTGGGTGGATAGGTGGATGGGTGGGTGGGTGAAGGGGTGAGTGGGTGGGTGGGTGGATCGGATGGATGGGGTGGGTGGATGGGTGAAGGGGGTGAGTGGGTGGGTGTGGACAGGGCTGAAGGCTGGATGGGTAAAGACATGGGTGAGTGGATGGACGGATGGATGGGTGGATGGGCTGGTGGATGGACAAACTGACCGTTGGATAGGTAGGTAGGTGGGTGGATGAACGGATGGGCTGATGAGTGGGTGGGTATATGCGTGGATAGATGGGCACAGGAATGGGTGTTAGGGGAAGAACCCTCGGCCAATCTGTATTTGAGGAAGAGAACTCTACCTTTATGGTCTCATGTTTGGGGCAGGTGAAAGTTTTTACTCCCACACCCTCCCTGGCATGTACTCCATCCAGAACACCACAGAGAAGCCCAATCCTTGCCTGTGTACAGGGTCTTCTCATTCGGGGGGGGGGCTAGCAGGTAAGCCACAGTGACCCCAAGAAGGGGCTGAGAAACAATAGAAAGAAGCTGGCTTTATCTGGGAATAAAATCGGAGGCTTGTTGAGAGTTGGGGCACGGGGTAGGGTAGGGCACTCCAGCCCCAGGACTCCACACAGCTTCCTGCTCAGCCTCAGTTTGCCACCCGGGAACCCCTGGCAGGTCCACACAGACACAGCCGGCACATGTTCAATGCTGTGTTTAATTACAGTTGAAGGTCCGGGGAGGTGACAGGTGGAAGGGCTGAGTGGATGCCACACCTCCGTGAGGTTCCTCAGCCTCTAACTCACCTGGATGTCCTACCATTCCAGGTGAGCCCCAAGGCTGCTCCCCCACCAGGGGGTTGAGACTCAAAAGCACCTTGATCCCCCCAAAGGCAACAATGCATCTGGGTCCTCAGAGCCGGTCAGGGCACACACAGAGGTATGCATGTCATTCACAGACACAGCCTGATAACTCTGCCCCACTAGGGACCAAAGGCACAGGGCCTGCGATTGGGATGTCTGTTAAAGGCGACTCGGTCAGTCTTTGGTTTATACAACCCCACCCAAGTTCAGGGTGGGGGCTCAGGCAGGACCAGGGGCTTGGACCCTAACTATCTCACTGGCCCAGCCAGCCGAGCGCAGCTGGGGAAAGGCGGCTTCCTGAGGCTCATGCGGAAGGAGAAATGACAGCCATTCTGTTTCTGGTGGTTTCAGGGTCCAAGAAAAGGGCTGAGCCCTCAAGGCCACTGCAAGGGCCTCTGGGGTAGAAGCTGTGTTGAGAACCATCACCTGTGGACAGAAAGAAGTGAAGGCAGGGTGTCCATGACAACAGCCACCTCTGTGTTCGCTGAACAAAAAAGGCCTCAGTAGCCATGAGCACCCAGCTACCTGGGCCCTGGGGTTCCCCAAGCTGCTGCTGTGTGCCCCAGGGCAGTATCTTAACCTCTCTGTGTAGATGAAGCTGCCAGCCTCACAGCCTGTCCCAGCACTGTGCGCTGAGAGAATGACAGCTCTGTTCGCACCTCAGGTCTCACTGCTTTGAGGCTGGAACAGAACCTGTCTGGGTGACGTCACCGGCCCCAGCATGATACAGATATCTGAGAGGCCCACAGGGACACATCCGCCATCTCAACAGAGCCACTCTGCCTGCAGCCCTGGCCACCAGGCAGAAGGAGGCCTGAGGGGGACAGGAAGGAGACATCGCCACAGGAATGAAGAACAGCCTGACCTGACCAGCAGCATCAGGGGAAATTCCACAGTGCCCCTCTTCTTCCCCCCCTCCAGCCCCACATCCAGCTGCTACCTCCTGCCCTCCCCTACCACAGCCACCTCCCTCCCCCTGTACTGCCCAGAGATCCTGAGGGCATCACATCTCTCCCTCCTTCTCACTCAGCCCTCCATCCCCTTGACACCAAAATCCGAAGCTGAACCAAACCCAGCCTCCGCCAGACAGGAAGCCTGGGCAGGCAGCACACAGTAGGGCCACCTTGAAGGATGGGGTGACTGCTTCTAGGGGCTGGGCTTGCTTTGAAATGATAAGACGGTCCACAATGAGTTGCGGCAATGGCTGCACAACACAGCGGGCGTACTAAAGCCATCGGCAGTGAACAGAACACTCCGAAGACAGCAGCTGTAGCTGGCTACTACACACCTGGCTCATGGCTCCCGGGAGACCACTCCCCGCAGGTGCAACTCACTCTCGGCAGCCACAATGGGCAACCCGTTCTTCAGGTGGTAGTCTATGAGGTGGCTGATGCTCTCAAACAGCACGTCCTTCGTCCGCACCTGTGGGCAGAAGCCTCAGCACCCATCCCTGACGGCCTCCCACAGGTCACGCTCCCACCAGCTTAGACCTGCTGGGTAAGAGCCTGTTGGAGCACAGGACTCCATCCGAGAACCAGCCCCAAGACTTCAGAACCATAGGCTCAGTGTGATAAGGCACACCCATGATCCTAGTGCTCAGAGAAGCTGAGGCAGGAGGATTTTGAGTTTGAGGACAGCCTTGTAGACTCTGTCTCAAAAATAACAATAAGTTGAAAAGCTGAGGAGTTTTGGACAGTAACGAGCCTGCTGCACAAGCATGGAGTCCTGAATCTGGAGCCCCAACTCCACATGCAAGCTGTGTGCACCGGTTACCCCAGTGCGTCCCTTGGAGCCTGCTCACCAGCCAACCTAAATCTCTGAGCTCCAGCTTCAGCGAGAGACCACGCCTCAAGAGAAGGGGGAACTGTATGTCCTGAACCCCAGCATTCAAGAGGGCAGAGGCTAACCTGCCCTCCAAGGCAGCCACTGCTGCACAGGAGACCCTGCCTCAAGAAAGGAAGGAAGGGAGCCCCAAGAGGAAGATGTGCATGTGCATGCACGCAAGACAAGGAAGAAGAAGAGACGGAGCTGATGTGTCCGCAAGCCAAAGACGGCAGAGATCACCAACCACTCCCAGGCTCCAGCAAAGGGCTGGCTCAGAGGTCTCCTCAGGACAAGTCCCGCCTTCTTTTAGGCTGTATCATTGGTGGTCACGTGCTTCAGAACCCCAGGAAACCAAGACACCCTGAAATCACCCCGAGGGTCCAGCTAGACTAGCAGTTCTCAACCTGTGGGTTGCAACCCTCTTGGGGTCAGATGTCAGATGTCCTGCCTATCAGGTATTTACATCACGATTCACAACAGTGGACAATTGAGTTATGAAGCAGCAATGAAACAGTTTTGTGTTTGGGGTCACACAGCACGAGGAACTGTAAGCACTTAGCACACAGCACTTAGACCTAGTAATTAGAATTAGTAATTGAGAATTACTAATCTAGACAGTAAAATAACTCCAGCTTCCGTGGCTGAGAAGGCTCCAAGCCCCAATCTTTCCTCAGCAGGATCCTAGAAAAGACATCTAAGTCCCCATGAAGTTAGGACTTCCCCAGCCTGGAGTGCTTCAGAAATGGCCGTTCATGGGTTCTCACGGCACCGGCAATATCCATGCCGGAGGAACAGGGAGGAAGAAACCCAAGGCCAGTCATGCTGCCGTTCAAGAGGCAGTCTGTGGTTTAGAAAAATAAATAAATAGATGAAGACTGGAGAGGTGGTTCTGCATTTGAGAGCACCAGTTGCTCCAGCAGAGGACGGATTTGAGTCACAGCAGCCACATGGGCATTCATAACTCCAGTCCTCTGGGATACTCTTCTAGCCTTGGAGGATACTGCACACACACATACTGCACACCACACACACACCACACAAACCACAGACATACACACCACCACACACGTCACATACACACACACCACACACAACCACCACCACACACGCCACACACACACACCACCACCACACACGCCACACACACACACCACCACACATGTCATACACAAACACACCACACACACACACCACCACACACGCCACATACACACACACACACCTGCCACATACACACACCACCACCACACACGCCACATACACACACACCACACACAAACACCACACACCACATACACACACACCACACACACACACTACCACCACACACACCACATACACACACACACCACACATGTCATACACACACACACCGCACACACACCACACAAACCACACACACACACCACCACACATGTCATACACACACACACCACACACACACACCACCACCACACACACCACACCACACAAACCACAAACACACACATACACCACACACACACCACATACACACACACACAGGCAAAACACCCATAGACATAAAATAATAATAACAAATGTGAAAAAAGAATAAGGAACAAGAGCCAGGTGTGGTGGCACACACCTTAATCCCAGCACTCCGGGACAGAGCTCTGAGTTCCAAAGTATGCTGAAGTCTACAGAGGGAGCTTCAGTCAGACAGGGCTACACAGTACACAGTGAGACTAAGCAGGAACCAGAGCAGATGATTCCAGCAAGGCTGTCTTGATAAACAATGCAGTGAGAAACCCGAACTGCCATCCTGCATGTTGGACAGACACCCAGGCTGGTGCTTATGTGAACTCCAAAGTGCTTTCAAAGTAGAAATCCCTTTAAAGTGTTTTACTGTTGTTGTGTTGGGACAAGGTCCTCACTCTGAAGTTCCAAGCTGGTCTGAAAGTTAAAACAATCCTCCTGCCTGCCCCCCACCCAGTACTGGGATGTCAGGCATGAGTCACCACATTTAGATTCAACATTCTTTTTGATTAATTCCAGCACTCAGGAGGCAGAGGCAGGTGAATCTCTGTAAATTTGAGGCCAACCTGGTCTACAGAATGAGTTCCAGGACAGCCAGGGCTACACAGAGAATCCCTGTCTCAGAAGAAGAAAAAAAAATTAGCTGAAAAATGTTTTGTAGTTCTCTAGAAGCTAATGAGCTTTCCCACAGTAAGGGATCCGTTGTCTAAAGAATGGCGCCAACGCTGAAGTCGGGGCCCCTGCCCCCGCCCTCCCTCCTGCCCCAAGTGCCAGCTTACCACACCCTCGGGGTCCACCAGCAGCAGATGTTTGGGCTGCCCTGCGTGCATGCCTGTGAGGACATACTGCCCTGGGTTAGTGATGCTGTCTCTCACAAGGAAGTCCCCATCGGCACGAAGCAGCTTCTCCGCAGCCCGACGGCTCATGCGTCCATGGTACCAGGGCTCCTGCCTCAGTTGCTCCTCTGTGGGTGCAATGGGGGCCCTGCGGGTAGGGGGGCTGGGCCACTGGTCCTCCAAAGGGAACGGGGCTGCAGTGATGCCTGTTGATACTGTGCACTCGTGCAACTTCAGGGCATCCTCAAAGGGTCCTGTGGGTCATTTTTTTTTTTCCTATTACTGGGACAGAACCCAAGCTCTCGGGCTTGCAAGGTAGGTGCAATCCAGTCACAACCCCAGCCCCCCCTCACTGGGGAATTCTAGGTAGGGCTCCACCCTGACCACGCCCTCAGCCCCTCACTGGGGATTCTAGGCGGGGCTCCACCCTGACCACGCCCTCAGTCCCTCACCGGGGGGGGGGGGGATTCCAGGTGGGGCTTCACCCTGACCACGCCCTCAGTCCCTCACTGGGGGATTCCAGGTGGGGCTTCACCCTGACCACGCCCCCAGCCCCTCACTGGGGATTTTAGGCGGGGCGCCACCCTGACCACGCTCTCAGCCCCTCCCTGGGGATTCCAGGCAAGGACTTTACCCCTCAGTCACGTCCCCAGTCCTTGTTTAACTTTTTGACAGAGTCTCACCAAGCTAGCCTCAAATTCTGTCTGTCTCATTCTCTTACTTAGCTGGAATGACAGGTTACAAGCCCAGACCTAGAACTTACAAGACCCAGCCTGGTGCTAGGCGCAGCCTCTACAACCCCAGTCTGGGGATTGTCAGCAAGGCTTACTGGTTCCACTCACTGTCGAAGCTGTTTTCAGAAGAAGCTGAGGCACACAGCACTCCCTCCACCCCAGCCCTCTACCCCCATGGACGTCTCTCATTGCTGACCACATTATGCCATTGGTATGGCCAATGGTTGGTAATAGCAAGTGACCACATATCCCTACTTCTGTGGAGCTGTCCCCGCTGAGCCAAGTGACCTCCCCCAGTCTCAGGACCCTCCAGAGAAAAGGGGGAGGCAAAAGGTGACACAGATCGGCACCTACATGCCTGATACGGGAGCTTCAGTAGGCCCCACTGACCAACCTACCAAGTGCTAACAGGGAGCCCACCTTCCCATGGAAGTCAGGTAACGGCTGTCTCCTCTGCAGGGAGCTCACCCCAACCTGCTTTCCTGCTGAGGGGAGCCAAGAGACATGCTCTGTAACCAGTACCATGGCACAGGGCAGGCTCAGGTGGGCCTCATGCCACAGTTACAATGATGAGAAGGAACGCAACCGAGAGGTTTTGGGAAATGGCTCCATAAGTCCTTGCAGTGCCAACCAGAGGACCAAAGTTCGATTCCCAGCACCCATGTAAAAAGGCAGGGACAACAGTGTGTCCCGGTAACTCCAACACAGAAGAAATGGGGCCAGGAGGATCCCAGGGGCTCACCGGGCATCCAGTTTAACCTAGTTAGTAAATCCCAGGCACTAAGAGAACAAGTTAGCACTGAGCAACTCTAGCCAAGGTTGTCTTCTGGCATCTAAATGCTCACGGACACGCACCAAAAAAAGATGACAGGAATGGGAGGTCACCTGCAAGGATCTGGGGGAGGCGATTTCCAGCCCTCTGGGAGGCTCTGAGAGAGCAGCACCCCATAGTGCCCAGGGACTATGGAGTGCTTCAAACCCTTCTGGGAGGAAAGATTAGCTGGGCCATCAGGCTGAGTCATCTCTCCGGGGTTTCTGAGGAGAGAGCTGGACCGGCTCTCCCACCCCCATGTGAGACCCTGAGCTGAGACAGAGAGATCTCCTAGTCAAGTAGGTGGGAACTGATGGGCCCCGCTGACAGGAGGTCGGGGCTCTCCCCTCAGACTTCAGCCTCACCCAGCAGACTGGCTTAGGCGTGGTACAGAAGTCTGTCCCTAGCTGACTGAGGTTCCTAGTCTGGGCCCCTCGACCCTCTGGATTCCCAAGGACCGCCCCCACGCAATCCCAGGTCAGACAGGGAACAAGCCACGCACGCATGTCAAACAGGTCCTTCTTGGGGCTGTCCTCAGGCAGCAGAGGGGTCTCGAACATGTCTTCGGACTCCACAGCGTCCAGGCCCTGGGTGTTGACGTACAGGTGCTCCTCATAGTCATGTGGTCCTCGAGCATCTGCCTGCACATAGCCGTCCCCAGGTGGGGCTGGAAAGGAGGGAGGGTGACAGGTGAGAGGAAAACCCAGAGGATTTGGAGAGAGGGCGGCAGGAGTGGGCAGGGATGCCACCTCTGTCACCCCACAGGGGCTAAAACGAGGCTTCTCACGCGAGTAAAGAGCCACACAGTGTTCCAGCTGGGGACAAAGACACGCAAGATTGAGGCAGAGCCCAGTTATGCCACAGCCAGAGATAGGGTGGGGAGGGACTACAAGCTGCAAAGAGCTAGATGCTCACATTGACCCTCTGTTTGAACAGTGATGGCCGTGGCTCTCGTGGCTCTCATGATCCTGCCACGACGTGACCCGCCACATGGTCGAGCTGTACCGCTCTCTGCAAAGCCCTCCACCTCTTTTGTGTGTCTCTACGTACGTACAAGGGGAGGTTGAAGGTCAGTGTTGGGTGTCTTCTCACTCACTACCCATCTTATTTTTTGAGACAAGGTCTCTAAACTAAAATGATGGAAGGCCAATGAGCCCAGGGATCCTCTAGTGTCTGTCCTCAGTGTTGGGACTCCAGACAGGGACCACCTCGCAAAGCTTTTACCTGGGAGATAAGAGATTAAATTTGAATCTTTGTGCTGTCTTTTGTCTTCTCTTCTTTGTATTTACTTATAAGATGGATCTCGGTCTCCTGAAGGCTGTTCGGCTTGCCCGCACCCACGCAGGGGTAGCAGGACACCCTATCCCCTCAGCCTCACCCCTCAGAGTCACTGCGGGTTGTGCCAGCCTCATGCACAGCCTGACATTCATTTCTCCCATCTGTGCTCAGTGAGCAGATTTCTCAGAGTCCAAGGGTGGTTCCAGGCACTTCTCAGAACCCCAGGTAGGAAGTGGGGAACGGATGGTGTCAGCTGTGGCCAAGATCTCCTCGGGGAGTGTGAACCCTGCCTGCATCATCAGCATGATACGAGACACACGGCTCTGCCCTCCAGGAACCCAGATACGGATGCCACTTAGGTTCTGTAAAACGGGAGGAGTAAGAACTTAATCACAGAATCAGGAGCAGGCAGGATGGGATGTTCAAGGCCAGCTGAGGTGCAGAACGAGACCCTGTCTCACGTGGTTCTCTTTGTCCTCGTTTCTGTCTCAAGGAAAAGCCACGTTTTTGTGAGCAGGAGCTCAAGGTCAGCCTCGGCTACATAGGACATTCAAGGCCAGCCTGGGCTACATGAGATCCTGCCTCCAAAAATCATCATCATAATAATAATATGGCAGAGTGAGAGAGGCTGAGACCTGAGAGCTGTCTGAACACTGACCGGCTCAAGTGGGCACCGAGGGAGGAGCGAGCCAAAGCCACAGCCCACACACCCCACACCAGAGAGAAGTCACATTGCTTTATATTGTAGTATTACACAGTCGTGAAAAAGATTAAGAGGCCTGTGGTGTACAGGTGTGGAAAGACCCCACAAGGATCGACACTTGGACAAGAACCCAGTGTATCATCTATGAGTGAGCCCCCACTGGAGACGCAGGAAGCGCTTGAGTGTCCACAGATAATTCTGGAAATCTCCATAGTCATTAGCCATTCATCGTACGATATGATGATATCATACGCCTGCCTCGTCAGAGTAACAGTCTCACAGGAGAGCGGCGCCCCTGAAGCTCAGAAGTGAGCGTGCCCCCAAATGTAATGACCTCACTGCAGAAGGCAATAAAGATGGCAGGATGGGGTAGATCCGGGAGCACACAGCTGTGGGGCACAATTGCACAATTACAGAGAGGTTTGTTGGGGATGGGACATTTCAGGGGACCCCAGACTCAGTGAGGTTGGCACAACCTACCTGTTCCGGAGGGACCCACGTCCCATGGCAAGCCTCGGGCATCTCTCCGTGCGGGTGACATGCCCTGCAAGAGAAACGTGGTGACCCTGCCATACGCCAGTCCCTCTTCGCACTCACCCACCCCAAGGATAGCTCCAGGCCCCCTCTGCCCCGTGGAGGACTGGAGACTCACCTGTCTGAGGCCTCCAAGTGCAGCCAGGGCACACGGCTGTGTGACAGCCAGTCTGGAGTCCACCAGCCCACCCAGGGGTGGTTCCTTCCCCGGAATGCTGTTATAGTAATTGTGGCCCGTAGCCTCTTCATCGTCACCCCAGGCCGACTCCTCCAGACCTGTCAGCCTGGGGGCCCAGAGCAAGGCTAGGACACTTGGTCCTCCCTTCCCAACCCCCCACTGCCACCTAACACCCACACCTTCCCCAAGTAGCACTGGTAACGAGACGGGAGGACTGCCACACAAGTCAGCAGCTGTCTGTACTACAACCCGTGCCGGAAAGCAGCAGGCAGCACCCAGATGTAAGACGTCCTCACCCCCACCTGCTATCGGATGAGGTTCCTCCCTCACAGGGACAAGGAGGCTGCCGCTGAAGATGGAGCAGCCACACAAGGGACTCTGGGCAGAAAGGAGGCAAAGGTAGCCAGTCCCTGGAGGGTAGAGCTAGCTAGCATCGTGGCCCAGGAAACCTGGGCTCTTTTTACCTTTCGGGGGGCACTATGGCCTTGGGGGGACTGTGCAGGTATTGCTTGAAGCGCAACTCGAAGGCTTGGCCTACAGTGCTGATGATGCTCTGGGCTAGACCCTCACAGCATTCCAAGATGTGGCAGGCTGTGGAGGTCACGTGTCAGCGCACCTGTGACCCCCAGCACATCCCTGCCCCCGGCCCAGGCCCCTGAGCCCCGCTCAGCTCACCTCTCTGGTTGATGGGGTCCTTGGCCACATAGGCCACGTAATCAGTCATGTCCTGGAGAGACAGTAGGAGAGATGGGCAGGTTCAGCTCCCTGGAGGTGGGGTCCGGGGACACAGAGGTCCACCCGTCCCTTCTTACCGTGTCACCGCCAGAAGCGAAGGAAATGGACTGCATATGATGGCTGGCAATGATCTGTGAGGACAGGAAAGCAGACATGGGCATGGAGGGATGTCCCTCTGACCGATGTCTACCATTGCTAAGGCCAAAGAGTCCCACCTGGATATCAGCCCCCATGAGGACTAGAAGAGAGCCTAAAGAGGGTACAGGAAGGCCAGGTCTTGGAGTCACATGATTGTGTATCCACCTGAGTGTAGAAATGGCAGCACCCTCACACGCACGCACACACACACACACACACACACACACACACACACACACACACGCCCCAAGCAGCCCATCCCAGGCTCTGGTCTCTGTGGATGAACCAGTTATGTGCTCATTCCCATTCATTTACACAACCCCACCCCATCTGTTCCCTGTCATTGGGGTTCCTAAAGTTATATAGAGATTTGCTTTCCTCAGAATTAAAGCACTCCCTCCTGGAGGGAGGAGGGAAAGAGGAAGGAGTGGAGGAGGAGAGAGGAGTGGGGAAGAGGGAGGGAGGAGGGGGAAGGAGGAAGGCGGAGTGGGGAGAAGAGAGGCTCCTAATACTCAAAATAACCAAATTCAGAAAGTTCAGAAAGCTGAAACTGGGGTCTCCGTGGCCACATCTTCCCCAGGAACCATTACGACCCTTCAGCGGGACCATGGGCTCAGGATGAGATGGAACACGCCATTGTCCCTCCCACCAGGTGCGGAGCTTGGACGGCCAACTGAGGCTTCTGCTCCAGGCTCTGGTCCCCTGGCCACTGCCTTCATCGCTCTATCCCTAGGCCTGTGTCAGGAATGGTCTCCCTTCTCCGCTATATCAGCAGCATCTTTGTGTGGGGCAGAGTAACCCCCACTCACTAACCAGTGGATTCTGGAGCTGGGGAACCTCACTCCCAGCTGGGAAGCTTGGAAAAGACCCCACACCCACCACGCTCCCACTGAGCCCCAGCCCACAGGCATGTGTCTTTGGTGCCACCTGCGTCAGATGAAGGCCAGCCTTGTCCCATATCTGACGTGAGACACCCTCGTGCACTGCAGCATGTGCCCACACCAGCACCAGCAGGAGGCTCAGAGATGGAAGGAATGCTCACTGAGGGGCGACAGCTGGAACCAGTGTCGATAAGACTCAGCCTGTGCCTGGCTAGCGGGTAAAATTCCAGCTCAAGACCTCCTTGGATCTCAGCTCTACCAGGGCAAAATGAGAATTTGTGCCCACAGCTAAGAGGGCCAGGTCTGCCACAGACCTGATGATCTGGTTAGGGTTAGAGTTAAGGTTAGGGGTTGGGGTAGCTTGCAATTGCGGCTAGTGTTAGAAGTACGGTTGAAACCAATCAGGGTGACCCATGTGTGCCTTTATCCCAACACAGGCAAGTGGATCTCTATGAGTTTGAGGCCAGGCAGGGTTATATGGTGAGATTTTGCCTCAAAACAAAGAAACAGGGTTGGGGTAGAGGTTGAAGCTAGAGTTAAGTTCATCAGAATTAAGAGTTGGGCTTGGGGTTCAGGTGGTTACAGTTGGGGTCAAGGTCTTCCCACAGCCTGTCTGTTCACCACGAGTCCCTCAGCAGGGCCTGCCCACTCTGCCTCTCAGATTATCCTAATTTCAGTCACCCGCCATGAGATCTGACCATGGCCCCTCTTGCCAGGACAAATGCTCAGCTGGCCCTACACTGCCCCCTCAGTTCCTGGCAGAGTCTGCAATGTCATTGTCACTGCCCTCAGGACAGACCCCAGACTCCTCCCCCAGGGCCTCTCCTCAGGAGCCAGCCTAGAGTCCCTCTCCTCCCACATCCCTCTGAGCACTCCAGCCCAGGGACCCTTCTGGACACCTGTGGCCATATCTGCCCTGCACCAAGGGAGCAAGCAGACCTTTCAGGTCCTGGCTACTGGGGACTTCGTGCACACAGCAACCCCACTTCCTGGCTCCACCTCGGTGGACAGCAGATATTTATGGACACCCTAAGGGTCTTGCAGATAACAGGAGAGGCCTGCTGGGTGGATGTGGTTGAGGGCTTTGAGGTTGGGAGGAGCTAAGGGTGGAGGGTTTGTGGATGGGTGGAGCAGAGGGCAAGGCCCAGGGGTTGGTTCACCAGTGGTGGGACACAGGGCGCTGTGGACTGGGTTGAAAGTGGGTGTGGCACCGTGGGAGTGGTGGGCAGGCGGGATGCACTCAGGGGCAGGGCAAAGGGTGGGGACATGGACAGAGCTAGATGCGGGGACTTAGTTACAGGAGTGAACTGAAAGACGGTGGTGGCACTCGGAAGGCAGAGGCAGGCAGAATTCTTGAGTTCGAAACCAGCCTGGTCTACAAAGCGAGTTTCAGGACAGCCAGGGCTACACAGAGAAACCCTGTCTGAAAGTATAGGACTGAGAAGAATGGTGCTGGGCTGTGGGGTAAAGGGGGTGTGGTCAGAGTGGGGGGGCGTGGACGGGGTAGAGATGGCAGGCTTGTAAGTTGGGCAAAGGTGGGGTTGTGGGCAGAGGGCAGCGCTCCGACCTGGCGGGTAGCAGGAACGGACAGGTTGAGGCCATCCACAGAGATGTTGACCGAGATGCTCATACCAGCGAAGCACAAGTTGCTCTTCCCCAGGACAGAAGCCAGCGCCTTGTTTGGGGCCTGGGAGGAGGGTACAGTGAGACACCTGAGAGTTCCTTCAGTGTCCCAAGACACACACCAGCTCTGCGGGACCACGGGCCACACCCACCTTCTTCTTCCAGGAGCCGCGGACGCCTGGCACGGCCTCATGGAGCCGGTTGATGGCTTCCCTGTAGAAGGAAGAGACCAAACTTAGAAACAGCAGGGATGAGGGCTAGGAGAGCAGTCAAGGGAAGCCAGGTGTGATTATCCCTTTGCTCAGGAGACAATGAGTTCAAGGCCCGCCTGAGATGTGTTGCAAGTTGGAGGCTAGGCCGGCCTTCATGAGAATGGGTGGCACACAAGACCAGGGGCAGAAATAGGACGCCAGGCTGATGGGAAGTGAAGGGTCCTAGGTACCCAATGTCCAGCATGGGTGGATGCACACACAGCACGGTCCACCCACACAGCCCTGAAGAGGAGTGAGGGTCTGACATACACCACAGCGTTGAAGGGACCGTGAGGACACTGTGATCTATCCCCTCGGGGTAAGCCTTGGAGAACGCCTCTAGAGGAGTATCTCGATTGCATTGAGGTGGGGAGATCTGTCCACCGTGGGTGGCACCATCCGCTAGCCAGGGATCCTGGGCTGCGTATAAGTGGACAAACACGAGTTTATTAATTCATCTCTCTGTGTTCCTTAGTATGAGTATGATCCCTCAAGAAGACTTAGCTTTTTATTTATTGTCTTATTACATACTTACTATGATGAGCAGACAATGCACTGGAGGGACTGAGTAGACCCTGTCTCCCTGATGCACTGCAGGGGCTGGATAGACCCTGTCTCCCTGAAGCACTGAGTGAGCTGGATAGACCCTGTCTCCCTGATGCACTGCAGGGGCTGCAGAGACCCTGTCTCCCTGATGCACTGAGTGAGCTGGATAGACCCTGTCTCCCTTGAACGAGCTGAATAGACCCTGTCCTTGTCAGGACTCTGTCATGGCAACACCAAGAGACACGAGGCCACCGTGGGCTTCATGCTCAGAAATGCCCAGAGACAGGAAGGGGATTTGTAGGTGCTGGGTGGGTTGGGGGATGGGATAACTGCTCAGGAGAACCGGGCTTCTTCTTAGGGTGTTGGAATGTTCTGGAACTAGAGAGATCAGGTGGCTATAAAACACTATGCAGAGATATTTTAAAGCAATGAACTGTAGAGGACAGGGCGGGTTGCTGGGGCAAGAAATCCTATCTATTGCTCTTGCTTGTTTCTTGAGACAGTCTCATTCTGTAGCCAAGGCTAGCCTGGTCAGTCCCATTCTGTAGCCAAGGCTAGGCTGGTGATGGCCAACCTCCTGACGCTGTCTCGACTCTGTCTCCCAACTGCTGGAATTCCAGGTGTGAGCTCCCACACCTAGCTTTGTGTCTTAGTTTTTAAGTTCACAGCAGGTGGAATAAACGAAGGCCTTCCCGTCACCCTCCTGAAGTCACACCCCACAGTACGGCAGGCTGAAGGAAAATGGAGGCAGGGGAGTGTTCATCACAGCTGTGCACAACAACCAGGGACGGAGCTAAGACGCACAGCTGAAGCAGGGCCGTGGGTGCCCAGCGGGTCACCTCCAGCCCACCATGCTACCCTCAAGAGGCCAACTGTGACCCGAGCTCCCAGCCCACCCCAAGGCCTCACCTCGTCACCTGCGTTCGGGTGTTGAAATCCAGAGAGCGCATGGATCGGAGCACCTCGATACAGCCCATGTACTGGGGAGAGAGAGTGGTCAGTCAGCAGGTGAGCCAGCCCAGGAGCTGGATCCCTGCGGAGAACTTAATTTTCTCTCCAGCTCTCCAGAGCTCTCCTCCCTCCCTGACATCTACAGCCACCGTCCCAGGACTCTGGGCCTGATATCCTGGATCCACCCTCCCCCACCGACCAATCTCTGAACCCAAAGCTCAATTCAGTGTCCAGGCTCTCAGGCGGGATGGTGGCACATGCGTTTACTGAGTCAAGATCCAGACAGGAACCATCTGGTTGGCAAAGATGCGAACATCAGCCAAACACCTTCCACAGAAACCTCGTAGCTGAATGTAGTTCAGTTGACAGAGCCCTCACTCAGTATGTATTAGGCCCTGGGCTCTGTCCCAAGCACCCCATGAATGTGATGTGGTGGCACACACCTGACCACAATGCACGAGGCAGGGAGAGGGTCAGGAGTTGAGAGCCATCATCTTCAGCTATATAGGGAGTTTGTTCTTTGTTCTGTTTTGTTTTTCAAGACAGGGTTTCTCTGCATGGCCCTGGCTGTCACAGAACTAAACTCTGTAGACCAGGCTGGCCTCAAACTCAGAGATCCGCCTGCCTCTGCCTCCTAAGTGTTGGGGTTAAAGACGTGCGCCACCACAGCCCAGCTACATAGGGAGCCTGAGGCCAACTTGGGATATAAAGACCAGGTCTCAAAAGGAGAAGAAACTTTGTGGGCCTCTATCTAGACAAACATCCCAGTGGAAAGGGACACACAGGAGCAAAGCAGAACCTTCCGTGCATCCCATCTGGAAGTGAAGACAGCATGGGGGCACTGAGGAGGCTGAAGCAGGAAGATCAGAAGTTTGAGGTTACCCTGAGCTACACAGGGGAACTGTGTCAATGGAAGGGAAGGAGGAATCCAGTCAGAAGAGGAAGTGACCAGAAATCACTGCCGCTCCTTCCAGTCCCATCCACAGGCTGTGTGTGGGGGTTTGTGCTGCAACGTTTCAGGGTACCAGATGCCCTGGAGCTGAAGCTGGGGCTCCCGGGAGCGCGGCTTCCTCCGCGAGAGCAAGAAGGGCTCCCCAGCCTGTCGTGATTTATGCTTCGTTAGTGAATTTTGGAGTCCTGCTTGGTGCAGAGGCTAGCCCCGAACTTCTGGGCCTGAGACATTCTGTAGCCTCCCCATCCCCGAGTGCTGGAACAATGTCCATGCACCACCACACCCAGCTTATTTTGTAATTTTACTGTTTGAGAGGCAGGGGCTCTTGTAGCCCAGGCTGGTCTCAAATTCACTATATAAAGTATGACCTTATACCTCCAGCCTCTGACTTCCAAGTGCTGGGATTGTAGCCATGCGCCATCATAACCAGCTCTCAATTAAAATAAAATAAAATAAAATAGATCATTGTATACACGCTTTCACCTTGTGACTCCAATTCTAGAATTTTACCCCACAGCCCATCAGCACTGTACCATGTGGCAGATTCCCCACGGGTGGGAAGAGACAGCTGAGGCACCTGCCATCCCGTCCCTCCCAGCACAGCACCCACCATGGTCCTCTACTCGTAACTACTGCCTCAGTTTCTCCTAAGGGGTCCCAGCCTTGAAGGTACTCCCAGCAGAGGGAGCAGACTGTTCCACAGACACAGGGAGCAGGGTGATCTGTGGTGGTGGAATTCACTATCAGCAAATAAACAGCTTTGCAGCCCAAGGAGCTACCTTGTGCGGGACACGCGGGCACTGAGCTCTGCCCGTGCTCTCTGGAAGTTTATATTAAGTCAGCTGCCCACTGCGTTGGAGAAGCTGAACAAACACGGCACGTGGGAGAAAATGGCACACAGCGGTAAAAGTGAGGCAGGTTATTTTTATGAATTCATATGACATTTCCAAATTCTGCTGCTGGGTGGGAAGGGGGAGTCATCATGAGAACGTTCGTGTGACTCAACATGAGGAGCACAGAGGGCACACTCACACACAGCTTGCACTCACAGGCATGTGCACTCAGCAGCCAGGACGGCCTCCAAGCAGAGGACCAGGGAGACACTGACACTCCAAAGTGACGGTAATTCACTCCTCATAGATCATGTGGTTTTTCCAATACGGTATCAGTAAAGGGAACAGGGTCTCAGAAGCACAGGGACACTGGATGCATCCCTGGCAGTTATCTAAGGTGATACGACTGTCCAGGATGCAAGGAGGGACGAAGTGACCTGTATCCCAGCCAGGCTACTCACATGCAAAAAGGGGTACAAAGAGGGCAAGAGGGCACTCGGGACCTGCCCAGGAAGGAGACTCTGAGCTCACATCTTCTGGACCCACGGGACAATGACCAAGAGAAGGGAGCAGTACGGGAGGACCCAGGCAGATGGAGGGGCATTGCCAGGCCAGGAGTGGGAGCCAGAGACCAAGTGGGACAGACAAGAGGATGAAGGCTGGGAAGTCAAGGTCACAGGACCCTGCTGTGATGATGTTACAGGGTTCATGCACTATGAGGCGAAGAGGTACAGGGGAGCTACAAACAGGAATGAGCTGAGGACCTCACCTATGAGATGAATGGATAATCAGAGGGAGATGAGTGGGAAGATGGGTGGAGTGGGTGGGTGGATGGATGGGTGGGTGGATGGATGGGTGGGTGGATGGATGGGTGGGTGGGTGGATAGGTGGGTGGGTGGGTGGATGGATGGATGGATGGATGGATAAGTGGATGGATGGATGGTCGGTCAGTCAGAAGGGGGATGAGTAGGAAGATCAGTAGATTGGGTGGGTAGATGGATGGATGGATGGATAGGTGGGTGGGTAGGTGGGTGGATGGATGGATGGATAAGTGGATGGATGGATGGATGGATGGATGGATGGATGGATGGATGGATGGATGGACGGACAGATGGACAGATGGACGGATGGGCAGACAGGTACTGTGGGACAATGATTTTGTACTTTGTAAAAATTTGTCACTTGTATTTTAATAAAATTCTGATTGGCCAGTAGCCAGGCAGAAAGTAGAGATGAGGCGATGAGAACAGGAGAATTCTGGGAAGAGGAAAGAGTCAGTCTGCAGTCGTCACTCAGACACAGAGGAAGCAAGATGAGAATGACTCATTGAAAAAGGTACAAGTCATGTGGCTAACATAGACAAGAATAATGGGTTAATTTAAGATGTAAGAATGAGTTAACAAGAAGCCTGAGCTAATAGGCCAACCAGTTTATAATTAATGTAGACCTCTATGTGTTTCTTTGGGACTGAACAACTGTGGGACTGGGCAGGAAAGAAGCCTCAGTCAACAGGTGGTTGGGTGGATGGATTGATGGGTGGGTGGGTGGGTGGATGTATGGAGGGAGGGTGGGAGGGATGGATGGGTGAGTGGGTGGGTAGGTGGGTGGATGGATGAGTGGGTGGATGGAGGGAGGGAGGGAGAGAGAGAGGTGGGTGGATGGATAGGTAGGTGGGTGGATGGATGGGTGAGTGGGTGGATAGGTGGGTGGGTGGAGGGAGGGAGAGAGGGAGGGAGGGAGGGAGGGAGAGAGAGGTGGGTGAGTGGATAGGTAGGTGGGTGGATGGGTGGGTGGATGGATGGATGGATGGATGGGTGGATGGATAGGTAGATGGATAGATGGATGGATGGATGGGTGGATGGGTGGATGGATGGATGGATGGATGGATGGATAGATGTATGGATAGATGTATGGATAGATGGATGGATAGGTGGATGGATAGGTGGATGGATAGGTGGATGGATTGTGGGTAAATGCTGAGGGGTATGCTCTTGTACACTCTAAACATTTGTCACTTGTTTTGGTTTAATAAAATTCTGATTGGCCAGTAGCCAAGCAGGAAGCATAGGCAGGGCAACCAGACTAGGAGAATTCTGGGAAGAGGAAAGACATTCATTATCCAGAAGCAGAGAAAGCAAGATGACATTGCCTTACTGAGAAAAGGTATCAAGCCACATGGCTAAACATAGATAAGAATTATGGGTGAATCTAAGTCATAAGAGCTAGTTAGTAATAAGCCTGAGCAATAGGTCAAGCAGTTTATAATTAATATAAGCCTCTGTGTTTAATTGGGACTCAATGGTTGCAGGACTGGACAGGACAGAAACTTCCATCTACAGGTAGATGGATGGGTGAATGGGTGGGTGGGCAGATGAGTGGGTGGTTAGATAAGTCATGAATGGATGATTGTTGGATGGGTAAGTGGGTGGGTGAGCAGACAGGGCGATGACTGATGGCTGATGGCGAGTTTGTCAGTTCCTGGATAGAGAAAAGTGACAGATAAACAAAGTGGACTCCCATATCTCACTACGAGGTATATCAGAGAGCATCATTCAGGCTCCCCGCTTTGGAAGGACCCAGTTGCTCCCACATCCCTCATTTCTAACCCATCTCTGCCACTGCCCCAGACCCTACCTGTCTCACTCTGTCCTCCTAAGGGGGCAGCAGTGCTGATGGTTCATAAGTAAAGGACTTGTCACACAGCATGAGAACCTGAGTTCACAACCCCAGCACCCACATAAAAAAATGGGGCATCATGATATACACTGATAACCCCACTGTATACACTGTACACACTGATAACCCCACTGTATACACTGACACACTGATAACCCCACTGTATACACTGTATACACTGACACACTGATAACCCCACTGTATACACTGACACACTGACAACCCCACTGTATACACTGTATACACTGACACACTGATAACACCACTGTATACACTGACACACTGACAACCCCACTGTATACACTGACACACTGATAACCCCACTGTATACACTGACATACTGCTAACCCCACTGTATACACTGACACACTGATAACACCACTGTATACACTGTATACACTGACACACTGATAACCCCACTGTATACACTGACACACTGATAATCCCACTGTATACACTGACACACTGATAACCCCACTGTATACACTGACATACTGCTAACCCCACTGTATACACTGACACACTGATAACCCCACTGTATACACTGACACACTGATAACCCCACTGTATACACTGACACACTGACAACCCCACTGTATACACTGTATACACTAACACACTGACAACCCCACTGTATACATTGATACACCTATGATAATCCACTGTAGGAGACAGAGAGAGATGCAGAATTTCTGGGACTTGCTTGCTGGTCAACCTCGCCCAATTGGTGAGCTATGGGCCAGTGAGAGTACATATGCATATGTGCACACACACACGTGCACACACACACACATGTGCACACACACACTAAGGGGAGGAGAGCTATGCTACAGGGGACGGAGTAAGCAAACACATGTGACAGTCACCATCAGCTGCCATGCCTCAGGACACAGATGTACAAGGGCCCCAGTCAGTGTTGTTCTGAAGCCATGAGGCCCTGTTCTAGTGGGTCAATCAGGAAAAGCACCACAAACATGGCCCACAAGAAAGAAAGCTTTCTCTAGGACAAGAAACACCGGGAGAGGAGCTAGCCAAGGACAGTCCAGACCCTGAGAATGAATAGGTCTCCAGAAACAACCTGACAATTCCCACAAGGATAGTGCTTACAAATACTTTCATCCACATTCTAGGGGCCAAAAACTAGGACCCGGGTCTGCTAGGGACTGGCTTGGGGCCGAGCCTCCTACAGAGGGCCCTTCCTGCCTCTCCCAGGCTTCTGCATGGCCACGGTCCTCTGAGTCCTTTGATCGGCAGCTACGGTGCTCACTCTGCCTGAACTGTCATTGCCTCCTTTCCATGTCTTCCCGTGGTCTTCTGAGGACAGCAGTCACCAGATTTGAGACTTAGCTTTCCTAGTCCAAGCCCATCTCCACTGACTACATCCGCAGAGATGTTGTGCTCAAATATGGCTGCATTCTGGGGTACCAGGTGGGCGTGAATTTGGAGGGGCACCTTTACCCAGTTGCTCACAACCTGGGTGCATGACGAAGCTGCTGGGCTAGCCAATGCAAGCTGTTCAGCCAGAGCCTCTCTCTTCTGACACACTCCTCCAGGTTTGAGCCGCTGAACCAGGCTGGCAGTGGCCAGGACACTGGCATCTCCACTCCTGGGAAGGACTCAGATGGCTTTCTGCTTCACTGGGTTCTGCCGCTCAGAAAACATCACAGTGTGTTGACACTGGTCCCCAGATAAATCTAGATAGCCAGGGTTTGACCCGAACTCATCTGCAGGGTCCCTTCAGTCACAGGTTATAGTCACAGGGACCCAATGTGGGGGGGGGGGGGCGCGTCATCAGTCTACTGGACGTAGGGACATATAAAATCACAGGGTGGATAGGGTGGGTGCTAGTTAGACAGAGTCTCTTACCAACATTGACAGAGCAACCCCGGGCCCAATTCCATGTGCCTTCGTTTCCCTATCTGTAAATAAAGATAGTGCATCCTCTCTGAGGGGTAAGAGCCCTGCTTGGATGGTCCCCGTGTGACTTGGCTGTTCCTAGCTCTGACCTTCTCATTGTCAACCAGGAGGCCAGACTGGCTCCCCGTCCTCACACTGTTAAGGCTCAGCTTGGGCAGCAGGTAGACATCTCAGCTGCTTCGCCCCAGTCACCCAGTCCAAATCGCTGTCAGCTCGCCCCACACCTTTCAGGTCTCCCTTGAATCCCTGAACCCCTCTGTGCCCCATGATACTGTTCTGACAATACCCTGAAATGAACCCTTGGAAACCCCAAGCTCCATCATATCTAGGTCTTCCACTACAATCGGAGACCGCTCTTTTGTTCCAGCCACCCACACCCAAACAATCACACAGAAACATTAATTACAACACTCTCTGGCCTATTAGCTCAGGCTTCTTATTGACTAACTCTTACATCTTAAATTAACCCATTTCTGTTCATCTGTGTGTCGCCACGAGGCTGTGGCTTACAGGGTAAAGTTCTGTCCTGGCGTCTCCTCTGACTCCATCTCCTCTCTCTTCCAGCCTGGCTCTATACTGGTAAGCCGCTGGCCGAAACAGTTTTATTTATCAACCAATAAAAGGAACACATACACTGACGGGCATCCCACATCATTCCATTGTTCCCAGAAAATTCCAGGTTTGCCCCCTGCACAGAGCCTGTGTCCTGCCAGAAACGTCTCCTGGTTGTTTTCTGCCGGAGGTTTCCACAAGTTCAAGTCTCAGCGCTTGAGACATGTGTTCCAAAGCACTGTGACCAGAGAAGCTCCAACTCCCACGGACGTCACACGGTTTTACCATCCGTGCCCCATCAGGACCTTCAGTCTTCTTGTGTGTTTATTATCTACTTCTCCTACTGCAATCAAAGACACAGCAGACAGAGATCAGAGATCTCCCTTGTCCTCCACTGCTTATGCCCCAACATTGGAGCCCAACAATGACAGTATGTGAACTCTCAACACGTATCCACCAGTAAGGACAGGCTGGAGGAACTGGGTGAGAGGCAGCTGAAGGCACCGTCGATGGGACACTTTCTCACAGTGTGACACCAGAACCAGCTGAACATCAAACCATGTGGACACAGGAGAGAGGAGACGGAAGCCAGACCCAGTGCCACAGCCGGCAGCAGACACACACCCAGAGGACTCAGTGTCAAGGCCAAAGGGCAGGAGGGTTATCGGTTATCTGGCTACTGCAACAAAGTAGCGCCGGTGAGGGGCAGAACACAACAGGAGCGATTATCACTCCATTCTGGAGACTGGTCTGCACGCTCCCTCTGACGCTCCACAGCATCTGGTGGTTCCCAGGAATCTCCACTGGCCCTTGGGTTGAGACTTATCTCTTGTTCTAGCCTCTAACTCTTCTCTACGCTGTTCAGTTGTCTTATAACAGAGTCTCGAATAGCCCAGGCTAGTCTCAAACTCACCGTCTAGCAAAGGATAACCTTGAATTCCTGCCCCCACTGCCTCCACTTTCCAAGTACTAGAATGGCAGGTGTGAGCCACCATACCTGGCCCCACTTGTGTCTCAGTCACTGCATGAGCGCCCACCCTGCTTCAGTGAAACCTCCCCTGGACCCACAACACCTACAACAAACATACTTCCTTCTTTGTTTGAGTCTTTCCTTTCTGTGTGTTTGGACATTTTGAGACAGTACTGGAACTCACTATGTAGACCAGGCTGGCCTTGAACTCACAGCTTCCCCAGTGCAGGGATTAAAGGTATACACCACCACGCCCACCTTCTTTTTCTTTGACTATGTAGCCCAGGCTGGCCTGCTGCAGTCTCCTGAATGCTGGGATTACAGGTATGCCCCACCTCCAAAGTCACCTCCAAAGCAGGTCCTATCTGCAGATCCCTAAGGCATAAACATCGGAGGACTCAACCCAGTTCACACAAGAAGGAAGGAAGTGACACTGTGGGTCACGGTGGGGAAAACAGGACACACTGAAAGACACAGACACCTGCTCAGCATCCTGGTCCAGGACAGCCAACAAATGGCCTTCTGGGACCATTTGTCATCTCATAAACTGTGGTGGGCATGACACCAGACTAGGGTGCCTATGGTGAGCATCACACACCAGCTTACTTTCAAGTGGTTGATCAAACTGCACACACAGGGGTTGAGGCTTAGAGTGAAGATAAAATGTCCGTGGTGACAGGTGGGCACGTGGCAGACCATCCCCCACACCGCATCCCTTGCAAAGGTCACAATAAAAACCTGGTGGAGGGGCGACTGGGGCTGGCGCTCAGTGTATACAGACCTCGCCTAGCATAAAGCAGACTCTGAGCTCCAACCCCAGCACCATACAGCATCCCAACATTTACCAAGAGGAAGCAGGGGGCTACATAGTGACTTCCAGGCCAGCCCGAGCTACAAGAGACCCTGTTTCAAAAACAAAACAAAGAATAAAGCTCTGGGAGTGGGGATGCACAGGTAAAACCCCTTTATTAGCGAAGTTGATGAGGCAGGATGGTAGCTGGCAGTCGGAGCTCGAAACCTCCTTCGCAAACCCCTATTTCCTCCCACCCCTGCCAAAATAAAAGGGATAAACAGCCAGATCCATTCGCTTCACTAGTAGAACCCTGAGCACCGAGCTTCGGTTCCACGCTCCATCCAAAGTCTTTGCGTGTCCTCACTACATTGCTACAAAGTCGCTTTCCCTGAGACTCCAAGAGTGAGAGGGTACTCCGTTCCGCTCCCTGGTCTTCACCTTAAGGACTCTCTCTCACCCAACAGCAAAGGGGGGGATAGCCTGCGCATGCGTGTGTTTCCTCCCCCACCTGCGCCCTCTCCCCGCCCCTCCCCACGTGATGCCGTGGGAACCCGGACCCCAGAGCCTGCGGGTGGGGGCGGCCAAGAAGCGCGCACCGGAGACGGGGTTCCGTGGTAGTGGGGAAGAGCTCACTTGGCTCTCGAGGTACGGGACCAAACTGGAGGGGTCCCCGAACCCGACGTGCCGGGAAGGAGGCTGGACGCACTCACCCGCACGATGTAGGAGACCCCGGGCCCCAGGACCCTGGCGTCGGGGTGCAGCCAGCCGTGAGCCGGCTTGTGGATGAAGCCGCCCTTGCGCGCCCACTCATCGGCGACGTCAGGGGTCCCCCGTGCGCACCGCGTTCCCGAACCCCGGCAGCGGCCGAGCGCGGGCAGCGGGCAGGGCGCGGCGCAGCGCGGTTCGCAGGCGCCCAGCACGGAGGTCAGCGCCGGGACCCCTGGCTCGGGCTGCGCCTCGGCCGCCCCCGCCGCGCGCGCCGCCGCCGGACCGCGACCCAGGAAGCCGCCGGGTGCCGCGAACTTCCACTGCGGCATGCGCGGCAACAGCGCGCAGAAGGTGGTGGGCGCCTCGGGCTCGGGGGCCGCGCGGCCACCCGGACCCTGCGTCATGGCCGCGGCCGCCGAGGAGCCCCGGCTGAGCCTGGCACGGAGCCGCGCGCTCCTCCCCGCCTGGTGATGTCACCGCTTCGCGCAGCGCGCAGCCGCGGGGGGCTGCGCTCTTAGGACCCCAGCCCTTCGCTGGCGGCATCGCATTCGACCCCGCACGGCCTGCCGGGGCTCCCGTAGGGGCTGCCCAGTCACGCTCTGACCGGTGGGGAAACTGAGGCTAGTGGCTGCAGACAGGAGGCGGGGCGCGATCCTCCAACCTCGAAGTGCCCCTTCGCCTCCGCTCTAGCACCATTCTACCCTTCGTCTGAATGAGAAACTGAGGCCTGGGGTCGCGGGTGCAGGGCGTCATCCATCCTCCAACCCCGAGGTGCCCGTCACCACCGTTCCAGCAACATTCTGCTTTTCTTCTAAGTTGAGAAACTGAGGCCTGGCTTTGTAGAGGCATCCTCCTCCCTTCCCTAAGTCACTGTTCCAGCCGGACCGTGCTTTCCTGAGTAGGGAAACTGAGGACTAGGGTAGCGAGAAGGTAGCAGAGGTAGGATGTGAGGGTCTCAGTCGCCGACACTTCCAGCCATATCCTGTCTAACTACTTCAAAATAGGGCCTGGGCCAGCGCAGAGACTGGGGTCCAGGACTCGAGAACCTCCAACTCAAAGGTGTCCCCTTCCTCTGTCGCCCTCCCCATGGGCCTAGCCCTGTTTTACTACTATTTAGTGGGTAAATTGAAGCCTGGGGCCGGGACAAGGTTTAAAGGGAAACTGATGTCTGGAAGTGAATCAAGTGCTCGGGACAGCGCAGCCGCCGGCGGGGCTGCGGCTGGAAGGGTCTGAGAGTAAACACAGGCCGCCTCTGCGGGCTCCTGGCCTGTTGCCCAGGCTGTAAGCCAAGGACTCCCGTTGGTTCTTGGGGTTATTAGAACCCGAATATCAGAATTCTCAGGCCTGCCACCAGTCTCACCCCAGGCTCAAGAGACCTCTGAGGTGCCTCCCTCAGACCCCAAGAGGATTCCTTCTGTGAGGGAAAGGGGTTGGCATCACCACCCTACCTCAGTCTCCCCAACCACCACCCACCTACCCCCCCCACACACACACACCCAGGACAGTCCTGCCGGGAAACAAAGGGAAGAGGGCTGGGCGGGGCAGGGTGTGGAGGAGGGGCAAGGCCAGCCAGATCGATGAGGAGAGAAACTAGATCACTGCGTGCGCCTGCGAAGGGGGCTGGCGTGCGCACGCTCGCGGCCGCCCAGACGCTTAGCAACATCAACAAAGGCACACCACCGAGCCCTTGGTGCTCTCGGTTGGAGGAAGACTGTGGCTGGGCTGAGGTCTGAGAAAGAGGCTGTGGGATCTAGCTGTGTCCAGTGTAGACCTCGGCATTCCGGGTCTGGGTGCCATCCATCCTGTGTCCTCCCCATTGTAGAGAGGGTTGGTTCTACTCTTTAACCTGCTGTACGACAGTAAATCATACTGCAATAGTTTAAACTTCTACACACCCTTCAAAGCCCAGCTTCACAGTACCCTTCCCAAGAACCTAGCAAGTTCCACAATCCAAATCCAGGCTCTAACTCTGGCCTCCTGGTGCCAAGGTCTCCTATTTGCCCCGTCTGGACTGGAATAGGTTTGTAGAGCTGTGGATCTGGAGGGCAATGTTTGTGTTCTTTTGTGGCCTGGCGAGAAATGCTATGTAAACCAATGTGCAAGCCGAGGGGCGCACGCCTTTAATCCCAGCACTCGGGACGCAGAGACAGGTGAATCTCTGAGTTTGAGGCCAGTCTAATCTAGAAGAGCTAGATCCAGGACAGGTTCCAAAGCTACAGAGAAACCCTGTCTCAAAAAAATAATAAAAAAATAAACCAATGTGCACAATGTTGACAACTGTTGGAGGAACAATTTATTGGCAAGCAACTCTAGAGGGTGGGATAGGTAGGGCAGAGGTATCAGGGTCACCTCCAGGAGAATTCTCCTGCCTCATCTGCAGAAACCCAAGTGGCCTAGATGCTGAATTCTAGGACACACAGCTCCTTGTCCTGCCAAGGGAAGGGATACTCCCTGGCCTGGCTTGACCTAGGAGAAGAAACTGGGGCCCTGGAAGAAGACTCACCCTGACCCCGGATGGGGCCTTGGGTCACTGGTCCCAGGGACAGAAAGATCAAGTGGCCTCTAAGGACCTCAGACTGTCGGAAGGGCGGTGCCTCCTCTGCCCCATTCTGAAGAAATTAGGCCCAGGGAAACTGTACCCAGCAGCCATCAGCATTTGGTGTCCCCTACCACTGTAAATACCCGCTTTGAGTGACGGATTCCCATGGAGTATGCCGGGGCCCGGGCCCGGTTCACAGTGACCTGTTCTGGGTTGTGAGTACCAGGACCAGGTGTCTCCTCCAGGGGCCGAGGGGCGCGGGGTCTCCCCAGTATGCTGAAAGCCGGCCTACGCTGCCGGTAGGTGTTGGGGTCAGGACTCTCATACTGCCCAGGGCCTGGAATCTCTGAGGGATCCTGAGCGGGGCGTGCTGGAGGCCTGCGGCCCACAACTGTGAAGCTGGGGCTGCTAGGTTTGATAAAGATCTGTGATCCCCAGAGGGGCGGCATGCTGTAGGCATTGGGGGCCGGTAAAGAGGCGTCCGGGGGCTTCTGTCGGAGGCGGGAGCCCAGAGTGAAGGCTGGGGGGTTCCGCTGGCGAATCGGGGGAGCCTTCTCGGGGCTGTAGGCCCCAGGGCCTGGTGTCACCTCCAGACCTGGGGAGTGAATGAGCATTCGAACAAGATGGAGGCCTCACTTGACCTGCATCAGACATCACGAAGACCCAGAGTCTAGCCCTAGCAAATTCTTCACACCTATATTCTTTGCCTGATACTCCTGGTCGGAGCCAGCAGAGGCTCCCACTTCCACTCTTCCTCCAACCACCCCAGAGCCCAGACATCCACCTCCTACTTCCCACGCCCACCAGCTGGTACCTTCTACCCTTCCAAGGCCCCATGATCACCCGGATTGTCCTCTTTGAAGATCTGGGCACCCTGAGATGGACCCCTAGGTGGGCCTGAGTCTACCGGGAAGTTCACTAAAGATGTCTCAGCATTAGTATGACTAAAGAGCTGGGTCGGGGCAGTGAGTGAGGACTGAGCAGAGCCATGGAGACAGGGAGATGGATGAGTGGGTAAGCAGGAAGATGGAATGGGCAGAAGAGGGGGGGAATAGGGGGTGGGGAGTGCATGGACGTAGAATGGATAGATGCGTGGGTGGGTATGTGAATTGCTGGGTAGATGGATGGTGAATGGGTAGATAGGTGGGTGGGTGGGTGCATTGGTGGAGGGGGGTTGGATGGATGGATGAGTATATGAATGACTGGGTAGATGCATGGATGGGCTGATAACATGCAGAGAATAAAATCAAGTGTTTGAGCATTCCTCTGGGACCATGAAGGGGCTTTAAAAAAGGGCCCCTAGGCAGCAGGGTCACCATGTGTTGCCACCTCTGCTTGAGGCTGCGGGACTGCAGTAGTGAGCCTTCTGAAACTCAGATTGTATCGCCGCGAACCCTCAAGTTCAGAGCTCCAATCGTGCAGGAAGAGGGCAGCCTCCCAGACTGTAAAAGGCCACTTCCCACCACACACATCGTACTCACCTCGAATCTTGCCCCGGCCCTGCATGGAGTAGGCAGGGGGACAGCTACGGCCAAAGCGAGTAACTCTGGGGTCCAAGAAATACACAGGTCCTGGGCTGGAATCCTGAAGAGGTGCTGGGGAAAGGACCCAGAAGCGCAAAGGTTCCGTGAGCTCCCCACACCTGGCCCAGAGCCGCCTGTGAGCCGACCGGGGAAGAGCTGGCTCTCCGGAAAGGGGTCAAGCAGAGGGACTGTGTGGGGCCCGCCAATCCCAGCAGGGCCTTGGCTCACACTGAGTCACCTGGAGTCACCCTTGAGATGGCTCAGCTTGCCTGACCCACATTTTCACATCAGTGTGGAAGGAAGAGATCACGAAGGCTACAGTTGGTTACCATTTTCACAGTTGTATATGTGGGAATGGAACCTAGGCCGTCATAAATGGTAGTCTTGAGCTTCCCTCTCAGCCACATCCCAGCCCCTCACTGGGGGATTCTGGGCGGGGCTCCACCCTGACCACGCCCCCAGCCCCTCGCTGAGAGATTCTAGGTAAGGGCTCCATCCTTTTTCCCTTAAACCCTTAATCTTCCTGCCTCAGTTTTTGAATTGCCAAAAACGACAGATCTGTATAACACCATGCTTGGCCTGTTCACTGGTTGCTGGACTTTAGACACTCCAGCATGTGCATTTGGGCCCGTGCCGGGCCCGCAGGTGAGGACTAAGCTTCACCAAGTCTTTCTCAAAGCCTCAGTGAGTCCCAGGATGTGTGTAGGTACCACGCAGGTGTGGGCTTCTGTGCAGTGGTCACTAGTGTTAAAGGATGGGCTCAGAAACACCCCACGCCTGTGCACCTAACAGCTCTTCGCTAGCTCGGAGCTAATCTAAATGACTCCCAGGATAGGAGGAATGGGGTCGCGGGCACCGATAAGTGCTGGGCCACCCACACACAGGAGATGCCTGTCCCTCATCACCTCAGCCAGCCTGTGGCAAGCAGGACTGTTGGCGCTCAGCCCCTGCTCGGCACGGGCAAACCTCCTTTCCATCCCCTATCCAGTTTGTGTAATGAGAGAACCCAGCTCGCCAGCCAGGACGCGTCCCACCCGACCTGCAGGCGGCAGCGGGTGGGCTCTTCTCCTGGGTCCCCCTTCACCAAACTTCCTCTTTTTTCGGGGGGGTGGGGGTCCTAGAACTCGCTCTATAGACCAGGTGGCCTCAGACTCACAGAGATTCACCTGCGTGTGCCACCACACCCAACTAAGATTTCATTTTTCATTTAAACACTGTGTACCTGTCCGGGCGGATTTGTACTCTGTGGGTGCAGGGCCCACAGAGGCCGGGAGACAGCATCAGGTTCGGCTGGAGGCGGAGTTCCAGGAGGTTGTGAGTCGCCATCACCGTCTCCAGTCCCTCCCAGCACAATCGCACTGCCCACCCAGGACCCTCGGCTGTCCCAGCTGGTGAGAGGCTCACTGGACCCTCCGTCCCTTCTGACTCTAAGTATTCACAGCGGCTCCCAACCCAGGTGGCCTCTGTCCAGCCCGCTGGGGCCTCAGAGCAGCTGCAGGACCAAGGGCTGGATCTAAAGGCTGGTACATTCAGTCAACATCACCGAGAACTCAAAGCTTGCCGTGGGGTTTAGATGCCACACGCTACAGAATGTCAGAGAGAGGGAAACCCCATGCCTGCTCACCGCACCTATGCCAGTCACTAACAACCAAACTACACTTGGGACAGAAAATCCACTCGCAACACACTGAGTGCTTTTTGGACACCAAGCAGAACTGTGGCTTTTTTAAAAAAAAAAAACAAGCCTAAGGTCTTACGCATGGTAGGCTAGGGCTCTACCCACTGAACTACACCCTGCACTCTCGCCACCCAATCCTTGCTGAGCCATCAAAACCTTGGTGTCTGGCCAGATGTGATGATACACATCTGTGATCCCAGAATTTGGGTGATGGAGGCACCTGAACTACATGAAAAAACAACCAACCCGATGTGGTACAGCCACTGGGAGGGAGACCAGGCCTGCCTACCCGGCCTTGCTCACCCTGAGGTCTCCTTCAGCTGAACTTTGGAGGCCCAAAGAGGTCCCTGTACTCCTCAGCTGGCCTTACCTTCACTGGGCCGCTGAGCGAGTGAGTAGGCGGGACTGGCTGTCTTGGTGCAGTCGTGGTTGACATAGCCAATGGTGGACGGAAGAACATACAAGCCAGGTCCGGAGCCTGAGACCCAAAGACCAGTTCAGAGCTGGTGTCTGCAACCCTGAGAGTCTGGGCAAAGCGTCCCATCCTGGTTTCCAGTCACCTCCATGGCAGAGTAAGGAAAGGGGTCCTAGGGGACTGGATGGCACCCACATTGTGAGCTAATCATGAGTCACAGGACTGTAGAGTTGGGAAACAGGCTAACACAGGAAACAAAGGCTGGGAGTAAACACCCTCGCTGGTGGGGAAACTGAGGCTAGGAACAGGACAGTTTGTTACAGGGGGTTACAAAGCTGAAGGCGTAGATCCTGTCACAGGTAGGGAAACAGACGCTAAGGGCAGAGATACTTATGAACGGAAAAACAGGCCAATAGGCCAAAGCAAAGAAACTCACAAGAGAGAAAACCAAGGCCAGAATATAGAGACCACAACAACTAGGGAAACTGAGGCTGGGGACATAGAAATCGTTGAGGGAGGGAAACTGAGCCCAAGACAAAGACATCATTCTGGAGGGAAAGGCGAAGCCAGCACAGAGAAACACCACCTCAGAGGTAGGGAGATGGGACCTGGTGTAGATCTGACCCCATTGTCCATCCTAGGATGGGAAACTGAGGCACAGGCTACAGCCTGAATCCTCCACGAATGCCCCCCTCCCCCGCTGAACCCAGCCTCAGCCCCTTCACACACTCTGCAGTTCCCACAGGTACCCTCTCTCTGACTCCTTCCCTCCAGTCCTGCCCGACCTGTGTCCCTGCTGGGCAAGTGTGCAGGACCAGCAGATCCCACAGGGAACATATGGACATATGGTCCTGCCTGTCCATGCTGCCTCTGCTGAGCCCTCTCCCACAAGGCCACCACAAACCATTCTCCAGGGTGACCATTCCACAGGACTTCCTTAGCCCGGTCTCTGGAATGTGGCCCTCAGCCACCCGCCGGGCCAGGGGTATTGTGGCCGACCTGGCCGCTGGGTCGCTGCTGAGGGTCCCCATGGTGAGCAGGGCCTGGTGTGGGCTGCTATGCCCTGCTGTTCTGGTGCCACAAACCAGGCACTGTCCCCGATCCTCACAGCTCAGCCAGTGTGTTGGCAGAGGCCCGGCCTCACCACACCCTCCCACCACCACACAGACAGCCCCTTGTCCCTACGCAAGGATCTCGGGGCCTGGCCCGAGCCAGGCTGGTTGCCGGACGTTGGCCTGGAAGTGGAGCTGAGATCAAGTGACAGCCAGGTGGCTGGATGGCCCAGGAAAAACTCCAGTGTCAGCCGAACAGGTCCCCAAGGAGCTGACTGAGCTGGGCCACCAGGCCAGAGCAGGCCCCAGGGAGCCAGGACTGCAAACAGGACACCCACAGCCGCATGGATAGAGTGCAGCGCCCCATTTCCACAGAGCCCAGGGTTGTGTACAGCACATCCCCAGCTCGGCCAAGCGCTCAACAGCAGGCGTGTACCAAGCACCTGGTATTGTATACCTGACTCCTTTTAGGGTGGCGTGAATGAAACAGGAATAAACTGGTAAAGGGCGGGTGTGTTCTTGACGTGGGGAGAGAAGCGATAAATGAAATAGATTGTTCTGGTATGGAGCATGCTGGGAAGGAAGGCCGTGTCAGGGGGAGAGGAGCGGCTGTGCAAAGGTCCTGAGGCAGGACTGAGGACAGCCGTCTAGGGTGGGGCCATGTTCTCATGCTGCCATGTAGCAGCTTCAGCTAGGGAGTTCTGGGAACGCTGGCCGCATGGACTCAGACACACTTCTGCCCGTTTGTCTCTAAGGTGCTGGGCATTTTTAAAAATGTAGTGGCTTGGGGTTTTGGTGGAGACAAGGACTCGCGATGTAGCCCAGGCTGACTTGAACTCCTCCGCCTCCCTGGTGCTAGGATCACAGTCAAGAGGTCAAGAGCATCTGTGGTCACAGATGGAGGAAATGGAGGAGGATGCACCTATATTTCTCCGTTTCACCACCATCCGACACACCTATGTGTATATAGATGGGCGACAGGGGATACGAATTGTGACGGGTGGGGGTGCAAACCACTCAGGCAGAGGCAGACGGATCTCTGAGTTAGAGTCCAGCCTGGTCTACAGAGTGAGTTCTGGGACAGCCAGGACTACACAGAGAAACCCTGTCTCAAAAAAACAAATAGTTCAAGTGGCCATACAGAGTTTATGGAGTTTAAGGAACTAAGACAGAGTTGCTATTGGATGATAATGAACCAGACCAAGCACAGGAGGGGGATGCTAAGATCAAGGCTGGAAGGTGAAGCTACCATGTTCTGTTACAAGGTAAAGGGCCAACCTGATCAGGGAACGGCAGGTTTGCATCCTGATCCAGATGGGCAAACAGGTGGCTGGTGGGCAACCAACAGACGGCGTCAACCAGGGGGACAAAACTGGATCAACGCCCAGGAACAGTTAGCGAGTCCTCAGCTTGTTGGTCCTTCACACACACACACACACACACACACACACACACACACACCAGGTAGCAGATGATGAATGAATTGGTGCGGGGCCACCGGTGTCCTTCACTTCACGGGATCCAGGTGTGTGATCACCTGTGTCCTTCACTTCACAGGATTCGGGTGAAGAAGTTTCCTTGCTTGGATGAATCTGATAAATCACTGGCCCTGGTTTACCTGTTGTTTCCGTGTGTCCCCCACAACCGTGATTGACCTCAGTGAACACAGAGCAGTCCTGTCCTTCCACCAGGAATACATGATGTGTCGACCTTGTATTACCCACACAGGCTACAGCTATGGGTCCACCCGGGGAGGGGCTGTGGTCTCTCTTCTCCCCCAGGACAAAGCCAGAGGCTGCTTGTAAAATGAATAATGGTGGGGTCACCTACAGCAATGCACAGTGGGGGGGGGCTGTTTTGTCCAATCTAGAGTAACTTACGGTAGGGCACAGCCTGCTGGACAGAGCCCCATTCTGCCTCTCTACAACCAGAGCTGCCCAGTCAGAAAGACAAGATCCTTCCCCTGACATTGGTCATAGACCCAGAGCCAGGCAGAGACAGGCCCAGGCCCCAGAAGTTCTCTGATCCCCACCTGAGGCTATTTCCTGGGTCCAGCCCACCAGAAAGCCCCAGAGTGCAGGAATCTAGGACTCAACTTGCATGTCTGTTTCTCCATAGGGAGCAGGGAAGGAATGGAGGGAGGGAAGGAGGAGAGAGAAAGACAGAGAGACAGGGTGGGGAAGGAAGCAGAGAGACCGTGGCACAGGCATGAAAGGCCCGGTCTGGACAGGAAGGAATCTTCCCCAGGCACATGGCAGGGGAAGGCTTGAGAGCTGGTGGATTCTGGAGCCGACAGCACAGGGAACTCACGGGTGCCCTCTGGTGGATGACTGGTGAATAGGCCCTAGCATGTCCGTGTGGGTCTGCGGAGAAAACAGTAGGAAAGAAAGATGGGGACATGAGGAAAAGCATAAGAAGGGATGGGAAAGTGGAGGGTGATGGAGGATGGTGGGGGACGGTGGGGGACGGTGGGGGACGGCGGGGGACGGCGGGGGACGGCGGGGGACGGCAGGGGATGGTGGGGCATGGTGAACAATAATGGGAGATTACGGCGTATAGTGGAGCATCCTGGGAGGATGGTTGAGTTGGTGGGTGAAGGCGTGAAGGAGTGGGAAGATGGTGACAACTGACTGCACTATTTTATTTCATTTTTCAAGACAGGGTTTCTCTGTGTAACTCTCCTTGCTGTCCTGAAACTCACTTTGTAAACCAAGCTGGCCTGGAACTCACCAGAGATCCGCCTGCCTCTGCCTCTTGAATGCTGGGATTAAACACGTGCGCCACCACCAGGCGGAAATGAGGGGTTTAAAGGAAGAGTAAATCGAATGAAGAGAGTGGTGCCCTCGGGATGAGACCTCACCCAGCGAACCCTGCAGGCTTTTTCCCTGAAGGAAAAAGTTATGCAAACATAATTTAAGGAGGGGGAGCAGGTTCTAGACTGAACTGAACAGACAGGAGAACTTGGCAGCTTCGGCCCTGTGGCTCTGGATTTGTCAAGAAGCATACAGGAGAGGTGGAGAGATGGCTCAGCAGTTAAAAACACCAGGTACAGAGGACCTGGGTTCAGTCTTACATGGCAGCTGACAACTGTCTGTAACTCTTGTTCCAAGGGGTCCAACTCCCTCATGCAGATGTGCATGCAGACAAAACATCATTGTACATAAAATCAAAATTTAAAAACCGGGGGGACTGGAGAAATGACTCAAGAGTTAAGAGCACTGGTTGCTCTTCCAGAGAACCTGGGTTCAATTCCCAGCACCCACATGGCAGCTCACAGCTGTCTGTAACTTCATTTCCCTGGGATCTGACACCTTTACTCTAAAGCACAAAAAATAAAACTAAAATAAATTATTGAAAATAAATAATAGGGGGCTGGAGAGATGGCTCAGAGGTTAAGAGCATTGCCTGCTCTTCCAAAGGTCCTGAGTTCAATTCCCAGCAACCACATGGTGGCTCACAACCATCTGTAATGAGGTCTGGTGCCCTCTTCTGGCCTTCAGGCATACATGCAGACTGAATATTGTATACATAATAAATAAATATTTAAAAAAAAAAAGAAAAAAAGAAAATAAATAATAAAAAGAAGATACATGGAATGCTGCTGAGGCCAGGGGTGGGGCAGGGGAGTCCCTGCATGGAGGCCTGGGAAGCCTTGGCATGAAGCCCATGAAGCCTGGATTGCCTTGAAGACCCCACGATGTTGGAGACACCAGGACAGCGGCCAGCTAAAGCAGCAGACAGGCCATAAAATGCCTAAGAGAGAAAAATTGCTTCAGTCAGCAAAATCTCAAGGAGTGGGAGACATGAGGAGACCTCTGATAAACCCGTTGGACAGCGTCGGGAACAGATACAGAATTTGAGGTTTATCTTGTTGGGTTCTGAGTCCTACTTTGGTCCTACAATTTTTTGTTGGTTTGTTTTGGCTATGTCCCCTTTCTTCCCTTCTGAAATGATAACGTATGTTCTATGCCACTGTATGTTAGAAGTATGTGATTTTACAGGGGGTCACAATAAAGACTGTCTTGAGTCTCAGAAGATTGATCTCTGAGACAGTGTTGAGACTAAAAGACTATGGAGACTTTTTTATTTTATGTACATTGGTGGTCTGCCTGTGTGTATGTCTGTGTGAGGGTGTCAGACCCCCCGGAACTGAAGTCACAGACCGAGCTGCCATGAGCGCTGGTCCTTTGAGAGAGTATCCAGGGCTCTCAGTCACTGAGCCATCTCTCCAGTCCCCAATGGCTTTAAAAGTTGGGCTGAATACATTTGCATTATGACACGGCCATAAATTTGTGGGGACCAGGGGGTATAAAGTCACGGTTTGAGTGAGAACGGCCCCCATAAGCTTGTATGCTTGAATGCTTGGTCCCCAGCTGGTGGAATTGTTTAGGAATGATAAGGAGGCATTGCCACGCTAGAGGAGGTGTGTCACTGGGAGTGGACTTGGAGGTTTCAAAAGCCCTCACCAGGCCCAGGCTCCCTCTGTTTCTGCCTCCAACTTGTAGGTAAGGCGTAAGCATAGGCTCACCTTCTGACACTGTAACCAAGCCTCCAATTAAATGCTTTCTCTTATAAATTGCCTTGGTCGTGGTGTCTCTTCACAGCAATAGAAAAGCAACCAGCAAGCCAGATAGTGGTGGTGCACATCTTTAATCCCAGCACTTGGGAGGCAGAGGTAGGTGGATCTCTGTGAGTTCAAGGCCAACCTGTTCTACAAGGGCTAATTCCAGGACAGGCTCAAAAGCTACAGAAAAACCCTGTCTCAAAAAAAAAAACAAAATCAAAACAGAAAAAGAAAAAAAGGAAGGAAGGAAGGAAGGAAGGAAGGAAGGAAGGAAGGAAGGAAGAAAGGAAGGAAGGAAGGAAGAAAGAAAGGGGAAAAGAAAAGCGACCAAGACAAGGATAAAGGGGTTTATTTCAGATTATGTGTCCTGATCATGGTCCTTCATTAAGAAAAATCCCTGGAGACAGGAACTGAAGCAGAGGCCATGGAACAAGGGTTCTCATCATATGGGTTGTAGCCCCTTCAGGGTCAAATGCCCCTTTCACGGGGGTTGCATATCAGATATCCTGTATAACAGATATTTACACTGTGATTCATAAAAGTAACAAAATTACAGTTATGAAGAAGTGGCAAAAATATTTTTATGGACAGAGGTCACCACAGCATGAGGAGCTGTATTAAAGGCTCACAGCATCAGGAAGGTTGAGAGCCACTGTCATGGTGGAACGCTGCTTACAAGCTTACTCCCCATGGCTTGCTCAGCCTACTTTCTTGTATAACTCGGGACTACCTGCTCAGGGATGGTACCACCCACAGTGAGCTAGACCCTCCTGCATTAATCATCAATCAAGAAATGCCCTACATGTCGGGAGGTGGTAGCGCACGTCTTTAATCCTAGCTCTTGGCAGGCAGAGGCAAGCGGATCTCCGTAAATTTGAGGCCAGCCTGATCTACAGAGTGATTTCTAAGACAGCCAGGGCTACACAGAGAAGCCCTGTCTCAAAAAACCAAAGAGAAAAAGAAAAATGAAAAGAAAGAAAAAGAAAAAGAACAACCAGCAGGACACAGAGCATCCAAACGGGGACCAAGCAGTGACAAAGGGTCTGCATTCTGTGGGCAGGAAAGGTCTGGGCTTCCTGGGAGTCACCGTGAGGCCACAGGAGTGCTGACGGGAACAAGGGTACACTGAGCGCTTAGCAGAACCCGCCCTGAGTGGACCGCAGAGGCGGCTCAGTGCTTAAGAGCATTTACTGCTCTTGTAGATGACCTGGGCTCACTTCTAACACCCATATGGTATCTCACAACCTTCTGTTAACTCTAATTTAGGGATATGACGCCATCTTCTGGCATGTATTGGCACTATACACAGATGGTGCATGCAGGTACATACAGGCAAAAACAGCCATGCACATAAACTCAAAATAAATATTTTGTTTGGTTTGCTTTTTTTGACACAGGGTTTCTCTGTGTAACAGTCCTGGCTGTCCTAGAACTCACTTTGTAGACCAGGCTGGCCTCAAACTCACAGAGATCCACCTGTCTCTGCCTCCTGGGTGCTGAGATTAAAGGCGTGTGCCACCACCACCTGGCTAAAAAAAAAAATTAAAAGCAAATAAATAACAGTAGGTTTAATCCTTTAACCTTTAATCCCGACACTCAAGAGGCAGAGGCAGGCAAATCTCTGAGTTCCAGGACAGCCAGGGCTACACAGAGAAGCCCTGTCTTGAAAAAGAAAGGAAGGAAGGAAAGACTCCTGGGACTTAGGGGACGGCTCTGTGGATAAAGCACACTAAGCAATCATGAGGACGTGTATTCAAATCCCCAGAACCCACATAAATCTCTGTGATGGAGGTCATCTGTAATTCCAGTGCTCTGAAGGCAGTATGGGAAGTGGAGTTGGAGAACTCTCTGGAAACTCTCAGGCCAGCCACCTTGATATATGAAGGAAAAAATGAGACCCTGTCTTTAAAAAAGCAGGGACTGCCACCAACCTGTCTTCTAATGTCCAAATTTTGCTGTCACTGGTCCAGCCCACCCCCTTGATGATGATGATGGAAGTCACAAAATAATCCCACACAAGTTTATAATTATGAATAATAAAGGGTTATTTATTTAAAGGAAAACTTACAGGTCACTGTCCTAAACAGCAGTCCTCTGCGTGAACAGGAACAGAGTCTAGCAGCCAGAAGCGGGAGCCGGAAGGTGCACGCTTTACAACTGCTTTTAGAGTATCAGAGACCACGCCCAAGTGGGCTGGTATCTTAAAGGCTATTGGCCGAAGGAGTGGAAGGAGCTCCCACAACACCATCCAGCTCCACCCCATGCACACGGAACAGTGGGAGAGGTTGTCCTTTGACTTACACACACAGACACATGCACCCACACATGAACATGTACCCAAAGAAGATGCAGGAGATTAAAAAACAAAGCAGACCCCCTTCTCATTGTCTGATGGATGTCCTGAGTTCAGGAAGATGTAGACAGATGAACCTTCATTGACACAGATGGGCTCCAAGGACCCAACTGGTGGATGGCTGTTGGGGTTGCTTGTTCATCCCGGCCGCCCGGCCAGTTTAGACCCGAAATAATCACATAGAACCTATTAATTAAATTACTACTTGGCCCATTAGCTCTAGCTTTTTATTGGCTAACTCATATTCATTTAACCCATTTCTATTAAGTTGTGTATTGCCACGAGGCTGTGGCTTACCAGGAAAAGTTCCCAGCATCTGTCTCCAGGAGTCTACACAGCTTCTCCCTGACTCTGCCCTTCTTTCTCCCAGCATATAGTCTAGCTTTCCCTGCCTAGTTCTGTTCTTCCCTGTCATAGGCTCAAAGCAGTTCTTTATTCATTAACCAATGAAAGCAACACATAGACAGAAGGACCTCCCACACCATCTCCCCTTTTCTGTTTAAACAGAAAGGAAAGCCTTAACTTTAACATAGTAAAATTACATATAACAAAACAGGTATCAAGCAAGAATTACAGTTACAATATTTATATCTACTTTATCTTTTATCATAACTAAGGAAAACTATAACTATAAATTCTTCAACTCCACCAAAGACTCCAGAAGGATGTAGTATTACCTAAGTTAACATGAAGTGCACTGTAAGCAACTTCCAAAATTCTAGAATTGACAGAGACATCTCACTGCCTGGACAGTCACCCAAAGTTCTTCTGTAACGTTGGAGCATCCATCTTCTGCCTACTGGCCCACATATCCAGAAAACTTTTCCTTGAATCAGGAAATTTCAAAGACAGTTCCACCTATATTAGCAGTAGCAGACTCTTTCATGAAGCAGGAACCCCGAAAGATCGTCTCACCTTTAGGCAAGTTCAGCAGTCATTTTTCTGTGGGTCCTGTGTGTCCAGTTCATCAAGCAGTTCAGGCAAGAGCAGTTTTTGCCCAAATGGCTAACCAACTCCATAAGGAGTCTCTTTGATGCCCATCTTTCTTTTCTTTTTTTTTTTTTGGTTTTTCAAGACAGGGTTTCTCTGTAGCTTTGGAGCCCTGTAACACGAAGGCCTGCTAGTTGAGGTGTCTGTCCCACCTGGTCCCCCAGCTGTTTAGTCCCAAAGAAAATCACACAGAGAGTCTACATTAGGTTATAAACTGATCGACCCATTAGCTCAGGCTTTGTATTAGCTCTTAAAACTTATATTAACCCATTATTCTTATCTATGTTAGCCACATGCCTCAGTACCTTTTTCAGCGGGGCAGATCACATCTTACTTCTTAGGTGATTGGGACAGGACTGTAGGAAGAGCTTCCTTCTTCCCAGAATACTCCTGTTCTCATTGACCCACCTCTACTTCCTGTCTGGTTGTCCTGCCTATACTTCCTGCCTGGCTACTGGCCAATCAGCATTTATTTAAAACATAATTGACAGACTATAGACAATTCTCCCACACCAGAGCCTGTTCTGGAACTAACTCTTGTAGACCAGGCTAGCCTCAAACTCACAGAGATCTGCCTGCCTCTGCCTCCTGAGTGCTGGGATTAAAGGCATGCACCACCACCACCAGTGATGCCCATCTTTATCTTGAAGTAGGTTGGTGCTGCCAGCAGCAGATGTGACTCATTGTCATGATAAATCCTAAATTCTTAAAACACTTTAAATGCCATATTCTGTAGTCTTTGAAAAGTTTGAAGATTACCTATCTACTTGAAATACATCTCTGTGCATCTAGAAAATCTAGCTTAACATGGCTACAAGCTTGACTATTATAGATGATTATCTATTAACCTATATTTCTTAATTACACATTACATTTTAAATGAGCTACACAAACATAATACTTTAATCAAGAGCAGAAAGATACATATAACAAAATTGACCTTAAATTTGTATCAATAAACCAAGATCCATACCAATGCAAATCTCTATAGTATATCCCTCTTTAAATGTAAATAAACATTTATAGACAATATTTGGGAAAATGGTCATAGTTCTCCTTCAAACTTCTTCCTGCTGTTTATTGGGCAAAGTATTTTTGGGGGTGTTCAAGACAACCTTTGAGGGGATCTTGAGCCATCAAACCACACTAGTCTGGAAGGATTCCACAGGTTCTCATCCTCTGTAGAAACAAAAGCAGAACCTCTTTTTCAAAGCAACATATCCTTAGATTCATATTTTGAAATCAAGATACCTTTAAGACATATGTGTTGGTTTAGCTTAGCAGCCCATAGAATGAAATGTGTCTCTGTACTTAGCTCCTTCACAGTCAAAAAATTCACAGGAAACACAATAATATACATAATCCAGACTCTCTGTAAATTTTCCATTTTTATGTGGCTTATTTTTATTTACTAATTTTAATCTATGACTGTCTGTGCCCTGTCTCTTTAAAGACTTTCCTTTTTATAAAAAAAATTATTCCTTTTCATAACTCTCTGTACTCTTTTTCTTCTCTCTCCCAAGCCTATGTACATTTATCCAACACTGTGGCCCATTTAGAGGTCTTTTATGTCTGAATCTGTCCTATTGCGTATCTGTAATTCTTAGTACTGTCTTGAAGAGCTTTTAAAATGGTAGGCAGGTCGGTTGCAGTGGCTCTGGATGCTGGCTCTCCCTCTCTCCGCTTTCAAAATGGTGGGGGTATCATTACTGTCAGTGAGCTTCGGGCATGGTCTCAGCTGCTTTCCCAAGCGGGCATACAAGTACCCAGGTTCACAAACCCTATTCAAGTGCTCCATAGCCAGACCTCCAGGAAGAGTCAGAATTTGGGCCAGCAGCACGGCCCAGAAAGCCAGCATTTCAAAACTCTTTTTTTTTTTTCACTACTGAACCAGGAAAACCTCTCTTAAAGGAGCTATGACAGGCTGCTAGCAAGAAGCTGTGTTAAACTCTTCAATGTTGTGTCTAGAATTCCTTTCCAAGCCCTCTCAGGTTTTATGTTGAATTAAATAGCCACATTGTTGCCAATTTGTTGAAGGGAGAGGGCCGCTTGTTGGTTCCTGGCTGCTTAGCCCTGAAATAATCACACAGAAACTGTATTAATTAAATCACTGCTTGGCCCATTAGCTCTAGCTTCTTATTGGCTAACCCTTACATATTAATTAAACCAATGCCTATTAATCTGTGTGCCGCCATGAGTCTGTGGCTTACCGGGAAAAGTTCCAGCATCTACCTCTGGTGGGTTACAAGGCTTCTCCCTGACTCTGCCCTTCTTCCTCCCAGCACACAGCCCAGCTTTCCCCGCCTAGTTCTGTTCTTCCCTGCCATAGGCTCAAAGCAGTTCTTTATTCATTAGCCAATAAAAGCAGCACACAGACAGAAGGGCCTCCCACACCAGGTGACTGTGGGTGCTCAGACAAGACAGATTCTAGATCCGCTCTGTTACCCCAAGGCAGTGGGCAGGAGATGAGGATGGTGACCAGGGTGGTACATGCCCATCCCCCAAGCACCGGGGAGACTGAGGCAGGAAGACTGTGAGCCTGACAGGCTCTCGCCAGGGGGCTGAGTGGCTTGGGTTCCTGTTGTTTGTGCCCCTGGCCTGTGGGGGGCGACTCGGAGTGCTGGACTTTCCCAGGAGGCAGCTCACAAACTGCCCTCCCGGACACCTTGATCTGTCCCTCACCTTCCTGGTACTGCACATTGTGTCCTCTGTCCCAAAGCCAGGCCTGCTGACTTGGACTCCCAGAGCTCTGCCAGTGCCTGCTGGCCTTGTTCCGTGGGACTCCAACAAAGAAAACCTGCCCTGTCCCAGCTGGGCTCCTGTCCTGTCTCCCAGAAAGAGTTGCCATCCATGCAGGTCAGAACCAGTTCCTGTGCTCTACTGGGAGAGCCAGCCTCAGGTTCAGAACAGGGGGACATGAACCTCTCCAGGAATGAAAGACCAGTGGGGTCTGCGGAGGGGACCTGGCAGACTCATTTGTCCCCACCAAGTCCTCCCGTCTCTGGCAGCCCTTCTTGTTTCCTGCTCTTCCAGAGCACCCTGAAACCCAGCCAGCACACCCGTCTGTTGTCTGCCTGGTATGCCCTCTCCTCCCCTCCTCCTAGCCTTTGTCTGTCCCGGTGTTATGACCTCCCTGACCCCAGTCTACTCCACAGTTCACCCACGATTCAGCCAAGCACTTGTCAACTCACAAGGCCTATTTTCCAAGCTGGAAGCAAACTGTGGCTTAAGTCTGGGGTACCCCAAAAGATCCCGAGTTCCAGTGTGGGGATATGGGGGGCACTTAAAGAACAGGGCCTAGGTGGAGGTCCTCTAAGGTCACCGACGAGTGCCCTCAGAAGGGCTTGTGGGGCTCCCTCACTCTCTGTCCCTGGTTTTGTCTTGTTTTGTTTTTGAGACAGGGTCTTGTGAGGAAGTCCAGGATAGGCTCAACTTCATGGCAATTCTCCTGCCTCGACCCACTGAGTGCTGGGATGGCAGGTATGTGCTGCTGGTCTCAGCTCTCGCTCTCTCTTTTGTTTCTTGGCTGTAAGGTGAATAGGATGCTTCTCTGCACACATTCTAATTCATCATGAACTCCCAAAACTCTGAGTCAAAATAAACCACTTCCCAGGTGTTATAGTAATAGAAAATGGACTATTCAGGGTTCAGACTCCTCCTCCCTCTAGAACCAAAGCTCCAGGAGTGGATGGAGACCTGCCTAGAATCCCCAGTGAGGGGCTGGGGGCGTGGTCATGGTGGAGCTCCACCTAGAAACCCCAGTGAGGGGCTGGGGGCGTGGTCATGGTGGAGCCCCACCTAGAATCCCCAGTGAGGGACTGGGGGCGTGGTCAGGGTGAAGCCCCACCTAGAATCCCCAGAGTGGGGCTGAGTGTGTGGCCAGGAGTGGATCCCCTGATTAAAATCCCCCAGTGAGGGGTCGGGTGTGTAATGATGATAGCATGCTTCCCTACCACGTGAGATGCCCTCAGCTAATCCCCAGCACCATCTGTCAAGTAAGGCACAGAGCATAAGATCCTTGGGCCAGGAGTCTCTGTGGTACTTAGAACAGCACTTACTATAAAGCAGCGTTCAATAAATCCATTCTGAGTTATTTGACCATGTCTTGTCCTAGCAACTGCTCTCATTCTCCAGGACCTCCGGGCTCTGCCAAAGGCTGTTGTATGGTGTCCGGTAATATCATGTCTGATGCATGCAAGGAGTCAGGAAGCTGAGACAGGAGAATTGAGTTTGAGAACAGCCTGAACGACAGAGTGAGTTCCTGCCCAGACTGGTTATGAAAATTAAATAAATAGAACATCAGATTTCCCCAGCATCTTCACCCCAGGTAAGGAAGGGAGGCACTTGACTCCATCCTGACAACAAGGCCTGCTGCTTAGCAACCTTGTCAGTTGTCACCATAATCTCAGCCCCTAGTAATAGCACGGTAACTTTGGTAACAGAACCCGGACACAAGAAAATTGAACCCATCTCCCTAGAAACAGGCCCTGAGATCTGTCAGCATTCAACCAGCCCCTAGCGACAGGCCCTCAAGCTTAGCAGCAGGTCTCCACCCTTGGCAACACAATCCCAGCCCCTAGCAACAGGATCCTAGCCTAGCAACACTGTCTCAGCCCCTAGCAACATGATCCCAGCCTAGCAACATGATTCCAGCCCTTAGCAACATGATCCCAACCTAGCAACATCATCCCAGCCCCTAGCAACATGATTCCAGCCTATCACCAGGGTCCCAGCCAACAGTGCCAACTCTAGGTGGTGACACACATTTCTGGCCCACGGAGACTGTGAACGCATCCTTGGTGGCAAGTGCCTGCACCCTGGCACTGACCAAAGCCCCTCAAGTGAGATTTGTGAATGATAAATTGAGTGAGTCTTGAAGTTCCCTCAGCTCCAAAGCCCCCTTGGTGGAGAGTGCTGAAGACTGAGAGCTCAGGCGCAGCCCCAGTTTTGTGGACCACGGGCCCACAGCATGATGGGAATTGGAGTTCAGGCACAGTGGTGGTAAAGTTTTGTGGACCACGGGTCCACAGCATGATGGGAATTGGAGTTCAGGCACAGTGGTGGTAAAGGACGCTGGAGAACCGTGGACCTGACTGAGCTCACAGGGAAGGGAAGGTGAACGGAGGGTGCTGCTGAGCCCATAGGCGTGTCCTCAGTGAGTAGGGGACTAGAGACAGCTCCTGTCCGGGGAGGGGGGGGCAGGATGTGGAAGCGAGGGGTCGGGAACTGGTAGAGGTGCGGCCAAAGTCTAGACTCTGTCCTCTGTAGCGTTAGGTTGGAGTAGTTCGGGTGGAGCTGGGGTAGAGTAGACAGTTAGGAATAGCATCAGGGCTAAATGCCTCATGACTCCCAGATCCTGGTAAACCTTCTCATTCTGTGTCCAACCATCGGCCAAATGAATTCTGAGAGGTCAGTCAGGGCCACTAATGGAGCATGTCCTCAAGTGAGGGGTCAGCGTGGCACCCCTTGGCATGAAACAATCAATAACAGACCTGAGGTCAGGGCTTCAGGTTGTTCAATCAAATGGAGGGCAGTTCTGGAAGCCAGGCCCTGTCAGGTCCTGCTCAGGGGCCCCCAGTTCACTTGGGATCCCCTACCCACGCCTGCCTGCGCCCACTCCTGGGCAGAGCCAGCACCCACCAAACAGTTATCACTGCAACACGGCCCTCTGATCCTCTAGCCGGTGTGAGAGGCCCGAGCTCCTAGCCTCTCCGTCCAGGTTTGCCCAAAGAGGCCACGGACTCGGCGCCAGGTCTTGCAGGGGATGTCTTTTGTCCTGGACATCGTGGGCGCTCCCCAGACCATTACTGCCTGAACAACTCTTCACGCCCTCCTAGGACAGACCCCTGATGAGGGATCGCCAGTGTGGGGTGAAGAGTGGGTGGTTTTGTATCTGTGAAGACACTGCAGCCAGCCCACCCACCCCAAGCCAGCAGGTGTCGCTGTCAGCCTGACCAGGTACCTCAGTGACCCAGATCCACCCCAGTAGAAACCAGAATTCAGCTTCCAGGGTCTCTGTGGTTCCTGGCATCCCCAGGGCCCCTCCAGACGAAAGGCAGCAGGCAGCGTGAAGCCCCTCTGGTTGGCAGCTCTAAGACAGCTTCCCCGCCTTCCATCTCATCCCTACAAATGGCAAAGACAGGCGGAGTGAACCTCGTTGCTTGTGATTTGTTGGCTCCTCCCTCCAGGCCCAACACAATTTACACAAGTGATTTCAGGATCACAAGGGCCGTATGGCTGGAGTCAGGTGTCCCACCACCTGGCAGGTAGCCAGGGCTAGCCCGCCCTCCATGGTGGTCTGCACAGGACATGTGTGCTGTAGGTTTGTTTTCTTTTTTGTTTGTTTGTTTGTCTGTCTGTCTATTTGCTTAATATTTATTTAACTTTGTTTTTTGTTTTTGTTTTTTTTTTTTTTAGTTAGGGCTTCCCTACATAGTCCTGCAGGAACTTACTATGTACACCAGGCTGGCCTCAAACTCAAAGATCCGCCTGCCTCTGCCTCCTGAGTGCTAGGATTAAAGGCGTGCACCACCACTGCCCTGCCAGCCCTGTGTCTGTGTGTATGGGGTAGGGGTGCATGCAAATGTGAGTGACCTCAGAAGCCAGACTTTGATCTCCCTGGAACTGGATTTACAGAGCCTCCTGGCCTGCGTGTTTAGGACTCGGGTCCTCTGAAGAGCAGTCAGTGCTCTAAACCCCTGAGCCATCTCCCCAGCCCCCCACATTGTCCCCTCAAAGTCCAGTCTCCAGCTGGCCCCCACCTCCTCAAGCTCCACAGGGCCAAACCACCCAGGGCCAGGGATCCCAGCCAGCCTCTTGCCACCCTGGTCTCTGGCAACCAAACTCTGAAAAAGCCAGGAATGTTGAGCATGCAAAATTGACAAGGGAGTGAGAGTGAGCGGAAGGGCCACTGTTGGAGTAAGACTACCTTCTGGAACGTTCCTCATGCCGTCAGCGAGGGAGCCAGGATGTCAGGTCTCCTGAGAAGGTTGAACCTCTGTGGAGAGGAGGGCTTCCTGAGGCACTAGAAGGACTTCCTCCTTGTAGGACAATGGCGGGAAGGGGGGTCAGGCCCTGGACTCGCAGGGAAAGGGTGAGGACAGGAGGTGTCCCCAAGTGCCACAGAGAGCACAACAGAGTCCTGCTGGCCCTTGGCCCTGCTGGGGATGGACAGCCCTTGGCCACCCGCACTCCAGGCCCCTGTGCCCTCCCTGTCTCTACTATTTGTCCCTGTATCTCTGTGCGTCTGCCTCTGGACCTCTGTCTCTCTGTCTCTGTTTTAGTCTGATCTGTGTCTGTCTTTCTTTGTCCTTGGTCATTCTCTGTCTGTCTGGTGTCATGTCATGTCTCTGACCCTGTCATCTGTGTCTTTTTGTCCTGTCTCTCTCTGTGTGTAAGATGTCTCTGTCCCTTTCTGTCTCTCTGTCTCTCTCTCTCTGTCCCTTTCTGTTTCTCTGTCTCTGTCCCCCTCTCTCTGTCTGTCTTTCTGTCATGTCTCTGTCCCTTTCTGGCTCTCTGGCTCTCTCTGGCTCTCTCTGTCTCTCTCTGTCTCTCTGTCTCTCTCTCTCTCTCTCTGAGCCCCCTGTTTCTCCAAGACTCCCCATTCCTCCTTCCCCTCTGGCCCTCCTGAAGCTTGTCCCCTCTACCCTGTGGCTCTGGCCCCTCCCCTCTTCCCCGCCAGGAACAGGGATGCTCCACTACCCTGCAGGTGGGATCAGAGCTGAGAAAAGTGTCCCTTGAGATCTTCAAGGAAGCAGGGACCACGCCTGCAGCCCACTGCACCTCAGCCTGCCAGGCGCCTGCTGACCCCTTCCCACCTGGCCTTGGTAGAGCAGGAAGCCAGGTCAGGGGCTGGGAAGCAGCTCATTCACCAGGCCCACTGCCCCCCACCCGGGTTAAGGGCCCAGCTTCCCGGGAAGGGCCCATGTCTTAGAGTCACCTTCCTGCACAGCTTCCGGACACTGGCGCATGCTGGGCGAGGAAGGGGGGAGGGGAGGGGACCCAGGCAGCCAGTCCTGAATCAACACACCTGAGCCTGCTGTCCACTACTCTTTCTGTACTTCAGTTTCTCCATTGTGATACCAGCCTTCACCTGTCACGCACCCTGCCACTGGTGCCTCGGCGTCTACTTCTAAGAAGATCCTGAGAGTCTGCATGCTTGGTAGGGGTCAGGGGTTATGGCAGGAGCAGACAAAGTCTCACCCTGGATAGTTAGGGTCTCTGTTGCTGTGGCAAATACCATGACCAAAAGCAGCCTAGGAAGGAAAGGGCTTTCTTCAGCTCACTGTCAGGTCACTGCCCGCCATGAAGGGAAGCCAAGGCAGGCCCATGCAGGCCAGAGGTGATGCGTCGGCCATGGAGGGGAGCTGCCTACTGGACTGTTCCCCATGGCTTGCTCAGTTTGCTTCCTGATAGTATCCAGGACCACCTGCCCAGTCATGACTCCACTAACAATCATTAATCAAAAAATACAGCCCACAGCCCACCTAGATTGTGACATTCACCTTTAATCCCAGCACTCCAGAAGCAGAGGCAGGAGGATCTCTGTGAGCTTGAGGCCAGCCTGGTCTACAGAGTGAGTTCCAGGATAGCCAGGGCTACACAGAGAAACCCTGTCTCAAAAAACAAAACAAACAAAAAATACCTGCAAATGGTTGCCTACAGACCAATCTGGTGGGGGCATTTTTTTTTCCAAGTGAAATTCTCTCTTTCCAAATGACACAACTTATGTCAAGTTACCAAAACCCTAGGTAAACACACTCCCCATAAATCTGAAGGTGGGGAGAGGGGGGGATTACGGTTGTCTTGGAGACGGGAGAGTGCAGAGCAGAGGTGCAAAGGTCAGGAAGGACTCTAGCTTTCTCTGCCTGCAGCACAGCCCTGGGGGTGTTGATACACAGAGGCTGTTCCTCAATAAAGGCCTAGGCCAGGAGGGAATGATGGGAGGGACAGTGTGCCAATCTTGGAGAAAGGTGGCAGAGAACTCAAAGGAGCGTAGAAGAAATATTCTCAGAACTCCAACTCTGCCTTGAAGCCCAGGATCTACCCCAAACACATCCAAAGCAAGCCAGGCCCAGACCCCAGGCTCTGTTGGGGGTGGCTGGTGACTTGTTCAGACACTGACACATCAGGTAGAACTCAGTCCCAGGAGAAACCTCCCACCCTGCTGCACGTGGCTACAGGGGACCCGCATCCTTCTAAACACGCTCCGGCGCCTCCGCCACCCTCGTGTGGCCACCTGTGGAAATGAAGGCAGGCTGGGGCGGAGCAGTCTAGGATTGGCTAATTTACATGCAATGCACTTGACCCACCACGGTGACCCCAGCCTCTAACCTCAGCTTTCCCGCCCATAAAACTGGGGTTTGGAAACTTACCAGTCCTTCCCTGCCCGTCTGTTCTGATTGTGTTCCCGGGTCCCTGCCTCCTGCGGAGTGGGGGTCGGGCTGGGAAAGCCCCCTGGGAAACTCCCACAGAATAGGGAGAAGTGGGAGGAGAGGCAGGGTCTCAAGACAGCGGGAAGTCGTCAGCCAGCGCGCTGCTATTTAAACCGCTTCCCCTGACGGTCACAAGACAGAGGGGACAGCATGGAGTCCAGCCTGGTCCTCCTGCTAGCCCTGGCCACGGTGCCCTTCCAGCCTGGCAGTGGTGAGTGGGGATATGGGGAGGGGACTTTGAGGAATGAGTAGGTATAGGTACAAGGGAAGGAGCGAGGAAAGCCCCGAGCTTTGGGGAGGTTGGTCTGGGGAAGTGGGGCTCTATTTGCTCTCTAGCCGGGGACCTGGGGCAGATTCCTGGGGTCTCAACCCAAGGTCAAGGGTCAGGACTAGAATCTGAGCCCAAGCTGCCCCAACATGGTTTTAATGCTGTTTTCCCTCAGGCCAGTCCCTCCATGTGGATCCCCCTGAGCCTGTGGTAGCGGTGGCCAGGGGCACATCCCTCCAGCTCACCTGCAGCCTGTCCTGTGACGAGGACATAGCCCGAGTGCAGTGGCGTGGACTGGACACCCACCTGGGCAATATGCAGACCCTCCCTGGCAGCAGCACCCTCTCTGTACATGGCATGCTGACAGACGCGGGCACCCGTATGTGTGTGGGCTCCTGTGGAGACCGCACCCTCCAGCACACCACGACGATCCTTGTGTATGGTGAGGCCCACTCTGAGCTTCCAGGTGACAGCTACCCAGGGGTATCAGGACCTTGCACCACACCAATGCCATCACCCCCAGGTTCCCGCAGCCGAGTCCTGCAGGCTGACATATCCACTCTTCCTGTCCCGGATACCTGGGGCGCATAGTTGTACCATCACCCCAAACCTACCTCCTCTACCTGACCCAGCCCTGACCTCTAAGCTTAACCCTGGGTCCCACCTGCCATTCACAGCCTTCCCAGACCAGCTGGTGGTGTTCCCAGAGACCCTTACACCTGGACAGGATCGAGAAGTGGCCTGCACAGCCCACAACATCTCAGTCCCAGACAGACTCTCCTTCGCCCTGCTGCTGGGAAACCAGACACTGGAGGGTGTCCAGGCCCTGGAACCAGAGCTAGAAGAGGAGACACAGGAGACCGAGGGCTGGCCGTTGTTCAGAATGACACAGCGCTGGCTGTTACCCTCCCTGGAGACCCCTCCCCCTCCTGCCCTTTACTGCCAGGTCACCATGCAGCTGTTCAACCTAACGCTGACCCACAAGATGGAGCTTCCAGGTAAGTCCTCTGGGTTCCACCTGTCCCTGGGCTCCGCTGCTCTGGCGCTTGGACCAGGATTGCTTGTCCCCACCAGGAGATTCCCAACAGAACTGGTCACAATGTCTGCCCCGTGAGGCAACCAGAGAAAAGACTAATTCAAAAGATGAGGGCCTACTCTGTGCCAGCTCCAAAATGATATCTGCATCCTTTTCTGTTCCCAAATGCTTGGTCAGACTATCCTGAAAGACTAGGGTGGGGCCAGCACTCAGTAGGTGTTTCATAAACACTGCTCAGTAGACTCAAGGTAGGTTCCAGAACTCAGTAGGTCTACAAATGCTGGCTGAAAGGATTCAGCGGAGTTGGCACACTATAGATGTTTATACACACTGACCAAGTAGTTTCATAGAAACCTGCACCCATTAGGTGCTTTATAAACAGTGGCCTAGCCTTCAATCCCAGCACTAGGGAGGCAGAGACAGGTGGATATCTGAGTTCGAGGTCAGCCTGGTCTACAGAGCGAGTTCCAGGACAGCCGGAGCTACATGGAGAAACCCTGTCTCAAAAAAACCAAAATAAGTAAAATAAGCAGTGACCTAGCAGACATACATAGGATCCAGTGCCCGGGAAGTTCTTTGTGTCGTCTCCTGGCCCCAGCTGCTATGACGCCCCATGTCACTTGAGTGACAGGGGTGGGGGGTGGGGTTCTGTCCCAATCCTGGGCTGCAGATGAAGGGCCCAGGGTTACAGGAAGAACATTTTGTTTACAGTCCTACAGAGCCGGACCTCTCCAGAGCCCCCCCCCACCACCTCTACCAAGTCCTACATTGTGACCTCATCACGCACTACTGAAACCAGCTCCACTGGGCTCCCCAGCACAACCCTGCCGTCTACCCTTCCTCACTCCACACTTAGCCCTAGGACTCTGAACTCCGCTGGAACCTGCCATCCCGAGATCCATCAGGACCAGGAGGAGGACTGGCAACTCCTCTGTGAGGCGCGCTGTGGGCCTGGAGTGACTGTGCGCTGGACCCTGGCTCCCGGCAGCTTGGCAGCCTACCACAAGAGGGAGGCTGGGGCCCAGGCATGGCTAAGCATGCCACCCCCAGGTCCCATTCCTGAGGGCTGGTTCCAGTGCCGCATGGACCCCGGGGGGCAGGTAGCCAGTCTGTATGTCTCCAGCAAGGTGGTCCCAAAACCCTGTGAGTGCTGGGGCCCTGGGAGGGACAGACATATGGGATTAAAATGCCACTGGAGGCCAGGCAGTGGTGGCGCACAACTTTAATCCCAGCACTCAGGGCAAAGGAGGCAGATCTCTGTGAGTTCTAGACCAGCCTGTTCTACAAAGCAAGTTCCAGGACAGCCCAGATTACACAGAGAAACCCTGTCTCGAATAAAAAACAAACAAAAGACCCACCAGTTGGGGTAGTTCTGTGCCGTGCATACCTCAGTTTCCCCCTAAATTCTGTCTGCTTTCCTGGCTGTGAGAGCACTTGGGCTTCAAAGCACCTTACAGACTAAGTTTTAGAGATGCAGAGGTCCTGTGAAACAAATGGTAGAGACAGATGTCCAGGGGCTGAGAGGTGGCTCAGTGCTTAGGAGCACTGATTGTTCTTCCAGAGGTCCTGAGTTCAATTCCCAGCAGCCACCTGTAATAAGATCTAGTGCCAACTTCTGGCCTACAGGGACACATGCAGGCAGAACATTGTATACATAATAAATAAATAAATCTTAAAAAAGAAAAGGCATCCAGAGAGGAGTTTTTTGTTTTGTTTTGTTTTTAGGGCTAGAGTGATGGCTTAGGGGTTGGGAGCACTGGCTGCTCTTCCAGAGGACCTGAGTTCAGATCCCAGCAACCACAGGGCTCACAACCATCTGTAATGAGATCTGGTGCCCTCTTCCGCTGTGCAGACAGAAGGGTGCATACAGAATAAATCTTTTTAAAAAAAAAAAAATTAGTGTTGATTTCACATGGCAGAGGCTGGCCTCAAGCTTGCCGTGTCACTGAAGGTGACCCTGATCCTCTTGCCCCTACACGCATGATTACACCTGTTTTAATGGCTGAATTTTAAAATACATTAATTACACGGGAAGTCCACTTTTAAACCGTAAGAGCCTATGCAGTTCCCAAAATGGGGCCTGCAGGTGCCAGGCCTGATCACGGTCTTCCTTCTACTCTTTCAGCCTCCGTCGTCACCCTATGGATTGGCAGCTTGGTGTTGGGACTGCTCGCGCTGGCCTTCCTTGCCTACCGCCTGTGGAGATGCTGCCCAGCAAGTCCTCACCCAGATACCAGCTCATTCACCCTCCTATGATGCTCGACTGTGCCGGACTAAGGGGGCCAGAGGATGACCAGCTGCTAGATTTGGGGTCGTCAAGACAACAGAGTGTGCCTGTCCTTGGTGGTCAGCACATCAACAAGCTCCTTCCAGTTTTCTGGCCCAGAACAGAATAAAGGCCCCATGTCTGGCCACTGGTGTGTCCTGTCGTACTGTGAAGACAGAGAAGCTTTGCGCGTGTCTCAGCCCTGCACCCAGGGTCCCTGGAGACAGGCCTCCATCCCAGTCCATCATCTTTGGTAGGCCCAAGCAGGACGTGAGAGGATGCAAGGCTAGGAAACGCCCGCACTTCATAAGAGTAACTAAGGAGGTACCCAATGGCCTGAAAAAAGTACTGGGGGTGGGGGTTAGCCTGGGCAAACACCAAGATGGAGTGTGGCTGATGTCACGGGGCAGGTGTGTGGGGCTTCTCAAACAGGTTCATGAAATGAAGACCCAGAGACACTTGAAAATGAACTTGATCCAGGGGTCCCCAGCCTCGGTAGAATGAAGCACTTTCCCTTTGCCCAGGGCATTTTTATTTTTTCCCATATTTACACTTTAATCAGTTGATTTTCATACGCTCAAAACAACCTGAATGAGCTTCCAAAAATACAATGCCCACTGCACATACCTGATTCAGGAGGTACCACAGTTTTTCGGGATGCCCCCTAAGTTTTTGTTTTGTTTTGTTTTTTAATTTTGTTTTATTTTGTTTTTCAAGACAGGGTTTCTCTAAAAGTCCTAGCTGTCCTGGAACTAGCTCTCGCGGACCAGGCTTGCCTCGAACTCACAGAGATCCCCCTGCCTCTGCCTCCCAAGTGGCCCCCGAAGGTTTACATAAGCTTTGTACCCATGGGAAACTCTCAGACAAGATTCACATAGAGCAACAAAGAGTATCTGTAACACAAAGGATGGATTAGGGCTGGGTGCTGACTCCGGAGCTAGGCCAGGAATGGTGCTAGTTGCTAACTCTCTGGCGCCAGGCCAGAAGAATTCTGCAACAATGGGGGGTGAGGGGGGGCAAGGGAATGGAGGTAACAGAAGAGGGACATGCAGGGGTACTAGAAAGCCACAGCAGTTCAGTTACAAGAGCACCCCCCCCCTGGTGGTCAGAAAGGGTAACTAACAGCCTGGGGTAGGAAAGGGAATCCGGTGAAGTTTGTTAAACCTTTCAGAAAGAGTGCGGGCCTGGCAGCAGTGGCGCACGCCTTTAATCCCAGCACTCGAAAGGCAGATGTAGGTGGATCTCTGTGAGTTCGAGGCCAGCCTGGTCTACAAGAGCTAGTTCCAGGACAGCTAGGACTTACACAGGGAAACCCTGTCTCGAAAAACCAAAAGAAAAAAAGAGAGAGAGAAAGAGAGAGACTAAATGGGATCAAAATCCCGGCACAGCCCAAGCCGAGTACAACGTCTGACACTAAACGCAAAACAGGGTCTGGCCGGGCAGCAGTGGCACATGCCTTTAATCCCAGCACACGAGAGGCAGACGCAGGCGGATCTCTACAAGAGCTAGTTCTTCCAGCACAGCTTCCAAAGCTACAGAGAAACCCTATCTCGGAAAGAATAAATAAGTAACAGGGTCTGAATCCCGCTAGCAATTTTAGATTTCCGGTGGACGAACCGCGTGCATGCTTGGTGGGGTTTCTCTGGTACCCAGGGAGACTGGTTGCTAGGAGACCATGCTTATGTAGACTTGCCCACTACCAAGATGGCAAGCAATCACGCTTCAAGCCGGAAACCAAGCCCTTCCTGGGGGGGAACCATATTGAAGTCTGGCAAGCTGGAAGCTAAGAGATGCAGTCACGGAGTATCAGGAAAGACGTAAACGAAGAATACCAGTTAGGGCACAGAGGAAACGGTAGCCTGTGCCTGTCACTGCCGAGACTCAGAGTGGACCCCCGCCCCGCCCCCGCAACCAGTGCTGCCTCTGCCCTTAACAAAAATGGCCGCCCAAGAAGGGTGCTTTGTCGTGGTGTGAATTATGGCAGCGCTTCCGGTCCCACTGCCCTCAGGAAAGATGGCGGCAGTAGAGAAGCGGCGACCGGCAGTAGCACCAGCGGCCAATTTCGCGGACAGCGGCCGGACGTCGGTGTCTCAGGCGGCGGCCGCAGCCGAGAGCGAAGAGGAATTCCTACGGCAGCTCGGCGTGACGGAGATGCTGCGCGCGGCCTTACTGAAGGTGCTGGAGACGCGACCCGAGGAGCCCATCGCCTTCTTGGCGCACTACTTCGAGAACATGGGCCTGCGCTCGCCAGCCAACGGCGGCGCCGGGGAGCCCCCGGGTCAGCTTCTCCTGCAGCAGCAGCGCCTGGGCCGCGCGCTATGGCACCTTCGCCTGGCTCACCACTCGCAGAGGTGCGGACCGATGGCGGGCGGGGTGCCTGAACTACAGCTCCCGACAGGCCCCGCGCGGGCTCAACCCACCGCCGGCGCGGGGCATATCCGGGAGTAGTAGTCTGTCCTGTCCTCTTTTCCCGGACCAGGTCCGTTTAGGGTGGTGTGGCGTCAGGATTACAGTTCCCGGCAGGCTTCGCTTAGATTTCGGCCGCTGTGAGCACGGGGTGTACTGGGACTTGTGGTTCTGGTAGAAACTGTTGGGCGTTGTAATCCATCTATACCTGGCGCGTTCAGATGAGCATGATCTAGGGGTTTTTTACTTTTGAGCCTCGCAGCCCAGGGTTTTGGAGGTCAAGAAGCCCAGCGAAGACCTGGCTCAAAAAGCCATCCCCGCAGTCATAGCATAAATAGCTGCGGTATTTGTCCAGGAAACTGTCAACCTGTGTACTGAGGGCCCACCCCAGAGCACAGGCTGGTCTACAGCCAGACGTGACCCCTGCAGGAAAGCCTGCCTGGAGCTCGGCAGCTGAAAGTGCTTCTGTACCCCAGTGGGAATAGTTCCTAGTGGAGAAGATGAATGAGGGACACTTCCATTGCGTAGTGGATGAGGGAAGTTGATCAGTAGGTCTCATCAACCAGGAGTGGCAGCATGGAACTGGCTTACAAAGGGTGCATGCAGGACTCAGAAGAAGTTGGGCAGCAGTGACCCCCGCTTTCCCGAAGAGGGAAAGTCCAGGGATCATACCTTCCTGCTAGTTTCCTCTCAGAGTCCCAGAGACGCTGGAACAGGTAGGACAGGATAGGAGTGGATCCGAGCAAAGCAGACACCTCTGGCCAGGGGAAAAGGGTTCAATGTCCCCAGATGATGGCCAGGAAGGGAAGGATGGAGCAGGGGGAGGCCGATGTTGTGGGGAGAGGTGGGGAGAGGGCAGGGATGGTTGGATGGATACAGGCACAAAAGCTGGGAGACCAGTGTTTATGCAAGGTTGCTGGTCACTTGGTGAGGAGCCCAAGCAAAAAGGTGAACAGAGTCTCCAGCTGAGATGGCAGTGGGGGGTGTGAGAGGGAAGACTGAAGGCATTGGTGTGGCAGGCTTTCTTCTGGGCCACCAGCCAGCTCCCAAATCATCACACGGAGACTTAATATTAGTTATGAACGCTCCACCTAAGCTTAGGCTCCTTTCTTGCTCACTCTTATAACTTCACCTGTTTCTCGTCTATGTTTTGCCTATGGGGCTTTTTACCTTCCATTCTGTGTATCTTCCTTTCCTGCTTCCTCCATGTCTGGCTGGCTTCTGCCTCCAGGTCCCCCCCCCCCCCCCCCCCCGTCTCTCATTCCTGAATTCCTCCTCCTATTCTCTCTGCCCGTCAGCTCACTCTCTTACCTCAGTTTTTGAGCAATTGGCCTCAGCTTTTTATTAGACCAGTCGGGTGTCTTAGGCAGTCAGAGCAACACTTCTTTACTGCATCATTTAATGCAGCAGAAAGAGATGTAACACATCTTTGCGTAGTTCGATTAATACCCCACAGCAGAAACAAATGTAGAACATCTTCACATAGATAAAATAATGTCCTACAACACTTCAGCAGAAGAGCAGGCACACAGGGCTGCACCCTGAGGTGCCCCAAAGAGGAGGGACCAGGAACAGACGGCTTCCTGGGGCGTCTGTCTGGAAGAGTCCCAGGGGTAAAAAGCATCAACTTAGTCATTTAAAATAGGAGCATTGTGAGCTAAAGTCAGTGTCAGCTGAGGATCTGGGCAGGATTTGTGACCATGTGACCTCCAGCCACTGAGTGCTTCCTTTCCATCCCTTGATGTGGCCTCCTCTTAACCAGCTGAAACCATGAAAGCTGTGGTTTACCACATTCTGAGGTTGTGAACATGAACTTGGGGTCACTGCTCACCCCAGGACCTAGTGTTATACCACTGACTGTCAGCAGCTCAGGACAGCAGGGGACATGGAATGGAGCCAAGCCACAGCTGTGTCCCTGTCTTGGCGTCACACAGCTAGGCCTCGCTTCCACCCCCAGAAGCCCCCATCACTGCTCCCCACTTCAGACCCCCTGACTGATGTCTGCCTGACCCACCACCCATGCAGCCCCTGCCACGTCCCTGGAGCTGAGGGGCTGTGCTTCCGTATGGCTGGGTGTCCCCATCAGGTGCCTTGCCACCAGCCTGTGAGACCACTTAAGGTCACCCTGGAAGATGGCTGAAGCCTTGGTCACCATGGGACGAAACCCCTGCTACCTTCCTGGCTAATAATGGTGGCTGGGGAAGGGACACTGACCTTACTATCCCTAAGCTATTAGGGAGTCATTTTTGTGGCTCTCTTAGGATTCTTTTGATCAGGATTCTTTTGATCAAGTACAACTTAATGATTTAAAATAACTGAGTCACTTGGAAATGAAAGATGACCCAGTGTAAGTGTCCCCTCAGCTACAGCCATTCTCCAAGAGGCTCCCCAGACCCTGCAGGACACTGAAAAGCATCCCTGCCTCCAGTCCTCAAAGAACCAAGATCTCGGAGTGTAGAGAGCTCCAACAGGGGCATACTCATCATCCAGCCCCGCCCCAGGGAAAGCCACTGGCACAAGGAGGGAGGAGCTTCCGCTGCCTGCACACAGTGCTAAGCACTCCGCAGACAGAGCTGCACAGTGGAGCCTCAGCCCGTGCTCTCCCAGTGCCGGAGCTCATCACCTTGTTTCTGCCCCACCACCTACCCGTGACTCAGTGTGGATCCCCTGAGAGGTGGGCATCCTTGTACCAAGTCATAATTACCTGTCCTATGCCTGTAAACAGACATGGGCAAGGTGGGTAGAACCCTCTCCCGTGCCAGCACAAGATCACATCCATCCTCCCAAAACTCTGGAGCTGCAGAATTGGGGTTTGCATTCCTCAGGTAAGCAGAGCTAGGCTCACAGAGGCAGCAGCGTCAGAAACTCAATGACCCTGGGAGGCAGTACTGGACCTGGGCCAGGAACCAAGGAAGGATCCAGGCCCTGTACCCTTGGAGGTCACTGCCAGAGAAGGCAGAATCAGGGCTGTGTGTCAGCCGGTATATCAGTCAGAAAGAGCATCTCTGTGGCTCTTAACACAGATGGCGCTCTGCTGAGTGACCTTTACAAAAGACACACAGTCTATTCTTTGAGCATCTGCAGCTGGCTAAGATTTATGAAACACCTGCTACATGAAGGTGAAGCATCCAAGAAGCCAGAATGGAGCAGACCACCTCACTGTGAAGCTGAGCCACACAAGGACCAGAGTAAGGTCCTGCAGCCAGACTACCAGCCTACTCAGAGCCTCAATGTCCCACTCATGGTCACCACCGTGATCCACAAGGAGGGACCCCACCCTGAGGTCAGGGAAGGAACCACCTGACCCAGCACACCCTCTCTCTGCCCACTAGCTCTTAGTTGAAAATGACCTATCCGTGTCAGAACTGGCTAGCTACTTCATGTTTCAATAAAACTTTATGGGGGCTGGAGAGATGGCTCAGTGGTTAAGAGCATTGCCTGCTCTTCCAAAGGTCCTGAGTTCAATTCCCAGCAACCACATGGTGGCTCACAACCATCTGAAATGAGATCTGATGCCCTCTTCTGGCCTGCAGGCAGACACACAGACAAAAATATTGTATACATAATAAATAAATAAATATTTAAAAAAAAAAAAAAAAAAAAAAAAAAAACTTTATTTACAAGCCATGGTGACTGAGACAGGGAGATGATGGGCACAAGGCTCGTGTTTCAGCTATTGAGACCCTGCTTCAAAATAAACGACTGGCTTGCCACAGCATGGCTGCTTGAAGACAGCACAGTAAGGCTTAGGTGTGTATGTGATGGCAGTGAGGACTGGCTCGCCACCCCCACACAGATACCCCAGCACGTCTGCAGGCTGGTTGAATGGACACTTACTACGTGCATACGTGTGCTGGGATGGGGTCCAGCTGGCATGCATGAGCCACTGGCACCACATAAACTGGACATGGTGCACTTAGGAGGTGGAGGCAGGAGGATCAGGAATTCAACCTCCATCTGGGCTACGTGAGACTGTGTCTCAAACAGAAACCCCAATGGCTTGTCCAGAAAAGGTGCTTGCTAAATTTTGACCTGAATTCTTTCAGTTGCTGGAAGCCATGTGAAGAAGGAAGGGACCCAACTCTACAGAGTGCCTTCTGACCACCCACACATCACAGATACATATGTGTGCTTATGACTAATAATAAGATACATATGTATGCTTATGACTAATAATAATAAGATACATATGTATGCTTATGACTAATAATAATAAGATACATATGTATGCTTATGACTAATAATAATGACTAATGGCTTTACAACAAGGTCTCACTCTGTAGACCAGGCTAACCTCAAACTCACAAAGGTCCTCCTGCCCCTGCCTCCCGAGTGCTGGGTTTAGAAGATGGCTCTGCCACTTATATTTATGGCTGTTTTGCCTGCATGTATGTCTGTGCACCATGTGTATGCCTGGTGCCTCGGAGGCCAGAGAGGGCATCAGACCTCCTGGAATTTGAGTTCCAGATGGTTGTGAGCCGCCATGTGCTGCTGGGAATCAACCCAGATCCTCTCTGCAAGTGCAGGCCTACAGACCGAACCTCTCTGCTGCCCCTTAAATAAATGTTAAGAAAGCAAACACTTGGGGGTTCCTCGATGCCTGCTACTCTGGAGGGAGGTGCAGACAATGAGTGGGATTGCTGGGGTGCGGGGAGGTCTGGAAAGACCCAGGTGGCTGGCCATACTGGGGGTTTCCTGACACCCCATTATCCCTGCAGGACGGCCTTCAACAACAACGTGAATGTGGCCTATGAGTGTCTGAGCGCCAGTGGTCGCAAGAAGAAGCCAGGACTGGACGGGCGCACCTACAGTGAGCTGCTGAAGCGTGTGTGCAGGGACGGCGGGGCACCTGAGGAGGTAGTGGCGCCACTTCTGCGCAAGATCCAGTGCCGGGACCACGAGGCTGTGCCACTGGGCATCTTCCGGGCCGGCATGCTGTCGTGCTTCGTGCTGCTGGAGTTCGTGGCGCGAGCCAGCGCTCTCTTTCAGCTGCTGGAGGACCCAGGCCTGGCAGTGGCCGATAGGCGAGTGGGTCAGGCCGTGCTGGACACGCTCGAGGGCGCGCTGGGCACAGGAGACCTGGCGGCAGCGCCCACACACTACTTAGAGGCAGGTTCCCGCCTGGGTCCCGACAGTCTGGCACGTGCCCTGGACAGGGCAGCAACAGGACGGCGACCCAGCGTGCCCATGGCCCGAGAGGAGTTCCTGGAGAAGGCTGCAGCCCTCTTCATTGCCAAGGTCAAGCCCGTGGGTTGAGCCCAGAATGTGTGCACGCCCTGCCACCTCGCAGGGAAGGCGAGGACTGGGGACCTGCAAGCTGGCCACCCGGCATCCTGCACAGGGCCCTCACCCAGGAAGGGGCCAGCATCTGCAGCTCAGGCCCCTCTGTTTTTGCCTGTCTTCCATACTCACAGAAATAAAATCTGAAAAGACCCAGCCTTGCTGGTCGCCTGTGTGCAGCTCCCCAACCATTGTTAAGCACTGCCACCCCCCAAGGTCCCTCCAGACCATCAAAGATGAAGGGATCATTCGGAGGATCTTGAGAAAATCCTCCCATCTCTGCTGATGTCAGGACTTTTAACAGACTTTCTTAGACTAGCAGCCCCCAAGTCATGACACAGAGACTTATTGTTAATTATGAATGTTCACTTTAGCTTAGGCTTGTTTCTAGTTAGCTTTTTCCTTTAAAAAATTAACTTTTATTAATTTTTTAACTTAAATTAGCCCATTCCTATTCATCTATGCGCCGCCCGAGGCTTGTCTACCTCATCGGCTACTGTCCGCCCTGCTTTCAAGCTTCCTCCGATCTGCCTGGCTCCCCTTTTCTCTCTCTGCCTGTCAGCCACACCTAACCCTCCTCTGCCTAGCTATTGGCCATTCAGCTTTTTATTAGAAAAATCAGGTGCCTTAGGCAAGCAAGGTAAAACATCAACACATCTTTACGCAGCTAAACAATTATTCTGCAACATAAAGATGTGACATAACTTTCCATGGTTAAACAAATATTCTATTCCACAGCAAGGACCCACCCCTAAGGTCCTCACTGGAGGATTCTAGGCGGGTCTCCACCCCTGACCACGCCCCCAGACCGTGACTGGTGCGGTACCAGGAGGTGAGAAAGGAGGAGGGCCATTACTCAGAAAGTTATGGGTTGAGGGCTGGAGAGATGGCTCAGTGGTTAAGAGCATTGCCTGCTCTTCCTGAGTTCAATTCCCAGCAACCACATGGTGACTCACAACCATCTCTAATGAGATCTGGCGCCCTCGTCTGGCCTGCAGGTATACACACAGAAAGAATATTGTATACATAATAAATAAATATTTAAAAAAAAAGAAAGTTATGGGTTTCTGTCCCAGAAATGCTGAGAGATGGAACAGGTCCAGCCTGTCTCCTGTCAATCATGGGATTTAGAAAGCGTCAGTGCGGCTGAGCAAGGTGGTGCCCGCTATCACTCACGCTGATGGGAAGGTGAGGCAGGAGTTCATGAGTTCAAGCCAACCTAGGCAACTTAGTGGGACCTCTCAAAATACAGAGGGTGGGTGAGATGGCTCAACGGGTAAAGGGTAAAGGCACTTGCCACCAAAACTGACCTGAGTTCAGTCAGTGGAAGGACAGCTCTGATCCCTGTGTGTGGCTGACACACACACACACACACACACACACACACACACACACATAAACAAAACTCCAAAAGAGCTGAGGACCTGGCTAAGGAATAGAGCCCCTGCCTAGACTCTCTCAATGAGGTACTGACTGCATAGTCAGGGTGGAGCCCCTGTTCAGAATTCCTTCAGAATTCCTCAGCCACGGAGCAAGTTCAAGGCCAGCCTGGGCTAGTGAGGCAGGGAAACGTGTAGTCTCCAAACACAAAGGAGCTGACATCAGACTGCGTCTGAGTTCAGCAATATGGAACCAAGTCACACTGTGACAAGAAATGATGGTGTGCCTGATCTCTCGTGCATGAAGAAGCCAGAGGCCTGCACCGGCATTCCTCAATGGCTCCTCCTCCTATTCCTGACATAGGGGTTCTCATTTCCACTAGGCTGGCTGGCCAGCAAGTCCCAGGGATCCTCCTGCCTCTGCTGGGGTTACAGACCTGTGCCACCACACCTGGCTCTTAGCAGATGCCAGGGATCCAAACTCAGATTCTCATGCTGAGCCTTCACCTTGGCCCCGTGACTCATTTTTTTTTCCTTTTTTTAACTTCTTGTTTTGTTTCTCTGTGTAGCTCTGGCTGTCCTGGAACTCACTCTGTAGTCTAGTCTGGTCTCAAACTCACAGAGATCTGCCTGCCTCTGACCCCTGGTGCTGGGGATCAAATGTGCACCACCACCGCCCAGCTTTCATCCCATACTTCTTACAGATAAAACCCTGGTTTTGATGGGACATATCCAAGGTAACCATGAACGTAAACTTGGTAGTTGACAAAAGGCCCAACTCAAGTGGCTCAACACAAAAACAAAAGAAAACCAAACCCAGAAGTTCCCATCCACGAAGTCAGGTATGGCTGGACCCAGGAATACTAACAGAAATGGTACCTGATGGTACACACTTGGCAACCCAAAAATTTAAGAGGCTGGGACAAAAGAATCACACATTCTAAAGCTACAGAGTGAGTTAAAAGTCAGTCTCTGCAATATTGAGAAACCCTGTCTCAAAAGTCAACAAATGCCCTGGGTGGTAGCGGCAGCACATGCCTTTAATCCCAGCACTGAGTTTGAAGCCAGCCTGGTCTACAGAGGGAATTCCACTAGGGCTACACGGAGAAACCCAGTCTTCACCAAATAATAAATAAATACAAAAGACCCACAAGCACACTATCCTCAGCTTCTCCCTCCTGGGAGGTCTCAGCTTTCCACAACAGGGAAAGAGTGGTCCTGTTACCTGCCAAGCCCGCTCTCACGCTCTCAGGAGCCACCCCTGCAGCTTGGGGCAGGGACCTGATTGTTCCTTGCTTTGAGGCCTGGACTATCCTGATCAGATAGCTCTGAGACTAGGGACTGGGGGTCATGACAGCCGTGTGTGAACACGCGGTCAGAGGCCAACACCCAGCATTCAGGATGTCTATAAGCCCAGATGCAGGCTCAGTTGGAGGCATGGAGGGAGGGAGGGGAACCCTTCCCAGTGTAGGCTGTGGGAGTGCCAGTCCCAGGCACACTGAGAGGAAAGCCTGGGTTATTTATCATGAGCTGACAACTAGGTGACACTAAGTCTGACATGGACAAGAGGAGCAGAGAACACCAGTAGCCCTCGCAAGAACATAGCCAGTAAGTCTTCTAGCCCACGAACCCAGAGTGCTGAGTAGAAGGACCCAGAGTCCCCAGGGGGAGGACAGCCAAGGCCTGGCTCTGGCACGTGAAGTGTGGTCACATCAACCAGCCCCACCTTTGACACTGTTTCCCTGTCCCCAAACCTGCTATCCCCAACCAGGACAGGATGATGGAGCACCTAAAGGTGCTGATGTAGGTAGGGAGCTGCCCGTCGTCCCAGCCTCAGGGGTTGTCGTAGACGTGGTCCTCCAGAATGCCCACAGGCAAGGTCACTTGACAACCCTGAGCCAGAACCACCGCCCCTAGAGGTAACAAGTACAACACACACACCCTCCAGCAAGGTTTAACTACGTTGCCACCCCCAACTCTCGTGACCAAAGATCCAGGCGTGGAGTGTAGGTGTCGACACTAGACAACCTCAGGGACTTTGCACGTCTTTTCCGCTCCTACAACCTCCCACTGCCTTTCCACAGTTTTCCGGTCTGTTTAAGCAGGACAAGGGTGTGGTCAAAGGTCAGCCTGGCATGAGGGTCCAGCGCCGGGATTCAGATTCCACCTCTTGAAAGCTAGGCCTGCGGGCTCCAAGTCGTCAATTCTATCTGCCCTCCTAAGTGAGCCTTCAGAGACCACAGCTTCACGGGGGGGGGGGGGGGGGGGGGGGGGGGACACGACGACGACGACAAGGTGAATGCTCCGCCCCATTCAAGCCACGCCCTGTTACCCGCCCACAACCACGCCCCCAGGACGTCACAAAAAAAGACCCCCCCCAAAGCTGCAGCTACTGGGCCGCACCGCGCAGCCCTGCCCTGCCCGCCACCCCGCACACAGGCATCCGCGGAGCTCTTCCGCCGGAGGCGACGGCGGCCTCCGGGGCTTCGGAAACGCAAGGCGCCTGCGCGGCAGGGCGGGGAAAGAAGACTACAGTTCCCGGAGTGCCCCGCGGGCGGGCGCGCAGACACATTCCGGACCCGGTGGAGGCGTCGCACAGGCGCATTCTAGACCCGGCAGTGGCGCGCAGGCGCATTTCCGTCTCGGTGGCAGCGGTGCGCAGGCGCATTCGAGGCCCGGGTGTGGCACGCAGGCGCATTCGGGGACCGAAGAAGGCACGCAGTCGCATTCGGGACCCGGAGTCGGTGCGCAGGCGCATTCGGGGCCGGGAGTCGGTGCGCAGGCGCATCCGCGGCCCGGTGGCTGCGGCGCGCAGGCGCATTCGACGCTTTCGGCGCGGGCCGGGCCGGGCCGAAGCAAGCGCCGGGCGGGCAGCGGCGCCAGAGCGAGTGGAGCCTTCGGGGTCCCCGGGTGGCGGCGGCGGCGGTGCAGAGGAGGAAGGCGGCGGCTCTCCCCCTGCCGGCGCGCGACCCGGTCCGTCCCGCGAGCTCGCGCCGGTCCCGCGGCCCGGCCCGGCCCCGGGCCCCTCCGCCGCCGCCGCCGCCACCGCCATGGCCAGGCAGCTGGTGCCCAGCTCGCAAAAAGCGCTGCTGCTGGAGCTGAAGGGGCTGCAGGAGGAGCCGGTGGAGGGCTTCCGGGTGACGCTGGTGGACGAGGGCGACCTGTACAACTGGGAGGTAGCCATCTTCGGTCCCCCCAACACCTACTACGAGGGCGGCTACTTCAAGGTGAGATGGGCCCCAGTTTCCGCTTTGTACCCTCTCCCCTCAGGTTATCTCAGACCCTGAGTGCAAGGCGGCCACTTCTTTTTCGTTGAGCACGTGCTGACCTAGCCCCCGGGTCTGATCTCCCTGGATTGTCCTCCAGCAGAGGCCACAGAGGGCCAGGGGCAACTAATGACTGGCCTGACCCCAGGCAGTCCCCCACCGCAAGACACAGGGGCCTCCTGAGCCTGTTGCTGGCCAGCTTATTCCCAGACTGTCCTGCACTCAACTAAGCGTGTCCCTGGAGAAAGATCTCCCCAGATCGTCCCGACCCCTCCCAGCATGCTCTAGTGAAGGGGCTCCCCAGGGACAGCTGCTGACTTTTTTGTCCCCAGGCAGTCCCCTCACAGGACACAGGAGATTTCGGAACCCTCTGCCGGCAAGCATGTTTTCCTCTAGGCTGCCCTCATCCCAGGACATAAAGAACAAGGGGCAGCCAGATGGTTGTGACGCACGCCTTTAATCCCAACACTCAGAGACAGAGGAAGACGAATCTTTGAGTTCGAGGCCAGCCTGGTCTAGGAGAGCTAGTTCCGGGATAGGCTCCAAAGCTACAGAGAAACTCTGTCTCGGGGGGTGGGGGGGAAGAGCCGGGGGCAGCTGCTGCCTGGCATCCCCAGGCTGTCCCCCACCCTGGAACACAAACTCTCAGAGACAGCTGCTTGCTGGCATATCCTCAGGCTGTTCCCCGCTCCAGGACACAGGACCAGGGGTAGCTGCTGGCCGGTGTGTCCCCAGGGAAGGGATGTACAGCCTGGACAGCCACCTGCTCCAGTTCCAGCAGAGGCCTGACAGGGCTTTGGCAGCCATGCCTACTTGGACAACAACCATCTTTAGCCATAGCCAGGTTTCCTGTGATACATTCCAAGAGGACAGTGGAGGCAGGAGCCGACCTACCCACCTTGTCCTGGTAGCTTCCTGAGGCCTAGTTCTGCCTTGCAAGCAGTGCCATCCGCCCTCTGGTGGCTTAAGGCTCAATGCACCCGATGTTTTTGTGGCTGGGAGCAGGGAGCCTGGGCAGACCGGATGTTGCCAAGTGTAGGAACCCACATCAGTGCGGTTGGACCATCCTGCTTGCTGTGGACTGAAACTCCTAGCAGACTCGATCTTGTTCAGGGGCCAAGAGGAGCACGGTGAGGACTAGGTGGATGCACAGATCCTAGGCAGCCCGGGTCCCAGGTGTAGGTCCTGTGTCTTCGTTTGTGGCTGTTGTCCTCACCCTTCCTGGGCAGTGATTGGGACTGTAGTAGTCTACTCCATCAGGGTTCTCGGGTGCCGCATATGGAGAATGCGAGATATGTGGGTACCCTTGTCTCCCACCCTGGACTGTGGTCTGGGCTGTCCAGATGCTATTAATACCTCCTGGAGTGGAGGCGGTGACTGCCAGGAGGACAAGCATGGGCACTTGAGCTGCTCCCCGCCTGTAAAGGATGGTGGGTAGGGCCTCTAGGCCCGCATCATTCTAAGGACAGCTTGGGAAGAGGCTCTGCAGGATGTCAGTCAGATCTGCCAGCATAGGTGCCTCCTGTGTGGTGTGGGTGGTTGAGACATAGAGCCCCTCTGAGGAGAACTGTTAGGAGCTTGCTCTGGATGACCAGCCTGTCTCGTTTTGAATGGGGCTGTCCAGGAATGGGTGGGAACCTTTCTGATGCTGAGCCTCCGTTTGCTCAGTAATTTTTTTGTTTTTGTTTTGTTTTTTTTTTGTGTGTGTGTGTGTTTGGTTTTTCGAGACAGGGTTTCTCTGTAGCTTTGGAGCCTGTCCTGGAACTAGCTCTTGTAACCAGGCTGGCCTCAAACTCACAGAGATCCGCCTTTCTCTGCCTCCTGAGTGCTGGGATTAAAGGCATGTGCCACCACTACCCGGCCAGTTTGCTCTTTTTTTTTTTTTCCTTCCCTGGTCACGTCTTTATTCGGAGCATTTGATTGAGGAAAATTGGGGGAAGGGAAGATAGAGCAGGGACAAGAGAAAGCTTAGAGAGAGGAAGTAGAGCCCAGAGGCAGCTGCTTTTAAACGGTGGCAGTTTGCTCATTTTTAAAAAATATCTGGAGTCATAGAAGTGACAGGTTCTGTTCCCCTCTCAGCTGTCCTGAGGAGCCCAGGGCTGGAAACGCCACACTGGGTTTGTGTCTGTCTGGTCCAGTTGGAAGGAGCCGTGGGGCAGAGCCTCCAGCTTGAAATAACTGGCTAGCTCTGGGGCCACAGACCACTGCTCTTTAAGTGTTCGTTCTTCTTGCCCAGGAGACCTCCAGAGACTGCCCTAGGGGAGCCCCAAAACTAGGGCAAATGTCAGGCCTTTCTCCTCTACCAGACTGTAAAGTCTGCAGGGCAGTGGGAAGGGGTGAACCTGAGCCATAAACAGCTGCTCTGGCCAGGCGGGGGGCTCCCCTGAGCCTGGGCTGTGCTGGTGGGAGACCTGCTGACGTGTCCCCTGGCTGGCCCACAGTGGGTAACTGTCACTCTGTATTTCCTCACCTGGATGCCAGGTCACAGAGGTGGGGGCCTGGACGGCACAGAGACAAGGCCACCTGTCACAGACACTGTTCTTTATCCTCTGGGCACAGCGCCTAATGCCAGTGCTCAGTGGACTGCCATTGCACCATTGACCCACCCCCACTTTCTGACACCTGCAGGCTCGTCTCAAGTTCCCCATCGATTACCCATATTCCCCACCAGCCTTCCGCTTCCTCACCAAGATGTGGCACCCAAACATTTATGAGGTAAGTAAGTCACTACCAGCACTACAGAAGCCTGCCTCGGGTACAGCCCACCACACACACAATGCCACCTTTGCACTCGCCCCACAGCTCACCTAATCCTGTTACTTTTGCAGACAGGGGACGTGTGCATCTCCATCCTCCATCCCCCAGTTGACGACCCTCAGAGTGGGGAGCTGCCCTCAGAGCGGTGGAACCCCACACAGAATGTCAGGTGAGAACTGCATGTGTCCTTGCACCTTGGGCACCCCGAGACACCTTGCACCCTGTCCCTCCTTCGTTACTCCACCAGTTGGGTTCCCAGGGTCTCCGGGGAGCTGAGCTTGTCCCGTGGCCCCCCAGGACCATCCTTCTGAGTGTGATCTCCCTGCTGAATGAGCCCAACACCTTCTCGCCCGCCAATGTGGATGCCTCGGTGATGTACAGAAAGTGGAAGGAGAGCAAGGGAAAGGACCGGGAGTACACGGACATCATCCGGTGAGTGCCAGTACCAGCCAGGACAGCTGCTGGGTCTCCTTACAGAGGTGCTGTTTGCTGTAAGAGTCATCTGTGCTTCACGTGTGTAGTGGAGTGTGCCCCACTAGGTCAGCTCTTCTCTGTCCCCCTGCTATCCAGCCGCTCCTCGGGGCAGCAGCTGTTGTATGTTTCCAGTCTTACATCCCCAGCTGGGGGGTCTGTGTGCCCCTGTCCAGATCCCTGATCCTCGCTCTGACTTGTCACTCAGCTTACTTACCTTCATGGGTGACTAGAGCACTCTAGGCCACATCCTCAATTGTTGGTGTGAGCCTTTCTGCAAAGGGGGAAGGTCACTGAGCCCACTATGAGCCGCGTTCATATCCGTCATCAGCTTTTAGCTTGTTCCTGGCTTATTTGGGGGTCAGGTGGTCTCCCTTGCACCCCTAAAGCTGGCTATGGAATTGAACTTGCAGGATTCTAGGCCAATGTCAAACTCTGCAGCTTCTCAGCCCTGCTGAGTGTCCACACAAGTACCCACATTCCCGGTCACTTGACTTCTCTGTTTTCTGAGACAGGCCTTCTTAGAACCCCATGTTCTCCTCCTCAAGTTCCCTCCTGATGCCAGGATGACAAAACACCTCACAGGCAGCAGTCTCCTGCCTTAGCACTCACCCAGGAGGACGGGTGCTTGTCCTAGGCCCATCAGCAGATGTGCTGAGCAAGCCCTGCATGTCGTCCTGGAGCCATGGCCAGGGCGAGCACCGCCCAGCGGGACCCTGTGCCTTGTCCTGCAGCAGGCTGGCCTGGCTTCTCAGAATTGACATGGACTATAGCTTGGTGGTCAGTGCTGGTCCAGCAAGACCCTGGATCGGGGTCTCTAACAGATCCATCAGACAGAACGTACCTCTGCTTCTCCTCTGTGTGGTCAGCTCCTGTGTGGAGGTATTAGTTACATGGGCAGGTCTGAGTGCTCAGGTCAGGACGGTCTGGAAGTCCCCGCAGCCCTGTCCCCTTTGTCTTCTGCTCCGGCTGCCTGCAGCCCAAACCCAGCTGGCAAGAAGGCAAGCTGCCCTGTGGGGTTTCTTTTCTTAGTTTTTTGAGGCAAAGTTTTCCTATGTAGCCCTGGCTGTCCTGGAACTAACCATGTAGAACCAGGCTGGCCTTGAACTCAGATCCACCTGACTCTGCCATGGTGAGTGATGGGATTAAAGCCGCAGGCCACCACCATGCAACTTAGTTATAGCCTGTTGTTGTGGGCTGTTCTGTCATTTGTAGCTGTTTTAAGCGTGAGGTCACCTTGAGCACACTAAGCCCTTCCCATCGCCCACTTCCGGTCAGCCTGACAGCTGGGACTTGGTATGTTGGCCATAATGGTGTCTGTTGGGCTGCAGCGGACTCTGTCCTACACGGAGCGTCCCTGGGTACAGGCGCCAATGGAGGCTTTGGATCTGGTCTGTTCACTGCAGGTCTCCTGCCTCCTGGCAGCCTTTGGCCCAGTTCTCCTGGCCGCTTCCTTGCTGTGTCCCTGTCCCAGAGCAGAAGCCCTGGGCTATTTTTACCAGCCTGACTCCAGGAGCCACTTGCTGTGACCACGAGGAGGCTGTGCTGCTCCTGGGTTCCAGCCTGAGAGCCAGTGTCCAGCCACAGGACGGGCCATGGAGAGCCTTGAGACAGGTCTAGGCTGTTAGGATGTGCTATCGTGGTTGTCCTCCAACAGTGTCTTCTCAGTCCTCTGTGGGGAGCTACGACCAGCCAGCGTCTGCCCCACTCTTCGCCTTCCCGTTAGGACCTGCACTTCTTCAAGATGTATTTGTTATGTACATAGTGTTCTGTGTGCTGAAGAGGGCGCCAGATCTTCTCATTACAGGTGGTTGTGAGCTACCATGTGGTTGCTGGGAATTGGAAGTACAGCCAGTGAGTGCTCTTAACCTCTGAGCCATCTCTCCACCCCCCCATCCCCCTCCCCAGGCTTGATTTCTTTAATCACTGCTCCTGTGCAGGGACACTCTGGCAAGTGTGCTACTTCAGAGTACTCCAGAGTATGCTGGAGTCCCTGTCTCTCTCTCTCTCTCTCTCTCTCTCACACACACACACACACACACACACACACACACACACACACTCACTCACACACTCACACATGCTCAACCGCAGGCCTCCAGGACCGCCCTTCATCAGTGCCTCAGCTTGGGCTGCAGTTGGGAGAGTTTGTTTGGTGTCAGTGTGGTGGGTGTGTGGGTGCACACACAGAAGTCAGGGGACAGTGTCTGGTGTTCTGCTTTGTCACCTTCCCTACAGGTCCTGTGTGCTCCCCCACAGCACTAGAATTAAAGGCCTGGAGGCTGCCATGCAGCTGGTGTGGTGCTGGGGACTGAACTTGGGTGCTGTGCTTGCACAGTAGGTGCCCTTACTGCATTGTCTCTGGCTCTGTTTGTCCTGCTAGCCCAGGCTGGCCCTAGACTCAACCTGTGTCCCGAACCTGGCTGTGGTTACTTCCTGTCTAGGGGCAGGTGTGAGCCACCTGTTGTGTCCTGGGCCGTGGCCTCACCTCCCCTGTCTCCCCAGGAAGCAGGTCTTGGGGACCAAGGTAGACGCAGAGCGTGATGGCGTGAAGGTGCCTACCACACTGGCTGAGTACTGCGTGAAGACCAAGGCGCCGGCGCCCGACGAGGGCTCGGACCTCTTCTATGATGACTACTACGAGGATGGGGATGTGGAGGAGGCCGACAGCTGCTTTGGGGACGAGGAGGACGACTCTGGCGCCGAGGAGTCCTGACCACGTCCCTGAAATAAACTTACAAATTTTACCTCAGCAGGACCCGTGTGGGCCTCAGGCGGCAGACTACCTCACCGAGGTTCCATATGGGCTCCCGTCCCGTGACCCTTAGGTCCTCTTACCCCGTGGTGCCTGGCAGATACCCCACTCAACTCACAGATGGTGACAAGCCTGGGAGGCTGGGAACCACCTCGTGGGGAGGCAGAGACTCCGTCCCAGCCCAAGCAGGGCCAGCCCCACAGTCACCTCCTCTCTGCTTTGGTGTGTGTGAAACCCAAATAAAATGGCTTTCTGAGAAGCTGGGAGAAACAGCCAGGATGCCAGGGCAGTGGGCCGGGCAGGAAGAAGCACTTTTACTGATCTGTTCGTCGGGCTCAGGGGTCTGCGTGGGCTCCAGGCCCGGAAGCAGCTCCCTGCTGCCTGCAGGTCATGCCCTCTACAGCTGGCCCTGCGGCTGTACCATCGGCCTGCATCCACTTCCAGCCTTCAGTCAGGAGGCCTAGGCCTGAGGTTTGTTTCTCTGGAAAGCCCTGGGTCCAGAGGCATGTGGAGGGCCCATTTTCCCAGCAGTCTGTGGCTGGGGGACTGAGCTGCAGCCTGGTGACTCCCCAAGAAAAGGGTAGGGGGAGTCTTACTCTAACGTATCCCAGTGCCGAGGTGACGGGCCTGCCCTTCATCTCCAATGCGCTGGGGCTGGAACCCAGGACTTGAGATTTCTGATGGCTTGTGGGTGCCGTGTAAATAAAGGAGAAGAAGGCCGGGCGGTCGGGGGGCAGAGGCAGGCGGATCAGGTCAGCCAGAGTGCTCACACAGAGGAACCCTGCTGGGGAAAAAAAAAAAAGAAAAGCAACATTCAGTGCCCCTTCCCCATAGTCGGCCTCTTATGTCCAGAGTTCCAGTCTCTGGAGCAGTAGTCTATTGAACTGTACTTAAAGGGGCCCTGCCAGTCATAGCTGGTCACAGGAGGACAAGGTCGTTTGTAACAGAAGGAGACTGGGGAGTTGGAGGCTATTCACTTCTAGTTAAGATGGTAAGAAAGTGGGAACTGGGGAGATGGCTCAGAAGTTCTGATTGGATTTCTCACAACCACGTGGTGGCTCACACCCATCTGTAATGAGATCTGCTGCCCGTTCTGGGCTGTAGGCATAAATAACAGGCAGGACACCGACCATAATAATAAATCTTTTTGTTTTAATATTTATTATATATACAATATTATGTATGTATGTATGCCTTCAGGCCAGAAGAGGGCACCAGACCTAATTACAGATGGTTAAATCTTTAGGAGAAAAAAAATGATAAGTAAGGTGAAAGGTGGTGGGGATGTGCACACATTTAGTCAGCACTCTGGGACAAAGGTGGACTAATCTTGGTGAGTTCAAGCCCAGCATGGTATACAAAGTAAGTTCCAAGACAACCAGAGCTACATAGTGAGACTTTCCTCAAAAAAAAAAAACACCCTTAGGCCATCAAGAGTTCCAGTCCAGACCCACGTGATGGGAGAACTTGGCCCTGCAAGTTGCCTCTATCGGAGTTAGGTGTCAGAATGGTGCTAAAGGAAGCAAAAGACTTGTAAAAACCATAGGGAACTGAGCACCGGGGATTTGGTGGTGGCTACAGTTGCTGTCCCCAGAGACACTTTCTAAAGTCACCCAGAGCAGGGTGTGAGGGAGGAGCTGTCACTTGTACTAGGTGGGTGTAACGTGGAAGGCCACCTGTCCTCACAGGAAGAAAGTGGGGAGACACAGACACCCCGGACCACACATCTGCACCAGCATGGAGGTCCACCAGTCCCTGCTGCTCTTGCTAGCTCTGGAAACACTGTGGGCAGGTGAGCATGAAGAGGAAGCCGGTCTTCAGGGGCCTGGGGATGGGAGAGGTGGGGTTGCCTACTGAGAAATCCCTGAGGAACGGCCTCTACAAAAAGCACTCGCTGAATGAGGCAGGAGGATTGTCATAGGTTTAGGATATAGCTTAAGTTAGTGGGTCATGTGCCTGGCACACGCAAAGACTGGGTTCCATCCTGAGATGGCACATGCCTGTCTTCCCATCACTGGAGGTGGAGACCAGAGGATTCAAAGGAGCTATAGCAGCATCACATGATCACAGGCCTTTCATCTCTGAACTCAGGTCAGCCAGGGCTACATAGTGAGCATCTTCAGGGGAGAACGCTAGGTGATGCCTTCCGCCTACAATCCCAGCTCTAGAGCAGGAGCTGGGACTCAAGCTGAATCATTGAGTTACAAGCTCAGTGAAAGACCTAGCCACAAACATTTAAGGTATAGCATGTGGAAGACACCAAACTTGATCTGACCTCCATACACATGTGCACGTTCTCACATGTACACGCGCACACACACTTTTTTTTTGAGACAAGGTCTTAATATTCTAGTCCTGGCTGACCTGTTTGCCTCTGCCTCCTGGGATTAGAGGTGTGGGTGTGTGCCACCACCCTCCCAATTTTTTACACTCAATTGTTTTGAACCTTCTAGAACCTTCTCCAAAGCAAAAAGAGGAGGAGGAGGAAGTTGACTCTTTGCAAGTATAACAACTCTTCCTTAAGTTGCAGATTAGCCACTGGTCTCTCTGTGTGGTTACAACACAGTAATTTTGTTTGGAGAGTTGATGGAGATACAGTGTAGCTCAGGCTACACCACTGAACCTGCCTCAGTCGAGGGACATGATTTTAAAGTATGTGGTGGGGCTGGGCCTGGGCCTCAGAGGGCAGAGCCCTCACCCAGCACGTTCCACCAGGCATCGTGACACACGCCTGTCCTCGCAGCACTGGGGAGGTGGAAGCAGGAGGACTGGGAGGTCAGGGCATTCTCAGTTATAGTCCCAGGCCAGCCTGGGCTACACGAGATGTCTCAGAATTGTTTGTTTGTTGTTTCAAGGGGAAGAAAAAGGAAAGCACATGTGGGTAGGAGACTTCCTTGGGTGGTAGAAAGCTACTCAGTTATGGATGGCTGCTGACTGCACAGCTCTGCAGATACAGGTCAGCCTTCAAGTGTGCACGCTGGCCCTATGAAGTCACAAAGGTTTCTCTTTCATTTACTCGGTTTGGGTTTCTTTTTATCTTCTTCCTTTTTTTTTTTTTTTTTTTTTTTAAGCTTCCAGAATTGAGCTGGGGGGAGGTGGTGCACACCCAGGTGGATCTCTGTAAATTCTAGTCCAGCCTGGTCTATGAGTGAGTTCCAGGGCTACACAGGGAAAATCCTGTCTCAAAATAAAGTTTCAGGAATCATACATAACAGAGAACTCGGCTCTCTTCTGTGTGTCAAAGCCCCGATGGGAACCAGCCCCGAGGAAGTAGTGGTGGTGCCGCGAAGATGTGGACTGGCCATGTGCCTCAGGGTGCTGCAGGATCCTTAGGACATGATGGGAAATCAAGGAGATTTTGAGTTGGTTCACATTAAATTTTTATCAATATTTATTTTAAATTTTGTTTTGTTTTCACAGAGTTTCTCTGTGTAGCCCTGGCTGTCCTGAAACTAACTCCATAGACCAAGTTGGCCTTGAACTCATAGAGATCACCTGCTTCTGCTTCCCGAGTGCTGGGATTAAAGGTGTGCACCACCACTGCCTACTATTTTACAATTTTTTTCCTTTTTCTTTTTTTTTTTTATTTTGGTTTTTTGAGACAGGGTTTCTCTGTGGCTTTGGAGCTTTGGAGACTCTCCTGGAACTAGCTCTTATAGACCAGGCTGGCCTCGAACTCACAGAAATCCGCCTGTCTCTGCCCTGTTTTACTTTTTTAACCTTGCTCCTGTTCCCACCTTTCCAGACCTGGGATGACAGGTGTGCAGCACTAGACCTTGTCTCTATGGTATGGGGGACTAGAACTCAGCCAGGGCTCTGTGTGCAGTGGGCAAGCTCTCCATGCTGAGCCCAGCCAGGCGTCCTCAATCAACACATCCGTGAAGTTTATAGAGAAATAATCCACATACTGCTCAGCTCCCTGAAGTTCAGAAGCCACACAAGACTGTAGGTACCAGTTGGGTGGTGGTGGCACATGCCTTTAATTCCAGCACTCGAGAGGCAGAGACAGACATCTCTGAGTTTGAGGCCAGCCTCATCTAGAGAGTTCCAGAGCAACCAGGACTTCACAACACAGTGAAACCCTGTCTCAAAAAAAGAAAACAAAAAAAGCAAACAAATAAACAAAAAGAGTGTAGGTACCTCTTCAACCCTAAGAACACTCACCCCACACCCTGGCACCCACAAATCCACTTCCTGTTATGAAGTTTCACACCGTGTGGCCTTTTGTGTCAGATTTTCCCCAGCACCATGTCCTGAAGGTTCTTCCATTGTTATGGTAAATATCAGAACCCCACTCCTGTCCACTGGGAACAGAGGGGTCAGCCCCTCATCCATACTTCCCCCCCAACCCCCCGTGGCTACCAGTAACCTTTTCTCTCATTTTATGTTCTCTTTTGTAATTACCTTTTTGAAATATGGGGTGATGGTGAGTGCAGTGCTCTCAGAGCACAGAAGGGGGTGTCACATCCTCTGGAGCTGTGAGTCACCCGGAGTGGGTCCTGGAAACCAAGCTCAGGTTCTGTCTCCAGCCTGGACTGACAGCCAAGCAGTGTCTGAGCCTTGGGGCCTAGTCGCATCTGGGACAGGGGTCAACGGGGACTTCAGACAACAGATCTGCCAGATACAGGGCTTCCAGGCTCAGTGGAGGGTAGAAGTGCAGCTTCCCTAACCTGCCCTCTCTGTCTCACTTCTTAGCAGGCAACACATTTGAGACCCACATCATTGGGGGTCGAGAGGTGGCTCCACACTCTCGCCCATACATGGCCTCTCTACAGAAAGACGGGTCCCATGTGTGCGGAGGAGTCCTTGTGCATCCAAAGTGGGTGCTGACGGCTGCCCACTGCCTGTCGGAACCGTGAGTGTCCCACCCCCTTCCCCAAACCTCCAAAGACTCCCTATCTTAAGGCACTGAAGGACTCAGGCCAACCCTCTCAGGGCTACATAGGCTGTTGGTTCTGGTCAAGTGGAAAGGGTGCCTCCTTCCTGTGACCCCTGACAATCTGTGAAAGCCTGCCAAGGAGACGGAGTTTGTGTAGCAGGAACTGCCATCGAGACATCACTAAATACATCCATCCTGGTGGGACATTGTTAATGGTAGAGTGCCAGCCTAATGCCAAATCTCATCCTCAACACTAAAGAAAAAAATCCTGAGCCCTGAGCAAAAGGAAGGGGCCCTTAAGTGTGCTTTAATCCCAGCCTTCGAGGGGGCAGAGGCAGCTGGATCTCTTAAGTGATCTACATAGTTCCAGAAAAGCCAGTACCATACATTAAGATCTTATCTTAAAAAAACAAACAAACAAAAAAAAAAAACGAAATTAGCCATGTATTCCAGAAGTCTAGGCTTCAGGTATGGCTTGATCCAGGTATTCCCTTGAGGGTCTCTCACCTGGCTGCAAGTGAGGACCCCTGATTCCTGTGGAAAGAGGTTATTTCTCTGTCATTTGGATAGATGCAGGAAGTCTTCAGAGTCTCCCAATCTGGCGCTGGGCAGGAGCCGGAGCAGGAAGCCTGGGGTAGGGGGTGGGGGTAGGATGTCGGCGAAGATGGAAGATGATCTTCCAGGAGTGGGCTGGGGAGGATGCTGTGAGTGTGGGTGCATGGGGAAGGAGGAACGGCAGTTCTCAGGCTGTGGATGGTGTGTGCAAGTGGGGTTCTGCATTGCAGGGTACAGCAGCTGAAGCTGGTGCTAGGCCTGCACCACCTCCATGACTTGCGAGATCCCGGCCTCGCCTTCCACATCAAGGCAGCCATCAAGCACCCTGGCTACAGCCGCAACTATGAAAACGACCTGGTTCTGTTAAAGGTGCAGGATGGAGGGCCTGAGGGCCTGTCACGGCCCGACTTCCCTCAGCCACTCACTGGCCCTCTTGTCCCCACAGCTGGATGGACGGTTGCGGCCCAGCAGGAATGTCCAGCCGCTGGCTCTGCCAAGAAAGAACCAAGCCAGGCCGGCAGAAGGTGCTCGGTGCAGCATGGCTGGCTGGGGAAGGATCCACCAAGGTGGGCCCCTAGCCCGCGCCCTGCAGGAGTTGGATCTGCGTGTCCTGGACACCCGCATGTGTAACAACAGCCGCTTCTGGAACGGTGCCCTCGAGGACGGCATGCTATGCTTGAAGGCAGCAGCCAGGAGCCAGGCGCCCTGCAAGGTGAAGGGGACCCGAAGGCTTGGTCTGGGCGGCAACTCAAGCTGGCTTCTGACACCTTTGGCGGAGCCGAGGCGGGGGCGAGGGGGGTTGTAACACTCATCTCATTTCTCAGATGCAGAAACCGAGGCTCCAGGAGAGTAAACATGTTCTCTAGGTTAGAAGTCAGGAAGCTAGAGAGTTGTGGTTTGAAATCCAGCCCACAGACTTGTCACCTGGGCCCAGAGCAAAGGCCCTGGGGTAGAAAGAAGAGAGAAAGGCAAGGATGCACCGTGGCTTGTAAGCGGCCCCTGGCCCACTCTGCGGGCACAAGAACTCATCCATACCAATCACCTTCAACAGGGTGACTCTGGAGGACCTCTGGTGTGTGGCAAAGGCCAGGTGGATGGGATCCTGTCTTTCAGCTCCAAAACCTGCACAGACATCTTCAAGCCCCCTGTGGCTACCGCTGTAGCCCCCTACATCCCCTGGATCAGGAAAGTCATCCGTCGTTGGCCACCCCATGACCTGGACACGCTCGCTGACCAGGGTGGGGAGGGACTAGGTGTACCACTGAGGACCAATAAATGATGTATTTGTTCAATCCAGCCCTGTCTGCCTCTGACTTCTGTAAGCCTCCGTTTTCCCTAGAAGACCAAGGTGGCCCTTTCCAGTGGCTAACACTGGCCTGCTGGGTGCCAAGGCAAGAGCAATGGTAACAGCTTTGCCAGCAGGGGGCGCCGGCTGCCCTCTGCAGCTCTATCACATGAGCTGGAGAGATGGGAAGACACAAGCAGTGGGTGTCAGCACATCCAGCATCAGTTCCAGAACATTCCCCATCCGGATTGTGGCAGGTATAGATAGGATCCTCCCTCAACTCCCTGGTTTCCTTGGGCTCTGAGTTAAATGACAGGAAGCCGATCAGCCAGAGAGAAATCATCACCATGGGTGTGTGAGATACGTTCACAGCAAGGGTGCCTGGGAAACCTGTCACTCAGCCCTCACCTGTCATTTCTGCAGTTGGGGGCTGAGGCAGGAGGATTGCCTCCATGTCAAAGTCAACCTGAGCCATATGACACCCTGTCTCAAAAGTGGGGGTAAGCTCTCTCTACAGCCTGCTCCCAGAATATTCTTTTTTCCCCTTGAGAGAGAGAGCCGCGCAGCCTGGGCTGGCCTAAAACTGCCTAGTCTAATGTAACTGAGAATGACCTCCTGACGACCTCTTGCAGGCCTGGGTGCCGGGCTTACGCACATATTGTCGCTGCTGCCACTCACACCCGCCTGACCTCAGTGCTGGGGGAGCGTGCTTTGCTTAACTATTCCCCTCGTTTCTTTCACAAAACAGCTTTGCAAGAACAGGAAGTCTGAGAAAGGCCAGCCAGAAGTCAGAGGGTGGAATTACAGCCATGAAGCTCAAACGCCTTTGGACGAATTATTTTCCACCCTGCACTTTGTCCCAAAATGCTGGATTGACTCAGCCTTGTTCTCTGCCACGCCCCAGGGAACATCCCTCCTGCCTTACCTGGCTTCTGGACTCTGGGTGGCCCTGGCTCCGTAAAATAGGTTTCAAAGGTATCAGCAGATTAACTTGGTTTTGTAGGTGAATGGCTGGGAAAACAAAGCTGGGGAGGTGCCGGCACACCTAGAATCCCAGCCCTCAGACAGGCTGGGCTATACAGCCAGAGCGCGGCGGGTAGGGGGGAATGTAGGGGGAACTGGAAAGATGGCTGCTCTTGCAAAGGACTTGGGTTTGAAACCGAGCACCCACATGATGGCTCACTGACCACTTGTGACTCAGCTTCCAGGGGCTCAGACACCTCCTTCTGTCCTCTGAAGCCCCTCCCCAAAATAAAAGTAAATCTTAGAAGAAAAGGGAGGGTGGGAGGGTGTGTGGAGGGGATGGGAGGAGGGAAGGGAGTGGGAATTTGGATTGGTATTTAAAAAAAAAATCTAATAAAAAAAAGAAGAGGGAGGTAGAGGCCTGAGGCTTAGGGATTTGAGGCTTACCTGAGCTACACGCGGAGACCCTGTTATCCTGCCTCCACCTCCCCAGCAACAGGCATGTGCCACCTGTTCCTGCACTTTGGATGACTGGTTTAGGCCAGCACTTGACTAATTAACTCCCTCTAGCTTTCTCTTTCTGTTTATTTTTCTTTTTATCTATTTGTTTGTTTTGATTTTTTTGTGACAGGGTCTCTGTAGCCCTGGCTATCCTGTAATTCCCTATGGAGACCCACCTGGCCTCAAACTCACAGAAACAGCTCCTGCCTCTGCCTCCCTAGCACCTGGATTTAAGGAGCGCACCCCACACCCCACTCTTGGTCATTTCTGAGACAACATATTACTCTGTCCCAGGGTGACCTTGAAAATCCTTGGTAATGCTGTGCCTCAGCCTTCAGAGTTTAGGGAGTCAAGAGTGTGAGCCGCCAAGCCCGGCTGAGCTCACCCTCCACGGACATTTGTGCTCCCTCTGGTCATTCACAAACAGCCCTGAAACCTTGGGTTGTGTGTGCACAAATTAACCTTGGGTATCAACAAAAGTTGTTTTAATTTTGTCGGTTTTTTTGTTTGTTGTTTTTTGTTTTTTGAAACACGGTTTCTCAGTAGCTATGGAGCCTGTCCAGAACTCACTCTGTGGACCAGGCTGGACTTGAGCTCACAGAGATCTGCCTGCCTCTGCCTCCCGAGTGGAGTGCTGGGATTAAAGGTGTGCCCGACCCTTGTTTTGTTTTCTGAAACAGTTTCTCTGTGTAGTCCTGGCTGCGCTGCAACTCTCTCTGTAATGACCTTGAACTCACAGAGATCCACCTCCAGAGGCCTCTTACTGAGACCTGGGACTCACTGAATTGGGTAACCTGGCTGTCCAGTCATTCCCAGAGATCTGCCTATCCTCTGCAGACCTGAACTCACACCCTCATGTTTGTCCAACAGGGATTTTGCCAGTTTCCCAGCCGACCCAGCTCACTCTAAGTTTTCTCCTGCTGATTAACATCCTTGAGGCTGAACTGGAGGTGGGGCACAGGCAGAGGCAGGCAGAGCTCTGTGAGTTTGAGGTTAGCCCTGGTCTACAGAGAGGTTCCAGGACAGCCAGGGCTACACAGAGAAATGTTGGAGGAGGCCCTTAGTTGGTTCCCGGCTGCTTAGCCCCAAAATAATCACAAAGAAACTATATTAATAAAATCACTGCTTGGCCCATTAGCTCTAGCTTCTTATTGGCTAACTCTTACATCTTAGTTTAACCTAACTCCATTAACCTGTGCATCACCACGAGGTCGTGGCCTACCAGCAACGTTTCAGCATGTCTGTCTCCAGTGGAGGCTCCACGGCTTCTCTCTCACTCTGCCTCCTTTCTCCCAAGTTCCCCCCCTCCCACCTACCTAAGTTCTGCCCTATCAACAGGCCAAGGCAGATTCTTTATTCACCAATGATATTCACAGCACACAGAGGGGAATTCCACATCAGAGAAACCCTGTCTTGAAAAACTTTAAAAAAAAAAATCATTGAAGCTTTTACCCATAAACCCTCATGGCCCTTCCCAAGGATGTGGTGGCCTTTGTCCCTGACTATACCTCTAGCAAGCTTGGTAAGGCAGTGGCCAGCTGGATCTCAGCCACCAGCCTGCATGCTCACAGCCTGCTGCACTTCCTCTCGGCCCTCAGTCCCTTAGCAGGGTTCTGGGGCAGCTCCAACTGGACACAGATCAGAGGGACCTGGCCTGTATGTGACAGGCAAGATGTTTACTGGTGCTATGGAAGCCTTCTCAGCTGTCCCACACAACCCCAAGAAGAGCAGGGAGGCCAGGGGCTTATGAAGAGCCAGGCCCCTCTGCGAACAAGAAAGAACATGGAGACCAGAGTGCTTGCCCTACCCGAGTAGAGTAGTGCAGACTCATGTGGTTTTTCTCGCCTTTCTTTCTCTCCCTCCCCACACCGGAGGCAAGACGTGTGCCCTTGCTGGAGCTCGCAATGACCCTCCTCCTTCAGTTTCCAGTGCTAGGGTGATTCCCCCAGGACAGCACTGGACATCAGACGGACCCCTCAGATCCCAACATGCAGCGGGGTGGGGTGGGGAGGGACACGGCAGCCAGGCTCAGAGCCTGAGGTGACTGGGACTAGGCCCGTGAGGCACGGCATGTGGTGGCACTTGCCTTTATTTTATTTATTTACTTTTTTGTTTTGTTTTGTTTTTTCGAGGCAGGGTTTCTCTGTAGCTTTGGAGCCTCACAGAAATTCACCTGCCTCTGCCTCGCAAGTGCTGGGATTAAAGGCTTGTGCCGCCACCACCACCACCCGGCTGACATACGCCTTTAAAACCCAGTACTCAGGAGGCAGAGGCAGGATTCCAGAGACATCACACTATGAAGAGCCAAGGGGAAGATTACCCTGCCACTGCTACCAGCTATCCCAGAACCACACACAGGCTGTGAGCAACGATCACAGAACACAGAAGGCCTGGCCCTCAGGATTCAGAGCCTGTGTGCAACCAGCATGGTGCGCATGCCTGCTGTATGGACTGCATTTCTGTCGCTGTGATAAAACACCAAGACCAAGGCAATTTATGGAAGACAGTTGATTTGGGCTAACAGTTCCGGGGGGTTAGAGTCCACTGTGGAGGGGCAGCACAGCCAGTGGTGGCCAGCATGGTGGAAGGAACAGAAGCTGAGAGCTCACACAGTGAACCCCAAACAGAAGCGTGAACTGAAAATGGGGTGAGAATTTCCTCTCAGCACCCACTCACCCATGGTGATATACTTCCTCCAGCAAGGCTGCACCTCCTAAACCTTCCCAAACCAGACCTGAGGGTATGGGGACATGTCAGTCAAACCACCACATGTCATTTGGAGAGAAGGGGTTTTCTATTCCCAGAACCCACAAAGTGGCTCACAAATCTCTGTAACTTCAATTCTAGGCGATTCAGTACCTTCTTCTGGCTGCACTGGTAACTGCACCCATATGGGGCACACACATTTATGCAGACAAGCACACACAAAATAAAACTAAATGAATCTCATTTATACATGAATACATAATAATAAAAATAATTTAAACCAGGCAGTGGTGATGCACGCCTTTAATCCCAGCACTTGGGTGAAAGAAGCAGGAGGATCTCTGTGAGTTCAAGGCCAGTCTGGTCTACAGAGTGAGTTCCAGGACAGCCAGGGCTACAGAGAGAAACCCTGTCTCGAAACTGCTCCCCGCCCCCCGTCCAAAAAAAAAATTTTAAAGCTTAAACATTCTTATAAAAGTTAAAAAAATTAACCAGGTGTGGTGACACGTGCCTTTATTTTATTTATTTATTTGTTTTTTCAAGACAGGGTTTCTCTGTAGCTTTGGAGCCTGTCCTGGAACTCACTCATGTAGACCAGGTTGGCTTTGAACTCACAGAGATTCGCCTGCCTCTGCCTCCCAAGTGCTGGGATTAAAGGTGTGCACCACCATCACCTGGCTGACACAGGCCTTTAAATCCAGTACTCAGGAGGCAAAGGCAGGTGGATCTCAGTAAGTTCAAAGCCAACCTAGTCTACAAAGTCAAAACTGCTAACAGAGAAACCCTGTCTTGAAAAAAACAAAGTTAAAAATAAAAACTGCCAAACAAAACAACAAATGTATATATTACAGTTATATCTGAGTAGATCAAGGGGGTGGGAGAGTCAGAGAGCTGCCCCCCACCCCCCTGCCCTCCCATCCCCCCACACCCCCACCCAGAGCGCAAGCAAGTGGAAAGCGTGTCTATAGGCTGGGCTAGTTCCTGGTGTTCCTACTTCCCATCCGCTCCTCAAAGAGTCCTCCGCAGGTGGGCAAATCAGAAAGAATTGCTGTGGTCTCTCATCTGCAGCCAGAGTTCCAGACCCTGGTCTGTGTAGATAGTGCCTGGGAGGGTCCTTCCTTCCTCTCCCAGACTCAGGGACAGGCTTTATGGAGGCTTGACCCTCTTCCCCTGGCTCTACCTGGATTCCCCTGGGCATCTCTAGTCAGATGTTCAGAGGCTGTGGGAGTGAGTGTCTGGTGTCTGGTGTCTGGTGTGTGTGTGTGTGTGTGTGTGTGTGTGTGATCTCCAGTACAGTAAAATAAATAAATGAAATGAAAAATATCCTGAGCTTTAGCCAAGTGGTGATGGCACACACTTTTTTTTGGGTGGGGGGGTTCGAGACAGGGTTTCTCTGTGGCTTTGGAGCCTGTCCTGGAACTAGCTCTGTAGACCAGGCTGGCCTCGAACTCATAAAGATCTGCCTGCCTCTGCCTCCCGAGTGCTGGGATTAAAGGCATGCGCCACCCACACCTGGCGGTAGCACACACTTTTTATCCCAGCACTCGGCAGAGAAGCACAGGATCTCTGAGTTCCAGGCCAGCCTGGTCTACAGAGCTAATACCAGGCCAGCCAGAGCTACACAGAGAAACTCTGTCTCGAAAAACAAAACAAAACAAACAAAGCAACAACAACAAATCCCGAGTTTTAAATACACAACAGATAATTCTCAATATATGTAAGTTCCAAACACTGGATGAAAAGGACCCTAAAAAAAGTTTTAAAATTATGACATTCAGTTTCATGGATTAGTTAGTTTGTGTTTAGTTGTTTTCTTCTTTTTTTAAATTTCATTTCATTTTATGTGCACAGGTGTTTTCCCTGTACGCATGTTTGTGCACCAACCATTTGTGTGCCTTTTGGTCTGAGGCAGCCAGAAGCAGGCATCAGGTCCCATGGAGCTGGGGTTACAGATGGCTGTAGGCTGCCTTGTGGGTGCGGGAGATTTTCAAGAGCTGTGCGGTCTCTCCATCCCTCCTTCCCTTTTCCTCAGGGGTGCTTTTTTGTTTTTGTTTGGTTTGATTTTTGTTTTTGACACATCTCATGCAGCCCAGGGTGACCTCAAACTGCCGGTGTACCCAAACCCCTGAACTCCTGATTCTCTGGCTTCTCCTGGGCTGGAAGGAATGTCAGGTATGCAGCACCATTCCTGAAGGCTTTCCACATTTTATCTGCTGACCCAGGCTGCTCTAGAAGCTGGAGTTAGGAGGTCAGGTGGCTAGGACAAAGTCAGACAAAAGGACTTCAGGAGGCTGCAGGCTGCCAAGGGTCAGAGAGGATACAGAAAAGTCTGGGAGGGGGCTGAGCCCCACTGTGTAAACACAGGCCCAGGCTTCCTGGCCAACCTTAAGTTTCCCAGAGGCCTGGACGTGTAGGGGGTTAGGAATTCCACACTTGGCCCTTTGATGCCAGCTGGCAGCTCCCCTGCCCTGGCCCTAGTTCTGCACGTAACTTGGAAGGCTTTCTCCATGAAGGCTTTGGGGATTCTGAGCAGTTCTGAGGCCCCCAAACCTCCGAGAGGCAGCTGAGGCTGAGTGTAAGTGGGTCCCAAGGCCCAAAGTGTTTTACCATGGAGTTCCGGGCCCTCTAACACAAGGCTCCTGTACTGGCCATCACCCTGTCCGTGATATGTCCTTCCTGGACATTTCAGAAGCTCCTGGCAGAGTGTGCACACACTCAAAGGAGCTGCTGACCCCTGAGGCTGTTACCAAACCCCTGGTTACTCCCACCTTCCCCTTTTATTTTGGGGGAGAGCTGGGTATGTGTTGCCTTGCTGATCTTGAACTCCAATGTAAGCGATCCTCTGGCCTCAGACTCCAGACTCTGGGGCAAATTAGACCCATAGTTGGTTTTTGTTTTGTTCTGATATAAGGTGTCTCTGTGGAAGCACCCTGGCTCTTAGAACTCACTCTGTAGACCAGGCTGGCCTCAAACTCAGAGATCCGTCTGCCTCTGCCTCCCAACTGTTGGAATTAAATGCGTGCGCCACCACTGCCCAGCTCAACTACAATTTTTTTTTTTTTTTTAATGAAAAGAAGAGTGGGCGGTGGTGGCGCACGCCTTTCATTCCAGCACTGAGAAGGCAGAGGCAGACGGATCTCTGTGAGTTCGAAGACAGCCTGGTCTACAAAGTGAGTTTCAGAACAGCCAAAGGCATGTGGAGAGCCCCTGTCTCAAAAGACAAGTGAGAAAAAAAGGAAAAACAAGGAGAAAAAAAAGAGAGAAAACTTACATCCACCAGAGGCCGCCCAGGCCCCAGGCCCCACCCCGTCGTGGGCGTGTCCTGCGTGGTAACGAGCCAGCGCCCCCACCCCCACCGAGCGGCCGCCGCTGAGTACGTGCCTACTCGCTGAGCGCCGGACGCCCCTACCTGCGACGCCGCGTGCGTGCGTGCGTGCGTGCTTGCGTGTCTGCGCGCGTGCGCGCGTCCCGCCCTCCCGTCCTTCTTATAGAGCCGCAGCGGGGTCGCGCTTGGAGGAGGCGACATGGCGGCGGCGTTGCTGCTGGCGCTAGGCTTTGCGCTCCTGGGCGGCCAAGGTGCCTCCGCGGCGGGTAAGACCTGGGACTCGGGTCAGGAACCTAGGATGAGCCGCAGATTTGGGGCGACCCGGTGGTGTAGGGAGCCACAGCCTTGGTTCCCGACTCGAGAAATAACTGGTTGTGGGTGACCCTCGAGTTGGCCCCCAACCTGGGCTGGGCGACAGGGTGGAGGGAGGTGATCCTGGGGATGCGGCCCTGGAGGGATAAATCTGAGGTTAGGGGTCTTTGGAGCTCTGGGGAGACATTCTAAGGTTGGGGGGACCCGTAGAGGGAACCGCCACCTTGCGGTAGTCCCCACCTGGCATGGGCTGGGAGGTAATCCAGAGGTTTTGGAGTACAGGAGTGGAAATGACCCCAGATTTGGGACAACTGGGGGTGGAAGGAACTGCCGTACTGTCCCCACTCCCGGAACAGGGTTGGGAGGTGACCCTGGGGGTTTGGAGGTACAGTAGCTATTATAATTGACCTCGGTTTGGGGGAGTTGGGAAAGAGGTGACCCTGAGGGACAATAAGGTGTTGCCTGGGACAACACCTCTGAGGTTGAGTGGTCATGGACAGAGCTATCTCTGTTAACACCTGGGCAGCAGGGCTGACTGAGCTGGGAGGTGACCCTGGAGATTGAGGACCTCCCACACTGATAGTCCTCCCACTTGAAAGACAGGGCTGGGAAGTTATCCTGGGGACTGAGGAAGCTACCACCGTGGTCCCCACCGAGGGAACATGTCAGGAAATGATCCCAAGTTTGGGGGACCTGGGAGTGTAATCTTGGTGTCCCTGCTCAAGGAACAGGGTAGGAGTGACAGTCCCTAATTTGGGAGTTAGATCTGCCTCTTTGGGGAGGATCAGGGTAGATGAGAGGAAGCCTTTCCTGAAAGGTTTGGGGGGGCCCATGGGGCTGGGAGACTAGGGTGGAAGGAGCTACCATTTCAGTGTATCCAAGCTTGGGGGGCCGGGCAGGGAGGTAATCCAGAAGATTTGGGGTACAGAAGTGCCTGGAAGTGATGTCTCCAAGTTTGGACCTGTGGGTGGCAGTGAAGTGACTGGGAATTGGGGAGGCAGTGTCTCTGTGGCTGTGGTGATGTGAGGATAATGAAAACCAAACACTTGGTATCTTCACCCAGGGGGAAAGGTTAGGGAGACAACCTGGGGGGAGGTCTTGGGGACAGTGTAGGGGGATGGAACGGAGGAAGGTGCCACATTGCTGTGTCTACTTCCTGAGTACAGGACACTTCCTGGGGAGTCTGGAAGAAAGAGAGTAAGTTGGCTGTGGGGTGGGGGGACAGCTTTGCCTGTAAGTAGTTCCCTCGAGTCTTGGAGGATGTGGATTTGAAAGGGGTTGAGAGTTGAGCCTGTATTCTTGGGGTACAAAGGTGCCTGGAGATGTTGTACCCCAGGCTTGGAGTAGAGTCTGTGCCCCTGGCGTTGTTATCTTGGTGGGGAGCTCCTGAGAGTGGAAGTCTCGTAGGTCTCCTCAGGTGTTCCCAGCTGTCCCTGTCCTCACTGGAGTGAGCGTCCAGGCTGGCTGTTCACTATCCCTGGTCCTTGGCCAGGAGGACTCCCCTGGAGTGCAGCTTGTGAATGACCGTGCTTCACAGGCCTGGGGACTGTTGAATCATCATTCTGGACAAGATTGCCGGTGGCTGAGGCCCCACACACTCAGTTGGCTCCTACCCTGGAATCTGGCCCATTCTAGTCTTAGGTTTTTGCCTGGTTGGGGCTCAAAAGGGAAACTGAGGCCCTAAGGTAGGGAAGGCTGGTGTTCAAGGTCACAGCAAGGTTGATCGTGGAAGGCAGTGTGGCAGGCCTGGAGCACACAAGCTGCTCTCCTGCCTATTCCAGACAGAGCTCTGCCAGAAAATTGGGGCACATGGCTGCCATCCCCAACAGCAATGGATTTGGGAGGGGGCTGTGCCTGGCAGCAGTGCCCTGGGTTAATCCTGACCTGCTTTTCCTAGTCCCTCTTCCTTGTCATCAAAACATCTTGGGGTGCCCCATGAGGCTGGCTCTCGGGTGCAGATAGCTGTCCCCGGCAAGGTGGATACAGCTGATAAACTGCCCTGTCCCGGATGGGGAGCCTAGCTGGAGTCCCCCACCCTGCCTGGGCACAGGTCCAGTGGCTTCCTGCCAGGGGTTAAGCAGACCTTTGCAATGCCCAGGAGCCAAGCACAAAGTGTAGCTTGCGGGCAGATTCCAGCCCTTCCTGGGAACAGCCCCACAGTCAAACAGCCTGGGCAGGGCTCAGGTCAGGCAGCAATGTGCCATTTTTACTGTCTGCTGCACATGGGGCAGGGCTTCACCTAGAGGGCCTGTGTGGCGTGGGCATTCCTGTTTTGTTTTTCTGATTGTCTGAGGCTGGGTTGGACACTGGGGCCTTTTACAGTTCCACACAGCCCGGAGTACACCTGCTTTCCCAGTGACCACCTCGGGTGACGAGCCTCCAGTCCGGGTCAGCCCTGGGTAGCAGGACACTAGGTGTGGGCTGCCCTCCAGAGCAGTGCCCCCTTCCTGCACCCTGGAGTGCTGGCTTGTTTACCCATGGCCCAGTCTGGCCCTGCTCCCACCCTGCTGTGAGTGGGCAGGGAGGATGGTGCTGTTTTTAGACAGAGGTAACGGCTGAAAGCTGCGGGCTGCAGGTCACGTGGCCAGACTTCCAGCTTGACTTCTCAAAGGCCCTTGTGGAGGCTCCTAAGGTTGGGATCAGAGTTATTGGTCATGCCTAAGTAGCGTAGATGGTACCTTTCCAGAGGGCTACCCTCACCTGTGTCTAGACACTGTGGGGGTCGGTGACAGATGCCAGGAATGCCACAGGCCTTCCTGCATCCCTGAGACTAGATCGTGGTCTCCCTAGTGGGTCCTAATGGCCTACCTTGTGGCCATTCAGCTGGTCCCTGGAACATGGCAGCCATGTTTCTGATGGACGATTCTCAGTGTCTCTTCAGAAACCCTGCTGGGGCTGTGGTCCTGGGGGCACCTGTCTTTCCTGACTGGCAGCCCTAGGTAAGCTGATATTGATACAGACATCCTGGAGCAGTGGGCAGGGAAGGGAACCAAGGGAAAGGGCCAGGCTTTGGCCTCTCCTACCCTGATTCTTGCCACACCTACTCGCCCAGAGCTCTGGGAGATCTCAGCTCTGGAATGTAGGTTATTAGGAAGCCCGCCTCACCGTCACTGCTAACTGTGTGTGCCTTGGGGCCACCTCCCAATACAGGGCCTCAGGGCCTAAACCCGTATGCTTGTACCTTCAGACACATCCACATCCATGCCTTATGTAGGCATGCAAGGACCTGCCTTCCCCTGGGACATGTGTTTGAGGCAGACATACAGGTCTGAGTGTCCTGGGTCCCTTTGTCCTGTCTTACTTTCTCGTTTTGGAGACAACTTTTTTGTCCCTCTGGTCTCAAACTCCTGGCAGCCCTCCTGCCTACACCTCCCATGTGGGGGAGTTACAGGTGAACCACAACACCTGGCTCCTGTCTTCTGTTTTTCTTTTTAACATTACATTTGTGTATCTGTCGATTGCACACAAGCCCTTCTACCACATGAGTCTTGAGAGTTGAACTCAGGACTTTAGTCTTAGTGGCAACCACCTTTGTCCAGCCATTTGTGTTGTGTTTTTCCACCTAACTTCTTCCTTCTCCCCACAAGCTGAAAGGAGATGGTGTTTGCTGAGTTTGCCGCAGACCAGGCCATGTGGTAGGCCCTGGTGGTTGTCCTTCCTCCCTGTCTTCCCTCCCTTGTAGTAACGGGTGCTAACGCTTTCCCATAGCTGGCTTCCTCAAGGCGCCACTGTCCCAGGAGCAGTGGGCGGGAGGCAGTGTGGTCCTGCACTGTGAGGCCGTGGGCAGCCCCGTCCCTGAGATCCAGTGGTGGTTTGAAGGGAATGATCCTAACGACAGCTGCTCCCAGCTCTGGGATGGCGCCTGGCTGGACCGCATTCACATCCATGCCACCTACCGCCAGCATGCGGCCAGCACACTGTTTGTGGATGGGCTCACCGCAGAGGATACAGGCACCTACGAGTGCCGGGCCAGCAGTGACCCTGACCGCAACCACCTGACCCGGCCACCCAGGGTCAAATGGGTCCGTGCCCAAGCGAGCGTGGTGGTCCTTGAACGTGAGTGGCCAGGACACCTGTTCCCTGTTCACCCCATGTGCCGCTCAACCCTGACTCCCTCTCGGTAGAACCAGGTGCTACTCTACCCTACCTGGGGACATCCCTGTCACCTTGCTGTAGGAGGATCCTGGGCTCCCATCCTGTTGTCTCTGCACCTGCCCTCCTGGTGTTTGTCTAGTTGGGGTGGGGTCTGCTGCCTAAGTGTTCACTCTGACTGCTGCAAACTTGAGGGGTCGAGTCAGGTGGCAGGCTCCCCAGAACCTGCTGGGGACTGGTTTCCAGTTCTGAGTGAAGGAAACGTGAGGTACCCACACGGTTTTGTTACATGGGCGCTGGGCCCAGTGCTGCCCCTGAAACGCATAGCTGGGGGCAGCAGGCGGGGTCGGGGACTGCAGAGTGTCATCCACTGTGTAGGGCTGAGCCCCTTAGATCCTCAGCTGACTTGTTCCTGTGGCTTCTCAGCGGGCACCATCGTAACCTCTGTCCATAATGACGGCTCCAAGACATACCTTACCTGCGCTTTGAACAGCAGCAGTATCGTTGACATCGTTGGCCACCGCTGGATGAGAAATGGCAAGGTGCTGCAGGAGGATACGCTGACTGACATGAAGATGCAGTACATGTGAGTCCATGCTTCTCGGGTGCTAGGGCTCCACGTGGCCTTGCTGTGTAATGTGAGAGGCCAAGGCCCAGTGAACTGTACAGAGCCTGTGTTGGGAGGGAGCCACCATACTTGTGGGCTCCTTAACCTCAACCATTCTGCCTCCCACAGGGTGGACACAGATGACCGCTCTGGGGAATATTCCTGCATCTTTCTTCCTGAGCCCGTGGGCAGGGGTGACATCCATGTGGAGGGTAAGCTGGGTAGCCAAGAGGTAGCTGTGCATGGCCAGGGGCAGTCAGCAAACTTGGGCACCAGGCTCTCGCCTCATCCTCACAGGGCCTCCCCGGATCAAGGTGGGAAAGAAGTCGGAGCATTCCAGTGAGGGAGAGAGCGTGAGGCTGGTCTGCAAGTCTGAGTCGTCCCACCCTCCTGTCACCGAGTGGACCTGGTTTAAGACCTCTGACTCTGGGGACCAGGTGAGGGCTGTGTAGACAGTGCTCCACTATGGGGCTGTGAGGGATGTGAGGCCGTGGGGGCCATGCGGGAAAGGCTGTGGCAGACCTTGACGAGCCCTTCTTCCCCAGCTGATCACCAATGGCTCCGAGAGCAAGTACGTTGTGATATCCACAGAGGAGAAGTCAGAGCTGACCATCACCAGCCTCGACATCAACAGCGACCCTGGCACCTACGTGTGTAACGCCACCAACGCCCAGGGCAGCGCTCAGGAGAGGATAACGCTGCGTGTGCGGAGTCGCCTGGCCGCCCTCTGGCCCTTCCTGGGCATCGTGGCCGAGGTCCTGGTGTTGGTCACCATCATCTTCATTTATGAGAAGCGACGGAAGCCAGACCAAACCCTGGACGGTGAGCATCCCTGGGTCTTGATGAATGGTTGGGGCACTTCTTGCTGTCAGCCTGGGGAGAAGGTGATCTGCTCATAGCTCCCCCTCCTCTCCCCTCCGTCATCTGGCCACAAGCTAGTGTCCGTTGTGGGTTGCATGGCGAGCCTGGGGTTTGGGACGTGTTGGCCTCGCCATATGTTGATCACTTTGAGGGTGGCAGTCTAGGGCACTTCTGTTGAAGCCAGGGAGGGAGGACGGCAGCTGGAAGAGCTGCGTGGATGCTGACGCCTGTCCTCTCTCTTTCATGTGCTGCTCGTCACAGAGGACGACCCTGGTGCTGCTCCACTGTAAGTCCAGCTTACTGTGTGCTTGGGGAGCTGCTGCTGGCTGGAAAAATGGTGGGGGGGTGCCCACTGTTGGAACAGTGGGGCTGAGGCCAGCCCTGTGCCCCTCAGTGCTGAGCTCTGTTTTTGTTTCCTCAGGAAGGGCAGCGGGCATCACATGAACGACAAGGACAAGAGTGTACGCCAGAGGAACGCCACCTGAGTGGCAGAGCAGGCGGGGGTGGGGGCACCTGGGACCTGACCCCAGCCAGTGTCTACCTCCACTCTTGTGTCCCATCTTGTCCCAACCCGAGCCTACCCACCCCAGCCTGGGTGAAGAGAGCCTCACCTTGCAGAAAGCCCACCTGGAAGAAGCAAGCCGCCCACAGCACCCCTGTTTCTAGTTTAAACTAAACAAGGTTTCTATGTAGAGAATCTGTTCCTTAGGGGTTTTTTTGTTTTTGACTTTTTAAGCGTGTCACTATAGCCCTGTGTAGTGGGGGATGGGGCCTTGCCCTTGGCCATGAGGGAGAGACAGGGTAAGCTCTGACTTCTTGGTGGAGGGAGACTACCTGGTCCCTGTATGGGACAGCCCATCCCCACCATGGACAGCATGGCTGGGCCTGCTGGGACCCCACAAATAAAGACCTACCCCGCCATGTGTGTGTTCACTATGTGGGCTTCCAAGAGCCCATCATAATGGGAGAGAGGGTTGCCATCAGGGACTGGAGAGGGATGTGGTTGATCAGTGCTTAGAATGTAGACGGTGAAGGGTGTCGTTCCTAGGGCAGTGCCTCGTGGTGACCTCAGCCATAAAATTTTCATTATTTATATAGTATCCTGCCTGCAGGCCAGAAGAGGGCACCATCTCTCATAGGTGGTTGTGAGCCACCACGTGGTTACTGGGAAGTGAACTCAGGACCTCTGGGAGAGCAGTCAGTGCTCTTAACCGCTGAGCCATCTCTCCAGCACCTCATTGCTTCTTCTTAAGTGATTTTGCTACTGTTTTGAATCAAAGTGTGGCTATCTGATACACCGCCCCTGTGAAAGGGCCTTTCACTTGCACAGAGGTGAGAGCCACACTGCCCTAGGGTATCTGAGAAAAGCTGGCCTCTTGAGGGTGCTGTTGACTACACTGGCATCCTGTGCTGCCCTCTGGCCTAGTACTGATCCAGCTGTTGGACACCCACTTTCTAAGAAGTGATGGGTTGTGGGAGATGGGCGGGTCCTGGGTACTTGCTGGATCCACAGGATGGACAGGTAGTTTCAAACCAAGCTGGCTTTCACACCTAAGTTTTGGGCAGGGGTCAGTACAGGTGTGTATGTAGGGTGTTATTGTGTAGTTTGGCTCCAGAGAGATGGGACCCTGCAGCCAGCTTTGGTCCCAGCAGAGTGCGACCTAGAGTAGTGGCCTTCAGGGAAAGCTGGGTTTCTTGGGGACTGGTAGGCCTTTCAGAGAACCACAGATAAAATTGGAACTGGATGTCTGCCTTTCAGCCACCAGAGGGCGCTGCGCCGTGTCCCTGGAACCATTCAAATAAAGATAGCTGGGATGTCTGCAGTGTGTCCCTTAGGAAAACAGGATACTACCTCCCCAGGGCAGAGTCCGCTCTGCCTGTGCAAATGGACATTAGAAGCCCAGAATATCCACTCAGCACTGCTTGCCTATGGTGTGCCTGGGGTTCTTTCTGAAACAAGCCCCCAACTGCAGGTGCAACCCCTCTCCTTGTGCTCTCTTCCCCTGGGGCCCTAAGCCTGTGGAACTTAGATCCAGAAAAAAACGGCACAGTGAGAGTTTAGAAAATGAAGCTTACTGAGGGCTCACCTTCAAAGCAGTATTCCAGGGGACATACCCCACATCATCCAGGTTCTTGTCCAAACAACTAAAACTTAGCGTCCCTCGGCCCGGAATAGTGCAGGCTCAGGTTCAGAGGAGACGGGCACAGGATGATCTGTCAAACATTCACAATAATCTCAAGTTGGCCTCTGGGGTCCTTCCTGGAAACCACAGGGTCACAAGGATACCAGTCCCCAACTGGCAGGCAGAGACGGTGCCCAGGCCTTGGGAAAACAAAGGCTTATTGACAGCTGGACCCCACAGGGACCAGCAGCTGGTTGCTCACTTCTCCAGGCAGACGGGGCTGCCAATTCCTCTCCAGTTCCTGGTTCACCTCTTCTGCCCAACCGTAGCCTATAAGGATTCAATGCTGGTGGGGCAGGAGCCAGACTGCCCTGCCTGGACTACATCATGTGGAGGAACCCAAAGGAAGGAATATCAAGGGAGGTCAAGCAGGGTAGCGGAACTGAGGTAAAGGTTGTTACTCCATGAAGTCCATCAGAAATGAGGCCTCCTTATGAACCAGCGACTCCACATCCGTGGTGTCTGCAGGAGGAGCACCTCGGCAAGGCTGGCGTGGCAGTGCATGCCTGTCGTCTCAGCCCTCTGGAAGTAGACTGAGGATCAGGAGGAGGCCAAAGTAAAACACAGAGTACCCCTCTCCCATTTAATATGCAGTTGCTGGGGAATCAGACCCCAGGGAGATGTGCAATGGACTCTCAGGCTGTGTGGATCAGAACCTGGAGAGTCAAACCTTTCCTGAGCCTTGCCCTTCAGGCCTGAAAACCCACTATCCAGATCCTGCCAGCCAAGGAGTTCGACTTTGGTTGCTGATTGCTGCTGGGACCAGCTTCCCTACAGTCCCACCCCTTCCCTGGCCTAGTTCTGTCTCCATTCAAAACAACCAGGAGTCCTAAATAGGAAATGACTGGTTACTGCTTGGAGGGTGGGCAGAGGGGTTGAGGATGAGCGCGATGAGAGAAGGCTGACAGAAACCCTCGGAACAAATGATCAGATTCCTAGGGTCATCAACTTGTTTTCCAAAAGGTGATGAGCTAGTAGTGTGTATGCGGGGGGGGGGGGGCTTATGGGGTTGAGATGAAATTAAAGGTGTGCACAACTACACTCAGACATTGATTGATTGGCAGGGTCTCACCAAGTGGCGCTAATTGGTTTGCAATTCACCATGTAGATCAGGTTGGCCTCAAATTCAGAGATCTACTTGCCTATCAAGGGCTGGTGTTACAAACAAGGGCCACTATACCTGGCATAAAACAATTTGCAGAGAAACTAGAGTAAAGAAGGCTGAATGCTTTAAGAGCATTTATTATTCTTGCGGGGGACCCTGGGTTTGGTTCCCAGCAACCATGTGGTGGCAAACAATCCATAGTTCCAAGTAACATCAGTTCCAAGGGAGCCAACACCGTCTTCTGGCTCCATTAAGGCCCCTGCTCGCATGTGGTACACATACATGCATGTACATAAAATAAAATAAATATATCAAAAAACAAAGTAGCTAGATAGTTGAAAAAGGTGAACACCTCCTGAGGAATGAAGATTGACCTCTGGCTTGTACACACACGCATTTGCACACACACATGAGATTATGGCCCTGAGCCAGGTACCCCTTGGGCAGGTGTGAGGATGGGTGTGGGGAGAACCAGCAGCCAGGTCTAGCTCCCATTCATTGCAGATTCACAGCAGATCAACAAGACCCCCAAGTGCAGATACAGGCCAAGATCCCTGAGTCCTAGCACTCTCTGTGACCCCTGAACTGGCAGAGCCATCTCCTAGTATAGCAGGGCCTCTGACAGCCTGCTGCTGAGCTGCCTCCTCCCCTGCATTCGGCCACAAGCCCTGGGGCTCTGGCGACCTGCCCAGCTGACATCTTCCCAGGGTGAACATAAAAGATCCCCCTCCATCTGGAACAGGCATATGCCCTGGGGCGGGCCACAGCCTGGCACTGTCGACTCTGATGTTCAAAAGTAGAGGCCAGAGGGGTGGCAGGGGCGTCTCTGGAGACCTCAGGGTCGGGGCAGCCCATCTGTGTCAGATGAGGACATGCAGCTGGCAGGGCTCACCCCTGCCACCATGAACACCTACTGTAAGCAGCACAAGGCACATCTCCATCCTATGACATTCAGGCAAGAAATGGTAAAGGCTGGAGGGACTTTGAGGAACCATAAAGGACCAGAGGGTTCAGGAGAACCTAGGAAGGACTAAGAAGATCTAAAGAAGTCTGGAGGGGACCCAGAAGCATCAGAAGAGTCTAAGAGGGGTCAGGGGATTTATAGATGAACTCAGGCAGGTCAAGGGAAACGGGATTGGGGAAGGACAGGAGAATCTAGGGAGCCCAGAGGGTGCACAAGAAGGCCCCAAGAGTCCACTGCGTGAAAATTGTCTTCCCACCAATTCCCAGCTATCCTTCCCCTGTATTGCTTCCCCATTGCCCCCCCCCCCCATTATACAGTCCTCCCCATTCTGTGAAGCTGGTGGACATCTAGAGCCAGATCTGGTGTCACCTGGCTCAGGTCACAGCTTAGGACCCTCCAGGAGCCAATGTCTCCCCAGAGCTGGAGGGTAGAATGTAGCTGAGGCCTGAGTAAAGTGGATAGAGAGGGGCGGGGCGGGGGGAGTGCAGAGGCAGTGCTGAGCCTGGATCCCCTGGGAGCATTTACTACACTGACAGGCACCTTTTGGGAATGAGGTCGCAAGCAGCCACAGGAGGTTCTAGTTATTATGCTTTTGCTGCTTTCCTGTGCCTCGGTTTCCCCACAAGCAGAGCTTGGAGAAGGACTGAACTTAGATCCTAGAATGATCTCACTTCTTCCCACACATATTCATAGGTTTCTGTAGCGAAGATGGGGAAAGCAACAGAGCCAGGTGGCCTCCGGGAGCACACTTTTATTATGGAATCTGGCCCCTTGAGCCGAGAAAGGGGTTAGCGTCCAGCGGTTGCCCCGTCCGTGGTGTCCTAGAGACCGCGGAGGGAGCCCCAGAGTGGACCAGGGCCTGGGCTGCAGCGCACGCGGAGGCAGGGGCCGGCGGGCTGTGCTTGGTGACCTTGGGTGCGTCCTTGGCCTCAGTTTCCCCTGGGAAACCAAGTCTGAGCGCATTTCCAAGGTCTCGGGGGTGCCTGACTGACCTTGACTCTGCCTGCTAACCCTAGCCTCAGTTTCCCCCATCCATCCCCGTGAGGGGGTGAGGGTAGCGCAGGTGGAGGCGGGGCTCCCGCCCCCGCCCCTCCCCCGCGCGCAGAGGCTCCGCCCCCGACTCCGCCCTCCCTCGGGCTCGGCCGGCGGTGGCGGCGGCCGCTGCGCTCCTCACTGCCCGGCGCCGCCTCGCCATGGATGCGCGCGGGGGCGGCGGGCGGCCCGGTGACAGTCCGGGCACGACCCCCGCGCCGGGGCCGCCGCCACCGCCGCCGCCACCCGCGCCCCCTCAGCCTCAGCCACCGCCCGCGCCACCCCCGAACCCCTCGACCCCCTCACACCCGGAGCCGGTGGACGAGCCCGGCCCGCGCGCCCGGCTCTGCAGCCGCGACAGCTCCTGCACCCCCAGCGCGGCCAAGGGCGGCGCGAATGGCGAGTGCGGGCGCGGGGATCCGCAGTGCAGCCCCGAGGGCCCCGCGCGCGGCCCCAAGGTGTCGTTCTCATGCCGTGGGGCGGCCTCGGGGCCCACGGAGGCCGAGGAGGCGGGCAGCGAGGAGGCGGGCCCGGCGGGTGAGCCGCGCGGCAGCCAGGCCAGCTTCTTGCAGCGCCAATTCGGGGCGCTCCTGCAGCCCGGCGTCAACAAGTTCTCCCTGCGGATGTTCGGCAGCCAGAAGGCCGTAGAACGCGAGCAGGAGCGCGTGAAGTCGGCGGGGGCCTGGATTATCCACCCCTACAGCGACTTCAGGTGCCGCCTCCGGGAGGGGCCCGTCCTTGGCGCGCCCGGGAGAGGGCGGGGCGCCGCGTCCCGGATGGTGACCTCGGGGTGGTGGCAGTTCGGGGCACAGGGCCGGGGTGGGGGGAGTACCCTCTCGGTGACCTCGGGCGCGCCCGGGACCCGCCCCCGAGGGACTCTGCTGTGCAGAGGCTCCGCCCTTTTGGAGGCCTGGAGTGAGGGGGTCCCCGGCGCGCCCCCTCCCTCGCGCCCTCGTTGCGGTGGGCGCGCGCGGTGGCTGCAGGGCCAGGGTCTGAGCTCTGAGGGGCGAAGAGGACGAATAGAGGGGAACATAGGCACTCGGAGGCCGCGGAGCAGGAGCAGGGATGGAAGGATGGATAGAAAGGAGAAAGGAAGAAGAGGAGGAAGGAAAAGAATAGGAAAAGGAAGGAAGGGAGAGAGGGCACATGGGAAGGACGCGCCCTGGAGGCCGCGGGGAGGGGATTATCAAGCGGACTGCCGCGGGTTCCCACGGTCTCCGCTTGCGCCTGGGGCGGGTGCGTCCCGAGTCCCCACACGTCCTGGGTGTGTGGATATAGACGTGGCCTGAGTTGGCTGCTGCGTGCAGTGGCAGGCGCTGGCGCAGAGCCACGACCCGAGTGTTTGCGTGTTTCTCCTTTCCGCGCGAGCTTGCGAAATGATGCCCGCAGGGGTTCTGGGGGGCGCGTGCTGACCAATTAAGAGGAGGCGTGTCCCTAGGGGTGTGGCTGGTGGGTCTCTAGAAGTACCTGTTGGGATACTGGCTGTGCACGCCCGCGCATGTGTGTCCCGGGTGGGTGTACACCCGCGAGCCGTAGGGAGAGCTGCATGCAGGGAATACAGGAGGATGTCCCTGTCTTCGGTGACAGACGGGAGGCAAATTTGTGGACAAGGTGCTCTGCTATCTTGGAAAATTGTAGCCGGGAGTTTCAGGACCACGGACAGCTCTGGGGCCTGCTGCGGCTCCTGCTAGTCTGGCATCCAGGTCCCTTCTCCCCCAGGCCTGAGTCTCCGGAGACATTGACTCTTGAATAAGGGTAGTTCAGTCGTGACGCCCCCTTTCTGTCATTCCTCTTTATCTCTAGTGCTTGATAATAGAGCAAACAGAGGCCCAGGAACTACCTCCCTGAGACTAGAATGCCACCTTTACCAGGAACCTGAGTTCGGGGAAGAGTCCCAGAGGTTGGGGAGGCACATTCTGGTCAACAGGAGTTATTCCTGCATGCCCTAGCGTGAGTGCCAGACCCAGCATTGCTCACAGACTTCCAGGCTTGAGAATTGGACCCTGGGTGTTTGCTGTGTTCCCACCTGTGAAATGGCACAAGAGAGGGTGGGCTTGCAATGACTTCCTGGTTAGCCAATATGAATGGAGTCTAGTGCCAGCTAGCCAGTCAGAGAAAGGCAGTCTGGGGCGGGGCAGGCTGTGGGGCCCTCTCACTCCAGCATCACCTTCATGTCCAGGTTTTAGCTGAGGGACATAAGGCCAGCCCTTAGGCTTGGGTTCTTAGCTGCAGTGATGAGATGTGGTTGGCTTGAGGCCCTGTGGGCATAGATGCCTGGAGGACCCTGTACTGTCACTGCTCTAAGCCTTGACAGGTTCACAGACCACACATCTTGCCTGGACAACCAGATTGTGAAGTAGGGGATGAGCAAACAGGGGCAGAGACCGTATGCCTGAGGACTCGTGCCCCTTCTAGAACCTTCTGGTCAGTGTTGACCAAGACAGGTTTCCAGAGCCTGTAGGGGCTGTTGGGAGCACCACATGGGTGTTGACCCCAGGCTAGCACTCTCCTGATGACCCATGCGTGCCCTCTGCTCACTTTCTGCTTTTTGTCCTGAGACAGGGTTCCCTTCAGTTGTTCTGTAGACTTGAATTTAGTCTTCTTGCCTCCGTTTTCCGAGATGACAGGTGTGCGCCACTAGGCCCAGCTGTATTGATTTAACAAGCACAAAAAAAGGAAGATCCTATCCCAAGCCTGGGAGAGGAAAGCCATTCAGTTATGGCTATTGTTGTGCTCTGGTGGTGGCCTGGTAGGACGTGTGTTTGTGTGTGTGTGTGTGTGTCTGTGTGTGTGTGTGTGTCTGTGTGTGTGTGTGTGTCTGTGTGTGTGTGTGTGTCTGTGTGTGTGTGTGTGTGTGTGTGTGGTGGTGGTGTGTGTCTGTGTGTGTGTGTGTGTCTGTGTGTGTGTGGCGTGTGTGTGTGTGGCGTGTGTGTGTGTGTGTCTGTGTGTGTGTGTGTCTGTGTGTGTGTGTGTGTGTGTGTGTGTGTGTGTGTGTGTGAGGACCTCCTGTCTCTCTCCAGGGGCTGAGCAGCTAAGCATCTCCTCTGGCTCTGACTTGGCTCCCCAGTGATTCTGTCCTGTGACTTGGCTGGCAGGCCTGACATCCAGTTGGGACTTTATTGGTTAGTGACTAGGAGCTGGTTCTCCCTACCCAGGCAGGAGGGAAGGAGGAGTCACTGAAGGCATAGAGAGAGGCAGGGCTGTGGGCTGTGAGTCCCTTTGGGCACCAGATGCCTGCACCATGCAGTCCACAGGGACCTAGGGGAACCAAGTTTTTAGCAGAATTCTATCCAGAATCCCCTAGGACTGCAGGGTGCCTAGGGACCACTTTAGGTTGCTTTGCCTCAATTTCCCAAGATGTGAGAAGGTTGTGGTGTGGGGGAAGGGAGCGGGTGTCTAGAAGGATCTTACCTTTTTTTTTTTTTAATAGATCATTGTTCAAGCCATGCCCAGACAGCAAAAATTATTATTGTTTCAATTCTTATTACATGTATTCATTGTGTGTGGGCACCATGGTGCCCGTGTGTTCTGCGGAGGACAACCTGTGGGAGTCATTTCTCTCCTTCACCACGTGGGTCCCGGGGACTGAACCCAGTCTGTCAGGTTTTGGTGGCTGAGGCTTTTATCCAGTGAGCTATCTCACTGCCCCCACGATGACCTTGAACTTCTAATCTCCTTGAGTGCTGGGTGGCAGGAATGCGCCACACAGCCCGGCTTCTGTGTTCTGTGCTGCTGGAATTGTGAGCCTGCGCTACTGCTACCCACTTGAGGTCTCATTCTGTAGGCCGGCCAACCTCTCACTTCCGGCCATCCTCCTGCTTCATGCTCTCAGGTGCTAGGAGCACAGGCAGTTGCCACCTCGCTCTGTCTCATCTGGTTCTCCTGAGCATCCATCCTGGCCATGAGAAGCTTCTGTGGAGAAGCAAGTTGGAGGGTTGGGAAGTGTTCCGGGTCTGGACACACATGCTGAGACTGGGTGGACCTGGGGAAGAAAGAGGGGAGATCCCAATCCAGACCTGAAGACACTGCTTCTGAGACTGCCATGTCCCCCCACTAGGTGGCCAGGGCTCAGCGTGAGGGCAGGATGTTGCTCCCTGCATGTAAATCCCTAGAAATGGGCTCTGTACCAAGGCCCTAGAATAAATCGCATTATCATCGATTTATCATCTAGGATGTGGGGTTTGGGCATGCACCTGCCTCCCAGATGGAAGTATTGGGATCCCCAAACTCTCAGTGTCGTGAAAGAAGTCTTTGGGGGGAGGGATTGAGGTCAGGATGGTCAAAGCCCCCTCTGTTTCTACCCTGAGGCTATCACGTTAGTATTTGGAGAGACCCCTTTCCTTGGCCTGCCCTTAAGACACCCTCCAACACACAATGGAGCACCGCATTCGATGACCCCTCCATCCCCCATCATTTTTGAGTTGAGTCTCCTTGCCCAGGGCGGGATCTCTCAGCCCTCTGCAGATTCCATTTCTCCAGGTCCCTCTGCCTCCACCTGGGAAGCCCATGGTGGTCTCGGAGCCTTTGTACTACTCTGCCCAGGCACCACCTCTCCCCCATACCATCAGCCCTTGACAGCCGCCTCCTCCGAGCAACCTTCTTGAACACTGATACTAGGCCCATCCCTCACACCCTGGCATCCGGCACATTTACAAATGTCCGCACCTGGGACTCCAGCTGTCTCCCACCGTGGTTTTCAGCCCTAATCCTGTCACCTGCTCTGGGGACTCAGTGGGCTCAGGCCCTGATCCTCTGTCCGAGCTTGGCCCGTAATCCCTGACCTCCAGCCTCTAATCCCTCTAGCTTTGCTTGGATCTGTGATCCCAGACCAGACGACTCTGGCGCTATCTCAGATCTGCCTGGAGAGCTGGGGCCGTCCTGGTTGGTCTATGGAGGGCTGACCTTGGCTTTGAGGGCTTTATCAGCGATAAGATCCTGACTGTGCCGGTGGGGGCTGTGACCCACCCAGCAGTGCCCAGCTGTGAATGGAAGGGGCTTCTCTCTGTTAGCCCATGATCGACGGGCCTCAGTTTCCTTGCTGGAGCTGAGGGAGAAGAGAGTTCATTTGGTGTCAACCATCCAGAATCTACCTATGGGTTGGAGAGGGCTTGGCTAAGGATCAGCAAAAGAGATTCTTTCCCATTGTCTCCCACTGGATCTGTCCTCTGACCCCTGAGCCGGGGAGGTCCCAGCGTGGTCCTGAGTGTCCTCCCAGAATCAGGCAGTCATCAGGACTCATTGTTGTTTATTAGGGAATTTGTTTGGTTCTGTGAGATGGTCTCATGTAGTCCAAGCTGGCCCCTAGCTCACTACGTAGCTAAGGAAGTCTTTGAACTCTTGATCCTCCTGTTCTTCAACTTCCCAAGTGTCAGAGGACTGTCCTGTGCCCAGAGGTCCCCGAGTCCTTGCTGTGGATGGGGTGGAGAGGTGGGGACGCTAGCCAAGGAAGCACAGCCTGGGGGAGAAGTCTGAACTGTGTCTGGATGGCCCGCCTTCCCAGTCCTGTCCCTTCCAACAGTCATGGCTTGGGACTGGTGAAGGAGGGTGGGGGAGGGGACCGCCAGAGTCCCGGGATCACCATGTGCCTGGCCTGCTCCCCTTGGTGTGGGACTTCTGACCCGTTCTGACTCTATCTGTGGGGACCAGGTTTACTGCGGAGGATGAAGGCTGGGGACACTTTGGTTAGAGCGAGTGGGCCCCACCCTACCAGGACCACAAGGACCTGGTAGGTCCCTCTCCTCAGGCACTGGGGGAAAACAGGCTGACCTTGTGACCTGGAGATGCAGTGGCTGAGGGAGGCTCCAGGATGGAGTGGCTGGGTGCAGAGGGCAGTCTCAGGCCTGGGCCCTATTTCCCACTGGGCCTCCATGGGAAGTATGCCCGGCCCTGACCACCCCAGGAAGGGAAGGGAAGTATTGCGTGACTGCAGCCTAGAAAGAGACACCTGCTGTGGTCTGTTGTGTCTTCAGACTGTTTCAGGAGCCTCGAATAGTTTCTAAGGCTCCTTCCCATGACCGTTGAAAGTGCCCCACAAGTGGTTTCTAGGTCTCCCTGGTGGTTTCGTGGCCCACCCTAAGTTGTTTCCAGCTAGCTTTCCCCCCGCCACAGAAGGTCACTGTACCCACTAATGGTGGTTTCTGGTTCCTGGTGACTGTTGCGTGCCCATTTTCAATTGTTTTACTCAATGGCTCCTCCAAAGAGAAGGCATCCTCAATCCAGAAGGGGAGAGGTTGGGGCCAAGCTGTATGACAGATCCTGGGGACAGCGGTTCAGAGCTGTCCACTGACAGCAGGGTCTGAGCCAGCACTACTGTCCAGATCCGGGCCCCACCCTAAAGCGTTGGTTATGACTGAGCTATGGGCTTCAGGGCTCTTGAGGAGAAGTGGGCTTTGATTTTTCCCACTCAGTGAGTTGGCTCCTGGGGACTTAGACACCCTCTTCTGCACCGTGTGCAAGATTACCCTACCCCAGACACACAAACATACACATAATTTAAAAGGAAGAATTCTTCAAATCTGTTATTTCGTGCTCGCCAGATCTGATAGACCCCTCCCCCACAGCTGATGTTACCCCTCAGCTTCGGAGGTCTTGTTCCCACCAAGAGGGCTTGTGAGGGGCATCGCACATGAATACAGCCCCAAAATCCTCCCACTAAGGGCTGAGGCGAGAAGAGGCTATGGTCCCCAAGGGGCAGAGAAGCCCAAGGTCACTAGTGCACGGCAGGAGCCAGCGCTAGGCTGTGCTGAAAGACTCTGGGTGTTGTCCCGTCCTTGGCTCTCGCGATCTGAGCTGCCCAGAGTGCCCCAGTACAAATCACTCTTGAATTTTTTCTCTCTCTTTTTTGGACTGTTTCCTTGAGCTCGGTTCTCTGAAGTGGAGTCACCCGCTGGGCACGGTGTTTATAACCGGCAGAAGGAGCCAGCTCTCAGGCCAGCTCTGAGCCAGCGGCTCCAGATACCGCACCCCAGATGCACGCCTCTCCTCTGAGCTGACTTGGGCGAATTGACCCAGCCTGTGTGCTCTAGAAACAGTGGGCACCGTGCCTATGGGAAGCCCAAATTCCAAGAGGTAGTGACAGACCTCTAGGGATCCAAGGGGGCTCACACAATCTAGGTGTGAGGAGACCCCTGAGACTGCAGCCCTGCTGGCCTGGAACTCCCAGAGATCCTCCTGCATCTTCCTCCTGGTGTTGAGATTGTAGGTGTGCACCCCCATACCCGGCCTATTTCTAGAGCTCTTGATCCTCCCGCCTCCTCTGGAGTGCTGAGACAACAGCTGTGCCCACACGCCTAGCTCTCCAAGGTGACCAGCTGCACCCTCCAGGAGCTGTGACCCCACCATGGTGTGAGCCCTGCAGCACCAGCCGGAGAAGAGAGTGGCTGGTCACTACCCTGTGTCCCTACCTAGCTCTTAGCCTCCCACCCATGCCCAGCAGTGTGCCACCTACCGGCTCCCATCCTTTCTGAAGACCAGATTTGCGCCAGGCTCATTGTCCCTCTTTGGTCATGTGAAGTGTTTAGTCTATTTTGAGCCTTCTCTGCAGACTGGAGGTGCGTCCAAGGCAAGGTCAGAGTGGGCCAGAGAGAGGGACCCTGCTGCCTGGGGTTAGGAGGCTTCTTTGAGGAAGCCCAGTCCTTGCCACACAGCAAGACCTGGAGTCCTGGAGGCTGTGTTATAATCTGGGGTCCCGGAGACAACTTTAGGATTGCGGTGTTGGAGACTCACCTTAGAGTTGGGGGTCCCAGAGAGAAAGAGACCTCCTTAGATTGGGATCCCAGAGACTACCTTAGTTTTGGTGGGGACCCACTTTAGGGTTGGGGTCCCAGAGACTACCTAAGGGTTGGGGTCCCAGAGACCACATTAGGGCTGGGGTCCCAGAGTCTACCTCAGGGTTGGGGTCCCAGAGCCCACCTCAAGGTTGGGGTCCCAGAGTCAACCTCAGGGTTGGGGTCCCAGAGTCTACCTCAAGGTTGGGGCCCATTGCCTACCTCAGGGTTGGGGTCCCAGAGTCTACCTCAGGGTTGGGGTCCCAGAGATCACATTAGGACTGGGGTTCCAAAGACCACATTAAGATTGGAGTTCAGGAGGCCCACCTCAGGGTTGGGGTCCCAGAGCCCACCTCAGGGTTGGGGTCCCAGAGACCACCTCAAGGTTGGGGCTCATTGCCTACCTCAGGGTTGGGGTCCCGGAAAGCAGCTGGGCTGGGGAAGAGGGCACGCCTGCCAAGGCCGGGCGTCGTGAGCATCCTGCCTGTCCCCAGGTTCTACTGGGACTTCACCATGCTGTTGTTCATGGTGGGAAACCTCATCATCATCCCAGTGGGCATCACGTTCTTCAAGGATGAGACCACTGCGCCGTGGATTGTCTTCAACGTGGTCTCGGACACTTTCTTCCTCATGGACCTGGTGCTGAACTTCCGTACTGGCATTGTGATTGAGGACAACACGGAGATCATCCTGGACCCCGAGAAGATAAAGAAAAAGTACCTGCGCACGTGGTTCGTGGTAGACTTCGTGTCGTCCATCCCGGTGGACTACATCTTCCTCATCGTGGAGAAAGGCATCGACTCCGAGGTCTATAAGACGGCCCGGGCACTACGCATCGTTCGCTTCACCAAGATCCTCAGCCTGCTCCGGCTGCTGCGGCTGTCCAGGCTGATCCGCTACATCCACCAGTGGGAGGAGGTGAGGGGCGGAGAGGACCAAGGATGGGTGGGACCCCAGAGACGTGTCTCGGGCAGGACTGGGGCTACAACTGAAGTCAGAGCCATCAGAGCTGTGGAGCCAGGGATGCGGGCCTTGGGGGGTGGGTGGGCGTCAACTGTGGACCCCGCAAAGGGTGCAGGGCCTTGGAAACTAAGTCTAGGGGTTAGAGATGGTCCTTAGGTGTGGGGTCTTGGGAGTGGGGGTGGGACCTCGGGCTTGGGTGGGTCGATTCTGTGAGTCGAGCCAATCATCTGAGGTTGGGACCTTGGTGTGGGTGTGGTCATGACTTTCGGGCCAGAGCTTTGACTTGGGGTGCAGCTTTGACTTGAGAGACAGGGAAGGGTGGGGGAACTCACAAGAAACAGACTAGGGCTGCAGGGCTGGGACTTTGGGGTATAGCTGAGTCAAAGCTGCAGGGAGAGAACCCATGCTTGGGCAGGGCCAGAGCTGTGCGTGTGGGGCCCACATGGATGCCAATCCTGGGAGTGTAGGGTCTGGGGCTGTGGATGTGGCCAAGGCTGAGGACCATTAGAAGAACCAGGGCTAAGGTTTCTATAGGGAATGAAAGTGGGCATCTTATGGCAGAGTCAAAGGTGTAGCGTTGGGCCCTGAGTCTCACCAGGAACCTCACCAGGAGCTGCCAAGGGCACTGGGCAGGACCCTTACTGTTGGAGCCATAAGGGAAGCGAGGTTTGCCTGTGATGGAAGGCCCAGGGTTGGGTCCTGGGAAGATGAGCAAGGTTTGCAGAGGGGTGGGGTCCGGGTACACATTGTTAGATGGAGGGTGGGGGACAGGCAGCGTCTCACATTGTGGCTGTAGGCTCAGGAGCAGGGCTGGAGGACAGACAGTCTTGGGGACCACCATGGACTCCTCATGGAGTTGCAGGGCCAGGACCTTCAGGACACGTTGTTCCATGCCCCTCCCTGTACTCTGTAAGACGTGGGGGAAAGAGGCTCAGACGTCTTCAGTTACCCAACTCCCAAATTCAAGATCCCTCACTCTGACCCATTCCTGCCCCTGTGACCACTGGGAGAAATTTAGCGGGGCTGGCAGGTGGGGACAGAACTTGGACAGGATGGGGTAGGATGTTCCAGAGAGGTCATGGGTAAGGTACTCTGGGTGGAATTCAGAAAAAAAAAAAGTGGTTGGGGAAGGGTACAGAGAATTTCCCTGGCCCTGAAAAAGGGGTGCAGGATTCTCATGGTCGTGTGCCCTCTCAGATTTTCCACATGACCTACGACCTGGCCAGCGCGGTGATGCGCATCTGTAACCTGATCAGCATGATGCTCCTGCTCTGCCACTGGGATGGCTGCCTGCAGTTCCTGGTGCCCATGCTGCAGGACTTCCCCAGCGACTGCTGGGTGTCCATCAACAAGATGGTGGTGAGTGCTTCCTGGTGGAGCCCCCTCCACGCCTCCAGGGACAGCGCCGCTCCACCCTACCCTTGTGCCCACCATCTAGGGTCCTCTACGGGCAAAGCAGCTCCCACCTGATGACCTCTAGTGCCCCTTGATATAGAAGGCCTTATGCACACTTGCCCCTGTGCCTGATACCTGCCAGTGTCCCCGGGATCCCTCAGCCCACCTGCCCTGGCGTCTGATGCCATTCTTCAATGCCACACGGACACACTGCTCAGTGATCTTACTTTTAAAAATGTTTTGCTTAGTTGGCAATGGCGGTACACGCCTTTAATCCCAGCACTCGGGAGGCAGAGGCAGGCCTGGTCTACAGAGACAGTCCGAGCAACACAGAGAAACCCTGTCTCGAAATTCCCTCACACCCCCCCCCCAAAAAAGTTTTTTTTAAGTTTTTATTTTATACTTATTTCATTTTATGTGTGTGCTTGCCTGCATGTATGTATGTGTGCCTGTGGAGGTCAGAAGAGGGTGTCAGATCCCCGGGGTATGGATTTGGGTGCTGAGAACTGGACTGGGGTCCTCTTGAAGAGCAACAAGTGTTCTAAACAGCCGAGTCTTCTCTCCAGCCTCTCCTGCTGGAATTCCCATTAGGTTTATTTGTTATTTTTAAAATCATGTGTATGTGTGTGGGTATATGCACATAAGCGCAGTGCCCTCAGAGGCCAGAAGAGGGCATCGGATCTCCTGGAGCTGGAGTTACAAAGGGTTGTGAGCTGCCTTGTGAGTTCTGAGGATTGGACTCAGGTCCTCTGGAAGAGCAGCCGGTGCTCTTAACTGCGGAGCCGCCTCTCCAGTCCGACCTCTTACATTCTGTAACCAGGCTGGTTAGGTAGCTGCGGATCACCTCCAGCACGCTGGGATGGCAGTGTGCCAGTCACTTCTCCTTATGTCTTCATGTCAATATGTTTAAAGTGAAACCAAGGGGAAAGTTACCATCAGCCCTAAGAAGTAACAACTCCAGATACCCATTGTCCCCACGTTTGTATCACATTTAAAAAGAGACTGTACAGCCCAGTTCCTAAGAGAGGCAGATGTAGGATGATAGCAAGTTCAAGGTTAGCAAGACTTTCTCAAAATAAAAGTAAAAAGAGGGCTGGGGGTGGCTCAGCAGTAGAGCCCCCACTAGAATCCCCCAGTGAGGGGCTGTGGGCGTGGTCACGGTGGAGCCCCGCCCATAACCCCCAGCGAGGGGGGCTGTGGGCGTGGTCAGGATGCAGCCCCGCCTAGAACCCCCCAGTGAGGGGCTGTGGTCCTGGTCAGGGTGGAGTCTCCATAGAATCCCCAGTGAGGTGAGAGGACTTGGCTCAGTGATGAACACTTGCATCCGGTCCCAGCGGCCTTAGGTTGTATCCCTGGAACCTGCAGCAAGTGTCGCACCCCAGGGCAGGGACACACTGAAGGTTGGTGTGTGTCAGTCAGGACACAGCAGGCAGGCATCAATGGAGTCAGAAGCCGGGTCGGGAGAACCCACAAACGCCCCTCCTAAGAGCCTGGCACAGCTGCCCCGGCTGAGGAACCCATTGTCCCACTGCTGCCTGCACAAGCGGTTCCATTTCCTGGACGGGCCCAGTGCCCCCCCTTCTCCGGCCGGGTCAACTGGGGACATCCAGGGGTGGACTTCTCCCCTCCTTGCCCCTCGGGTGTTATTCCAGGACTCTGAAATGGGCACTTGAAGCTGCCTTTGCCGGACTGCGGCCCTTTTGTCGCTTAGTTTCTCCAGAGTGAAGTGGGAGGTGCTGTCAGGCCTGTCCCTGCTAGTGCCTCACTGAGACCCCAACATGTCGCTGCCGTGTCCTTTGCCTGCGACTGCCTTGGTTATTTCTGATCGGGGGCGCCCACAGGAGGGTGGGCAGGTGGGTTCAGGGCCTCCCCCGACCGTCTGCACTGCCTTTGCTGCAGAACCACTCGTGGAGCGAGCTCTACTCCTTCGCGCTCTTCAAGGCCATGAGCCACATGCTGTGCATCGGGTATGGGCGGCAGGCGCCTGAGAGCATGACCGACATCTGGCTGACCATGCTCAGCATGATCGTGGGGGCCACCTGCTATGCCATGTTCATCGGGCACGCCACTGCCCTCATCCAGTCTCTGGACTCATCCCGGCGCCAGTACCAGGAGAAGGTCAGAGCGGGGAGGCCATGGATAGAGGGGGATGCTTGCCCTGAGTCTGGGCGGGGAGGAGGGAAGGGTAGGAGCAGTGCCTGATTCTAAGAGCTTCTGTAAGTGCTCAGAGTTAAAGGTGCCAGGTTGGGTAGGTGAGCGGAAGGGACAGGAGCCCAGTCCCTGGGGCCCATTTCTGAGTGTTTTGGGGTGTCAGTGACTGGGGGTGGCTGGTCAGCAGGGTGAACCTTTGGAGAGAGTAGTAGTTACCAGCCATTTCTGTCTGTCCTCTGAACAAAGAGTGTATCCTCCAGGTTGGTCCTAGGGGCAGCTGCTTTGGAGCATATGACAGCCAAAAGGGCAGGAGCCCTGCCTTCAACCACCTGCAGCTTCACACTCTGCAATGGGGCTTAATTCCCCACCCCCGACAGTGCCAGCCGGGTCACCCGGGCTCTGTGCCAGGTGCCTGTGTCCGGAAGCCTCCGTCTCGCACCCAAACATGAGCTGGTGCTGCCACCCACCCGCCGTCACGGGGTCTGCTGAGATAAGGACAGCTGTGGCTTAGAAATGGGGCTGGAGCAGCCCTGGGGGTACTGTGCTGGGGACAGCCTGGCACCCACACCCCAGCCCTGCTAGGGAGGAACTGACTCTGTGTTGTCCCCCAGGTCCTGGTGGCAGGACTTGGGATGGAAGTCAACATGAATACTGATGTTGACACTGTAGATAACCGCGACTCAGAAATAGGAGCCAGACACCCTAAGGCGCCCACACAACAGACATTTTGAGAGCTATGGTATCACATAGCTCATGGTGGTCTCAAACTCAGGTCTAAAACAGAGGATGACCTTGAACTCCTGACCCTCCTGCTAGTGATGGGGGTTAAAGGTTAAATACCAGTCTAGACGGAGGCAGATGTAGGAGGACAGCGAGGGCAAAGGAGCGAGACTGGCTCAGTAGAGAGTAAAGACGGCCGGGGTGGCGCAGCGGTGCAGGGGTGTCTCAGGTTGTCATCTCACCAGTCAGGAGGCCGACCTTCCTCACATAACAAAACACGCGGCCTGGGCAGGGGCTCTGTGACCACAGCGCTGCGCTAGTGTCTGTGAAGACCCGAGTTCCACCCCAGCATTGTCGGCCTGTGGTGGCGGCGACATCTGTCACCCCGGCACTTGAGGCTAGCCTGGGCTACATGAAACCCCATCTCCAAACAAAACACATCATTTGTCTTTGGTGTTGCTGGGCTTGTCATCTCCCTGGGTTGGGCTAGACAGGGTGATGGGTCCCCGAGCTGGGTGGCACCGGGCTGGGCCTGTCTCTGGGGCAAACACTGATCCTGCTCTCCTCCCTTCAGTACAAGCAAGTAGAACAATACATGTCCTTCCACAAGCTGCCTGCTGATTTCCGCCAAAAAATCCACGATTACTATGAACACCGGTACCAGGGGAAGATGTTTGATGAGGAGAGCATCCTCGGGGAGCTCAACGGGCCACTGCGTGAGGTGAGGTGGCAGCAGCCCACACACGCACCTGTACCCAGGGTCCCATGGACACTGACAGGGTATGTGGGATCAGGTCTGACATATGTTGTGGGTGCCCCTGGCCAACACCCGCAGTCCTGCCAGCTTCAAACACCAAGCTACAGTCTACTAGGTGCAGAACATAAAACATACACATCTGTGCAGCCATGTTCCATCCCAGACCCTGGAGAAGGTCTTGCCTCTCCTGTCACCTGGGCCCTTACTTATTTCATGCATGTGGATGCTTTGCTTGCACGTGGTACCTGTGGAGACCAGAAGAGAACATTGAATCCCCCGGAACTGGAGTTACAGACAGTTGTGAGCTACCATGTGTTTGCTGGGAATTGAATCCAGGTCCTCTGGAAGAGCAGCCAGTGTTCCTGACCACTGAGCCATCTTGCAGTCCTCAGCAGCAAACGCTCCTAACCACTAAGAAACCTCTTGAGCCCTATCTCCTTCTTTAAAAAAAAATATTTATTTATTATGTATACAATTATATTATTATGTATACAATATTCTGTCTGTGTGTCTGCAGGCCAAAAGAGGGCACCAGATCTCATTACAGATGGTTGTGAGCCACCATGTGGTTGCTGGGAATTGAACTCAGAACCTTTGGAAGAACAGTCAATGGATGCTCTTAACCGCTGAGACATCTCTCCAGCCCCCCTATCTCCTTTTTAAATGCATACATGCATATGTCCATGTGTACGCAGTGCACACATATGTACATGGAAGCCAGAAGACAACTTGAATGATGCCCGTGGGACCATCAGACAGGGTCTCTCACTGGCCTGGAGTTGAGCGACTCAGCTAGGCAGGCTTGCCCCAAGGATCCTGTCTCTGTCTCCGCAGGCCTGGGCACACAGCAGCCTCAGCTTTTTACACGTGTCTGAAGGTCCCAAGGGGAGGGTACAGCCAGGGCAGAGGCCCCCGGAGGGCCCACATCAGGAGGCAGCCTGCTCACCTGTCCTTTGTAGAGAGCCTAGCTCACAGGCCACGGAGTGCACGAAGTCCGTGGCTTTGTAGGGCACCCACATTCACTCCCAACCCTAGAGCAGCAGCCCACAGGAAACCTCTCTCCTCCCCCAAGACAGGGTTTCTCTGTGTAACTCTGGCTGTCCTGGAACTCGCTCTGTAGACCAGACTGGCCTCAAACTCTGGCCACCTGCTGTTGCCTCCCAAATTCTGGGATTAAAGGAGAGCGCCGCCACAGTACGGCCCTCTTTTCCATTTCTGAGACCAGGTTTCGCTCTTCAGCACAAGGTGACCTCAAATTCATGGCAATCCTCCTGCCTCAGCCTCCCGAGTGCTGTGGTCCCTTTTTCATATGTCCCGCTGACTCCCTCCTTGGCAGGGCCTCAGCTCACAGTCCTGGCCCTGTAGTGAATCATGAAGGCTAGTCTCCATGAGTTGCTTGCTGGGTTCTTGGCAATGCCCTTGACTACATCCAGCTGTATAAAAAGCACAGACCTGAAGCGTCCTGGCTGGAATGACATTTTGTATATAACCAAGGGCCCGAGGACACATACGGTGTGGCCTCCTTTTCCTTCAGAAGTCTTTTACTGTTTCTGAGAGACAGGGTCTCACGTAGCTTCTTATGTAGGTGATGCTAACCTTGAACTCCTGACCCTCCTGCGTCCACTCCAGCATGCTGGGATGACAGGCCTGCATGACCTGGTTCATGCCATGGCCCGGAAGAGCTCTGCCCACTGAACTCTGTCCCTCCTTTGATCCTTTTGGGTATTTTTGTGGTCCTGTTATCTACAAAGAGACCTGCAAAGTTGGACTTTCCCAGTCCAGGGTCTGTCACCCATCCCATGGTGGTGTGGGGACTTGGGACTTTATTGTGTGTCTTGAGCCTGTCTCCTGACCCTGCCTAGGAAGTTGGATAGGAGCCGAGGGGCCACTGTCTAGCACAGAGGAGACTGAGGGTCTGAGTTACCAAGCCAGTCCATCACTTAGCTGCCCTCCCTCCTGCCCACAGGAGATTGTGAACTTCAACTGCCGGAAGCTGGTGGCTTCCATGCCGCTGTTTGCCAACGCAGACCCCAACTTTGTCACCGCCATGCTGACGAAGCTCAAGTTCGAGGTCTTCCAGCCCGGTGACTACATCATCCGAGAGGGCACCATCGGCAAGAAGATGTACTTCATTCAGCACGGGGTGGTGAGCGTGCTCACCAAGGGCAACAAGGAAATGAAGTTGTCCGATGGCTCCTATTTCGGGGGTGAGTAAGGCAAGGCAGAGATCTGGATGGGACAGGACGGCGGACAGCTCCAGCCCAGGGAGTATGGACTGGGTGGGCAGCTGTACACAGTGCAGCCCATGAGGCTCTCACTCTTGTCTCTGCAGAAATCTGCTTGCTCACAAGGGGCCGGCGCACAGCCAGTGTGCGGGCTGACACCTACTGCCGCCTCTACTCACTAAGTGTAGATAATTTCAACGAGGTGCTGGAGGAGTACCCCATGATGCGGCGTGCCTTTGAGACTGTGGCCATTGACCGCCTGGACCGTATCGGTGAGCTACTAGACTGCCAGAGAGGGATCCCGGGAGGTAAAGGCATGGCTTACAGAAGGGACAGGGTGCTGAGCGAACATAGAAGGCAAAGGCCCTGGGGTGAAAAGGCGAGAAGAGCCAGAAACAGAGGCCTGGTGGAAACAGCTCTGGCTCAATAAACCAGGCACATTAGCAAAGTTCTAGGTTCGCTGGCAACATCTGTGTCAGGCATGGAAGGCAGGGAGAGGTGGGAGCTCTTGCTGACAGGAAGAACCAGGTGTTAGGACAGTGGCCCGAATCAGAGGGCACACAGCAAGGGCTCAGACACACCCGCACACGACGGGGACTCTAGAGTGTGATGGATACACTTGCTGTATGCCACAGGCAATTAGCATGCACTTGCCACAGGAGAGGCACGCAATACGTGGAATCTACACAAGTAATAGAGTGGGTACTGAGAACATGCCTGCAGAGGCAGGTGGCCAGGCTAGTGGCTGACCTCTGCCTTGCCCGCAGGCAAGAAGAACTCCATTTTGCTGCACAAGGTTCAGCACGACCTCAGCTCGGGCGTGTTCAACAACCAGGAGAATGCCATCATCCAGGAGATTGTCAAGTATGACCGTGAGATGGTGCAGCAGGCAGAGCTGGGTCAGCGTGTGGGGCTCTTCCCACCACCACCACCGCCGCAGGTCACCTCAGCCATTGCCACGCTGCAGCAGGCCGTGGCCATGAGCTTCTGCCCGCAGGTGGCGCGCCCGCTCGTGGGGCCCCTGGCACTCGGCTCCCCACGCCTCATGCGCCGCGCACCCCCAGGGCCTCCGCCTCCTGCAGCCTCACCAGGGCCGCCTACGGCCAGTCCCCCGGCCGCGCCCTCCAGTCCCCGGGCACCGCGGACCTCGCCCTACGGTGCACCCGGTTCCCCAGCCACCCGCGTGGGGCCTGCACTGCCCGCGCGCCGTCTGAGCCGAGCCTCGCGCCCGCTGTCCGCCTCGCAGCCCTCGCTGCCTCACGGTGCACCCGCGCCCAGTCCCGCGGCCTCCACGCGCCCGGCCAGCAGCTCCACGCCACGCCTAGGACCCGCGCCCGCGCCCACCGCCCGGACCGCCGCACCCAGCCCGGACCGCAGGGACTCAGCCTCACCCGGCGCTGCCGGTGGCCTGGACCCGCTGGACTCTGCGCGCTCGCGCCTCTCTTCCAACTTGTGACCCTTGCGCGCCGCCCCGCGGGCTGGGCGGGGCCATCATCCACACCAAAGCCATGCCTCGCGCCGCCCGCCCGTGCAGAAGCCATAGAGGGACTTAGGTAGCTTAGGCGGCGGGCGGCCTTGCGCCCGGCTGCCCACCCCCCCACATCGCCCTGCGCCCACCCCATTGCCCCTGCCCCAGCGGCGGCCGCGCACGGGAGAGGGAGGGGCGCGATCACCTTGGTGCCTCAGCCCCAATCTGGGACGGGGACGGGGCGGCTCTGGCCAAGGACCTGGCTATGCCCCGCATTTGCGGTGGCTGCCTAGGAAGGATATGGATCAAGTGCAATACTCGGCCCGCCGGCTTCCCGCTGCCCCAGCCCGGCAAGCTCATGCAATAACCAGCCTGGCCCCTGCCCACGCGTCCGAGTGACCTCCCTCAGGCACCCAGGGGCGGGCTTCACGGCCAAGCCGGTGTGGGGGCAAGGCTGTGTCCCCGCCGTCGCCATGAATGTACTGACGAGCCGAGGCAGCAGCGGCCCCCACGCCCCATTAACCCACACCCCATTCCGCGCAATAAACGACAGCATTGGCGCCCAGCGCCGCGTCTGCTTGCTTTGGTGGGTTTGTGCGACGCCAGAAAGTGGCGGCTGTCATGAGCGGACACAGACTCATTTATTTACACTATGCACAAGTCTAGGGATGGTACGGGGTGGGTCAGCTGAAGAAGTAAGTGGATCTCATCACCTGCCCCAGATCGAAGTTACCTGCGGAGCCAAAAGAGCAAAGAGTGGAGGCTAGGTCAATTGGACATGCCTCGAAGGGCCAGTGCGCAAGCCCCTTTTAAAACCCTTACCTGTCTCTGGCAAGGACCGTAGTGTCTCCTGCAGCTTGGTGACCAGGGCAAGTTCCGATGGTTTCAGGGACCTGGTGGTGCAAACAGGGTTGTAGACATGAGTAGGGGAGCAGGCGGCAGGCAGGGAGGGACCAGGCCGCAGGAAGAGGGGTCGCTTACCTGGAGGCAGAGCAGAAACGCTTCTCCAGGAACTTAGCCAGGTCCTCCAGGATTGGCTGGCTATGTAGGCGCACAAACTGCTCGCGACACACCTGAGGGGTGACAGCTCTGAGTCACCCATGGTACAGACTTGTGGGGTCCCTGAGAGTAGGGGCTGGAAATACCTCGTTCATCACCGGGATGTCAGCGGCATGTGTCCAGAAGCAGTCGTGCACGGAGACGAAGGTCAGGCCCTTCCTGGCCAGGGAGAGTCCGAGTGAGGCGGCTGCTGCCTGCCCACTACCCCAGCCTCATACTGGGTCCCCAGCACACGCGCTAAGCAGTAGATGTTCAGGAAGACACTAACCTCACACACCCTCCAACAGGGTAGTCAACTGAACCACCCCACCCCCAGCACCTGCCCGTCCGAATCCCAGCTCAGCCCAGTGGCAGGTCCTGGGCACAAGGCAGGGACTCCACAGCAGACCGCCACCCCCTCCTGCCCTTCACAGGCAGTGTCTACCCACCACACGCGACCTCATCATCACTGTCCTGTCCTGTCACCATAGCCCCAGAAAGACAGCTAAACGTCACAGGTGGAGTGCCCATGCGTACCCTGGACACACCTGTAGCAGTGCAGAGCAGTCAGCATCATGTGGGAGGAGTCCAGGGAGTGGATGAAGTTGGGTGGGAAGCCATTCTTCTGCTTCAGAGTGTTGGGCTTCCTGTGAACCCAGAAGTGCTAGGCCTGGCACCCTCCTGGCCTGTCTCTCTCCCTGTTCCTCCCCTTCCCTCCTCTCCCCTCCCTGCATCTGGGACTCACTGACTGATGTTCATCGAGCTGGTAACGGTGATGGTCTGGATGCCACCTTTTACCTGCAGGCCAGGGTTGGGGGTTAAGTCCAGTCCTGGGCAGGAAGAGGGGAGAGGAGAGGAGGGGAGGGGAGGGGCCTTTCCGAGTACCTGGACCTTGGCCTCGCGGTGATAGGGCTGTATGATGGGGATACCCAGGGGTGTGACCCACTCCACAGGCCAGCCCGCGTGAGAGATGAGGTTGGCGCTCTCAGTCAGCCAGTGCTGAGGGTGAGACAGAACACCTGGTCAGATGGGCAAGCCACAGGGTGGGGGTCGGTCCCACCCCCACCCCGCACCCCAGGGAGAGTTGTGCGGCAACTCACCTGTATGGCCCGGGTGCTGGAGAACATCTCTTGTAGGCTTTTGAAGACCAAGCGCACGAGGTAGTGTGACGCTTCCCAGACAAACTCCTGTGGGGGCGGGAGGGTGGATGTGAATGGCAGGTGGGTGGGTGGGGCTAGCAGGCTGCCTCTCTCCTTGGCCCAGAGCCAGAACCCAGGACCCAGTGCTGAAGGGAGCACTGGGGTGGGGACCCGGCAGGCTGCACACCTGGGGGAAGTCGCTGAGTTCGCGCAGACGCTTCTCTATCTGTAGGCGCCCACCATAGCGTGTGACCCCATACACCACGGTCATCACAGTCTGCTTCACCACCTTGCGGGTGATGAAGCCCTTCAGCACCTGGGCCACCCGTAGGCCCTCCTTGGCATCCTGCTGGCGGAACTCCTCCACCTGGATGGGGTCAGGAAGCAAGGAAGCCCCGTCACACCACCTCCCCACTAGGGATTCCATTCAGACATCAGCAAGAAAGGACAGGGGCCCTGGCACCCACCTGCGTTGCCACTTCCCTGTACACATCTTGGGGCAGGTCCGAGGGCGTTAGGTTGACGGAGGCTGCACCTGCGCTGTCCCGACCCAGAGCCGCGTAATGCTGCAAACCATTGCAGGAGCCATCCTGGCCACAAGGGGTGCCCATGAGCTGAGCCCAAGTAATACAGGTATTATCCCGCATCCGGTGCAAAAAAAGAGGTCTTAGGGAGACTGGGGACCCGCCTCCCTTACAAAGTAAAGCCACTGCATCACGAGGCTAGTTCCACAGGGCAATCCCAGTTAAAGATGAGACCCCACTGCAAGTACCAGGTCCTAGGGCACCTTGGGCCAGGTCCCAGTGGGCAGCCACTCACATGCTCACCTGGTGAACTGGTAGGTGGGAGATGTAGGCAGTGGGGTCTGGGGACCTGACTGCTTGTGCTATCTCCATGCAGCAGGCCAGGGTCTGCCAGGGCTCATCAGCTTCCATCCACCATTTCCGGCCCTGTGGAGCATAAGACCCATGGGACTCAAGGGTCAGCAAAAGCTGGCCAGGGCAGCTCAGGTGACACCAGGCAAGTGTGTGTGTATGTGTGTGTTGGGGGAATGAGGAGGGCCACTCATGGGACAGCCGTCAGCTGCTACTGGGCACGCTGACAGGGACACAGTGGGCAGCAGGGGTTGAGAGATCGGAGTGCACAACAGGCAGGGAGGAACAGAGAAAGGGAGGAGGCAGGTAGGGAGAAGAGCACGCAATTCCCCACCGTCATGGGGTTGTCTGCAGAATCCAAGATCTCCTCCATAACCTGGTCCGCGAAAGCCAGGCGCATGCTCAGCGAGTCACGCTTCTTGAGGCCAGTCAGGTTGACCAGGTGGATTTTGAGCCAGTCGAGGCCACGCAGCCCCAGCGGCCGGCCTTCGGCAAACTCTAACAGCGCACGTGCCAAATCGCTGCCCAGGTGGTTGAAGTGCGGTGGGCAGGGGTAGGTGCGGCCGCGGAAGTCCATGTTGTGTGGCAGCCAGAAGACACGATCGCGCAGGTGCTGTGCCAGCGACAGCCGATACAGGGCTTCGCTGCGCAGGCTGTGCATCTCCCGAGCAGCTTTGAGGCAGCGTGACAGCTCCTTCCGCAGCTCCGCCTTGTGCACAGGCGAGGAGCCGGGTGGCAGGTGCTGCCGAGCTGGCTGTGGTGCCTCTGAGCGTGGAGGAGGAACACCCAGGCGCGCACAGCCCTTGTCCCTAAAGATCTGCAGCACCAAGTCTAGCAGGCGCCCATTGACACGCCAGGCGCAGTTCCCCAGCTGCGTGAGCGCGTCCAGGGCACCATGCAGTTGGGCAGGAGCGCAGCGCTCCAGGAGATGCTGGTGCTGCGTGGTGCCCTCCGTGGCACGCATCAGTTTGGTAGAGCTCAGAAGGTAGGGCCCGGCATGCGGTGACGTCCAGGGCAACGGTGGGCACAGCATAGGCACTTCTGTGGTCTCGAAGGTTAGTGTGGGTTCTGCTGCCGTCTCTAGCAGCTGAGTGAAGGCAGGGTGAGGCTTGAGGATGCCAACCTGGGGAAGACAGCCGACACAAGGGGCTGAGCACGAGCACTCTGCCACCACAGCCCCCCACCCCCACCCAGCTCTCCACACACATCTCAGCACTGATAGGGATGAGAGAGCAGCATTGCCCAGGATTGTCAGAGCCCCACGGAATGGCACAGCCATGTTGCCCTGTGTCCTTAGGCCCCTCACAAGTCCTCATTCGGACCCGGCGGCGGCCCACTCACCTGGCGGTAGCTTCGGAAGGAATACACGTGGTAGAGCACCGGGATGAGGCGGCAAGAGCCCTGCGGGGCAGCCAGGCTGCGTGGCATCTGCACGGCCTGCACCAGCAACTCGGCCAGCTGCTTTCCCAGCTGCAGCAGCACTGACAGGGACCAGGGCTGCGGCGGCGGGGTCTCCGGTGGGCCCAGCATCTCCCAGTACTCCCGAGGAAGGAAGGGCGCCTCCACCTGCAGGAAGAGCTGGTCAGGGCTGCCCATGTTTTCTAAACAGGGAGCAGAGGCTCGGATGGACTGACGTAGTTGGGGAGGCTGCCTGAGGAGTGTGGTGAAGGAGGCCGTGCCCCGAGCATGTAGTGAGTGGGATGAGCAGGAAGTCTGCCCCCTTCACCTGCGTGTCAGAAGCCAGCAGCCGGAGGTACTGCGAGTACCGCTGCCCCAGCTTCTCCACGTAGTTAGTGACCTGCTTCTGCTTCACCAAATGCCGATTAATGGCCCGAAGGCCCAGGTCATGAGCCAGGTGGAGGAGGGGCTCGCCCTGTGCCGGCAGAACCCGCAGAACCTGGGTGCAACAAGAGTCGAAGCTGTGGCTGCCTGGACACGGCCGCCTGTCCTCGGCGCAGGCGCCCCAGCCCTGGCTGCCTGGACACGGCCGCCTGTCCTCGGCGCAGGCGCCCCAGCCCTGGCTGCCTGGACACGGCCGCCTGTCCTCGGCGCAGGCGCCCCAGCCCTGGCTGCCTGGACACGGCCGCCTGTCCTCGGCGCAGGCGCCCCAGCCCTGGCTGCCTGGACACGGCCGCCTGTCCCCTGCCCGGGCGTCCAGCCCTGGCTGCCTGGACACGGCCGCCTGTCCCCTGCCCGGGCGTCCAGCCCTGGCTGCCTGGACACGGCCGCCTGTCCTCGGCGCAGGCGTCCAGCCCTGGCTGCCTGGACACGGCCGCCTGTCCCCGGCCCGGGCGTCCAGCCCTGGCCCACCTGCAGCAGCATGCTGACAAACTCTTCTTCACTGAGCAGGCACAGGAACGGGTAGAGGGTGGGCTGGCCTTCCCGCGCCTGGCAGGCCATGGTGGCCTTGGTCTGCCGCAGGACCCGCAGCAGCTCCACTTCCCACTGCCCCTGCAGCGTCTTCAGGGTCTTCCGCTACGGGAGAGCAGCGTCACAACCTGAGCTAGAGCTCCCTGCCAAGATCTCCCAGGACCTGGACTGGGGTCACAGCTCGGGGTGTGATGGCCTCAGGGTGAAGCCCTTACCGCCTCAATGACCTCCTTGGTCATTACTGGGGCCTTCTCCACCGACTGGACACTGACGTTGGCACTCAGCTCCACATGGAGCTGCTGGGAGAAAAGGTCCTGCAGGGTCTCCAGGGGCAGGTGCAGTTTCGGGTAGGACTTGGGACCATTCTGCTGGGCACAGACAGGCAAGTGAGGCAGGGGCACAGGGAGACAGACCACCCTGCGCAGACAAGAAGCCCCCTCACTGCCTCTGCCAAAGCATGCCCACTCAAATAATCTGGAGGACTAGGAACTGAACACACGTGTACTCAACAGCTGGACACCTGACACGTGTACTCAACAGCTGGAACACAGACACCTGACACGTGTACTCAACAGCTGGAACACGGACACCTGACACATGTACTGACACGTGTACTCAGAACAGCCTAGCGTCCATGGACAGATGAACACACAGGATACCCTACAACACACTAGACTACTACTTAGCCATGAAGAGGAACAAGGCTCCAACAGACACCACAGTATAGAGGGACCTTGAGGATAGTCATCAGTGAGCCAGGCACAAAAGGCCGCACAGTATGAGGCTCCATGACAGAAAATGTCCAGGACAGAACCCAGAGAAAGCTCATCTGTGAAGGGACCAAACTAGCCTGTGCCCGCAGGCAAGTCTTCCCGAGGCAGAGGAACGGAAATGAGACGGTCACGGCAGCTTCATGCCTGGGGCTCACCTTGGCATAGATCTCCCTGAGCAGTGTGGACGTGTTGGCTGGACTTGGCGCCTGTGGCGGTGGACTGAAGGCAGGCTCAGCCTTGACTACTGCTCTCAGCAGCGCGGCCCGCTCCTCTCCTGTCAGGGCCAGGTCAGTGAAGAGCTGCTGAGGCTGAAAGCCGTCTTCCATCATCTGCTTCAGACACCTGAGGCAACGGGGGAAGGGATGGTGTCGGCTGAGCGCTCAAGGGGCTAGCTCGTGCCCGAGGACAGGGCCACCCAGCACATTCCTGACTCACTTCTGGATGATGTGGACATCCTGGTCCCTGCGTCCCATGCACAGGAGTGCGGCAGCATAGGACCACAGGTCGGGGGAAAGGCCAGCATCCTTCAGCATGATGAACACATACACCATCTCCTTGAAGGAGCCCTGGGGGAAGGAGTGAGGCAGTGAGGACCAACAACGGCACCTGGACCTCCTTCTCTAAGATCCCTAGAAACCTGCTCTACATCAGTGATTTAGGAGGGGACCTAGCAATAGGTAGACCACAGGGTGTCCTTCTGAGGAACACTGCATTATTGGAGATTGAACTTAGGGCTCTTGCAGGCCAGGTGTGTGCTCTAGCATTGAGCTCCAGCTCCAGGACCTACCAATCTGTGTTTTATTGCTGGCTTTTTTAAAAAAAATTAATGATTTATTTATTCTTGTTTTATGTACATTGGTGTTTTGCTTGCATGTACATCTGTGTGAGGGGGTCAGATCCCTGGAGCTGAGTTACAGACACCTGTGAGCTGCCATGTGGCTGCTGGGAATTAAACCCAGGTCCTCTGCAAGAGCAGCCAGTGCTCTTACCACTGAGCCATCTCTCCAGCCCGATGCTGGCTTACTTTTTGCTGTTGTTTGTTTGTTTGCTGGCTGGCTGGCCTGGAACTATGCAGATCAGGCTGGCCAAATTCAGAGCCTCTGCCTCCCATCTGCCTTATGTTCCTTTTCTCATTTTCATTTTGTTTTGTTTTTCTCTTTGAAATAAGTTCTTTCAGAGCAGGAGAGACGGCTCAGCGGTTAAGAACAGTGCTCTGGGCTGGAGAGAAGGCTCAGGAGTCAGGAGCACTGGCTGCTCTTGCAGAGGACCCGGGTTCAATCCCCAGCACCCACATGGCAGCTCATATCTGTCTGTAACTCAAGTTGCAGGGCTTCTAACACCCTCACACAGATATACATGCAGGCCAAACATGGATGTACATAAAATAAAAATAAACCACACACACACACACAAAGGGTCGGGTGTACTGGCACACGCCTTTAATCTCAGCACTAGGGAGAGAGAGGCGGTGGATCTCTATGAGTTCAAGGCCAGCCTGGTCCATACAGGGAGTTCCAGGACAGTCAGAACTACACAGAAAAACCCTGTCTTGGGAAAAAAGAAAGAAAGAGAGAGAGAGAAAGAGAGAGAGAGAGAGAGAGAGAGAGAGAGAGAGAGAAAGAAAGAAAGAAAGAAAAAAAGGTCTCGCTGTGTTTCTCAGGCTCATTTTGAACTCCTAGACCCTGCCAAGGTGCTGGGGAAGAAACAGAACTCAGAGCACAAGTTTCCACCTCAGGAATTTATGAAAAAGAGCAAGTTCCCGACCCTGGAGCTCCGAATGTCCCAAGGTTCAGGGCCACTGGGACAGGAGGCTCAGAAGCCCCACACAGAATTACACTTCAGGCCTTCTCAGTTTCTTATTTTCAGTGGGGAAGGAGAACAGGGTTTTTACTTTGCAGACCAGGCTGGCCTTGAACTCAGAGATCTGCCTGCCTCTGCCTCTGAGTGCTCCTCTGTTTCTTTTTGTTGTTGTTGGTTTTTAAGGGAAGAGTTTTCTACCTGAAAAGCCCAAGAACTTGAACCAGGCTCACCTTTCGCGCCCAGCCGAGCATCACGGTGTTATACATGTCCAAGGTAAGCAGCTGCTGCCTCTCACACTTGCTGTGCTGAGTGACCAGCACGTGGTGGGCAAGGGGCATGTTGTCAGTGCAGGCACAGCACTCAAAGAAAGCCAGAAACTTCTGCTGGAGGAGCAAGAAGTTTGTCTCCACCACCGTGGCCTTCGTCCTGGCCGGGGTGCAGGAACTCAGCTTCAGCAGGGCGGACTGCAGGGCCCAGGTCAGCCGCTGTTCCTCCTCCTCTGAGCTCTTGGGTGCCCCCTTCTTGCTCTGCTGCAGGTAGCTGGCCAGCTTCTTGCTCCAGACCCGGGGCTCTGTGTGCAGTGTGTGGCTCTGCTTCTGCTGGTCAAGGAATCCCTCCTGGCTCTTCTGCTTCACCCGCTTCTCAGCCTCCAGCTTCTGGGCCCAGCGGCTGCTGCGGCCCTTCAGGGGCCGGTCCATTGGCACCTTCTTCACCATCACCTGGGACGTGCTCTCCGCCTGCAGCTGCCGCACCCGAGCCTCCAGCACTGCAAAGAGCAGAGGAAGTTTTGGGACCATCTTCTGCACCGCAGGATGCTCTGAGTCTAGCCCCAGGGTCACCCCAAACTTCCTCGTGGTGATAATTATGCCTCGCCTCTGCCTCCAAACCTCTCGTCACCTCCTGCTCCCCACAGCCTGCTGCTTTCCCTCCTCCACTCCTCCCAGTCTTGAGGGTTTCCACCTCAGGGCCTTCGCACATGCTGGAACGTGCTTTTTCTGATTCAGGCACATACTTGATACACTTGGGGAGCGACATAGCAAATAGCCCTAGCTCTGTGCCCCAAGTAAGTTGACCAAATGTTCACATTCTCTCCAAAAGGCAATTAATGGCACCATACAGGGGTCCCTGACACACAGCTTTCAGAGGTGACCAAAAGGTCAAAGCCTGGCCAGGAACACACCACACAGGGGAAGCCATAGTTAGTGGTGAGTGCAGAAACAGAGCAGGCTCATCCCCAGGCCCTCAATACAAGTGTTCCTAGGACTAGCTGACTGCCATTTCCAGAACTCCAGTCCCTGGTTCACAGCCCAAGGTCAGCATGAGTCAGGGGCCTGGCTGGGAGTGGATAGGAGAGGACCCAAGTTCTGGGTGAGCTCCCGTCTCAACCCACATGCTCTTGGCCCTCAGTATACTTGACAAGGCAGAGGGTGCACCTATGTGAGGCCTCCTGACAAATGAAGGGGTATGGACTGCACCTGCAGGGACCCCAGAGACAAGATGGTACTAAGACCCTGGGGCAGGAGGAGAGACGTCAGCGGGACTGATCCCAGGGAGTGCTTGTGTTCACGACAGAAAGAGACCTCATGGGAAAAGACACACAGTATGCACTAAGTCTTTGATACCCTCCTCTGGTCAGATGACAGATCCCATCTTAAGTTTGCTGGGAGCGTTGAGACGGGAATCAACAGTTGCTGACGAAGGAACAGGACCATGGCTGTGCACTAGCTTAACATGTGTGTGTGTCCGTCCTTCAACCTCTACCTTCTGTGGCTACCATGCAGACATGACATCGGATCAGGTGGGAAACCTGGCCTGGCCTGGGACATCCTGTCCACTAGACTTGGTTGCCTAACCCTTAAAACCGGGTTCCAAAGCTGAGTGGTGTTGCTCACCTTTAATCCCAGCACTCGGGAGACAGAGGCAAGAGGATCTCTGTGAGTTCAGGATCAGCCTGGTCTACAGAGCAAGTTCCAGGACAGCCAGAGCTACACAGAGAAACCTTGTCTCGAAAAACAAACAAACAAATTGGATTCCCACTTCACCTTGACTGTACAGGACACAAACTGGAGACTCTACCTTAGCAGAAGACCATTCCAACAAATGGACCGCGGGCATTTATTCAGGTTTAATTTGGGCCCTCAACTGTCTTCCAAGTCCCAGGCAGAAATCTAGGACCCAGGAAATAAAATAACAACAGCTCCCAGAATCAGCCCAGCACACAAGAGGACTCAACAGGCCACGTATAGGACATTCGGACCACACCACTTGCTGTGGACTCTGGGCCACATTTGACATACTGTCTTGGTGTGCTCAGATACGGTGAGGAGCCATTCCCTCAAGGCCTCCACTGTAAGTAAGGAGCCGAGCGTGTGAACCCTGCACAGGGGTACAGGGGTATGCAAGGGCTTGGGATGCGACTCACCCTCCAGCAGCTCGGCATGACCCCACTCCTTCTGGGCATCTCGCTCACGGGGACTGGCAGCAGAGCTCCTTCTTGCGCTGCAGAGGCCACTGAGGGTCCCTGAAACACAGAGGGTGAGACCGCACATTAACCACCCCAGCACTCCGGAGGCTGAGGTAGGAGGGTCTCCAGCTGCAGTCCAGCCTAAGCCACAACGGCAGTCAGGCATGGAGGTACAGGTTTGCGATCTCAACACTCAGGAGACTGAAGCAGTAGGTCATGAATTCGAGTCCAACATCCAGCATGAGCCACGTGGAAGAACCATGTCTCAAAAAGTAACCCCACACCACTCAAAATAAATCAAGACCCAGGAAAATGTAAGCTCAAGGGCAGAGCAGGCCAAAGCTACGAGAGTCGAGGTGCAGGATCCAGCAAGGACCCATAACTAAAAGTAGCGATAAAGGTCAAAGTCACAACCCGTAAGTCCCCAACGATGGGTTAGAGGGCTACAAAAAGCGAGCAAGAGTCAAAAGGCAATCCTGCGGATTCTCTTCAAGAGTGTTCCCAGAGACTCCTCCATAGGTCAAAGGGCAAAGGCTGGAGGTGACCGGACTTCAAGGAGGCGAAAAATCATAGCTTTGGGTCCGACACTGCTTTACCTTCGTCCGAGGTCGGGCGGCGGCGCCCAGAGGAGCTCAACGCCCTGCCGAGCCCAGCGGCGCCCCGGGTCCAGCGTAGCGCAGACATGCCGCCCGCTGCCCGCAGTACGCACGCGCGCGCAAAGCCAGCCGGGAGTTGTAGTTCCGCGAGTGCCGAAAGCGGCTCAGCGTGGGCCCCTCCTGAGGTGCCGAAGTAGAACTACAACTCCCAAGAGTAAGCGCGCCGTGTGGTGGCAAGAGAGCACGCGCAGAAATACTCTTCTGATTGGATCTTTTCATAATTGGATCTTTTTTTCATAATCCAAGTTTCCTCTTTGATTTGGTTTTTTCTTCCTCTTTTTTTTTTAAAAAAAAATTATCTATTTATATTTTTATTTTGGTTTTTCGAAACAGGGTTTCTCTGTGTAGATCTGGCTGTCCTGGAACTCACTCTGTAGACCTGGCTGACCTCAAAGTCGGAGATCCACCTACCTCTGCCTCCACAGTGCGCCGCCACCGTTTATCTTTTTACTTCCGTATTATTTGATTGTTTGGTTTCTGCTTTATCTGTTCTTGTTTCTGTTTTATATATGTGTGTATCTACATATTACAGAATATATATAGTATGTATGTATATATATGTGTGTGTGTGTATATATATATATATATATATATATATATATATATAAAATCATGACTTCCTGGAATTCGTTATATTTGGGTCTTGAACTCAAAGAGATCCCCAGTGATGGAATTATAGCATACACAACCATGCACAATCTCCTATTTTTTTCTTTGTTTCCGTGTATGAGTGTGTGTATGCAAATGAAATCCACAGCCTTAAAGATGAAAAAGAAGGGTAAATAGTAGCACCTCCCTGTTCACTCATTGGTTCATTCATTCACTCAGTCCTGTGGAGCTCTGACTAGAGGCTGACCTTGAACTCCTGACTCTGGGTGATTTATCTGGTGTTGGCGCTGCTCTCTGCACACGAGGCGAGCCCTCTGCCCTCTGAACCACAGCTGACCCCATTCCCTTGACCCCCCCCCCCCCGGATATATTTTCTGATGCACCACGGGTTTGCTTCAAACATCCTAGGTAATCAAAGATGACCTTGAATATCTGGTCCTCCTGCCTCTAATTTAGGATTTAGGAGTGTTGGGGTGACAGGTATGCACCATCACGTCCCAGCATTTTATAGATAAGGTCTTGCTAAATTTTCCAGGCTGGTCTGGAAGTAATTCTAAAGCACAATATCCTCCTGAGATGACAGGAGTCCTGGGCTGCCGAGAACAGCTAATTCCCCCTTCTCACTCTCTACTACTTGTTCAGAGCTCAGCAGGGAGAGAAAGACATAGTGAGGAGGTTTTAATCCCAGCCCTCTGGAGGTGGAGGCAGGAGGATTAAAATTCAAAGCAATAGCCTGGGGCACATAAAACTCTGTCTCAATGAGACAGACAGACAGACAGACAGACAGACAGACACACACACACACACACACACACACACACCAAGAGAGGGAAAGGAAGAGAAAGAGGGGGGTGGTTATACATAGCACTTGGGGGGCAGAAGCAGGCAGACTTCTTGAGTTTGAGTCATCCTAGACTACAGAGCAAATTCCAGGGCAGCCAGGGCTACACAGAAAAATCTTGTCTTGAAATGACAAAAGAAAGAAAAAAGTCTCTTTGGTGCTGGAGAGACGGATCAATGGCTGGAACACTGACTGCTCTTCCAGGGGACTCACCTTCATTTCCCAGCACCCACATGGTAGCTCACAACTGACTGTAACTCCACTTTCAGGGAACCTGACATCATTGCACAGAGATTGGTGCGGGAGAATTGTCTGTATTCTGTCAATCATGTTTTAAGTAAACGCTGATTGGCCAGGTAGGAGGTGTAGGCGGGGAAACCAGTCAGGAAGTGGAAATGATGCAAAGAGAGCAGGAGAATTCTGGGGAGGAGGAAGTTGATTTCTCCCACTCCTGCCCAGATCACCGAAGCAGCAGGATGTGATCTGCCCCACTGAAAAAGGTACTGAGCCACATGGCTAAAATAGATCAGAAAAAAGGGTTAATCAAGATGTGAGAGTTAGGGCTGGAGAGATGGCTCAGCGGTTAAGAGCACTGGCTGCTCTTCCAGAGGTCCTGAGTTCAATTCCCAGCAACCACATGGTGGCTCACAACCATCTGTAATGAGATCTGGCGCCCTCCTCTGGCATGTGGGCATACATGGAGGCAGAATGTTGTATATATAATAAATAAATAAACCTAAAAAAAAAAAAAGAATGAGCTAACAACTTGGCTATAGCTTTAAAAAAAGAAAAAAAAAAAGATGTGAGAGTTAGCCAGTAAGAGGCTAGACCTAATGGGCCAATCAGCTTTATAACTTATAGAGGTCTCAGTGTGATTTTTATCTGGAACTAAACAGCTGAGGGGCCGGGCAGGACAGAAACACAAACAAGTAAGCCTCCATCATGTTACAGAGATAAATACAGGTAAAAACCAATGCACATAAAAAATAAATTAATTAATTATTCAGAGAAAGGGAGAGGAACAGGGAATGATTCTTCTTCTCAGCCTCTACGCCTCAGTTGTGAAGGTTCAGAGACATTCATCATGGGACTCAAATGTGCAGAGAACGGATCTCAGACAGATATGTGAGAAAGCCCAGGTCTCATATTTCCCCTTATCCTAGCCTCGGTTTACCTCCACAGACAGGAACAGAGCAAGAGGAGTGAGCTAAACCCGTACTTGGGAGGCAGAAGAGGCAGATCTATGAGCTCAAGGGCAGCCACAGTGGCTAGACAGAGAAACCCTATCTCAAAGGGAAATGAGTGAGCTAGACACAGAAGTGACAATCCCAGCTTCTCCATCCATTTGGTTGTAGCCACCAGGTAATCAACCCGCTTAGGTGTAGGCATGCAGTCAAATCTAGAAGCATGCCCACTTAAAGCCCACAGAGGATCATCCTGAGCTAGGACCAGATTTCATGTGACAAGAGGGACGAAAGGGAGGAATGCCAGCCAATGCGAAGGCCCTAAGGCATGGGCAGAATGTCTGAGCCCCTGGAGAGGCCTCCAGGGTAGGGACTCAACAGATTTCCTCTGCTTAAACTGAAGTTGCCACCTGCGCTCAAGTTGAGAATGAAACCCATGGCCCCTCCCCTTCTACATGTTCCAGGGTACCCAAGCATGCCTGGCCTTGCTAATACCACAAGTTAACAATAATTTTAGCACTGAGTATTGCCCTCCTGATTGTAGCTCAGCTCATTCTCCATGGTACCCAGAGCATGGTTACCTCAACCCTGACTTCTTTCTGGGGTCACCTTCCTGGTCCCCAGGGATGAAGCAGCAGGACCTGTAACCCCAAGACGCCCACAGCTACTCACATCTTTGTGGGCTGGAAGACTCAGGGACTCAGATTCTTCCCCGTCCCTTATTTTTTTTTTTAAATTTATTTGTTTATTATGAATACAACATTCTGCCTCCATGTATACCTGCACGCCAGAAGAGGGTGCCAGATATCATTACAGATGGTTGTAAGCCACCATGTGGTTGCTGGGAATTGAACTCAGGACCTCTGGAAGAGCAGCCCTTCCCCGTCCCTTATTATTCAGGTTCCTCTCTGATTTGCTGAAGCACCAGACTGTCCACATCAGAGTTTTCACAGTTTGTTCTTAGTCAGCAGATTCTAGAGAAGGATGCTCCAGCTGAGCCACACCCAAGTCCCTCACCGGGGAGATTCTAGGCGGGGCTCCACCCTGACCACGCCCCCAGCCCCTCACTGGGGATTCTAGGCGGGGCTCCACCCTGACCACGACCCTCACTGAGGAATTCTGGGCAAGGGCTCTGAGTCACAGCCTTAGTCCCCACCCCACCGCCATCCCATGTTCACCTCACCCCCCCCACTGTGATTTATGGTCAGTGATATAGGTTGTCCTGTCTCTTTCCACTATAGTCAACCGTCAACGTGTTAATGGGGAGGAGAGTTATTATTCTGAACTTGAGGTCAAGTTTTCTTATGAAACCTAAGAATTTTGAAGTGTGGCCTGATCTCAGACATTCAAGAAGATGGAGAGTTTGAGGATAGCCTCGCGGCTTATTGAGATCTTATGTTAATAAAGAAACTAAAGACATGTTTGGGGCTGTGACTCATAGCTAGAGCCTCTGCCTAGAATTCTCCAGTGAGGGGCTGGGGGCGTGGTCAGGGGTCTGGGCGTGGTCAGGGGCTGGGGGCGTGGTCTTAGGGATAGAGCCTAGCATGTGGAAAAGACCTGGGTTCAATCCCTAGTACCCGCCAAGAAAAGAGTCCTACTAGTTTTCTGCCAAGAGTATCGGCTCCTGCCTAGTACTCAGAGAACTCAGCAAGCAGGGCTCAAGGCTAACCCGAGTGAACCTCTAGAGTGAGATTCCGCCCTGACCCTCTGGCCCCACAGCCTCTGTGTTTGAGTCGTGGCACGTGCACCATCCCCTCTGGGGCAGATGAAAGGTAATCCATCGAAAAACCAAGAAAGAGCCGGGCGATGGTGGCACAGACTTTAAGCCCCAGCACTCGCGAGGCGGAGACAGGCGGATTTGTGAGTTCCAGGCCAGCCTGGTTTGGAGTGAGCTCCAGGGCGGCCAGCGCCACAGAGACTCTCTGTTTTGGGAAAAAGAAAAGAGAAGAAAGAAGGACAGACTGCGAGGGGTGTGTTCCACCATCCCAGCACTGAGGCTGAAGGAGAAGCATTTTGAGTTAAAAGCCAGACTGAAGAGGGCTGGAAAGATGGCTCACTGCTTGCTCTTCCAAAGGTCCTGAGTTCAATTCCCAGCAACCACATGGTGGCTCACAGCAGGCATACATACAGGCAGAACACTGTATACATAATAAATTATTAATAATAATTTGATTGATCAATCATTAATTAGTAATTAATAAAGTTATGAATTATCAACCATTATTAAATTAATTGATCATTAAAATTAATGATTGATTAATTTAGTATGTATTATGCATAATAAATTAATAAATCTTTTTAAAAAGCCAGACTGAGACAACAAACAAAATTAATTAAATACAGTTACCATATGATCCAGAGATTCCCCCTCCTAAGTATGTGACCAAAAGAAATAAAGACCAACATCCACACCAAAACTTAAAATACTCACAGTACCTGGAATGCAGAGATAATCCAGTCTCAACAGGCAGGCGACACACAGTATGGGCCATCACTGTCTTGGAATGTTACTCACCCATGAACAGGAGTGAGGTTCCCACACATGACACAGCCTGGAAGGTATTCAGTGAGAGAACCAGACCCAAAAGGCCACACAGTGTGGGTCTCCATGACAGGAAATGGCCAGAACAGGAGAACCCAGAGACAGGAAATAGACTTGTGAGTACTGGAAGCCAGTAAAGTCAGGTGACTCTTGTGGGGATGGCAGAACATTCCAGAGTTTGACAGGTGAGAGCTGCCCCACACTCATGCACTAATAACTCAGTTTATACTTTAAATGAGTGATTTATGTGGTATGCAAATTACATCTCAATGAGCTATTCTTAAATTAAACCAAGTCAGACACCTCCCAGGCGTGTGTCTCAGTCTCTCACACAGGGAACCTAAAAATGTCCAGGGGCGTGTCGTCCAGGAGCTGCGAGGTGTTCATCTCAGAAGGGGAGCTTAGAATTTCAGTCACAGAACAAAAGTCACACGTGGCATTTGGTGCTGTGTGCGCCATTGCTTGCCCAGCATCGTCTAGACTTTCGCAGTGTACCTCCCAGACAGACACCCCTCGCCAGCCTGCCTCACAGAGAAAGCACACAGGCTTGGGTGATGAGGAAGAGGTCACGGGGCCTTGTGCTATATGAGAGCCTCTGATGAGCCCAGACATGGGACACGCTGGTCCATCTTATCCTGGGCACCACCCCACAGTGTGACCTGCCCAGGTTCAGGAAGAGACGGGATCTACTGAGCCACCAAGAAGGAATCCTGGCATCCTGAAGGACTGGTTGTCTTTCCAGAGGACTCCCCAAAAGGCAAACTTGTCAGTGAACCTCACCCTGGTGCTATTTAAAGGTGCTGCCTGGGGCCAGGGGGAGGGAACTGGCATTGAGGTTCAAGGTTCCCCAACACCAGTGACTCTAGGCTGCATCTGAAGGTCACTGCACCCACTGTCAGAGACACTGGCTACTGGGCAGAAGGTGGGTGAGTGACCGTGGATGCCAAGGGTGTCTCCTGGAAATGGGTGTGGCTGCAATGAGGAGCAGGTGGGAGGATGGACACACCGCCCTAATTCTGCTACCCAGACGCTGTCCTCTTGTTCTCAATGCCCCTAAGCTGGTGGTGACAGACCTGTCTGTCATGCTGCCCTCCATTCATCCCATCCCTTCCCTACCCATTCTTCCATGGCACAGCCCCTCCAAACGGGTAGCCTCAGAATCTCAAGGATGTCCTGTGCATGCTCGGCCCAGCTGGCCAGATTGACACCTTCTGAAATCTTCTGGTTTACTTCGTTGTCACGTGCCCATCTTTTATACGGTCTGTCTCCTAGCACTGTCTTTTGTCTGTTTCTTTGTGATTCCTTTCTCCTATCTCTGGTTTCTGTTTCTCTTCATATCCAGTCTCTGTCTTCAATTTCTGTTCCTCTGCGAGCTTGTTCTTGTGTCTCCCTCTCCACTCCTGCATCTGCACCCCGGATTGATAGCGACCCGCTTGCAGGACACACACTCCAGTGTGTATATGTGTGTGTTGCCCAGGTCGGTGTCCCCGCCCCCCCACGCCTATTGGACAACCGCGCACCTAGCCCCGCCCCTGACCGTGCAGCTGGGCCACCGCGCGCGGGCGGGCACAGGTCGGGATGCGCCGCCGCCTCTGGCTGGGCCTGGTCTGGCTGCTGCTGGCTCGGGCACCGGGTGCCCCGGGCGGGTACCCGCATCTGGAGGGCGACGTACGCTGGCGACGCCTCTTCTCCTCCACCCACTTCTTCCTGCGAGTGGACCCCGGTGGCCGGGTGGAGGGGACGCGCTGGCGGCATGGCCAGGACAGTGAGTGCTGGGGCGGCAGGGCGAGATGGGCACACCTCCTGTGGGCTCCGGACAAGGCTGAGGCCAGCGCCTGGGCTACGTACAGGGTCAAACTGAGACTGCCCATAGGAGCTGTGCATGCCCAGTGGGACCATGAGACAGGAATCCCGCTCCTGGGATTGCGACCTGTCTGAACTGGGGCTCGCTCTGTTCTCAGACACCCCTATTTGACAAATGAGGTAAGATGGATGCCCTGATCTCAAGGTCCTGCACAAGAAATGGAGCTGGGTCCAGACGGATCCCTGCCTTGCATATGAAAGGCCTTCGATAAGTGTTTGTGGCATATATGTAGGAAGAGGAAAGGCCACGGGTGAGGAGAAAGCCGGCGGTGATGGGGAGGCCACAGCTAGCTCCCTGGTGCTAACGTCTGGTAGGAGTTCCTGGGAGGGTTTGAGCTCAGCCCTGGGCAGGTGACAGGGCACTGCCCATCCCAGTGGCTTTCATCTGGGTTCCAAGGCCCTCATTAGGCCACACAGGACGAGGGCTATGACAGGGGACTGGCTGGGCAGGTCCATCCGTGGCAGCACAGTCAGGTGGGGTGGCCCCAGGCTGCGGAAGAGGCCCAGTAGAGTGACCTGGGCCCTTTAGTACTTCTGAGATTTAGACTCTATCTACAGGATAGGGATGGTAGGTGACAGGCTTGTGAGTTACTATGTGATGCTGGCCAAGAGGATACAATGCTAACCAAGATGGCCCGTTGTGATGGGTCTTCCCTGGGGTGGAGCAAATATACTCATTCCCTAAGGGACAGGGACAGAGTGATGTGGCTCATGTCCCCAGCATGGGCTCTCAAGCTTCTGGAGAGGGCCTAGAGGCCTGTGGTTGGGCTCACCTCCCTGAGCGGGTTCCTGAAGGGAAGCTGCAGCTCAGAAAGGTAGGGCTTGCCAGGACCATTCACAGGACTGAACAGACAGGGAAGTCCAAAGCTGGTTCTTTCAGTTCTGGCCCTCAGTTTCTCTTCTGGAAGTGGGTACAGTTGGCACCCTGACCCAGGGCTGTGTAGGCTCTATGAAGCAGAGGGCAGACGGCTGGTGTCCAAGCATTAAAAGATGGCCTGGCTCCCGCCCGAGGTCTCTTCTGGTTAGCACCTGGTGGTTGTGGGCAGACTCCTTCATCCAGGGAAGTTCCATGTTTGTTGTGGAATCCTGGCCTCCAGGGTCCACGCCTGCTGGGGTTGGAGACAGTGGTGATGGGACTAGGGAAGCCCGGTGGGGCTACTGCCTGACTGTTCCACCCCATCTCCCAGGCATTGTCGAGATCCGCTCCGTCCACGTGGGCACCGTGGTGATCAAGGCTGTGTACTCAGGCTTCTACGTGGCCATGGATCGCAGAGGCCGCCTCTACGGGTCGGTGAGTGATGGGCAGTACCCAGCGGGTGGTGATGGTTGGTGGGGCAGCCAGCCAGCCTCACATGCCCGCACTGTAGCGGGTCTACTCTGTGGACTGTAGGTTCCGAGAACGCATCGAGGAGAACGGCTACAACACATATGCCTCACGACGCTGGCGGCACCACGGCCGCCCTATGTTCCTGGCACTGGACGGCCAGGGCATTCCCCGGCAAGGTGGACAGACACGGCGGCACCAACTGTCCACACACTTCCTGCCGGTGCTGGTGTCGTCTTGAAGGGCTTGCTGGTTAAGGAAGCATGCACAGCAGAGGGGGCTGGAAGATCTGGAGTTGGTCAGCAGGGGTCCAGGCCAGAGATCCTGGACCTACATGGGTGTCTGCTAGCTGCCAGGCATGGAGATATGGCAGGGTCCCTATAGGGCAGGCCAACTCTCAGGGGATACACAAAATTGGCAGTTTCCACACATCTAGTCTGGAGGTGAGGACACTGCTGAGCTCAGGCTGACAAGTGCTCTGGGCACAGCATGGAGACTTGGAGGTGGGGACATACCAGGTGGCTAGGGGCCAGAGAGGGTGGACACCTATTGTCCCATGTGGTCAGAGTAGGGGACCGGAGCCAAGAGCATTTCTATTTCTTGCTCTTCCAGGGGGACTAAGCTTAGTTCTCACTCACAATCACCTGTATGCCCGCCCCACTCCAGAGGATCCGACTCTTTTCTGACCTCTGCAGGTACCTGCACTCATGTGCACATACCCTGCTTCCCATACACCTAAGATCACACACACATACACTTTTTTTTTTTTTTTGAGACAGAGTCTCTACATATCCCTGGCCGTCCTGGAACTTGCTCTGTAGACCAGGCTGGCCTCAAACTCACAGAGATCTGCCTGCCTCTGCAGCAATTAAAGGCATGCGCCACTATGCAGGGCTGACATGGGACCTCTGGACACTAGATGGGTTCACTGCCTGAGTTCCCTCAAGTCCCTGGGAGAGACTGAGGACACCAGTGTCAGCTTCTGTCCCAGAACCATCAACAATAAATGTCTTAAGCCTTAGTGAGCATGTTTGCTCGTCAGAAGCAGGATGCACGCACCATGTTAACAGGAATGGCCAAGGGTACAGTGCCAGCATCTCCAGGGAATGATAGTCTGCATGGTACCATGGATCCTTTTTGCTACCAGGCCGTAAGGGTGGGATGTGGCTGGCAGCTTTGTCATTTAAGCACCAACCTGAGAAAGCCAAGACTTGTGCCCCAGAGAACGATCAGCCGGCTGACGCCCCCAGCAGGCTGACACCCCGCAGTGCCAGGGCTCTTCACGGACTCTCAGGCGCAGAGCTGGGGACCTGCTCACCCCCAGACGCAGGTGAGCTCATCGATGCTTCGTCCAGGAAAGCAGTGTGTGAACAAGACTGAGGCTCCCTGGTCACAGGCCCTACCACATGGTCACCTACACACAGGGCTTGCAACAGACGGCTTCCCTCCAAGCGGCCCTGAAGGCAGGAGTTCAAAATGCCTTCTGCTCAGCACTGCCAAGGCTTGGGTACCTTCTGGCCTTTGCTAGAAGCACAAACCCACCCTGTGAGCTGCCCCACCGGGAGGTCATGGATACCCTGGCTGAAGGAAGACGCCAAGCCATGGGCTCTGCTTTTTGAGGAGGTGTATTTTAAATAGCTTTTCAGATAACACACATTTCCCTTTAAAAAAAAAAAAAGTCTGCTGAAGCAGTTTGTTCCTGGGTCTGCTGGTCACCCTTGTGGTCCCGAGGTCGGTGCTGGCCGGTGCTGTGCCCGGCCTCCCAGGGCATGTGGTGGGCTGGACCTGGCGACAGTCCTGCCGACTCTCCACAGATCATGCATGGCCGCACGTGGCTCAAATGTCCATTTATTTCAAAGCAGTAATAATTTAAAATCATAAAAACCCTTCTGCCGTTGAACATTTGGAGGGTGAGGTTAAAGACGGACTGAAGGCGCCTGCTGGGGACATGGGGCCCACGTGCGTGCCTCCAAATAGGAGCGGCCACAGCGAAGTCCATGCCTGTCGCAGCCTGGGGCCCGCCAGGTGCTGCTGGCCACCACGGGGCAGCACCTCTAGTCCATGGTCGTGGCGGTGCTAGGGCACCTGGGGCGGGCAGGATGACCGAGCCCCGGGGGTGGGTGGCCAGGTGGGACTCAGGAGTTGCTTGTGGCGTTCTCGTTGCTGGGCGAGCTGGACGAGGACGAGGACGAGGAGGACGAGAAGCCCACCCCAGTCAGGCCCGGGGGATTGGTGGCCGTGTTCTGTCCAGTGAGGCTCTTGCGGCAGACTGGGCAGCTGTCGTGCTTGAGAGGACAGAGAAGGAAGGAGTTACGAGAAGAAGGAGCAGGGCCTGGGGTCAGAGCCAAGGTTAACATCAGGTTCATGACCAGTCTGGCTCACAATCAAGAGTCTGTGTTAGGGACAAAGTCAGGGTCCAGGTAAGGTGGCAGATAGGCACACAACTCAGGGTCACCACTGAAGCCAACACTTACACATACTCTACCCGGGAATTGTTTCTGGGTCGGGGCAGAGCAAAGCCAGGGCTAGCATGAGGTCAGCCTTAAGGTCACAGCGGGAGGCAGGCACGGTAAAGGCTATGGCTAGCGTTAGGGCTGCAGACAGGATGGGCACAGGGTTCTGATTGACAGGCAAGCAGACTAGGGTTAAGGTCAGAGCTGTGTCTGGTTTTGGGGGCCACCTCAGCGTGTAGGGCAGTCACCTGCTCTAGCCAGGGCACAATGCAGCTGTCGTGGAACAGGTGGTTGCAGGGCAACTGCCGCACAATCTCACCCAACGCGTAGTCGTCTTTGCACACGGGGCACTCCAGCCCTGAGCCTGCAGAGGAAGCAGGTCAGTGAGAGGCACGCTGTGGCAGGGGAGGAACCCAGGAACTCTGGCCACCATCCTGTGAGCATACCCACGTGTTCCTCTGTGACGGGGACCGTGGGGAGGGCCTGAATCTTCTCCTTGTCTGCAGGTGGGGGGCCCGTGTTCTCAAATTGATTGAGGAGCTGAAAGACAAGAAGGAGCAGTGACCTGAGGGGGGCAGGGTTCCCAGCAGGGCGGTGGGGATCGAGGAGTCTCCACCTGCCCAGCTCTGCAAGGCTGCAAACCAGGACACACCAGGCCCTTAAACCTTAGAGCTGTCTGAGGTGTACAGCTTTAGTACAGGCCACTGTCCTTCCTAGGACAGCAGGCATCCTTCAAGAGGAGGGGAGAAAGGGACCAGTCACTGAGCTGACATCAGAGGGCGGGATGCAGGGGCCTCTGGTACTACAGAGCCTGCACCCATCTGCCTCACCAGGCTGGCCGGCCGACTTCTGGCCCCCCACAGATTCTGAGTGTGGCCGGTTGTACCTGTGTGATGATGGTGTCCAGGCCGTTGGCCCCCCAGGCGTAGTCCATTGGGTTCGAGTGCAGGACGCCCCTGGGGGGGAGAGGCCGGGTCAGGGGGCGCAGGGTGTGAGGGGCCAGGCACCCGTCCCCTACTCACCAGGGACCAAGGCCCAGGCTGGGTACAGCGGCCGGGGAGATGATACCATTCACAAGTTGCTGGATGATCCTGTGGGAGAGATGGTGTCACAAGCGCCTACAACGGCCAGCACCAGCAGCACCTCACAAGATAGAGCAGCTAGTCTTGGACTGCGTGATCTTTCTGTCTCCACCTCTCGAGTACTGGATGACAGGTATGCACCCTCTTACCCAAGGGGAGGGAGCCAATGGTGCAAACAGCTTTACAGGGACTCCTGATAGCCAGCAGCCATGGGCATGGCCCCAAGGACCTGGACCCCAGCCTACTTCTCTCCCACAGGGGACTGGGGATGCACTACTCAGGTCCTGTGGGTGACCCAGACTCCCTGGGTCCTGTCTAAGGAGAGAGGTGGCCAGGTGACTTCCTTACAGAAGCCCGGAGACTCAGGGCAGTGGAGTGTGCTTGCCTCCCATGTTACTAGGCCCCACTGTGGTCGTGAGGCCCTCACCAGGTGTATCCCGTCTACTCACCCTTCCAGTGTGGGGACACCTTCATGCCGGCCAGTGGCCCGCCGGGCAGTAAGGCGAGCACGGGGCTGCCGGGCTCCGTACCGATGCCGAGACTGGTGCTCTCTCTCCCGTCGGCTCTCAGGATCCCTGCCATCATCAGCCTGAGCCCCAGGAGGAAACGTGGGAATCTCAAAGCTATCATCGAAGATGCCGAAAGCAAACTGGCTGTACCCCTGAGGCAGCGTAAACAGGTGCTGGTCCACACTCTGTGGGGAAGAGGCAGTGAGGCCGCCACATACCGTGACAAAGGGAGAAGGTATGGGAAACAACCGTCAGGGCTAGGAAGAGCACCATCAAGTATGGGGCAGGGGAGGACCTGGGGACTAGGGACCCTGACTCACCTCAAATGGCTGCCGGTTCTGGTCGGTGGGGGCTGTGGAGGGGGCAGAGCTGTTTTCTGTGTTCCTGGGGAGAGAGAGCCTGTCAACTGCAGCTGAAGTCCCTCTTAGGTCCTCAGGTCAGAGAATGCCAAGGTTACAGTAGCCCCCCCAGCCCTGATCACTACCTGGTCTCTTCTGGAAGCTCCTCAATGAAGCCAGACTCGCACCTTGGGCAGATGTAATCCTGTGGGAGGCAGGGTCAGTATGAATACCCATCACAAGCCACAGATGGCAGTTATATCTAGCCTGCGCCGAGGGACATAGGGCTACAGGGACAGCTGCCCCGCCTACAGCCTTAACAACTCTAGCACGCTGCTAGGTCTTCCCAAGTCTGGACTCCTCCAATGACCTGCTATCCTGGTGAATAGCGGACACAGTGTACACTCCACAACGACAGGGCCTACAGTTCCTTCTTCAGACACACAAGGGTGGACACGGACAGCTAGGGACTCGTGTAGGCACAGCAGGAGGAAAAGCCTTCCTGAGACCAACTGCAAGCTGCATTTGTGCTTCTGGTGAGAAAACTCATGGACCCAGAGGCTGAGTCACCCTTGGGGACACTACCACACACGGGAAGTCCCAACAAGTGTAGAGCGTGCTTCCCACAAGGCCACGGCCGGTGAATGCTAAGGCGGTGGTGCAGGCAGGCAGCCAAGACCACGGGCCTCGGTTGACAGAACCTAGACCAGCATGGCTACGGGCCTGACCACACTGGGCTTCACACAGCACGTCCCACACTATGCCCCTGCCCCAGCCAAAAGCAGCTTGCAAGCTGTTGGACAAGAGTAGAGCGGGCAGGGAGGGTGATACATGAGGCTGGCTTACCACCCTGTAGACACACTCCACAGACGGATGCACCGCCATGAACGTGTGAAGGGGCAATGCCAGCCAGCACGACTCAGCTGACCTGAGACAGTCAGCAGACCCAGGGCAGCCTCATTAGAGCTGGGTGGTCACACTATCGGAGGGGCCAAAGTCTGACCACCACCACCTCTCCGGACACAGTACAACATCAGGTCTGGTGGCCTCTCCTCAGCTGCCATGCCCAGCCACCCCTCACTGGCTCAGAGGAGGGACACAGTTAGGGTGGGCTTATATCCACTGCCAATGTCTGTCTCTCAGAAAGGTACTTGCTCACCCCTCACAGCAGCTGGTGCCAAGGGGGACCCAGCAGAAGTCATTCTGCCTTGCCTGGTTCTATTACTCTGCTCTTGATGGTCCCAATGACAACGCGCCCAGAGAAGATCCCCAATAGAGACCTGAGGCTACAGGATATCCATACAACATGGGGTGCCCTATGCTCAGGTGACTCCTGTTATAACATATTCTGAAGGACCACTCTGAGTGCCACAGGGAAGGCAAGGGACAGGTTCCAATCATCTCTGGCTAGTATCACTGGCCTGCAGACTGTTCTTCAGAACTGATAGGGCGTGAGGCACGGGAGTCACAGGCCCAGTTCCCTGCCCATGGCTCCTAGTGTAGAAGCATCACCCTTGGGCACATGCATGTCCCACATCCCCAGAAGACGTACAAGCCCATGCAGCACCTTACCCAGCGCACGGCCATGCCTTCTCCTACCACACCCACCGAGCCTGGGCCACTGTCTGTTGGAGTGGTTCTGCCCAGAACCCAGGCCAGGCTCCACGTCATGCTAGGTATTGTGTTCACACATGCAGCAGGCACTGGTCCCTCGTCTACTTCCTTTGACCCATGAGGCTGTGAGCAGGTAAAATGAGGAGCCAGGCTGCAGGTGTCTGTGTCTGCACACGGAAAGCCCATGTCTGCACCTGGACGTCACATGGCCTCCACCAACACACCCTGAAGAGGATCAAGTCTGGGCACGCACTGCCCACAGCCTCTGGCTCTAGCCAACTCATCTGCTCCCTACTGATACATTCCCAACCAAGCAAACTACCCGTCCAGCACCCTGAAGCTCTGCCACTGCCTGGCAGTCACAGCCCCACGGGCACCGACAGACAAACTGCCTGTCAGAGCAGCAGTTCTCAATCTGTGAGTCGGGATAACCCCTGGGAGCTGAGCGGCCCTTTCTCAGGGCACATCAGACACTGAGTGTCAGATGTTTGCATCACAATTCCTAACAATAGCAAACAGTTATAAGGTAGCAATAAAAATAATCTTACGGTTGGGGTTACTACACACGGTTGGGGTTACTACACACGAGGAACTGAATTAAAAGGTCACAGCATCAGGAAGGCTGAGAGCCTCTGCGCTGGAGACCAGGATGCTGCTCACTTGTCTGGAGTGGGCAGCACATTGGACAGCTGATGACACAGGGCAGCCCAGGATCTGTGAAGGTGCCACCGCTGGAAGTGGGATCTACAGCATCCAACTCAGGTGTCTAGAGCAGTAGCTGTCACTACAACTGTGAACACGGCAGGTCCTCTCCTGGGTGGCCTACCCTGGAATGTAGACCTGGCCCCAGCTCCCTTTAGCATGCTACCTGCTCATACAAAAATCACCCATGCCGCCGTCTAAGCACTTGTCACGCCCTGGCGGCCTACAAACCCTGTAAGAACAAAGACCATGCTAGATCACTGGGACTTACAGGAGGGCCCTTGCCAGGCACGGTGGCATTAGAGGTCAGGGTCCTCCGTGTCCAAAGCCACAGGGTCAGCACCTGGAGCTGTGCTGGCCCCAGTAAGAAGCAGCGACAGCAAGGTGTGCGCCTGGGTCAAGCCATCTCCTAGCAGAGAGACCCAAGACCCACGCTCTGTTCCCAGAATTCACAAGGATGGTGAGGAGGCTGCACAGCCCCCAGTCCAGGCAGAGCTGGGGGGACAGGGATGAAGCTCAGCAGAGAAGCAGAAATCACAATCAGGGAGATGCCCACAACGTAAGTCTGCAGGGCACTGCAGACACCACTCTCCCTTCAGCCTGCTTTGCTTTGTTGTTGTTTTGCTTTGTTTTCTTTTTTCTAGACAGGGTTTCCTGGTGTTGCCCTAGCTGTCCTGGAATCCATTATGTAGACCAGGCTGGCCTAAACTCCACTTGCCCCTCCTTAGTGCTAGGATTGAAAGCATGAGCCACGTAGCCTGGTCAAACTGAATTCTGAAGAAAGTCACTGTCACTACCCACAGGGGCAGTGTGCAGGGAGACACGAAGAAACTGTACCAACTCTCACTTCACCCGGACTGCCCATGCATGATCCAGATACCACTCCATCACCTTCACAATGGCAGTGTGACTTACACCAGACCAGGTACTGCTTCAAAGGGCCTACCCAAGCTTCCTTTTCTCAAAAAGCAGGAGCTGACTCCACGCCTGGCCTGGGAAGGCGGTAGCAGGCTTCAATACTGGGTGATGAACCCTCCAGAGGGCGAGCCTCAAACCTAGGTATGAGACAAGGGATGATGGGGGTGGGGGATGTTGGGAGGATGCTGCCCTGGGAACCTAAGAGCTACCCACCAGGGTTTGCACAGACAGACCTGGGTAAAGGGGAGATCTGGTTGATACCAGACACAAAAGTAGTCAATCACTCTCAACAGGTTTGCAAAAACCCTGGGAGGCACGGCCAAAACTACCCTGAACTGGATGCAGGAGGCCCCAAGATACCTAAGCAGGGTCCTCGGGGTACACATGCCCAAAGCCACCTTGACGAACCAGGAGGCTTGGAGATACTCTGGTGGGGTCCTCGGGATACATCTACCCAAAGCCACCAGGTAACAGCAGGAAGCTTGGGGACACCCGGGTAGGGCTCTGGGGGTGCAGCTGACCAAAGCCACATTGAAGCAGTAGCACAAGGCCTGTTACAACCAGGTGGGGTGTCGGTGCGAACAGACCAGACCCCCCCAGACTGCGGCGTCGGATTTGTAGCTTCTATGGGCGCAGCTGCGAGGCCCGGGGCAGCGCTCGAGGTCGCGCTGCGCGTCCCCGCGTCCTGGCCACGCGCTCGGCGACCGTCCCCGGCGCGGAGCTCAGCGTCCCGATCCCCGCTGAGTCCGACCAACGCCACACGTCCCGCCGAGGGACCCCCCCGCCGCAGCCCGGGGTCCTCGGACCTGCCCGCCACGCTGCTCGCACGCCACCGGGTCTCAGCTTCCCCCCTAGCCCGCCTCGCGCGCACAGCCCCGCCGCCCTCCCGTCCGGACCTCACCGGCAGGCGAGGCACGATCTCCACCGAACAGCAGTGGCAGAAGTACCGTCCGGGCTGCGGCGATGCCTCGGCCATGGCCACCGCCGCCTCCGCGTCGCCCGCCCCCCGCGCGGCGCCCGCCGCCGGCCGTTTGCTGCTCCCTCGCCGGCCGACGCGCCCGCGCACGCTCACGCATAGCACGCACGGCACGCACGTTCAGGCGTGGGGCTCGTGGAGGGACGCGGGCGACGCGCTGCGGGGGGGGGGTGGCTGCCTCGTGGAGGACAGTGGCCGCACTAGGACAAACTAGGTACGGCCGGAAGTCGGAGACACGGGCCGAGCGAGAGGGGCGGAGCCTCCCGACCGGGCGGCGGAACCTAATCTCCTTGGCAACCGGGGCGGAGGTGGGCAGTAACGGGACAGCAGAGCATTTTGGGGCGGGGCCTATCAGGAGTGGGCGGAGCTGTGAGGCCTTGGCAACCGGAGTAGGGGCGGAGTCATGCTTGAAGATCTCGGAAATTCCGGAACGGCGCGAAGGCGGGTCTCCTTGACGACGACTTTCGTAGGTGAAGTCAGGCTTTGGATGCAGGGAGAAGTCAGGGACGGGGGACAAGCGAGCGGAGGAGTTACTTGGGGAGGAGACGCTTCTTGGTAACCTAGGTGGGGCGGGGCCTCTTGGAAGCCGCCGCGAGCAAGGGGCTGCCCGGCTGTACGGTTGTACGGTACGGTTGTACGGTTGCTGTACGGTGTGCAGGGCGGGGCCAGGGTTCCTTGGTAAGGAGGATCGGAGACCTGACCAATCGTGGAAACAGCCTAGGAGCTTGGAGTGGAGCCAAAGTTTCAAGCTTCCGGGCTCATCTCCTTGGGTACTCGGCTAGCAAGCTGGGCCGGTTGGAGGCGGGCTTAGGCGCTCGGGGCGTGGTCCGCGTCGGGCAGGTCCGTCTCCTTGGCAACCGGCCTGGGAGGTTGAGGCGGAGCCTGAAAGCGGGTGACTAGCTCGGGAGAGGGGCTGTAGTCAACAGGGTTGAGTTTCTGTGGCAACCAGGATTGGATGGAGAGCCCTCGGAAAGCCAGGTACAGCCGCTTGAAGCCCAGTCGCTTGAGAGGCGGGGCTTAGTCGCCTTGGCAACCGCTCACCCCTGGAGGCGGCTGATGGGCGGGGCCTAGGAGTCTGCTCCTCTTCTCGATCTGCCAAGCCCTCTTTTCCCTCCGTCCTTATCCCTTCTGATCCACCAGGCCAGCACGGAGGCGACTCCGGGCATTTATTCGCACTGTCTGTGTCTCTCCAAATGCACAGTCCCCCAGAATTCCCAGTGCGTCCTTCTTTCTCATGTCCAAGTCTCAGCTCCAATGTCGCCTTCTCCCCTGGTCTCCACTGCCCTCCTCCATACAATTATGTGCACCTGATAAACTGACAACGCCAGGCAGAAAGGAGTATTATGTCTGGGTGGTGCACATCAGGCGTCCCACACAACTCGAGATATGAATGCGAAGGAACCTATTCTCTGGTCAAAGGAAGAACCTCTAACTTGAAGCCAGTCTGTATGTCTGTGTGACCCTTGAAGAGAGGATGAAACCTGCGTTATCTTTTAGGGTAGAATATTCCTGAAGCTAGTTCCTGTATTTATTTTCTTATTCACTCAGCATTCATCAAGCATCCACGAAATGCACACAAACACCCCAACCCCATGAGGTTAGGGGAAAGGATAGGATTCTAGACCGACCTTAGATGTGTATGACGGCACAAGAAGGACTTCCTGAGAGCCAGGAGGGTGCATTGGAACCAAAGTTTTGAGGAAAGGATAGGAGTTCCATGGAGTTGGGATTTTTATAAAAAGGGGAAATTCAACCTGCTCACTAGCCAGCCATCTTTCTGTCCACGATTCCATTCATTCCGGCGTTGACCACCAGAGGGCGCATGGGCCACATCAATGGGACCTAGTTTTATAGCGCCAAGTCTGGTGGTCCTGCAGAGACTTCAAAGCAGCCCCAGAGTCATTTAAACACAACGACGTTCATTGGAGATACCCTCCATGGGGCAGCTCAGGGTTGTTGATAAAAGTTACTGGGCAGTGGGCATGAATTGACCTACCACCAGGCCATTGCTATCTGGCGCCGAGCAGATCGTTTAACCTTTCTCGGAACCATGACAGGGCTTACCTCGTGGGAACCTCATTCCCCTGTATTTGCTGCTTGCCACTGGCCAGCCAGGCCCACATCCAGTCCTGTACCTGGGAGCTGTGGCCTGAGGTGGTCCACTGGTAAACAGGTGACTGGTGAAACAGATTGGGAAGGAGGGCCTCATCTATATCATGAGGCTTCCAATGACCCCCTCGGTTCAGTCCCATTGATCAACAAGAGGCACAGGCACTTCCTAGGTCTTTTACTCCTGGGCCTGTGAACCTCACTGCAAAAGTCTCTTCCTTCTTCAGACCATGGAGCCCAAGATACAAGCTGTGTGTTCCTGAGAAATCATGTGCAGAGGCACGCTTCCTCCCTAAGCTTGTCTTACCTATGTGATGAATGTCCCCCTCTGAGGACAGCTCAAGCCTTTTCTGTGGTACAGTGACTCGAACTCCTCACCCAGCTCTCCCAGCACACAGCCCAGCTGCTCAACACCCCACCCCATTAAGCAATAGCGCCTCTGAGATGAACTCTGGAGGTTCCTGTTCAATTACTGTATCTGGAGGACAAGTCATCCTAGCTCCAGGAGACATTGACTCAGGAGCATCACAAGTTCAAGGCCAGTCTGGGCTACAGAGTGAGCTCTAGTCCAACCTGGGCAACTTAGTGAAACCATGTGTTAAAATAAAAACCAAAGAGCCAAGGGCATGGTTTAGAGGGTCCCGTCTCCCAGAAACACCAGTGAGGATCTAGGGACCACTGGCTGTTTAGGGGTGGAGCACCTGCCTAGAATTCACAATGAAGGTCTGGAGGCATGGCCAGCCAGGGTAGAGCCATGCATAGAATCCCCAGTGAGGGCTGGGGGCGTGGTCGGGGTGGAGCCCCGCCTAGAATTCCCCATGAGGGGCTGAGGGTGATGCTCAGAGGCAGGTCATGTCCATTATATGGCCTCAATCCTCAGTGCTAGAAAAACAAAAAGATGCCAAAATTGAGGCCAGTAAAATGGTTCTTTGGGTTAATCTCATGGCCTGAGTTCAATATCCAGAATCTTTTTGGTGAAAAGAGGGATCCAGGTTGCTCTCTGCCCTCTACAAACACACGCACTATGACATATGCACCCATGTACACACACACAAGTAAATGTGGTAGAAATTACTGTAAGAGCCCCTCCCCCCCCCAAAAAAAGAGCCCAGACGGACTGGATTCAGTACAGCAGAACTCTGGGATTTGTCCTCAAAACTGCCACAGAATAGAAAGGAAAATACAGCTCGCAACTTTGTTGCTGTAGCAAACAGAAGACCACACTTGTGCGGACACTGCAGGCTGGACCTTCACTCCATCTCCCGGGATGACTGATGACACTGTGACCCATTTCCGCTAACTCAGACTCACCACTGTCACCAAGGACAGACCTGCTCTCTGTCACAGACGGGACTGCGTGATTCCCTTGGGCTGGAGAGATGGCTCTGACTAACAACACATATGTATAGCTTTTGCAGAGGACTGGAGTTCAGTTCCCAGAACTCATGTGAGGCAGCTCACGGCTTCAGAAGCTCTGGCCCCTTTCTGGCCTTTTTTTTGGGGGGGGGTAACTACATGCATATGTAAATACCTACCCACAGATAGACATATACAGATAATTTAAAATAAACCTTTTTGTTTAAAGATTGGATTCCTTATCAGCAGAGGAGAGTTGCTATGGGGAAGGGCTGACATGAAGATGCAAACAGGAAGGACCTGGAGCTTAGGTGGTTGTACCTGGATGTGTCCTATGGCTATAGAAAACCACGGGTGGTGTGGACCTAGAGGCAGTCACTGTGGAGTCTTTAGGCTCTGCTCCATTCTGAGCAGCACTTCTTCTTCCCTGGAGGGGGAGGCCTCAAGTTCTCATCTCCAGAGTGGAAGGCCTAGAACGTCCTGCAGAGAGCCACAACCCACATCCTGGAAGCTGAAGCAAGCCCAGGAAATGACTGTCTTCAACTTACAGGGAAGGAGTTCAGGCTGAACCCAGGGCCCCCACTGGCTCTGCATCTTGCCTGGCTGGTTTCTTTCTGGCCATGGCAGGAGCGGCCTGCAGCTGTGGGCTCAGCCTTCCAATCCAGCAAGTTAGACGGGAGTGGACCAGGCCGAGTCTAAAAATGAAAATATGGGAGCAGGGCTCCTGCAGCCCAGGCTGACCTTGAACTCAAAATATAGTGTTGGTGTAGAAGAATGAAAACAGACCCATATCTATCACCATGCACAAAACTCAAATCCAAATGGATCAAAGACCTCAACATAAAGTCAGCCACACTGAAACTTAATAGAAAAGCAAGTGGGAAGTACACTTGAATGCATTGGCACAGGGAACCACTTCCTAAATATAACCTCAGCAGCACAGACACTGAGAGAAACAATTAATAATTGGAACCTCCTGAAACTGCAAAGTTTCTGTAAAGCAAAGGACACAGTCAACAAGACAAAGCGACAGCCTACAGAATGGGAAAAGATCTTCACTAACCCCACATCAGACAGAGATCTGATCTCCAAAATATACAAAAAATTCAAGAAATTGGACACCAAAAGATCACTTAATTCAATAAAAAATGGAGTACAGACCTAAACAGAGAATCTCTCAACAGAGGAATCTAAAATGGCTGAAAGACCCTTAAGAAAATGTGTTCAACACCCTTAGTCATCAGAGAAATGCAAATCAAAACAACTCTGAGATTCCATCTTACACCTGTAAGAATGGCCAAGATCAAAAACACTGATGACAACTTATGCTGGAGAGGTTGTGGGGAAAAGGGAACACTCCTGCATTGCTGGTGGGAATGCAAGCTGGTAGAGCCCCTTTGAATATCAGTGTGGCAATTTCTCAGAAAATTAGGAAACAACCTTCCTCAAAACCCAGCAATACCACTTTTGGGTATATATACAAAGGATGCTCAATCGTGCCACAAGGACATGTGCTCAACTATGTTCATAGCAGCTTTGTTTGTCATAGCCAGAACCCGGAAACAACCTAAATGCCCCTCGACTGAAGAATGGATAAGGAAAATGTGGTACATTTACACAATGGAGCACTGCACAGCAGAAAAAAATAACGACAGCTTGAATTTTGCAGTAAAATGGATAGAGCTAGAAACCATCATATTGAGTGAGGTAACCCAGACACAGAAAGACAATTATCACATGTACTCACTCATAGGTGATTTTTAAATATAAAGCAAAGAAAGCCAGCCTACAAATCACAATCCCAGAGAACTTAGACAACAATATGGACACTAAGAGAGACTTACATAGATCTAATCTACATGGGAGGTAGAAAGTAGAAAAAGACAAGATCTCCTGAGTAAATTGGGAGTATGGGGACCTTGGGGGAGGGTTGAAGGGGGAGGGGAGAGGCAGGGAGAGGAGCAGAGAAAAATGTAGAGCTCAATAAAAATCAATTAAAAAATATAGTGTTGGATGACTTTGGACTCCCAGAGCCTTCCCAGGATGGAGGGGGAGAGCAGTTGGCTTCCCCTTTCTGAGTATTGGTCTCTCAGGTCTGCCGGGGTGGAGCCCAGGACTTCCTGCCCCTCCAACATCTGGAGCTAGAGCTGTGACTCTGTTTATCTGTTTGGGTTTCTAAATGTCATTGTTTTCTGGCTGTCCTGAACCACTCTAGTAGACCAGGCTGGTCTTGAAACCACAGAGATTAAAGATGCATGCCACCACACCTGACTGGCCCTGTCTTTCTGTGCAGCCGGGAGTAGCCAAAGCTTGTCATCCTCCTGCCTCAGCCTGGAATGAACGCGTGTGCAGCATCACGACACCACACTCAAGACTTGGAAGGTCCTTAGCTGGATAGCTTCTTGTAACTAGGGACAGATCCCCAGGCTCTGGGTTAGAGACCTGGATAACTAGAGGCCACTGTCCTGTCTGCCCCACTAAAATTGTCCTGTGTGCCTCGAGGCACATCATTCAGACTTTTAAGCCCAACAGATCCTTTCTTTGTGCCTAGCTGTAGGAGAATGATCTGGAGGCCCAGACCAGTTTGAGCTACAGAGCCAGACTTTTTGTCAAAAAGAAATGAGGGTTGGGATGTGGCTGACAGCAGAACGCTTGGCACACAACCGTGGGGTTCTGAGTTGAGATCCTTGGCATCCATGGACAAAGCTGGGTGTGTGGATATAACTCAGCACTGGGGAGGTAGACACAGAAGGATCCCTGGGTCGCTCTGGCCAACCAGTCTAGCTGAATTAGTGACTTCACTTCCAGTGTCCCTAAGAGACCCCATTTCAAAGTATAAGGGGGAGAGCAATCAGGTGTGGGCCCTGGCCTCTGGCCACCACTCACACAAACACGCACACACAAATCTCTCCTCAGTCAGCCATGGCCTCCTGTGTTGATCTCAAGCATGGCTTCACCCTCCGGGCTCTTCTGGCTGTCAGGGGTCGCAGGGTCGTGAGCCTGTCATTTCCTCTGTGCTCCTGGGTCTGGGTGAGAGAGAAACCTGGGAAGCCGAGCAGAGATCACGGGGCGTGAGTCAGGAACAGAAGTGGGCAGCAGAAGAGAAGGCTGAGCTGGGGACACTGTGCCAAGGGTGTCCCTGGGGAACCCGTGGATTTCCAGTATGTGGGAGCAAGACGGAGAGGGGCCCTGAACCTGTGCCAACCACACAATGGTCCTTTGATTCACCCGGGCGAGGCCACAGCAGTCCAGCATGAGGGGTCAGGCCTCGGCCAAGGTCAGTGCTGTCCACCCCCTCCACTCCCTCCTGCAAACTCTTGGTGAGGACATAGGGTCCTGTGCCCCACTCCAACCTAGGAACACCCTTAGGGGACTTCCAGGGGGCAGACCAAGGTCAGTATCCTTCCTCACTGGCACAGGACAGCTATGGTGAGGAAAAGGATGCCTTCTACAGCCAATGGATCTGCAGGAACTTCAGGGCGCCAAGCATTGGGGGGAAGATGTCACCTGAAGGGGTCTGGAGTAGATGTGAGGATGGGGGTGATCTCAGGAAACCCAGTGCTCCCTATAGTAGCCTCTGTATTTTCTAGTTCTAGATTAATTTATCTGTGTATTTTTCAAATATATTTATTTTATGTGAATAGGTGCTTCTTTTGCCATGCCTATGCACCATGTGTGTGCAGTACCTGAAGAAGCCAGAAGAGGGTGTCAGATCTTCTGTAACTGGAGTTACAGACAGTTGTGAGTCTCCATGTGAGTGCTGGGAACTGAACCCCACTTCTCTGGAAGAGCAGTCAGTGCTCTTACCTGCTGAGTCTTCTCTGCAGGCCCTCATAGGTATGTTTTCTTCTCTAAACCATGAGCTGGGTGAGGATAGTACTAGATCAGCCTTGGTCACTGGGATTCCCCAACACCACGGCTTGCCCACTAATTATCTCAACTCCACGAATGACTCCATAGGTCTCAAGGGCATTTCAAGGAAGAGTAACCTGGCTACTTTGGAGGCCCTCATCTAGGAGGTTCTGGGTTCAACAGTTACCCTTACGGACTGTGGGAATCCCATGGCACCTATGTTCTACCTATGCCGGAATCCTAAGTGCTCTCCCTGAGAGGAGGAGCAGACAGTCGCCCACTCCTCAGCACACATTTCTTTGTGTATGTGCCACAGCTAGGTGTAGGGGTCAGAGGACAACTTGAAGGAATCAGGTCTCCTGCCATGAGTGTCTGTGTTCTGAGGACAAAACTCAGGTTCTCAGGCTGCAAGCACCTCACCCTTTGAGCCATCTTTCTGCTGTGCTTATTCTGAGGCAGGGTCTCACCGTGCCCTGGTGACTGCAGACCAGGCTGGCCTCGAACTCACAGAGATCCGCCTGCCCCTGCCTCCCAAGCGCCTGCTTTGACATAGGGTCTTCCTGCTCTGGACTCCCTAGGCAGACCGGTTTGGACTTGAACTTGTGAAACTCCTAAGTGCTGGGATTTTAGGGTGTGCCTCCGTGCCTGATGATTTCTGGGGGGGGGGGGTGTCCAGATACACAAATGCACCCACCGAGGCCAGAGGACATCAGGTGTTCTGCTCTAGTGCTCTTGGCCTTAACCCTTCCACACAGACTCTCCCTCCGAAGTTGGAGCTAGGCTCTCAGCCAGGGAGCCCAGCGAGCCCTCCGGTCTCCAGTGTCTCTCACGGGTGCTGGAGTTTTTGAACAGGTCCTCCTGTTTATGTGGCAGTCAGTCTTAACTCCTGGGTTTTGTTTGTCCTTTTTGAAACAGAATCTCGGGTCGCCCAGACTGGTCTGAAGTTCCCTCTGACCTTGATCTTCCAGCCTTCCGGTAGGCCTGCGAGGTGGAAAGGAGGGTGTGCACCATCGTGCCCACAGAGTCCAGGGCTCGTGCATGCTGGGCAAGCCCTCTGCCCACCGAGTTCGCTACTGATGACTTCGACTACAGTTTGACTCACTCTGAAGCCCCAGCTGGTCTGGAACTCACAGCAATCCTCCTGCTTCAGCCTCCCAACGGCTAGAATGAGAGGTATGAGCCTTTGAACAGCTGGGAACAGCTCAGGGGCACCCTTTGCCTCCTTGGGGCTTGTCAGTGTGAAGGTCTAACCAGAGGCTAAAGAAACCAGACAACCTCACTGTCATGCCCAGCCCGTACTTCCAGACACTCACCAGGTGGAGACCCCAAAGGAACACAGACACCTGGAGGTGTCCACCTTAGTCAACTCCCAGATCATGCCCCCGGGCCGCAGTTTGTGACCTGACCCCACTGTGGACTGTTCTTTCTAGACAACTGTCTGGTTCCCAGATGGGACAGGGCCTGCCCCCGGCGGCCACCCCCGCGCAGGCCCGGGCCCTGCGCCTAGGGGACACGTCCGTCCCGCCGCGCCCCGCCCCGCCCGCCGCCGGCCCCGCCCGCCTTGGGCTTTTATAGGCCGAGGCGCCCGCACTCACAGAGTCCCCGCTGCTCCACACTCGCCATGTGTCCTGGGGCACTGTGGCCGCTGCTTTGGGGAGCCCTGGTCTGGGCAGTGGGATCCGTGGGTGCCGTGATGGGCTCGGGGGATTCCGCGCCCGGTGAGTGGGGCTGGGCGGAAGGGGCGGGAGAGTGGGCCACCCACGTGGCCTGCGGAATGCGGCAGGGGGATGTCTGGGGGTGCGCTCTGGTTGGGTAGGTGAGTGGGGTGCTCCACACCTCCAGCCTCAAGAGAGGACTGACATTTATTTATTAAGCTCTTACTGTTTACCTCCTTTCCCATGAGACCACAGAACCCAAAGTTGTGGGTACTTTTTCCATCCCCGTTCTCAGGATGGGTAAACTGAGGCTTGGGGTCATGAACCTTGTAAGTGGCACTGTGGGTGGTTCTTTTAGAGAGACATCTCTTTTAGAGAGACATCTCTGGGTGACTGGACCTACTAATGCCATCTGGGTGGAGGGTTTCAGGATCCCCTAAATGGAACGCCTCTGTTGGAATGGTGTACCTGCATCTGGCTGGGAGAGCTCTAGCCTCAGTTTCCCTTTTTTGAAAAATGTTTGCTGAGGTGCTGGGGCCCAGTTCGAGGAAGGCGGTCGGTAGTGTCTCCCGAGCACGGATGAGGGGATGCAGCTGTCCCCATTTAAGGGTGAAGAAAGCCGAGGGTTCTGCGTTCCAGCCTCCACCCCGCCCTGCAGGGTTGCTGGCCTCCAGGGGAGCCGAGCCCCCTTCCCTAGGGCCGCGTCCCCCGTCCCATCCCAGGGGAGTGAGCTCACGCAGAGGGAATGTTCCCCAGTTGGAGTGAGTAAGAGGCGGGTCAGGCGAGGGGGGGCTGCAGGCCGGGGGCTCGGCTGCCCTGGGCACTGTCTAGACAGGGCAGAGGCGGGAAGCCAGTGCAGGCCCACAGACCCTCACATGCCGAGTGCCTGGCATTTGAAGGGGCTGGGCAGGGTGCCAGTTCTCAGGCCGGAGGCTGGGCAGGAGCTGGTGGTGGAGCACTGGGGTGCGACTCAGAGGAGGAGGGCTCCCCACAGAGCAGAGTCAGGACCATAACTGTGGCTTTCTGTGCCTTTCTCCCGTGTTGGGGGGCAGGATATCCATGATTAGCAATGGGCATCTCTCAATTGGAGGGGGCATTAGTCCTGGAGTGTTGGGGGTTGGTTAGGAGTTTGCCACACAAAGAACGTACGCACAGAATAATTCATAGGTAGAGCTGGGGTCCGGGGTCACCCTCCTCCTCCATTGCCGCATAGGTGGTGTGTGCTGGCTGCAGCAGGACAGAGAGGCCACCTGCAGCCTGGTGTTGAAGACAGACGTCAGTCGGGAGGAGTGTTGCTCCTCCAGCAACATCAATACAGCCTGGTCCAACTTCACTCACCCGGGCAATAAAATCAGCCTGCTGGGCTTCCTGGGCCTGGTGCACTGCCTGCCCTGCAAAGGTAGGTGAGGGGTGGGGTCCCGGTGGTCTCTCTGTGGGCCTGGGGAGAGTGCTGGGGTTAGATGGAGGGTATTAGGAGTTTGTGTGTAGGAGGGCCGGGTGCCACAGACAGCTTATCCAGGAGTCAAGGCTGCAGACCCGCACTGGCCTCTGGGATAGGATTAATGTCAGATCAGCCTGGCTGTGTCCCAAGCCCACTGCCATGCGCCCCTCCTCCAGACCCCAGCCCTAGCTTCTGGGAAGAGGATACACGGCCAGAACGGCCTGACCTGGGCCTAAGGGCCTATGGTTGCCTTCTCCAGCCTCCTGCATCCCTGGGTCCTGCGGACAGGAATTTGCCCCTCCCCTTTAGTTCCTCGGTTTCCTCAAGTTGGCTAGAGGGTCAGTTCCCGAAGCACAGGTGGGTGGGTGGGCGGGCCCTGTAATGTACCTCCCTCCAGTGAGTTCAATGTCTGTTCTTCAGACCCACAGAGCAACTGACCTGGGAGAGGGAAGGATGTCCATTCTGAGTCCATCTTGCTGTTCTCAAGCTAAGATGTGTTGGAGTCCTCCTGTACTTGGAGCCATAACAGCCTCAGTTTTCCCATCTGTAAAATGGTGGCTGAACAACGTATTAAAAGGGACACAGGGACAGGAGTGGTGGTGCAGTCCCAGATTCCCAGCACTTGGGAAGTAGGAGGCAGGAGGATTAGGAGTTCAAGGCCAGCCTAGGCTATTGGAGAAGCTGTCTCAAGATAACAAAATAAAGTCTTGTGTGGGGCAAGGTGGAAACCCCAACACAAGACTTTGTCTAGGCGAGTCTCAGTTTCTCCACTCCCCCAAGTGGGAGCCCTGTAGGCACGTTCACTCAGTCGTTGTGCGCTAAGGTGAACCTGGACTCCAGTGGCACGTGTGAAGCACACCTGTGCACGTCCTGTGTCCCTAGATTCCTGCGACGGCGTGGAGTGTGGACCCGGCAAGGCGTGCCGCATGGTGGGGGGCCGTCCACACTGCGAGTGCGCACCCGACTGCGAGGGGCTTCCCACGGGCTTACAGGTCTGCGGCTCTGATGGCGCCACCTACCGGGACGAGTGCGAGTTGCGCGTGGCGCGCTGCCGTGGACACCCGGACCTACGCATCATGTACAGAGGCCGCTGCCAAAGTAAGGGCCGCGGTCGTGGAGGGGCGGGGCCATGAAGATGAAAGCGGGGACTGGGGGCGGGGTTTCGGGAGATAAGACGGGGAGGTAGTGCATGATGATGGGTGGAGTCGGGCAGCTGAGGGGCGGGGACTAGGGGAGGTGTGACCAAGCAGGGGCGGAGCCTGGAGCCGAGGCGCTCGGGGAGCGTTGGGCCTACTTAAGGGCATGGTCTGAAATGGGTGGGGCTTAGGCTACTCCGGGCAGGGCCTTGAAGGGCGTGACCTGTACGGGGTGGGGGGCAAATGTTGGTAAATGGGCTCTGTAGAGGCGTGGCCACGACGGCCGTCTTCTACGGAGGGGCCTGAGGGTCAGGTCAGGTGGGTGTCAAAGTCGCCAGGCTGGCTTCAGAGTTTGAGCCCGAGCCCCGGGATAACTGCAACTCTCGGGCGTGTCCGGGGGCAGGGCTGTGCGCAGCAGCACGTAGCATTCCACAGCCCTGCGGGCCAGCGTGCCCTCACAAGTGCTGGCGCGGGAGAAGCTGCGCAGCCAGGGAAAGAGGCTCGGGATGGACTGGGAGGGGGAACGTGGGTGGAGCCATGAAGTCAACCTGATGGGTGGAGCTTGGCAGACCGGGGCAGGGTTTGACGGCTGAATGGGGCGTTGTCCTGGGGGCGGGGCTTGTCTCTGAAGGACTGGGCTTGACGGAGGTGAGCTGGACTCGCGTTTTAGGGTGGGGCTTAATACAGCCGGGATGGGGATTGTCTTCAAGGGGACCGGTCTTGACAGCAGCTTGGAGCTGGCGTTCCAGGGCGGGGCTTGAAGAGTGGCGGTACCTTTAAGTCCTAGGAATGGGGCTTTCTAGTGGAGTCCTAGTCTAAGGGTAGCTGGACTCATTGAGTGGAAACTTCATCCAGGACCTGACCCGCCCTCTCTCGGGCCCACAGAGTCCTGCGCTCACGTAGTGTGCCCACGCCCCCAGTCGTGCCTTGTGGACCAGACCGGCAGCGCTCATTGTGTGGTGTGTCGTTCTGCCCCCTGCCCGGTGCCTTCCAGCCCCGGCCAGGAACTCTGTGGCAACAACAACGTTACCTACATCTCCTCGTGTCACCTGCGCCAGGCCACCTGCTTCCTGGGTCGCTCCATTGGAGTTCGCCACCCGGGCATCTGCACAGGTGAGACTCCGTGGGTCTGGGCGTTGGTCCTCCAAGGGATAGCACATGCGCTCACTCTTGCCCGTTTCCTCCACCCTTGCAGGTGCCCCCAAAGTACCACCAGAGGAGGAGGAGAACTTCCTGTGAGCTGCAGCAGCTGGGCCTGGTATTTGAGGCCGTCCCAATTATTTATTGTCACAGAAAAGATTCTAATTTATGTCACATGGACATTCCCCAAACCTGGCCTGAAAGCACTTGGGGTCCCCTAGGATCCTGAGCATGTATCACAAGGACTGAAGGGAGGTTTTATAAGAGTTGGTATGTGCCATCACCAGGTACAAGGATCAAGTTAGGATTCCAAGGAGGGCAGCTTCACAGAGACCCCTGCTTGATCTCTCTGCCTGCTTTCCAGACTGGAGCTGAGTCTCAGGGCACGGTCAGTGGTAGTGTAGTGTGTCCGCCACAACTGCTGTTCACACAGGGCCTCTCGGCCTCAGCCCAGAGAAACACTGGGTTCTTCCCTATCCGTTCCACCAGGCCGTGACTGACTGGCAGGCCCAGGGTAGCCAGTGGATGCCAGGACTCACTGTGCCCAGAGCGCTCCACAGTCACTCTAGTGCCTGTTGCCCTGTTCTGGAGACACCAGAATCAGCTTCTACCCAGTGCCCACCCAGCCCTACCCATCAGTCAGGTGCTGCCTGGGGCATGACCCTTCCCTCTGACAGCTGCACTCAGAATTACCCACATGTGCCTTGAAGGAGACCACGAAGAATGGGGGCTGTAGCTCAGTGGCTAGAGTGCTTCCCAGCTCCCACATGTAAAACAGACATGGGCGTGATCAGGGGTACAGGCTCGGCCTTGACTGCACAGTGAGTTTAAGGCCAGACTGAAACCTTATATCTCTAAAAAACTTAAAAGGGATCGGGTGGTTTAGGGCCATATTATACAGGCCCATATTTTTACATGTCTTTAATCCCAACTCTTGGGAGGCAGAGGCAGGAGGATCTCTGTGAGTTCGAGGACAGCCAGGACTGTTACACGGAGAAACCCTGTCTCAAAATAAATAAATAAATACTTAAAAAAGGAAGACAAAATGTTCAATCACATACCGAGAATCATAGGAGCATGCGAGAGCCCCCCATGTGGGGGAAAGGATTTCCCAGGGTCTTTTATCCTCCCTCAAGTCCTCAGCTGGGCCTTTCTTGCAGTATCCCAAAAAGTGTCCTTAGCAGGCAGCCGAGGCAGCTTCTCCCATCCTGGGGTTCTGCCTCACAAAAGAAATAAAGATGATAAAACCACTGTGGTGACCAGGACCACCTGCCTTTTCTCTCTGAGCCTGGAGACTAGGGTAGAGCGTGGGACCACCTATGAAAGCTTCCAAAGATATGGCACGTGCTCGTGGGTTCCTGGGGAGCATGGGGCAAGTGGAGGGGAGGGAGAAGTGGGCCCTTCTGGGTCTTAGAGGTACAGGGACAAGATGGCTCAGGAGTGAAGGCTGACACAATGATTACTGTGTTGAGGCAACTTCAGCATAGCAGGCCAGGCTCATCTTCGATTTCAGGGACGGAGTGATACCGTTTTTATTTTTTTGTCGTCACTATATATATTAGTTCCCTGTGTATGTGTTAGTGGGGTTTAGACTGCTGCCCATAAGGGAACAGAGAACGCACAAAGGCCCAGGGGCCACCTGAACAGGGGGCCTATGGTGTGGGAGCCTGGTGGGTGCAGGAGCTGTGGAAGGGCCTTGGCTAAGTGGGCTCCTTATAGGGCACACATCGGCCGTACACCATGTACCTTCTTAGCCCTCAGTGCCTCTGTTCACTTAGTATGGATGCCTGCAGCCCAAGCCCCAAGTTCCCAGGACTCTCCGGCCAGCTCTTAGCCATCCATCTCCACTCCAGTGGGGGCTGAGAGGCCAACATCCCTCACAGAATATCTAGAACAAGGGGAGGAACTTCTCCAAACCACATTCCAGGCCACAGACGCAGACACCTGAGTATAGACATCTGAAGTCTTGGGGTCACCACACCAGAGACCTGAGAAGGAGACAAAGTCATGGGCCGGGCTCCCACAGACCAAGAAGGGTCCCCCAGAGTCTACCTGGAGTGAGAAATAAGGTTAGAGCTAGGTGTCACTCTTGGGGGCTTGTGTCCTCCAAAGGAGTCTCTTATACACAGACAGGTCTGGGTTTTTGAGCAATACACGGCCTGCTTAGCAGTGTCTCCCGAAACAGCTGAAGTCTGTTAAATCTCGGCTCCCGGGCTCTCTTTTCAGTGAAAATCCCCACCATAGTGAAGAATCAGCTTTTAGGAGTCGAGCTGCTGAGAGCGCAGCTGTTTCTGCCCCCTGCTGGCGGGCTTCGTATGATTATACCTACAGTCCCAGGACAAAGCCTGCTCCTGAACGGAGCAACTCCGTGCGTCTCTCAGCCACCGCTCCCCTTCCTGGGGCTCGGTTCTCCCTTTAGTCAAACGCTAGGGGGACCCAGGCCTGGACCCCTCTTGTGGCCTCAGTTCCTCATACACAAGCCATCATAGGAGCAGAAACCACGCCACTGGCGGTCCCCACTGTGGGTAGAGAGCATGGCAGACACTCAGTTCCATCAGCCCTGGCAGAGGCCCCAGCAGGATACAAGGCGGCTGCCGGCGGTGGCAATAACAATAGCCTCACAGCAGGGCCCAGTACAGCTGGGCCCTTCAGCTGGGGGAGCCACCCGCTCCTCCTTTAGGGTCCCCTCAGGGACACCAAGGTACAGGCCCTGTCAAGAATCAGTAGCAAGCCAGGAAATGATGGCACACTCCTTTAATCCCAGTCCTCGGAAGGCAGAGGCAAGTGGATCGCTGTGCGTTCAAGGCCAGCCTGATCTATCTACAGAGTTCCAGGACAGGCTCCGAAGCTATACAGAGAAACCCTGTCTCCAAAAACAAAAATAAATAAATAAGTAAGTAAGTAAGTAAATAAAATAAACAGAATCAGTACAAGTTGTGGTCCACCCACCATCAGGACCCTCGCCTCCTCTTCAGGCATCTCCGTCCTGGACCAGAGATATGACACCCCACCTTACCTCTCAGCTTCCTCCATTCCTTAGCTCTCCATAACTCCCTATGTCCTCGGGGGTGAAGGCCCACCATTCCAGCCCCACCCACGCCGGGCTCCTGAACATGAGACATCATCCTTCAGGAACCGGCACCCATCAGCTGTGGAGCTATCGGGAGGGAGCCTCTGCGAGGTCTCCTGCCAATCGACGCTCACTGAGGTGAGGGCAGAACGACCAGACTTCCAGGGAGGGACTACTCCAAGTAGCTGCACCTTTACCTCAGTTTCCCCACCTGTACTAGATGTCAGTTGGCTTTAGGGAACCTCACCCCAGATGGAGCCCTCATTCCCTCCTTTTCATCCTAAGACACTCACTCAGCTGTCAGCCAGTTCTGAGAACTTCCTTGAGAAGCAGGGCCTCGGGGCTCTTGGCTTTGATTTTGATTCTGACAGAGGCAGGATTTATGGAGGGTTCTGGGCAGTGGAGGTGAAAGACAGGATTCAGAAATCCAAGGTCCTGCCAGCCATTTTCAAACAGAATTCCAAGATCACAGGCATGGACCAGTAACAGAGCCCTTTCCCAGAATGCAGGAAAAGGGTTCAGACTAAGTGTGGTGGCACACGCCTTGAACCCCAGCACTTGAGAAGCAGAAGTAGGCAGATTTCTGAGCTCCAGTGAGACTCTGTCTAGAAATGAAAAGAGTTCATCCCAACCCACAAGAAAATGAAATAAACTCAGAAGTCAGGTGGGCCCGGGTCTGCCAGTCACCCTCCTGCAGCTGCATGGCAGGCTGGGAACTGGGATGCTGTCGTGTGGGGGACAAGCGGGTAAGATCACCAGTTCGCTGTGTCAGGAGCTCATGCAGCCCCTCCCTGTCTGCAGGTTTATCGGGCTCTCTACTCCTGCGATGCTCCAGTCCTTGCCATATCAATTTAAAGAGTTATAAAAAACACGCTGGAACTGAGCACAGTTCTTATTTATTTATTAAGCACAGACTTATTTGCTATAATTCTTATTTCCATGATACTACTTTGCAGTGCTGAATATGAAACTAAAAGCTTCAAGCTACTTGCTAGACTAGTGTTCTACCCATGACCATGCCCGGACCAAGACTCTCACTGGAGGATTCTAGGCGGGGCTCTACCCTGACCACGCCCCATCCCCCTCACTGGGGATTCTAGGCGGGGCTCCACCCTGACCACGCCTCCAGCCCCTCACTGGGGGATTCTAGGGATAGCAGCTACTATTCAACTTCAACTATTTATTTATTTGTTTGTTTGTTTCTTTGTTTTTATTTGAAACAGGTTCCCAGTCTATAGCTAAAATTTAACTTCAATTTTCTATCATCCTGACTCAGTCTTCCAGTCTTCTGACTAACTGAAATTCCCAGACAGTGCTGCTATTCCCAGCAGTGACATGAAAGTGCCCCAGGGGGAGGAGTTGGTCCTGTCTGGCACATTCTAGCTTCTGATGGCCTTTAGTTTATCCCTTAGTGGCCCCAGAATGTCACCTGTATTGAAGCAGTGGACAGCTGACGAGAAGCAGACAGCCTCCCCAGTGGTGACAGCCACTGAAGCAGACACCATGTAGTGCTGGAAATGTGGTGTCTCTTCCTGGCCCCACAACAAACTGGGATAGGTGTGGCTGTGTGAGCGCCCAGGATAGGGAGATGGGCCAGTGGGGGCCAGCCCTGGCAAGAAGCAGGGGTGGAGTCTGGGCTGAGAGGAAAGGGGTAAACAGAGGCACTCTGGAGACAGAGACAGGCAGATCTCTGTGGGTTCAAAGCCAGCCTGGTCCACATGGAAAGTTCCAGGACAGCCAAGGCTACATAGTTGAGACCTTCCCTAAATTGAGAGAGAGAGAGAGAGAGAGAGAGAGAGAGAGAGAGAGAGAGAGAGAGGTGGGGGGGGGGCTTGGGCATTCTGACTGGGTGTGGTGGTGCTCACCAAGCATTCCAGAAGGCTACCTTTAATCCCCACCACTGGGAGGCAGAGGCAGATGGATCTCTGTGGGTTCAAGACCAGCCTGGTCTACAAGGTGAGTGAGTTCCAGTACAGCCAGGACTACAGAGAAACCCCTGTCTCAAAAAAAAAAAAAAAAAAAAAAAAAAAAAAAAAAAAAAAAAACGGTCAGTCTAGGTGGTGGTAGTGCATTCAGAACTTTAATCCCAGAATTTCGAAAACTTCAGAGGCAGAGGCAGGCAGATCTTTGTGAGTTCAAGGATAGCCTGGGCTACAGAGTGAGTTCCAGGACAGCCTCTAAAACTACACAGAGAGAGGAAAAAGAGAGACTTGGAAAAATGGTCCATCATTTAAAACCCTTGGCTAGTCTTGGGACTCGGGTTCAGTTCCCAGCACCAATTCCCAGCACCTACACGGTGGCTCACATCTGTCTGTAACTCCAGTTCTAGGAGATCTGGTGCCCTCTCCTGGCCTCCTCAAATACTGCATGCATGCAGATATGCAAGCAAAACACACATGTAAAAATAAAAACATAAAGAAAGGGAACCCAGATCCCACAAGCCTGTACCTGAGATGGCTGAGATCCCTCCAGGAGCCCACAACCCCATTCCTGGTTCAGCAGTTAGACTAGCCTGGAGTCACCGGAGTCACCTTGGGTAGGGTTTAATGGCAGTTTGAAGTTCTCACCCAGGCAGCTGCCACTTCCAACAGTAGGCAACCCCAGCATCCAGTCCTGGGCATGGCAGCGGCAGGATGGCAACTCACTGGCAAGGTCTGCAGGTGAAAGAGGCACCTCGCCAACGATCCAGCCCCAAAAGTAGGAACAAGAAGGCATGGGGCGGGAGCTGTGGTCTGTGGTCAAGGCGAAGAGCAGGTATTTCTGGGAAGCAGGGAAGGCGATTCAACTCCCCCATTTCCCCAAGATCACTGCTCGTGAAAGCCCAGAAGACCACATAATCGGCCCAGACACTTCCAGCATCTTCCGACAGGTTCACCTGGCTCCAGCCAGGCTGACTGCCCCTCAGACCATCCCAGGGGACACAGTCATGCTAGAAGTGCCAGCCCTGCCTACTCGTCTGTCCGTGGTCACATAGCCCAGGGTCAGCACCTTGGCCCTTGGCCTCAGTTTCCCCATCATGAACCTCACGTCTGTGAGGAAGCTGACCCTTTGCAGGTCTCGGCTGACTCTGCTGTATTTAGTGAACTCCCACTGTGTACCAGACTTTGTTGGAAGAACTGGGAATATAGCGAAGTTCAGGGGTCCAGAGATCACCTAGCAGGATATACGCTAGGCTTGGATTTCTTCATGTTGGGGACCTCTGGGAGAGAATGTTTAGATGGGTCCCCCATGAACCCCAGGCTGGCCTCAAATTCCATATGTGTCTGAGGATGATCTTGCATTGGGGGAGGCTGCTCGTTTGTTTCCCGGCCGCCCAGACTTCCACTGTAAATCACACAGAAACTGTCTTAATTAAATCATTGCTTGGCCTAGTAGCTCTAACTTCTTATTGGCTGACTCTTTTTGTTTGTTTGTTTGTTTGTTTGAGACAAGATTTCCCTATAGCTTTTGGAACCTGTCCTGGAACTAGCTGTTGTAGACCAGGCTGGCCTCAAACTCACAGAGATCCGCCTGCCTCTGCCTCCTGAGTGCTGGAATTAAGGGCGTGCGCCACCACCGCCCGGCTTGGCTAGCTCTTATATCTTTTTTTTCTTCTTTTTTAATATTTTTTTCTTTTTTTTTAATTTTTTAAAAATATTTATTTTTATTATGTATACAATATTCTGTCTGTGTATATGCCTGTAGGCCAGAAGAGGGCACCAGGCCTTATTACAGATGGTTGTGAGCCACCATGTGGTTGCTGGGAATTGAACTCAGGACCTTTCGAAGAGCAGGTGATGCTCTTAACCACTGAGCCATCTCTCCAGCCCTAGCTCTTATATCTTAAATTAACCCATTTCTACTATTTTATATTTTACCAGGGGGCTCATGGCCTACCGGTAAGGTTCCAACTGGCGGCTTGCATCTTTCTCCTCTGGTAGCTACCTGGCTTCTCCCTGACTCCACCTACTCTCTCTATATCTCTTTCAGCCTGGCTTTACTCTGTTAAGCCATTGGCCAAAAACTGCTTCTTTACTAACCAATGGCAATAAAACACATTCACAGCATACATCACCTCCCCTTTTCTGTCTAATAAAAGGGAAGGTTTTAAGTTTAACATAATAAAATTACATATAACAAAACAGGTATCAAGCAAGAATTACAGTTACAATATTTATATCTACTTTATCTTTTATCATAACTAAGTAAAATTACAATTATAACTATCTATTCTTCAACTCCATCAAAGACTTCAGAAGGATATACTATTACCTAAGTTAACAGGAAGTGCATCGTAAACAACTTCCAAAACTCTAGAACTGACAGAGACATCTTGCTGTCTGGACAGTCACCCAAAGTTCTTTTGTACCATTGGAGCGTCCATTTTCAGCCTTCAGGACAATAGTATCCAGCAGACTTTTCCACGAAGCAGGAAATTTTAAGATCTGTTCTGCCTTGCAATGGAAAAGCCCAGTAGATGCTTTCTTCTGCGTCCTGCAGAATGTCTAGCAGACTCTTTTATGGAGCAGGAGCCCTGAAGGACGGTCTCACCTTCCTCAGGCAGCTTCAGCCGTCATTTCTCTGTGGGTCCTGCAGGTCCAGTCCAGCAGCTCCAGGCAAGAGCAGTTTCCTGCCCAAATGGCAAACAAACTCCATGAGGAGCCTCTTTGGTGCCCATCATTCTCTTGAAGTGGATTGGTGCTGCCAGGAGCAGATGTGTCTCATTGTCATAAAAAGTCTTAAAATCTTAAAACATTTAAAATACCATATTCTGAAGGTCCCTGAAAGACTTGAAGAATGCCTATCTAACTGAAATATATCTCTATATATCTAGGAAACCTAGCTAATATGACTATAAGCTTGACTATTATAGATGATTATCTATTAACCTATATTTCATAATTATACATTACATTTTAAATGAGTTGTGCAAACATAATACTTTAATCAAGAACAGGAATGTGTGTATGTATGTATATATATATGTATATATATATGATATTAAATTTGTATCAATAAATCAAGATCCATACCAATGCAGATCTCTATAGCATATCCCCCTTTAAATGTAAACAAACATTTTTGGGGGTAATACAAAATAGTATACAATGTAATACAAACAGTATTTGGGAATTTGGGTGTAGTTCTCTCCAAACTGCTTCTTGCTTTTCATTGGGCAAAGTAATTTTTGGGGTGTACACAGCGACTTTTCAGGGGCTCTTGGTCCATCAAACCACATTAGTCTGGAAGAAATCCACAGGTTCTCATCCTGTATGGAAACAAAAGCAGAACCTCTTTTCCAAAGCAACATATCCTTAGACCCAAATTTTGAAATCAAGATACCTTCAAAGTATATACGTTGGTTTAGTTTAGCAGCTGCTACAATGAGATGTCTCTCTTTACTTAGCTCCTTCACAGTCAAAAGATTCAAATAAAATACAATAATATACATAATCAAGACTCTCTGTGTATATTCCATCTTTACGTGGCTTATTCTTCTTACTCTATTAATTTTTCTACAAGTTTACTGTCTCTTTCCTCTTTTTCCTCTCTTTCCCAAGCCTATGTAAATTTAGTCAACACTGCAACCCATTCAGAGATCTTTTGCATTTGAGTCTATCTTTATTGCAGGGGCCCCTTGTTTGTCCTGGCCACTCTGCTAGCTTACACTCAAAATAATCACACAGAAACTGTATTCATTTAAACACTGTCTGGCCCATTAGCTCTAGCCTCTTATTGGCTAACTCTCACATCTTGATTAAACCAATTTCTAATAATCTGTATGTCACCACGAGGTCATGGCTTACCAGGAAAGATTCAGCATGTCTGACCTGGCGTATCCATGGCGGCTCTCTCTGCATGACTCTCTTTCTTCCTCCCAGAATTCAGTTCTGTCTCCCCGCCTACCTAAGTGCTGCCCTATCAAAAGGCCAAAGCGGTTTCTTTATTCAACCAATGAAAACAACACATAGACAGAAGAACCTCCTACGCCAATCTGTTATTATTTTCTGACCAGAAGCACTTTTTTAAAAAATGCTAGGCAGGCATGGCTAGGACCACCTCCAGGGTCCTGCCAGTTGGCTCTGCCCAGTCCAGCATGGCGGAAGCATGTTCGCTGCCTCTGAGAGCCATGCACATGGCTCCATTTCAGGCACACAGCAGGTCTATGTTGCCATTAAACAATTTGTAGCACTCTGCTCACAGACCCCATTCAAATGCTCCACAGCCAGACCTCCCGAAAGAGTCAGAGTCCTTGGTGCTGGCAAATCAGCCTATCTGAAAAAATACTGTGACCAAGAAGCTGTGCTTGGTTCCTGTTTTTGTGGGTCTAAAAGCCTTTTTTTTTAAATTTTCTTAGACTTTTTTAAAAATTATTTATTTATCATGTACACAGTGTTCAGTCTCCATGTATGCCTTCAGGCCAGAAGAGGGCACCAGATCTCATTACAGATGGTTGTGAGCCACCATGTGGTTGCTGGGAATTGAACTCAGGACCTCTGGAAGAGCAGTCAGTGCTCTTAACCTCTGAGCCATCTCTTCAGCCCCTTTCTTAGACTTTACATGGAATTTTTTTTTCGAGACAGGGTTTCTCTGTAGCTTTGGAGCCTGTCCTGGAACTAGCTCTTGTAGACCAGGCTGGCCTCAAAATCACAGGGATCCAGGGATCCGCCTGCCTCTGCCTCCCAAGTGCTGGGATTAAAGGCGTGCACCACCACCGCCCAGCTTACATGGAAATTTTTACCCAATGCTGGTGCGCCAATCTGTTGGGGAAGGCTGCACATTTGTTTCCCGGCGATCCAGGCTTCCAATATAATCACACAGAAATTGTATTAATTAAATCACTGCTTGGCCTATTAGCTCCAACTTCTTATTGGTTAGCTCTTATATCTTAAATTAACCCATTTCTATTATTTTACATTTTACCACAGGGCTCACAGTCTACCTGCTGACGAGGTTCTGACTGGTTGCTCGCACCTTTCTTCTCTGGCAGCTACCTGGCATCTCACTGACTCTGCCTGCCGTCTCTATGTATGACTTTCAGCCTGGCTTTACTCTGTGAAGTCATTGGCCAAAAGCAGCTTCTTTAATAACCAATGACAGTAGAACACATTCACAACATCCGTCACCTCCCACGTCAGGCTTGAACGCCCGATCCTCTGGTCTCCAGCTTCCAAGTACCTGATGAGATGACAGGTGAGAGCTACCCTGGCCCCACCGAAGTGGGAGCTTCAAACTCCCTCTCGTGGGCTGGACTTGCTCTGGTCCTTGTTTGATGGCCAATGCCCTGGCTTAGTTGGACACAGAAGGCTGGTTCCCTAGTTGGCCTGTAAGACCTACCCCAAAGCTTATGCAAATGTTGGGGCCTGGAAGGGGGCATACTGACCTGGGTGAACCCAGGACACACAAGGGTGCTCAGGCCGCAAGGTCCTCCAAGCAGCTCAGAGAGAAGGGAGGGGATAGGGCCAGCAAGGCCACCCTGCGGGGAAAGGGCACGGTTATCTTGACTACCTCTTCCCCAAGAGACTCATTCCTACCACGCTGAGGGTGAAGCATGGAGTTCTGCACCATGGGCTCTGGAGGAAGGGAGGGTCAGGAACAGTGTGCTGAGAGGCAGGGCTGGGGAAGGCAATGGCAGCAGACGCAGGGCTTGGGGGAGTGGAGGGAGAGATCCCACACAGAGGAGGAACACAAACAGAGACAGACAGGCAGACAGAGCACAGAGAGAAGTGAGGCAGAGGAAGCGGGAGGGAGACAGAAAGACAGAGATGCAAGGGAGGACAGAGAGACGAAGACAGGGACAGAAAGACAGCCACGTCAGCAGTGCTCACCTTCAATCTCAGCACTCTGGAGACAGTTTAAAGTCAGTCTGTTTACAGAGTGAGACCTTGCCAAACAAACAAGCAAACAAACAAAACCAGAAGGAGGAGCTGTGGAGGTGGCTCGGCAGTTAAAGCAGTAGCTGTCCTTCCAGAGGACCCAGTCCAGTTCCCAGCCCACATGGAGGCTCACAACAGCCTGCAACTCTAGTTGCAGGGGATCTTCCTTCCTCTGCTGGCCTCTGTGGGCACTGCACACACATGGCACACACACACAGGAGCACACCCAGATCATAAAAAAACAGAATTAGTTGCTGGTGATGGCATGCACCTTTAATCTGCACTCAGGAGGCAGAGGAAGACAGGTCTCTGTGAGTTCAAGGATAGCCTGGTCTACAGAGCGAGTTCCGGGACAGCCAGGGCTACACAGGGAGACAAAACCACTTAGAGCAAGCGAGGGAAAGGTGCAGCCTGCAGACTGGGTGGGGGCTGTTGCTTCCCTATTTCCTTCTGCTTCGGTGAACAGTTGTGAAATGTAAAACTATCTTGTGTTCACCTCAACTGCCAAGCTCACAGCAACCCCCAAGAACACTGTATAGTCTTGAGAAATGCAGGGAGGTTTTCAGTTTTGATCTGGGGTATGTGGGAACCCTGTGAGTAATAGGGCTGGGGAGGGAGAGAAATGTTCCCCAATATCTCAACCCTCCCACATGCCCACTGGGGCTTTCTTTCTCTCTTTCCTTTGTAGTTATTTGTTTGTTAATTAAGTTATTGATTTGATTAATTTTGTATTTTTGAGACAGGGTTTCTCTGTGTAACCTTGGCTGTCCTGGAACTCACTCTGTAGACCAGGCTGTCCTGGAACTCACAGAGATCCTCCTGCCTCTGCCTCCTAAACGCTGGAATTAAAGGTGTGTACCTTCACTACCTGTCAATAATGTTTTGACACATAGCATATAGCCAATCAATACTGATCAAGTTTTATTGGCACACGACCACATCCACACGTCTCCTCCAGCTCCTTTGACAGAGAACCGTCCTTGCAATGCAGACTATTTGGCACTGGCAATGTAAAAACCCGCCAAGTCCACTGGACCCTTAGTGTGTCCTGGGCCCTGTTCTAAGAGCTGTTAACCCTCCAGCAGCCTAAGGAGGTGGGATGGACAGAAAGACACAGAAAGACACAGAGGTCAAGAAAAACACAGATCTGAACCCAGGGAAAATAGAGAGGTGTGGTGGCGCAGGCCTGGCCGAGGCGGGGGATTCCAGTGAGTTTAGGCCATCCTAGGCTACACGATGGGACCCGGACAAAAGAAAACAAAAGCAAGGTAAATGGCTCCTGTGGAGGGGAGCCGGTCGAAGGACAACTATTCGATCATAAAAGCGAGTTTTGTGACACATTCTCCCTGCTCTACCCCAAGGCCTAATGAGTAACTGTTTAGAGCCAAGGGGCTGCAGTTCAGGTAGGAACACAGGAGCAAAGTCTGAGTTAATTCGCTGCCTTTTCACTCACTCTGGCAGCATCGCTGGGCTGACTAAACTCTTGAGTTCAGTAGACCATATCCAGCCGTTAGTCCAGGCTGGGCCTCCTCCGGGAGCTGAGTCCCCCACTCTCAACAGCTGCAGCTGTGACTATCCTGCGGCTCGGGGCTCCATTTCAGGCCCTGAACTGTATCTGGACTCTTTTTCTCCCACCCAGAGCTCAGGGTGACTGGGTCCGGGATCTGGGCGACGCTTTGGTGTGCAGCTGCACCGGTGGGGGGCGTCTGCGGCCAGCAGGAGGCGCGCGCGGGCGCGCGGGGTGCAGGAGCGCGCAGAGGCGGCGCGCGCACGAGCCCACCCGGCCGCGCCCGGACAATACCCGGCGCGCTGGGGACTATGCCCGCGCCGGTGCCGCCCCGGCTCCGCGCAGCCCTGGCCGCCAGGCCCTAAGAGTCGGTCCTGCCCCGCGCTGCACCGCCCACGGACCTCGCGGGAGATGGAGTGAGTACCTGGCCACGCGCGCTCCGCCGCCCCAGGCCCCCAACCAGAGACCCAGAGGCGAAGCGGGGAGACCGTTCCCAGCTGCAAAGGGGAGGGATCGAGCTGGGCCGCGCGCTCCAGGCCTGATCCCCAATCATTCTTGGGGGGGGGGGCACCCGGATTGCATCCATACATCGCTTGCAGGATGCAAAGAAGAGAGGCCCATGCTCCCGCACGACCCTTCAATCCAAGCTGGGCCACCTGTGGGTGGGCGGCCCCCGAGAGCCTGCGGGATCTCGGGAGTAGTTGGGACCCATCCTCAAAGGGCAAGCTGCTACCCGCCTCCCCTCCCCCATCTTCGACTCGCGGCTTCTGGCGCTTCTGTCGGTCCCTCCTGCGTCCTGCCCTCCTCGTGGCCTCACCGGGGCCCGTAGCCTCCTGGCCAAACCGATTCCGGCCCATTAGATGTGGTCCTGAGTTGCCACTGGCTTGAGAGGTGGATTTCCGCGGAGAGCTAGTCGGGCGGTTCCCTGTCAGGGGCTCTAATCTATTTCCCCCCTTTCCCTCTAAGCATGCTCCCCGCCAGGAAAAGGGGGGAACCTGATGGTGTGACTCAAAGGGGTAACTGGTTCAGGTTGAAAACAGTGGCGGTACCCAGTCCGCAACCCCAGGCTGGTGTGAGCTGCGGTCTATTTGTGTGGGTCTGTGAGAGAGATTGATGGGCAATGGAAGATTTTGTACACAGCCGGGAGCCAAAAGAGCATGCACGCTCATTCAGGCATGCAGACCCCTCTAAGCGATGTGAAGGTGTCCCCCAAACCCCGTACTCCCACAGGTGGGAAGGGTAGGTGCTTGAAGGGTGTTGGGGAAACATCGCTTAGGTCACAAACCCGCCTGCTTGGTGACTGGAGTAGTGGCACCCCACGCAGGGCCCCTGTCCTCACCCCAGTCAGGATTTGGGACGTAGAAGTCCAGCCAGCTTGGCTGGTGACCGCTCCCCCTGCCTTTCCCTCTCTGGGTGTGTTTTGTATGAGACAACTTTCCTCTTGGGATTAACCCGTGACCCACCACACCCACCGATGGGTGGAGACTGGCTGTCACATCCCTCGCTGGCCAAGAAGGCTAACTCCCAGTCCTTTACTTCAGAAAGCCCAGACAAAGGCCTGACTGCTCCCCTCCCCGCTCCGGGAGCCCAGCCAGGGTCTCAGGGGAGCCAACGCCCGGATTGCCTGCCCCACATCCCCTGGCTTGTTTATCTGTTCGGCTGACCTGGCCCACGGGAGCCTCTGACAGCAGGGACAGGCCTGGGTGTGGCAGTGGCCAGGGGCTCACTGACAGGTGAGAAAACCTCCCACCCAGAACAGCAGAGGAAAAACATTTTTCTGGTTAGGCCTCTATTGTTTCCTATTCTTCTAGCTCTTCCTTTCTCACTGGCTCAGAGGGGGCTAGGTGATGCACCAGAGCCACCCAGCACTGAGGCCCTTAGCACCTGCTGCAACGTTTTTGTGGCTTTTCCCTGGTTGGGCGCCCAGTCGGTTACTGGATTTGGAGTGGGTTCAACAGGAGGTTGACCCCGTGTGGCCGTGAATGAGGAGCTCCAGTTGACACAGGGTGGGAGGAATTTCCATCTGGTCCTGGCTGACCCTCCTTTACCACAAGGGCTGAATTCACTTCCCTGAAGGCTCAAAGCATGAGAGAGGGTCAAAAGGCCAGGGAGAGGGGTGTTCACCATGCATTTTAAAGATCAGGGCATGGCGGCCCACGTCTCCCAGCACTCAGGCAGCGGGCGGATCTCTGTGAGTTCCAGGCCAGCCAGGGCTACATAAAAAAACTCTGTCTCAACAACAAAAATCACCTTAAAAAATTGAGAAAAAGAGCTGGGCGTGGTGACACACACTTTTAATCCCAGCACTCAGGCTGAGGCAGGCGAATCTCTGAGTTAGAGGCCAACCTGGTCTACAGAGCGAGTTCCAGGACAGCCAGGGCTGCACAGAGAAACCCTGTCTCAAAAAACAAACTAAAAAGGTATGCATTAGAGAATTAAAGGAGAGGACTGGAGAGATGGCCCCCCTGTAAGAGAGCTCACTGCTCCTACAGATGGCCCAGTTTGGTCTCCAGCACCCACATGGTGACCCCCAACTCCAGTAATGCTAAATCCAGGGGATCCCACGCCCCCTTCTGGCCTCTCCTCCTGCCTCAGCCTCCTGGAGTGCTGGGGTGACAAGCATGAGCTACCAGAACAGAGACTGGGAGAAAAGGAAAGCTACCTGGATCCTAGCCCCACCCCCCCACCCCCGCCCCCACTCCCGCCCTCCCACCCTGCGTGCCTGTGAGTCTCTTGGTGCCTGCGCCAGGTCTGCCCTGATCATTGAATGCCAAGTCAGCTTTGGTTTTCTCTGCCTCTGTTGGGTTGCTGGGCTTGCAACTCTGCTTCACGGGTCAGCCTGCTCAACTCTGGGGTGTTTGTCTCCAATACGAGGGAATTCGGTTTGAAATTTAAGAAATTGCTGGTTTGGTTTGGCTTTTATTTTTTTTTCTTTAAAAAAAAATGATTTGTGTGTGAGTGTGGAAGAGTATATGGGTTCAGGTGTAGGAGCCTAACTTTTGGGGGTCAGTGCTCCCCTTCCGCCGTGTGGGTTCTGGGGATTGAGCTCAGGTTGTCAGCGTGACAGCGAGCCCTCTGGCCCACCGAGTCATCTAGCTGGCCCCTGAAATGTGAGTAAAATTTGAGAATTTTGTTGCTATGTTTTAGTTTTATGTTTAGTTTTTGTGGGCGGGGCATGGTGCATGCCTGAAGATCAAAGGGCAACCTGCAGGTCATTCTGTCTGTCCCCATGTGGGTTCTGGGAATCGAACTCAAAGCCTCGGGTTTCACAGCAACCACCTTTACCTGCAGAGCCATCTTTCCAGAATTCTCCTATTTTCCTTGCAATTTTAATGTTATGGGTTTTTTTGTTTGTTTGTTTGTTTTTTATTTTTGTTTTTGTTTTTGAGACATGCAGACCAGAATGGCCTCAAACTCACTACATAGCCAAGGAAGACCTCAGCTTCTCCATCCCTGCCCCAGCCTCTTCATCGCTCCTGCCTCAGCTTTCTGAGGTGTATCACCACACTCAGATTTTTTTTAAAGAGTCTTTTTCCCCCTAAGGTAGCCTTTTGCTGTGTAACACAGGCTGACGGCCAGTTCGTCACCCTCCTGCCTCGGTCTCCTAGTCCACGAAAGATTTTCTGTTTTCTTTTGGTCTTTTCTACGCTGTTCCTTTCTGTAAAAGATTCTCCAGGAGCGGGGCAGTGGTGGCACACGCCTTTAATTCCAGCACTCGGAGGCAGAGTCAGGCGGATCTCTGTAAGTTCAAGAACAGCCTGGTCTACAGAGTGCGTTCCAGGACAGGCTCCAAAGCTACACAGAAAAACCCTGTCTTAAAAACAAACAAACAAAGATTCTCCAGGACCTGAGGCAGACAGACACATCTGCTGGCCAGACTAGTGCATGCAAAGGGGCTCAGGGAGACAGCCTTCTACGACTATGCTTGGACCCCAACCCCCACAGGCTGCAGAGAGAGCCACAATGTCTGTGCTAAAGGGACCAAGGGCATGGCGGGGCCAGGCGAGGAGGGCAAGGAAGGCAAGCAGGGCTGAGAGGCCGCCTGCTCCGGGAGCCAAAGGAGCCAGGACTTGTGTCTGGAGCCGACAGGGGCCATCTGTCTCCTTGAGTCTTACACCAAGAACTAGGGACAGTCAGGGCATGGTAGTGCACCTGAGCGTAGCGGTGGAGCCCCAGCCCAGCCCTGAATGACTGCGAGAAAGCAGCCCGTGGAACCAGCTGTGCAGGGTGTGGCCCAGCCTGGGTGCCCAGCAGAGAGGCAGAGGAGGCAATGTGGTGGTCTGGGGGAGCAGGGGAGGGCGGTGGGCAGAGACTGGGGTTTTGTGACACAACACAGGGAAAAGAGACCATGTCCTTTCTTTTTTCTCTCTCTCTTACTGCTGCTTGGCTAGTGTTTTCATTTTTGTTTTGAGAGAAGGTCTTTCTATGTCCTGGCTGTCCTAGAAGTCTCTTTGTAGACCAGGCTGGCTTCAGACTCACAGAGATCCACCTGCCTCAGCCTCCCGAGTGCCGGGAATAAAGATATGCACCACCATGCCTGGTGGGCTGGAACTTATGGTACATTGGCTGGCCAGTGTGCTCCAGAGATCCCCTGTCTCTGCCTCCCCAGGGCTGGGACGACAAGCCAGTGCCACCATGTCGGTCTCTTTATGTGGGCGATGGGGATTTAAACTCAGGTCCCTTATGCTTGCGCCGCAAGCCCTTTACCTGCCGAGCCGTCTCCCCAGCTCCACTGTTCAAATCCTCTGTCCGCAGGAATTCTAAGGGCAAGACCAGGAGGGTGGGTGGGGACCCCAGCCTGTCTTTGGCTCGGCCATCAGAGGAAAGGTTCTGGACCTGTAAATGTGAGCTGATAAGCATATTGTTATATCAGCGATGTGTTCTGACCGCAGTTCACATCACCTGTCGTGGCAGGGCGGGCATGGCAGCAGGAGCGGGAGGTAGCTGGTCACACTGAGTCCACAGTCAGGGCAGGTCTTCTCACCTCAGTTAACCTAGTGTGGAAAAACCTCAGGGGTGTGCCCTGTAGTCTGTCTCGACAATGATTCTAGACCCTGTCCAGTTGACAATCACTGTTAGCACCTTCTCCATGATCTGTTGAAGTTTTTTTTTTGTTTGTTTGGTTGGTTTTGGTTTTTCAAGACACAGTCTCTTTGTGTAGCCCTGCTAGGCTGGCCTAGAACTCAGAGATCCTCCTGCCTCTGCCTCCCGATGTAGACAGAGGCTGCTCGTTCGTTTTCCTGGTGCCCAGACCCAAAATAATCACACAGAAACTGTATTAATTACAGCACTGCTTGGCCAATAGCTTAGGCTTCTTATTAACTAAGTCTTACATCTTAAATTAGCCGTTCCTATTATTTTGTAAAACCACAAGGCTCTCAGTTTACCAGTATGGTTTCTGGGCGTCTGTCTCCTTTGGCAGCTACATGGCGTCTCCCTGACTCTGCCTGTTCTCTCTCTACGTCTCTGTTCAGATTTTCCGCCAGTCTTTATTCTGTTAAGCCATTGGCCAAAAGCAGCTTCTTTATTAACCAATGGCAATAAAACATATTCACAGCATACAGAGGAGAAATCCCACATCATCCTGACAGCTGGGATTAAAGATGTGTGCCACCATGCAGATTTTTTGAAATTTATATATAGGCTGGAGAGGTATGTCTCAGGGGTTAGAGCATCCAGCTGCTCGTCCAGAGGACCTGGATTCCGTTCCCAGCACCCATGTTAGGCAGCTCACAGGCATCTGTAACCTTGTTTCCAGAGGACCCAACGCCTTGATCAGCACATGTACACGCGTGGTACACATGAACTCACACAGACACATAAGAAAACATAATAAATAGGTCTTTTTGTTTTTGTTTTTGAGACAGGGCTTCTCTGCGTAGCCCTGGCTGTTCTGGAACTCAGAGATTCCCCTGCCTCTGCTTACCAAGTGCTGGGGTTAAAGATGTGCACCACCACCTAGCTATAAATGTCTTTTAAAACTCTGGAATATTCTGAGCACTGATAGAGTCACAAGTGGAGAATTCTGCGCCTGGTCCTGTGTTGGTCCACCCATGGCAGGTGTGGGCAGCGCACGGTTTGAGAGGCTCCAGGGCAGAGGCTCATTGTACACCACTCCTGGCATCATGTGACCTGTGCTCCGTCCCCCAGCATCACAGAAAGCAGGGGTGGCCGCACACACTGTCACCCCGGCACTGGGAGACAGAGGCTAGAGAGAGGATCAGGAGTTCGAGGTCATCCTTGGTTCACAGGAGGTCTGTGGATGTCCTGGGTTACCTGGACCCCATCGCAAAGAAAAGGTAGCTCTCTGAATATATGCGAGAGACAAGGGCATTTTGTGTTTAGACGTGATCCCATCCATTTCCTTCCAGGGGGCATTCAACCTACATATTGACGCCAAGTTGTTCAGCCATCTCCTCTGTCTCCTCTAGAGCCCTATCAGCCTGTGGGTAGTGACCCCTCCGGGGAGGGTGTCAAACAACACTTTCCCTCAGGTCTCGTATCAGATATAACAGTCGCCACATTACAGTGGTGATGACGTAATTTTATGGTTGGGGGTCACCGCACACGAAGAACTGTATCAATGTGTAGTGGCGTTAGGGAGGGCGAGGATCACTGCTCTAGAACATTCCGTCACCCCAAAATGAAGCCCACCCCCAGCAGCAGTCATCTCACCCCGCTCCAATCCTCCGGCACCCTCGAGTCGTCCCACGTACCTCTGTGTCACCGTGGCCTCTCCTCACTCTGGCAAGGGTCCCAGCCTCGCTCTTCTCTGCGGCTGAGTGCTCCTCTGTGGATAGTCCAATCTGCATACCCATCGTCTGCCCAGGGACACTAATGGTTTGCATGTCAGTTTGTACCGCTCTGCTCAGGCCGTGGGGCATCCGGGCCCCGCTGTAGACATGTGGGTCCCAGCAGTCACTTGGGCTCACATGACAAGGGTCCCGTGGACGACCTCCCCTGACCAGGCCTTGCCGCTCCGCAGTCATTGAGTGGCTGCTGTGTACATCGTGCTGGAGACGGAGCTTGTGGATACAAAACATGCTGTGTTCAGAGCGGGTAACAAGTGTTGGGAGCTGGCCTGTAGAGATCTGGGGGAGTCTGCACCAAACCAAGGCCCTGGGGTCACAGCGGACACTGCTGGAGGTGTTGTGGGGGTGGGGCATCTGGAAACCGGTCTCTACATTAGACTATGCCAGAGTTCCCTTCCACCCCGAGGACCAGGGCAGGGCCCAGCCACTCCGCCAATGCATCTGTTGCTCTGGCACTGGTCTGCTGGTCTGTAATGCCGTCTGCTGCACTGCTTGGCGGGGCCCGAGGCTGCTGCATCCTGGAGCGGGAGGCTAGAAGACTCCCAGGAGGAAGAGGCTAAGCCCAGTTTAGTTTGGAGGTGGAAAGGCTGAAGGTGTTCAGGGCAGGGAAGGCCAGCCTGACCCTGACCGCTGAGGTTAGGTTAGGGCTTGGAGCAGGCTTGAAACCTCATGTCTGAAGTTGTCAAATACTAGGAGCCCAGGAGACACAGGGTACCCCAAGAGAGGGGGCAACAGACAGGTGGATTGGGAAGGTGGGGGGGTGCTCAGCTGCTCCCTCTCACCTGCCCTGTGACCACCCCCTCCTGACTAAGGTCACCACCAGCACTTTCATTTAGTTGCAGGAATGTTCTGGGCGCTGGGCTCCACGCCTGACCAGCTCGATCCCTCTCGTTGCTGTCCTGCTGGCTACTAGGCTGTGGAGCATGAGCAATCCCCTCATCTCCTATCCCTGCCAGATCCACCCTGTCCGCTGTGTGACCTTGGGCCTGTTGCATAACTTCTCTGGGCCTTGCAAAAACAAAACTAGAAGCCAAGGCTTGGGCTCCACCGTCACTGGATTCCCATTATCTCATCTGGAGCTGAGTTATCTCGGGAGCTAGGAGACAACGCCCTCCATGGTCCTCAGCCACCCACACATCAGCAGAGGAGCCCAGATCCAGCCCCCCACCCCCCGTGCTTTAAAATGATCCCCAGAAAGTGCGACTCCTTGAGCTGCAGGGTGTCAACAGCCCTGAGACAGTGCCCGCTGTCCTCAGAGGAGCCCACAGGTCATCTGTCCAGGGACACAGCCCTGCATGGAAGCCCAGTCCATCTCACAAGTGGGGCGCGTAGACCTCTGGGGATACGGCCTCGGTTTGGTCATTCTGCAGGGGCTGTTCTCAGTGACTTACTGTTTCCTCACTCTGTAGCCTGGGCTAGCCTCGGCTCCCAAGTGCAGGGATGACGGCCATCAGCCATTATACCCAGCTCCATTTGCACACACACACACACACACACACACACACACACACTAAAACAAATGCATGTTTTTCTTCAAAACGGCTTCTCTGTGTAACTGTAGCTGTCCTGGAACTCCCTCTGTAGACCAGTTCTGTAGGTTTGAGCTGCTTCCCGGACCCCGACCTCCCGCATGCTTGGGGAGTGTTTGCCCTCTCTGCTTCGGTCCCGGTCTCTTTTCATTCTGCGTTTTGAGACCAGACCCGGCTGGCTGGCTTTGAGCTCACTGTCCTCCTGCCTCAGACTCTATTGCTGAAATCACCGGCATGGGCCCTTCGATATGACTTGGGTTTAATGATTTGCATATTTCTCCCCTCTTAACCTTCACTGCCTGGTCCAGACCTTTCCCAGAGAGACGTGTGGGAACGCCAAAAACCAAAATGGGAGAAAAGGCCTTCCCACCCTCCAGTCGACACCCCTTCTCCCCCCTCCCAAAGCAAGTGGAAGCCTTACAGCCCCTCAGCACTGGGCCGGGGGTGGATGCTCAGCGCAGGTCCCTCCTCCACACTCAGGGCCTCGCGTTGCCATGGGAACAGCGAGGTTGCCAGGGCGACCGCCTCCCGCGGGCCCGCCATCCATCACAGCAGTGGCGCCCGGGGGTGGGGAGGGTCACGGGAGGGGCTCAGCTGCGCGCCTGTACTTGTGACCACGCCACGCCAATCTGGGGACCGTTGGGCCAGAGGGCTGGAAGTTGTCTTCTTGGGACGACTGAGAACATTGTCTCTATGCCGACTGGCTATGTCCACCTGACTTTCTCGTCCGTGCTGGCCTGCAGACAGGAGGTCCAGCTGAGGACACTGAGTGCCTTGTCTCTACCCGCCCAGCAGCCACTGTCCCTGTGCCCAGCCTGAATGGCCACCTGATTCTTTAGTGGGGGAATAGCACACTGGGTGTGTAACTCCTCGTGGCCCATTTCTCCTCAGAGGGTCTTGAATCTTTCCAATTTTATTTTTAAACAGAGCCTCTGGCTGGCTGGGAACTCACTCTGTAGGCTGCTGCTGCCTCCGGGTGCTGGGATTAGAGATGTGCGCCACCACTCCCGGAGCCCTGGGAGTCTTGGCCTCTCACCTCTGCCCTCTTCCTAGAATGGAGGGGGGAATGTGGGGTGCCACAGGAGCAGCACCTAGGCCCCTCTGGATGTTAACGTTGGGCCTTGGAGAAAACGCGCCAGGCTGCAGAGACCAGGAGGTGCAAAGGTCTGGGTAGAAGAAGCACCTGAGTCTCAGTGGCTGGAATAGACTGAGCAGGAGGGAGGAAGGAGGGGCGGGGAACCAGCAGGTAGGTAGATGTGTGGGCTAGGGAGGAAGGAGGGGCAGGGAGCCAGGCTGCACCAAGTGGAGTCTCAAGAGGGTGTGTGAGTGAAGGAGAGGGCTGGGCGAGAAGTTAGTTTGGGTTGTTGGGAGGAGCTCCCATCAAGCTGCATGGAGCCTCACTGAGGATAAAGGGAAGAGAGGAGAGTCAGGCCCAATGCGTGACCCAGGTGACGCAGGGTTTTCGAAGGCTGAGGCCAATATGGGCAATTTAGTGCGGCAGTGTCTCACTATAGAAAGCAAGGGGCGCCCGCCTTTAATCCCAACACTCGGGAGGCAGAGGCAGGCGGATCTCCGAGTTCAGGGCCAGCTTGGTTTACAGAGCGAATTCCAGGACAGCCAGGGCTGTTACACAGAGAAACCCTGTTTAATAAAACACAAATAAATAAACAAACAAGGAAAACAGAAACCCACAAGCTGAGTGGTGACTGAGGAAGGACACTCAGAACTGGCTTCTGGCATCCATACCTATATGTGTACATGTGTACAAATTCATGTACCACCCACTCACACACACACAGTAAGAAACAGGGCTGGGCTGGAGAGATGGCTCAGAGGTTAAGAGCATTGCCTGCTCTTCCAAAGGTCCTGAGTTCAATTCTCAGCAACCACATGGTGGCTCACAACCATCTGTAATGGGGTCTCCTCTTCTGGCATGCAGGCATACACACAGACAGAATATTGTATACATAATAAATAAATCAATAAATATTTAACAACAACAACAAAAAAAGAAACAGGGCTGAAGGCGTGGTCATCATGGATCCCCTGCTTATCACGGCCAAGGTCCTGGATTCCATCCCCAGGCCTGTAAAAATAGATAAATCAGTGTATGCTCGCTCTCCTAGGCCCCTGGGAGGCACTGAGAAGGGAAGGTCCTTCCTGCCAGGAAGGGAGCAGCTGGGCAGGGTCACCTGCCGGGGCGTGGGAGCCAGGTCACTTCACAGGCCTCAAGTGAGGTCACGAAACTGAACCCGAAAGTGCGGGCTGGGGAGGCGCCACCGGCTCCAGGTTGCCTGGGCGGATTTGGGTGAAAGCTCTCTGCTGTGGGGCCTGCTGGACCGCCTCCCTGTTACAGTCCTGGACAAACTCAGAGCTGGATGTATCTCCTGCTCCTGAGTTGCTCAAGTGGGAAACTGAAGCCCAGAGAGGTACAGGGAAGCCTGAGTGCAGGCCAAGGGTGTTGAGCATGGCTGTAATTTCAGTCTGTGGAGATAAGGCCTCAGGGAAGTGGGAGGGGGGCTGCGGGAGGTGCCTGGCGCTATAACCCCTGCAGCCGTGCGTTCTGGGGAAATGCACGCTGTCTCTGGAATCTTGGGCTATCATTTAGTTTGCAGGGGTGGGAAGCTGATGGGGGAGCTAGGGCATCCTTCCTCATCCCTGTGTGTGACTTGGTCCCGAGGAGGGTCCCTGGGGATCATCTTGATAGATCTTCTAGTCTTTCCTGGGAGGTGATGCTCCCGCTCCCTCTATTAGCTGCTAACAAGCCTAACAGCACCCTTTCCTGTACGCCCCAGCTCTCCAGGCAGAGCCTCTGGCGGGCCTGGGGGTCTAGGGTTGGCGACAGTCCTGGGCTGCCTAGGTAGTAAAGCATCTGACTTTGTCTCCTATATGCAGGGTCCTGGCGACAGACACTGTGTCCCAGCAGGAGCGGCTTCAGGTCATCGCAGTGAGTTCCTCCCACTGTGGGTTTGAGGTCGTGAGTGGGTCGGGAAGGATGAGGTTCCAGGATTCTTGATGCACCGTCTGGGGCTCAGAATTTGGGTTCAGCAAGCAGAGAGTTACCTAGGGGTCCCCAGAAATGAAAATAGACAAGTGGGGGGGGGGGACTGAGGCACATTTGTCACAGCCTAGGCCCACAGTCTGCTGATGCTCCCATGTCCAGGTCCTCTAGCTGTGTTATGTATGGTTCATGGGGGGGGGGCTGGGTCCCCTGGATCCCACCTGGCGGGTGGTGCGGCCCTGACCTGGTCCTACACTCGCAGGAGAAGCGCAGGAAGCAGGCAGAGATCGAGAGCAAACGGAGACAACTGGAGGATGGCAGGAGACAGCTGCAACACCTTAAGGTGGGGCTGGGGGGAGGGGCCCCCAGGGTGCTGGCATGTGTGGCCCTTGGGATGGTTTGGGACTAAGGTCACTGGACTCCAGCCTGACCCTGACTGACCGCATTCATCACCCTAACCTTACATGAATCCTAACCCTGACTTTGATCCAGTCGTGGCCTTGCCTGGATTCTGAGCCTCTTCCCTGCCACCCTAGTCCAAGGCACTGCGGGAACGCTGGCTGCTGGAGGGGACGCCGTCCTCGGCCTCTGAGGGCGACGGGGACATGAGGAAGCAGATGCAGGAGGATGAGCAGAAGGCCCGGGTCCTGGAGGAGTCCATCGCCAGGTGGGCAGTAGGGGAGGGGGCCAGGGGTTGATAATGGGCAGGTGCCTCACTGAGAGTCCCACAGCGCCCAGCCAGTGTGGCTGTGGACAGAGAAGCTGCCTCGGGTTTCCTCCTCTGTGGCTTCCTAACACTTGGAGGAGTGTGTGTGAGGCCCAGGCACCGGGAGTCCTTGAGGAAGGGAGGTACCACCACCAATCTCCCTGAGGGCTTCCTGGCGCCAGCCCAGCTGGCCCTTGCAGTCCTAATAGAGACCACAGAAGCAGCTGGGCCTGCAGGAAGCCGAAGAGGGGTCCGGACAGGGAGAGCAGCCTTCCTCCCTGGGGGCTGTAACAAAATACAAGTGTTTCCGGCAGGGGGCTGATGGGGGTCTGGCCCGGAGAAGAGGGGTCAAGGTAGAAGGAAATTACCAACTTCTACACTGCCCGCCAGCAAGGAAGGGACGCCCATATGAATTCAGTCTGGCCATGAGAGACCCTGTCTGTGGGGTTAGCTGAGATTTTTCCCTGTCCACTTGGGGAGCGGTGTAAAGATAGCATTTGGGGCCTTCCTACACATTAAAGGAGCTAAGTACCATCAACGAACTCCCCGGGCTTCTGTTTTCCTTCCTATGAACCAGTTAGGGATCCCGTTGAGTGTTTTCTGAGGTTTTGGTTTGATTTTTGCCTGGCTGGTGAAATCAAGGACAAGGATGAGGCTAGGATGAGACTCCGCCTCTGGCCACGCCCCCAGCCCCTCACTGGGGGTTTCTAGGCGGGGCTCCACCCTGACCACGCCCCAGCCCCTCACTGGGGTTTCTAGGCGGGGCTCCACTCTGACCACGCCCCCAGCCCCTCACTGGGGGTTTCTAGGCGGGGCTCCACCCTGACCACGCCCCCAGCCCCCTCACTGCGGGGATTCTAGGCGGGGCTTCACACTAACTACGCCCCCTGTCTCTCACTGGGGGATTCTAGGCGGGGCTCCACCCTGACCACGCCCCCAGTCCCTGACTGCCTCCCCCTCCTTTTTTAAAAATTCTTTGTTTTTGCTATTTTGAATCTGGATCTCTATAGCGCAGACTGACTTAGAACTGGCAGCAGTCCTCCTGCAGCGGCCTACCTAGCATTGCCTGCCTCTGCCCTAATTGTTTTTTGGGGATTTGTTTGTACCGAAGTTTTCTGGTGCTGTGATAGTGACGCATATTTTTCCATTGTCCCTACAAAGCTCACCCTTCCTGTCAGTTGTAAGTGGGAAAACAGGGAAGGGGAGTCTGTTTGAAGCAACTTAGCACACAGTGGGCTCAGCCCTGCTGCTTGCTGGCTGGGAGAGCCACAGAATCACCAGGCCTACAAAACAACAAAACATAGACCCCGTGAGATCACTCAGTGGGTAAAGGTGCTTGCTGCCAAGCCTGACAACCTGAGTTCGATCCCCAGAACCCACTCATATGGTGACCTCCACACTGCACTGTGCATGTGTGCACACACAGACACTGTGTAATGATGAATAAATGTAAAAAGAAAGAAGAAAGAAAAGCTTGGCATTCCTTTAATCCCAGCATTTGGGAGGCAGAGGCCAGCCTGATCTACAGAGCAAGCTCCAGAACAACCAGGGCTACACAAAGAAACCCTGTTTGGTTTTGTTTTATTTTTTTTAAGATTTTTTTTTTATTGTTTTGATTTTCGAGACAGGATTTCTCTGTAGCTTTGGAGCCTGTCCTGAAATTAGCTCTTGTAGATCAGGCTGACCTCGAAATCATAGAGATCCACCTGCCTCTGCCTCCCGACTGCTGGGATTAAAGGCGTGCGCCACCATGGACTGGCACCAAAACCCTAAACTTGAGGAGCCACTGTGTGTGACCTTTCTCCCTCTACAAAGGCTCGAGAAAGAAATTGATGTCCTGGAGTTTGGAGAGGCAGCACCAGCCGCCCCAGAGGAGAACTCCGCAGCCCGCAGCCCAGTCCGGCCCCCGTCTGCAAGCCCAGCCAAGGAAGAACAAAAGTCAGATGCCCTGGTGAATTCTCAGCAGGTAAGAGTCTCCTGGAGAAGCCAGATCCTGACTGATACCCACCACTTCCTCAGTGCAAGAAAATGCAGGCCGTGTGACCCGAGAGATATTGCTTGGACTCTCTGGGGTTCAGTTGCCTCTGTGTGGAAGCAATCTCTGTGCCTGTGTGTTGGCGATTCCGTAGCAGTCAGGCCTTGGCCCCAAATGGAGCCCACCCTCAAGTTTTCCTATCTACTGCTTTTTTTGAGGGCGGTGGTGCTGTGCATTGAACCCAGGACCTGAGTCGTACTGTAGTAGTAACCAACACTGATCCATTCTTAGCCGAATATTCGTATGTTTAATTTTATCTATTATAGTCTCCTGGAGAACATGCCACAGAGGCCAGAGGTCCCGTTGTGGGGTCAGTTCTGTCCCTTTAACCTTTATGTAGGTCCCAGGTCTTTAGACTTGGCGACAAGAGCCTTGCCCTGTGAGCCACCATCTTGCTGACCTGAGTTTTGGATCTTTTGAGGCGATTTCTCACTGTGTTGCTCAAGCTGGTCCACCTTGGCAAGCCTGCTCCACCACACCCGGCTGGCCAAGTTGTTTTTTATTTCTCTGTTGTGTGGGTGTGATGTCTGTGCGTGCACGCGGGTGCGTATGTACACAGAGGCCAGCAGGTACCGTGTGTCTGCTTCAGTTGAGCGCCACGTTGTTATTATTGTTGTTGTTGTTGTTGTTGTTGTATTATTTATTATTATTATTATTAGGTATTTATTTATTTTAGAGCCAGGTCTCGCTGTGTAACCTGGGACTCACAGAGATCCTTCTGAGTGTAGAGTTTAAAGGCATGAGCTACCACACCTGCCCATAAATCATTTTTTTTAAACCTCCGTTTGATGGAGGGAGGACCAGAGTTAGGGGTCGGCCAGCTGCCAGGAGGGGCAGGGCCGGCCGAGGACGCGCTCACAGCCCGTGGATGCTAGGAAGGAGCTGTGCTGTCTAGCCCTGGTCTGTGTGGATCTGAGCGCCGGCCCCTGCTTGCTGGGCACAGAAGGGAGACCCCTAGGCACTGGGACACACACCCTTCCCCCGGAGCAAGAGGAGCGTGGGCAGCCTTCCCAGAGCGGGCGGGCCCCGAAGGTTGAACCGGAGCTCTTAGGCACAGATTGACAGAATTTGCTGGAGACCCCATTAGGGGTTGAGCCCGTCTCCCCAAGACTCCCAGCCCCGCAGGCCCACTCTTCAGCTGTGGGTGGAGCTTAGGGCAGTGAGGGAGGCGGAGCAGCTCTAATCCTTCTTCTCTTTTTCAGATGCCACTGGGCACCCCGAAAGGTAAGCTTCCAACGGGAAAATGCGGCCTCTGGTTCCCTCTGGTGGTCAGAGGTGGGATGGCGGGTGAGTGTGGAGGAGCTAGTGTGGAAGCTGGCTGGGGCGGATGCTGAGACAACCACTTCACATCCACTCTCCGTGACGTTCGTTCCCGGACAGCTAGCCTCTGGCTAACATCTGTCATCCCAGTGTGGAGGACGCCAAGGCGGGAGGATCTGGGCTCTCTGGCTGGCTGGCACAGCCTTATCAGCTAGCATCATGGCTCGCAGCAGCCTGTAACTCCAGCCTCAGGGGACCTGACAGGCAGGCACAGATACACCTAGTTAAAATAGAGTAAACTCAGAAAAGGTGGAGAGCAGTCGCGGGATGCACAGTGTGTCAGCTTCAGGCTTCCGTCCGCACATGCACACTCCTGTACTCACCGCAGGAGTAAGTTTATATACCACACACGTTAAAAAAGAGTTACCAGGCGGTGGTGGTGCACACCTTTAATCCCAGCACTCGGGAGACAGAGGCAGGCGGATCTCTGAGTTAGAGGCCAGCTTGGTCTACAGAGCAAGTTCCAAAAATATATGTGTGTGTGTGTATGTATGTATATATATTATATATATATATATGTGTGTGTGTGTGTGTGTGTGTGTGTGTGTGTGTGTGTGCATACACACATGTGTCATATATAAATACACTTTTTAAAAACAGAGGCTCAGACAGCCAGGCTGGCTTTCAACTCAGTGTGTAGCCAAGGATGACCCTGAATTTTAGATCCTCCGGACAACTGGGAATAACAGTGTCAGTGTGCTGTTCTGTGTGGTGCCAGGGACGGGACCAGGAATTCCTGCGGGTCAAGCGAGCAGTCTGTCCACTGAGCCCCAACACAGCCCTATTTATTTATTTATTTATTTATTGAGACAAAGTCCTCATCCACATAACCCAAGCTTTCCTGGAGCTCACTATGTAGACCAAGCTGGCTTTGAACTTAGAGCTCCCCAGCCTCTGGCATGCAGTACCACGCCAGCCCAGGTCTCTATTTTCTGAGATCTCTATTGAGCGTGTGTTTCCTGCCCAGTGCAGCTGGCATGGCTGGCAATACGGTCTTAGGACTCTCTGACCTGATTTACTGTTAATTATTCATAGGGAGATTGTCTCCCGGTCTTGCTGTAGAATTAAAAATTAATAATTAAAAGAAAATCCACGCAGGCCTCTCAGGGATTTTGTGATAATCATTTTTGTCTGAACAATGAGAAGTCTGTGGGGTTCAGCTGGGCTAGCTATGAGGCGAGGGGCCCTGGGCATGCATAGGTCTGGGGAATGCAGGTTTGATGTTTAGGTGCAGGTACATGTGTTTGGGGTTCTGGGGTGCAGGTCATGTGTTGGGGTCTGGGGTTCAGGTGAATGTGTTGGGGTCTGGCAGGTGCAGGTGCATGTGCTGGGGTCTGGCAGGTGCATGTGTTGGGGTCTGGGGTTCAGGTCATGTGTTGGGGTCTGGCAGGTGCAGGTGCATGTGTTGGGGTCTGGGGTTCAGGTCATGTGTTGGGGTCTGGCAGGTGCAGGTGCTTGTGTTGGAGTCTGGGGTTCAGATCATGTGTTGGGGTCTGGGGTGCAGGTGCATGTGTTGGGGCCTGGGGTGCAGGTCATGTGTTGGGATCTGGGGTTCAGGTCATGTGTTGGGGTCTAGGGTTCAGTTGCATGTGTTATAGTCTGGGGTTCAAGTGCATGTGTTGTGGTCTGGCAGGTGCATGTGTTGGGGTCCGGGGTTCAGGTCATGTGTTGGGATCTGGGGTTCAGGTCATGTGTTGGGGTCTAGGGTTCAGTTGCATGTGTTACAGTCTGGGGTTCAAGTGCATGTGTTGTGGTCTGGCAGGTGCATGTGTTGGGGTCCGGGGTTCAGGTCATGTGTTGGGGTCTGGGGTGCAGGTGCATGTGCTGGGGTCTGGCAGGTGCATGTGTTGGGGTCTGGGGTTCAGGTCATGTGTTGGGGTCTTGCAGGTCCAGGTGCATGTGTTGGGGTCTGGGGTTCAGGTCATGTGTTGAGGTCTGGGGTTCAGGTCATGTGTTGAGGTCTGGGGTTCAGGTCATGTGTTGAGGTCTGGGGTGCAGGTCATGTGTTGAGGTCTGGGGTTCAGGTCATGTGTTGAGGTCTGGGGTGCAGGTCATGTGTTGGGGTCTGGGGTTCAGGTCATGTGTTGGGGTCTGAGATTCAGGTGCATGTGTCTGAGGTTCAGGTCATGTGTTGAGGTCTGGGGTTCAGGTCATGTGTTGAGGTCTGGGGTGCAGGTCATGTGTTGGGTCTGGGGTTCAGGTCATGTGTTGGGGTCTGAGATTCAGGTGCATGTGTCTGAGGTTCAGGTCATGTGTTGAGGTCTGGGGTTCAGGTCATGTGTTGAGGTCTGGGGTTCAGGTCATGTGTTGGGGTCTGGGGTTCAGGTCATGTGTTGGGGTCTGAGGTTCAGGTCATGTGTTGGGGTCTGAGGTTCAGGTGCATGTGTCTGAGGTTCAGGTCATGTGTTGGGGTCTGGCAGATGCAGGTGCGTGTGTTGGGGTCTGGGGTTCAGGTCATGTGTTGGGGTCTGAGGTTCAGGTCATGTGTTGGGGTCTGAGGTTCAGGTGCATGTGTCTGAGGTTCAGGTCATGTGTTGGGGTCTGGCAGATGCAGGTGCGTGTGTTGGTGTCTGAGGTTCAGGTCATGTGTTGGGGTCTGGGGTTCAGGTGCATGTGTTGGGGTCTGGGGTTTCAAGCGAGTCAAGCGTCTGGGGTTCCGGAACATGTTAGTCTGTGTGTGGGACTTGGCTATGTCTGTGGACCAGGTATTTTAGGGGTCTGTATTCAAGCTCCTGGAGGGATGTTTTGAGGTGATCGTGTGATCTTGTCTCTGACTCCATCTTTTTTTCCACCCTGTGCCCGGTGCAGAGAATCGCATGTCCTCCACGCCAGTGCGGACTCCGGGGGGATCCACCATGATGAAGGCAGGTGGGTTAGCCCCTACTCCCCACCCTGGTCTGGCCACCGTCTGAGACTCTGTCTGGGTCTTGGAGGGTGAGGCTGGCAGGGTGGGGTTCACCCAGACCTCAGTACCCATCTGCTTGGCTGCGGCACACCCACCCACCAGCCGGCATGGGGGCTCTAACCCAGTGCCCAGCGGCTTCCATTCCTAACCTCAGCTGGCACACAGGCTGAACTTGCTCCCACATGCCTGAACACGCTTGTGTCAGTTCCTGCCTGCTCCAGGGGTCCGTCCCGGCATCACGCTGACTTCACGTGGGACCTGATGTATTCTGTCCCCAAACCCCAGCAATACTAGTTGATAACTACTCTAGACAAAGTCCTGGGGGAGGGAGGGCCGCCGGAGGCCTAGAATTTCTTGCACAGGGTTCAAATTCAGAAGGCTAGGGACGTTTCTTAATTCAGAAGTGCCACCAGATGCCGTTCCTCCCGTCCCCCCACATCTCCTCAGCCAGTGACTTTGTGTGGTGCACATCCTGCCCAAGTGAGCGGGGTTGCCTTGCAAGTAGGTATTTAGGTTTAGAGATGAATGATTAACTAACAATCAGTTATTCGTTCAGCAAATGCTTACGGAACCCGGCATGGAAAAGGGGGAGCTGGTATTCTGATTGGTGCAAGTGGCCGTCCAATTAACCTGCTGAGGAAAAGGAGGAAGTTGTTTTGGGGCCTTGAAGTTGCAAGGAGGGCCTCTCTAGAAAGAGTAGGACTACTCACTCAGCTGCGTGCTTACGAGTGCCCTCTGGTGGCTGCGCGGAGAACAGACACTGGGCCAGAGAACTATGCTGTGTGGGTCAGCAGGGGAATGTTCTAGATGTTTCTGGAGGTGACTGTGAGAGAGAACGAGCCAGTGGAGATGGACATCAGGCTACAATGGAGCCCTGCGGACCCTGTCTGGGTCAGTGTGACGTCGGCTTAGGACACTAAGGGTGGCCGTTAGGGCTTGGCATTTTTCATAGTGCCATGAGGGGGCTTGTTGGTGGGGAACACGGTCAGTGCCTGCCTGGGCAGTTGCTGTTGAGATTCATCTCATGGGGCATGGTGGCACACGCTTTTAATGCCAGCACTCGGGAGGCAGAGGCAGGCGGATCTCTGTGAGTTCGAGGCCAGAGTCTGGTGGCTCAGCAGTGCACAAGGACATGGGGTCCTGGGTGGGACAGAAGCGCGGGCTGTGGGTTCTGAGCAGAATGCTGACTTGAACCTTTAACATTAGGAGCTGCGGAAGGGTGTAGAGAGGAGAGGGTCACGTCTGGGTGCTGTGCCCAGTGTCCCCAGTGTGACTGGCATCGCTGCTTGGCTCTGCTGCTATCTTTCTTCCCTGGCTTGGTCATAGCCCGGTGGGGGGCGCCTGAGGGAGGATGAGCCTTAGGGTAACCCCGTGCCTCTCCTGTCAGCCATGTACTCGGTGGAGATCACGGTGGAGAAGGACAAGGTGACCGGGGAGACCAGGGTGCTATCCAGCACCACACTGCTCCCCCGGGACCCACTCCCTCAGGGCGTGAAAGTCTACGAGGACGAAACAAAAGGTATGAGAAGCCACGCCTCCTGCAGGGGCAACCGGCAGAGCCCAGGTCGCCCTCCCAGTCCATCATTCAGAACCTGGGCAGTATGCTGGGCACTGAAATGGAACCTAGAGGCAGCTTCAACCATCGCAAAGCTCAGACCTGCCACTCAGAGCAGGGTGAGGAGGGAGCTTCTCAGAGGCCCACAGTTGCCAGCCAAGAGAAGGGAACAGCGCGCCTGGCCGGAGCCCGTTGGGGCAAAGGCTACAGGGGAGAAGGGACCGCAGTCTGGCTGGAGGGGTACTGGGAGCTGTAGAAGAGACTGGATTTTTATGTGCTGGTGGTGCTAGAGACAGAAATCAGGCCTCCAGAATGCTAGGCCAAGGCTAAGGACTAAGCCACGCCCCCATCCCCTCACTGGGAAATCCTAGGCGGGGCTCCACCCTGACCACGCCCCCAGTCCCCTCACGGGGGGGGGGGATTCTAGGCGGGGCTCCACCTCGGCCACGCCCCCAGCCCCTCACTAGGGGATTCTGGGGAAAGGCTTCATCTGACCACGTCACTAGACCCTCACTGGGGGATTGTAGGCTGTTCTTTCCAGCTTTCTTGACTGGTTTTCTAGGTGTTTTCCAGGACTAAGCTGTGGGGAATTCATTTTGAAGGAACTAGGGCACATCTAATCAGGAACAATTTTAGCGGGAGCCATAAAGTCCAACTGGTCCCCTTCCCACCTGATTTTTAAGAAATAAATACATATCCCGTATTTCTTTCTACAATGTATGGTTTATGAGGTTTGGTCCTTGGTGTACAATAATTCTATCTGCTTTCAGAGCATCCCATTGCCCCAGAAGAAGTTCTGCATCCCCACAAACTTCTCCCCATTCGGTCCCCAACCCCCATCACTCATGCATCCGCTTCTGGTCACAGGATTTCACTGTTTTGGGCATTTCCCATCATGGAGTCGCACACTATGTGGCCTTCTGTGTGAGTTTCTCAATGAACAGTGTCTACAGTGTATTCCAGAGCTTCCCTCCTTTTCACGGCTGCATGATACTCCATGTGACACGTGGAGGGACCGTGCTGTGTGCTCGGTACTGGTATGTTGTGTGAGCACACGCGGCGTCTTAGGCGCGTCTGTTTAAGGACACTGAGGCTGGTGTCTGCTGCAGAGTCCCACTCACATCCCACCCTCTGCCACTCCACCATCTCTCCTCTCTCTGGGGACCCAGAACCAGCGAGACTGGACCCTGGTTGCTTAGCAACAGCAGGGGCTCTGTTTTTTTCGAGACTGATGGATTCTCATCTCAAGAGCCGAGGCCCATGGGAGAGGTTTGACCCTGTCTTCTTCACCCCAGTATCACCAAGAGGCTAGCCAGACACAGCGACTTCTCTTCCAGGGGGTGGGAAGCTGACATCTGAGTAGCTCTGATTGAGTTGGTAGCTCTGAAATTTCCTGGATCCCTGGGGCCACCCTGTCTCCCCCCCGCCCACCCACAGTCTAGGATCCAGGAGTTTGCCAGGCCTCAGCAGGTGTGTTTTGGGGCTGCAGACAGTTGGTCCCCTTGGTGAGGAGACACTATCCTTAGCTCACCATAACTCAGAAAGCGAGTCGGGCCTGTAGTGCACATCTGTTGTCCCAGCACACAGGAAGCCGAGGCTAGGAGAATTGCTGGGACTCGTGGCAATCCTTCCTCAGTCTCCTTGAACGCTGGAACGCCAGACTGCAGAAGAACTGGCTATCACAGTGAGGCATCTTCTATAGTCTCCCTGCCCTGCCCTGCCCTGCCCTTGCATCTCCCCTGCTAACTCTCTCCGTGTGCCCCCACACAGTGGTCCATGCCGTGGACGGCATCGCTGAGAATGGAATCCAGCCGCTAAGCTCCTCCGAGGTGGATGAACTCATTCACAAGGCCGATGAGGTCACACTGAGCGAGGCAGGGTCCACAGCCGGGCCAGCGGAGCCTCGGGGACTCACAGAGGATGCCACCAGGACCACACCGGCAAGGAGGGAGATTACAGGAGTCGCGGCTCAGCCAGGAGAGGCCACATCAGGCCCACCGGGCATCCAGCCCGGTCAGGAGCCCCCAGTAACCATGGTCTTCATGGGTTATCAGAATGTGGAAGATGAAGCAGAGACCAAGAAGGTACTAGGCCTGCAGGACACCATCAAGGCTGAGCTCCTGGTGATCCAAGATGCAGCCACCACCCCCAGGGAGCCGGCACCCCTCAATGGCAGTGCAGCTGAGCTCCCAGACACCAAGGAAGAGAACCAGACCGGGCCCTCAGCTACTCCCAGCGATGCCCAGGATCTTGACATGAAGAAGCCTCGCTGTAGATGCTGTTCTGTCATGTGACCCGTCGGGGCGCCCCCGCCCCCGTCCCCGTCCTACGCTCCACACTCCACCCAGCAGCCCGGCCCTCCCCGGCGCCTGCCCACCCTCACCCTCTGCCTCACGGGCCCCAGACACGTGTGTGGTCCCTGTGCACCTCGAGTCGCAGGTGGGGGGCGCTCTGTCCGTCACCGCTCTCCACACTCACCCCAAACCTCTGAGCCGTGCGTCTTCCCTTGGTGAGAGACAGGCCGACCCATCTCAGATCTGCTAAGAATGGGGACCCCCTACTCCAGGTCACAGCAGGTTTACACTGGCGACCCACACCCATCATGGTCTCAGCCTGGTGTCCCCTTGCCTCCCCAGGCCAGCCTGTCTGTGCCTTATTGCTACTTTTGGGGGTTCTCCGATGGGGACCTAAAGAGAGGGTCTCCTCGACTAATGTGCCAGCGGCCTAATGTGGGAAGATGGGGTGAGGCCACACTTCTTTTGAGACTCAAAGTCCTAGGGTGGAGGACGGGCACCTGTGGATTCCCCCCAGTAAGTAGCAGAGCTCAAAACGGGGGTACCCCTTCACTGGTGATGGAAACATCACCCCCAAGATGGGGTCGTTGTTGGCAAGGCCCCAAGTCAGCCAGTCCCTCTCCTGGGTCCCCCCTACCATGCACACACTGGGCCCTTCTTCCTGGTGCTAATTTTGGGACCCTTGGAGTCACCTCTGCCCTCTTGTCTAGTTGGCTTGGACCAGGGCCCTCGGTTTCCCACATACACCATACCCAGCAATCGGGGTATGTCTGCCAGCGCTGTGGAGCCTAGCATTTCCAGGCAGGTTTAGGTTGCCCCACACACACCTTAGGTAGGAGTAAGGGAATCCCCCATCTGCCACCTGGCTAGACAGGAGCCACGGCAGGGGATCACCCACCTGTGGGCAGGCAGCAGCAGCCACTTTGGTTCCAGAGGCGCTGCCCTGCACACAGGCGCTGGCTCAGCCCTTTCCTCCCTCACTGGCTTCGCAGGACCACGCCCGGTCCAGGTCCCTTTCCTTGGGACTCCAGCCTGGTGTGCAGGGTGCAGGACCACCTGTGGGGCCCTGTCACTACCCGCAGCTGCAGTAGGGCACGCAGAGGCCACAGGGTCTGTGTCCTGTCCTTCCTGTGGCCCGGAGGAGAAGCGCTCTTCCCTGAGGGGTGACCCGTGGCCACGGCCATGGTCATGATATCCCTTCCTCTTCCTCCTCTGAGTCTGCCTGAGTCCCTCGAGCCCTGAGCCTCGGCTGAAGTGCCCTTGCTGCCCCCTTCTGCTTTTGACTTGTGACGAGGCCCCACCCTTCACCCCATGTTCTTGACTTTCCCAGAGAAAGAAATTAAAAAAAAAAAAAAAGAAAGAAAGAAAGAAAAGAAAAGAAAGTGTGCAGAGCCAGGTTGCTGTAGTTCTTGGGTTTCATCTGGGCGGGAAGGGGTGCGGCCTCCCGGTGGTGGAGCCATAAAAAGGCCAGGCCCAGGCCCAGCAGGACACAGGAGAAGCCTTCTCTCCCCTGCGGCCACTGCACCCTTCAGGGTGCACCCTTCACGGTGGACCTTCCCCAGGACTCTGCGGCACTCAGACAGGTGAGGGGCCCTGCGGGACGCCACTGAGGGCCTTGGCTTTCATATCTGCTATGTCCTTGGACTGCGAGGTTGGGGGCGGAGAGGTCCCCATAGACACCCCACAAGCTCTGAGCTACATTCCAAGGAGTAGTAAAGGCCCCATTTCTTTCTCTCTCTGTGGTCTTGGAAAATTTTTCTCCTTTGGCCTCAGTTTCCCTGTCTGTATGGAAGAGCTGACTGGGAGCCCTGTGTTCCTAGCACACTGGGTTTTCCAGGCCTGAATAAAAAGTCTGTAACCCAAGCTGGCCTCAAACTTGCAGCTATCCTCCTGCTTCGGTTTCCAAGATGTCAGGTGTGTGGGTTCAAGCTGGGGGCCCTTTGGGACTCAGTTTCCCTGTGGGAGTGCCCAAAATGTGGGGAGAGAGTTATGAATTCAGATCCTGCCTGACCTGTGGGATTGGATGTGCTCACTTCCGCTAACAGGGATGGAGGTCCAGAGGGACCCTGGGAGAAGCTGGTGTACCCCACAACCCGAAGGGAAGAAAGGACAGAAAATCAGTGGGGGCCCTCAAGCCAGCCCTGGGTAGGGGGTCGGGAATCCCAGCCACTTGGACCCAGAGGGCGATGGTGAGGGCCTTGGCCGTTGCATCTCCTCATTGTCCTGGAGTGTAAACCCCGCCTGTCTGGCCAATGTTCCTGGGCATTTTATTTGTTTTTGAGTTTTTGGGACAGGTCTCACTGTGTAGCCAAGGCTGACCTCAAACTAAAAGCAATCCCACAGCCGCAGCCTTCTGAGTTCTGGGATAACAGGCCTGTTTCTCCGTATGAGGTTTCTCTGGGCCTCTCAGAAAGCTTCATAGTTCATGTGAACTTTTGTGTGAGTGTGACCTGGAGAATTCCCATTTCCTGAATGAGAAAATAAGGCTCAGACAGTTGGCTAGGATCCAATCCAAAGCCCCACCGACCCCTCCCAGAGAACAGCGACCTGAGACCTTCACCCCGAGTTTCATAATTCCAGCCACGAGGCCTGCGAGGTTGGAGACTCCACATGAGTCCTTCAGTCTCGCTCCATCAAAGGGGCATTGACTGGAAGAGATCCACATTCAAAGGGATCCCACGAGCCAGCCCAGGCTTGGGATTCGGTCTCTCCATTCCACGGGAGCAACAAGCTTTTGTGCTATCTTGGGCAGGGGTAGCCCCCATTCGCAAAACTGGGGAGGGTGGGGAAGCCAGGCAGAGACACGGTTCCTGCTCTGTGGGCCAAGGCCCGCAGCGGGCACCGTGCCAGCCCTCGTAGGCTGAGTATCGTTTTTCTGTCTTCTCTGAACTTTGTTTCCCATGTCCGGGTGGGGACGGGGAGGAGGTACACACCTGCTCCTGGGTGGGGCCTCCGTCCCCTTGGCAACACGAGGCCAGGGCAGAGCCCAGGGGCCTCGCTGCAGAGGACAGAGCCTGAGGCTGGGAGGCGGCCTGGGCACCTGGAGCTGGCAGGTGAGGCTGGGGAAGCAGGGAGGCTGGAATGGGGAGATGAAGAACCTGTTTGTGGTGTGCCTATTGGCAGTGTTGGTGCCTACAGGGAGTCGTCCTCCCCCCCTACCCCCGGTCTTTACCTCCACCAGCCTTGACCCTGGCTGGGGCCCCACATTGTCCTCCTGGATCTGAGAACTTGCTATTACCCGCTAACTCGAAATAATTCCTGGACCTATGTGGATAGGACTTTTACCTGCACCCCAAAAGTCAGAATCCCAAGCCCCAGACCACTGAGAAAGAGACTGAAACCATAGATGTTCTCCCAGGCAGAGGTCTGTAAGCCCATGGATTCGGGGCCTGACTTGCAGACACCAGAGAAGCTGTGGTCTGAATGCTCAGGCTGGCCCAGGGTCTAGCGTCAGGGTCAGCCTTGGACTGGTGTCCCCAGGGCTAGCTGTCTAGGCAACAAGGAGGCCCTGAGGGACAGGACAGAGGACTCCTAAGGACACCACCCTACTAGGTGACCTGCTGGCCCCACCAAGGCACCTTTGCCCTGTGGGTAGGAAGCCAGAGCAAGCAGGTGTGCCTGCAGGGACCATAAACCCAGTTTCTGTAGGGAGTCACAGTTCCAGGGTGTGGCTGGGTAGAGCGGGCTTCCTGGAGGAGGAGGTCCTAGCTGGGAAAGAACGGGCTCCATCACCGCTAGGGGAACTTGTAACTCCACCTCTCTGTGCCCTTTGGGGCAGAGACAAAATTGGCCCCCTTGTCCTCGAAGGACAGAACTAACAACAGACCCCTATGGAGAGCTGAATACCTTGAAGGGGCCCTTTGTCCCCACCAGGGCTTCTGCAGACTGGCTGCCAACCACTATCAAGCAGTGGCTCCTTTGGGGACCCTAAAACCCCTGCTGGATCTGAAATTTCATCGATCAGATCTACAGACACGACAAGCATCTGCTGAGTGTTTATACCAGGCACGGAGGGCTAAATTAGGTTTTGTTGCTGCTGCTGCTGATATTGTTTTTGATTTTTGAAACAGGGTCTCTCTATGTGGCCCTGGTTGGCCTAGAACTCACAGAGATCCTCCTGCCTCTGAATCCCAGTATTGGGGTTGAAGGAGTAGGCTGCTACACCCAGCGGAACTCAGGTTTATAGATCTTTGGCAAGGTTGTTCCTCCCTGCCCAGCCCACCACAGAGAGGGGCCCAGTGGCCTTGAATCCCAACCAGGAGCTCCACCCTCTGACCTGAATCACTGGGGAAGAATGAGGTCCCCACCTTGCGGAAGGATGACACCCTTTCTCTAGAGGTCATGACTGACTGTGCACACATTAGTCAGCACATGAACATGGGTGCTCAACAGCTCTGGGAGACAGCACCCAGGGACTGTAGCGGAGTTCATTGAGTCAGTCTTTATGACATGCCTGCCTATGAATTAGGAATATCCACCCAGACAGAATGGAATCCTCCCATTCTCCAAGGCTCTGGAGGGAGAGCAAAGTGTGGGCGGCACAGGGAGGGATTGCCCTCCACAGGAGGATTGCTAGGAAATGCCACTTGAGGTGCCAGTGATGGCAGCACAAATGCCTTTAGTCCTAGCACTCGGGGAGGCAGAGACAGGTGGAGTTATTAGTTCAAGGCTAGCCTAGTCTACAGCTAGGGCTGTTGCACAGAGAAACCCTGTCTTGGAAAAAAAAATGGCTAGGGACAGGTCAGGGTGGAGCCCCGTTTAGAATCCTCCAGTGAGAGGCTAGGGGCGTGGTCAGGGTGAAGCCCCGCCTAGAATTCCCCAGTGAGGGGGCTGGGGGCGTGGCCGGGGTGGAGCCCCGCCCAGAATTTCCCAGTGAGAGGCTAGGGGCGTGGTCATGGTGAAGCCCCGCCTAGAATCCCCCAGTGAGTGGGCTGGGGGCGTGGTCAGGGTGGAGCCCCGCCTAGAATCCCCCAGTGAGAGCCTGGGGTCATGGTCAGTTGTACACACTTGCTGAGCTTGGTGACCCTCTGGATTGCACAGTCAGGCCTTGAGCTTTGATTGGGGGCAGCTGGAAACTCCAGGAAACCGAAGACACAAAAGCAAAAGCAGGTCTGAGTGCCAGGGAAGGAGCTGGGGGAAAGGCTGAACCCTAGATACCAGGTCAGGGTGTCATCTATGGCTCTGAGCCCTACCCAGGTCCAGGGACAAGGTTCAAGACACTCCCGGTTCTTGGCTTTGTGGCACTGAGGCAGGTGCTGTGAAGATGGCACCAGGAACTCATGGGACAGAGGTCCCAGGTGCTGGGAAATGGCCTTTGCTACACTCTCTGAGCCTCAGTTTGCCCACCTGGCATCATTAGTCTCCAAGGGCCAGAGCTCTAGGGCTGTGAAGGTCAAGTGCAGAGATAGCAAATAAGTTTCCGTCTGGGAGTTAGTGAGGTAAGGGCGGCCTGCTAGAGGGGAGGCATCCGTGCTGGGAGGCCTGCAGAGACTCAGGGGGGTGGCTGGCAGGCAGGATGGAGCAGCCACTCAGCCTGCAGACTGTTTAGACGTAGTGGGGTGGCTGAGGCACAAGGATTGTTACGAGTTTAACACAGTCTGCCCTACAACGTGAGAGTATGTCTCAGGAAGAGCGGATGCCGAGTTCAGACAGGAACATACATTTCTCCTCTGAAGCTCAGGGACGTCTAGGAGCTCAGATGTTATGGGGCGAGGCCATGTTGGGGTTGGGATGGTTTTCAAGAAGGGTTGCCTTGCCGGGCGGTGGTGGCGCACGCCTTTAATCCCAGCACTCAAGAGGCAGAGGCAGGCAGGTCTCTGGGAGTTTGAGACCAGCCTGGTCTACAAGAGCTAGTTCCAGGACAGGCTCCAAAGCTACTGAGAAACCCTGTCTCGGAAATCAAAAAAAAAAAAAAAAAAGCGTTGCCTGTCAGGGTCTCCTGCAGTCCCCTGAAGCTGACCCTGTCTCTGGGTTGTCTGACCTGGTGTCCTCTCCTCCCTAAGTGAGCCTGGAGATCTCCAACTCCTGGGAGGAAGGTCGCGCACGCCCAGACTCCTTGAGATGGATCGTGTGACCAGATACCCCATCTTCAGCAACCCCCATTCAGCACGTGTCACCAGCTTGGTGCTGGATGAAAACACCAGCTACACCGTTGAGCTGGTGGGTGTCGGGCCTGAGGACGGTTGGAGCCATGAGGATCTGCAGACCTGGTCCCCTGAGTACCAGACCAGGCCAGATGTAAAGAGAACAGGTGTGTCCTCCGCCAGGCAAGTCTTCCTCGGCCAGTCCTCTCCGAGGTCACTGTACTTGGAGGATGAAGATGAAGAGATGGAGGCCTACCACCTGGATGGCACCAACGATGCCCTCCGCAGCCAGCCAAGGGACCTGGATGCCGAGCGCTGGGCGGTCATCCACAGCCAGGCCATCAGGAAGGGCAGCACGGTGGCCACACTCCAGGGGGAGTCCAGGCCCACTGGCCAGCCCCGGCCCAAATCCACTGATGAGATCTTGGTGGACACGGAACAGATTGATTTCCTGGCTGCTCGGCAACAATTCCTGAGTTTGGAGAAAGCGAACACGAACCCCGTTACTTGGAGCCCCACAACCAGGGAGACCTTTGTGCAAGCCCCACCAGGGGTCAGCCAAGCCCCCAAGGCCTCCGCCAGGCCCCACCTAGTCAATGGCTATGCCGTTCCTGTTGTGCCACCAGCGAAGGAGGTGACTTCAGAGAAGACTGTCCACGTTTCCCCAGCTGAGCCCATTCGTGCAGCTAACGACCCTGGCCACTGGACCCGAGCAGAGTCTCCTGAGACCCCCAAAGAGACGCCCATCGAGAGAGAGATTAGACTGGCCCAGGAGCGTGAGGCGGAGCTGCGGGAACAGAGGGGGCTTGGGCGGCCTGCTGGGCATCAGGAGCTGGTTCAGATCCCCAGTAGGCCATTGCTCAACAAGGTGAGCCTGACCGAGTCTCCCGTGCGCAGAGACAGGGGCCGCCCATCCCTGTATGTGCAGAGGGATATGGTGCAGGAGACACAGCGAGAAGAAGACCATCGTCGGGAGGGTCTGCAGGTGGGCAGGGCGTCCACACCCGACTGGTCCTCCCAGGACGTTCGGCCTGGACTCCAGAGAAGCCTGAGTTCCGACTGCATCCTCAACCCAGATGCCCGAGCCACTGACCCAGCTCCAGAGGCAAGAAAGGTCAACCGGATCCCACCGGATGCCTACCAGCCATATCTGGGCCCTGGGACCCCCAAACTAGATTTCTCAGCCTTTGGAGTATACAGCAAGCCAAATGGTGTCTCCACAGAGGACACCAAAGCTGTGGCCTTCCAGAAGGCAACAGAATCTCCAAGGGATGTCTCAGAATGTTCTAGAAGGTCTCCGAGCTCAAAACAAGAGCACTCGAAGCCTCTGCGTGCCAATGTGGGTGTCGTGCAATTAGAGAATTTCCACCTACGTCCGCTGCAGTTCAAGGTCCCAGATGTCCCCCAGCAGGCTGCGACCTCCCACACCTGGGGCTGGGAGGTGGCCGGAGGCCCGGCGTTGAGGCTGCAGAAGTCACAGTCTGACCTGCTGGAAAGGGAGGTGGAGAACGTCCTGCGGAGGGAGCGAGAGGTGGCTGAAGAGCGGAGAAATGCCTTCTTCCCGGAGGTGTTCTCCCCAGTGCCGGACCAAGAGGAGCAAGACTCCCGGAGTTCCTCCCGAGCATCTGGTGAGCGGGGTTCCAGAGGGCGGCTGCTCTGTCCTGAGTTCTCAGGGCTGGAGGAAGTAGATCTCTCCCAGGAAGTAGATTCTGGAGAGACTATGCCATCTTTGCTTTAGATTTTTTGAATGTTGTTATTGGACCCGTATAGGTTAGCGACTGCTTATCTTATTGATTGATTGCTCCTCTTGGTTAATGACAAATTCCCCACCTTACTTCCCAGTATCCTTGGCTCACTGTCTGTCTAAACCTCTCCTGGTGTCTACTCCAGCCAGTCTGTCACAGTGAGCTGCTTGTCCACCTGTCTGCTCACCTGTCTTTGTAAGACTCCAGATTCTTGTCCAGACCCGAGCACGATAAACAGCCTGCCCGCCCTCCCTGACGACACCGTCTCTGCCCCCACCCCCCAGGCATCACCGGCAGCTATGAAGTGTCAGAATCCCCAGTATTCACCCCCATGCAACTGCATTCAGGCCTGGTGTGGAAGGTACAGGCCCCTGAGGACGCCACTCTGGGACAGAAGACAAAAAAGGAGGTGTGGGTGAGTGGACAGAGCTGTGGCCGCTTGCTGCCCACGGGGACTGGGTGTTTCTGCTAATCCCTGGGTTTCTAGTCTGAGAGGGCACATAAGAGGGGACACTTAGTGTGGGGTCACTCTCGGGGTGAAAGGTCAAAGACTAATGAGGAAGAAAACAAATGTCAAATGGTCATTACCACCATTTTGTTTTTGTTTTTACTTTATGAGACAGATTCTTGCTCTGTAGACCAGGTTGGCCTCAAACTCAGAGATCCACCTGCCTCTGCCTCCCAAGTGCTGGGATTAGAGGCGTGGGCCACCACCGCCCGGCTCGACACCATTATTTTCATAAGGTCTGTGTATGTGAACCCGAGTGCCACTGTGCATGTATGAAGATCGTATGACAACCTCTGGTTAGATTTCTCACCTTCCTGGAGACCGAGTTCTCTCTGTTGCTGTGTGGCCAGGCTCACTGGCCCACCACTTTCGGGGACACTTCTGTCTCTGCCACTGCCCCCACGGAACAATAGGATCACAGATACACACTACCACGTTCAGCTTCACGTGGACTCCGAGGGTTCGAACTCAGATCCTCACACTTTCAGGGCAGCATCTGGGCCCCCACAGGCATGGGATCTGCCGGCCACACCCCGCGGCCTGCGGGATGCACAGAAATCACAGCTTCAACATCTCGTCTCGGCATCAAAACTTCTAAAGCTACTGAGCTCACAAAACCAGTCTAATTTTAAACTGGGTGATGGTAGCGCTCACCTTTAATTCCAGCACTAGGGAGGCAGAGGCAGGCAGATCTCTGCGAGTTCGAGGCCAGCCTGGTCTATAAGACAGGCACCAAAGCTATAGAGAAACCTTGTCTCGAAAAACCAAAAAGAAAAGAAAAGAAAAACAAACAAATTCCTCGTTAGTATAGTGGTGAAAAAAAGAAAGAAAAAAAGAAAAACAAACAAACAAAACCCTAAGTCTGATTTCAAGTGTAGGTACCAGGTACCCGGGCCGTGCTGGGAGGGTCCAAAGCACACCACAGAGAACAGCACATGTCTGACCCTACCCGCCCGGTCTCACAGCCTGACCCCATGGTATGTGGAAACAGATGGGCTCTGAAGGATGATTTCCCTGTGAGAGGACTTTCAGGTGGGCGCAGGGCCTGGGCAGAAAGGGTGAACATTGATTCTTGTTCCTTTCGTGCAGTATGCCGGAATCAACTCCTCAGACCGTGTCAACTCAGAGGTGAGAGAACTCCAGAGGGAAGGGATGCGGTCTGTCCCTTCCTGTCAGTACCTCTGCCATAGCACTGGTCTCTCGGGGCCTTTCTTCTAGATGCTACTTCACTGACAATCTGCTCTGTTGGTTGAGTCTGCCTGGGGTAGATTGTGCTGTGATCTACTTGTGATGTCTGCCATGGGTACAGATTATGGATAAAGATCTGAATGAGGTTTTGTTGGGGGGGTTGTTGTTGTTGTTGTTTTATTTTCTTTTAACCAGAAGACAGAGATTTCAACAGGAAGAGCTGCAAATAAGAAATTATAATAATAATAATTATTATTATTATTGATAGTCTCACTATGTAGCAAACTAAGCTGGCCTCAAACTCACATTCTTCCTTCCTTAATCTCAGCCTCCTGAGTGCTGAAATTATAGATGTGACCCTTTCTAGGCTGTGGTTGGGCGTGATTTCTTTGCTGTGGAAGTCAACAGAAGTCAGTCCGTTCCTACGCCACATTGCTTGAAGTAGACAGTGTGAAGCAGAGGAGGGGAGGATCTCACCTTGCTCTGTGCCAGACCCTCCTGCACGTTGTCAACGGGGAGGCAGCTGGGGTGGCTCATATGTCCGTATGTCCATATACACCTCTTTGTGTGCAGGTCCTGGGAGCCACGCGAGTAACAAGACACAAGAACCTCTTGGCAGAACGCTGGGAAGCACACATCTATGCCAGCGAGGATGAAGACTGAGCCTGGAACTAAGGACATCTACTCCCCTTTGTCAAACCCCAGCCCTGTAGAAGCTGCCAGACCCACCCCAGACTCTGTAGCCAGTTGTGTTTGTGGCCTGAACACTGGTTCTGTTTTCCTGGGGTGGGGAGTATTTCCTGCTTAGGGGTGGTTCTCAGATGGGGCTAAATAATAATTCTGCCGGCTCTTTGTGTATCTAAGATTTTGCCAAATGCTCTGGGTCCAAAGGTAGGATCAGGCTGCCCACCATGGAATGTAATGCCCTGGAAACTGTGGGTCCAGGGCTCTCCTCTTATGGCCCGCAGCCTCTCTGCAAGGTGCGCCAGTGCGGGCAGAGCCCAGATCCACCACCCGACAGAAAGAGGCTTGATTTAGGGACCTGCCACTCCAGTCTGGCCAACCCTGCACGTGTCTGGTGTCTGTATTGCTACTAATAAACTTCCCATGAGCTGCCTGCCTGGAGTAGAGAATGTACCCCGTGTAGACCCCCTCCCACCCCTCCACCCCCCCTCACTTTCACCCCTCCTCCAGCCAGCCCATTCTTTCTGGTGACATCAGTCCTGTCCCTCCCAGGACGTGAATTCCAATCGGGCCCAGGTCCTGGGAGTTTGTTTGTGGGAATCTGGGAGGCTAATGTAGTGACGCAGACAAGGACGTGTCCACGGACAGAGAAGAAAGGGCCCAAGCTATCTAACAGGGTAGACCCCAACACCTGCAAAACATGGGGTGCTGCACTAGTCAGGACTCTCCAGAGCACCGTCTTAGAGAGTGAAAATATATACAACCGTGAGCAGAGTCCAGGAGTCCAGTGGTTGCTCAGCCCACGAGGCTGGGGGGTCTTAGCTGCTCTTCAGTATGGGCTGGAATCCCAGATAGACTCGAATTCCAGAGAAGGAATGGACTTGCCAGCAAGGTGAAGGGAAGCAGCCAAGGGAGAGTGCTTCTGCCGCATCCCTCTATAGGCTGCCAGCAGAAGGTGTGGTTAAAACTCTGCTTTCCCACCTCAAAGGTCTAGAAATGGATCCACCCACTTCAAACCAAGCCCCCCCAATCTCTCACAGGTGTGCCCTCCATTTTGGGATCATTGTTCATTCCAGATACAATCAGGTTGACAGTCGAGAGCAGCCATGACAGGTGCCGTGGCCAAGTCCCCTCTGCAGTGGACAAGCTTGTAACCTTTCCAGGTGGCCCTAAGAGAAATGCAGATGGACTGCTAGGAGCAGCTGGAGACAGACTGTCAGCCCTGCTTGGTCCCTGAACCTTGCTGCGGGTGGTTATCCATGGCAGATATTGGAGATCTGTATCTCTAAGGTTCCCACATGAGGTTCATGGCAGATGCGGGCGGGCACTGGAAATAGCTCGGACCGAGACTGGGGGGTCCTGGGTGGGCTGAGAATGGGGTGGTGACGGGGTACAGCATCTGGGCAGAGGCACTCCCGAGGGAGCCGGTCATCCTCTTCCCGCAGAGTGGGATGGGCAGGTTCTGTGTCCGTTGGCTCCCCCACTCTCCAGATTCAGCAGCCTGGCGCTTGCTGTCTCTGTGCCTCTGACCCTCCCATCTCCCTCTGAGTAACCTGTGGGGACCTGAACTGAGAACGATCCCGGATGATCCCATGACCAGGCCCTCAGTTTGAGCTCATCTGCAGGTCCCTTCCACAGCAGGTGACAGGGCCCCGGTGCCCAGGACTTCGTGGTGGAAGTTCTGGAGCTTTCCTAGGGTGTCTGGACTCCCCTCTTCTTCATCGATCAACCATTGCCTTCGCTTCGATTCCCTGAGTTGGGCTGAGAGGTCAAAGTTCTTCCCACACAAACGTGTGGACCCATGTGTGCATGCCCAGTCCCGTGCAAATGCCAGGTGGGCATGTTGGCTCATCTGCCGTCCTAACACAAAGGAGCCAGGCCAGCAGCCAGCTAGACCAGTCAGATCCACGAACTTTGGGTTCAAGCAAGGGACTTTGTGTCAGGATGCCAGGTGGAGAGCCATCAAGAAAGACATTCTGACCTGCAGACACAGGTGCACCCACACATGAGAAACGTGCATGCACACTCAGGCACACACATGAAAAGGTCTGGTGCACAGGTTGCCCTGCACAGGGCACCTGACCAAGGCTGTGGTGCTGGGTCCACAAGGCTGGTATGGCCTTAAAAGCAGAGCGGTGGTGGCGCACGCCTTCAATCCCAGCACTCGGGAGGCAGAGGCAAGCGGAACTCTGAGTTCGAGGCCAGCCTGGTCTATAAGATCTAGTTCCGGGACAGACTCCAAAAAAACTACAGAGAAATCCTGTCTCGAAAAACAAAACAAAAACAAAAGCGCCTCACACAGCCTTTTTACAGATGCTGTCTCTCCCCACGCCACAGCAGGCTCTGTCAGCTCTCCAGGCCCCAGAGGCACAGAGGCCCCTGAGTGCCCTTCCTGTCTAGAGATGTCACAAGCCTGACTTAGGCCACAGCTTCGTTCTCCTTGGTGGCCACAGGGCACACAGGACTGGGCCACCTGCCACCCTGCAGCCCGGGGAGAGAGTATCCCCAGCCCACATTCTCTCCTTTTGCCCCTGCGTCTCTCACCTCTGCCTCTCGCCTGTCTCCCGATCTTGTGTTCTTTCTATGCCTCTACTTTGATCTCCACCCCAGCCCTGGGACATCACCTCACTGTCATCCACACATGACTGAACCCTCCTCTCGGGTTCCAGCTTCTTGTGCTTCTTCCTGCAGGGCCACGGAGACCCAGTCACAAACAGGAAACTGAGGACTTGAGGCCCTGGGTGTCCTCAGGTGCAAACCTGGGTCTTAGGGCCGTCTGAGGCTGGGGTGTTCTTTCACCTCCAATTGCCATGTTGTATCTACTAATTCCAAAAAAATCCATCGATGTCAAAAGGAACCCTAATCCCATGAGCATCAAGTATATAGCTTGCCTTATGTACCAGGTGAATGCATGCCATATGTGGCTATTGCTTCCTTGAATCTCCTTAATCTAATGTTTCCACAGGATTCCACTGAGTGCTTAAACAGTCTTGGGGTATCTATCATTTGGCAGTTGTTCCTGTAAGGATGTATTAAGATTGGTTGTTTGAAAACCTTAGGCTGTTCCTCTCTAACCCTATATCGCTGAGATTGGTTCTCCTTTAAATTCCTCTGTTCAAAGCTGGGCGGTGGGGGCAAACGCCTTTAATCCCAGCACTCACGAGGCAGAGACAGGTGAGTTCGAGGCCAGCTTGGTCTACAGGAGCTAGTTCCAGGACAGGCTTCAAAGCTACAGCGAAACCCTGTCTCGAAAAACAAAAACAAAAAACTTCCTCTGTCCGGATCTGAATATCTAAGTTTTTCTAAGGCCTGTATGTTGGCACTCATATCAACCAACTTTATTAGAGATAAACCAAGAATGAAGATTATCAAAATGATAGTTAAAATGTCAGTCCCGGTTGACTCTCTTCATCTGATTGTCCACTCTTAGAGCATGCATTGTATAGCCATACAGAGACCCAACTCTTTCCATCGTAATAGTGCTTCCCATTTTAGAACTTGGAATAACCTCTATTTTTTAACTAATTCCTGCCTTTAAGAATTCCCAGTTTTGGGGCTGGAGAGATGGCTCAGTGGTTAAGAGCATTGCCTGCTCTTCCAAAGGTCCTGAGTTCAATTCCCGGCAACCATATGGTGGCTCACAACCATCTGTAATTAGGTCTGGTGCCCTCTTCTGGTCTGCAGACATACACACAGAGTATTGTATACATAATAAATAAATAAATAAATATTTAAAAAAAAAAAAAAAGAATTCCCAGTTTTCTCCCCAAATATGCCGAAGCTGACGGTGAAGATGAGGCTGACTGCTGCTGCATAGCACAGGAGAAGCCTGAGGGGCTTTCAGGGCAGCTGAACGGGGTCCAGGGAGAGCCCACCACCCACCAGGAGGAAAGAAAGGAAAACCTAGCTGGCAGGGTGGTGAGTCCAGCTGCTTGTAGCTCCAGCAAAGCCACAGGCAAGCAGTTTCCTTAGGAACTCACGCCCCATGTTGGGTTCCAGATGTAGCGAAAATCTAATTGGTCTTAATAATAAAAACCCGGGGGCTGGAAAGATGTCTCAGAGGTTAAGAGCAGTGCCTGTTCTTCCAGAGGTCCTGAGTTCAATTCCCAGCAACCACATGGTGGCTCACAACCATCTGTAATGGGGTCTGGTGCCCTCTTCTGGCCTGCAGGCATACATGCAGACAGAATATTGAATACATAATAAATATAATAATAATAATAATAACCCGAAGTCAGATATTGGGGGTGAAAGCTGAAAGATCAGAGAAGTGAAACAGCCAGTCACTAAAGTTCTCACCTCTACAAAATCCTCAGGCCGAAAGGGGTATCCTGTCTCTACAAATCCTCAGACTGGGTGCCTTGAGCTCCTGTCTCCTCCCACCTTATATTCCTCTCTCTGCCCAGCTATATCCCTTCCTATCTCCACCTCCCTAGTGTTGGGATTAAAGGTGTGTGACATGGAGACATTCATTAGTCATGAATGCTCAGCCTAGCTTAGGCACGGTTCTGGCTAGCTCCTTTAACTTAAATTAACCTTCCTTTTTCCTCGGGGCTTTCTCCTTCCTTTCTATATGTCATATTCTGTACACTCTGCATCTGCTGGCTGGTGGCTGCCTGGCTGGCCCCAAGCGTCTCCCTCTCTTTTATAGATGGTTATTTTTACTCTTTGAGGGCCCATCACCCAGCTCCCAAATAAATACATGGAGACTTATTCTTACTTAGGAATGTCCGGCCTTAACTTATTTCTAGCCAGCTTTTCTAACTTAAATTAAGTTGACCTGTCTTCCTCTCTTCTACTACACCTTACCTCTGGGCTTTTTACCTTTCTTTATTCTATATATCTTTCTTCCTTCTTACTCCGAGGCTGGCTGTGTGGCTGGTTCCTGGTGTCCTCCTCTCCTTTTCTCGCTTCCCCCTCTTCTTCTCTGGAACCCAGATTTCTCCTATTTATTCTCCCCCCAGCAGCCCCACCTGTCCTTCTCCTGTCCAACTATTGGTCATTGGCCGTTCAGCTCTTTAGTAGACAAACAAGGTGTTTTAGACAGGCAGAGTAACACAGTTTTGCAACATAAAAGAACACAACACATCTTTACATCTCATTAAACAAATATACCACTCATAAACGAATGTAACACATCTTTTTTTTTTTTCCTTTCCAGACAGGGCTTCCATGTGTAACAGATCTGGCTGTCCTGAACCTCGTTCTGGCCTCAAACTACACAGAGATCCACCTGCCTCTGCCTCCTGAGTGCTGGGATTAAAGGTGTGCGCCACCACCCCCCGGCCAAACATCTTTTCATAATTAAACAAATATAACACATCCTTACATGGGTAAATAAAAGCAACATAAACAGTGTAACACGCCTCTTCACGGTTGAAGTAATAGTCTGGGGCATAAACCAATGTAACACGTCCTTGCCTAGTTAAAATAATGCTCCACAACAGCCTTCCGTGAAACCCTTGCTGTGTGAAGTATGCTCGGGAAATCAGAGAGGTAGGTTGTGGTATTCCCTTAGGGTAACGAAGTTATGGCTGGACGCAGGAATACTGACACGAGATGTGGGAAGACTCGAAGGTCTTTGGAAAGAAAAAGACAACGCAACCAAAAACAATTCAAGCTGGCTTTGGACAAAACAGGATTTATTGGTTCTTGTCCCCTGTCTGAGAACACAGGCCAAGTCGAGGACAAATTCCGAACCCAGTCACCCACAAATGACTCCTCTCTCCCAGACTCAGTTTCCTCTTCTGTGTGGAGCGGTGACTACGCTCCACTCTCAGGATATGTTACTGGGGTTACCCTGCACCACGCACACTGGCGGAGCAGAATTAATGCTGGTTTTCTGGCCTCCGGGTTCGAGTCAGCGTTTACACTCGGCCACTAGAGGGAGGCAAAACACAAGCAGCAGATAGTTTCCCGCTGGGCTGGGGAGGAGCTTCTGTTGGGGTTGGGGTAGGGGTAGAGTTCCCTCTCTGGAGCCTGAAAGGTGTCCCCCTCCAAGTACCCAAGCAGGAGGAGCAGCTGCGGCCAGGGCCTGGAACAGCCCGGGCTGCACAGACAACAGGAAAGTCAGCCAGGTACAAAGTCACAGTATTTAACGGAGATGTGGTTGGGGTTGCACGCAGGGTGTACCGGAGCATATTTCTTGGGATCTTGAGTTTTAGGTACTCGTCTTTAGTGTGGGATGGCGCGACGCCAGACCGACGTGGGGAGCAGAGGGCATTCTGCTTCTGCCTGGCACAGGTTCTCTGGGTGGCACGCGGACCTGACTTACACAGCAAGCGCCACTGCCTGCTCCACAATCCTCGCTACCTGATGTTTGCTGTTCTTGAATTTTATTTTTCTTTTTGTCCTGTGGGGATTTGAAGCCAGAGCAGCCAATGCTCTTAGCCACTGAGCCAGCTCCTATTTTGTTTTGTTTTGTTTCAGGAGGACGTTGAGACAGGGTTTCTCTGTGTAGCCCTAGCTGTCCTGGAACTCACTCTGTAGATCAGGCTGGTCTTGAACTCACAGAGATCCACCTTCCTCTGCCTCCCAAGGGCTGGAGTTAAAAGCATACACCACCAGGCCCAGGAACTTTAAAAAAAAAATTAAGTCAGGGGGTTGGGGAGATGACTCAGTGTTTAAGAACACTGGCTGCTCTTCCAGAGGACCCGGGTTCAATCCCCAGCACCCACATGGCAGTTCACAAATGTCTATAACTCCAGTTCCAGGGGATCTGACACCCTCATATAGACATATGTGTAGGCAAAACACCAATGCGCATGAAATAAATAAATAAATTTAAGTCAAATATAATGGTATGTATTTCTAAAGCCAAAACTCAAGAGCGGACTTCAGGGAGACTTGCAGTGAATTCAAGACTAGCCTCAGCTACACAATGAGACCTAGTCTCCATACACACATACACACACACACATACATACATACACACACACATACATACATACACACACACATACATACACACACACATACATACATACACACATACATGACTGTAGCTGGGTGAGCTGACTCACCTACCTTGCAGGAGGCCCTCCTCCATCCCCCACACCGTGTAAATCAAATGTGCCAGCCTGTCACCAGGGCACTGCCCTCAGGCGGTAGAGGAAGGAGGATAAAGAATTCAAGGTCATCCAAGGGTCCAAAGGAAACTCAAGGCAAGCCTGGGTTACATGAGACCCATTTCTAGAATGAAATAAAATAAATTTTAAAGTGTCTAAACTTTTAAAGTATCCCTAAGGCAGCTAATTACGCCAGATGGTGGTGGCACACGCTTTTAATCCCAGCACTCTGGAGGCAGAGGCAGGCGGATCTCAGTGAGGTCGAGGACAGCCTGGTCTACAAGAGCTAGTTCCAGGACAGGCTCCAAAGCTACAGAGAAACCCTGCCTCAAAACCAGGAAAAAGAAAAGACAAAAAACAAAACAACAACAACAACAATACAGCTGGGGCTGGAGAGATGGCTCAGAGGTTAAGAGCACTGACTGTTCTTCCAGAGGTCCTGAGTTCAATTCCCAGCAACCACATGGTGGCTCACAACCATCTGTAATGATATCTGGCGCCCTCTTCTAGTGTGTGGGCATATATGGAAGCAGAATGTTGTACACATAATAAATAAATTTTAAAAAACAACAACAATACAGCTAATTAAGATCTAACTCCATTGAATTATCTGCATGAGTTTCTGCAACAGAGGGACCAAAGGGGCAATTTTAGCAACACCAGAGAATTCAAAGCTGAAATAGTGACGTCCAGCAAGTAGGACAGGCCATCAGGATGAAGACATGGCTGGGCAGGATTCAGAAGACAGAGAGAGCTAAGACCTAGGAGGTAGCAGGGTCTCCATCATCCTCCCACTGTCTTCCCACCCTCCCCCACCCTCCCTCAGCCCCCACCCTCCCCCACCACCCTCCCTCATCCCTCCCCATCCTCCCTCATCCCCCACCACCCTTCCCCATCCCTCACCACCCTCTCCCACCCTCCCCCAATAGTACCATGTGATAAACCCCTCTTCTCTTGCTCCTCTTGATTCCCACCCTATGGATAGGGACTGTAGAGGTGGCTCAGATATTAAGAGAACTTATTGTGTCAGATTGTGGTAGCACATGCTTTTAGTCTCAGCACTCAGGAGACAGGGGCAGATGGATCCATCTCAGGGTTAGAGGTCAACCTGGTCTACAGAGCAAGTTCCAGGATATCCAGGATTACACAAAGAAACCCTGTCTCAAAAACAAAACAAAGCAAAACAAAACAACAACAACAAAAAGGAGAACATATTGTTGCTTTGTTTGTCTGATTTTGGAGAGGGTTTCTCTGTGTAACAGCCCTGGCTATCCTGGAACTAGCTCTGTAGATCAGGCTGGCCTTGAACTCACAGAACTCCTCCTGCCTCTAAGTGCTGAGATTAAAGGCGTGCACCACCACCGTCCAGCCAAAAACATTGCTCTTGAAGTCAACCCAGATTTAATTTCTGCACAGCAGCCCACAAGCATTTGTAGCTCCAGTTTTAGCCGGGCGGTGGTAGCGCACACCTTTAATCCCAGCACTCGGGAGGCAGGCAGATCTCTGTGAGTTCGAGGCCAGCCTGGCCTACAAAGAGAGTTCCAGGGCAAACAAAGAAAAAACAAAAAAAGGAGCATGGCTACAGCGGCCTGTGGTGTGGACGCCAGTGTGTGGGAGTGCCCATGCTCCTGTGCCCATGCTCCAGCCTCTCCTGAGTCTACTGAGTGACAGGCACGAGCCGCTGTCCCCTCTCTCTGACTCCTCGGGGTTTTGTGTATCCTGTACCTGAGTCCTGTGGCTCATTCTCTGACAAGGGTCTGTTCCCCAGTGTCGTTTGCAATTTGTTTAAAATCAAATAGTAAATGTTTTCATTAGAAATAAGTTGCATACGCAAATGCTGAGTGCGTGAGTCATCTGTGGGGAGTGGCGGCCAACCGCAGTATCTTCTTCGATGGTGCATCCACCACAGAATGGCAGCTACTGCCAGAGGTCCTTGACAGGGCAGCATCTGAGCCAGCCGAAATTAGACCCTTGCTCTCTGGACGATTGTCCTCGACTCTAGTGACCACACGATCAGGATGATTCTGGAAGGTTCAACCCCTGGGCCACATTTGGACCTTTCTGAGGAAGTCTACTGGTCTGGCATGAAACCCATAATTGCAAGTCCTCAAATTCCCTTTGCAGCCAGGAAGTTGCCATCCATATGCTGTCCATCCTGGTTGGCAGCATCACCAGGCCAGTGACTTGTAACACAACATGGAATCAGGGTGTGACATCCTTAGGTCAGGACCAGCCCCACCGCCGCATCTCCCTGCTCATTTCTGGGCAGTTTGTGGTAAATGGAACTGCAGTGAGCTGTCCACACCGGGAAGTTAGAGCCTGGTTAAGCTGGGTTTCAGTGTTGGGTCCTTGGTGCTTAACCCTCATTCCAGTACTCAGGAGGCTGAGGCAGGAGGATTGTCATGAGTTTAAGGCCAGCCTAGAGTACACTACTTCCAGTCGAAAGAAAGAAAGTCATTCCTAGTCCTCAGGAGGCAGAGGCAGGTGGGTCTCTGAGTTGAGTTCAGTCCGGTCTACAAAGCAAGTTCCAGGACAGCCAAAGCTACAAAAAGAAATTCTGCCTCAAAAAACTCATTAATTAATTATCAAATAAATAAAGATACAAATAACAATTACTTAGTAAGCAGGAGCTGGAGATATGGCTTATGGGTTAAGAACAACTTACTGCCCCTCCAGAGGACTCAGTTCGATTCCCATGATTCCCAGCACCCACCGCCACCTGTAACTCCGGTTCCAGGGGATCCAACCCTTCCTCTGGCCCTCACAGACACCAGGCATGCACGTGGTACACAGCCAAACATGCAGGAAAACACCCCTAATGAATAAAAGTAAATTAAATAGGGCTGGAGAGATGGTTCAGCGGTTAAGAGCACTGACTGCTCTTCCAGAGGACCCGGGTTCAATTCCCAGCACCCACATGGCAGCTCACAACTGTCTGAAAATCCAGTTCCAGGACATCTGACACCTTCACACTAACGTACATAAAATAAAGTTAAATAAACCATGAAAAATATTTAAAAAAAAAAAAGTAAATTAAATAAATAAATAAATGAACACAATCCTTTAAGAAAGACAAAAAAAGTAAAAAGTGAAATGAAGTTAGACTTTCTTTCAGTTTCTTTGTGGGTAATAATGAGATTTCTGGTCTTGAGACAAGGTATCACTCTCCAGACCTGCGAAGCAGAGGCAGGAGAAATGGAGGTCAAGGCTACCCTCATCCACGTCCAGCCGTTGCTAAGGGAGACCTTGTCTGAAAAGAAAAAGCAAATGCTGCAGGCAGCAGGCACCTGGCCTCGCCCTCCCATCCTGTAGCTCTTCAAAGTGGAAAATGCCTCAGGGAGGCACTCGGGCAGCACGGTTGGGAGATCACATCCAAGCCGAACTCAGAGCATTGGGCCACGAACATCCCCAGCAGGTTTTTCCAGCCTTCAGCGTTCACGGCAGCAACGTGCAGCTGTGTTGCTTGAACTTGCTGATATTTCTTCCGTGGTTCAACAAGCAGACCCATCGCTGTGCTGAGGCGGGTGCGGTGGAGTGGGGGTGTAAGAGTGGAGGGGGAGGTTGAGGAATGTGGTGCTGAGATACTGGGTTCCAGCTTGGCCTGTCGATGACAGGAATCACTTCTTCCCACCTTGTTTTTCCCTGGTTTGATTCCCAGCATGACATGAAGTTCACAACTGTCTGTAACTCCAGCTCCGAGGGACCCAATGCCTTCGTCTGGCTTCTGCAGACTCCAGGTGTGCACGTGCGTGGTACACAGTCTCACAAGTATAGAAGGGCTGGGGGCGTGGCCACGGTGGAGCCCCGCCTAGAATCCGCCTAGTGAGGGGCTGGGGGCGTGGTCAGGGTGGAGCCCTGTCTAGAATCCACCTAGTGAGGGACTGGGGGCGTGGTCAGGGTGGAGCCCCGCCCAGAATCCCCAGGGATGGCCTGGGGGCGTGGTCAGGGTGGAGCCCCGCCTAGAATCCCCAGTGAGGGGCTGGGGACTGGGCTGAAAGGTAGACCCAGGCACTCCCACCCCCCAGGAAACCCCAGGGAGGGGCTGCGGTCCTGGTCAGGCCTCAGATCTAACTAGTCGGAAACCCTGGGTTTAGGATACTATAAAGAGCGGAGGAAAACCTCCCGCTGTGTGAGTCTGAGGAAGTGGGAGGGACTTGGCCTCTGGAATGTCTGTGCCGCTGCCTTGGCTGTAGCGGTAGTCTAACCCTTCACACCCCATCCCCCCAGGCTCCTTCCCAGTCCAGACGAAGAAAGGAATTCCTGGCTGAGTCTAATTTAAAACAAACAAATAAACAATGTTCGGAGGGTGGGGAATGAGAGGAATGCGGGCGTGACTCCTCCCGGCGGGAGGATTGGGGCCTCGGACCTGCAGGGACAGAGGTCACCGTGACCCTAGCCACCCCGTACCCGGAGCTCTGCAAGGATCTGGAAAGCACTACCGAGCCCACCCCGTCCTGGCCTTCAGTATTGCTCAGGTTTACGGCCTTGCTGCTCAGTTGGCGCAAATTGAGGTAGAGAAACACACACACACACACACACACACACACACACACATCAAAGAACAGGTTTAGATCCCGGGAAACCTTTGTTTCTTAAAGCTGGGCGGTTGCTCCTGCAGGGTGATTTGGGCTCTGGACCTGGAGTACTGGAGATAGTGTTTTTCCTCAGGGAAAGCTCTGCAGAGTCGTTTGAAAAACAGTGAGTTGGTTTTTTGTTTGTTTCTTTCTTTCTTTTTCTTTTTTTTCTAGACAGGGTTTCTCTGTAGCTTTGGAGCCTGTCCTGGAACTAGCTCTTGTAGACCAGGCTGGCCTCGAACTCACAGAGACCTGCCTGCCTCTGCCTCCCGAGTGCTGGGATTAAAGGCGTGCGCCACCACCGCTTGGTGGATTGTTGAAATTTTAATGCCAACTGAGCTACAGGAGACTTTTTCTCAAAACATTGTTGATGTACACCCATCATTCCAGAACTCAGGAAGTGGAGGCCAGAAGATATCCTGGGCTACTTGAGACTCCCCAAACTCTGTCTCCCAAATGAAAAGTATTCCAAGATTGAGGGATATTTTGGGGCTATCAAACCCCAGTAATGAAAATTAAAATACATTTTTCCTCCACCTTTTCCTGATACCTCTCTGAATTCCACACAACGTCTAGAAGCCACAAAAACATTTTAGACAGCCGGTGTGTCGCGGGTGATACAGAGGCTCCCCTGTGATTGTTTTTCTAACAAGGGGACGATGTTTTCTGGAGTTAGAAGATCCGCCTAAAAAGCACAGCAGTGAGGGACTCCGGGGCCTGTGGCTGCCTGACCGACCAATTCCAGAATTATCCAGGAATTTTAACCCTGTTGGGGCTACAGAGAAGTTGGGGGAGCAGGCAGAATGAGTCTCAACCCAGAACTCTTATATTTTTATATATTTTATGTGCATGGGTGTTTTCCTGCAAGAATGTCTGTACACCATGTGCATACCTGGTACCCGCAGAGGCCAGACTCTACTTACAGCCGGTTGTGAGTCACCACACCAAGCTGGCGCTGGGCCTCGAACCTCTGGAGTCACAGCCAGTGCTCTTACCCAGGAGTTACCACACACCCGGTGTGGATCTGTGCAACACAATAATCCATGTTGTTCTGAAGGTTGCTTGGACGGCCCTGACTAAGCACTGGAAGGTGGCTTCTTGGTGCCCAGTCCTGGGTTTTGTTAATCTTGTGGAGAGCATTGTCATATCATTAAGACTTATATGTATGTATTGTGTATAATAAGACATATGTATGTATTGTGTATAATAAGATATATATGTATGTATTGTGTATAATTTTGGGTAAAAGTAAAAAAAGTACGATTCATTGAGTCTTTTTTTTTTTTTTTTTTTTGGCTTTTCAAGACAAGGTTTCTCTGTAGCTTAGCTTTGGAGTCTGTCCTGGCACTTGCTCTGTAGACCAGGCTGGGCTCGAACTCACAGAGATCTGCCTGCCTCTGCCTCCCGAGGACTGGGATTAAAGGTGTGCACCACTGCAGGCTCATCGAGTCTTTATAAACAACCTTGGTGTTGTTTGTCCTTCATCCCTCGCGCTCCTACACAGACCTTCCTCCATCCTCCCCTGGAGCCCTCTCCCCATTATTTTGTTCCCCATTTCTCCTGTTTCATGTCACCTGAATCCCGTTGTTCCTACTCCCATCCCAAGACCCCCGTGCCCCACAGTCATGGTCCCATTCACCCTTTTCCAGTTTCCGCGGTTACTGCAGGCTATGCACTCACATCTGAAGATTTAAATATTTGAGCCTTCAACAACAGACTTTGAATGTTTGTCTTTCAGGGTCTGGGTGACCTCACTCAGTGTGATCTTTTTGCGTTCCACCCATTTTCCTGCGAGTTTCCTGACTCTGTTTCTCATTCCGGCTGAACAGTACTCCGGAGTGTATAGGCACCATGTTTTCATTAGCATTTTCGCCAGTTGGAGAACATTTAGATTTTCCATTTCTTAGTCACTGTGAATAGAACAGCAATAGTGGCTGAATCTGTGGAGTAGGGCGTTCAGTCTTTTGGGCGTATGCCAAGGAGCGGTATAGCTGGGGCGTGTGGAAGATTCATTTCTGGTTTTTTGGGACTTCTCTGCACTGGTTTCTGCCACAGCTCGAACACCAGTTTACAATCCCGACAACGGAGCATGAGGGTTCCTTTCTCCCTGATTCACCCCCAGCGCATGCGCGTTCTCAGTTTTTTCGTTCATCTTTGCCTCTAACTGGGGTCACAGGTTGAAAGTAAGTGTCGCTGAAGACACGCCACGTTTAGGACTAAGGGCTCAGGTGGTTTGGACCGGATCTGCCCTGGGGGCTTCTTTCCTACAGTCTAGCTTCCACAGTTCGAGAAAATGCTAAGTCAGTTGCCAAGTTCAGGAAGTAATTAAACAGTCCCACCTGGCTGAGACACGCATGAACCACGGCAGTGACTAACATGGCATGATATCCTTAAAGGTGCTTCAGTAAGTGGCCCTTATGTGTCCAAGGCAACCAACAGCTGTCTGCTGTCTACTGTAAGGGCCACTCCACAGGAGGGGGAGCTAGGCGTGGTGCTAGCCTGCTTCCCGAGGCCAGTGAGGTCCAATGTAATGCCTAACTACATTCTAAATCTTCTCCTTATACGCACAGATGAGTGTAGCCAGCACCCCACCTCTAAGAAGATTCTTGGTGTGCTGGCGCACACCTTTAATCCCAGCACTAGGAGGCAGAGAGGCAGGTGGATCTCTGAGTCTGAGGCCAGCCTGGTCTATGAGTTCCAGCACAGGAAGGGTTACCGAGAAACCCTGTCGGGGGTCTGGGGGACAGACACTCATTACAGCAAATGGAGACCGTCAAAGAAAATGATAACTGGACACAATGTAGAAGGGATCCCAGCTCCAAGAGACACATCTACATTACAGCTCCTGCGTTTGTGTTTATGGCAGAAGACGACCCCTAGAGAGACTGTAGGAGCCAGAATACCAGCAAGTCTACTCTCCCTTGGTGTATAAAACCTGGCCGGATGTTCCAGGACAGGCTCCAAAGCTACAGAGAAACCCTGTCTCAAGGAAAAGAAAGAAAGAAAGAAAGAAAGAAAGAAAGAAAGAAAGGAAGGAAGGAAGGAAGGAAGGAAGGAAGGAAGGAAGGAAGAAAGAAAGGAAGAAAGAAAGGAAGGAAGGAAGAAAACATCCTTTGAAGCCAGGCAGTGCAGCACTCGGGAGGCAGAAGCAGACCTATCTCTGTGAATTCAAGGCTAGCCTGGTATACAGAGTGAGTTCCAGGACAGCTAGGGCTACACAGAGAAACCCTGTCTCGAAAAACTAACTAACGAACTAACTAAATAAATAAATAAACGTCCTTTGAAAGAAAGGAGTAAAAACCTGGCCTGCCAGCTAAACCTGTTTCCCAGCACTCTGGAGGCAGGAGAGTTAAGAGTTATCCTTTGCCACACAGTAAGTTTAAGGCCAGCCTGGGCTACATAACACCCTGTCCAAAAAAATGAAAAAGAAAGTGCCAACTCTTCATAATGGTGTGGGTTTTCTTCTCCATGTGAGACCATAGGATGCTCACCAAGCAGTTCTGATCGGTTACACAAGGGTTGTGTTCTTGACTGGCTGTGACCGTGTCCCTCACCAGGCAGAATGTGCTCCAGCCACCTGAGCCACTGCTGAGACTAAGATCAAGTGTTGGTTGCCCGCTATGAATCATTGATGCTGCAAAGATCACCCCACACACCGTGAGATCCCCATCTCCAGTTTCCTGCATTACCCTCGATAAAGCTCTGGAGAGGGGGTGACCAGTGTAGGGACGGGGGTAGCCAGCAGCAGGGCTGTCTGCTGACTTTCTGGTCCTAGAGCCCCAGGGGACCCACCTACACCTTCCAGGACAATGGTATTCCAAGTCCAGGGCACATGGGAAGCCGACTCAGGACTCAGTATCAGGGAACAGTTCAGCTTTGCCTGCCTTAGTTTTTCAGAGATAGGGTCTCCCTGTGTAGGCTGCTCTTCCTTTCTCGGTATCCGGATGACAGACATCAGCACGCCCGCCTGCTGGCACTGCGGGTTTGTTTATGTTGGGTTTCTTTTTTCTTTTCTCTCTCTCTCTCTCTCTCTCTCTCTCTCTCTCTCTCTCTCTCTTTATTATTATTATTATTATTATTATTATTATTTTGAAACAAGTCTTCTCCGTGGTATTGCCCTGACTGGCCTTGAACTCAGACATCCTCCTGCCTCTGCACCACCCCAGCACTACCAGCACTACCACTGTGGTTTTTGGAGACAGTGTTTCCCAGTAGCTACAGAGGAGCCTGTCCTGCACCTCTCTGTAGACCAGGCTGGCCTCAAACTCACAGATCGCTCACAGCCTCCTGAGCGCTGGGATAGAGGGGTGCGCTGCCACCCGGGAACCCTGTAATTTGAAGAGCAGCACTGTGCAGGGTCCCCCACTGGTGTTGCGGGTACAGGGTCGGGTTATCTTATGTGCAGACAAGGTCTCTCTGTGTAGCCCTACTGCTCCTTGTCCAGTTGTGGAGCATCCACACCCCTGGGGCGATGAGAAGCGTTCCTCCTACTGCTGGGATTGTTGGCCGACACACAGGTTGCTTTGTCTGCTTCCTCTGCTCTGGTGCCCGAGATGAAACTTAGGCCTTCCTAAGGAAGATTTATGCTCAGGACTCTGCTTTTATTCTCTTTACATTAAGAAGATGTCTTAGAGAAAACAAACAACAGCAACAACAAAAACGATTTGTGGGGCTGGAGATGGCTCAGTGGTTAAGAGCGCTAACTACTCTCCCAGAGGACCCAAGTTCAATTCCCAGTGGTAGAGGAGTTCAGCCAATCACATCCTATAAGCAAAAGTTTACCTATAAACCTGGTGGGTGAAAGGCCCCTGTGCTCTCTCTATCCCTCTCGACCTGGCCTAGATCCAGCGTTCCAGACGGGTGGGACTCTATGTAAGTTTTTCCTTCTGATTTATTAAAGCTGTATCTTTTGTAAGATAGTCTGGGGACTTTTCATTACCGATCACCCTGCATCTTCATTCCAGCACCCACATGGCAGGTCACAACTGCCTGTAACTCCGAGATCTGACACTCTCATACAGACATACATGCAAGCAAAACACCAATGCACATAAAATAAAAATAAATTGTCTATATAAGGAGTAAGATGTCCTAGGCTAGGGCTGGGGATGGGCTCCGTGGGCTGAGAGCTTCATTCATGAAGCCCTGAGGTCCGTCCCCAGCACTGCATAAACCTGCTCTGGCGGTGCACACCTGGAACCGAGGGTGTGAAGGCAGGAGGGTCAGGAGTTCAAGGTCATCCTGGTGTAGTGAGTTTGAGGTCAGCCTGGACTATTGAGGACCCGATTTCAAAACAAAAATAAAACCACATCCTTTACACCTGCTGATTATAAAAGTTAAGGTCTAGAAGCCATAGAGACTCACATGGGGGTGTGAACCCCAAAAATTCACCCTGGAACTATCAGCTGGAGGGCTTTCCAGGTCCAATGATATTCTCTACCTTTGACCCTGTAACCAGGAGGCAAGGAAGTGGCAGCTGGATCATTTCCAGCCTGGCTCAGGTTCACTGTCTTATCTAGACATCTCCCTTTTAATAAATTTTGCAAGGCCTTAGAGGCAAGCCTGTAGATGGGGCCGTTGCTATCCCAGTCTCCATGGCTACATGGAGATCCAGGCACGCTTGGCCCCGCTCCACCCACTGTCCTGGATGCTCAACAGTCTGCACTGTGGTGATCTGAACAATCCGGGCAGCTCAGGAAAACAGACTTACTGTGACTCAAATAGTGGAGACTGCAAGGATGGGAGAGGCAGAGTCTTGTGCAGCCCAGGTTGTGTGCACCCGTGCCTGCCTCTCTCTCTCTCTCTCTCCCTCTCTCTCTCTTGTCAGAATGTCAGAGTCTTGTGCAGCCCAGGTTGTGTGCACCCGTGCCTGCCTCTCTCTCCCTCTCTCTTGTCAGAATGTCAGAGTCTTGTGTAGCCCAGGTTGGCCTTCAATGTAGCAAAGAATAACTTTGAACTCCGGATCCTTCTGTCTCCACCTCCCCAGGTTTAGAATGACCATGACCAGTTGTACCACCAGGCCAGGCTCTTTAGTGCTGGGGATGGAACCCAGGGCTCCCTGTGTGGCAGGTGAGCGTTTTCTAAACTGAGCCCCAGTCCTCAATGTCCTTCTTCTGTGAACCCTGTTGTTGCTTTAGTCTCAACATTCATGGCCTCAAGGTACATTTGCTGAGACCCTGTTTCCCACAGAATGACCCATTCTCTGGCCTCTGGTTGTCAGAGATGTGGACAGGCGAAACTAGACTCGTCCAGGCAAAGCAAGGAGGTATCTCAGTGATTAAGGCACTTGTGTGTGGCCCCCACACATACCTCATGGCATATGTCCCTACCCCAAAATAAATAAATATAATTTACAAAGAGAACCCAGCTGTGGTGGTGTATGCCTTTAATGCCAGCACTCAGCAAGCAGAGGCAGACGGATCTCTGTGAGTTCGAGGCCAGCATTGTTCACAAGAGCTAGTTCCAGGACAGGCTCCAAAGCCACAGAGAACCCCTGAAATCCTGTCTCGAACCCCCCCCCCCCAAAAAAAAAAAGAGAGAGAGAGAGAGAAAGAACCCAGGCCAGGCAGTGGTGGCACATTCCTATAATCTTAGCACTTAAAGGGAGAGGCAGGCAGAAGGATCTCTGTGAGTTCAAGGCCAGCCTGGTCTATAGAGTGAGTTTCAGAACAGCCAGGGCAAAGTAGAGATATACTATGTCAAAAAACAAACAACAAAAATCCAAAAGCATTTTGTTTTCCAGTGTGGTTGGGAAGATTTTTGATGTTGTTGTGTGTTTGTGTGTATGTGTGTGTGTGTAAGTGCGGGTGACAAGCCATAGTGCTTACACAGTGCTCAGAGGATGCAGGTGTGAGTTCCACCTTCACCTGAATTCCTGGATCAGACTCAGGACATCAGGCTTGGGCTGCAAGCAATTTTGTCTATTCTGTCAACTAGATGGTTGTAAATAATTAAAAAAAAAAAAAAAAAGAAAAAGAAAAAAAAGCGAACTACTCTCCCGGTCACCTGTGAGAGATTAGGATATTCTCTTCTTGAGAACTGAGGTGTGGCAGAGAGGGACAGAGACCAGTGCTGGGACCACCATCAGGGACAGGGAGCATTCATCCCTGCAGAGGAACCCACTTCCTTTCTCTGGATCCCCATCGGAGCCCCACGCTGTGTGGTCTTTTGTGTGGGTCTCTTGCTCAGCACAAGGTCCACGAGGTCCCTCAGAGCTGCGGTGTAGGAGCCTTCCTGCTGGTGACTGTGTAACCTCCTGAGGAAGGGCTGAGCTCTGTGTCCACCCTCCATCCTCAGGGCTCTGCTGACTCCGGGCCACACATGCCCAGTTACCAAGAGGACCACAACCGGGCCCTGCTTGTCTCAGCGACCACCACAGCTACTGCTGATACTGCGAGCCAGGGATGGCCAAGGTGCCAGAGAGCTCGCCGCAGTTTCTGAATGTCCCTGAATGGCCGTGGCTCTAGAGTCTGGGAAACACTATCTTGGATCTTACAGGGAGGGGCAGGGTTGGGTAGCCTTCCTGCTGGCCTGGGGGGTGTGGTAGCAAATGGGCTGTTGTAAATCAGGGGTGGAGACGGGTTGGGTGGGTGGGTGACGCAAGGGTGGGGAATTCTAAAGGCAGTTAGGGAAGGGCTTTCTTCCTTTTCTCTGTCTTTCTTTCTTTCTCTCTTTCTCTCTTTCTTCCGAGACAGGGTTTCTCTGTAGCTTTGGAGCCTGTCCTGGAATTAGCCCTTGTAGACCAGCCTGGCCTCAAACTCACAGAGATCTGCCTGCCTCTGCCTCCCGAGTGCTGGGATTAAAGGCGTGCATCACCACCAGGCTAGGAAAGGGCTTTCTGTTGTTCCTGGTAGACAGTGGTTGGCAGAAGTACAGAGGAGGGAGTTCTGAGAAGCCTTTTCCCACTTTCTGAATGTTCTCTGTGGGCCAGTGGTGGGCAGAGTCAGCCTGTGGGAACAGGTTCCCTCCCTTCACCCCTTGGAACCTAGGGACTGAACCCAGGCTTGGCTTGGTCACCAGATTCTTCTCTGTCTCACTGGGTCTCCCTGGAGCCCTGAGGTTGGAAGGTTAAAAGCCTGAAACTTCCCTTCAGCGGTTCTCCCTAGACCAGACAGCCTGACCCTGTGCTAAACTGTCCAATTCAGTAGAAATCTGCGAAATAGCTGGGTGGTGGTGGCGCATGTCTAATCTCAACACTCAGGAGGCAGAGGCAGGCAGAGCTCTGTGAGTTCGAGGCCAGCCTGGTCTACAAGAGCTAGTTCCAGGACAGGCTCCAAAGCTACAGAGAAACCCTGTCTCGAAAAACCAAAACCAAAAACAAAAATTAAAAAAAGGGTAAAAAAAAAGAAATCTGGGAAATAGTCAGTGGTGGTGGGCATGGTGGTGCACACCTCTAATCCAGCACACTGGAGGCAGAGAAAGGAGAATGTCTGAGTTCGAGGCCTGGTCTACAGAGCGAGTTCCAGGGCAACCAGGAATACACAGAGAAACCTCTCAGGAAAAAAAAAAAAAAAAGGAAATCTGAAAAATGGGATGGGACATGAACTCCTGATAGTAGCCTGCTTTGTTGATTTTTATCAAGGTAACGAGTAGATTAAAAACTATTTGCAGTGCTGCAGAGATTGCTCAGTGGTTAGAATGCTGGTTGCTCTTGCAGAGAACCCACATAGTGGCTCAAACCATCTATAACTCCAGTCCTGGGGACCCAATATTCTCTTCTGGCCTCCTCTGGCAATAGACACACACCACATGGTACATAGACATCTATATGGGTGAAAGACCCATGTACATATAATTAAAATTTTTTTGAGAGTCTAAGTAGTCCTGGCTGGCCTGAAGCTCTCCATGTAGACCAGGCTAGCCTAGATGTCACAGAGATCCATGTCACCGTGCCTAAACAAATTTGGCTTAAAAAGAAAAGAGATACTTTTAATTCACACACCAGCGGCTGGGTGTGGGGTCCAGATCAGTCATCTCAGGTGTCTGAGAGGCTGAGACAGGAGGGTCTCAGTCTTCAAGGTTCTCACATAGAAACCCCCAGTGACAGGCAGGGGTGTAGCTCAGGCACAGAGCCCTTGGCTAGCAGGTTTGAAGCCCTGGGCTCCATCCCCAGCAAGGCAAACAAATAGAAAACAAGAAATCCCATCCATAAACATTTCCTTTGGTGGCCTTGTTTTCCCTTAGTAGGGAGTAAACGAGGCATCTCTGTCTTCCTTCTGTTCTTCTGAGAGTTTCTCTTTAGTAGGAGAGTAAACGAGGCATCCCTGTCTTCCTTGTGTTCTGAGAGTTTCACTTGGCCAGCTCTGAGGCCCCTCGCCCTGGCCTATCTCCTCCTGCAGGGGAGTATCACTTTTCCTGTAACAAGCAGGCCAGTGTGCCGCTCAGACAAAGGCCAGGTGAGCTGTCTGTCTCTCCTCACCTCAATCATTCATGAAGACAGCAGCTGGCAAGGCTTGGGTGGGCGCTGGGCAGGCAGGGGACAAACTCAGGCCTGCCATGTGGGATAAATAAATAATACAGAAGCCTGGGGCATCTTTCCTAGCAGGTGTTCTGCACAGAGACAGAGAAATTGTAAAATGACCGATCACTAAGCCATGGTTCCCCTAAAGTCAGTCTACCCTGAGGAGGCCATCTAAGACTCCGGTGGCCTGGGTGGAGGCTCCCAAAGCCAGGTTCTTTTGCAGGGATGAAAGGCCAGGCACAACCTTTTACAGCTTGCAATGGCTTTTTCGTGACCAGAGGTGGCCTCCACAAAGATATATCCAGTGCTAATCCCCAGAGCCCATGGATGTGGCATGGGGCTTGGGCTATGGATCAGTGTGAACACTGGTCTGGTGGGGTGGGGTGGGGTCCCTAGTTCCCTACCCAGCACCGCAGACTCCCTAGATACAATTAGGGGTCCTGAGACAACCTGAGATTAGAGAGGCAGGGCTCAGAAAAGGAGACTTAGGAAGCAGTGTGAGAATGTTATACCCAAATCCATGGCTCCCCACAAAAGTCAACAAAGGAGACCGAGTCACATATGTAAAAACAAAGAGCCTTTATTTTAGTCAAGTTTGTAAACTCGGTCTCTCCGCACGTCTAACGTATTGGAATAACTGGAGAGCCCTGAGCTCAATTAGAATAGGGTTTTATAGTAGTACAGGTCGGGGGCGAGGGGTTTCTGAGGTTTTAAGACCCCTGATTGGCTGATATTGGTCTAGGGTTTCCTGGTGACTGTGCACTGGCAGGTGTTTCTATCTACAGTACTTGGAATGCCAGAAATTTCCTCTGAATGGTCTGTTCTTGGGTGAGGGTCCGGTGATCTCAGCCTGTAGTTTCTCCTGCAGCCCCGCATCATCTCAGGGTAAACAACTGAGACCCAGCCTCCAGCCTTCACTAAAATTCATCAATGGCCAGAGTCCCAGGTGATAATGGTTGGAGGAAGTAAAGAACTTCCTTTCTGCCCAAGACTTAGATTATCACGGCTGGCCCTCACAAGAACAGGCACATACAGGGACGAGGCAACTCCATCACTGGAACTCCAGAGTCTGGGAGAGGCAGGAAAGAGATTTCCTGTGTAGAGCTGAGTCTCAGACTTCTGGACTCCAGATGCAGGGCTTATATCTGTGACTTTAGAAGCAGCCCAGCATGGGGGGCTGGCCTACAAAAGAAAATGCAAAACTATTAATCAATTTTTAAAAAATGCTTTGGCGGCAACGGTAATGAAACCCAGGACCTACTGCAAGCTAGGCTAAAATCCTACTGCTAAGCCATGCCCCTAGCCCCACCACAACTACTGGGGGATTGATTCTAGGTGTACCATCCTGACCACTCTCCAGCAACCCCTTACTGGGGGATTCTAGGCAAGGGGATCCACCTCTGACTCAGGTCTTCTTCCCTCTTTACTAAGTTGCCCGACCTGGTCTTTTGTTTGTTTGGTTTGTTGAGACAGGATTTCCCTGTGTAACAGTCCTAACTAACTCTCGTAGTAGACCAGGCTGACCTCGAACTCACAGATCCGCCTGCCTCTGCTGGGATTAAAGGTGTGCGCCGCCGCCACTACCACCCGCCCAACCTGGTCTTGAACTCACTCTGGCTGAGTGTACCAGACTAGACCTGTCATTCCATGACTCAGAAAGAGGATCACTGCAGGCTTGAGGCTGGCCTAAGGTTAATGAATTCTAGGACAACCAGGGTCACAGAGTTGAGATTTTGTCTCAGAACAATCCAAGCTGGGCACAGTGGCACACACCTTTAATCTCAGCACTTGGGAGGCAGAAACAGGCAGCTCTCTGTGAATTTGAGGCCAGCCTGGTCTATAGAGTGAGTTCCAGGACAGGCAGGGCTACAAAGAAACCATCTCAGAAAAAACAAAACCAAAAACCAAAACAAAATAAAAACGACAACAAAGAACTCTGTCCTACAGGCTGATCTTGAACTCCCATCCTCCTGTTGTCTCCAGTGACCCTCGCTTTATTCTTAGCTTGGTAAGGGTTCTTGCTGAGCTGTGGCCCCATTCCTCTCTGCTCTCCCTCAGCTCTCCTGGCCACTGCAGACAGTTATGGAAGACTTGCACTGGACGTCCTTCACACATAGGCTTTCCTAAGACCAGCTTCCTCCTGGCTTTGTGGCTCGCTCTCTACCTAAGGTTGGGTCTCTCTGCATGGGGGTTCTGTCTGTTTCAGAGATGGGAGACACAGTTTTCCTGCATACTGGGACAAAGGCCCTGAGGAAAGATTAAGGGAGGGAGTCGGATGCCCCAGGGAGTGTTGTGCAAAGGCCCTGAGGCAAAGCTTCAAAGAGGGAGTCAGGCAGGTTAGGGAATCTCAGTCGAGTGTTGGAGGTCTGACTAGAAACCAGACAGGGAGATGAAAAAGGTCATTTCAAGAGTCCAGGCTCCAAAGTGGCTTTTAACAGACTCAGCCAGTGTAGACCTGTGCTTGGAGACCAGCAGTCTCCACCCCAGCAAATCCACCGGTACGGGTTGGCTTCCGAGGGTGGGGCCCATGCTTGGCACCAGCCACCAAGAGAACAAAGACTGGCAGTCAAGCTTGGCCCCAAATGGTCCAGTCAGGACCTGATGGGAGTCCCAGAGGGCTCAAGTCCTCCGCTTGTTGTGAGGCTTCTTCTAAATCCGCGGGACAGTCCTGATTAGTGATTCTGGGCCTTCAAGCTAGCTGTTCTGCGGGCTGACTGGGGCCTTAAAGACCTCTCCTGGAGGGGCCTCCGTGAAAATCGGCAGCCGCCCCTAATCCAGGCTGGAATCCTCTGGCACCAGGCCCGCGTTAGGGCTCTAAAGCTGTTGGGCCCCTGGCCAGGCCTGCAAGAAACCAGCGTGACTGTCAGACCTACCCTCCTCCTACTCGGCGCTCAGGACCACAGAGAAGGGAGGCCGGGTGCTCGGCTCACCTCTGTGGAGAGAGAAACTTTCCCCCTTTCCTGGGCTTTTTTTTTTCTTCTTTTTTTAGCAGAAAACCAAATCAACGAGAATCCCAATAATTTGCGTCTTTGGGAGCCACATCAAAGGCATGCCCAGAATCTCTCTGCAGCCTGCACTATGCTCTGAAGAACCGGGCTCCAGCTCTCACCCCCACCCCAAGACTGGAATGCAGAACCCTGGCTCTGGGGTATCCGTTTGGAGTGCTCTCCCGGGGTGGAGGCTCAAGAAGGCGAGGCTCTGCTCCTCCAGCGGACTGTGCTTGCTCCTGAGCCTAATTGTAGGGCACGCAACTCGACACTTTGTGGCCTCGTTTTCCCCAGCTATAGGCAGAGCGGGCCACACTCCGGTCCGTTTTGTCAGTTTCCCCATTTCTGAACAGAGGTGGCGCTTGGCCGCTGTGGGGTAGACAAAAGATGGAAAGGAATAATGCACAATCAAGTCGGGACTGTGGCTACGAAGCACGTGAGCTCCATCGCCCCGCTCTCTAGTCTAGGAGAAACTCGGTTTAAAGAAGTTTTGGTCACGTGACCACAAGCAAGATGGGATGATAAGGGAATTACTGCCCGGTTTTAAGATGGCGACACACTTCGCTTTGCCCTCACGCTGAAGGCCAACGGCTTCCGTTGCCCGCTTGCAACATGGCGGCAACCTCCCGCAAGCATGCTTCTCTGCATCTGACCCGCCACGTACCCACTCTCAAGATGGCTTCCCACGGGCCGGACGAGGGCTCACTCATTGGCTCGGACGCTATCACGTGCGCCGGCTCGTTCACGCCCTCCCCCTCCCCCACAGGTAGTTTCCGTCCTCCGCCTTGACTGAAGGACGTCTCACCCAATAGCCGTCTGCAGTCCGTCTGGGTTTCGCCCTCGGAGTAGCGCTCTGGCCAATGGGAGGCGTTGGCGGGGGCAGGCACGGTTAGCCACGCCTACTGTCCGCGGTGGGAGCCAATGAGTAGCGCGCGCGGGGGACGTGTGCGGGCGTCTCCGCCATCTTGTGAGTCTATAACTCGGAGCCGTTGGGTCGGTCCCTGCTATTCCTGCGCCTCCGCTCCGTCCCCCGCGGGTCTGCTCCGTGTGCCATGGACGGGTGAGTAGTGCCGCGCCCCTCGCTCGCTGCTCTCAGAGACGCGTTCCAGGCTTCGCCGCCACGCACGCCGGCCCCTCCAGCCGCGGCGGCGCGCGCGCGCGTGGCCGGTCTCTGTCCGCGTGGCGCGCTCGGAACCCCGGGCGGCGGAGGCCGGCGAGGAGCCCGGCTGCTTTAGGGTGGCCACACCCATATCTCGTTTTCTTGTAACCCACTCTCCCAGCGTACTTCCGGCGGCCACGCACCCCCTCCCCGCGTGCACGCGCTCCCCCGGTGAGCCGCGCTCACAGGAAGCGGGCCGGCGCGCTGGCCCTTCCCGCTTCCCGTCCTCCAATGGGTGCCGGCTCTCCGCGTGCCCGACGGATGTTCCTTTGCGTTCCCCGTCCGAGGACGCGTGCGCGCGCGTGCGTGGGTCTGAGGGCGCGCGCCCTCCCCGCCTCGTGGGAAGGTGGGTCCGGGTCCGCGGCTCCCCCAGGCCGAGGCCTGGCCTCTGGCCTCCCGCGCGCTTTCCGGGACGCTCCGCTGCGCTCGGCAAACTTTTGTTTGTAGTTTCGGGTTTGTTTTGGAGACGGGGGTCTCAGTGTAACCCAGGCTGGCCTCAAACTCAAAGATCCGCCCCCCTGCCTCTCGAGTGCTGGGACTAAAGGCCTGCGTTGGTAGTTCCGACTTTTTTCTTGAAACTTGTTTGGGATTTTCGAGACAGACTGACCTTGAATTCTTGAGGTTCCCAACTTAGCCTTCTAGTACTGTGAGTCACCACGCTTAGTAGCAGTTTTGCTCTTTTCTTTCAAGAATCAATCCTATAAAGTAAAATATTTCGGCGTGGCCTCAGGGCTTGTACCTGTTGCCGTCCTCCTGTCCCAGCTTGAGTGCCGATGTGACACTCGAGAGCCTCCAGATGCAGTCGGTTAGCGAGTTACTAAGACTCTTTGAGCCGGGTGTGGTGGTGTGCACCTTTAATCCGGGCCGAGATGGGCAGATCGCTGCGTTCCGGCTCAGCCGGGTCTCGTAGAGAGACTGTCTCATAAAGGGTTTTGGAAGACATGCAGTAAAGCAGAGAGGTGCCCACTAAAGATCAGTGTCACGCAACCCAGGCACCACTTCCTTAGGCGGAACTCTTGGAGTCACTTGGGAACCTGGCCAGCCAAGGTAGGCTTGCTGCTGCCTGTTAATGCAGGCTAGGTGCAGCAGGTGAGGCGGAGTGCAGTCACGAGGGGCTGGGGTTGATCAGTAACCTAGGGTGTATCCGGGCAGCTCTGTTGGTTTGTAAATGGTAACAAGGCCACTTTGATTCCATCAGCCTCCTGGCTCTGGAGCTCCCTGCCCCCACTCAGGAATCAGTCTTTGGCTACTGCCTTTACCTGTTTTCTGGGCTTCTAGGACTATAGGATACCCAGCAGTCGAATAGTGGACCCGGGTCACTGGTCGATTTTGTAGAAAGTGGCCTTCGTAGTGTGTTCAAAGGCAGGAGCAGGGTCCTGCGTGGAAGGAGGGAGGGGCTCTGAGGACAATGATGGCCCCCTTTCAAGTGGAGACTCAATGAGTGGCTCACTTCCCTGCCCTTCCTTCCGAGCCCAGCTGGCAGAGAGCCCTCCAGGCCCCAGTGCTGATGTCTCTCTTTCTCTCCACAGCATCGTCCCAGACATAGCAGTCGGTACAAAGGTAGGTGTCTCTTGCTTGACATTGCACCCAGCCCTGCTGTAGTCAAAGCTAGACCGTGCCTGCTGTAAGGTGACCTGCCCCGGTCCAGTCTACAAAGACCAGTAGGCAGAGGATGGCACAGGTGCCTACACACTTGCCACCCAAGTGATAGGAAGGCCTAAGACCCTTTTCTGGGTCTGACTGTGGCTCTGTGCTGGCCTCTTTTTGGCTTGTTTTGTTCTGCCTTAGCTCTTCATCTGAGCAGTGGGTTCAGGCATTTGGGCACTTACTGAGTGTTGCCCGCCCGTGTGGGTTTGGTTTGGAGGTGTGGCATGTTCTCAGTTGAAGATTGTAGACTTGTCTGAGTCTCTGCTGACCAGGCAGGTCTCCCCTGGACTCATAGCAGGGGACAGTAGCATGTCTCTAGCTCCATTGGCACTTGGGGATGGGACCTAAGACTAGAAGGGCTGCTATGTCCGATGGCCTAAACCTTGGAATGACAGTTGTAGGTCTGTGTGTCAGGGATTGGTCACGCTCTGTTGGGTGAGCTCTTTAGAATCGCCTGTTAAGCCGTAGTGGGTGACAGTAGTTCCTACCCTCAGAAGGCCTCACAGGTGAGACCCCCACGTTCAACCCAGCCACTGACAGCTGACCACTAGGTTGCTGTCTGGACTAGTTTTGTACTTTCCTGGGTGGACTGTGTCTGCACCTACCTGCTGCTCTCCCTTCCCTCAGATTCAGACTAACTTGTGTGTTCAGTGATGGAGGGAGGGACCCTACTAAGGTCCAGGCCTGCAGGTGACTGGGCAAGGTGTTGCTTGCTGACCTGGATTGCCTCGTGGCTACTTGTCTGCACAAGACTCCATTCTGGCTAGCCACAGAGGGCATATTGGGCAAGTTAGGAGCACACAGCTCTGCGTGGAGAAAGAGACCAGGCTTCCTTGCTCTGGACTGGCAAGCATTTGGGAAGGCTGCACTGACAGTGGCTTCCCTCTGCTGCGGTCTGCATAGTCACTTGGGGTTGTTGGCTCAGGTGCTTGTAGTTCCTCTGGTCTGGGCTCCTGCACCTACTCGGAGACTGTTAGTGCTCCGGCAGCCTGCCAGGAACAGAACTACAGGAAGTGCTGCTCCTCCCGCCCAGTCCAGGCGGAAGTCACCCTCCCAGTAGGGTCAGGCTGAGAGACCTCATGGGAGACTGGCTGCCAGCAGGAAGTGCCTTTCTGCAACTCAGATGTGGACATGATGTTCTGGGCTTTGCATGTCAGAGTCCTGCCCCCCGTGCTGGGCAGGTGATGTCCCTCTGTAGCCCTTGATCTTAAGACATTAATGTGCAAGCTTCAGGTGGGTGCAGGACATGAGGGACTTCTTGGGGTTCCCAAGTGCTGGTCTCTAGACCTGTCAGTCCAGGTGTTACTGGAGGATGGAAGCCAGTGCCCTTGGTAATGTTCAGTGAGGATGAAATAAGACATAGACAAGATGGTGGCCCCGAGCCCCTTGGTGTTTTAATTTCAGGGTCTGGTTGGCTAGGAATAGGTAACCAGGGAACTCTGTCCGTGTCCCGCCCCTGACTCTGATCTGAGACTTACTCTGGGTGGCAGGCCCTCTTTTGCTGTACTGAGCCTAGGTCCTCTGGTTTCCAGGGAGGTATTGGCTCAGCAAATTGCTCTGGCAAGGAGGGGTCCCCACTGTGGGGTCAGCTTGGGTGTTCCAGTGAGTGTCTTCCATCACTAGATGGTCCCACTCACCAGGTACAGCCACTCTTTCCTCTTGGAGTATGGCCAGGACAGCAGGGTTAGGCTTTGTTTCTGTGGAAGCTGCCAGCACCTCTGCCAGGAGGGTACCGTGAGGCTGGCAGCTGGGCGCTCTGAGCAGACGACCTGCTAGGCGGGGCCCTCCCACATGGCTGCTGGCTGTGAGCACTGAAGCCACACATCCCTGCGGGCCGGTGTGTGATGGGTGGGTAGAGAAGGAGGGATCAGCCTGGAGTTGAAGGTTCATGCTCTCTTCCCAGCGGGGATCCGACGAGCTCTTCTCCACCTGTGTCAGCAACGGCCCCTTCATCATGAGCAGCTCGACTTCAGCAGGTGAGAGTGCTCGGGCCACACTGGCCTTTGTCAGTCAGGGAGTGCCCTAGGGAAGCCTGGCTTGGGAACGGGGAGACCCAGCCAGAGGCAGGAAAGGGCTTGCAGTCTCCCAAATGCACCCATATTAATTTTTCAGCCAATGGAAATGACAGCAAGAAGTTCAAAGGCGACAACAGGAGCACAGGGGTTCCTTCCAGAGTCATTCATGTCCGCAAGCTACCTAGTGATGTCACTGAGGGCGAGGTCATCTCCCTGGGGCTGCCCTTTGGGAAGGTTACCAACCTCCTTATGCTGAAGGGGAAGAACCAGGCCTTCATTGAAATGAACACGGAGGAGGCTGCCAATACCATGGTCAACTATTACACGTCAGTGGCACCCGTGTTGCGTGGACAGCCCATCTACATCCAGTTCTCTAACCACAAGGAGCTCAAAACTGACAGCTCGCCGAACCAGGCGGTGCGTCCGCAGGGCAAGTGGGTGGGTGGTCTGGCTCCCTGCCTCAGCCCTGGGTCGCAGCTCATGATGGTTTATCCACAGCGTGCCCAGGCAGCCCTGCAGGCCGTGAACTCTGTGCAGTCTGGAAATCTGGCCTTGGCAGCCTCTGCTGCCGCTGTGGATGCTGGAATGGCAATGGCAGGCCAGAGCCCAGTGCTGAGGATCATTGTGGAAAACCTCTTCTACCCAGTGACCCTGGATGTGCTGCACCAGGTGAGTGGGTACATACCCTAGACCAGGGAGTGGGGTCCATCTGCCTGCAGCTGGGACTCACACAGCTCTCTTGCAGATCTTCTCTAAGTTTGGTACAGTCCTGAAGATTATCACATTCACCAAGAATAACCAGTTCCAGGCGCTGCTGCAGTATGCTGACCCTGTGAGCGCCCAGCATGCTAAGCTGGTGAGTTGGGCTTCTGGTGAGGTGGGCAGTCCTATTCTTGGGCCACACTCACCATTGTTTCTCCATAGTCGCTGGATGGCCAGAATATCTACAACGCCTGCTGCACACTGCGCATTGACTTCTCCAAGCTCACCAGTCTCAATGTCAAATACAACAATGACAAGAGCAGAGATTATACTCGGCCCGACTTGCCTTCTGGGGACAGCCAGCCTTCTCTGGACCAGACCATGGCGGCAGCCTTTGGTAAGATGCTATACTGAGATGCACCAAGTCAGCGGGGTGGGAAAGGCCACCTAGCTGTCAGGCTCCCCGCCACCCTGGCACTGCACAGCCCAGCCACTCAGCAGTCCAGCCCATGTCCGGCCCAGCCGTGAGGTGAGGTGCAGTGATTAGTGTCTGTTTGTTTCTAGGTGCGCCCGGCATAATGTCAGCCTCTCCGTATGCAGGAGCCGGGTTCCCTCCCACCTTTGCCATCCCTCAGGCCGCAGGTATTCACGCTCATCCTGACCCCGGCGCCTGCATGCCCACACAACCCCATAGCTGCTCATAGACCGGGATGCCTCTGGCCCTGAGTGTCAGGTCCCGGGCCCCCTTGTGGGGAGAGGGGAAGGGGCCTCTGGCAGCATTCCCAGGCAGGCAGGGCAGGGCAGTCTCAGGCAGGGCTGGGCCAGGCGCCCTCCACTGGTGTTAGAAATGAAGTACTAATCACGCAGTCTTTGGTCTGGTTCCCTTCAAGCACCTTGGGCGAGGACGAGGATGCAGTGTCCCTAGTAGATTGAATTTAATGGCCTGGTAAGCAAGTGGCCTCCAGGGCTGAGAAGCATGGGCCTCAGCCTCTGCGTGCCGCCCGAGCCTGCATGGAGGAATGGGCGCCGCATGCAAGCACAGCCGGGCGTGTCTGTGGCAGGCCCTGCTTGCAGAGGGCCCGTGTCGACCAGAGCTTTTGTGCTGTCGGGCGCATGTAGTCTGAACACATTTCGGACTGGCCATGGTGCCAGGCAGTGTGCGTGGCCTCTTGGGCAGTCCATAGCCAGGCAACACCTTGTGGCTGTGTGTGAGAAGAGGGTGCCTGCCTCCTCTTGGCACAGCCATCCAGACTCAAATCCACACTACATTCCCTTTCAGGTCTCTCTGTTCCTAATGTCCACGGAGCGCTGGCCCCCCTAGCCATACCTTCTGCTGCTGCAGCTGCTGCCGCTGGCCGCATCGCCATTCCAGGCCTGGCAGGCGCAGGGAATTCCGTCCTTTTGGTCAGCAACCTGAACCCTGAGGTATGTGGGTGTTGCTCTGCTCTGCTTGTACCTGGAATAGTGATGGGGTGCTGGTTGACCACAGGTTCTAGTGGGCGTACTGGATGGCAGGCAGGCCTCTGGGTGTCCCAGGCACCGTGGGCACAGGCGTGCTGCCCTTTGTCTGCTCCTGTTGGCCTCCGCTCCTTGCTGCTCTGAGGTTTTCTGTTTTCCTCTCAGCTCCATTCGCACCCCGGCCCTCAGTGCTCAGAGCCGGGGTGTTTTTTCTTGCTGTACAGGCAGTCTGAGTTAATTTGGGGCACGGCAAGGAGAAGGCCTGGGAGTGCCTGCTGGAGGGGAGGTGGCTCAGGCCAGTGCCAGCCAGCTTGTCTGTGTGGCTAGAGCTCTGTAGTGGCCCTTGAGGCTCAGTGTTACTTTCCCAGGATGAGTCTGTGCGTGGCAGTGCCTCAGGCTGCTCTTTGGCTCCTGTGGCTCTCCAGGCAGCCCTGCTCCAGCCAGTTCACTGCAGCTGTCCTGAGCTCCACGTCCGCCACCTGGGGACTAACAGGCTCCACTCCTTGCCTCAGTTCTTAGTCCTGGCTGCAGTGCTGGCCATGGCCCTTGAGCCTGCGTGCAGTGCTTCTCTTCACACGTGTGAACGTGTGTGTGCAAGAGTGTGCGAGTGCATGAGTGCGTGTGGAACACTGCCTCATTTCCTACGTATTTACTGACCTGTGTTTTGCTACTTTTTTCTTTCCTCCCCTCCCCTCCCAATTTTTTTTTCTTGCCTGATCCGGAATTTCTTTGCCAACTGACTGCACGGTTCTTCTGCTTCCTGTTGTTGCTTGAAACAAACAAAACATAAATCAATAAAAACAAACTCCCCTCTCAAACCCGCTCTCCGGAAACCAACCTGCCCTTGAATATTAACATCCTGACAACTTGATCATCATGAACCTGCTCGCCTGCGGGGACTGTCTTCCTCGTGGACGATGGCACTCGCCCCTTTGACCTCTCCCTCTCCCTGTCCCCTGCTGCCCTCCTCTGCTGTCTCTAAAGAGAGTCACACCCCAAAGCCTCTTTATTCTCTTCGGTATGTTATTCTGACTTTTATTATCTTGTTTCGTTTATTTGATTATTTTACACCCTGCGATGTACTATTGAGTTTGTGTTTGGCCTTCTGCCTCGGTCCGTGGTTTGCTTCCGGTTTGCGGATTGTACTGAGTAGACACGCATGGTTACCACCCTGCATGCTTCCAGAGCTAAGCGTGTCAATAGCATGTGAACTAGGCTGTTCTGACAGCTGTCTGGAGTCCGAGACTGCCGAGCACAGTGCCCGTTAGCAGGCCTTGGACTGTGAGACGCAGGCTCCCGGTACCCACTAAACAAATCTGGCCGGCGAGAGCTTGGGGCGTGAGGGGTGGGGAGTGGGTGGGTTGAGTGGGTGGGAGAGGTTAAGAGGCCAGGTATCTCATCATTCTCTGTCCCTGGGCTTCAAAGGCGTCTATGGTGATGTGCAGCGGGTGAAGATTCTGTTCAACAAGAAGGAGAATGCACTTGTACAGATGGCCGATGGCAGCCAGGCCCAGCTGGGTGAGAACCACTGGAGGGGGGCATAGGCTCGCACTGACTGCGGCTGTGGTTGCCCATGGGAGCCAGTGAGCATGGGGCCTGCTGCTCATGTGTTTGTTTCCCATCCTTTGCCCAGCCATGAGCCACCTGAATGGGCACAAGCTGCATGGGAAGTCAGTGCGCATCACACTGTCAAAGCATCAGAGTGTGCAGCTGCCTCGTGAGGGGCAGGAGGACCAGGGCCTGACCAAGGACTATGGCAGCTCACCGCTGCATCGCTTCAAGAAGCCGGGCTCCAAGAACTTCCAGAACATCTTCCCACCCTCAGCCACTCTGCACCTTTCTAATATACCGTGAGTTAGCCAGAGGGTGGCTTGTCCCTCTGAGCCCTGAATGGCTCCTAGTCTTTGTCTCTGCCTGCTGCTGTCCTTGTGTTGTGTGCCCCCCTCCCCATGTGTGTGGGACCCAGCCAGATGCCTTCTGTCTGCCTACAGGCCCTCAGTGTCAGAGGATGACCTCAAGAGTCTCTTCTCCAGCAATGGTGGTGTGGTCAAAGGCTTCAAGTTCTTCCAGTGAGTACAGCCCCGCTCCACTCTCCACCCTCCTGTCTTTACCCTGTGTGAGCCCCTCTGACCACCCTGCTCCCCACCCCTGCAGGAAGGACCGCAAGATGGCACTGATCCAGATGGGCTCTGTGGAGGAGGCGGTGCAGGCGCTGATTGAGCTGCACAACCATGACCTGGGCGAGAACCACCACCTGCGTGTGTCCTTCTCAAAGTCTACCATCTAGATGCACGTGGGCCTGCGACAGCTTCCACCATTCCAGAAAAGCCACTTTAAAAAGCAGCTGAAGTGACCTTACAGACCAGAGATTTTATTTTTTTAAAGAGAGATCAGTTTACCTGTTTTTAAAAAAATTAAATCTAGTCCACTTTGCTGTGGCGGGAAATGGCTTAGGCCACAGAGGCCCAGTCAGGCCGGGCACCATGCCTTGAGGAGCTCAGGCGTGAGGCCACAGCGGTGCCCCCGAACACAGCCGCTTTCTCGTGCCTTACAAAACCAGCCCACCTTGCAGCCACACACCCTCCCTCTCAAGCCACCAAGTCTGTCGCTAGACCTGCCGGTGAGCCGAGGCCTGCACTACAGGCTCCCTAAGCCATGCAGGAGCTGTGGCCACCGTCCCCACCCCTTATAATCAAGTGACATGATTCTCCCATGTCCCTGGCCAGCCCAGGAGGCCCAGGCCATCCTCAGCTGCCGAGCCTCATGTGACCTTTGTATTCTGTTCTGTGGTCACAGACACCTGTGCCTAGCAATATTTCCACTTGACCAAATACCCAAATCTTTTTCCATTTATAAGAGATAGAGTTTTAAGTAACTTTTTATAGCGATGATACAGTGGTATGTGTGTACTCTAAGCTTCTGTGTCCTTGTGCTTGTCCCCTCCTTCCTGGTGACCAACTTCCGGGTGGGGCCCATGCCAGTGCTGCCCCTGCTTGGGGAAAACAGCCCTGAGACCATTGGGTTCCTACCTTCAAATTTTGGACCAAAGTTGTTTTTTTGCCTGCCTCTGACTAGGCCCAGGTGAGGGGCTGACCTCTAGGCCTTAATGCCCCTGCCCATACGCCCATGTCATGCCTAGCCTGTCTCTGTGGGAGGGGTTCCCTGGACCTTGGTTCTGTGAAGGAGTGGCAAGAGTGTAAATATTTATGATTTTTATACCTGTGTGGGGCTGAGGCAGTGCAGCAGTTTTTTATGGTGACAGATATATATTTTGGTAACAACTACAGGCTCAGTATTGTCCCAGGGCCAGCCCTGGCTACATTCCACCCCGTCCCAGATGGTATGTTGGGAAGTTTCCATTAAAGCAGTTTTCTAACCTGTGCCTTCCCTGAGCCCTTCATTCTGAGCTGTAGAGGTATCGCCCGGGCTGGGCCTGGATTCAATAAACGCCTGTGTCTTGCGCGCCTCTGCCTGTCATTGGGCATTGGGGACTGGAGGGATTGGCATGGGGTCTTGAGTATGGGTCACATGAAGCAGAAGGGACAGGGCTGGGAAACTGCATGTCTTTAGGTTAAGGACCATTCAGACAACAGGATAGTGTCACTGTCGGCCTTTATTGGTGTTCCACATAGTTTTACCCCCCCCAACCAGGTTTGCCAGGTTTAATCCTGGTACCTGCGGGCCTGCATCCTCCTATAGTAACTTTCTGCTTCGGCTTCCATTTCCCGGTCCCCCAGCCCGCCCACCTGGCGCCTCATGGTGGATTCACGGCTGCTTGCACCTAGGGCGCCATCAGTTGAGCCTGGGGGGGGCAGACCCTCCCCAGTGGCGAGGTTAACTGTGGCAACAGCCCCAAATCGGGCCTCCTCCTGGTCCATATCACTAACTGGAGACCCGGAGCCCATGCCGGGCTGTTTGCAGCTGCTCCGAAAGCCACGTGCTAGGTCTCCCAGCTCGTAGGAGCCATCGCCCTCCACTACTTTGGCCTTCCATTCCCAGGGTGTGCTGCCAGCAGACAGGTGCACCACGGGGTGGTGGGGTGCATGTGCATCGATTGTAACAATGCTGGCTGAGTCACGGTCTGATGGGGAGCGATATTGGGAAGAGTCGGAGCTGGCGCTGGAGGATGAGGCTGTCTCAGCCTTGGGGCCCCCTGCTGCCTTGGACATGGCAATGACCTGCAGAAGCCTAGGTGGGTTGACCACTCGTGGCTGTGATGGAGCCACAGCCACTGGGGCTCCGCCCTTCTCGGCCATTGACAGCCATTTAGCCCGCACTGATGAGCTGCTCTTGGGTGACAGGCCAGCTCCAGCCTGCACTCCTTCTTCAGGGATGTGCACAAGGGGTTGGGGCCCTGGCCTTGGAGGAAGAATGACTCTGGGCCCAAGCCCTGGCCGAGCCTGGACAGTGGGGTAGAGTGAAGGTGGCACGGGCCCTTCCTCCTCCTCCTCCTCCTCCTCCTCTTCCTCCTCCTCTTCGTCCTCCTCTTCTTCCTCTGCCATGGGCTCCGCTGGGGCCCGCAGATGCACAGGGCTACCCTCATCGGGTAGTCCCAGGCCACGGCCCTCCAGGGATTTCTGCTTCCACTCACTGATGAGCTGCTTGGAACGGGAGGCATCAAGGGGCACGTGGATGGTCATGTGGCGCCGCGCAGGGTCATCCAGTGAAGGCGTGCTGACACGGGGCAGTGTGTTGCTGAAGGTGACCATGCCCTCCTTGCCCATGGGGCTGCGTGGGGCCAGCAGGTCCACATCCACACTGGCCCGCTTCAGGCTGCCAAGAGATGTCTTCTCTCGAGCCACAGGCCGTGGCACACCCTCTAGCCTCCCCGGAGGGCCCAGCTCGTCTGTGCTGACAGACTTATTCTGCTGATACATGGACTCATGACCCCGCTGTGTCAGCGCTCGCAGGGCATCCTTGGCAGGAGCTGGCAGAGGCACCTTCTCTGCAGGTGGTGCCTGGAAGTTGCCCACTGCGTGGCAGGCCTAGGGATGAGGATTGGCGTGAGGCCTGCTACCCAGCAGGGCACAGTGCCTGCAGCCACAGGGAGGCACCAGCACTGGGCAGTCAGTGGGAGAAGCCTTCCTTCAGACCCCAGGCTCTTGCCACTCAGCCTCCCTGCTTCCATTCCATTGGTGGCCAGCCAGCCTCCTCCCTCAACCCTCCTCGCTAGCCCCCACTCTCACCAGGTAGGCAGCGATGCCGGCACCAATAAGAAAGCCAGCATAGACATCCACAGGGTGGCTGCGGTACTGGGTGATCTGGGTGAGGCCACAGACGCCGGCCGCGATGGCGAAGGCGAACACAAGGATGGGCTTCAGCAGCTTGGTGGTGTCTGAGATGACTGAATTGAAGTACATCTGGGCCGATACATAGGTAGGTCAGGCTGTGCCTACTGCCCACAGATGGGCACAGGGCACAGCACTGGGCTCATCACTCACCGACACGTAGACAGCAGCAAAGGCCGACAGAGTGGCGTGCTGAGACGGGAAGGTTTTCCTGCAAGAGGCACGATGTCAGCCCCGCTGGACTAGGGGCAGCCTGCTTCCCTAAGGTCACTAGAGCAGGGGATCGTGTCACCCCCCTGCAGGGCCTGGGGTCCAAGCTCACCGTGCCGACAGGATGGCATGGGTATCGTGACCAGAGCAGATGTCCTGTGTGATGTAAGGGTTCGCCTCACAGGAAGTGCCCAGCAGAGTGTAATTGGGTTTGCAGACGGTTAGGAAGAAAGGCGTGTGGTAGCCGGTGGCCAGCTGGATGACATCGGTCACCAGAGCCGTGGCACACAGGCCAAACACGTGCACACCTGAGGGCGAGAGGGCCAGGCCAGGGGAGGGGAGCAGGGGAAGGGTGTTCCCCCAAAAGCCCATCCACTCTGTAGCCCCCCATGAACGGACATTAAGGCAGGATCAGGAAGCCCACAGTCACTCACCTACAAAGCGCACTGTCCGCCTGAGAAAGGAGTTGAAATTGCAGCCACCCGCGTTGATGCTGCCCTCGGTGGCCCCTGGGCCACGGCCCCACAGCCAGGACTGCAGGCAGTAGACCATGCCTTCGCCAACCATGATCTGCACCCCCCCCCGGGGGACAGGCAGGTCAGGCAGGGTCACAGTGAGAGACCCAAGCACCCGGGGTCCTGGCGCAGGCTACTCACAGATGCTGCGGGTGCTGCGAAGGCCAGACTCAGCAACATGAGCAGTGGAATCAGCTCCTCATTAGTCTCCACGTAGGGCATGGACAGCGAGCGGTCATAGCACTGGAAGCCCACCTTGGCCGGCTTGAACAGGTCAGTCAGCTCCAGGAAGTATAAGGACACAATGGAGGAAGCCACGATCGGCAGCTTGGGGGAGGCAGATGGTGGTCCAAGTCACCGGCTGTCCCACCACAGCCTCAGTATGGCACAGAGATCCATTTCTGCAACCAGCTATGCCATGAAGGGAAGAGCCATTACACAGCCAGGAAACAGCTCTGCCACACAAGGGCTCCCTCGGTACTCAGATCCATCTGTCACTCATCCACCAACTACCCATCCGTCCATGCCATCCACTGACACATCCATTCAGCCACCATCCACCCATCCATCCATCTATCCATTTGTCCACCTATAAATCCACCCACCCACCCGTCCGTCCAGCCACCCGTCCACTCACCCACCCACCTGTCTGTCCGTCCGTCCATCCACCCACCCGTCCATCCACCCACCCACCCATCTGTCCGTCCACCTACCCATCTGTCCGTCCACCTACCCATCTGTCCACCCATTCATCCGTCCACCCAACCGTCTGTCCGTCCATCCATCCGTCCACCCACCCGTCTGTCCGTCCGTCCGTCCACCCACCCATCCATCCACCCACCTACCCATCTGTCCACCCATTCATCCGTCCACCCACCCGTCTGTCCGTCCGTCCGTCCACCCACCCATCCATCCACCCACCTACCCATCTGTCCACCCATTCATCCGTCCACCCAACCGTCTGTCCGTCCGTCCATCCGTCCACCCACCCGTCTGTCCGTCCGTCCGTCCACCCACCCATCCATCCACCCACCTACCCATCTGTCCACCCATTCATCCGTCCACCCACCCGTCTGTCCGTCCGTCCATCCACCCACCCACCCACCTGTCTGTCCGTCCATCTGTCCGTCCACCCACCCATCTGTCCGTCCGTCCGTCCACCCACCCACCTATCTCTCATCTGTTCATCCATCCATCATACACACACACAGAGACATATATTCTGTTATAGCCCTCTCCTTTCAGCTGCTCCTTAACCAGGCTTACTTAGCCAGTCCTGCCTGCCTTCCCTAGTGGCATTTCCCTGTCCCTATGCAGCTTCAAATGGCACCCAGCATGTGGTTGGTGCTGAGGGCCCTCATTCATGCCTGAGGCCTCTGTCCCAACCCGGCGTCTGTCTCCACCACCTGGAGTATGACGCCAGCGATGGTTCTTCCAAACAGCAGGGAGCCACGGCTCCTGGAAGTGGAGCCCTTGGGACTCAGGCAGGGAAATGCCTGTCATCGAAAGGACCTGGGAAAGTGGACTGGGGAGCTGGGCTCACATCAAAGGAGCATCTATCCAAATTGTCACCTATTTCCACAGCATCTCTGTTTCCAGTAAATAAATAAATACTGAATCCCGGGCGTGAGGGAGTGGCGCACTCCTTCAACCCCAGCACTCCGGAGGCAGAGGCAGGCGGATCTCTGTGAGTTCGAGGCCAGCCTGGTCTAAGCGTGTTCCAGGACAGAGAAACCCTGTCTCAAGAAACAAAGCAAAACAAAACAAAAAGTTGGACAGCCAGTTGCTAGGCAGTAGACAGATAGCTGGGTTGGTGGGTAGAGAGAATAAGGAGAAATCTAGGCTCAGGAGAGAGGGGAAGGAAAAGAGAATGAGGGAGAAAGAGAGGGACGGGTCTGGGGCCAGGCAGCCACCGGCCAGACGTGAGAAGAGGAGAGAGAGCAGGACGTACAGAATGAAAGAGGTAAAAAGCCCCAAGGCAAAACGTAGATGAGGAGAAACAAGATAAAATAAATTAAGTTATAAGAGCTATGGGCCAAGCCTAAGATAAGGCCGAGGCTTTGTGTCGTCATTTGGGAGCTGCTGGTGGCCCAAAAGAAAGTCTGCTACATCTCAGTACATAACAGAACTGACCACACACACACACACACACACACACACACACACACACAGGACCGTTCCATTCTGCACTATCTTTCAGTGTTCAGCGGGTTACATGAAGAGTGTGCCCATAGTTTTAAAACAATCATACAGCGGGTTGTGGCCGATCTGTCAGGTGAGGAAATAAACTCCCTTACCTTAGACGAAGGCTTCCTGTCCTGACAGCCCCACCCCCAGGAACCGGCTCAGAGGCTGAATTATAAAGGCTCGGCCAATAGCTCAGGCTTGTTAGTACCTAACTCTTACACTTAAATCAACCCATATTTCTATTTATGCTTTGCTGACCTACTTGTTCTGCGGATAGCTGACTGGCCTTCCTCCTGACTCCACCCTTCTTCTTCCCGTCAGTCTCAATTTTGTTTTCCCACCTAACTTTCTGTCCAGCTACAGGCCTGTCAGCTTTTTATTAACCAATGAGAGTAACACATACTCACAGTGCAGCAAAGGATTGTTCCACAGCACACACAGACACACACACACGCGCCTTCCCTCTCCCTTCCACTTTCTCTCTGAGACAGAGTTTCCCTGTGTAACAGCCCTGGCTGTCCTGGAACTCACTCTGTAGATCACGCTGGCCTGGAACTCAGAGATCCGCCCCCCTCTAGGCATACATCACCACACCCAGCCTGTCCCTTCCTTCCTTCTTTCCTTCCTTCCTTCCTTCCTCCCTTCCTTCCTTCCTTCCTTCCTTCCTTGTTTTTTGTTTTCGAGACAGGGTTTCTCTGTAGCTTTGGAGCCTGTCCCGGAACTAGCTCTTGTAGACCAGGCTGGCCTCGAACTCACAGAGATCCTCCTGCCTCTGCCTCCCGAGTGCTGGGATTAAAGGTGTGCGCCACCACCGCCCGGCTAGACTGCCCCTTTCTATTACTGGGTGGGTGAGGAGGGCAGAGGCTACTGCGGGAATCATCTTAGCTTTGCATTGTGCCGGTCACAGGGATAGAACTTAGGTCGTCGGGTTTGCCGGCAGAAGTCTTTACCACAGATGCCCGTAAGTCCATAAATGCCCTTCTCCACACAGGATTTTTTTATTTATAGGGTCTGATGGAGCCCTGGCTCCATCTGTACCGAAAATAAAGCAACAGCCGAGCAAAGATAGCCTAAGGCCCACGCTTTGGTTCAGATCTGCTGCTCACTCGGGGTGCCAGTGCCCATGTGGGCAAACACAGCAGGGAGTGTGAAATGCTACACTTCCCTCTGCCCGCAATGCTGGTGTGTGTCTGTAGCCTGAGCACATGCAAGGCTGTGGCCAAAGAACAACTCTGAGTTCTGGATCAGCTTGGGCTACTTAAAGAGAACCGGTCTTGCTGGGCGGTGGTGATGCACGCCTTTAATCCCAGCGCTTGGGAGACAGAGGCAGGCAGATCTCTGAATTCAAGGCCAGCCTGGTCTACAAGAGCCAGTTCCAGGACAGGCTCCAAAACTACAGAGAAACCCTGTCTTTAAAAAAAATAAAAGAGCAAACAAACAAAAAAATAAAACAAAACAAAAAAAGTCTCTAACAAAGCACTCTTTCCCAGCTCTTCCAGGGCTTCTCAGCCTGCTCCTCCACTGGGGGGAGCAATGCAGGCTCATCCAGGTCTGTGTGCAAATGAAGGTCAGAAACAAGTTAGTGTGCCCGCGTGGGGGTAGAGTACCTCATGTGCACAAGTCAAGTCCTCCCTGGACAAAAACCCTTGTATAGGGCCAGCAAGATGGCTCAGTATGGAGCGTGCCTGCTGCACCCACATGGTGGAAGTGAAGAGCTGGCTCCTGAAAGCCCTCCTCTGAACCTCCACACTCCTGCCACAACACACGCGCGCGCACACACACACGCTAAAGAATATTTAAAAGCCTTAAAAAAAAAAAAGACCTTACGTTAAAGAGGAAAACCTTAAAATAATAAAACGAGAGGAAGTTGTCCTTAGGGGAAGAACGCTTCTTTCCAGGTGCCAGGACCCAAGTTCTAGTCCCCAGCACCACGCAGCAAGGTGGGGACAGTCCTTGGGCGCTGCCTGTAACATGGGTGCTACAGGGTGAGGACACCAGTACAGTGACGGACCCAGTCAAAGAGCAATGGAGGAACACACCTGCTGTCATCCTGTAACTGTGGGTGAGCTCTCACCACCCCCCTTCGCCCTGCACGGTGGTCTGGGCTTGCTATCCCAGCCTCCCAGCACCAGGGAGACAGAGACAGGAAGACTGAGTTTGAGCCTAACATGGAATACAATCAAGTCCCCATCCAGCCTGGGCTACAGAGTGAAAATTCAGAATGAGGCTGAGGACCTGGCTGAGGAACTGAGCTCCCATCCAAAATGCCCGCATGAGGGCCTAGTGGGCGTGGTCAGAGCAGAGGGGCCTCCTGGGAGAGTGATCATGGGGTAGTTTCACCCAGAATCCACAAGCGAGGGGCTGGGGGTATGGTCAGGGGTAGGGTCCTGCCTAGAATCCTGTAGTGAGGAGCTGGGCATGAGGTCAGGGTGGAGCCCCACTCCAAGCATCCCCCAGTGAGGGGCTGTGGGCGTGGCCAGGATGGAGCCCCGCCTAGAATTCCCCAGTGAGGGGGCTGGGGGCGTGGCCAGGTGGAGCCCCGCCTAGAATCCCCCAGAGAGGGGGCTGGGGGCTTGGCCAGGTGGAGCCCCGCCTAGAATCCCCCAGAGAGGGGCTGGGGGCGTGGCCAGGGATGGAGCTCAGCTCTGTCAAGGTCCAGGAGGTCCTGGATTCTATTGCCAGTACTAAAGGTAATCATGAAAATAATTTTAAATGAGCGAGAAAAAATTAGCTGTAAGCAATTTTGGAAGGATTTCAAAGGATTCTGGTGAGAGTCAGCCTGAGGGTCTGGGCAGAGGATGGGACCTGGTTAATCTATTGTCATGTTGGAACTTAAGCATTCCCCTAATTGCTCTATGGCCCACACAGGGTCACCTGCTGGGAGGGATCCGCTTTGGGGACAAAGCTGGGCTCCAGGCTGACCCTGGGCTTGTCTGTCACACAGCTTCTGTCCCCATCCGAATCCTGTCATTCAGAGAAAAACGCCATCATCCACACTTAGTATGCACCAAGTGAATGCATGTATTGTCTTCTATTTTTAGACCCCTCAGTTCTCCATCACAGCTGGTTAGTCTTGGGGGAGGGGGGCACGCAGTCAAACCATTAGCAGAAGAGGGCTTAGATACATCCAAGGTGCTGTATCCTTGGCCAAGTCCCCAGAGCCCACCTTCCCCAGTTGGGGCTTGTTCACCACCATGCCCCAATTTTCAGACCTAGCTTCTCACCCATGTCCTTCAAAAAAAGCCCACCATCCTAGCATTTCCTGGTCTGTTCCCACAGTCTAAAGGACCCTTCTGAATTTCTGGAACTCCTACTCGACCTGCAGAGCCCTGCTTCTTGAACCCAGCCTTATCCCCATCCCAGCTCCAGGTGCCGTGGTTCCGCGGTGCAGGCTCCTGTCCCCGCAGCGTGTCTTAAGCTCCACGCCATGGAAACCTATCTCCGTGGCCCCCCACTCACCTCTACGAAATAAAAGCAAGGCAAGAGCGTCATGCTGTCCTTCGGCGTTTTATTCTTCTCCTTCATAGCAATCATGGTGTCGCAGGCGCTGTAGGCCGAGGTTGCAGGGGACAAAGGCGCGCTGGAAACCAGGAGGTGCGCAGATGGAGTTCCCAGGTAGGGAGACAAGGGATAGACAAAGCGGCCGGGGGAAACTGAGGCTGAAGCTAAGGGAAGTACTTGGGGAAGGAGGATGCAGGGGCGCAGACGGCTCGCTCACCTGGGAGGGCGGAGTCCGCCGCAGAGCGCGGACACAAAGCCCGGGCCCCCGCGTGGGAGGGACGCGAGGCCGGGAGCGGTGCGCGGGGCACGGGCTCTTTGTCTGTGGACTCTGCAGCCGCTCGGGCCCCGCCCCGGCCCCGCCCCCGGTTAGGGCGCCTCCGCCTCCGGCTCTGCGGGTCTCAGGGTCTCCGGCCCCGCGGGGGATCGCGATCCGGGTTCCTTCTCTGCCCGTGGTATGCGCCCTCTGTGCGCCTTTCGCGCGCACGATCAGTCTCAGGGACCTAGGGGCGCGCGACGGAGTGCGGGCAAGGCGAGGTCCCGCGGCCCCAAATCATCTCCCTACGTCTCACAGTCGCCGAGTCCTCGGGCCCCCACGTCTTCCGTGCCCGCTGCTCGCTGGAGTCGGTTGCCATGGTGAGGTCCCTGGGCGCCTGAGGGAAAGAGACAAAGACTCCCGGGTGGAGGGGCTGCCCTCACTCTACTTTCCCCCTCGTCCCCGCCCCTCCTTTTCTCCATCCAACCTTCAGGCCCGCCTCACCCTCCTGACCCTACACAGCTGATGCCTGGAGGATAAATGCCCTTAGACAGCCCTTGCCCTTAGCAACCCTTTCCCGGCTCGGCAGAGGTAGCCCTGTAAGGTAGCCACTGCATCCCAGCAGGGGCAAACCGAGGCCCAGAGAAGTTAGGAAATCATTCTATCGGTGTAGTGAGTGAGCTTACTGTATACCAGATCCTTAGCAGACACTTGGGATTCCCTGGGCTACGGCTCCATAGTAAGTCATGCTACAAGCAGGAGGACCTCGTTCGAATCCCCAGCACCCACATAAAAAGCCATCCACGGTGTCGTATCTAACCCCAGCGCTGGGGCGAGCAGGACCGGATGATCCCCGATCCTAATCAAAGAAACTATCCCAAAACATAAGGTAAAACTGGGGGTGACTGTGTACGTCTGTAATCTCAGCCCCTTGTGAGACGAGGCAGAGGGATTCTGTGAATCCCAAGACAACAAGGGCTACATAGTGGGACCCTGTTTCCAAAAAACAAAACCAGGCCTGGGCGGTGGTGGCGTTGGCCTTTAATCCCAGCACTCTGTGAGTCTGAGGCCAGCCTGGGCTACAGAGCGAGTTCCAGGACAGCCAAGCAACAGAGAAACCCTGTCTTGAAAAACCAAAAAACCAAAACCAGAACAAAACAAAACACAGAAACAGAGTGGGTGGGCAGCTCAAAGAACACGTGAGCAAACAGGCCCCTCACAGGGAAACACAGGAAAGACAGGACAAGGGAGAAAGCACAAGGTCATCTGAAGGGCATGGAGGGCTGATCCATGGAGCACCTACAGTGTCCACCCTGCTCTAGCGCCCTGCCCACCCCGCCGCCCACCCCACCGCCCACCCCCACCGCCCACCCCACTACCCTGCCCTGCCCACCCCACCGCCCCCGCCCTGCCCACCCCACCGCCCCCGCCCTGCCCACCCCACCGCCCCCGCCCTGCCCACCCCACCGCCCCCGCCCTGCCCACCCCACCGCTCCCCCACTGCCCACCCCACCGCTCCCGCCCTGCCCACCCCACCGCCCCCGCCCTGCCCACCCCACCGCTCCTGCCCTTCTCTCTGTCCATCCCCATTACTCACAGTGTTTGTTTCCCCAAACTCAACCTCAGCTCAATTTCAGAGTTTCCTTCTGGGAACAGCAAGTTCCCCGGCCTAGTGGCCACATGCAGCAAATGTTCCTGCTGCACAGAGATGCCTGCATGGAACCAGGCATGGTGGTGTGCCGCTCTTGGGCAGATGAGGCAGGAGAATTGCTATGAGTTTAAATAACTCCGGGACTGCACAACAAGACGCTGTCTCAAAACAAAACCAAAACCAGCCAGGCGGTGGTGATGCACACCTTAAATTCCAGCCCTCTGGAGGCAGAGGCAGGCGGATCTCTGTGAATTCAAGACCAATCTGGTCTACAAGAGCTAGTTCCAGGGCAGGTTCCAAAGCTACAGAGAAACCTATCTTGAAAAAGAAAAAAGAAAAAGAATCAAAGAAAAGAAATAGTATTTGGTATGGCGGGTCCACACCTGTCATCCCACACTCAAGAAGATGAGGCAGGATTGTTGTGAGTTCTAGGCTAGCCTGGGCTACAGTCTGTACTGCAGTCAGACTTTGTCTCAAAAACAAGCAAATGAAGTAACGCACACCTATGATCCCAGCACTCAGGAAGCAGAGGCAGGTAGGTCTCTGAGTTTGAGGTCAGCCTGGTCTACAGAGTGAGTTCCAGGTCAGCCAGGGCTGCAGAGTCCCCATTTCAAAAATGGGAAACAAACAAGTGACAGAGAGGATGGTAAAAGTGGCCCACGTAGGCTCAAGGACATCGCGGTCCACCAGTGTCCAGGAAAAGGGGTGGGTCAATCCCCCGGGGCCAGCCCTTCGCCGTAGTTCCTGGGTCACAGCGCACAGGAAAGCTGCAGTCAGTTGTGATGATGTCCCAGCCTCAGAAGCTGAGAGAGGAAAAACCAAAGGACACAGAGGAGCCCTTGGCCTCAGTTTCCCTGTCAGTTGGGGAGGAGCTTGGTTGACCTCCTAGGAATTCTAGTGTTGAAGGAAGGTCCCTAAATGAAGGTCCTGGGAGAAGGAGGAAGCTGTGGCAGCCAGTGTGACCGGCAGGGGATGAGTAGGGGAGGAGGGTTTTGGGTCTTCCAGGGTGGAATCTCCAATGGATATGAAGAGCTGGGCTCTGGTGGCCATGTGGCCTAGCTGAGGAGTCTGGATGTCAGCAGTGGCTGGGGAGCCATGGCTGGCTTAAGACCAAGGGCAGGAGGCCGAGCATCATATCCTAACACGCTTTGCTGCAATCCCAGCCTCCAGGAGGCTGGGCCAGGAGGATCAAAGTTCCTGAGTCCTAACCCCAGCACTCAGGCACAGCTCTTTGAGTTTGGGGCCAGCCTGGTCTACATGAGATCTTGTCTCAGAAATGTCCGGGAACAGAAGGTCCCCAGGACAGGACACGCCGTGGCTCCCGAGCCTGGCAAGCGACAGACCAGATGGAAGGTCACCAAGCATTCTCTCTGAAGAGCAGAAGACGCTGGTGTGGCATGGCAGGGGAGGTGTGGCATGAGGAAGAACTTTGGACAGTTCCATTACCGACACTGGGCCCAGTCTCCCAGCCGTTGAGTTGTGTAAGCAGGTCGTCCTGGAACCCCGTGGACCTCTGCCAGCAAGGCTGCATTTCAAAACGAAAAAACCAACCTCTCCCTCCCTCCCTCCCTCCCTCTCTCTCTCTCTCTCTCTCTCTCTCTCTCTCTTCTCTCTCTTCTTTTTCCAGTCTGACAGGTCTGTGGTTTCTTTCTCTTTGTGTGGTTTATTATTTTAACTCAATTTAATTATTTGTGGGCTGTCAAGACGGCTCAAAGGGGAAAGGCATTAGCCGTCAAACCTGACTACCTCAGTTCACTACCAGGGACTCCTATGGTGGGAGGAAAGAATTGACTTCTGAGAGATGTCCTCTGACACACACACACACACACACACACACACACACACACACACACACACACCACTGGGGGGAGAGGGAGAGAGAGAGAGATGCATGTAGGAAGGAAAGAATTAATTTTTGTAGTACTGGGGTGGAACACACATCCTAGGGAAATACTTTGCCATTCCCCATTCCCATTACCTATATTCCAGCATTCTGAGTTTAGACTGTTTTAAAATAAATGAATATATTTGCCCTGTGATCCCAGCACTTGAGAAATGGAGGCAGGAGGGTTGATGTGAGTTCTGGGTCAGCCTGAGATTTAACAAGGGGGGCGGGTGATAGGAAGGGAAGGGAAGGGAAGGGGGCTGGGAGATAGCTCAGTGGGTCAAGTGCTTGTGGCACAAGAGAGGACTGGCGTTCTGCTCCCCCGAACTGTCCCTGCCCCACACCTGGTGAAGAGCCCCATGGTGGAGACAGCCTGCTTGTATTCCCAAGTTTGGGTGGGAGCAGGGCCAGGCAATGACAGGGATCCCCACCTCCACCACAACCAGCAAACTGGTGAGCTGGCTGACTGAAACCGTGTGTCAGGCGGTGAGGACCCGAGGAACGTGTCTTGGCTGACCTCAGGCATCTACGGACATGTGTGTCTACACATCTGCCTGTGCAAAGATAAAAATGAGAGAAAGAAGCAGAAAAAAGCTAAAGTTATTTTTTAAAAAGATTTATTAATTTATTGTGTATACAGTGTTCTGCCTGTATGTATGCCTGCATGACAGAAGAGGGAACCAGATCTCATTGCAGATGGCTGTGAGCCACCGTGTGGTTGCTGGGAATTGAACTCAGGACCTCTGGAAGAGCAGGCAGTGCTCTTAACCACTAAGCCATCACTTCAGCCCCAATGTTAAAGTTATTTGAAAGAGAGAGAGAGAGAGAGAGAGAGAGAGAGAGAGAGAGAGAGGAAAGAATAGGAAACGATCCCAGTTGAAAGCAAAGCAAAGTCTGTCATCCCAGACGCAGGAGGCTGGGGCAGGAGCAGAAGGGGGTTCAAGGTCAACCACTGCAGAAAGGGAAAGCACACTACCACACTAAGGAGAAATAATGATGATCTCTCAAGAGAAAACCCAGGCAGGATATAATCGATCGGATCACAGGGCCCTGTGGGTTGCAGCCTGGTGGCTGTCAGTCAAGCCTCCTCCAGGACCCTCAGCATGCAGTGGATGGCAGCTGGCTTCCCACGCCTCCAGAGAGACCCCTTTATCCTGCCTTTCTGCATACTCTCCTGGGCCCCAAAACTGGAAGGAGGAAGTGGAATACCCAGCCCGGTCGGCCTTCAGCTGCCGTTCAACGGCTCCCCATAGAGCTGGACTATAAGAGGGACTCGGCGAGCAGGGGGCCAGGAGCCTGGCCATGGCCAGAAACCACCCATCCCCCTGCTGGGTCCATCTCTTCCTCCTGCTTGCCCTGGCCTTTGGTGGTGAGTAAGGTTCTGTCCATCAACCAGTACCCTCCCAGCACAGGTGGGGAGACCGGTGCACCCTTTGGCTAAATGCTTGGGGGGAGAAGGATGAAGAGGGAGAAGCCGGGTCTTTGGACAGGGTCTCCTGAGCCCAGACTGGTCTTGAACTCACTTTATAGCCAAGGGATGTGAGTTTGGACTCCCGAGCCTCGAGTCTCCCCTCCCCGTCCTATGATGGCAGGCTTCCATCACCATGCCGGCTTTCTGTGCTGCTGGAGATGGATTCCATGGCCTTACGGTTGCTGAACAAGTGCTCTGCCCACTGAGTTGCAGCCCAGCTCAGTCTCCTGATCGTTTTGTCTTAGAAGTCTCTATGACTGTGCTACCCAGAGGCGCTTGCTGTAGGAGAGGGATTTCTAGGGAATGCAGAATTACAGAAACTGGGATTAGTGGCCCACGCCTTTAATCCCAGCTCAGGCAGAGACAGATGGATCTCTGTGAGTTCGAGGCCAGCCTGGTCTACAGAGTGAAACACTGTCCCAAAACAACAACAAAAAAAATAGCCATAGATTCATGCCAGGACTCGCAACTCCTCCCCAGGCACGGGTCTCCCCGAGGCCCTAGCCCTGACACCTTCCTCCCCCAGGAGCAGTCCAGGCCTCCCAGATCGTGGGTGGACATGAGGCTCAGCCCCATTCTCGGCCTTATATGGCATCTCTGCAGCTGAGCAGGTCCCCTGGGAGCCACTTCTGTGGTGGCACGCTGATCCACCCGCGGTTCGTGCTGACGGCTGCCCACTGCCTGCAGGACATGTGAGTACAACAGCCAGGGGCCAGTGAGGGGCTGCAGGGCTTAGCTGACCGCATAGCCCTGGTTGGATCACATCCACCAGGCTGGGTGCCCCGTAGTCACTCCCCCTCCCTGTCCTTTCCCTCTCTCCATGTTTCCGGCCTCAGCTCTGCCCCAGTTTCTACTCCAGGAAACTACCAAAAAGCGTTCCTCTCACAAAGACTCCCCCGGTGAGGGGCTGGGGCGTGGTCAGGGGTGAGAGGGCCTGGGTCCCTGTAACAAACAAAATTCCACGACCCTGGCCCCACAGCCCCTGGCAGCTCGTGACAGTGGTGCTGGGTGCCCACGACCTGCAGAGCCAGGAGCCTGAGCAGCAGAAATTCACCATCGTTCAGGTCTTCCAGAACAACTACAACCCTGAGGAGAACCTCAACGATATACTGCTCATTCAGGTAGGTCGGCGCCCTGCGGAAGACACACAGGGAGCACCTCTTTTTATGCCGGGCCGGGCCCATGAAGGTCTCATGGTGTCAGCTTCTGCCCCAGCTGTGATTCCTATCTGGTGCGCTTGGTTGGTGGCTGCAGTTAGGGTTGGGGTTAAGGCTAGGATTAGGATTGAGGCTACATTTGGTTACTGTTGGGGCCATGGCTAAGTCTAATGTTACGGTTAGGGTTATGGTCAGAAACGGAGTCTGAGTTAGGGTCTGGGTCAGGACTAGGGTTAAGGCGGGGGGGGGGGGGGGGGGGGGGGGGGGGGTTGTACATCAGTCAGCCTCACCGCCGAAACCTTCCCTCTCTATCACGCTGCACGAACCAACAGCTCTCTCCAGAGTTTTTCCTGAGGAGCTGGGACAGACCACCAACAAAGCTAAGGCCTGAAAGAGATGTTAGGTCCCTAGGGTGGCCGGTGGGGAAGAGGCCTCACATCTTCTTTTCTGCAGCTGAACCGACCAGCCTCCTTGGGCGAGAAGGTGGCGCTGGCTTCTCTGCCCCAGCAGGGCCAGTCGCTGTCCCAGGGCACCCAGTGCCTGGCCATGGGCTGGGGCCGCCTGGGCACCCGCGCGCCCACGCCACGCGTGCTGCAGGAGCTGAACGTCACGGTGGTCACCTTCCTGTGCCGGGAACACAACGTGTGCACGCTGGTGCCACGGCGGGCAGCTGGCATTTGCTTCGTGAGTGCTGGGCTGGGTCGTGGGAGGCGCGGCCTGTGATGGGGACGGGGCCCCTGGTGGAGTTCGTGGTTTGGTACCGGGACGGGGGACCTCTGGCGGGGGGTCGGGATTCCGGGGAGGCGTGTCCCAGGGAACTGTAGGTCCCTGGGGATGGAGGTGCCTGGGCTAGCCGGAAGGCTTTGTTCCCAGGCCGGTGAGCTGAAGGGCAGGGTCTTGCGGAGTCCGGGTCTGGAGGATAGATGGGTATTAGGAGAAAGCTGGGGGTCTGAATGTGGCCCCACTGCCTGCCTGTTCCATTCTGACCCTTGGTCTCTACCCCTCGCAAGCACAAATCAGCGGCCCGTGTCGGGACCATGTTGGGCCGCGTCTCCTCTCTTCTGGACCCACTCAGACCGAATCCAACAGGAAGCTACTAAAAGCCTCCTGGTCATCCCCCGGGACTCTTCCCAAGTGGCCTCATCCCGGCTGACTTCGGTCAGCTTGGGGACTGATCTCTCTTCTGCCTCAGGGAGACTCGGGCGGCCCGTTGATCTGTGATGGCTTTCTCCACGGAGTCGACTCCTTCGTGATTCGGGAATGCGCTTCGCTCCAGTTCCCCGATTTCTTCGCCCGGGTGTCCATGTACGTGGATTGGATCCACATGGTGCTCCGGGGCGCTGAGCCTTGAGCTACCTTCTGCCCTCCAGACTGTCTGGAGCAGGGTGGTGCTTCCAGGCTTTTCCTCCAGCGGAGTGGAGCCAGCTCTGTCCCCCACTCCGTGTGACCTCAATAAATCTGAGAAGTATTTAAAAGCTGTCTTCTGTCTGTCTTACTTCATGTGGATCTGGAATGTGGCCAGAGCCTCAGTGTCGGAGGCCGGGGATTTACCATGCAGGAAAGAAAGGGGTGGAGAAGAAGCCAGGCTCACTCCCAACCTGCAGCGGTTGGATTCAGCGCCCCATTTGGCTTCTCACCTCTGTGTCTCAATTCCCCTAACTAGAACCGGGATTCATCCCAGACGTGGATGAGGAGGTGGGGCTGGTGGGGTTTGGTGAAGTGTCCCCCAGCTCCAGACTTCTTGAAGACCTGGCTCTTTTCACACCACAGTGGGTAGGGGCTGGGCTTCTCGGGGCCTCACGGTTGTGATCCTGTCAAAGCAGATAGGAGACCTTCCTGGTGGAGGAGGCAAGGTGGACAGCAGTGGGAAAGCCAGGAGCAGGGGGCGGGACCCAAAGGACGGGCACAGCGACAAGGGGCAGACGTGGAAGCCTCAGGTTTTCCCCAGCGGCAGAGAAATGAGCTGGGGCCAGCACAGGGATGAGGGAAAGAGTCCCAAGCCAAGGGTGAGAGAGGGGCGGTCTCCTCGCAGAGTCTTAGGAAGGGGGAGCTGGCTGCTCTCTGACTTTTCTTGGCGCCGCCACTTGGTGGCGCTCTTCAGGGTCCACTGACTTCTTCCTTCTCTAGCATTGCTTTGGTTTTGGGAGACAGTCTCATGAAAGCCAGGCTAGCCTCTAACTCCCTACAAAGCCCAAGATGACCTCGAATACCTGATCCTCCTGCTTCCACCTCCCAAGTGCTGGGATGACAGGTGTGAGCAGCCACTTCAAGGCTTGGTGCGCTCCAGGAGGGCAACTGCCCACTGAACCCCAGCCCCAGCCTCTTTCCAATCTCCCAACTCCTGGAGATGGGTCCCCAGTGTGTCACCGCTGTGTGCAGACTGTTTCTTATGGAGACACTGGGTATCTGGGGACACTAAATGGAGTCAGAGAAGAACCTGAGCCACAGAGGGGTTCCCTCAGGGCCTGGAATTCCACAGCAGAGGGCTGGGAATATGAACCCGAACGCAAACCTAACCTGTGCAGCTTAGATGAGCACAGCATACAGTCAGCGTCGCTGTGGGGAAACCTGGTCTCCTGATCTTGTTTGCCCTGCGCTCCCTGCCAGGTGGCAAGGGATGGTGTACACAGCAGGTACTCACTGTGTGGAAGAAAAGGAGCTAGTGTGTATCTGGGTGAAAGAGAGCAACTGTCCCCACTGGGGTCCCAGGCACCTTGGCCACCTGCCATGTTCGTTGGGCTCCACCCCACCCATGCCCTATCCTAGAGTTGGGACGTTGGTTTTGCAACAGCCTTGGCAGCAACTCCTGGAAGAGATGGGAGGGGAGCAGGCCACAGAGTGGGGGGAGGGCTGGGCCCCCCCCCCGAGTCCTGTCTCCTTTGTGGGAGGGGAGTGCTCCTCTGTGTGGTTCCAAAGGAAACCTACAGTCCAGCCACTGTCAAGAATAGCAGTTCCTTCTCACGGGTGCCCAGGCACAGGTGGTCAGATGAGATTGAGCTCTCCACTGTGAGGAGCGACCCACAGTTTAGGGGCTGAGCTGCTACAGTGTGAACCAGGTTAAAATGACCTGTTGTGCATGGTGGACACACACCTTTAGTCCCAGTGCTGGAGAAACAGAGGCAGGCAGATCTCTGTGAGTGAGAGGCCAGCCTGGGCTACATAGTGAGACCTTTTCTCAAGCGCACACACAGACACACTCACCTGTCACTGGATGGGTAGAGCTGCCATGTCCCTCAATTTTTCTGATTTAAGTAAGGATCCAGCCAGCCACTCTGTCACCCCAGGAAAAAGTCAGGCTGGCACTGGACCCTTTGAGGACCCAGCGCACCACGCGTTGCTGTTATTATGCCTAAGGTAAACTGAGGCAAAGGAATTGGCTTCAGATACTAGTAGCTGGGTACAGGGCGCCAAGCTGAGCCTGGAGGGCTCGCCTGCCATCCCAGCACTCAGGAGGTGGCAGCCGGGAAACTAAGAGTTTGAGGCCATCCTGGGCTACCTGAGATCCTCATTTTATTTATTTATTTATTTGTTTGTTTATTGGGACACAGTTTCTCTTTGTAGCCCTAGCTGTTGTGGATCTTGCTGTAGCCCAGGCTGACCTTGAACTCACAGAAATCCACCTGCCGGTGGCTTCCCAAGTTCTGGGATCAAGGCGTGAGCCACCACTGCCCCAGCACGAGGGCCTAGTTTTTACAAAGGAGGAGGGAAAAGGACGCTTGCTGAGCATTTGTTGCTATTCAGTAGCATGGATGAAGCTGAAGTGGGGACCCTGGGGGGCACCCACCTTTCCATACCACCCCCATCTTCCTGTCCCCAGGGAGGAAGTGGGGCTGTGGCCAGCATGGAGCAATTCAACGGCCTCTGGCTGGGCTATAAGTCAGGCTGTTAGGTAGGGGCATGGGAAGCCAGGAGAGCACAGCCTCACCATGACCCTCAGCCGACCCTCCAGCCGCACTCTGGCTCCCGTGCTGCTGTCCTTGCTGCTGGGTGGTGAGCGCACAGCCACCCCACTGACCGCTTGTCCGGCTCCACTGTCTTTCCCCGGGTCCCCCAGGACTTTAGAAAGACATGGAGGTTTCTGGGGGGGCAGGGCACTATCAGGAAATGGTTTTTGTTTTTGTTTTCGTTTGTTTCCCTGTGTAGCTTTGGAGCCTGTCCTGGAACTCCCTCTGTAGACCAGGCTGGCCTCGAACTCAAGAGATTCACCTGCCTCTGCCTCCTGAGCGCTGGCATTAAAAGTGTGTGCCACCATCGGCAGGCAGAAACTGGGGTTCTAAGCCTGGGGGCGGTGCTTGGATCTCCAGTCCAGGAGCTCCTGGGCAGTTCCTTTATCCTCTCTGCCTCAGTTTCCTTCACCAACCTTCTGAATTCTCATTAAGGGTTCAAACAACTTGGTGGCTGAGGCTCACTCTTCCTCCCTGTGTCCCTAGGTCCGGTGTTGGCCTCAGAGATTGTGGGTGGCCGGCCAGCCCAGGCCCACGCTTGGCCCTTCATGGCATCCCTGCAACTACGCAGAGGTCACTTCTGTGGTGCTACACTCATCGCCAGAAACTTTGTCATGTCAGCAGCCCACTGTGTGAACGGCCTGTGAGTCCCGTCTCCATCACTCCCAAACCTCAGCATCCACATGGGCCAGAGTGGGGCGGTCAGGTGGGGACTCCCATGCACGCTCCTCCCCCCTTTCCCCTCTTGACTGTCCATAGAAACTTCCGGTCGGTGCAGGTAGTGCTGGGGGCCCACAACCTCCGGCGACGGGAACCCACTCGACAGATCTTCTCTGTGCAGCGGGTCTTCGAGAATGGCTTCGACCCCTCTCGTCTGGTGAATGACATTGTAATCATCCAGGTGAGCTTGGGAGTCCGGGAGGATGAGCCTCAGGTGCAAAGGCTTGAGAAAAGCGCAGTGCAGAAGGGTCTGGGTTGGGGAGACGGACAGACACACCCCGGCAACTGCAGCTACCACCCTCTGACCCTGTTCCAGCTCAGTACAGTGGAGAAAAACCGTTCTGTGGGCCAGATGATGAGGGTGCAGTATTCAATCAACAAACGCCTGTATTTTTTTGTGCCTCTCCACTCGCTGACCCTGCGGTTCTGGGGAACCTGGGGGAATAGTCATTTCTTAACTCCAGTTCGTCATGGGGGCAGGGCACTAAGGAAAGTGGGGACACACCATGTCCAATGTGGCCTGTGACTCCTTAGTGGTTTCTAAGTCTCTCTCCTCACCACAGCTCAATGGCTCAGCCACCATTAACACCAACGTGCAGGTGGCCCAGCTGCCTGCCCAGGGCCGTGGCGTGGATAATGGCACTCCATGCCTGGCCATGGGCTGGGGCAGGCTGGGCACAAACCGACCTTTACCCAGCGTGCTCCAAGAGCTCAATGTGACGGTGGTGACGAACCTCTGCCGCCGCGGTCTGAATGTATGCACGATCGTGCCGCGGCGGCGAGCGGGCATCTGCTTCGTAAGTACCCAGGAAGGGTGCCAGTGTGCAGTGTGGGGAACGGGGCCAGAGGTGCCAGTGCGGAGTGTGGGGAACGGGGCTGGAGGTGCCAGCGCTGCAGTGTGGGGAACGGGGCTAGAGGTGTCAGTGTGCAGTGTGGGGAACGGGGCTAGAGGTGCCAGTGTGCAGTGTGGGGAACAGGGCTAGAGGTGCCAGTGTGCAGTGTGGGGAACGGGGCCAGAGGTGCCAGTGCGGAGTGTGGGGAACGGGGCTGGAGGTGCCAGCGCTGCAGTGTGGGGAACGGGGCTAGAGGTGTCAGTGTGCAGTGTGGGGAACGGGGCTAGAGGTGCCAGTGTGCAGTGTGGGGAACGGGGCTAGAGGTGCCAGTGTGCAGTGTGGGGAACAGGGCTAGAGGTGCCAGTGTGCAGTGTGGGGAATGGGGGCTGGAGGTGCCAGTGCGGAGTGTGGGAAACGGGGCTAGAGGTCCAGTCTCTGACCTTGATGCTCCACAGGGTGACTCTGGAGGACCTCTGGTCTGTAATGGACTTGTCCAAGGCATCGACTCCTTCATTCGTGGGGGCTGCGGGTCTGGACTGTTCCCAGATGCCTTTGCGCCTGTGGCTGAGTTCGCAGACTGGATCAACTCCATTATCCGCAGCCATGATGACCACCCCGACATCCACCCCAGAGATCCCGAGAGTGGGACCAGCTGATCGGCCCATCCCCTCAGCTGCTCAAGACGGCCCTCAATAAAAGCAATGTTTCCTTTGTACACAGGATCTGGTGTCTGTTGACCATGCCACAGAGTGCAGACTAGAGCCTTGTGGGAGGGGCACCTCCTGGGCTCAGTTGCCAAGTTGGGGCCAAGTCACAGCAAGAGGCATGTTCTCCACTTTGTACAAAATCTATCACTGCCGGGTGGTGGTGGCACATGCCTTAATCCCAGCACTCGGTGTGGCGAGCCCCCTGACCAACAGGGGAAAAAAGACCACCGACACGAGGATCCTTCTCTGATCACGTTTATTGAAGCGCTGCTTGATTGAGGGAGAGCTGGAAGTGAGGGGCCCCGAGCTGGGAGGAGTGGCGGCTTATATGCAGGCTGAAGAGACGTTCCCCTCTAACAGGACACTAGTCAGGCTAGGATTGGTGCAAAGCTGTTGCTGGGCAGACTAAGGCAAGACTCGTGCCAAAATAGACTTGTTTACCACACTTCTCAGCGCCATCTTGTAATGGCGGATCTCAAACACGTGTGGATCCCCACACTTCCCCCTTTTGTTTTAAATCATGAAACAATGTACCGGTCATAGCTGGGGACAGTGGATGCTGCCCTGAAAAATATTGCCACTCTTTTTCTAGGGATAGGGTAACTTTGAGGGCGACCTATATGCTCAGCATCATATCCCCCTGATAGGATCTTATCAGTGCACTCTCAGGTGCAAGCTACCCGTGATAGCCTCTGACCGGTGCCAACCGATCATCCAGTCCCTCTGGGTGCAATGGCAACAAGGCCTCCAGGTGCAAGGGCACAGGATTAGAGGTCCTGAAAAATACTGATCCATGCTTGGGGGGACTGGCCGGCTTCCATAGCTGCCAAAGCTCGAGCAATTGCCACCTTCTCCCGTTTCCTAACACGCAGCATCCTACAGAGCAGGAACAAGACAAGTATCAGACCTGCAAAAATTATTATGCCGAACATGCCAACTCCAACCCACTCTTTAAAATAGGTGAATGTAGCTACTAACCAATCAGAAAACTGTCCCAATGTAACAACTCCTGCTTCTGTCTGGTTAAGCATATGTATCTTAAGCGTAAAATTAGCTTGAAGCTGTTCAAGCTCTCGGGACCAATTTTTACTCAATAAGGCTGATATAGCTTTGGAATCATTAAGGGTAGCAGGATAGGGGGTAATACACATATGAGGTTGAAGGTCATCTCTGCTGCCTCCACATGAATCTTCCACAGCAGGACACTCAGCATCCACTGGGTCATCTTTCTTCTTTATTTCTCTTGTCGGTCTTGCTGGCACCCAGATGTATGTCAGCATTCCTGGAAAAACATAAACAAAACTCTCCTCCCAAATTAATATTTAAGAGTATTAAAAACTCTCAGTGTAAAAATTCAGCACAATCAGTACTGGAAGTAGGCTGGTTTTGAACTTAAAGATCTACAGATCTCTGCTCCAAAGAGCAAATCTTGTTTGCCTGTGCCATTACAGCAGGCCTTAAAATTAGACGGAATTGCTTTCAAACAGAGCATGTCTGTCTGTTGCTGTTTTTCCAGCAATATTTTGTCCACATGTAAAGCAATTTCCTGCATTGTTTTCTTGCCTACGAGTGGCAGCCACTACTGCAGCAGCTAAGCCTGCATTGGTCAATGGTCCACCAATTTCTCTACAAGCTTTTAACCAAGCTTTTAAGCCTTTTCCTTTCCATGGAGTAATGGCTCTTCTGTATTCTTTGGTAGCTTGTTTATACACTAGCTGTTGAACTAGAGGCATGCCCTGCTCCACATCTCCAAAGATCTTTCCTGTAGCTTCAAGCATTCTCGCCACAAAGTCTGAGAATGGCTCATTAGGTCCTTGTATAATTTTTGTTAAATTTTCAGAGACCTCTCCTCTATTAGGCAAAGTCTTCCAAGCCTTTTGAAAAATCTCATTTATTTGTGCATACACTTGCAATGGGTAGGCCGTCTGATTAGCCGCCCATTGTCCCTGTCCTAATAGCATATCCGTATTCCACGTGGGCTGCTGATTCTGAGCGTTAACTCGAGCTTGCCCATGAGCTGCATCAGTAACTATTGATCTGTAATCCAAATATTGTCCTGTGGAAAGGCAGGCTCTAGCGACTTCCCACCAATCCGAAGGAGTCATAGCCTGATTGGCTAACCTGCTTAAGAGTGTGAGTGTATAGCTGGCATTTGCTCCATATGTCTTTGATGCTTCTACTAAATCTTTGAGCTGCTTATAAGGAATGGGCTCATGATATCTGGCATTTGTTTGAGGATCTTGAAATACTAGAAAAGCAGCTGCAAGGCGGGACCAGGTTCTCCCACCAATAAAATGACATTTATTCTGAGGAGGGCAATAAGGGGGTGGAGCCGACTCAGAATACGGAGCCGAAGGCGCCATTGGCCCCGTTCCTAATTTGGCTCGTCTGCCCCTTACTGGCAGATCATACCTCTCCTCCTCATAACGTGTAGCTGCCTCCTCCAAATCCTCTTCTTCTTGCTCAGTTAGCTCATCCTCTTCCTCTGAGTCCGTTATCTTGAGGGAGGCAAATTCTTTCAGCACCGGATATAAGGGAGCTGGAGGCTTTTTCTTTTTTTTTTTTCTTTTTTCTTTTTTTTTTTTAAGATTTATTTATTTAGTATGTATACAACATTCCTTCCATGTATGCTTGCATGCTAGAAGAGGGCGCCAGATCTCATTATAGATGACTGTGAGCCACCATGTGGTTGCTGGGAATTGAACTCAGGACCTCTGGAAGAACAGTCAGTGCTCTCAACCTCTGAGCCATCTCTCCAGCCCCCTGGAGGCTTTTTCTTAATATTATCTTTTTGTATTTTTTTATGAGGGTTCTTTTCTTCCCTCTCTTTTTCTTCCTTTTGGCTAGCCTTTTTCCTTTTTTTTCTTATTTGTGCACATATTTTGATCCTCTCCTTTTGATTCTGCTTCTGATAAACTATCCTGGTGCTCTGATAGTACCCTGTGTCCTTGCTTAATTACTTCTATATTTTTCCCTTCCTTAAGGCACAAATGTACCAATCTCCACAGGGGGAGTGTTCCTCTGCCTAATTGATCATTTTTCTCTAAATCTCTGCCTAGTTTTTCCCAACAACTGAGGGTGAGATCGCCAGAGACGGCAAACCACGGTGCAGTCTTATCTATGTCCTTGACGATGGCCTGAATGGTACTCGTAGAAATCTTTAAACCCCTTTGTTTCAACAAACTCTGTATTGGACTGGTGAAGTCACAGACTCCTGACTCGGTACTATGACTGTGGCCCATACTGCTCACTTATTTACTAGGTTTTTTACACTAGTCAACAGCCGCTTTATCTACAACGGACTTACTTTCGATTTCTTTCTTTATGAAGTCTTAGTGTTAATCGAAAGCCACTTTATCTACAGCGGACTTACTTTCGATTTCTACACCCAACAAAGACACTCTTTTCCAGGTTCATCACACCGCAGCCAAAAACAACAAAAATAGACTACAAGGGTTAGCAGAATAACAAACAGAGCAAACCACAGCGGGTCAATCCTGCCGACTAACATACCTGAGAGGACTTACCGATGTCGTCCGCTTCACGTGTAGAGTTCTGAATCCTCTTCGGCCCCTCACAAGTGTCTGCTAGGTGCCGTCCCGGGTTTCGGCACCAGCTGTGGCGAGCCCCCTGACCAGCAGGGGAAAAAAGACCACCGACACGATCTCTGATCACGTTTATTGAAGCGCTGCTTGGTTGAGGGAGAGCTGGAAGTGAGGGGCCCCGAGCTGGGAGGAGTGGCGGCTTATATGCAGGCTGAAGAGACGTTCCCCTCTAACAGGACACTAGTCAGGCTAGGATTGGGGCAAAGCTGTTGCTGGGCAAACTAAGGCAAGACTCGTGCCAAAATAGACTTGTTTACCACACTTCTCAGCGCCATCTTGTAATGGCGGATCTCAAACACGTGTGGATCCCCACAACTCGGGAGGGAGGCAGAGGCAGGAGGATCTCTGTGACTTTGAGGCCAACCTGGTCTACATGAGCTAGTTCCAGGACAGGCTCCAAAGATACAGAGAAACCCTATCTTGAAAGAAGGAAAACCAAAAAAAGTTATCACTGAGACATTGAGATGATCGTTTTGGGTTTCAGTTCCCTAAAACCCACGTTCAGCTAGGTCTCAGCACTCAAGAGGCAGAGGCAGGAGGATTGCCATGGGTTTGAGAACAGTCTGGCCTACACAGTGAGACCCTGTCTCGAAAAACATAGAGGGGCTGGAGAGATGACTCAGCAGTTAAGACCTAGGGGCCTGGGTTCCCACATGGTGGCTCACAACTACCTATCGCTCCCGTTCCATTCCAGGGGCCTCAATATCCTCCTCTGGACTCTGTGGGCACCAGGCATGCAACGCACCCCCATATACATCACAAAATAAGAACAATAAAAGTGACCGTGAGGTGGCAGAGTGGCGAAGGTGCCCGTCCCGGGAAGCGCATGGTGGAGGGGGACCCCTGCAAGCCGCCACACTGTACCTGGGACAACTAAATAAACAAAGCATGCAGATAAATAATAGAATGAGAAATTATCCACTTTCCCATTAGGCTGCAGCAGTAGGTGCCATAGCTCTGTCCTAGGTGGCCCCTAATCGGCCTCTTCTGTCCCGCCCACCCTCCTCCCCGTGCCCCACCCCCCACTAGGACAGACCTCCAAGTGTGTGGAAGCTCTGAGTTGTTTGCTGAAGTGTCCTATGGCTGTCTGACCCTGGGTGGCAGCCAATTTTTTTTTTTTAATTTCTCAGGTTTCTTTTTGCACAATCTGGATTCTGGCCTAAAAGGCTTCTGGTTTTGTTTTGCTTTTGAGACAGGGTCTCACTCTGTAGTCCAGACTGGCCTGGAACTCACAGAGATCCTCCTCACTCTGCCTTCAAAGTGCTGGGGTTGAAAGCCTCAGGCACCCAGGTGGCTTCTGATTTTAAGAAAGCAGACTCCTGGGGTTCTGACATCATATCTGCAACATTAAGTTACCCCCAAAGAGAGAATTTACTGCTCTGAGGGGAACTGGTTCGCGGACCCTCCAAGCTCCCCACCTCCTCGCTCCACTCCAGAGCGCACCCTAGGGGTTGGCCTGGGGGGCAGACTGTGAGGTCCCTGCGCCGCGATAGGGAACAGCCTGGACAAGAAAGCAGAGGATGCCCGGGATCAGGTCACACCTGAAGGCAAAATTCATGACTTTCCTTCCCATTTCCTTCAGCCCCACTGCTGAGGTGTGGGCCCCTCTCGGACACAGGAATGCCGATTCAAGTTCCCTGCCCCCACGGACAAGCAACCTCTTTCCAAGTTGGAGGAGGAAGTGTGGGAGGGTAAAAAGATGGAGACTTGTTCGCCAGCTGGCATCATGCCGCTGCTATTGCGACAGACACCATGCTGGAAGGACAGTTATTGGGCCAGGGTGCTGGGTGGTCCAGCCTCCCACCCATCCCAAGTGCTGTCACCCTTAGGATGGGCACTGGCCGGGGTCCCAGGCTGGAGGGAGAGAAAGGATCCTGGTGTACATGGAAGGTTTACATAATCAGTCCCAGAAGGGCCGACACACTCAAATCGGAAAGAGTAGATTCCCAATTCCCTAGTTGGCTCTCTGCCCAATAGGCAGACTGGGGGCGGGAGGCACCTGCCCCATGATATAGACCTCGAGGGCCGGTGCCTGGGTCAGCATCTGGACTCGTTAGCGTCAAAATGCACGGTTCTGTGTGCCTCGTGGTTCTCGTGGTCCTGGGGGCGGCTGAATGTGGTGAGTGGATCAGAGAGGGACAGCTGGATACAGCAGCGGCTGCTCACCAGGGGCGCACCCCTGCAGTCAAACACACCAGTCTGCAGTCTGAGCCTCCTGGACTCTATGAGCTTTTATTAACAGAAAGACTCTGAATTTGAAACCTGTAGACTTTATAGAATTAAAGAACTAGAATTCACCTTGGGGCCAGTGAGAGGGCTCAGTTGGTAAAGGGGCTGGTGGTCAAGTCAGAAGACTTTGGTCTCCTGAACCTACGTGGTGGAAGAGACGAGATTCCCTGCGAGCTGATTTCCGACTGCTGCAGGTTCACTGTGGTCTTGAGGGGTGTGCACCACCCACCAGGCTTCTTATTTTACAGAGATGGATGGGGTTCTGGATGTGGGGCGAACGGGAAGGGGCGAGGTGGTGTCTGGCGTCTCTCTGGGTGCAGCCCAGACTAATCATTGTAGTGCACCCACCTTCCTCAGCAGCGCAGCCCCGAGGCCGGATCCTGGGTGGCCAGGAGGCCAAAGCCCATACTTGGCCCTACATGGCTTCGGTGCAAGTGAACGGAACACACGTGTGCGGTGGCACCCTGGTGGATGAGCAGTGGGTGCTGAGCGCTGCGCACTGCATGGACGGAGTGTGAGTGGTGGGGGTGGGGGAAAGGAGGGAGGCCTCCGGGGGGGGGGCTGGGACGTGGATCTGAGGTGGGCCCTCGTCATGTCCCCAGGACCACGAATGAGACTGTGCAAGTACTCCTGGGTGCCCACTCACTGTCGATGCCTGAACCCTCCAAGCGGCTGTACGATGTGCAAAGTGCAGTGCGTCACCCGGGCAGCGGGCCCGACAGCATTGAGGACGACCTTCTCCTCTTGCAGGTGGGGAGGCCGGGTCCTTCCTACCCCCTGGGTTCCACTCAGGGTCTAGCCTCGACCCTTCCTCCTGCACCATCACTCCAGTCCATTTCCCAGCCCCGCCCCCTACCGTGACATTACCCTTCTCCCACCCTTAGCTGTCCCAGAATGTCTCGCTGGGCCCCCACGTGCACCCTCTGCCCTTGCAACGCGAGGACCGAGACGTGCCCCCCGGAACGCTCTGCCACGTGGCCGGTTGGGGTGTGGTCAGCCACGCGGGGCGAAGGCCCGACGTCCTGCAAACCCTGACAGTGCCAACCATGGACCGGAATACCTGCAATCAGCGCGTGTATCACGACGGGGCCGTCACCAAGAACATGATGTGTGCAGAGAGCAACCGCAGGGACAGCTGCAGGGTGAGTGGCAAGGCCCGAGTCAAGCGGTGTGGGTGGGTGGAACCCGAGGGTCTGCAGAGGCCAGCGAGGGGCGTGGCTTGCAGGAAGAGTGGTGTTCAGGAGTCCTGGAGCTGCAGTGGCTTGGCTATTGGGCGGGAACGTCACTCGTGGCCCCACCCCACAGGGAGACTCCGGTGGCCCTCTGGTGTGCGGAAACACGGTCGAGGGTATTGTAGCGTGGGGCTCGCGAGTCTGTGGAAACCGAAAGAAGCCGGGCGTCTTTACCCGCGTGTCGACGTATATAGACTGGATCGAAAACGTCATTAATGGTAACTTGACGATCTGAAGGGACCTCGGAGACACGTGTCTCACAATAAATGCATTTGTCTGAGCCCAGTGAGTCTTTATTGACTGTGTGCTGCGCGCGCGCGCGCGCGCGCACGCACACACACACACACACACACACACACACACACACACACACACGGGAGGCTTAAGACAGGTAGTTCCGTGTTCAGCCACACGGAGGCGCGCGTGCTCTTTCAGGGAACCGTGGGGTAAGGCCCACTCCTATTCTACAGAGGTCAGACACCACTGCCAGGAGGCTCTGAAAACACTAAAAGGGAAAACTGAGGCAGAGAGGCCATAAACAAAGGCTGGATTCTGACCCAGAGCCCACACTGGTTCGCTGAGGAGGGAGTTGGTGATGTCTTCAGTGCCACATGGGCTGGAGAGCTGTGGAATCAACACCCTGCGGGTGACACCAGGCAGAACCCAGAGTCAAGCCCTATGCCTTTCTCCCCGGAGCACAGAGAAACTGAGACAATGACAGCCCTTGGCCTCCTGTAGGTATTGGAGACTGAGCATCTGAGAGGTGAGGTCACTCAGGACCTTGCTGGGCAGTAGAACTGGAGCCTGGGCCTGAATTTTGGTTCTGCCAGGCAGGTTCATCTTTATGAACAAGCACGTACTGGGCACCTACTGTGTGCCCTCCCCAGGCTCCAGCAGAGGGGTGGGCACAGGCATAGGCAAGCCCCAGGTGTGTCTCCTCAGGAGGCTAGTATTTCAATGCCAGCTGTCCCACAATCCCAGGGTGCTTCACACCCGGCAGACATGCGTCATTCAGCTGCCCCTTGCAGTTTCCCCACACACTCTGCAGAGAAGGGATGTGAGCAGCCACGCAGGCTGGTAAGGAGGAAGGGAACTTGCACTGGATGGCCGCTCACCCCAGTGGCCATGCTCCTGGCCACGGGAAGTCAAGGATGGCTCGAGCAAGGCCAGCACGCCCCACAGAGGCAGCACCCTAGGACCAGCAGTGGGCACCATGGGAAGTCACAAAACCCCGAACGGGACACACCGTTCTCCCAGGCCCTTCTGGATGTACAGTGTTCCGGGAGGAAGGGGAGCACTGCCTGCTATCCCAGCGCTCAAGGAGAGACAGGAGGATCAGGAGTTCAAGGTGATCCCCAGCTATATAACAAAATGGTGGGGAGCCACCGTGTCTGGCTGTGGCTGCACTCACAGGCTTGAACACAGCCCTCCCCAGGCTGGGCCCTGTGTGCCCCTGCCCTGCACTCTCTGCTCCACTGGGTGCCAGGGAAAACAAAACCAATCACCCAGCTCCATGAGGCCTGGACCTGGCTGCCAGTGACTACAGGGGCAGATGCTATGGGAAGACTGAAGGCAGGACCCCTGGGGACCAAGAGCAAAGGCGGCTAGAAACCAGAAGAGAGGCCGTGGGGAGGGGAGCCTGCGGCGGCACACCTGTGGGCACAGAGCCTCACCTGCTGGGCAAAAGTGGTGGGGACCGTGGTAATAGCTGGGCCTGGAGGACAAGAGAACTTTATTGGGCCCACCTTCCGCTCCCATAGGCCTAAAGGGGAAACTGAGGACGACATCCCCAACCTGGACAGGGGCATACGGACTGTGACCTTTCGAAGGGTGAACACACAGACCAACTCCTTCGAGCTCTGTGTGTGGCCTGGGTGTGACCATGGGACTCGAGGCCCCGAGTCTGCTTAGGGACAGCTGAGGGGCACTCTCCGCCACAGCCCCCCACACAGGCAGTTCTTGATCCAGCGCTGCTCCCACTGTTTCACGGCCGTGGTCTTGTTGGGTGACCTCAGCATGGTGACACAGCCACACCTGGGGAGCAGGGGCTGCTGACACCCACCCTCCCACCACTCCACCCGCCTCACCCCAAACCACACCCCACACGACACAGGCTACCAAGGGCCTCCTGAAGCTGCCTGGCCCTACAGGCCCAGGCTGTCTGTGGCCTGGCCGGCAGACCCTCACCTGGTGCAGGCCTTACACTCCTCGGTTGGGTAAGCGCCCAGGTGCAGCCTCCGGAGGTGGTCGATCTTGGGCTGGCCAGGGGCCCTGGGGATGAGAGGGGAAAAGGGAGATGTAGGGGCTGTGCCCACAGCACCATGTTACCTTGGCAACAGAGGCTGGCTTCTGGTGTGTGATCCTGAGGCTCAACTGTAAGAAACAACAGCCGATGGCCATTTTTCTGGTGAGATAGGACCAAAGTTTCTAGAACCAAGCATGGCTGAATATGGGTTGATGGGAGCAGAGGCCTCACTGTGTGATGGGCATAGCAAACCCTCTCCCGGCGGTGGGAGCTGCACTGCAGCCTCCACAAACCCGAAAGTGGGAAGGAAATGAATTCTCCGCCCAAAGCTGTGCACTTAGCGTGGAGGCAGGAGGATGAGAGCTCAAGATCACTTTCCTCCTACAGGAGTCTGAAGCAAGCCTGGTTTTGGTTACAAAACCAAACACCTCTATGCAAGAGCAAAGGCGGAAGGCCACAAGTTCCCACTCAGGGCAGAGACCTGACCGAGGCTGGCGGGGCGAGGGGAAGGCTGGATGGGCAGCGCGCATACCTGGCAAGGCCGTCTAACTGCAGAGTGGAGGAGCTGCTCGGCAGAGCGGGCGCCCTGCCAAAGCGCAGACGCAGGGGTTGTTTGGGCTGCAGGCGGCTGACCAGGCCGTCGCTGGCAGGAAGCCAGTCCAGGCTGGGCACCAGCAGCTGGCTGGGCAGCAGACAGCACTCATCCACCAAGCCCTCGTCAGGGTCACTGGCTGGGCCCTCGTCTCGGCCTACAGGGAGGGGTCGGAGGTCACCACAAGGCACTTGGGCAGCCTCCCCAGGGTTCTGCCCTCTGAGGTCTCAACTGTGAATTGGGGACTTGCACTCTAATGACTGAGGGCCCATGCCAAAGCTAAGGAAATGGTGAGAAGCCCTGGTGTGGGCTGGGCCTGGCCGGGCTTGTCTTTTGGTGGGAAGATGTGAACGGGCACCATGTCTCACAGCAAATCCACAGCTTGGTGAGCAGCCGGAAGAGCAGGGACATGCTGTCCTGAGTGTCCGAGGTGGCCGTGTAGACGGGCAGGCAGCTGGGCTTCAGCAGGCCCCAGATGCGGATGACAACCATCAGCTCTCGCAGCATGCCCAGCGAGGCGCCATCCCGCAGGAAGCTGTGCCCAGGCCTCAGCGGGGAGCCCTGTGGTGAGGACACCGGTGAAGTCTGGGGACAGTGTGGGCCCAGAGCCGGGGGAGGCCACAACTGCGCTCAGTGCCCTACAGACCAACAGTGGCTCAGAAATGACCAGTCCAGTGTCTGTGGTGCTGGCAGGGACCTGGTGGACACCAACCCAGACAAGTGAGGCTGTCCTAACCTTCCAGAGAACCTAGGAATCCTGCCAGGGGCTTCAACTGTGACAGACAGGGAGGAGGAGCCGCCCAAAGCAGACAGGAACGGTGCAGCGCTGCCTCAGCAAAAGGCAAGGACACAGAGGCTAGAGCAGGGAGACCAGAGGGGAAGCTGGGGGGCCAGGGGGGGTCTCACCTCGCTGGGCAGGCTGGCTGGGGGTGCGGGGTGCAGGGCTCACGTGGCTGGGCAGGCTGGCTGGGGGTGCGGGGGTGCAGGGCTCACCTCGCTGGGCAGGCTGGCTGGGGGTGCGGGGGTGCAGGGCTCACCTGGCTGGGCAGGCTGGCTGGGGGTGCGGGGGTGCAGGGGGCTCACGTGGCTGGGCAGGCTGGCTGGGGGTGCGGGGGTGCAGGGCTCACCTGGCTGGGCAGGCTGACCAGGAGGTAGAGCACGAAGTCCCCCACCCACTGCAGCAGCTGTTGCAATGCCTGCAGAGTGTTCATGTCCAGGACAAACTCCTCTGTCTTCAGGTTGATCATGACCTTGTCGATGTCTGTGGAGACAGTACCGAGGGGTCAGGGAGACCCCCACAGGTCCCAGGGCGGGGCAATGGCTGGAAACGATAGCGGGAAGAAGTCCCCACCACAGCTCTGAAGAGCACTGAGACCACAGGAAGAGCCCGGCTCCAGTGTGAGAGGCTTCTTGACAGGGCTCGTGCAGTCAGGTTGGCTGCTGACTGGCTTTGTAGCCAGGGATGACGTTCAACCCCGATCTTTGTGCTTCACCACATCTAGTTTACACCAAGCCATACCTCAAACCCAACGAACACCGAGGATATGAAGACTGCACGGGGTTGGGCACCTCTCCAGCGCCCACCTCACGGGGCTGGGTACCTCTCCAGCACCCACCTCACGGGGCTGGGCACCTCTCCAGTGCCCACCTCACGGGGCTGGGCACCTCTCCAGCGCCCACCTCAAGGGCTGACTATCATTAAGTGGTCGCCATGGTCCCTGCCCAGCACCTACCGACGTCGGTGATCTTGGCACAGATCTCGGCCAGGCGGTCCCCAGGGCTCTTGTCAGGGGTGTTGAGGAAGTGGGGGCGCAGCAGTGACTTGAGGGTGGACGTGATAGCCATGAGGAACAGTTTGGTGTGGTAGTCACACACGCGCGCCACCGTGCAGGGCGACAGCTTGCACAGCGAGGCCTTCATGGCCAGGATCCGGGTGGAGAGGACCTGGGGGGCACAGACGTGAGTGGAAGGTCTGGCAGGCTGGGGCTCACACTGAGGGCCCAGAGCACGGGACAATGGGAAAAGAGCCACTTGCCGGGCAACTGGGAGCAGGTGGGTCCCCTCCCCGGCACTGTGAGGACACCCACTAGCAAGGGTGACAGAGGCCAGTTATGAGTCCCCACACTCTGCTGTGTTCCCCGATCTTCCCTGACCGCTTCACTCTGAGACAACGTCTTGCTCTGTAGCCCAGACTGACCCCAAAATCATGATCCTCCTGCCTCAGTTTCTGGAATGGTGGGCCCACAGGCTTATTCCCCCTCCCATAATCTCGCAGGCTAGTCACGCCCAGGGTCACTCTCTGTGAATGGCCGTCGGCTCTCCCCTTTGCCTTGGTGGCTAGTGGCCAAGCCTCTGGCAGCCGGTGTGGTCCGGTGACACCCACCAGTTCTATGGTAGAACAGTGTAGACAGACCTCTGAGCTTGGGGGCAGAATGAGGATGGAGGGATGGATTCGAGCTACTCCCCAGGGTCACCGAAGGGTGCTGCTGGGTGCCTGCTAGGCCCTGGGCCCAACCCACAACCCACAGAGGGGAGGCAGTAGGAGGGACGTTTTCGGGTGGAGCCCGCTTGCTGCAGGGCGGGCTTGTGGCGACCCCCACCTGCTGCAGGGCGGGCTTCTGGCGCGTGTACTCCTCATGCAGCCGCTCCACCAGGCTCTGCACCATGCCGGGCTGCACGTGCAGCAGGATGTCCCACCAGTCGTAGCCGGTCACCATGCAGTACTCCAGCAGGAACAGCAGGTGCTGCAGGGCCAGCTTGGGCTCCAGCGGGTGGCCCAGCGACGGAGAGATGCGCAGCATGCTGAGCTGGGCGGGGAGGCTGTGCTGAGGGACGCTGCCTACCCAAACCTCCCCTCCTCCACCTGCCCTCCCCACCCCTTACCGACCACCCCTCCTGGTCTGGGCACTCACCTTCCCGTGGTTGTCGATGCCCACCAGGGCTAGCGATGTCCAGGACAGCTGCATGGCTTTGAAGTGTATGGCCGGGCCTGTGGTGCGGGGGCGCTTCAGGGCGGGCTCATCCAGCGAGCGTGGGGCCGAGCTATAGAGCACAGCCATGGTCTGCAGCGACAGCCGATGAACCACGTGCACACTGCCGTCCTGGAAGGCCAGCGCCAGGCCTGATGGGGCAGGAGTGTGGTCAGGGCGGGGCGGGCAGCAGCTGCCTTCCCTGTCTCCCATAGTGACCTCAAGAACCAGAGAGCCCAGGCTCTGTCCCAGGGTCCTCCTTAGGCTTGGCCACGGCCCCCACCTCTAGGGCATTCTCCCGTCACATAGGAGAGAGCCAGGAGAAGAAGGACCTAGAAGCGCAGAGGCAACTCCATCTCACAGCTGAGCAGCTGAGCTAGCCTGTGACCCGAACCCTGGACCGTTTATATACTCTGGTGATTGTATGTGTCTGTTTCTGCAAAAGGGTTTTACCCCATGTTCCCAACTCACTGTCAATTAGCCACAGCTCTTTACGTATGAAGGGCACAGCTTTCTAGTGATTGGCTACAGTTGCGCATGTCTTAGATGCTGTAACTTTACGTTACTCAGCTACAATTCTTTACACACTAAGTAATGCAGCTCTGGGTCGACTAGCCACAGGGACGCAGCTATCTGGCAGCTTTCGGGACCTTGACTCCGGGGGACAGTCCACACTCCCCACATGAGGCCGGGAACCTGCAGCACTCAGACTCCACCTTCCCACCCCAGGTCCAGGTGCTCCTGGGCCTAACATACCGAGGCCGGGATAGAACTGGGTGTCGCTGGCCACCTTGAGGTCCGTGTTGGTGAGTGAGATGGGCAATTTGGGCAGTGCCACTGCTGATACGCGGTCCAGGTCGTTGGTGGCTGACAGGATCCGCCACTTGAGGATCATGGGCTGTTTGTCACCAACTGGACAGTTGGGGACAGGAAAAGAGAGGGATATGGGAGGGGTACAGAAAGACCCCCTCAGGGCAGCAGGGTCACTCCTGTCCCGATTAGCATGGCCAATCAGAGCACTTCTCCTCCTCCTCCAGCCAGCTGACCTGAGGACCCGTAGGAGCAATCCAAGGATTTTTCCTGGTTTTTTCTGAAACAGGGTCTCCTGGAGCCACACTGGCTGTGAACCCTCTACTCACCCTCCTGCCCCCACCTCCTTGCTGCTGAGGTGACAGGCACTCCCCACTATGTCCAGGTGACTCCCAGCCCCCGAGTGCTCTCCTGACTCCACAGAGAGCCCAGCAGGTGTCACGCCCAAAGGACACTGAGGCCAGAGGGCTACAGCTCCTGTTTAGAGCGGCCAGGGCTCCCTGCACTGAAGATTGCTCTCACAAGGGACTCAGGAGGCAGAGGTGGAGGCAGGAGGACAGCTGACAGGGCTACAGGGCCCAGGACTTTTCTCAAAACCCAAACAAGTCAGTGACCAATGGCAGCCAGTGGTCCCCGCCACAGATAGCTCCGGTCACCATGGTCACCAAGCCTCAGGCTGGCTGCCAGGCACCACCCACTGGGCAGGAGAACTAGGCTCCCCAGATGCACAGCAGGCGGCTGCTCTGGGATGGCCTGTGTGGCGGGCCCAGTGCGGTGCGGCCCTGCCCTGCCGCGGCCCTGCCCTGCGGTGACTCACAGCCGTCTGCGGGAGGCACAGCGGGACGCTGTTCACATTTAATTACTCGCTGGCCACAAAGGGCAGTTTGCGGAACTGCAGTGAGAGGCCTCTTGACACAACTTCATTAGGCCCTCAAGCCTCCGTCAAAGCCGCCAGGAGTCCATTAGCGCTCCGCCCGGCTCCCTCTCACCTTCCTTTCCGTATTGGGGATGGCCACGCCAGGGCTGAGCCAGGCTGCTGGGGGCAGTCTCAGGGAAGGAAGGTGCCCATTTGTAAGCAAGCGTAGGTGTGGGAGACCACGGAGGGTTACAGATCTGCTCTGGGGAGGTGAGCTGGCACCTCCAGCCTCCTCTCTGAACTAGCACCCCGCTCCAGCCAGGAAGCCAACAGTCTCCTGGGGCTGAGAAGTTAGTCTCAGTAAACTAACAGGCCAAAGCTTTAGCCCAGGGGTCAGGAGGCAGAGGTGGGCACAGTTCTGTGCATTCAAGGCCAGCCAGGCAGGGACACACAAAGACCCTCTCTCCCTCTCTCTCTCTCTCGCTCTCTCTCTTTTGGTTTTTCGAGACAGGGTTTCTCTGTGGCTTTGGAGTCTGTCCTGGAGCTAGCTCTTGTAGACCAGGTTGGCCTCGAACTCAGAGATCCACCTGCCTCTGCCTCCCAAGTGCTGGGATTAAAGGCGTGCACCACCACCACCCTGCCTAAGATCCTGCCTTGAGATAAACCCCCAGATCCCCAGATAAGGAGCCCCGCTGACTGACCCACAGGCGAGATCTGCTGGAAGATGTTGTTCACAGGCAGGCCTTCCTTCCGCAGCGACCAGCACTCCACCAGGCTGCTGGTCTGGCTGGATGCACACAGGAGCACCTGGGGGTGGGAGGCAGTGAGGACAGGGTGGGAGGGCTGTCCCTTGGGGCACTTGCATCCTCCATGACGGGTTCACATTGGACTCAGCACAAGATTGCAAGGTCTTCAAGAAGGGGGGGCCTCCTGAATTCACAGACACAGTGGGAACTCAAGAGACCCCTAAACAGTGGGAAGAGAGCCCCAAAGATGGGACAGGACATATTCTAAGTCAGGCAGAGGGAACTCGGGAGAGGGACTCAGGCTGAGGACCCTGACTGGGGACTTGCCTAGACTATCCAGAGCCTGATTTCACCTTGGGGTTGTGAGGCAGGACAGCGAGAGGCAGACAGAATGGAGAAAGGGGCCACAGGCCCAGGGATGTAGGGCCTCAGGTGCAGACATAGGTGGGCCACCAGCAGGGACCTTCCCAGCCCCACCAGGTCCCTGTCAGATTCTGCCCCCAGGCTGGGGATGAAGCCTCGCTTACCTGCTCAGACATATCTCGAGCCAGGAACTTGAGGTGTGTGATGGCGGGGAACCTGTCCTTGCGATTGGGGTCGGTGGTGCAGCGCATGAACAAGGAGGGCAGGATCTCCGTGTCGATGCGGCACTTCTCGCTCACCACGCTCACGCACACCTTGTAGAACTTCACGGGTGACGCGCTGCTGCCATCTGCAGCAGCCACCACGATGTTCCCGCCACCCGTGAAGGCGATGTCGGCCAGGGCCACCCGGCCACGCAGCCGGCACAGGCTCTCCGTGGATGTCAGCACTTGCCCACTTGGCTTCAGCAGGGACACGGTCACCAGGCCACTGACCGTCACTGCAATCCAGCCCTCCATGGGCTTACCGCCAAACAGCGTGAGCGACGGGGAGAACTTTACACGTGAGAACTTCTCCCCGAAGCTGGAGGCACCTGACTGGAGGAAGGGAGGAAGGGGGCTTGCTCAGATCCTTGGGGTCCACGTTCGATGATCCCCACAAGCACAGAGCACTGCATGACGGGGCCTCTCTAACTCTTGGTCTCCTCATTTTTCTCTGGGCACCAAACTTGGCTCTGCAGTTTCTCTGTTGTGACCTCACGGCATGGTCTCTGCTGTGCCGCGAGGCAGCGGCTGGGGCAGCAGACATGGCCTGTGGAGCGCTGCCTCAGTGCCAGTCACTCTTGTCCTTGCGTCTGGAGGTCCAAACTGGGGTCATTTACACACAAAATGCACCTTGTTTGCTTGAGACAGGGTATGCAGCCCAGGCGGAACTCAAAGTTATGATCCTCCTGCCTCAGCCTTCAAGTGCAGGGATGACGAGCACGCACTACTGTGACTAGCTCAATAAAGCGAGTTTTTACGTTAACTTTATAAGTTAATATAGTTATAAGACTTATAGCCAGGTTCGCTATTTATATAGTGGTGCACGCCTTTAATCCCAGCACTTGGAGGTAGAAGCAGGAGGATCTCTGAGTTTGAGACCAGGCTGGGCTACAGAGTGAGTTCCAGGATAGCCAGGGCTACTCAGAGAAACCCTGTCTCAAAAAACTAGGGAAAAAAAGATTTATTATATTTTATGTGTCTGAGTGTTCTCACATCACATGAGTGAGGTATCCGTGGAGGTCAGAAGAGGGTGTTGGATCCCGTGGAGCTGGAGTTACACATGGCTGGGAGCCACCATGTGGGTGCTGGGAATGTAACCCAGGTCCTTTGCAGGGGCAGCCTGTGCTCTAACCACTGAGCTACCTCTCCAGTCCCTATATTTAATTTGTGAGACAGAGAGCGCTATTTGCCTCCTGAGTGCTGGGGTTGGTCTGGGTCACTAGGTCCAGCCTTTGTTATTTATTTATTTATTCATTTATTATTTATTTATTTTTGAGGCAGGGTTGCTCTGTGTAGCCCTAGCTGTCCCAGAACTTGCTCTGCAGACCAGATGGCCTTGAACTCTTAGATCTGCCTGCCTCTCAAATGCTGGGAATTAAAAGTGTGCGTAGCCACCACCACTTGGTCCACTCAACCTTTTTTTTTGAAGAGTTGTATTGGATAGGTGCTGTGGAATATTACTTTAAGTAGGTAAATATGTTACAGTTGTTTAACTATGCGAAGGCGTGTTACATTTGTTTGACCTTGCCTCCCTAAGGCTCCTGATTTATTTAATAAAAAGAGATAGGTGGGGCTGGCAGAAAATAGGTAGACGGTATCTAGGTGAATCTAGGTAGAGAAGAAGAAGAAGACTGAGGGAAAAGAAGGAGGGAGACAACACCTGGGGCCAGCTAGGCAGCAGGAAGGTAGGACCTGCAGGAGGAAGGAAGGTAAAAGCCGGAGGAAAATGCAGAAGAAAAGAAACAGGTTGAAGTAAGTTATAAGAGCTAGTGGGACAAGTCTAAGCTAAGGCCAAGTATTAGTAATTAGTAAGTCTCCATGCCATGATTTGGGAGCCGGCTGGTGGGCCAAGAAAGCCTGTGACAGGTGGGAGTGGCCTCAGCAGGCGCTGCAGGGCTACTGGGCCCCATGGACCTCACAGGCGGCCACCTCCCCTGCTCTACTGAAGAAATGGATTCTCAGAGCTCAGAGTCCAACTCTGTTGGTGAACATTTCTCATGCTGAACGCCAACGTACACATGGACAGGGGAATTCTAGGTCACCACTAAACCAAAGTTGACCGGGGTCTGAAGGCCACATGGCAGCCATCTGTAAAATTGGCCGTCACTGACACAGCAGTGTTAAACAAGGTCACTGTAAGGGGCCTTCGGCGAAAGGGGGGCTGGGGGGATAAGAGCAGCAGTTAAGTCTGTGCTTGCTCGCGGGGACAGGAGCTCAGAGAGCAGTTAATGACTGAGCAGCATGAGCTGGGCCTGGAGCCCGTGCACCTCCACCCTGTCTGCCCCGCCGTCCGCAGTGGGTCTCTCACCTTCTCCACGTGCAGTGCCAGCTTCACGCCGTTGTGCAGCCACGACAGAGCCACGATGGGGTCCCCCTCCACCTGGCTGCCCACGGAGCTCTCCCAGCTGTTGGCCAAGTGGTCAGCCATGCTCCAACATTTGATCCTCCCATCAGCATCGGCCGACAGGAGCCGAGAGCCTGCGGTGACAGCTATGTCAGGAGCCCTCCTGATGGACAGGTCGACTGCAGCCCCCCCCCACTCTGGCCTCCCAGAGGGCCCACTGGCCTGGAAGAGGCAGTCTGTGGTGCTCAGGGCTCTGCGCTAACAGCAAACCTGGCAGCCTCACCTGACTGGTCCCATTCCAGGCAGGTGATGGCCTCACTGTGGCCAGAGTTGACGGAGTGCACTTCCCAGGGATGTTCCGTGTCTAGGATATGGATCATATGTGTCAGGTCTGCAACGGACGGAGAACAGGTGAGGTCAGTGTGGCTCACAGTACCCCATTTCACCTCTCCCTGTGTGCGCCTGCTCCTCTATGCTGCTAATCCCGTGGGCAGGGTTATCCAGAGCGACCACAACGCCCCCTTCCGGGGCACTAGCGCTAGAGCTGGGAGGATGGTGGCCCGTGTGTGACTGCTTCCCCTGGCTTCTCTAAACCCTCTAACTCATAACAGAGAGCCTGGCTCTGCCATCGTGAGCCTTTCAAACTGGGTCACATGTGTACGGAAATCTGAGATCAACACCTGGCACAGCCCACCTACATGGCATGGATGCCCGGTCCAGGCCGGGTGAAGGGAACAGACACTCACCCTGGTCGTCATTTCGGAGGTCCGTGGTGAAGGCGATGAGGTTCCTACAGGACCAGGCACAGGCCAGGGGCAGCGATGGGCAGTAAGTGCTCTTGGCCCACTTCTCCCACTCACACACGTAGGCCAGGTCCATCATGCCCACCGCACCCAGCACGGTCCCTGGCTCCTGGGGAACAAGGAAAAACCCAAGACCCCAGCTAAAGTGGGTCTAGGCCACTGAAGCCCGAGTCCTGCTATAAACGCCGGGCCTAAAGTCACCCCTCCCTACCACCTATCACCCATCCAGATCTCAGTCAGAGCTTAGCCTCCAAAACCACTAAGCACCCACCACAACCAGGCCCTACCCTACTCCTTCAAGTCTGGGTCTCAACCTGCACTCCAAGTTTACACCCTACGCCCCGCCCCCGCCGTTCAGGCCACGCCCCCTACAAGTTAGCACCCAAGGCTGCTTCCCAAGACCTAAATCTTAAACCTTAGCCTACACCCAGGAACCTTCACCCACGCCGCTCCCAAGTTCGTGAAGCTCCACCCACACCCTCTAAAACCCTAGGTTCCGCTTCCAAACCAACTACCAGCTTACGGACCCTCTTAGCTTGTGACTATCAGGCCACGCACCCCTCCATCAGTATCAGGCCGACAGACCACGCCCACACCCCCATTTAAACGCCGCTTCTTAGACCACGCCCTTCTCGAGCAGCCTCACTTCCCCAGGTCACGCCCCTATCCCGCAGTTTCTGGTTGGCTGATGCGCTCAGGCTCTGCCCCTCCCGCTCGGGCCACACCCCTTCCGCAGTCTCAGGTACACGGCAAGCACCGGTCCTGGCCACGCCCCTTCCCTACCATCTGCTACCCAGCAAGCTTTGCTCCCAGGCCCGCCCTCTGACCCCGCAGGCTCCGCCCCTTGGCCTTCCGCTCGCCGGCCTCACACGGTTTGCGCCGGTCACGCATCCAGCAGCCTGCACCTCGCACTGACCTGTCCACCCCGAGCGCTCAGTCGGCCGGGCGGTCGCGGTCCACACTCGCCCCACCGACTGGGATCCGGCGCCGCCATCTCTCGGACCGCGCCGGCCCCCTCGCACAGACTTCTGGGAAAGCTGTGGCTCCGCCCCTACCCGGTTAATTTGCATATAGCAATTCCTAGTAACCATTGCGACTCTATGAGCGTTAGAAGACAAATAATCCCTCATTTCTGATCA